>NC_139316.1:2400000-3600000 GCF_051148585.1 Colletotrichum jinshuiense
CCCAGGAGTATTCCCCTTCAAAGATGGGACGATTACGCGCTGGCCAACAACCTTCCCGGGCGCCGCGGTGGCTACATGGAGAAGGCTGATATGGGTTATGACGACCAGTACGAGATGGACGAGATTAGATCCGTCTACTCGTCTGTACGCCAGGGCTCTGTTCTGACCGGCATGAACCGCAACAACACTTACATGCCGCCTCAGTCGCCCGCTCCGTTTGGCCATATGGCAAGAACGTCAGGCGCTAACAGCCCGTACCACAACGACCAGACCATGGCCAATAGGCAGTCGATGGCATCACTGGGTACCCACGACATCAACCGCGGGCAGACTCCCTTCCAGGACTTCCCAAGCAACCGTCCTAGCGTCTCCAACCTTAGAGGCCAGGCCAGCCTCTCACCCGGCTTCGTGGGCAACCGCTCCCAATCTGCACTCGGCCTCAACCGACCTCACGGCGCAGCTCAGTCAACATCCTCGTTCGACTTCCAGCGTGGCAACATGCAAGGCCCCGACGACGGCATGATCATCGAGGCCATTCAGGGCGTTCTGCGGGAGGTTGATCTCGACACGGTGACGAAGAAGCAGGTGCGCGCTCTAGTCGAGCAGAGATTGCAGACCGGGCTTGTTGGTGAAAGACGAACATTCATGGACAGGCAGATCGACAATGAGCTGGCGAACATGTAAGAGGCATCTGGGAATCGTATATAAGAGTCATTTCTCTGTCGTATAATGAGGACATTTGCAAAGGAGGCTAGTAAAAAAAACTGGGGCGTTGCGCTGGTCTATGGGACGAGTTTACTCGGACATATTGTGTTGTCTTGGATTTGACAGTTTTCCCTTTTACTATCGCGTTGATTGGGGGTTTATTCATTATTGGCAACGCATCAACAGTGTACGGCATCCACCTGATAATACATCTCCTAGTAGTTCAATTAATCCGTATGAAACAACTGAGCAGTTCTTTTGTTTGACATTTTGGTGACCAGTGACCATGGCCGTTATATTCGCCATGATTTAGTTGAAGATGCAAGACATACATATATGTTTGATACTCTTAAGACGTATTGCGTTCCTGGATCTTTCCAACGCCGTTCAGTCGAAGGTACACGTCAGTCCCCCAGCCGTGTAAACTCTGGACGGCGATGCCACCGCCAAAATACTCGGCGTATGCGCGGCTGAGTGGCAGACCGTACCCAAGCCCCGCAATGGAGCTCCCGCCCGCACTCGCACTGGATATCACATTCAGGCCGTTGTCTGAGCCGGGGAACTCGTCTTCCTCGGAAAAAGTCGTAAAGGAGTAGGACCAGATGTTGGGCAGGACATCGGGGGCGATGCCGCCCCCGCGGTCCCGGATGCGGATGGTCACTCCTGGCACATTGTCATCCAGGGGCTTTATGGCATCGCTCTTGAATTCGCCCCTAGTCGCATTGGGTACCCCGATCTTTAGGGACTGGTTCGGTCTAGGCGGCTCCGGTGCGATTGTGATTACAATGGGTTCTTTGTTGTCCCTGTGTTCTACGGTCGCCCTGAAGGCGTTCTTCAACAGCTCGGTGACGATGTATTCCAAATGCATTGGTATAAAGGCAAAGGTGGTATCGGGCTCGCCGTCAATGTATAGCTGCGGTCGCACGCCATACCGCAGCTCGCAGATGTCTGCAACAAAACCGGCGCACGACTCGATGATATGGGCTGGGCGAAGGGCCGTGTCTATGACGCCTATGTAGCTAGGTTGTTCCGGACAGGGCGTTGGGCTCGCTCCCGGGTCGAAGTGCGGCTGGGAGCTGTAATGCAGGGCGATGTGCTGCTCGGCGACGAGGCGTGTGCCAATGCGGGCGCGGAGGTGCTCGTCAAGGAAGCGGGTGACTTCCTGCGGGGAAATGTAGCGACGACACTCTAGGAAACCGCGGGCGAGTATGGGAATTGTGTCGGTGTGGGTTGCCACGAGCTCCGCGAGGACCTCCGTGAAGCGAATCTCGTCATCGAGGGTGCGGACAGCGCTGTCGCCGCCCTTGGTCCACCAAGGGAGGAGGGTGGAGAGGGAGTGGACGTAGTTGTTGTAGATCTTGCTAATGTTGGGGTTGGAGACTACGATGTAGGGGAGGTTGCGGAGGGCTTGGATGCGGTGGGCGAGGCGGATAGGGAGAAGGGAGAGGGTGAAGTTTGCCGAGGAGAGGAGAGACTTTTCGCTTAGAGGGGGGCGGCCGTGCCTGGATGGATGTTAGACGGGTTCGTCGTCAGCATCGGGACTTCTTACTTGACCAGGTCAGCGAGGCTCAAGGGGTGCTGCGGTTTGTTAGCCAGTTGCACGATCTCGTGATCGTCAACGCGCGACAGGCGGTGGGCCGAGTCGCCGCCATGGCTGTGTCGAGAGGAAGAAAGCTGGCGAGAACGAAGAGGGGTGCGGGTTCCAACGAGAATCCTCTGGGGCCGAAGAAGCCTCAATGGTCTCGCTAATGGTATCATGGCGGCATCGTAGGTGCGGTAAAGGTGGTGTTGCGCAGACACGGGAATTCGTTGGGAGGTTCCTGAATGCACGAGGATGAGGGTGAGGATGAGATCATACGCATTGGGATTCGCTTGACTCGGACCTTGGTGCGGGTATTACTCCGTGTTTGAGGGTACCCACGGCCCATGGGTGGACTGGACCCCTGTAGCCCCGCGCCGGGTGGTGAGACACAGGCGACGGGGGCCGACTCCAAGCGCCAGAATAGCGTCCATCGTCTGTCATCCTACCAAACTGGCGATGCGGGGTGAGAACCGTGATGGAATTCGGCCCTGAGTAGATTTCTCCCCGGTCTATTATAGGCTGCATCAACCTAACAGTAGAATGCAGCAAAGTTGCACCCGAAAAGCATGTACAGATACATCAAGCATCAAGTCATTATGAATCTCGTGAGTCTAAAAGAACCGTATGTGGGTCAAGTACAGCTTGTCAGCCCTTTGCTCAGGGTCCGTCCGATACTCCCGCAACGAAACGAAGCCCTCTATTGAGTCTTCACCTCCTGGTCCTTCTCGACGTGCTTGACGTGTTCGTGGGTCTCGAGGGTTGAGATCTGGTCCTCGGGGAACTCGACGCTGGACAAACACAGTCAGCCAGGCTATCAATGCAAAAGCTATTTGGAGAAGAGACGTACGAGAAACCCTTGATCAGGCTGTATTCATGGCCAATCTTTCCACCTTGATCAGTGGCATGCTTCTTGGCGCTGTGAATAGCGTTAGCACCGAGTTGTTCTTGATACTTCCGCCAGCAGAGTGTCCCAGCAGACACATGACCGGACTTACGCCTGGACTTGCTCGGGGGAGGCGTCCTCCTTGCAGGTGACCTGGGACAAAGGTTTAGCTTGACAAGTACTTGACTGTAGTGGTTTAATGGGCTGCGTACAATGTAGGTAGGCATGTTGATGGAGATGGTGGTGCAAATGGAGCGTTGGGGGTTGTGGTCGGTTGCTGCTGTTGTTGTGGAGGAATGTTGAGGTTGTGGTTGTAGAGTTGACGGAGGCAGAAAAGAACGCGGCTGGCCAACTCTCTTTATAACCAACCCAACAGGCCTCATGCGTGCCCGGTTTGCAAAGGTACAGAGCCACACCAGTGATAGGATGGGGGTGGGAACTTCGCAACTTACCGGGGACTAAAAGTGACGCGAAAGGTTCGCGGGTCGTCCTGCGAGTGGAGGGTCCATGCAACGTGTGTGTGGTACGTATGAGAGCATCCAGCTGCGTCTACGGCGCTGTGAGATACGACAGTAGTGTGGGTGGCCTAGCCTGTCTGCTAGGAGGCTGTCTGTCCCACACGAGCGAATACGTCATCCCATGCTTGCGCGCGTGTCTGTCACTACGCAAGCTGCTCACAAGGACATGGGCTTGTTCGAGGTAGTGTACAGAGCGCATGGAGCGCATACTCGCGTCCAACAGAATACCTCCGACATGCCTCACAGAGATTAGAGCGTTGCCAACCAGATCTGGCGTTTCGTGCATCTTGTTTCTTCACGCATCCTATCGTTATGCACACATGGCTGCGGAGCCCGTATTGTCTTGTGACTTGGCGAAGAAACCAATCAATGCGTGCCTGTCGTCTATCATCATGTTGCTGAGCCAGGCTCGTCATCGGCGATGTCGTCACTTCTGATGGTACTGTAGTGTTCGGCGCCTTTCTAGCACCTTGGGTTATCTTATTTGAGGATCCTCTTCGACCTCCATTTACCCACTGTCACGCCCAAAGAGATGTCATGGATACCACCTGTAGATTACAGATCAAGCATGTCAGGAGGAACCACATTGAATACACATGGAGAACCAAAGACCGGCCGCCATCTGTAGTTCACAAGTGCAGTCGTTCCGTACGTCCCTCCGCCAATCTCGGTATCGTAACCGTTCAGGTGCTTCGTGGATTATCCCCTGTGGCTCGTCCAAGAAGAGGGGCACAGAGGGGTAACGCTACCGACAAATGACTAGTGGGGCTGTACTCCTTATCGATAACATGATTAGATAAGGTACCCGCAACAAATTTTCTAGCATTGCATTCGATCGCCGAGTCGCGAAGTAGAGAAAAAAAAACTCCAGGCCTTTTCCGTCGTGTAGCAGAGGACGTTCCAACAACTCTGGGCAACGCCAACATGGAGGATCAAGTGCATAAGCCTCATCGCAAGGCGAAGAAGGACAAGAAGCAGCAGCACACTGGGGGTACGTTATTTTATTTGCAACTTTGCCTCTTAATTCGCTATACTGACAGTTTTCGGCACCAGAACGAAACCCCAAAGCCTTCGCCTTCTCCAAACCGGGAAAGCTTGCAAAATCTGCCGCGCGATCTTCAGATGTATGCTGACCCCCGCCCGTCCGGTGAATACCACGACTGACCTGTGTGCCTGAACAGATCAGAGAGAGACGTTTTCATGTTCCCCAAGTCGACCGACTCCCCGACGAGCCGCCACCGAGGCTGGTCACCATCGTCGGACCTCCTGGTGTCGGCAAGACGACCCTGCTGAAGTCCCTCGTCAGGCGATATGCGAAGGAGACTCTTTCTGACCCTCAGGGTCCCATCACCGTCGTCACCTCCAAAAAACAGCGATTGACCTTCGTCGAGTGTCCCAATGAGCTGGAGGCGATGGTCGACATGGCCAAGATCGCCGACATTGTTCTGCTCATGATCGACGGCAACTACGGCTTCGAGATGGAGACCATGGAGTTCCTCAACGTCCTTGCGGCCACCGGTATGCCTGGCAATGTTTTCGGTATTCTCACGCATCTCGACTTGTTCCGTAAACCCCAAGCCCTGAAGGACGCGAAGAAGCGGCTCAAGAGAAGGCTTTGGACCGAGCTGTACCAGGGCGCCCACCTTTTCTTTCTCTCCGGAGTCATGAACGGCCGATACCCCGACCGAGAAGTCCACAACCTTTCGCGCTTCTTGTCTGTCATGAAGAACCCCCGGCCCCTGATATGGAGAAACTCGCACCCGTACACCATCATCGACAGCTACCGGGACATCACTCACCCCACGAAAATCGAGGAAGATCCCAATTGTGACCGTTCGGTTGTTCTGTCGGGATACCTGAGAGGCACGAATTTCGCCTCTCAAGGTCAGAGGGTACATGTTCCCGGACTCGGTGATTTCACCGTGGCCAACTTGGAAGTCCTCCCCGATCCTTGCCCGACTCCAGCCATGGAACAAGCCGTTGCCAAAATCACCGGCAAGACGACACGGCGGCGCCTGGATGAAAAGGAGAAGAAGCTCCACGCGCCCATGTCGGATCGCAGCGGTCTCAAGATCGACGGCGATGCGATTTGGATCACGAGAGAAAAGGGATTCGCTTTTGACAAGGACGCAGAGGATGCAGAGAGGGGCGAGGGCGAAGAGCTCATTATCGGACTCCAGGGTGAGCGAAAGCTTCTTGGTCAGACCGAAGAGGGTGTCCAGCTTTTCAAGGGAGGCGAGCAGATCAAGCAAATCGCCGAGGAAGAGGACACGGGCAGAAAGACTCACCGGCATGCGCGCTTTGCCGATCGTGACGAAGAATCCGACGGCGAGGTCCCCGATGATGAAGGGTTTGTCAGTGGCGAAGACGAGGGCGACTCCGATGTTGAGGAGGAGTTCCACGAGGGCAAACTCGGCAAGATGTTCCGAAAGAATGTCGAGAAAGATGGCGACGACGAGGACGTTGCTTTTGCCGACAGTGACTCCGACCTTGGCTCAATATCAGGGCTAGAAGATGAAGATGAAGAGGACATGGACGACGAAGATTTTGACTCCGACGAGGAGGCAGCAGCTCTGAAATGGAAAGAAAATATGGCAGAACGCGCAAAGAAGCTACACAACAAGAGACGCACCTACCACACACCAGACCTTGCTAGGTTCATGTACGATGACTCCCTGACACCAGAGGAGGCACTACAGAAATGGCGGGGTGAAGACCAGGATGAGGAGGAAGACATTGAAGCATCCGACGACGAGGATTTCTTCCAGAAGTCCAAGCAAGATAAAGAAGATAAGGTGGAGGACAGATCGATACCCCTGTACGACTACGAGGATCTAGCGGCGAGGTGGTCCCAAGAGGCGAGCGTCGAGGCCCTGAGAAGGCGCTTCACCACGGCCGCTTTGCGCGACGAGGACGGCGAGGACGGTGAGGACGAGGACGATGAGTTTGACGGCATCGACGATGATGAGGACGACGAGGGTGACGGCGTCTTTGAGGACCTCGAGACCGGCGAACAGCACGGAACCGAAAACCCAACCGAAGAAGAAGTCTTCGAGACAGAGCGTGAAAAGAACGCAAAGCGGAAAGAAGAGCTCAAGCTGCGCTTCGAGGAGGAAGATAGAGAGGGATTCATGAACGACAAGGCCAACGCCCGACGAGAAGGTGGCGACCAGGAGTTCGGCGAGGACGACTGGTACGAGGCGCAAAAGGCCGTCATCCAGAAGCAACTCGACATCAACAAGTCCGAGTTCGAAACCCTCGATGAGAGGCAAAGGGCCGCCGTGGAAGGCTACAAGGCCGGCAAGTACGCCAAGATTGTGCTTGAAGGCGTCCCAGCCGAGTTCGTCACCATGTTCAACCCGCGTATGCCTATTATTCTTGGAGGTCTGTCGCCCACTGAAGACCGGTTCGGATTCCTCCAGGTGCGCATTAAGAAGCACCGATGGCACAAGAAGATCCTCAAAACCAACGACCCGTTGGTCTTCTCGCTTGGTTGGAGGCGGTTCCAGACTCTACCCATTTACAGCATATCGGACTCGAGAACGAGAAACCGCATGCTCAAGTACACGCCAGAGCACATGCACTGCTTCGCGACAATCTATGGACCGCTCATCGCGCCCAGCACTGGTTTCGTGTGCTTCCAGTCCTTCTCGTCAGCGAATCCCGGGTTCCGGATAGCAGCGACCGGAACGATCCTCAGCGTCGACGAGTCTACCGAGATCGTCAAGAAACTCAAGCTCACGGGTACGGCAGACAAGATCCACAAGAACACGGCTTTTATCAAGGGCATGTTCAACACCTCGCTCGAGATTGCAAAGTTCGAGGGCGCGTCCATTAAGACGGTGTCGGGCGTACGTGGTCAGATCAAGCGCGCTCTGTCCAAACCCGAGGGCCACTTCCGTGCCACCTTCGAAGACAAGATTCTGTACAGCGATATCGTATTCCTGCGCGCGTGGTACCCGATCAAGCCTCACCGCTTCTACAACCCCGTAACAAATCTCATTGGGTGGCAGGCGATGCGACTGACGGGCGAGGTGCGGCGGGCCGAGGGTGTTGAGACGCCGCTGCAGAAGAACAGCCAGTACCGCAAGATTGAGCGTGAGACACGTCACTTCAACCCGCTGCGCGTGCCGCGCGCCCTCGCCGCCGACCTGCCATTCAAGTCGCAGATTGTGCAGGCGCGCAAGCAGAAGAGGGACACGTACATGCAGAAGCGGGCCGTCGTGCTCACCAAGGAGGAGAAAACGGCACGCAACTTGCTGCAGCAGCTCTCAACAATCCGCAACGACAAGGTGGCGCGCCGCGCGGTCAAGAAGGAGGAGAAGCGTGCCGAGTACCGCAAGAAGGTAGCTGAATCCGAGGAGAAGAAGGAGGCGAGGGAGAAGAAGGAGAGCAAGGAGTTTTGGCGGAAGAACGGCCGGAAGCGCCAAGCACCAGATGATGGAGGCGGCGGCCAGAAGCGCAGAAAGTAAATATTAGGACAAGGACGATACGCGGGAGGCTAAAAACTACTGTTCGTAGAATGTGTGTAATCAAGGGCGCTTGGCAATCATTTGCATGAGACGGGCGGCGCAGGCTGTAAAGTCTCTCAATAGGGTATCTAACATTAAAATCATCTCCTTGATCCGTTGTCAAACAGTTGTCCGTCTGACATCTTACCGTGCCTCCTCTTTCTGGCCTCTCTCCATCCTCCGTGTAGCGTCTCGTTTCACGTTGATCCTCCGCTGGTTACCAAGGCAGCGATGAGTTTAATCTTCCACAACTTGATAGCAGCCTGGTGGGCAAGATTCTTATGGCGACGTCACATATGGCGACGTCACATCGTGCGACGGCATGAAGCCAGAGCGTTGTGCTCTCTTCCAACTACCTAGTTAGCCAAATAGTCCGGCTTGCCCTTCTGCCAATTTTGAGAAGACAGCTAGGACTCGAGGGCTGGAATGCTTTAGATGAGGTCTGCACTGCAAAGCTGTCATCACATCATGCGTCGCCGTCTGGCCCCTCAAGGCGTTGCCATCCTCGTCTTGACCATGGCCAGCTCGGAGCTCTTCGCCCATGTACCGCTCGGAGTCTGGCGGTAACACACCAGCTTGCCATCATCTCCAGTGCTGGCCAAGATTTGGCCATCGTCGTCAAACCCAACCCGCCAGACGGGCGTGCGGTGGCTGTCAAGCTTTGCAACCTCCTTAAAAACGTGCTTCACCTGCCCCGGCTGCCCTGAAAAGTGCCGTTCCGCATGCGAGCCAGACTTGGCCAGACTGGCACTGAGACCCGACTGATGCTTATCATTCGGTTGTCCAGCCTTGGATGATTCTTGAGCACGGTGGCTTTCGTGCTTCGTCAGCTCTGACGTAGACCACGTCTTGCCGTCTTCAGACGAGTGAGGCGTGTCGATCCGTAGCACCCGGACGAAGCCGTCCTGGCAGGCCGTTGCAATGATGTCGTAGCCTCTGATGTTTCCCGGCGCCCATGCGACATCGCGTACGAGGCCTCGGTGAACACCGACCTCCACTGCAAGATAGAACTCGCGTTGGGTCTGGGCTACGCCGTACGACGTTGTGATCACATCTCTAGAGCGATATATCTTGACCGATGACATGCCAGCGACGACCAACCCAAGCGAGTCGCTCGCCACTCCTGCCCTCAGCGCGTTATAGCATGGGTCCGGGTTTGGGTCAAAGCGGACCTTGAAGCTGGTTTCCTCGCCGCGGTTCGGTTTGGTACAAATGCTGAATTCGTCGATCGAGGTGTACTCTGACATGTTCTCGGGTTGCTCGTTCTCATACACCATCAAACGGCCGTCCGAGGCGAGCAGGGCCAAGTAGGTATGCCTCGTCTCTTCGTTGTGCTTCATGGAAAACGAACGGAATGGGTATTTGGAGGATCTCATTTCGTAGGCGGCTTTGCTTGTTGTTGCCCGGTTGCTGGCACTGAATCGGCGGCCCGGTGCCGCTGATGGGTCTTCTGCCCACAGCTTGAAGCGACCTTCTATGCCGAGCGAAGCGATGAGGTTCGGGTAAACAGTCGGGGGTAGCCATTGGAGCTGGGACGAAGCAATGTCAGTGTCGGGTTGATGTACCGCGGCCTCGCATTGGAGGTGCGTGGGTCCTTACTTCCAGAATCTCCCCCCCGTGGGCGCCCCAGGTATCGCAATGGTGCCAAACACCGTCTTTGTGCCGATTGAAGACCTTGATCTTTCCATCAACGGAACCTGTCGCGCAGCGGTCGCCGTAAGCGTTGAAAGCTACAGCTTGGACGAGGTCCTGGTGTCCATGCTGAATATTTAAATCGAAGCCGGTCTTTTCCTCGGCTATCGCGGGGACTTCGTGAGGATACGCCGCCATTTGCCGCTGTCGAGAAGTCGAAAATCTTGATTTGGGCTACGTAATGCGGTCGCAACTCATGCAGCGAGGTCACAGGTACTGCAGGCGCAAAGAGCTGCAGGGTAAGGGAAGCTCTTGCTCGGCATCTACCCCGTGAACCGAGAAAAGGTACGTACCGAAACTCTGGCCATATCAATCACAACTGTTCGCGTCAAGGTATCAAGCTACTACGTAGGCAATCAGCCAACCCTCTTCTTGCAAGACAATTAATTACTGCTACTGTTTATTTATTTAGTGTGAAATTTTGATACATTCAGCAGGACAAATACTGAAACCCCGCTGAGTTCTGCACCTCTCAGCTTTCAACACATCCACCAGGAGCTTCTATGTAAGACGCTCGTGAAGTTCTGGTTGGGCTAACCCTGCGGATACGCTGGTGCGTATTCTACTGCTTTCCAGTTCATTCCTCCTCCACCTTGATATGCATTTCCTGTAGCTTTTCGTAGAGGGCAGGAATTCCCTTTCCAAACGAAAGTGAATTAGGAACACTCTTCAAGGGATGCGCCGGGCCGTAGCTGTTGTTCTCGACAGTGACCAGCAGGTTGCGCACAGAGTTGCCGTCCCATAAGTTTTCTCGCTGCGGATAGTCGCGCAGAATACGAAATGCTTTCTCCTGAATAACAGGGTCTTGGCAAGTGGCAAGGACAAAGTAGAGGGGGGGTATAATGCCAATGTCAAGAGTAAAGGCCCGAGGCAGTGTTTCCCTATGCATTTGCTTAGCATCTAGGCTTTGGTGCAGCTGGTTGGCAATGGAGACCAGCTCAGCATATCGAGCTATGATATCTGGCGATTGCTGTCTCTGATGCGGCTTATGCTGTAATATCTGACACAAAAGACGTGTACACTTGTAGTGCAACATGTCTAGACAGACAGAGTAATGTTCTCCGGTGCCATTTGCGGGAGCTTGAGGCTTCGCCATAAACCGTTCGAAGAGACCAGTCATGTAGTCGCCCCTCTCCATCAGAATCTCGTGTTGGCGGCGAGGTACAGGTTGAGACCAGAACTCGACGTCGCCTTGGTGCTCTCGGGTAAGCCAAACAAGCGCAAAGACGTCTCGTGTGTACTGCACAATGACCCGGTGGGCTTGCGTAATGGTTTCGAACTCGTCCAGCGGCGTGTCGTCAAGCTCCCGTCCCTCATACAGCTTGACGGAGATCACCGGCTTGAAGTTCTCGGCGAACAGCGCGCAGGAGACTTCCCACGTGGCAAAAAGCCTGAGAATATAGTCCATCCCCAGCAGGTCCTCCGTAGAGCTTGACCACTCGTGACGTGGACGATGGTTCCGAAGCTCGTTGAGCGTGCTCATTGGCAAGCTCTCGATGATGCGCAAGCCATTTGAAAGGTGCGTTAAAGCCGGTCGCCAGTTGTTTCGTAGCGTTTCGATACAAACAAAGGATGCACAGCAGAGCAGAGTAATGGTAATCCTGTCTTTCATGGGAACGTGCGCGTAGCTCGAGAGCTTCAGCATGGCGGTGCTGTATTGCTGGATGGTGAAGATTTCAAGCTCGCCCGACGGAGATTTCTCTCCGCCTTCAGGGAGTGCTGACTGGTATATGTGATATGCAGAGCCTAAAGCGACAATGGCATGTTTTGCGGCCTCGTCGGAATGACACAATCGGGGGGCGAGCTTGCTCCAGAAACTGGTGAGGTTGGTGACATGATTACAGAGACCTGCCTCTGCGACACGGCGAAAACGATGGAAGTAGAGACGCTCGGCTTGCGTACCATCAATATCGGCAACGAGCGGGCGCAGGATGCGAAGTCCCTGGTTATCAGACCAAGTCTGCATGTGGCGTTCCTGGGCAACGGGGTTTACACCTACGGCGTCCCTTGGCCTAGATGGCATGGCCTTGTCATAACCGTCGCAAGCCCGGCCAGTCGAGGTGCAACGATGACAGGCAGGTCGTTCCTCGCCGCACTTTATGCGTCTAATTCTGAGAATAGGTATGTCTGTTAGTTACCGTTTATGGGGGTTGTTTTGATAAAGACAAGCCTTACTTGCTGCCGCGGAGTCAGTATCGGGTCGGGCTTTGCGGATTTCAACAGAAGCCAAGGGCCGGTTACTCACCATGTCAGGCATCCTGTTCGGACTTTGGGCCTGCTAGCCCTCTTACGCTTCAGAGGCACATTCTCCTGCTCTGGCGCAGGCGCAGTATTGCCGCCCGTACATGGCATCGATGCCATCGAAACGGCGATGAACCCTGATGCAGGCACCGGTGGCTAAATAGCAGAAGACAAATAAAGAATTCACCCGGTATCAAACCTAGTGGATAAGGGACGAGACCCAAGGACGACGACTAGAGTCAAGTCTCAATGCGTTTCTGATGTCAGCAGGAAGCTCGACCTGTTCGAGGGTGAGCCCGGGATAGAACAAATCGATGAAGACATGGATCGACCGAGCAGGACAAGCGCGGTATCTGAATAAATGTCCCTCCTCCTCATCCATGCCCGGGACGACTGCATTGGCAGCGTGGGTTCACGCCGAGAGACGTCCGCAACGTTGGCTGCAAGCAAGCACACAAATGCAGGTGTGAGTGGTTTGCGCAGGTCGAGGTTGATTTAGAGTGAGAGACAGCTCAGGGAAGAAGTTAGGGAACAAGCAACACAAGTTGGGTTGGGGAACGTGGCCAGAGGCAAAGAGAGGTACCTCCACGCCAAAGGAACTAACCGACTAGGCGTATCGCGTCTCGATGGAGAAGACCAGTAATTTGTGGTCTTGCCTAAGGAGACAAACTGAATTAGGAATGGCCTAGGCCTTGAACGTAACTTTAAATTTGAAGAAAGGCGTTGTTGGCTTTACTTTCCCTTCACCCTCTTGCCCCGCTAATCGCGTCAAGCTCTCGACGAAACCAGTCAATATTGAAGAACTGAGGGCCTGATGCGCCCAGAGCTGAAGAGATTACGACCGAGGGTGTGAACAATGAGCTTGTTACGAGACCTGCGACCGAGTAAATCTGAAAACAGATATGGTTACATGCCCGGCAGGGTCAAGAAAGGCTCTGTTAGCGCTATGCCTGTTATGGTTCCTGAGAAGTATACTATCACAACTGGCCAAAAATAGAAAGTCGGGTGGCGCCTCCAGCAAGGATTCGTGGCCGAAATCTCCATAATTAATTAAGCAGAGTATGTGTCTCCTCATGATGGATTTGGTGATGCACCATTCATTCTTCCTATGTACTCAGTCTTGGCCATCTGCAGACTCAGGGTGGGAGCGGCATTTCCTTGTTCAACGGGTATCATTGACGGTCAATGTAGGAGTGATTCGGTTATAAAGGTGGTTTGGCCCATCGTGCCCATGTAGCCAATTATCATCCCGACCTATTTCATCAACCAAGTCATTATCATTATCTCTCCTACAGATGTCCTTCTTCATGCACCCATATCTCCTGGTCGTAGCTGACTCGCCCGCTGCTTTGCCCGCTGCTGCTGCTTCTGCTTCTTAATATTCTTCCATTCCATGCACAATGCGCAGACGAGCGTTGCCAGAGACAGCCCCATACCGGCCAAGAAGATCCGCGTACACGCGTAGTTGTATGCCCTGACCACCACGTCCAAGAACTGTTCCGGGACGATGGCGTGCAAGTTGGTTGCGCCACTGTTAACGATGGCCTGTGCTGGCAGACCCGGGATGCCTGATAGTTCAGAAACTAACAAGTTGCTGAGGATGGACTGGCCGACTGAGACGAAGATGGCCGCTCCTAGTTGCTGGGCAAAGAAACTGATCGAGATGCCCGTTGATACGTCCTCCTTGGGAAGTACCGCCTGTACCGCCAATCCGACCGTCTGCATGCCGAATCCAAGACCGAAACCAGTCAGGAACTGATAGCCGATCCAGTGACCTGAACTGATGCCTGGCTGGAAGGTGCTCATCAGACCGAGACCAACGGACATGATGCACGGGCAGAGAATCATAGACGGCACGTAGTACCCAATCTTCTGCGTCATGCCGCCCGAGATGATGGAAGACACCACAATACTTAGAACAAGCGGTATCGTGTTGATTCCAGAGTCAACAGGATCGGCTCCTTGAACAGCCTGGACTGCGGTGTGTGTTAGCGCCCGTACTGCCGCATCGTCGCTGAACAACAAGGGAATCACTTACACCAAAGAGGCAGGTAGTATATCGCCAACATCATAGAGCCGGCCAAGAATAGCATGAAGAACGCACCAGCCAACATCGTTCTTTGCGTGATAATTCTGACCGGAACAGTGGCTGTCTTCGGCATGAGTACCTGGACAGCAGCGAAGGCAATGAAGGCGAACCCAAATATGACAAAGAGGGCAATGATACGGCCGTCGCTCCATGCATACTCCGAACCACCCCACTCCAATGCTAGAAGAAGGGACACAACGGACGGCAGGAAGAACAACGTTCCCAGAGGGTCGAGACGCTTGATGTGCTGGAAAAAGGTCACTGGCTCTTGCGGTTGCCGCTTGGGGGCTTTGAGCATGAAGAATAAGAAGATGAAGGCAACGCCTCCAATGGGGAGATTGATATAGAAACACCATCTACACAAGCCTTGTCAGCGCGCAATTCACACATTTGTTGATGGACCGGCAAGCTGGCATACCTCCAAGTAACAGTGCCTGTGAAACCACCGCCGACCAAGGGCCCAATGACAGAGGCAAGACCAAACACCATGCCGAAGATGCCTGTTCCCCATTTGTCAGTGTCAAGCGTGGAAACGCAGCAATGGCATCAGGTCTTACCTTGGAACATTGGCCTCTTGTGCAACGGGATCATCGGAATCATGACCATCATGGCACCCGTGAAGATGCCAGCAGAGCCGACACCGGCAATGGATCTGCCTGCAATGAGCGTTGGCGAGTTTGGTGCAACACCGCAAATGAGTGATCCGACTTCGAAAATGAAGATACTGCTTAGAAATGCCCTGTGCCCATGTTGTCAGTCGATGGTTTCCCTAAGCATGGGTGGAGGGAATGGGACTTACACTCTAAGATTATAGAATTTGTATATCCTTCCAAAGACCAACTGTGAGGCTGCGGTCGTGAGCATATAAGCCGAGCCGTACCAACCAATATCACCCAAGCTCTGGAACTCGTCAGTAATGCGAGGGATAGCGGTAGCTATAATGGTGCGATCCAGGGCGACGAGAAACATGGCCACAAAGTTGGACAGGATAACGAGCCAGAAGGAGATTGTCTTGGGCTTGAAGTTTTCTTCGGCCTCGTCCATCTCGATTGGTGGGCCTAATGGCGGCACTCCTTCGAGGTCGGCCTTCTCGTCCACATCCACATCAGGCTGCTTCGACACATCGAGCTGGCTCGCACCTGCCGATATCGTCGACGACCGAATTGCTAGCTTCTCTTCTTGCTTCTCAGGTTCGGTCGGTTTTTCTTCCGTTTCCTCTCCTGTATGCTCGTCGCTCTCTCTTGGGGTCAATGTCCGCGTGGAGCTGTTTGTTGTCTGGAAGGTCTTGCGATTCTCTGAGGTGGCATCACCCACGGTGGGCTTCGTAGCTGAGTCGGCCATTGCAAGTTGTCGTAGAATCTGGCGCCAGCGGGAAAAAGTTTGGAGACGATACTCACTCAGGTGAGGGAAGCTACGAGGTAAACAAAAGACGCTGAAGGACTTGGCTTGGCAGCGGATAATTGTTGATTAATGGACGGACGAGAAGCTAGACGTTCGTCCGGACTCTCAAGCGCACGGCCGGAGCTCAGTCGCAGATCACGTTCGGACCAGATGATCAGATGCTAGCATGAACAAGGATCTCGATCAGTACCACTTAGGGCGAATACAATTATATATGGCAGCTTGGGTAGCCTTCTGCAGACGCGGTATCAGTTGCTAGCACATGGCTTGCGTTGAGCGCGACGCGGAGCCACAGGCGCCCTCCTATTTCTTTCGAGTGTCTCAAAAGTCATGACGAGCTGAAAAGGTGACTTGTCAAGGCCGATGGGGATGTCCAGAGGAGCATGGTAGTTGGTCTAGTTCATCCTTGATGGTTTACGGACATTTGCTGTGCAGTTGCTCGGGCACCGGAGTTCGATGTTGTGTCCGGTACTGCCCTACTTAACCTCTTACAGACTAGATCCGGACAGTCGGGTAGTTCCCACCAATGTCCCGGCTTACCTAAGATCATCCAAACAGCAGCAGATCGCTCTCAGTGCAAAGGAGCTTGGATTAGCTATAGGCCCATGTGCCCATGGGCGATGGTCGCATCCATCCATGCCATCTCTCTCGGTCCCGGAATCCCAAGCACGCTCCCGGTCTTCCCTCTCCGACATCATCTCACGGCGTGCGTTCAGTTTCGCCCTCGCGGCCTCACCACAAGGAAGACCGTGCTCAAGCTGGCGAAGAGCCTCAATAGCACCGGGGCTGGAAACGCCGCGGTCATATCGTTCGTCTCATAGGCTGGGCGTCCCCGTATCTCATCCTAGCACACCAGTCTGCCCGCCTTGCCCTGTCGTATCTCTCTGCTCTGAACAAAGTGTAATAGAGTCGAACCGTCTTGCAAGATTCTGCCTGCTGTTTGTTGACGCGTCGACTCTGCACATACCTTACCAAGGCTACCCTACCCACCCATCCCGACAATCTTGTGCATCCTCGGTTCGACAGTGTCTCGGGCAAACAGACGACTCCATCTGCAGCTCTCGTACATTAATCCTGGGAAATCAGCCGCTCTCCACTAAAGGTACCCTGGCAAGCTCTTGGCAGCATCTGCGCCCTCTTGTTTGTTCATTGGATCTCCTCATCGAACTCATGCCGCATCCCGTCAAGGTTTCGCCTGCAACGTCGCCCCTCGGATCCGAGTCGGGAACAAGCCAGCCGACAGAGACATTGGCAAGGTGGCCGGCGTCTCGTCGTTGTGTATACCAACGACCAGCAGCATCCACATAATAAACCATGTCGGGAGAAGCCCAACTCCCACACCCGCCGAGGGCTCCTCCTCCACCCGAACCCGACCCCATGGCAGCCATGAAGCTTACCAGGGGCACCTCGTGTGTGCTGTGCCAACAACGAAAGGTGCGCTGCGACAAGAACAAGCCGTGTGCCAACTGCGTCAAAGCCCGGGTAGAGTGTAGAGTGATACCCCCGCAACCACCAAGGCGGCGGAAGAAGCGTCTCCAAGAACGGGATCTCGTCGACAGACTCAAAAAGTACGAAACCCTCTTGGCGGAGAATGGCGTCAAGTTTGACCCCATTGCTGCCGACTTGAAGGCCTCTGACAGGAGCTCGATGCACATCGATGAGGACCACCAGATCGACGATGATGCCGACCTGGCAAACGACTTTGAAGGACTAAAGACCTCGCCGGAGGGAAGCACATCTCCTTCCGTAGAAGGGAGCCGGAGGTCACAATCCGACAAGTGCGAAACCCCATCTCTCCTGTAACCTTGGCCCTGGGCTAATGTGCCTTATCTAGACCATTTAACAAATGGTTCCCTTTCCACAAAGAGGTTCGTCGTCCTCCCGTCCTGCTCCCCAGACCACATCTGACTCATGCAACAGTTCAGAGCCAGCGAGGAGCTTCTCAGAGACTCGTCTGAAGATGAGGTTGATGGTTCGACCATTCATCATGCTTTTGACAAGATGTATGACAACCAGGACGGCTTCCCGTTCGTCGTGGGCAGTCGCAATGCATCTGTGACACATCTGCATCCGTCCCCCATCCAAATCTTCCAACTTTGGCAGATATACATCAACAACGTTAACCCCCTCTTGAAGATCACCCATGTTCCCACAGTTCAGGGCTTGATTATTGAGGCCAGCGCCAACCTCGAAAAGATCCCTAAGAGTGTCGAGGCTCTTATGTTCGCCATATATCTCATGGCAGTCACCTCCCTTGAGGACGCTGAGGTCGCAAAGATGTTTAACGAGCCTAAGCCTACTATACTGTCTAGGTTCCACACTGCCCTTCAACAGGCCTTAGTGAACGCTGGCTTCATGCGCACCAGTGACACGATGGTTCTTCAGGCCTATATGCTCTATTTGGTGAGATCCAGCCTGCAATTCCTTATGCTTATATGCTAACATATCAGATCGCCGTTCGCATGTTTGTCGACCCACGACAGATATTCTGTCTAGTCGGCATTGCCGTGAGAATAGGCCAGCGGATGGGCCTCCATCGGGACGCCGCAGCATTTGGTCTGTCGCCGTACGAGGTTGAGCAAAGGCGGCGCCTATGGTGGACTATTGTAGGGTACGATCGCCGGATAGGAGAGATGACAGGTTCAACTGTAACAGCCCTGTCCACGGCCGGGGATTGCAAGCTGCCCCTCAACATCAACGACACGGACCTTCACGTAAACGGCAAAGATGCCCCTACTCCACACCAAGGTGTAACCGAAATGCTCTTCGTCCTCATCCGGACAGAGTTGGCCATGGCTATCAGCAGCGATACCTTGCGGGACGGCCAAAGACACGGCGACAAGGATAAGGAAGCTAGCTCCGGCGCCGGCGTCCCCCGTCCCGTCCCAACTGTCCGCATGGCCGGGCAGGACCAGTCTTACACCCTCGACGGTTTCTTTGCGCACATTGAGGGCACATACTTGAAGTGGTGCGACCCCAAGATTCCACTGCACTTCTTCACCCTCACCATGACGCGGCAGGCGCTGTGTAAGATGAGAGTCATCTCGTTCCTCGTGCGTATGGGCAACGGCGAGGCGACGACGCTGGCGGAGCATGAGCGCGATACGCTCTTCCTGGAGGCCATTCAGATGATTGAGTATGACAACGTCGTCCAGGCCGCCGAGAGCTTGCAGGGGTACAAGTGGTACACATACCTTCACTTCCCGTTCCCGGCATACATGTTTCTAGTGACGGAGCTGCGCCACCGACTGACAGGCCCAATGGTTGAGCGGGCCTGGGACGCTATCGCCGAGAACCACGACCGGCGCGGTTTGATTACCACGCTGCACAGCCCTATGCACATTGCGTTTGGTAATCTCTTTATCAAAGCTTGGGATGCGCACGAGGCGGGACAGCAGCAAGTCGGGAAGCCTGTGCAGGAGCCTATGTGGATCACACGGTTGCGGCAGCGGGCGGAAAAGATGGGTAAGAAGCAAAGGGGAGTTCGTCCCGGACCGGAAGGGGGGGTTGGGATGCCGCAGCAGACAGCCAGGGCTGCGCCCGTGAATAGCACTTCGCAGATCGGGCCCATGCAGTTGCCGCAAAACATGATGATGACGCCGCCATCTGTTACTGCGGGGACACCAGCGATGGGCCCGCCGGCGTCGGAAAGCGATGTTGTTGATATGGACTGGAGCTATCTAATGCAGGGCTATGACATGGACACTTATGCGGCCTTTGGCGGAGGGTTCGGTGGCTTTCCAATGAGCGGGAACAATATGGGCGGGGCGGGCATGATGGGTAACCCAGATGGAGGCAACATGTTTGGGAACTGACCGGGTTTATTATTCAGGGCGAATGGGTAGGAACCTCGTATGGCAAAACAAAAACCAACTGTCATTATTGTGTATTCATCCTACAATATACCACCAATATTTCGCCTCAGCAACTACCACCCGATCCTTGACGTCCCACCCAAGCGTCGTCCGTCATCAACCTTTGTGCGGAGTTGCAAGAGGGTACCGTGAGCGTACGGTTCGTCTCCTCGTAAATGTAACCCTGATTGCAGTTCTGGCGTCGTACGTAGATGTAGCTAACGTTTTGGCCGCCAGGCAGTTCTACATCGACATTCCAGAGCGGGCGCTCAGCCGTATAATTGGACGCCGACATGGGCAGCGCGTTCTCGACATTCCAAGAGCCGAGCTCGGCGATGTTACCGAGTATAAAAAGGTCTTCGCCAAAGTAGGTTGTTGCGTTGACAAGAAAGATCACGGGAAAGGTGCAAGAGCCCGTCACATTGGGCGCGCCCGCGGCGACGGCGGGGACGTAGACACCCTGCGTTGAAGAGGCTTTGCAGGTGGCTGGGACCTCGGACGAAGCGGGAACCCAGCTCGGCGGGTATTGACCGGCCCGGCGCTCAGCCATCGTAACAAAGGCGGCGTATGACCAAGTGAGGTCGGACGCCGAGACAGGGGTTCCTGAGGCTTTGTCGAACTGCTCCGACAGCGAGCCATTGCTCGGCGTGTACACGCGTGCTACTTCCACGAATGAGTCGGCGTAGGTTTTGACGGCGCCGATGATACCGGCATAGTCGCCCGAGATGTTGCTGGCCTTCTGGTAGGTTCCTTCCTTGACAGAGGGGAATAAGTCCACAAAGAAGGGCAGAGAAGTCGAGTCAACCTTGATATGACCTTGGGCATTCCATTGCGCCACTGCATCGTAAAGGAACTCGGCGGCACCGAGGGTTATGAGGTACCTAGCAACATATTAGCTTCAATATCATAGTATATTCCACACATCTCTTTATGAGAAACTCACCAGGGATTGCCGTTGTAGTAGACATCCTCGGTATAGCGGCCAAGAGCAACACCCCTGTTCCGTGCGGCCCCATCGTTGATAGGATAGAGACTAGCGTTGCGGAACGAGTCGACCCAAACCTTGAAGCTTGCAAGAGATTGGCTGTGGCACGGTTGAATGGATGGGTGGTCGCAGCTGGCCGTGATATCGAAGACGGAAATAGAGCCGAGCATAACGTTGGCATCTTTTCCGGAACGCTGAGTCTGAGTGTTGATGTTGGCGATGTAATATTCGCCATTCCAGAATCCTGTGTGCAAGAAACACAAGACTTCGGGTGCTAACTCACATCCCGTGCACTGGACGCCGAGAGAATCCGCAAGGGCGGCGCCCTCAACGAGGGAGCGGTACTGGTTTTGGGCGGTGAAGAAGCTGGAGCCGGAGACCTCCTCCCAGAGATCGAAGCCTGTAGAGTTCCTGATTTTGTGTTAGTGTATCGTCCAGAGGCCGAAAATAAAGTCAGGAAGAGGGAAGGGCAGTTACCAGTACTGTCCGACATAGGACAGGTCGTTGGCGATGATGGGCCAGATAATATCCTTAGCCTTGTCTTGTTGACCGTTTTCGACCAGCCAGCGGGAGTAGGTGATGAGGGTTATGGCCCTCAAAGCCGGGCCGTCTCTCTGTGGGCGGCCCCATGCGCCGTTGAAACGTGCGCCATCGACGGTATATTTTGCCTCCCCAAGACCGCGGCCGGAGGGGAGAAGGGACCCAGAGGGATTCGTAACAGTTTGTAGAACGGCTTGGGAGCGATAGTAGTCCTCTAGGTAAACCTGGAGTTCCTCTTTGCCAAGGACAAGTTCGTCGACGACCATTTTCATCGTTAATGCGGCGTCGCGCGTCCAAGTAAAGAAATCTACCCATGTTAACACTAGAAGAACGACACTGGTTACTGAGTAGACGTACAATCAGGATCGACCTTGGACGGACTGGCAACAACAATGCCGGCGCTGGCGCCCTGTGCCAGAGCACCATTGGGTCCGATGTTGTTCAGAGCGCTCTGAAGAGCAACGCCCCTTTGACGGGTAATGAATTCATCGAGATCTGTAGCAGCAACGTTGGCAACGAGGCCCGCAAACCACAGAAGACCCGACCTCAATGTCATGTCTGCTGTGATTCTGCTGTGATGGGGACAATAGTGACAAATTCAGGTAGTCCCTCGGGGTATCTTGTACGAATGCAGAGAACTACGGAGGTTCCGAGTGGTAACGATGGTTACGAGAGCCTCTTATAACCCCAAGACATGTTCGTATCGTCGAAGTGTGGGCCAGGCTGAGCTGGGTGTCGAACATACTACACTAGCAGCTGCGGAAGCTTAATTCAGGCATCATCGCCAGTGCGAATCCCTGTAGGTTCATCCCAAATGGTGTCCGGGCAGGGGTTTGACCCTTGGGTGGCATATGGGAAAGGAGTCATCGTGGATACCGTCATTTCATTTATAAGTGTCCGGTGTACACTGCTATAGCAGCTGCTGTACATCGAAGGTTTGTGTGGGCGGGGCTTCTCAGGCAATTAGAAAAGGCAGAGTCGGATCCGTTTACTACTTGCTTCTAAGGTGCGTAGTGGAGTGGTGTGTTGCTCCAAGATAGCCCGGGGTAATTAAGGCAAGGCGAAGTAGGGGACAACGTCATGGGCCGACTTTCGTGCAGCCGGCATGGAGGTTTACGGGCTCGGTTAGGCCGGTTGAGCGCGGAGCAAAAACCCACTCCCCAAGTCTAGCTCAGTTGGGGAGCACTTTGCGGGGGAACACCACGTTACTAACATCACCCGATCGGTCCAGTCCCGGCGCTTCTTTCCTTGTCTTGACCAAACACTGCACCTTTGTCACCGAGTTAGGGTATTTCCGGAGGAAACCTCTTGATGCTGCAATTATAACATACAAAAGGGAAAAGAAGAAAAAGGAAAAAGCCAAGAATAGATGAGCAGAGCTTGCCAAGCCATACTTGCAGCTCATTAAACTCCCACCCGCATGACTCGCCGAGATGAGTGGACGATATTTGCGGCATTTCGGGCTCGGGTCTCTTGACATATGCGAGCCTCACCACCACCCCTCCGACTATTCGACTGGTAGTAAGAACAGCGTCCACTTCCACTCCTTCTTCTACTTCTTCATTCGAGACCTTTCACCTGAAGAAAGTACTTTCTATTGTCAATCTGCCTCAGCCATATGCGTCTCGATCTACAGGCCCAAACTGCTCTCTACCCTGCTATTACCATTCCCAAATATGGCCCTGCCTCCAAAGTTTCGACGGCGGTTCTCGGACTACTGTTCACTCTGGTTGGTCAAAATTGTTCACTCTCACCCAGAGATCAGACTGGATGAAGATGCCCGCAGAGAATGAGTTCCACGGCCTAGCAGGGTCAACCAGGGTCAGGTCGAATCTCCGGAAAAGCTGTCCATAAAGTCAGCCACTGTTTTCTTTCTTCTCTTTGCCGCCGACTCTGGAAGTTCTTGCAGTAACTTACCTCAACAAACACCTTATTTAGCTCCATCAGAGCAACCGTCTTACCCAGGCACTGCCACTTTCCGTACTTGAACACCAGTTCCCATTGCGCCATCATAGTCTTAAGCTGGTCATCTCCAGCCTCAAGCCACCGTTCCGGCCGAAACACGTCGGCATCTGGCCCATACACTGCCTTAGAGCGGAGAACCCCAAACGCCGTCCAGCCAATGTCGGTCCCCTCGGGGATGCTCTTGCCATGCATAAAGTCGCCGCCTTTGGGCACGATGGTCGACATGAGTCCAGTGACAGGAGGAAACACCCTTAGGCCTTCCTTGATGACGGCCTGAAGATAGCGGAGGTCGCCAGCTTCTCGGTTGGTGATGGGCGACGAGATTGTACCCAATCTGGCTGCATTTCGCACCTCCTTGGCGAGCTTCGAGTAACATGCCGGAGACGTTATCAGATACAGCATCGTCGTTCGGATTGCCGTTGCTGTTGTGTCAGAACCGGCGATAATTTGGACCAATGTCTCGCCCTCAGCCTCCTCTCGGGTCAAGCCGTGTGCAAGGAAGGAACCCAGCATGTCTCGCTGTTTCGCCGCCTTGTCAGACATCAGTCTCTCCGCTACGACCTGCTTTGCAACACTTGGAAAGACAAACAACTGTCAGCAGCTGCGTACAAACACCCGATATAGAAAGTCGGGGCATCGGGCTACTCACGCGATGAACTTGCCGAATCCCACGCGATCATGTTCCGACGGCATGGCCCGGCGAAACAGGGGCGATTGAAGTAATTTTGCCAGCTTTGGGAATACTGCGAGTGTCATCATGACGGGCATGCTTTTTTCTGTCATCTGGATGTACTGATGGACATCGGCGTCTTGTTCGAGGTATCCGAAATGGTAGCCAAACGCAAGCGATGTTATGACATCCAAAGTGAGATATTGAACCTTTCTGCAAAGATCCATTGGACGGAAGGCATCGGCTGTCGACAAGTATCGCTCCTCGATGAGTTTGATGAGAGCTTGTACCTGCCTGTCGATGGCGGCTTCCAGGCCTTCGTTTTCCTTGCCAGAATACTGTTTAATCGCCTGGGTCAGAAGGGCCGTCCCGTGCATACACAGCGCCAGGGGCGGGAATGGCTTACACCGATGGCCATCTTGGCGCGTAATTCATTGTGCTCGTGGTCATCTCTCATGGAGATGATGTTGTCTCTAGCTGGGTCGAATCTGACAGCATCATAGAAGGCACCCTTGCGGTATGGCGAGCGGACTGCCCACATGCGACGAAGAAGTTCCGAGTCATTGGTTACCAAGTCGTTGGGACCGATGCGGACGACCGGGCCTAAAGCACAAAGTTTCCTGTCAGCAGCCTGTCGAAACGAAGGCCCACGCTCCTCCAGGTTGCTCTATTACTGATTGCGGCATGTGTCTGAGACCTTCCATCACAGTACAAATCACACAGCTGGCAGATACGGGCGGCTTAATGACAAGGCTTGGGCATCTGTCTTGTATTAGAGAACCATGGGGGCTCACTCACCATATTCATCACACGCTCGCTTGAGCGCAAGATGCATCTGCCCACCCAGTGTGTTACGTAGCATCCACCACTTGCTGAAGGCGGCACCTGGTGGACCGGGGATATGTCTGAGACGGCTCCATGAATGGTAGCTCAAGGCTGTTAGGTATATGAGAAAGGCCGTGATAAACAACAGAAGTGGGCTCCATATGTGTCCTGAGAGCTCCTTGATGGCGGCCATGTCTGGCTTCTGTTTTGTAAGACGATAAACTTCAGGTGAGTAAGATAAGACGAGCTCTCGGGGTGAGTTGAGAGGGTCAAGTGGATTTGAAAAGAAGAAAGATCGGTTAATGGCGGTAGCTGACTTGGGGCAATGGCAACTACCCAAGAAGGCAACGGCGTAAAAGCACACAGGGGGGCACCTTCCCTTTGTTAGAAGATTACCCACAGTGTGTGTCTATCTGTAGCGGAAGCGGTGATGGTGAGAACCGGGATACCTCGAGGTCGTGCTCGAGTGTTGGAGGTGAGAAGGAGTAGGCGGGGGCCAAGTCAAGAGTGTCCGAAATTTCTCTTCCTCGCCTACATAATTCATAAAGCAAGCCAACCTCAACCTCTACTATGTCTCTTCCCCACAAATCTCAAACGTGTCTAGCTTGCTCACTCTCATTGAACATGGCAGAGAGAGGATAAGCCAACATATGCAGTACTCCGCCACTACCCGCATGACATCGGGTAGGTGGCCAAAGGCCAATCTAACAGGCATCTCGGCCAAGCAGACCGATGGTCTTTCGATGACCTCTTTGACCAGCCAAATCACTGGGTTCGCTAGCAGGATTTGGAGCTCATATGCATAGGTTGTGCGCCCATATATTCTACCAAATGCGGTTACATACGACGTTCGGACCCGGGCTTCGTATGCAGCGTGTATGGGCGATGTGGCCAAACTTTCCTCCCCTCAGCTGACTTGGTGACAATAAAGTGATTGCCCAAGAACCCAAGCACACGGGAGGGCTCATTGTCGGTCAGTTTCTCCATAACTTGTTACTTCGCCATTCGGTTTACAGTCTAAATTGGTTTCATTACAACGGCCCTCAAAATATGCTACGAGTTGAGGAATATGCAGAACATCGGGTTTGAAAGGCTGATTTTAATTCTAAGGAATTTCATGCTCTCCCCTCCTTTAGCCACCTCAAGTAACAAGAAAGCCAGTCTGTTAGGCCATGGCAGCAGCATGTTCCCGCATTTTCTGTCCACCCCGACATACTGCATGGTGTTATGCAGGCATCCGAGCCCTCAAGGAAACGACGGGAGCAAACTTATACGCTCTTCGGCTTTCAAAACACCATAACGTTGGCGTTCGGTATTAGACTCGCCCTTCTCTATGGGATAACCCATTACCAGGCAGTACGTGTCGAACTGTTTGACAGCTTGGATGGCGCCCAACAGTCATCATCACGATTCTGGCTGCAGCTGTGAAAATGAGACCAGCGACATGTGGTTTGTGTAACCCCCCTTCCGCACCAAGAACTTATGATACTGCCCGTTATTGGGCCTTTAATTGGGCTTGACCTGACGATGGCCGACGCCAACTACGAACGACACCAAGCTCCGTCAGTTTGTTTAGTTAAATTGATTTTCATTGTTGTTTTCATTAGAGCAAATAACACGGTACATTTTTGCAAGGCCAAACTTCCAAAGAGCGGCGGTCAGACGGCTTGTCTGTAACTTCTCATGTTGACCACAATGTGCAGTGTGCCTCAGCTAGCAACCAATCCCCAAGAGAGAAACATCAATGATACACGGCTTCAGGTGTCACGAAGCCGAAGGGTTGGCCTGGCAAGGAAGCTAGCTACCTGTTTGTGTCGCCTTTGTCTGGAGCACCACAGCCGACCTGGCCCCTCAATAGCACGCATTTTTTCCATTGCCGCTGCCCAATCGTTGTCAAAGGGGCCTGCACCTGGTAAGAGAGTGTTAAATGCCAATCCGATATTTCTCGCTGCTGTCTTCCCATATCCAAAAGGGAAGAGACGTACTGCATCTCTGCATCGAGCTATCTCGGCAGTCACCTTGAAACGCGAGGAAACGGTGGTCGACGCAAGCCGCCATATCTTTTTTCCAGAGAGCATGTCGGCTTGATTCTGCACAATCATGGAAATGGATCAAACGGCGCCTGATACAGTGCATCAACTTGACAATATTATCCCACATAGGGTCAATATTGACTTGGAGCCAGACGAGGTTGGTATCCGGGAGACAGCCTACGCTCGTGCTCGAGACTGCCAAAGTTTCAAGGTATCCAAAGCTAAGGACAAGCCGTAGGACATTGACGACACCGAGATGCAGAGCCTTCCAGGGAGTGATATTGACTCTGCGCTGGGAGAAGTAAGCTGCTTTTGGAAGTCATGGATGGGCGAAGACCGCTAAGAGAGACCGCAGTCAGAGGCATGGCCTTCGTCCACTGCGTCGCTCCGTTCGAGCATAGTACGTGCGCGAGAGGAGAATGGGCGAATTTATCACGGATACAAAGATGGGAAGTATGTCTTGCCCACCGATCAGGTATGTATGAATTTTTGTAATAGGTTAGGTTTTCACCGAACTCGAATTAACCCGTTTTCGTCGACAGGAAGAACTCGACCGACAGGGTAAGGATGTCCTCGACTACGAGCGTTATTCTGCCGGCTCTGACTACTGCAACAGCATTTCAGTACCAGCTCTGCCAACTGACCTTCGAGAACAAGCTTGCTCTCGCCCCTGTGAACCATCCACACAGAGTATTGGATGTTGGGTGCGGCATAGGGCTATGGGCAATAGACTTTGGTAAGACGCCGTCTGCACGAAGCCACCGGACCCGCCCCCCAATATACTAACCTGGAATGAAGGAGAGGAACACCCCGAATCTGAGGTGGTCGGCGTCGATCTCTCTCCCGTCCAGCCAGGCTTGTAAGACGTGACAGCCAGAAGACCGATACACAATAACTGACGTTGTTAGCACACCTCCCAACGTTCACTACGAAATTGATGACCTCGAGGAGGAATGGAGCTTTTCAAGAAAGTTTGATTTCGTTCATAGCATGATGATGACAGGTGCTTTTAGGGATTGGCCAAACTTCCACCAACAAGCCTTTGAGTCTGTTATCCCTGACTCGTCAACAGCCCTGTACTATTTAACTGACATCACCACAGCAACCTCAACCCGGGAGGATGGCTTGAGATACAGGATATCGACTTCCCCATGAGGTGTGACGACGGAACGATACCGCCAGATTCTGACCTCGGCAAATGGAACGAGCTTATGATGGAGGCCGGAAGAAGATCTGGCTTTCTTCTGGATACATGCGGCAAGGCGGCAGAGATGATGGCTAGCGTAGGCTTTGTCGACATTGTGCGCATACCGTTCAAGTGGCCCATCAACCAATGGCCGCGAGACGTCAAACACAAAACTCTCGGGCTCTGGACTGAAGCCAACTTCAGCGTCGGGATTGAATCCATGACGTTGGCCCTTTTCACCCGGTTTATGGGCTGGAGGAAAGAGCAGGTCTGGGACTTTAGCGCGAGGGTTATCGCGGAGTGGCGGGATGTGAGGAGGCATGGATATTTTGACGTGTATGTTACCTATGGGAGGAAGCCATGAATCAACTGCGGTTGAAGTGACTCTCCAATGAATGCAAGCGGCTTCAATGTGACTGGCTGCCAACTTTGGGGGCGTTGGGGCTAAGCCAGCCTTGTGACCAACTTGGTCTTTCCATCCGCAGCGAATGCAGCAAGCGGGGCCGAGGACATAGGCCTGACTGAACGGCCTCACTTGACGAAGAAGTGCTTTGAATCGAATGCAGTCGAACATGCAAGCATCCGCTTCCTAGCTACTTTCTGCACTGCATAGTCCATGCGCTGTGGCAAACGTTGACCAACGGCCTGAAGCCTTGTACGGACGCACAGAGAGGTGGCAAGGCCTTGCCCTCCTTTTCGCGACCATAGTGCCTTGAGGTAATGTGGGATCTGGAGAAAAGCCTGAGAAAACCGCGGCATACCTGCTACCCGCTGCTCGGATTCCCAACCACTCCGCAGGGAGCGGGGGGCCATGGATGCCTGCTGTGCCCGCGTCAGGTGAGTGGCTTCTGTGCCCAGACGGAAATCCACGGGAGATATGCATGTATTCTCGTGTCGTGAAACGCCTTGCGAATGTCCTGTTCCATGGTGTCGGCTTCCTGCTTGGTTATGCCCATCTGGGGCCACTTCACGAGAACGGCGCGGACAAGCTGCCACAGCACATCCTTGCTCATAAACAGGCCAATCTCCCGCTGGTGCCTATCTTTCGCCCACGATCCGATGGGCAGTTTGTGAGATCGATAATGTATGTTGACGAAACCAGTTTCTCTCAGAATCTCGGGCAGCACCTGTGGAAACTCCAGGTCCCAGGAGAAGTGGGTTTTGAATGTGCGGATAAAGATATCCATGAATTTGGAGGGTGCGTAGTCTTCAGGTATCGTATCATCGTCGCACCCAATTCTGACGCCGGCGTCTTGGAACTCGATCCAACCGCCTGGTTTGAGGTTCCTGTCATAGGGTTAGAAGCGGACTGATGGAGTGAAGGACAATAGTCTTACTGGTATGCGGACTGGATGGCTTTGGCTGGGTCTCGAAGGGTCACACTGACTGACCTAAAGTGGACGAAGTCTGCATCAGAATACAGCGGTGACCAACTTTCTTGGATGTCGTCAATTCTCCAGTCAACGTTCTGGGGGGCGTAGCAGTTCTGGATTGGTGAGATATCTACACCGATAACATGTGCACTAGGGAATTTGTCCGCAACTTGGAGAGGAGGAGTCAGATGTCGCCCCTCAGTCGAAACCTAATCGGAACTGAACTCACCATCAACTGCCCAAAGTCCAGTGCCAGTGCCAACATCTATGATCTTCTGTGGGTTGCTGCCGATGGGTGAAATGTAATCATTATCGTCAAGAAGGCGCTTTATCAACTGATGCTTCATTTCCTCGCGGAATTGCTCTGTCTCGTCGTTTGGAAGAGGATATATGCCTTGCATAAATGACTGATAACGCCTAGCAGATGCCTACTTAGCTTCCGAATCCCTCTCTAAGAAGACGAATGCCGTGAACCACACACCTTCCACCCTCGTGCGAGTGCTTCATGACACGAGAAGCGAGTGACGTGAAGCCCGAGGACGCATATGACCCCCCGTAGTCCGACCCTTCAAAATCATCTTCTGCCAACGTGTCTGGCGTAGCTGGCTCTATCGGCTCGCTGTTAGACATGTTCATGGCCGCGGAATCTCTGTGAAGTTGGATGCGATTTCGAGGGAAACTGTTGGCCATGAGACTGAGGGCATGGCAACACCGTGCTCGTGAACCAGGCTTCGATGACCTGGAGCAGGGTTGCCACCCTCGTAGCGGGCGCCGGTGGTCGAGATCTGGGGTCGATGTCGTGGAAGTTCGTCTCCCTGATATTTTCTTCTTCTTGGACACTTGGCAGGTAGGCCGATGGCGACACTGAATTTGGGGCTGACAACTACCGGACGGTTCCTGCAGACTTAAGCAGAGCTACAGCCAAAGAGCGATGCTTCAGTTAGTACATTGTGAACTTTGAGTAATGAGACCAGCCGCGACAGACGTGAGACTGGGCTGCCTGGGTTAACAACGGCTAACCGGGGGTTGTGGCGTAAAATGAACATGCACCAAGTAAACGTACAATTGACAAACAGGACAAACATGAGATTAATCACAAATTTACCAGGTTTGCAGTCAAAGAATAACGCAAGAAAGCTGGCCGGTTGCACACTAAAGTGGAAGAAATTCGTCGATACGGGACGAGGCAGAAAAATATGTGGACAATGGAGGGTGAGAGAAACCAAAAGAGAGGGACAGTAGTACCTGGTACTAGTAACCTACATTTGCGTACCAACGGGGCGGTAACCCAATCGCCAACAACCCCTCACCCTCTTTACTGTTGTTTGTGTCGGCTGGGATGGTACCAGTCCCCCAGAGACGCCCACCAGGGTGATACAAAACCGAGCCGGTGCCAACGGGCTGGGGCGGGAATATCCGAATCCCCGGCCGGCCAACGCCAGTGAGCCACGGGGTACAGAGTGTGAAGGAAAGTTTCCAATCGCGTTTAGAGATTGCTTCGCCTTTGCGAAGACAAACAGAGGAGAAGCTTTGCCGTTTCGAGGAGATCGCGCATAAGCGGCCTGCAGAGTGTGTCCTTATGTCGCTTCAGATGTGACGGTTATAACAGAAGCATGGCGTGTTGGCGGTGCTCCTTGTGAAGATGAAGTGGGGCGTTGTGATTCGAGATGAGGACGGATAAGTGAGGTGATAATGTGAGGGCCGAACCATGACATGGCGCTGTTTCCACAGGTAGAAGAGCCCACTGGTACCGGCATGCAACACATATGAGCAGTATTAGCGAGCACAGAGTGACAACTTGGTTGTCGCCAAAGTGTCCATACCAAACCGTAAGCCAGGAATCTCAGGCATGCAAGGTAAACCGTCAATTAGCCGACCGGGACGGCAAGGAACCACCAATAGCTCTGTTTCCCAAAGAGACGCTAGGCTGGCAGGGCGGGGCCAATGTACACTAGGTAGGTATGGAGTATATACGATTATGCAGCTTGTGTTACAATTATGGATACTCGACAACTGAGAAAATGAAGCCAAAAGATGGAAGCCGTAGCAGAACGGTGATGGACGAGCAGTGATGGTGACGATGATCAAGCTGAACCCACCGACGGCGAACGCAAGTTGTAACAACGACTGGCGAGCTGGAAATATAAGAAGACCGGCGGCTTGCGGCGGCGCGGTTAAGAGCTATGGAACCGGACAGATGTAAATAGGCCAGAAACTGTTGCATTGTATTTTCCTCTAAATTTGTACCGGGTCGGTTTCCGGCTTAGGTTTCTGGCAGCTCAAGTCATTGTTGAGTTGTCGGGCCCAGCTGGGTCTCGGGGTTCGCTGCAAAGATCGGCCTGTCGGATGATGTGGCCAGCTCTACGTACCTAAGGCCCCGGAAAATAGGTAAGTTCGGCGGATGACGAGCTGCTGCTCCGTGCACTCGGCCGAGGGCACGCCCTCTCCCCTGGCAGGGCAACACGGTACCAATTTTACAAGTAGCTAAATGCACGAACCCAGTCTTTGTCGTTACGCGTCGCTAAAGTAGACCCCACCTGTAACCGTACTTTTAGGTGCGCTCGCACAACCCAGTCGCGTCGAAATCCTGACAAACCGCGTTCGCGCGTCAACACACTCAATTCAAGCCGTCAGTCGCTCGGTACCTTGTCCACGTACCTTGTTTCCCAACCACACACACCACCTTGGACTTATGTTCTCTGTGGCATACTTACGTTACCCACTGCCCTCAACTCTGCACTTTGCACTTCACTACTCCACGCCAGAAACCCATTCCATTTCGTCAACGACCTCTATCGCATAATCATTCCGACTGACAGTACTCACAGTCATTCTACTCAATTGCGTGCCGCGTTTGGTACTGTACCTGTGCCGTCGTTGGCCATCGCACCCAGCATAGAACCCCTCCGCTTCTCCAAGCCGCGTCGTCACGACAGAACCAACCTTTGCATCTCATGAAGTCGCTCGGCATACATCGTGGAAACGCATCGAACTTATCATAGCCATGTATCTTCCGCGGTCCTTAATATCCAAACTCTACACCCACCTGCAGAACACGCGACACCCGCTCTCTCCTCCAGTACTTGTTCTCGTCGCGCTCGAGCCTGATGCCCTTTGCGCATGTCGAATCCTTACCCGCCTATTGAAGCACGACTATATCCCCCACAAGATCCAGCCTGTCTCCGGATATGCTGACCTCGAACGTGCGGGTCGGGACCTGGTCCAGCCCATGATGGAAACCCAAGGAGGGAGCGGAGGAGTTGTCGTGTGTCTCGGCGTCGGCGGCATGGTTGACCTTGGCACTTTGCTAGGCCTGGAACCTGAGGGGGAAGAGCTGACCTTTGCCGGCGTTGAGGTTTGGGTCATTGACTCTCATCGCCCGTGGAACTTGGGCAACGTCTTTGGTGGCTTCCCACTTGAGCCCGCCGTCGAAGAGGAGGTCGGACTGCAAGCACGTTGCCCCCCAGGTGTGACGGCTGGTCGAATCGACCGCTCCTACAAACCTGGCAAGGGTGGTATTGTTGTGTTTGATGATGGTGATATCGAAGACGACCTTACTATAGAAAAGGAAGCGTACCTGGCCCTGCTTGATATGCCCGAGGTCGATGACGACGGCGAGGATTTAGGAGACGATGATGGCGACGATGATGCGGACGACGAAGACCTGTTTGAGGAGCCTGCACATGCCGGCCAAAAGAGAAAAAGCTGGTCGGATCGGGATGAAGAGGACGATTCCAGTGATACCGATGACCGGCCGCATCAGCGTCGAAGAAGCAATTCTGTGAGTTTTGTTCTTCAGAGGTCTGTCGCCACAAAAGCTAACACATATCAGTCTTCCTCGATACCTTCATCTCCACAACGACCGACCCATAGGGGGCTAGTATCTCTGCGAGATGCCGGGGTGGTTCTCTCTAGTGACCCCTTGGAACCCCCATCTGCTGCGCAACCGCCACCTGCGCCATCGGCCAGAGCCCTGCGACGCCGCCTGTTGCGTTTGCGAAGAGAAAAAGAGGATGTTCTCCGCAAATACTACAAGATCGGCGCATCCTTCTCCGAGCCAATATCTTCTATGATGTACTCTTTGGCCTCGGAGCTTGGCCGGGAAGACAACGACTTACTGTGGCTTACCATCGTTGGCGTCACTTCCATGGAGTTGTACGGAAGATCATCTGCGGGTATAGCGGTGCCGGTTCGCAACTCAGATCGAGGTCAAGGAAATGGCTGGATGGGAATGCGTGGCGGCCGTATTCGCCAACTTCTGAGAGACGAAGTTCGGCGTCTTAATCCACCCGAAGTCACCAACTCTCGCGCGGCTGCTGCTGAGAACTTAGGCATCATTCCAACCACTGCGAGGAGCCCAGAGGACACGAGCATCAGACTATCGCCAGAACCGAAATTTCTCCTTATCAGACACTGGAGCCTATACGACAGCATGCTTCATTCGCCATATCTCTTTGCCCGCCTCAAGACATGGAGCGAGCCGGGCCTAAAGCGACTCCACAAGTTGTTGGCCAAGATGGGTGTTAGTCTAGTTCAATGCAAGCAGAGCTACACACACATGGACATGATGCTGAAGCGGGAGCTTCGGGCGAAGTTGCTCAAGTACGCTTCTCTCTATAATTTAGACGAGATGGTGCCTTCAGTCGACACAGATGGCAGAGATCGTGGAGGTGCAAAAGATGGCTGGGGATTCGTCCGCAGCTGGGGGTGGCGGGCGACCCTGAGCGCGCAGGACGTCGGTGTGGTCATTGGCGCCCTACTAGAAGTGGGCAAGCACGGCGACGTGGCCGAACTCGCGCACGCAGCCAAGGACTCTCAATTTGAGGAGGGAGACGACGAAGAGATTGTTACAGCACAGGGAGAAGAGTGGGTTGGGCGGTTCTGGGAAGCGTATGATGCTCTGGAGGAGTAAGTGCATGATGGCAGCCGATATGGTACCCCGCTAACGCAGCCGACAGCATCGATGGTCTTAAGGCAGGACTACCTACCGCCCAATTCTTGCACCGTGCCATCTACCGCACCGGTACATCACTTATTAACAAGAAACAAATAAAGCATCTACGCGCATTTCGCATGTGCGTCGTCAAAGAGGGACCCGATGTCCCAGTCTTTGAGCATCCAGCCGCCCTCACTAAGCTTGCACTCTGGGTCGGCGAGGCCCTTGTCGAGCAGGAGAAGGATACGACGGGCCGCCTCTCTCATGGTGGCCGTGGCACGCCGCTTGTAGTCGCCAGCCTCAACGACAAACGCGGTGTTTACCTTGTTGTCGGTACAGGTGGAGGTGGAGGCCCTGACACCACTTTCCTCGACCGCGAGGCCGCCAAGAAGCGACAGGCGGCGAAAGACGAAAAGGCCAAGCGGCGAGAAGAATCAAGGCGCAACAAGAAGAAGATCAGCGAGGAGAGGCGAGCAGCTCGCCAGGCGGCAGGCCAGGATGACGAAGACGACGACGAGCTTGATACTGAGTCGGAGGCGTCCGACGGTTCAGATTCGGAAGATGAAGAGGAAGAGGTTCGGGAAAGAGGCTACGGCCTCAACCGATTCGGATCGGCTTTCCAAGAAGTTGTTGCTGAAACGAATGCTCGAGTCCGAATAGACAGTTTCGAGCACTGCGTGGTGGAGGTCAAGAAGGAGGATCTAGGAGGATTCTTGGAGAGCCTGAGCATGAAGGCCGTTGTCGGTTAATGAAAAAAGAAAAAAGAAAAACCATGGCGATGGATAAAGATAGCTTCGGTTTAGGGACGCAACGGTACGTCTGGTGTTTTCACATGGCGGGCTAAGGCGTGTTTGGGTTCCTTTTTGGTGGCGACTTCGGGATGGGTCTGGGAGAAACATGCTTAACGAGACATGGCAGGGTCATTGTGCTTTCGTAATTACCATACTTGCTGCTGCGTATTTTTTATTTTTTTAAAGGCGGGAACGAGTCGATTGCTGTAGCCGCGGCGTTAGATGGCAGGCTGAAGAATTTACATCTGCATCTTCTTCCCTTTGAATTGTCGTCAACATTTGCAATCTTGCACACACCCACCCTGTTGAAGCTTACCACTGTCTTACTTTGCACCTTCTTCAAGACTAGTCTATAAATGGAAGCAGGGAATAAGCGCTCGGAAGCAACCTGGTTAGCACTTCATCAACAAGATCAGAAGAGGAATAGATTCACACAAACAAGGGCTCAAACATGACAATCCAAATGTGGTGATAGGCTAGTAAGCATCAGACGACAAGGAGTCTAGTATGTCAGCACTGGGCTTGAAGCATCTTGTTGGCCATCAACCCGAGCTGCCTTACCGCGTCGGGTGCTATCGTCAGCACTTTGAATCCTCCAATTTCAGCCGCCGGTCGGAAGCACCGAACGCTTGCCAAAAGGCACCTTCGAAATACACGCCTTCATGGTATTTGGCTGGAGAATTGTTGTGCGTGCGCGTGTGTGTGCATGGTCCATAATACTGTAACACAATTATAAAATGAAGCTCTCGGCTCATCGTTGATACTTGACGTCGTCCTCTCCTCGACATTGCTTTCGTTCACAAGTGTTTATCGTGTTCCGTCAAGAGTCAAACCACCGCCTCCAACACCCTAGGACAAGCAGGCATGACGGGTCAAACCCCATGGGCCGATGGGCCATTTGAGCTTATCAGCAGCACCCGCGCTGGGTCTAAGGTGCGTTATCCCACCACCTAGACTGGTTTGTACAAGGCTAATGACTGAGCGTAGAAAGGCGTCAAGACAACGGGCGCAAACCTCATGGCTGAGGACATGACCATCATTCACAACCTCCTTATCCGGATTTTGAATACCGTCTATCTACAATGCGTCAATGTAGAAAGGTCCCCTGCCGACGTCCAGGACTTTGTTTCGTATGCGATTGAATGGGCTAACATGGTTGAGCACCACCACCACATCGAGGAGGAACAAGTTTTCCCCGAGATCGAAGAGCTGGCGGGCGTTCCGGGTCTAATGCAGGCCAACGTCGCTCAGCACGAAGCCTTCACCGGCGGCTTGCACGAGTACATGGGGTACCTGGTCAAGGTTCAAAAGAACGAGGAGGCGTACAGCGGGGAGAAGCTCAAGGGCATCATCGACTCGTTCATGCCTACCCTGCGACAGCACTTGAGCGACGAGATCGACACGTTGCTGAAGTTGGCAGAGTATGACTGTGACTGGGACGATTGGTTCCAAAAGCTCATGAAGAAGCTACTGGCGAAGACCAATGACCCTAACCTTAAGGTGAGAGCCTCCGCTCTGCTTCTGCTCTGGGTTTCCCTCAGCCAGCCTCCGCGATCCGTAGAGATGGTGTCAAGTTGACTGACTTTTCTTGCCGCGTCAGACAACTACTCTTCCACTTATGCTTACGAACTCGGACAAGACATTCGAGAACGGGATTTATGCGTCGTGGCCTGCGATCCCGTGGTTCGCGCTTTTGCTGGTGCGGTGGTTCATGGTTCCCACACACAAGGGCTGGTGGCGATTTTCTTCTTGTGACGACCGGGGCATGCCCAAAGAGCTTCCATTTGCATAATGAGAACTACTATTGGCAGTATTGAACATGGTTGGCGGTTGATGAGACGGAGTTTTCGGTGATTGTTCGAGCCTTGTGGGGTTGACGATGATTGTTCGCATGTATTTACTAGGTTGACGGGGTTAGTTCCGCTGGGTTAGGTATTAAGCTCGACACGTGAAGTCAATGATGAATTTAATTGACCTTGCCCGAGGATCTTCAGCAAGCTGGTGTGGCTTACAGGAACCTAGTCGGAGGCCGTCGGCTTGATGTCACATTGGATCGTGATGTGGGCAGGGCTGTGAGGAACGTTCCAAAGAAGCGGGTCTTGACAGTCCGAGGTGCCACCAGGTGGCCAAAATAGCGAGAAAGGGTGGTGGTCTGCTGTTTCCTGTGTAGTAATACCTACTCTGTTCCTAGGTACTGGCCCCGTTTTACGGCCACTCACTCGGGCAGGAACGTATCCAGGCGCCGACAGATAGCCAAGGTATCGTCATCCGGGTACGTATCCCAAGCCTACAAGTGCCCACTACAAATTTTCCGAGGCGATTAATAATGAGGCACCTGAGGATACAGAGGTGGCCGGCCCTGTGTCAATCCTGTTCCCGTTTGGGGGGCCGAGTTGGGATGGATCTGAACCGAGACAAAGCGCACCTCGACTGACAGCGCATGTACCTGATGTTCGTTCAACGGATGCCGTCGCACTCGTGCCTGTTTCGTTTTCTACAATGAACCGTGCTCCAATTTGGGCCCTGGCAAAGCCACGCAAATAGCAAAGTACCATCATCCCAATCCTTATTTTTACCTGGCATCCCATCCGTGACTGGAGTTGAAACCCTGGGCTTTTGGAAAGGCCCGAAGTGAAGTGGACGAATGGCTCCTACACTACGCTAAGGAAGAGAAAAAGAAAAGACAAGGCCAACATGGTGCCCCAAGAACTCAATCACCTCACCATACCAACGACCGACACGGAAGGTGGCGGGTGTGAAAAAGACACCCTTTTTTCTGATGCTGGACGCAATGTGACTGGACGGCTTGAAGCCACCTTCCAGGCTCCAGCTGCTCCAGCTGCTCAACTACCTGCTTGTAACGAATAAGACCTCACCTGCCAACGAGCCCAGGGTACCTGGTGTATCCCGTAGCCACTGGATGCCAGTCATTGTCCGATTTGACATATGGCCGGGCCCATATCTAACCAATGAATGGTGCAGTACAAAGTCCTCATTGACTTCGCTATGCTATGCTATGCTATGCTGCACTGTGCTATGTTGTGCTTGCCTCGCCTCGCCTCTCGCCTCACCTGTATGTACCTGCCTGCTAGTCCATCTTCGAGTGTGTTCTACGACAGCGCCACGAGCGCATAGCTTATCTAACCAACAGGGGCCTTGACATTCGCACCTACTTTTGGTTGCTCCGCACAGAACCGCACTCACTACAACCTCTATTACATACCCTGCCTCCTCCAGGCTTTATTTTTCTGCTACCACTACGACCTCTGGTTTTGCATGCAACTGCCTACGTCCTGATCCCACCTTCTCCAACAAAAGAAATCAAGCCTGGCCGCGTCGTCCATAATCGAATAGCTCGGGCATTATTTCCTATTCCCGCTTGTTCGGGTTCCTGAGAGGGTTCTCATTGACTCTTTTCCTTCCCCACCTCGTACTCGGTGGACGTTGGGTACGCCACTGCCTTTGTACAGGGAGTCCCCTATCCCGCCGCCAACTTTCCCGAGCAATCATCGGGTCCCCCGCCAGCGCCTGGCCACCTCTAGCATCCTGGGCCCTTTAATTCTTCCCCCTCCCCCGCTTGTCAACCGCTCTACCTGTCGCCAGCCTTGTTCGCCGTCGCCCACGCGCCATCCTCGTCGTCACCAGCTCACGATATCGCCGACTCACCCTCACCTATCGCTCGATCCAGTGGCCGTAGCATTATTACGCTGGCTTCGGCCCACCAAGGTAGCGACCAGACCGTTTTCGTAGCCGACGCTCTCCCCTCGACTCACTTCGCGACGAACTTGAGCCGTTGGCGCCCATCACACCCGCGCGCACGCTTCGATTACACAATTTCCCCCACAAACCTTCGCTCTTGAGCCAACAGTATAGGCTCATAGATAGCCATGGGCAAATCGTGAGTCTTCCACCAGGCATATATAACCTCTTCCCCAAGTTCTAAGGCTTGGCCGGATTGAAACTTGGGAGTGGCCTCGCGTTGAGGCTATTCGCCCCCGGGGTTGTCGTGGCCTCGTAGCTGTGCTTTGCTCCTAATACCGGGCTGCATGACTATTTGCTAACCAAGTCGTCGCTGTCTAGCCAGTCCAAGCTCTCCCAGGAGCAGCTAGCTGAACTGCAGAAGTCGACCCATTTCGACAAGAAGGAGCTGCAACAATGGTACAAGGGTATGTTGACCACCGCCTCCCGGGCTCCTCGTGCACAACCCCCGGTGCCAGCGACCTCTTTGTCGTCGCGAGCCGCAAAACTTATCCAGCCAGGCCCTGACTCACATTGACAGGCTTCCTCAAGGACTGCCCGTCAGGCATGCTCACCAAGGAAGAGTTCCAGAAGATATATAGACAATTCTTTCCCTTCGGAGACCCGAGTTCGTTTGCAGATTATGTCTTCAATGTCTTCGACAGCGACAAGTCCGGTAGCATCGACTTCAAGGAATTCATCTGCGCCCTGAGTGTTACAAGCCGAGGCAAGATGGAGGACAAGCTCGACTGGGCCTTCCAGCTGTACGACATCGACGGGGATGGGAAGATCAGTTACGACGAGATGCTCAAGATCGTCGAGGCAATCTACAAAATGGTTAGTAGCTTGCTGCCACTCCTGCCCTCCTGCTGGGTATTTATTAGGTCACTCCTGTGTCCTGTTGCACCTCGCCCTCACGTGCGTCTTCGAACACAAGACTCTGGTGCTGACAAACCACTTCACCCTTAGGTCGGCTCCATGGTTAAGCTTCCTGAAGACGAAGACACCCCCGAAAAGCGGGTACGGAAGATCTTCCGCATGATGGACAAGGACGAGAATGGCAGCTTGGACATGGAGGAGTTCAAGGAGGGAAGCAAACGCGACGAGACCATCGTATCGGCACTATCTCTCTATGATGGCTTGGTGTAAATGGATGAGGCATCGTCGACCCTCGGGTCTGTTTTTCATCGTTCTTTGTTTTTGGGCAAGGCGAGCTGCGCGCAGTGATCACAGTGCGACTTTATTTTATCAGGGCTAAGCAGGAATAGGATTCCAATGATTTACTGCGAAATGTGTCTTTTCTTAATCTCTTAGATGAGCGTGCCACTTAAACGACGAGGGGTCATGTGGACAGGTGCATCGGTAACGATGATGGCCCCCCCAAGGTGCCTGTCGGTATAGTGTGAACTTGAGGGGATCGCGATTCGGGCCGCCCGGGTCAGGGTGGATGATGAAGTGTCGTCGGGCACAACCATCCTCTGTCGTCCGTTAAATCCATGGAGAGACGGAGTCCGCCCATGCGACGAAGACAGGCAGACAGGAGTACTTTACTGCGTTGCATCGCATCGTCAATGGAACAGGATATGAAATACGAGCTAGATTAAAGGTTTCCGGATTAGGCCCCGAAGCCCCCTCCACATACTGATGGTTATGCCATCATTGTTTTACAAGGTCGAATCACGCACACTGTACTCCTGGATATCAAGCGTTCCGTAGCCAACCCACCCTTTGCCGCAAAATTAGGGGAATTACAAGATCCAAGGACATGACAATAATCGAACAAAGCAGAACCTCGATTGCCATCCTAAGACGAAGAACCGTAGGCCTTAGTAACGTCGTCCTTGTACTTCTCCAAGATCTTCTTGCGCTGGAGTTTTTGAGCGGCCGTTACCAGGTCCTATACCGTGTTAGTCGCCACTGAGGCCCAATCGACGTGGGAGGGCAAATGTCATGAATGTGAAACTTACATTTTGTGGCGTCCATTCCTCATCGGACAAGACAACGCCTTCAATAATTTCAATGCCAGAGAGGCCGCCTTGCCGACCAGCGTTCTGCAGCTCCTTGAGAACAGCGCCCTGCAGTTTCTTGTCGTGGACTAGCTCCTCGAGAGTGCTACCCTTAACACCAATGCTCTCTGCGAGCTTGACCAAAGCAGGCTCGGCGGGGACGATAATTGCGATGGGCTTGGCCTTCTGGGCATCGGCGTAGATGCAAATGTTTGCAACTACCGCGGCAGCGCGGTAAATGGATTCGAGCTTCTCTAGAGCAATGTACTCACCGTTCAAAGTCTTGACCAGGTTCTTCTTTCGGTCAATGAGCTTGAGGTGGCCGTTGCTGTCGAACTCGCCAATGTCACCGGTCTTGAACCACCCATCCTCGGTGAGGGCCTCCTTTGTCTCCTTGGGGTTCTCGTAATACTCTTCCAGAACGGACGGCCCACGAATCCACACCTCACCCTGAGGGTTAGGCTTGTTGGTGGCGTAGTAGCCGGCCTCGGCAAAGTCAACCAGCTTGATCTCAATGGATGCAGGCATAGCTCCCATGTTGTTGACGTTGAACTCCAAGGGGTTCATGAGGCAGCCCATGGCGGTCGTTTCGGTGAGGCCATATCCAATGATCATCGGGGCGATGGCCAGTGAAATGAACTGCTGGGTTTCCTTCGCGATGGGACCACCTCCGTTCATGCACAGCTTCAGGCGTCCACCGGTTGCCTCCTTAAGCTTCTTGAAGACCACGGAATCGAGCAGGCCTGCACCGGGAAGACCAGCGCTCATCAAATGCGCCTTTGCAGACAGGGCGTTCCAAAAAAGAGTCTTGACGAGAGGGCTACCAGCGTTGACCTTGGCGATAATTCCCTTCTTCACTGTCTCCCAGACTGCAGGAACACCGACCATGACGGATGGCTTGAATTCTCTGATATCACCGGCGCAGTTTCGAACAGAGTTGTCAGACAACGTCTTGGGGTTACCATATCCCATGGTGGCGCCCCAGTAGATGCAAGCGTTCTCAAAAACAAATTCAAGAATGTGAGCCAGTGGGAGGTAGGTCAGAAGGCCATCGCCAGGGCCAATGAAGGGCTGCACAACGGCGCTAACACCGGCGACTTGAGTGCGTTAGTGTTTCTGTATGCACTGCCAGGAAGGCGGCTCAACTTACCAGCAGCAACAACGGCCTTGTGCTTCAGAGGGACACCCTTGGGTGTGCCAGTGGAGCCAGAAGTGTACATGATACAGCACAGGTCTTCGGTAGTGGGAGGGACAGGGTCGACCAGGTTCTCCTCGCCGAGTTTACGCAGCTCTTCGAAGCTCAGGACTTGGACCTCGGGGTGCGCGGACTTGAGCTGCTCCAAATGCGCCTGCTGGATCTGGTTCTGGTTGTTCCAGATGACGTAGCGGACATCCTTGGCCTCGTGAAGGACGTTAACCAAAGTAGGCAAAAGGTGAGGGTCGAGAAAGATGGCCTTGGCGGCAGTCGCGACCATGGAGTACTTCAGACCCTGTTCACCCAACGTATCGTAGGCCGTCACAACTGGCATAGACTGCGATGCGGCACCGTGTGACATTGCCAGCCAATGGGCACTCGTCGCCGCATAAAGGTGCACACGATCGGCCTTGGCCAAACCCAGCTTGCGCAAACCAGATCCGAGCTGGAGAACAAGGCGCTCGTACTCGTGAAAAGTGATGTATTCGTAAGGGCTCAGCTCGAAGTAGGTCCACTGCTTGTCGACCTCACGCTCCTCGCCGTCGACCATCTTCTTCACTTTCTTTGTCTCCCGGTGGGTGTTGACGAGCTTTCGCGAGCCCAGGCACCTGGCATTGCCATACTTCTCGGCGCTCTGCTTGACGAGATCGAAGGTGGTGGTGATGGTGCCACCGGGAGTAATGATCAAGTCCGGAACGGCTTGGGGGAGCCGACGGGGCACAGTCTCGCCATCCTTGGCCTCCGCGCCGGGCGACGGCACGGAGAAGGGGCCCTTTGTCTGCATCCTGGCTAGGATGTCCAGCTTGGACTTTGGCGGTGGGATCTGGGCCATGGTGGGCGTGTGGGAAGAACCAAGCTGCGACTACCTTGGTGTTTTCGGGGGCTCGGGGCTTTTTGGCAAGCTTTGAAAGGTGATGGTGAAGTACGGAAGCGACGGGCCTCAGGGCAGGGGACGACGATACCTTGCTTGAGGCAGGTTAGAGGTTAGGTCAGTCTCAAGACAAGTAGGTGTGGGAAGAGAGACACAGTAGGGGAAGGACAAGGGAGAAAAGCGAGGAGGTAGGGGCAGCCCAAGGTATTTGAATTTGAGGAGAGGACCAAGACAACAAGCGTACCACGGCACCGCGGCGAGAAAGGCAAAGGCAGACAGAGGCAGAGAGCCAGTCTACAGGACGGGGAGCTTGGGGGAAATCTTGGCTCTTGCCCTTGAAGGGCGAGTGGATCTCCACAATCGTGTCTGTGGCTCAAGCTTCTAGTGTACACTAGGCTAGGTCTTGGGGTCAATTGGAGGGAGGGGGGTGCCAAGGTACTCAGTACCTACTGCGGGCGTTTTTGTGTAGTGTAACTGCTCTGTGTCGTGCCCCACAGCCGATCAGAACTGCGCTGTGCAGGGCAAATCGACAAATCGACGCACAGGGAGAAGGGGGCCTCGGGAGCGGCCTTATAACCTACATAGTACATGTGCAGTACAGGAACCCTGCTGCTTTACTGGAGGTGACGAAGTGGTTTTTTGGTTGGCTGGCTTGGTACCTGCGAATAAGGGTGCAGTAAGCTGTGGAGCGCCCTCACTGAGGTGACCGCAGAGTGAGGTGGAGGTGCAGGCATTGCAGGGTGCTGCAGGACACTGGCTCCACCTGGCTCCTCGGCGTTGGCGAACGGACACTGGACTCAGGGTGTCAGTGGACGGGTGACAGGGCTGTTGGCGTTGGATGATGAGGGTATATTCAGTAATCTGCTCCTTCCTTTCCTATCATGTGACCCGTCCTTGTGTCTGCCTCTGCCTCTGGTGCGTTGAACGTGTCATTCTTCAACATTCCTCTCGTGTCTTTGCGTCTGCCTCAACCGTGGATGGCGCTGTGGCTGGAGCAGATAACATCTTGAAGTACATGGTACAAGATACTTTGATCCCCCAGGGTGCCGTACCTTGATTCAAGGGGCAGTAGCCTAGCAGGTACCTTAGCAAACTCACATACACTACGCACCACACTTCACACAAATGTCCCAAGCCGACCCAAGCTCTCTACAAAGTCAGTCCTCCCCCCCTTCATATGCGTACGTCCATCGGTTGAATTTCGATATTTTCCGATGTACCAACCCTTGAATCGCTTCATCTCATGGTTCCCCCAGCCAAGGAAGATGAGCTCTGCCACGCTTTTGCCTCGCTCAAGGTCTCTTCGTGACCATCTTCCCAGGCTTTTAGTTGGAGAAGTCACTCCGTCGTGCGCCAGTCTTGGCGTTCTGCCTCTCTCCATTGTCTCGTCCATTTGCGTGACTCCCACCAGACGCCTTCCCCTCAGTCGTGCAGCGCCAGGAGATTTGAACCACACATCCTCGTCGAATACCAAGAACGAGGCCAAACCCGATAAAGCCGTCAGGAGAGTCACGAAGCAGGGTAGTGGAATGCCGCGCCTTGGCAAATTGGTTGGCGCGTTGCCTCTGTTTATTCTCACTGGCCCTCGTTCAGCCCCCGATGCCAGCCGACGTCTCGCATCCTCGTTGCCTCTCTACTTAGGCTATGCAAAGCAATGACTGTGATTCTGTGCGTCCCCCCCCTCACCAACCATACCCCAAGACCCCCGCTCAGTTCCCCGAGAATCCGGGGTCCCCTCGGTGAGCTAAAGGGAGCTGACGTTCATGTCGAGTATCATGAATTACAGGATACATCCATCAGCGTCCTCTTCCCCAATCGGGAGTCCACCCGCCAATAGAGGAGCACTAATGCTGCAAGCTGCCGCAAGAGGATCGGCCAGACGCGCATCGTGCAACACGCCATCTGTTTGGAGGCAAGGGACCTTGGATGAAAAATGATTGTTAAAACTGCTTGACCCGCCGTCACCCAGTCCATGAAGAAGTAGAGACTTCAAGGGACACCCAACAACGCCTCAACTTTCCCTCCGCCGCGTGGACTCGCCAGTAAGTGATCAACACAGCCACCATTCTAATTACTTGGCAGAACCAAAACTATCACCCCCCCCCCCCCCCCCCCACCTCAGCCGCTCTGCCTGCACCATGAAGCGCGCATGAACCTTTGTTCTTGTCTTACCGCGGTACACGTTGGCGGTCCCCAGAATCCTCAACACGAATTCGCCTGACAGTGTCTCATCCAACATCCAACCTACCTTAGCGGCCAACCACTCGGTCGGTTCCGATACTTTTCTCCACTGGCGCAACCACAAGTCGCCCTCAGTAAAGGCCTGAGCTCCCACCCTAGCAACTCGGCTTGACTATCTGGGTTGTTGGGGGGAAATCGACACGGCAAGAGCGCCGTCAAAAGTACATGTGAAAGACACCTCGGCAATGTCAACGATGCTCGGGCATATGGGTTCTGCATGCAAACCGGCACGCCAGGGCCGACTCAAGAGACAGCCAGCGAGCAATTTGTAGAGCTCGATGTTGCATTCGTTGTCGCCCAGTGGAGACAGTCGTGTTGTTGGTGTTACTACACGTTTGGCCGCGCCAAGGTGATTGAGCCCCCTCCCCCCTACGAGCCTTGCTAGCTCAACTGCGCAGTGTAGTATTAGATACACGGGGACACTACCAGCCGTAGATTGCCGCGCCGTGCCTTATACACTACGACATGCCAATGTCCCGGCCAGGTGAGAGGGTGACGCGAACCCCTTTTTCACTTTCAAAGTTATGTACAAATTTGGCAATAACCTCTTCGAAAAGTCCATCACCGCCGACAGTGGGCACTATTCCTGCCAAAACATAACGACCGTACAAGGATGGTCAGTGGTTGTTTAGAAAGTCCATGCACACTAATATTAGTTACATTTTCAAGATAATGATATGGTTTATTGCATTTCTCCATCTCAATTGTCATAAGCGCGTTGGGGAGCGAATATCGCTGTATAGGGTAGAAATCCACCGGCGATCGGAGGAAACAAGCAATACATTCATACACTAAATCAACCGTTATAAACCGTCAACTAACTGCTCCCTGTCTTCCATTGTCACTGCGAATCTAAACGTCGCTGACTGGGCCCGGTCTCTGCACGCCAAAGCTTCTGCCACCCGCTGCTGGGATCTTCTCGTCTCGGTCTATTAGCTTGGGTCCGTAAACCCTCCAAGCGATGGCTTCGCTGGTGGCTGCAAAGAAGCAACTGCGTTCAGTCATGAAGGACAGGCTTGCCAATATCGCGCACGACTCTATCAGGAGTCAAAGTAAGTAGTGCCTATCCATAACCCCAACCCTCCTTAGCTTGGCCTGGCCTTGACCCTAGCTCTAGGTCGCACTGTTTGCGAGACTCTCAAAACGTCCAACCCATATGTGGAGGCACAAAGGGTCAGCATCTTTCTTTCGATGCCTTCGGGTGAAATCCAGACGGACGACATCGTGCGCCATGCCCTGTCATCCGGGAAGCATGTCTACATTCCGTATCTACACAAATCGCCATTCGCGCCCGGAGAGACTCCTCCAAGGGTCATGGATATGGTCCGTCTGCGTGACCTTCACGACTACGAATCGCTGCAGCCGGACAAATGGGGCATTCCCAGCATTGACCCAACCACTGTGAACCAGAGAGACCGGGTCCTTGGGGAACCCGGTGCGGAGTCTCCCGATTCTTCCTTCTTAGACCTAATGCTTCTTCCCGGAGTCGCGTTTGATATGGACAACGACTCGGGTTCATTACGGAGACTTGGTCATGGAAAGGGCTTTTATGATCTCTTTATCCGAAGGTACACAGCAAAGTACAACAACGAGTTGTCGACACCAAAGCATCCTGTATCGCTGTACGGCCTGGCTCTGTCGGAGCAGTTTCTTTCTCGGCCCTCAGATGGCCCGGTTCCCGTGGCGCAGCATGACCAACCACTTCATGGTCTAGTTCTAGGAAACGGAGAGGTCAAAAGGCCGGCAGACAGTCCCCGCAACAATTAGCTATATGCCGCCTAGCCTCCAAGGTGACCAATCCGTGGTATCAACTTTTGTGTATCGCCCCAGAGCACGCGCTCTACCGTCGTGGCAACGTCCTTCCAACTCGGTTCCTCTCTAGCCTGATAAACTTTGGATCAACGAGACGTTGTCGCCCTTCAACAGTATTTGCCCTGTGTGCGTGTTAGCCCCGCCGCTTTTGATGCCATTGTGTTTGCGTAGTAGCTCACCCAGCTGCCTCCGAGTCTCCTCTGGGTTGGTCTTGGTAATCTGCTTCACCTCAACCGCGTCGTCGATAACGAGGTTCATGAACTCGTCGAAACCCTATGAAACTCCAAGTTAGCCGTTGTATCGAGACGCGACACTGGCTAAGGGATCCCACGCACTCTGATCTTTCCTTCAATTCGGATCGACAGCTGCTCGTACAGCCAGATTTGCACTACGGTGTGTTGCCTAGCGACATATTAGCATACGGTTGCGCGCTGCAACTGATGGGGTCAAGACTGACTGGAGAAGCTTGAAGATGAAGTTGATGGGCGGAAGCAGCACCCTGCGACCACCGCCACCTCCACGACCGGTCATTTTCGCGAGTATAGACTGGAAACTGGATAAAGTGGTGTCTGTTGTACCTCCGAGAATCGTTTCGTGCTCGCTATTACTCGACAATCGCGTAAGGGTCGTAGGGTACTTCGTTAGTGGTTCAACTGGTTCGCGATGAGCCTGGCGACTCTGCCTGGTTCAGATGCGATGATCAAGGTCCAGTCGCCAGAATTTGGGCGGAGCTGGCGAAATGATGTTCCAGTAGCAGATGGCCCCCACTATCGAGAGTTGTCCAATGTGATACGGCGCATTCACTATATTTATGGGCACTGTATTTCAGCGACAGGCCCCCCTCGAAGTACCTGTTCTCTCTTGGGGCCGTCTGGCCTCGCCCTAGGTACTTACCCCGCCGCGCGATTTGGGTCTTCCGTGCAAGTACCTCTCCTCGTCCAAGCCATAGACTCCAAGTTACTGGGACCAGGCCCCAGGCCCTGCCGCCTGCCTTCCTTACCTTAAAAGTGTCTTAGCCGGCTTTAGTTAGGTTGAATGGGGTTCCTTGTGCTCTGATCCGCCGCTGTCCCGCCAGCCTGACTGACGTTTTATTTTCCTTTCGCGACCTCCCTCCAGCACCCCCTCCATCTACCAAATTTGGACGACGGCGCACTGCTTTGATAGCCTTCAACTGCCACACCAGCAGCTCAACGCTCCTTACGGCTCAAAGAATCAACGGCGTCTCTCTGCCGCCTGGATCTTCCACCTTCCTTGTACCCACCGCTCCTGCGGTCCCTTCGCGCGACGTCATAAGCACCGCTGCTGCCACCTCGCCCCGAACACGCACTCGCCGCACTCTACATACCGCGAACGACTGGCGCCTGCCACACCGTCTGATCGTTAATCATGTCTACGAACGGAGCCTTGGAGGCCTTCGCCCCCAACGATGTGTTATCAGCCATGGTTACCATGCGAGGCGGCGAACAAGAGAGCAAGAAGAAGGCGCACGCATACCTAGAACGGTTCCAGAAATCTGTCAGATGCCTCGGCCTCCGACGACCTGCCAAACTCAGCCTCCTGCTAACGAATGTTACAGAAAGATGCATGGGGCACCATTATCGGAATTCTTCAGTCTGACGCGGAGCCCGAGGCCAAACTCTTTGCGGCTATTACGTTGCGCGGAAAGGTAGATTGTTGAGGTGGCACTTTTTAAGCATGGCGCGCTGACACCGATAATTCCTAGATCACCTACGACTTGTCAACGCAAGTCCCGGAAACCGAACTACCTGCGCTACGGGATCAAATTCTTCTCCTCCTCAAACATTTCGCTGCCGGCCCCAAACCCATACGAGTCCAGCTTTGCGTCTGTCTGGCGACACTGGCGGTACAAATGAAGGATTGGAAGGATGTGCTTCCTACGGTAGTTTCGTCCCTCGGTGACGGTGTCGATAGCCATGCAGCCGTTCTCGATTTCCTGCGCGTGCTGCCCGAGGAGGTGACCGAAGGCCGCAAAATCACCTTAACTGTACGTGGATCACGGAAACATCGACTGGCCTCTTACTTTCCACGACGTGGTTTTACTGGGTCGATACCAACACGGATCAGAGTCTAATTGGCAATGATAGGAAGAAGAGCTTTCCCAGCGGACTAGGGAATTGCTGGGTGACAATACGGATCAGGTTGTGCAGTTGCTCATCAATTATGCCCAATCATCTGGTAGTAACCCCCGTCTCTTTCTCTGCTCTGTAATGCATGCTAACTCGTCACCTTAGCCTCCGCTGCCCAAAACCCTCAGCTGATGGAGTGCATTACATCATGGCTCCGCGAGGTTCCCGTTAATACGGTTGTCAAGTCTCCTCTTCTTGATGTCGTCTTCAACGCTGTGGGCAACGACCAAGCATCGCAGGAAGCAGCGGAGTGCCTGTGCACAATCTTTAGAGAGACGAGGGATGTGGATGATAACTTGGAAACCATCCAGATCCTCCTTCCCCGAGTTATCGCTCTGCGCCCAAGGATTGAGGCAGTTGTTAACGACGAGGACACTGAAGTTTACAAGGCCCTCACTAAGATTTTCGCTTTGGCCGCAGAAGCCTGGGTTGTGGCTATTGCTCGCGAACCCGGTCACTTCAGATCACTTGTTGATGCCGTTCTCGAATGCGCTGCAAGAGACAAGGACCGCGATGTCATTGAGCATACGTTCCAATTCTGGTATGAGCTGAAACAGTACATCGTCTTGGAACGCTACATCCAAGCAAGGCTAGAGCTTGCGGATGTTTACTCAAAACTTGTGGATATTTTGCTCAAGCACTTGGAATATCCACAGTCGGAATCGACGAACGAGAACGATCTTTTTGATGGCGACCGCGAGCAAGAGGAGCGGTTCCGTGAGTTCCGTCATCAAATGGGCGACACCCTGAAGGACTCTTGTGAGGTGATGGGAGTGACCGACTGCCTCACCAAGGTGCTCGAGGCCATCAAAATCTGGATGCACAAGTATGCTGGTCAAGCTTCAGCAACCTCAGTTCCCCACTGGCAGGAGTTGGAAGCACCCCTTTTCGCCATGCGTGCTATGGGACAGATGGTTGACAAGGATGAGAGCATCGTCCTGCCGCAACTGATGCCTCTCCTTGTTCAAATCCCCAGCCACGAGAAGCTCCGATTCGCGACAATCATGGTTCTCGGTCGATACACTGAGTGGACTTCGGCCCATCCTGAGTACCTTGAGCCTCAGTTCAACTACATTGTCACCTCTTTTCAGACAGACTCTAAAGAGATTGTTAGAGCTGCCGCTATGGCGATCAAGTACTTCTGTACCGACTGCAAACAGCTACTGAGTGGTCAAGTGCTTCAAATGCAAACTTTTTACGACCAAATTCTCGATAAGCTGCCCGAAATGAGTCAAGAGGAGATCACGGAGGGAGTTGCCAGCGTCGTCGCTGTACAGCCCCCAGCCGAAATTTACAAGCTTCTCAAGCTTTACTGCGACCCATTGGTTCAACGGTTGATGAACAAGGCCAATCTTGCTACGGACGAGAAGGGCAAACTAGCACTCGCAGGTGAGATGCCAAAAGTCGACTTGCTAAGATTGACACTGCTGACAGTACTTACAGATCAACTCCAGCTCGTTACCATCTTTATCCAGATCGTAGTGCCATACGTCGGACCAGGCGAAGAGAACCCGGCCGTCAAGTACTGGCAAGAGGTTTTCCCGGTCTTGGCGACGATTCTGGACAATTTCTTGGACTTTGTTCCAATTTGCGAGAGGATCTGTCGCTGCTGGCGTAATATGATTATTTCATACCGAACGGCAATGACGCCTCTGCTGCCAGAAATGGCGAACAAGCTGGCTGGCGGCTTTGCTGCCTCCCGGCAAGGCGCGTTTCTCTGGGTCACGGCAGCGATACTTCGGGAGTTTTCCGAAGATCGGGAACATGTGGGCCAAGACATCACACAAAGCATCTACGCCTTCTTCGAGGCTCAGACAACGACATTTTTGCGGGTGATGAGCGACCTTCAGCCAAGCGAGTTGCCAGACGTCATTGAAGACTTCTTCCGACTTCTGATTGACGCGCTTCTTTACTACCCACACAAGCTAGTCCCTTCAGAGCTTCTGGGTCCTATCTTTGAGGCTGCCGTGTACGCCCTGACTCTGGAGCAGCGCGATCCGCTGTCGGCTACGCTCCATTTCCTCCGCGATCTTCTCACATACGGAGGCGACAACCCTGCGACATCAGATGTCCTGCTGCCGGAAGTTGCCGCTCAGATTCGCGAGGTAGTGAACAAGCTGCTTGCCACCCATGGTGAGAAATTGGTCAAGCAAGTTATGGCCGGCATGATGATAACTTTCCCTCGGGATTGCTTCGCTGATGGCAGCGGTGTCTTGCTGGCAATGTTCGAGCTCTTCCCAGCTCAAACGACCACGTGGGTTGAGCGTACCATTCAGCTTCTTCCCCAGGGTACCATCACACCAGTGGAGGCAACCCGACTCATGACCAAGATCAAGGAACGCCTTAGCGGCAATGACCCGACCGCCATCAGACAGGTGAGAGCGCTTTTGCAAGATTTCACCAACACGTACCGTCGACGGTACGTGGCTCCGCGAGAGGGTCTTGGCCAGCTGGAAGCAGCCCGCTTCCGCTTTTCGGGTTAGAGACAAGGCGATTTTGGAGGAGTTACGGGGAGGTCGTTGTAGTTTGCGGAAGCAAGGTGAAGGAGTTTTCCATCGGTCGAATGGATTTATTCTGTTTGATGGAAACAAGGGACTGGTATTGGCGAAAGGAGATGGCGAAGGGTGATATTGTCGCCAGACTCGACAATATGTCCAATGCCCCACAAGATATGAAGTTTGGCCCGGAACCACTTGTCTGCGGCCGTAGGGCTGGAACAGGAAAGATAGGCCGGGGAGCGTGGTGAGGTCTATTTGGAGAAATTGATTGGGGGCGAAGAGGATCTGGCTATAGTCGTGGTGGGACGCTCAGGGGCTAACTCCGCCTGCTGCACCACAAAGGTAAAGAGGATAGATTAAGACAAGTCGGAGCACATAAAGAACATATTTTTTGTGAAGGACGATGGTCATGTCTGCTATAGGTGGGCTCCATCCCGAGGCTAGATCGTTTTAGCAATCTGAAAGCACCAGGTGTAATCCTTGATTGGTGACGGTAGCCTGCTTGCAACCAACATTAGTATCGACAGTCTCAAGTGCTTCTTTGCAATCTCGCCCTTCAGCCTGCATGCACTACCACTCACACTTATATCGGTTCATTCCCCACGAGGGCCGATCTTCTATAAGTTACTCATCACTGGCCGTGAATCACAGTTTGATCTGGCCATACCTGTTTCGACAGAACATTGGCTAATCACGCTGACAGCCTCTTGAAGCCAGGTAATCTTGCAAGGGACTCAACAACCAAATTTTCGATACGATTCCCCAAATCCGATGAAAATGTCCAACAAATGTACGATCGGAGGATCGGTTGCCTGTGGGTGGAGGGCTGATGAGACCAGGCAGTGGAAAGGGAAGCAGCTCAAGGGCACCAAGCTCCTATACTAGATTATGAGTCTGGCAAAGGCATAGTGACTAATCTTGGTGATGTATTGATGTTCTGGCAAGGGACGAAGACACGGATAGGCTTTTGGAGAAACACGCCATCAGATACCCGGTAGAAAAGTCGCCACTGAGAGCCACAGCCGATAAAACAAGACTGTTTCCCTGTACATCGCTGCTGCAGGAGTTCCTACCGATTGGCGACATTTCCCTGGAAAGAAGCCAGATTTGGATGCGATATTAGGACGCCCTGCAAACAAAGCATTTTGGGTCACTTTTTTATATGTGTCTCGGGCTATCTAAGCCCAGGCCTGTCCGCTATGAGGCAGCTAGAGAACATGGATGGCGAAGAGCCTTTTCATGAGACTGTTTGCTTCTGGACACAGAGTTCCATCTGGCCCTTGGTTTCATCAAGATGTCTTACACGGACTGTGTTTGGGAGGTTTCCAAGGCAAGTGTCATCTGCCAAGGCCTGGCCATGGACTGGTATCAAACAGAATCTTCCTCAGCTAGGTGACCCGAAGCACGCGGGAATGGTACGAACGTCAAGTGTGTGATGTTTTCCATCTGGACAACGAACGATATCCTTGGACATACCCTCGAAACGGGAAACCCCACAATCTTCCTCTGGTTTTTATGAGAAAGGACATTGCTTGGATCCACGACGCAGCCATTGGAACAAATTAGGGCTACCGTCGACATCGGTCGGCTGTGTACCTACCTCCTTCCATGTTCATCCTTCACAGTCCTTCTTGTGCATGCCCATTGCCAGGTCAGCCTGAATAGTCCAAAGATGACCAATATGGCCACCGAGACAGAATCAGCAGGTGTGCATCTAGTCCATGATGGCGATTTGCCAACACTGTCGGGGTTGCAGTGTTTAGGTCTTGGCCCAGCAGTGATGCCGGTGGCTCCAACGGCGGCTCCAGCGACACGGTAGAAGCAGCGACAAGCCACTCACATGACTTCGCGGTACTAGCTTCCATTTCCCTGCCACTGCCCCCGCAAGCGGTACGCGCCATTGGACAGAGGTGCTTGGAACCCCTGACGGGCAGCAGCACCTGGACCTTCTCGACGCGCGATGGGAGTGGCACCAAAAAATTGTTAGAGCGAGGTCTGACTACCCATCATGTCTGATCGTGTCTCGTCGTAATTGCTCCCCAACTTGCGCAAATTGAGAGACTGTTTCTTCTCACGCTGCACACCTTTTATTGCTCCGCGGCATTCGAATGAGCACTGGCCAGGCGCCAGCAGCTCATGATATCAACCCAAGGGTCCTGCTATTAGCTGGTCTTTTGTTGACAATCTTGTTTGTTGCGCCATGACATCTACAGCGCAAGGTGGCTAGCTCCTCCCATCTCGATACCCATTCACGGCGTGCGACAACACGCCTCGATCGTTCTCAGCATCTCTCGCCACGCTTTCTCGACCTATTTCCCCCCTCTGAAGCTCAAAATACACACACGTGAATCTCCAAAGTCTACGTTGTCCCTGCCAACTCGTCGCACATCGGCTCAGCGAAAGATCCAAAGTACTCGACGTAGTCGCCGGCAACATGCCCCCAAGCATCGGCGCAAACAGAATGGCCCAGTACGCCAGAAATGCATCCATGGACCTGGGCCATTTAAACGGAAACAACAACCAGCCCAGAAACCAGACAAACCAACAGCGTTCGGACACGCCTCAGGACCCCGCTCAGCCTAATAGACTGGCAGTCACAGAGTCTGCGAAGCTGCCTGCTCCCAAACCACTCCCACCTGCTAGACCTCTGGCTTCACATATACGTCAACCAAATCATTCTGGCCTGCCTCAGCCGCAAACTGTTCCTATGCACTCTCTACTTGACCCCCCTGACGGCTCCCCGCCCAAACAGCATCGGGAGCGGGCCAACTCGCGAAGCAGCGATGCGACGGGCTTCTGGCCCGAGTCGCAGATCGATAGTCAATTCGGCTCGCCTACTACCCATCGCTCCGAACGATATGATGCTGTCATTAGCAACCGCCTTCGATCCCCGCCACCGACTATGCCCGCATTTGAGAACCTGCACCGCCCTATAGACGACAATGTGCCCTTCATCATCGGTAAAGACGGCTCGATGCGAGTGCTAGGTTCAAACCAGGCTCAAGCCTTACCCGCTACAAATAACGGCATGCCCCCCCCGCGGATGGAACAACCAACCCAACAAGATGCCTACTTGAGCGAGCCCATTTACAACTCGCCGATGCGGCGCCCAACAAAGATAGCTCTCCGCCCTACAGCAGTGAGGAGATTGTACGAACCCTCCGCCTTCAAGGACGAGGAGGTTTTCTCTGATTCTCCGACATACCAAAGCCCCCAGCCTTATAACAACTTGAGACGCGTCGAGATAAAGGATAAAGTCCAAGAGCCCCGGCGTTCCACAATATTCCAGGAAGACGAAGAGGTTGAAGGAAGCCTTGTGAGTGACTATCCTGTCAGTGAGGACGATCATGGCACGCCTCGCGCCAGTCACAAGAGGACGATGCCCCGGGAGCCAGTTCTCCTTGAGAGCTCACTGCCAGCTGCGGCTCGTAATCAGCGAAGCAAGTCCCGAAAGCGACGTCGTGACAGCTGCGACTACGCAGACGATGAGCTGGCGGGAATGACTTATTTCCAACTGCAAAAGCAGCCTTTTGATGACGATCCAGCCAAAACGTCGCTCCAACCAGTGGGGCCACTAACAGGTGACAGCCTTCCGGTCAAGCTCGACCATTTCAAAGGCCAACGTGAAGCCGATCAGAAACAGTTCTTCAAGCAGATGAAGGTGGATGACTGGGAGCGCTCGGGTGACTGGTTCCTGGAACAGTTCGGTGAAGTCGCCAAGAAGCTAAAAGAAGCCCGTCGGAATAAGCGAGCCATTGTGAAGGAGTTCGAGGACGAAATTGCGAGCAGAGAGGAAGCAGTTCGTGTTAGGACTGAGAACATCACCAAGAAGCTCAATCAAATCAAGCATAAAGGTGAAGATATGTTGGCAGATAAGGAGGTTTGAGAAGCTGCCCCAACTGAGTATTGAGAAACCCATAGGGTATTTCTTGAGTTCAACAAGCCAGCGTGCATCATTTTATTAGGTGGGGTTTATCGGACATATGGTTGGTCGGAGCCAGGCGTAAGGGATATGTAGGTGATGATGCTTTTAAATTCTGACGACGACTCTTTACGACTTATGGGTGATGGCAATCGTGGCTGGCGTATAGGCAAAGAGGAGTCTAGTATTATAGTGCTAGGATGACAGGATGACACGGACACAGCACTACATTTATCAATCCTGGTACCGTCCATATGGTAGTCCTCAAATAACAAAGTGATCCTTTACCCTTCTGTCCTTGCCGACCACTAGCCTCATTTGATGGCCGGGATTGTTTGGAAAGATTCCATTTCTGACGTTATCTGCAAACAGCTCGTAAGCAGGGTAGTAGCCGTCGACGAACTTGATAACCTGCTCATCGTTCATGCCTGTTCCTCGTTCCCGGCGGAGTGCGGCCTCTTGCTGTGAGCGCCAGTCATAGACGTACTGCGTGTCCTCGGCATCGATGTGAATAAATACGTTCAAAAGGTCGGTCATTGCGTCGTAACTCTTCAGGCTATCGTTCACAAACAACAAATGTTCGAGCTTGTGCTTCTGAAGTGTCCTGCTGGAACCCTTCCATTTGGTCTCAACCTCTGTTTCCGGCAGAGCGCGGAAACCAACACACCAACCCTCGAAGATTACTACCTTAACCTTTGGCTGGCCAGGACTGTTGACCTCGGCCCATTTGCTCTCGGGCAGACGATCGCCTTGGCCGGAGAAGGCCGCTTTATCGTACGACGGCACATGGGTAAGCCTTCCGCTGGTGATACCCTCGAAAAAGCTCCGCGCGAGCTGCATATCGTGGGTTCCAGGCTCGCCTCGCTGCTGCACCAATAGATTATCTGGTCTGGAACGGGCAAGGGCGACCTGGTCTTCGTGCTTGAGATACAAGTCATCAATGCTGAAGACGAGTGTGGTATGGCCGAGTTGAGTGAGAGAATCAGCCAGGGCTTTGACAAGGGTTGTCTTTCCGACGCCCTGGACGCCGTTGAGACCGATTATAAAAGGGCGGGTTTCATAATCCTTGGGGGGGGACTTTTCCAGCAGTCCTGTGATGAAAGGGATGCAGAGGGGGCTTTTGTCGTCAATGATCATTGGAGTTGCGGAACTCATAGCGGCGGCGGCGGCAGTAGTGACGGACTAGCAACGGTATAGTAATGGGCTTGTGTGGCTCAGTAGAACGGACGTGGTCGGCGATACGGCTGATGAGGATTGAGTTTGGTGAGTGATATTCGGGAGGCCGAAGCCGGGTGGGAGGCCGCGTGTGAGCCGTCTGCGCCGCAAGCTTTCGGCGGGGTCCGCCGAGTGCGGGGCGGAATGCATGCTGACAGCGCATGCTCGGCAACCTTGCGAATACGCTCACTCATGCCGAGGGAACATATACTGGGAGCGGCCGTAATATGGGGTAATGAATGAATACATACGAGGTCTTCCTCCAAAGACCTGGCATACTCGAATGACCAGACCTCCCAATGTGGATATCATTAGACTCAAAGAATGCTCACTCAGCTTGCACGCTGATACCCACGAGAAAGGGCAGGAGCAGATAGCATTTTGATATCTATGCTTACAATATGGATGAAGCAAACTATGGAGTTTGCTTATGCTTATGTGCAGTCTTCTGGCCAGTACCAGTATACCAGTGAATAGTGTGGGAGAGGTAGATGGCTGGAAGACACTGGCCATGCTGCGACATTGCCCACGTGCCACAGCATAATACCGAACTCTACCAAGGCTAAATTTCCTATTTTATTTAGGTTGAAAATGCACATAGACAATCGTTTCACCAGGACAGAACTGTGTCGGCATCCGGAGACGGCCAGTAGGAGGGGGTGGCTGGTATCCATTCAGATGCCTTCGGCCAAGGTGCCTGGAGAAAAAGCACAAGGGTGAAGTCGGGGTAGTTGTGCCCCCAGTGTTGGCTGGGAGGTTGCCGAGTGCTAGGCACCTTGCCGAAGACATCTGGGGCAGTACGTACCCTTTGCCGACAGAGGCTGCGCAGATGCAGCGCTGCCAATGGCCCGGCTCACCTTGAACTGGGGACATGTGACATGGGGGCGGGGCGGGGAACGTCTCTTTCCCCACATGACCTCATGGAGAGTTCTACAAAATATGTAGCGTCAAACCTATAGCAAGGTAGCATGTGAAGTCTGGTCTTGGCCCATTTGGGACTAGCGCTCTCCGTCGGCTTTGACCAGAGGAGCTGCCTCGGCTCTGTGTGCGGCATCCGTCTTGTTGCACCCAAGACAGTTGCCGGGCGTGCTGAGTTAGAAAACCACACGTCCTTCTTCCTACGACCCCATCTGCCTGATCAACTCTGCGTACATCGAGCAGCTTTCTATTCCCTTATTCCATACTCTCAACAACCTCGGATCAAGCCCATCATCTGCCCACCATCTAGTGACAGCACTTCATCTCCGAAGACACAATGGCAGGTCAGCTGCGTTACGACGGCCAGGTAGTTGTCGTCACGGGCGCCGGCGGTGGCCTGGGCAAGGCATATGCTACCTTTTTCGGCTCGCGCGGCGCCAGCGTCGTTGTCAACGATCTCGGAGGCTCTTTCAAGGGCGAGGGTAACTCAACAAAGGTACGATAGGGCGCAGGCTATATTCGCATCCCAGTGCTTGGGTATTCGCTAACACATAGCCACGCAGGCTGCCGACGTAGTCGTGAACGAGATCAAGGCTGCTGGCGGCAAGGCCGTGGCCAATTACGACTCGGTTGAGAACGGAGACAAGATCATTGAGACGGCGATTCAGAACTTCGGTCGCATCGACGTGCTGATCAACAACGCCGGTATTCTGCGGGATGTCAGCTTCAAGAACATGAAGGATGAGGACTGGGACCTGATTATGAGGGTGCACGTCAAGGGCTCATACAAGTGCGCGCGCGCCGCATGGCCCCATTTTAGAAAACAAAAGTACGGGCGTGTTATCAACACCGCGTCAGCAGCCGGTCTCTTCGGCAGCTTCGGCCAGACCAATTATTCAGGTATGTACTCCAGTGGAACCCAATTGATCCACGATGTGCTAATCGGACACATAGCTGCTAAACTGGCCATGGTTGGCTTCACCGAAACACTGGCCAAGGAGGGTGCCAAGTATAATATTCTTTCCAACGTGATTGCACCAATCGGTAAGGGCAACGTGTGACAAGCGGAGCGAACAAGGGAACCATGTGCGCTAACTGGCCGTGCAGCCGCCAGCAGAATGACCCAAACCGTGATGCCGCCCGACGTACTGGAAAACTTGAAGCCCGACTGGGTTGTTCCCCTTGTCGCAGTCCTGGTACATAAGGACAATACCGACGAGAACGGTTCCATCTTCGAGGTTGGCGGCGGCCATGTTGCCAAGCTGCGCTGGGAACGATCCAGCGGTCTGCTTCTCAAGGCTGACGACAGCTACACTCCCAGTGCCGTTCTTAAGAAGTGGGATCAAGCTAGCGACTTCTCCAAGCCTCAATACCCCTCCGGCCCCAATGACTTTTTGACCCTCTTGGAAGACTCCATGAAGATGGGCCCCAACGAGCAAGGCGACAAGGTGGACTTTACTGGCCGTGTTGCACTCGTCACCGGCGGTGGCGCTGGGTAAGTTCTGCCGAAACGGCCATGATGATTCGTAGCTAACCGGCTTTCAGCATTGGTCGTGCCTATAGTTTGGCCTTCGCTAAGCACGGCGCCTCGGTGGTCGTCAACGATCTTGCCAACCCTGACGATGTCGTGAATGAGATTAAGAAGCTGGGTGGCAAGGCCGTCGGAGTCAAGGCCTCGGCAGAGGATGGCGATGCCGTTGTGAAGGCCGCCGTTGATGCGTTCGGTCGCATCGACATCGTCGTCAACAACGCAGGCATTCTCCGTGACAAGGCGTTCAACAACATGGACGATAACCTTTGGGACCCTGTCCTGAATGTCCACCTCCGTGGTACCTACAAGGTTACCAAGGCTGCCTGGCCTTACTTCTTGAAGCAGAAGTATGGTCGCGTTATCAACACCACGTCCACCTCTGGTATTTACGGCAACTTTGGCCAAGCCAACTACGCCGCTGCGGTAAGTACATACGGGCCTTATTTTGAGATACAGTATTGACTGACAGCTGTGTAGAAATGCGGTATCCTTGGCTTCTCCCGAGCTCTTGCGATTGAGGGCTACAAGTACAACATCTATGTTAACACCATCGCACCCAACGCAGGCACTGCGATGACAAGGACAATCATGCCAGAGGAGATGGTCCAGGCCTTTAAGCCCGACTACATTGCTCCTGTTGTTCTCGCTCTCTCTAGCGATAAGGTCCCCAAGAACCCGACTGGTGGTCTGTACGAGGTTGGCAGCGGCTGGGTTGGCCAGACTCGCTGGCAGAGAACCGGTGGCCACGGCTTCCCCGTCGACGTTCCGTTAACTCCTGAGGACGTCCTGAAGCACTGGGACTCCATCAGGAACTTCGATGACGGCCGCGCTGACCACCCTGAGAAGACTCAAGACGGCCTCCAGAAGGTCATGGCGAACATGGAGAACAAGAGCAACAAGGTATGAGTCTGCACCTCCCGACAGTACTGGTACAAGTTGTAAAGTAGCATTAGTATCTTAAACAAATAACAAATATTGATTAATTGTCTTGTAGCAAGAGGAATCCAACAGCGGTGACAGCCAATACCTCGACGCCATCAAGGCAGCTACGAAAGCCGAGGGAAAGGGCACCGAGTTCCAGTACGAGGAGCGTGATGTGATGCTCTACAATCTGGGCATTGGTGCCAAGCGCGACCAGCTCAAGTACGTCTTTGAGGGCGCTGACGACTTCCAAGTTGTCCCGACATTTGGCGTCATCCCTCCTTTCAATACGGAGATGCCGTATAACTTTGACGATATCGTCCCCAATTTCTCTCCCATGATGCTTTTGCATGGCGAGCAATACCTCGAGATAAAGAAGTACCCTATTCCCACAGCTGCGAAGCTCGTATCTACGGGCAAGCTCCTCGAGGTGGTTGACAAGGGTAACGCGGCCATCGTCAAGAGCGGCATCACGACGATAAACGTTGAGACCAAGGAACCAGTTTTCTACAACGAAATGACGGTATTCCTGAGAGGCTGCGGCGGCTTCGGTGGTCAGAAGAAGCCGGCGGACCGAGGCGCCAGCACAGCGGCCAACAAACCCCCCTCTCGGCACCCGGACGTCGTGATCGAGGAGAAGACGACCGAGGAGCAGGCGGCGCTGTACCGCCTGAGCGGCGACTACAAGTAAGTTTATATCTTGCCTTGCTCTCTACTATACTGGATTCTGACAATTTCCACGCAGTCCTCTTCACGTCGACCCTGCGTTCGCCAAGATGGGCGGCTTCAAGGCGCCCATCCTTCACGGCCTCTGCTTCTTCGGCATCGCCGGCAAGGCCGTGTACGAGCGCTTCGGCCCCATCAAGAACATCAAAGTGCGGTTTGCGGGCACCGTCATCCCCGGGCAGACGCTTGTGACGGAGATGTGGAAGGACGGCGGCAAGGTTATTTTCCAGACCAAGGTTAAGGAGACGGGTAAGCTGGCTATTGGCGGCGCTGCAGCTGAGCTGCTCGATGACAAGAGCAAGCTTTGAGCGGCTTAGGTGGTCGCGGGTTAGCATCCGCTTGTTGCCTTTATGTTTGTAACGAGTTTACTGGATTAGGATTGTTTGTACGACTAAATAGGAGCTCGACCCAGTTGTTTCATGAGCTCATTGCAGGACAACTGGCGAAGACTAAGGTGAATTTTATTTTCTTTCTCAATTACAAAAAAGTGGCGGTGCAGAAGATTGCTGCGTGATAGATGCTCCCTTTTAGCCCATTATTGACGGAAGACGTCTTTACTTCCTGTGTGCGATTGATCCCTTTTTGAATAACGATGAACCCCAGTTCTGCAACTCCCCTAATATGCCCATGACCTGTTAAAAGCAAATACCGTATCCAACTCCAAATCTCCCTTGCCATGCATGCATAACGCAAAAAGGAATCTGCCAAGGATGTTACCTCGTGTCCCCTGTGTGCGCTCTTAAACAAATATGGTTTCGACGATAAAGTCGCAGAATTCAGGCAAGGTCGGCGGCCGTCCATTCTTGAGGCAGGTCTCGACCGGCGAGACACCGTTCCTGGCGAAGCCCGTCTCTAAAAAGGCCTTTTCGGCACCGTTCAGCTCCCGTTTCTCCGTCTCCCGCCACTTGGTCTCGGCCTCCTCCTTGGCCTGCCTTAGCACTGAGTCCGTGTCCTCGCTCTCCCAGAGGTTACATTTTGTGCACTCGGTGCATGGTCGCGGGTCGCCATCTGGCCTGAAGTGGTCGCAGAAGTGCCGATAACCTTCGCCATCCCCGTTGGCCCCACCAATGTCCTTGCGGCAGACGTAGCACATCTTGTAGCCGCAAGGACAAGTCAGTTTATTGCAGCCTGAGTTCTTCACGAATGACGTATGGCAACGTGGGCAGACACGCTTGATAGCCATGCTCATAGCCTGCTCGACTTGTGTACGTAGCGCAACTAGAGACGACTCGTTGCACACGTGAATATCAACCCAAGACTTGGAGCACGAAAGACACGAGCTTTTTCTGCAGTCGGGGTTCTGGCAGGTGAACTTGAGGCCACGGCGTCGCCGGCGATGACGGCCGAGAGCTAGACGCCATTGCGCGAGCAAGTGGTTACCTGTCGTTTGCTTCGTACTTAGAAGAAGGCAGATGAAGGACGACAGAAGAACCACTGGCAAGAAGAAAGGCGCTGCAGCGATACAGAATATGAGAAGCAGAAGACTTAAGAGACTGTCAAGTCTGACGCGTAATTGTGTTTCATGAGAGGGAAAGTAGATATCGTCCACTTCGGCATAGCCGCAGAAAGAGCACCGCGTGAGAGGCAAGCTTGATGCCAGGAGGCTGTTTTCTGCCAAGCGTTGGTCGAGTTTCCGGAGGATCTCGGCGCCCTTTCTTTCCTCCAGCATGGCGCGGTGCATGTGGTCATAAGGAATGTGGCCTGGGCAACCATTTCCTTCGACTGCTAGACACTTGAGGGTGCCAGAATCTGTGTCAATGCTGCTATGCCAGCCTTGGCCAAAGACGGCTTCCTTAATTGAGTGCTGGACACAGCGGAAACACAGTATGTGACCGTCGGCGGTGCAAGTTGTAATTTCCTCAAAGGTCGACTCGGTAAAGCAACATGCACACTCATGCATGGCGCCGGCCTCGTCGGCCTCTTCGTTGTTCAACAGGAAAGCTAGGCCGCGGTCCTTGTCCTCCTGGGCCTGTTTAAGCCGTTCTTTTAATGGTTGAATCAAGTCACAGTACAGCTCAGAGTCAAGCTCGGCATCGCCCGTAGACTTTACAGACGGTACAATGGCCCCTTGGCCGGTTGATTTCCAGACTATAAGCGGGTGATTCTCAGCTTCACCTGTGGCGACCGGTTTCCGGCGGAGGAAAAGAGAAGAGATGGTAAAGCGCCAAGACTTGGATGAGAGCGACACGAGTGTCTTGCGAGCTTCGAGGTAGGAATAGTTGGATTCGGCGAGGACGGCGTTAATGGTGGAGCGTGATAGACCCTTGAACTCGTGCCAAGCCAATGTTTGGACGGCATGCTTGTACCCGGCGCTCCGGAAGGTCTCGACGCGTGGGATCAGATATTCTGCTTGTTCCTGTGGTTCTTCGCTCATTGCCCCGGTCTCTAGGCTTTGGTTGTCGGCAACTCTCCAGCGACCCTTGACCCAGGAAACGCGGTTCTTCAGGAGGGCATCGGCCACAACAGCTAACCTTGACTCTTCGTCGAAGTTTGTCAGCATCTCGCGGAAGACCTGAATCTGAATGTCAGGGAAAACGGCGGCGAGTGCCTCGAGACTTTTGTTGAGCTCGCGGAGGTCAGGGCAGTCGGGTGGCAGAACGGCCAGCTGTGTCTCATTGTAAATGTATCCATGGTGGGAGCCAGTGTCGGGTATCTGGGAAGGGGCTGCATCCAGAGTATTTTCGAGGGAGGTGGTCGAGGATGAAGGTTTAGGGCGGCTGGGCTGGAGTCTGTCGGTGGAGGAGCCGAGAAACGTTGTGAAGCCCATCTTATCTGCTCATGGCCGTCGTGGGCCTCGCATGGCGTGAAACCGACGTCGATGGTCGATTAAGATGATATAACGTGGTTCACGCTGCGCGGTTGGCAAGGGCCCTACCGCAACATGTAGGTAGACGAGGCACGTGGCAGGTTCGAAGAAGCCGGTAGCAGCGAAACTGACACGACGAAAGCCGGGGAGAAAGCGCCGTCAAGGAGCTCGATGCGAACGGTCGAGTCGGTAATGGTGAAGGGTAATGGTGCCGAAGATGAGGGTTCGTCGAATCGAGGGCCAAATGTGTGTGCTGTCGGATGCGACGCCCTGTTTTCGTTGGGAAATGGCAGACAGGGAAATCCGGGCGAGGCCACAAGGAAACTATTCAGTAGAACGCCTCGATAAAAGGTCCCTAGTTTTGGACCATCTGCAGGGCTTGGGACAACGAAAAGGATGGAGGTGGAGTAATTCAGTAATCGTAGAGGACGGACGCGATTACATAGTGATTACGGAGTACCATAAAAGACTACTGGCGCCGGGCCTATCGGCGGCGGCGCAACGCCAGTACTGGCAGAACCAGAGATCGCCTCCCATTCGCTCGCTGAGGGAAGGCTCCTGGTGCTGTTCCTTGCCAAGGAAGGCCGTCCCAACAAAGTGATTGTTTTGCTGCTTAGGTAAGTACTTGTAGCCAGCGCTTGGGTAACTATAGAAGACTTTCCTAGGCAATAAATATCAAGCACCCCGCAGCACTCGATGTCAGTCCACCCAGACCCATCTCAGGCCACTTGTACCAGCTGCCACCACGCTCTTTAATGCCAAATGGCGCTATCTTGGGGGGTTTTACACCACATGCACATACTTGGAAGAGATTCGTAACTTGGTTATCACCTGGGCATTTCTACCGGGGTGCCTCGAGTCATGCAACACAACCCATGGCTCCAAATACGATTTGGCCTCACGCGTTTTATTCTGCAATAGTTGGTCCATGATGTTGTTACTACTCTTCTGCGCTCTTTAGGTAAAACGAGAACAGTTATAGCTGTGCTTCTTGTCAATTTACTTGCATTCAGCCAAAAATTTCATGCTTAGAAACCAGACACATCTTATAAGCAAATAGACTCATGCATGATTTTGCTGTATTTCTTAAATCGAAGCTCCAGGGAGGGGGGATTCGGTTTCTGATGGATCGTTCGTTGGTTGCCGGGACTGGTTGACTTCGTTGCTGACAAGAACAACGAACTCGGTCGGTTGTCTTAAACTCGAGGCCATCTCCTGCCTGGCACTGCGGGCGAGATGCTGCTGGAAATAACGGGCGCCTCGAGGCGTTGCATACCTAAGAGATACCGGAGGGATTCCATTTCTTGCTTCCAACGCAAACAACAGAAATGCCTCAACCTCGAGCCCTGATCCAGCCATGTTTTACGTTGTCCGCTGAAAGAACACTATCTGAAAATCTTCTCGGGGTAGACATGCTTGGACTGTATGTCTCTGAGTGCTGTTATTTTTATCTATATAATTCAATGATACTCGATACAAAACATAAACAATGGAACCACATCCGAAATCGTCGGTTCCATGCGACCGAACACATGAGCGGAATTCCGACAATAAACTGAATATGCCGGTTCCTGAACGGCCATGATTGTTACGTTAACGAAGACGTGGGTAAGATGGAGCAACCCGCAAAGAAATGCCCTCCCATTTGCGCCATGGCCGGTGCGCCAAGCCTCGCCCGAACGGAATTGATCGCCAACGGACATGAGAGGGCGGAAAAGCCACAGCTTATGCAGTGCGCAACCTGTATTCATCACATCCTTCTAGTGTCCTATAATGTCAAGCACACACCTGGGAGGTTCGTATGGTGTAGGACGTCCTTGTAATTCGTAGTAACCGATCAAAGCCAACGTTTCAAACACAACGCTCATTGGTCTAGGGGTCTAATTACCAAGTGAAAATACCAGCCGTGTCCAGGCTTTTGAATCCTTCGGGCTTGCCTATCTATTTCACTCTACGCGTCACTACATCCGTCCGACTTCATTCTTACCCAAGTCCCATTGACATCACGACTTGCGGTGGAGCAGGCCAGCCGCACCCTTCACAACGAGTTAGCAACCCTACTCAGAAGGTATCAGAGGTGGGTGAATTACCTGGTGGCTAGGGAATACGAGCGTGTCGGCGATGACTACGTTCTCTCTGCGTGTGCTCGTGAAAACAACAACCTCGGCGATGTCGTCAGGGGTAAGAGGCTCGCAGCCGCTGCGACGCCTAGTCAGCACACGACCCATTTGCACTATGCTATTTTCCTATTCTGCTGGACATGGCCAAGTATTCCGATGCACCTGGGAAGTATTGAGTCGTTCACTTACGCATAGACGGCATCAGCCTTGGACTTGTCACCGTAGAAGCGAACAACAGAGAACTCCTATGGCGCATTAGATTTCTCGTAAACTCCAAGAGTCTCACGCATTGAGCCAAACAATGGCTAATGTGGATTGGCTTACAGTCTCAACTTGACCAGGATCGATCTCAATAACGCGAATGCGCGTCGAAATGAGCTCCTTTCTCAAGCTGTCGGTGAAACTCCGCACGGCGGCCTTAGTAGCGCAGTAAATGGAGCCACCAGGGTATGGCTCACGACCTGTCATTTCGAGTATTAGCGTCGCAAATCTGCCACTCGCAAAGGTTCATGTGACGCCGCTTAACCTACCGGCGATAGAACCAACGTTGATAATGTCTCCTGCGCCGCCGTCGGGACGCGATTTGAAGATGGGCAGGATAGCTTGCGTCACGTTGATGAGGCCGGTGACGTTGGTCGCAAACATAACGTTGATGTCCTCCTCGGCAATCTCAGGTGCCTTTGCGACTCCCTTGACGAGGCCTCTGTTCGCGACTGCCAGTCAGTTGACCATTCACAGTGAGCAGCTCAAGATGACATACGCATTGTTCACCAGGACGTTAATGTCCCGAAACTCCTCGGGCAGGTTGGGCACGAGCTGGCGGACCTCCTCCGGGTTGCTGACGTCCAACTTGACGGGGTGGACCTTGACGCCGCTGCCGACCTCCTTGGTGATCTCAGCGGCAATCTCCTTGAGGCTGTCGATACGACGGGCTGTCAAGACTAGCTTAAGGTTGTTGGGCGCCGTCCGGGCATATTCGAAGGCAGTGCTCTTTCCGATTCCACTCGAGGCACCAGTGATAAGCACCGTCTTGCCTTCGAGGCGCTTCGCGGCAGCGGTAGCGGACATGATGGTTCTGAGTTGACGCTGATTAAATACGTTCCGTAAGGCAGGGGACAGCAGGAGCCGCTGGCAATGAGACAGGATTGAAGAGCAGGACCGTACGGCGCGGATATATGGGGGCATATGTGACAAGACCGAAGAGGAAAGGGGAGAAGCGCCTGTCGGTTTGGGAATGAAGCACTTGGTTTATATTCGATTCGAAGGATTTAGGAGCCAAGCTGAGATTTACTTGTATGTCTGTCTGCTGTCCAATAGTAGCACAGTATGCTGGGGTGACTCTCGGGACGAAATGACTCTCAACACGTTTCCGACTGCAGAGACACGGATAAGACGAGGGGAGCAGAGTGGACGGCACGGCGCACGGAATGGATAAAGCCCCACACTGCGGGGTTCCAACCACCCGATAACCGGCGGGGGAGCGCGATTGCATCATTTTACCGAACCCTTTGCCCTTCTCATAGTCTCACAGTCATTGTTGGAGGGGGTCAAGGAGGGGTCCCATCGGCGTTTACTGGGGCTCTTTGGGACCCTTCAGACCCCTTCAGGCCATTAGGGACTATTGCGCCGATGAGGTGATTGCAAACTCCGACCTCGTGGCATTGGCGGCCTTTTCTATCTCCGCACCTACCGGCCTGGACACGGTCATCCGTGAAACGCGCCTCTCAAGGTTGCAAGAAGCCTGCCTGCAGCTGTTAGAGAGTGAGTCATCGTGAACAAATTGGTTGGTTGAATGGCGAAGTAGATTGCCGCCATCACAATCGTAATCATGTAGTTCGTTGTCTACCATGAACCCGCGACACCATCTTAACTTGTGAGCAACCCATGAACAACTCCTTCCCCAAAACACTCATGATCAAATTACCGCCGATGTAGTACTGCACCACTCTTCTCAATTGCAGATATGCCATTGGTGAAACCACATTAGATTGCCTCTTCTTTCATGTGAGAATAAGAACGTTGAAAAAAAAAGTGTCGTTATCGTCATGCACATTCTACCTCATTAACGCCTACCCTACTCAGTCAGCCGCCGTCGAGGACGCCAGCGTCGTCGCTGCCGATGCCCTCCGTCGCCTCTCCACCTCGGTCTTGATGTGCAGTTGCCGTTGCTCTTCAATTGTAACCCGGTCTCGGCGGTAGACCCCCAGACTGAGGAGGATGGCTATGCCCGATAGGATGGCCCCCACTTGCATGTCTTTCCGGAACGAGTCTGTGTAGACTTGGCGGACAGCCGTGGCTTGCGCCTCAGTCAGATCCATGCCACCGCCGTGGAGTGACGACAGCCGTTCCGGACTGACTACCCCGGAGAGCTCTTCTCGCATGAAATTACCCAGGATCGCCGTCGATGCTGCAATACCCAAACTGCCACCTAGGATTCTCACCTGCGCTATGATTCCCTGCGCAGGAGCTTGGCACTGTCAGCGTCTGAAAGGATATATTGACAGGTTCAAGTTTCTCACCATGATCTGGGATCTCCGACTCCGTTGTACCAAGAACGGTAGACGAGGTGGCCGACAAGCCAAAGCCAAAGCCGACAAATGTGAGAAACCCAAGGGCTTTAGGTTCAAGCTCGCCAGATGACGATAACGTCGTCAACAAGCCGCACCCAAGGGACATGAAACAGCTTGCTGCGACAAGTGTCTCAAAGAGGCGATTCTTGTTCTTGTTGACCAGCCCGCCAAGGGTGGTGCCCAGGGCAACAGATCCCAACATTGGCAACAACAGGACACCTGCAAGCAACGAGCTCTTCCTGTTGACGATCTGCAGATGAATAGGGAAAGCATATATAACCAGAAGGTACGGGAACCCCAAGAACATGGTGTTGAATATGGTCGCAAGGTACACCCGGTTGTGGAGGAGTCGTATCGGAATGGCGGCCATAATGCGGTTATTCCAGAACCTGGCGACTAGTGTCTCCCAGCCCAGCAATATCATAAAGCAGATGCCGCCCACCGTGACCGGGACTATGAAGACAGGTTGGTGCCACTTGTTGCCGTCCGCCCCGACGTTCTGAAATGAGAACACGACGAGCACGGAAGCTGCCACGAGAAGGAAGGACCCCACAAAGTCCAACTCCTTCCAGGTTCTGCGCTGCAAAGTCGGGAGGTGTTTGGCATCGGGCCACGTGAGATAGAAAACGAGCATCGAGACGAAACCAATCGGACCACTGGTCTCTTGTTAGCATGTAAATCTTGTACTATTGAGCTCGCCGTCCTGTTTCGCAACTGGAGTGCCACTGACTTGATCCAGAAAATCCAGCGCCAAGAGGCATAGTGTGTAAGGATACCTCCAAGTACCGGTCCGAGGACGCCGGCACTGGCAATTACCATGCCGATGAGGCTGGAGATGTGTTGAAGCAAGTGCTTGGGGGCAACCTCTGGGAAGATGATCATGGTGATTGAGTATAATCCTGATTGCAGGCTTAGCTTGTGGTCGGTTGATGTGGATGGATATGCTTGATTTACCTGACCCCCCCAAGCCTTGTAAAGCGCGAAATGCAACCAGCTGCTCCAGATTCTGGGCAAATCCACAGCCTAGCGAAAAGCCAAAGAAAATGATGAAGCTTGCCAAAAAGGCATTCCGTCGGCCCACAACATCGGATATTCGGGCGACTAGAACAGCACAGCTCAAATACGTAAGTGTGTAGGCCAGGGCGACCCAGTTGATGAGGTCCATCGACTCAAACTCTGCACTAATCGTGTACAAGCTCGTGGCCACGATGGAAGCATCTAACATGGAGAGGAAAAGACCAAGGCAAAGCCTGTCCAGAACGTCAGCTTAGAAGCCTCGGAATAGTAAGGGTAGGATCAGAATACATACCCAACACTCAGTAGCCAGAACCGCCAAGTTGGTAAAGTGGCGTCCCTATAATGATGATGTTGTGAAAGGCTTTCCGCCTTGGTGGCCTCAACATCCCCGTTTAAGTGACCCATATCTGTCCGCGGTGATAATTCGAAAGGGCACGGCCAGAGAACAGTGTGCTAATGAGCAGAAACCCCAAATTTTTATCAAATATTATCCGCCGTCGATACAGTATCCCGCTGCTTAATATGGATTCGAAGCCCTCTGGGATCCAGAGCTTTTACGCCAGCAAGACGAGGTGGAATCCGTCGAATGAGCCAAGTGCCTAGGAGGACGTCGCTTTCCTAACCCAGAGGTCTTGGCTTGTGGATTTGGGGTCTAGTCCGAGAGCTTTCGGGGTCGGGCCAACAATGACGACGACTCACGATGCGCAGATATAGTGTTGGGAGGCAGGCCGGGACAACTCATAGTGAAGGATGTCACGAGAAACCCGGGAAGTGCATCTGACAGGAATTTTGGGGTGCCTAGGAAGAGAGTGCGATATACAAAAGAGGAAGCGAGGTTATGGAGGACCAGAATTAAAAGAGGGATGACATTGCCGAACGTTAGTTGAATCGGCGTTCGGGGCGACAAACGAGAGGGAAAGGCATGTTCGGCGTTCAACACCGCATTCGCATTCGCTAGCTCCGAACCAACTCCTGGGCTCACGGTCCCAGTTGTTTGTCTCTGGCCCGATGCTGCCGGCCGTAAGGTGACCCCCGTAAGCGAATGCGGCATAGAGCCGGCGCGCCACGCCAACCCCAGTCACTAGGGTAATGAGACAAACCAATGCCCAGTGAGCAAGGGCAGGGCGATCTAGACCATCACTTCCTTTCGGCGGGAGAGTTGTGGCCCTGGCCATCGGGGGTTCGGTGGTTGGTGGTGGGAATGTTTGTTTGGCGAGCAATGCTCTCGACCCCAGCGCCGATTCATTGGAGCCGCTGTTGGAGATATGAGTGTTGCGCGACCCAGACGCTATTCGGTCCGGCCCAAAGCATTCCATGGACGACCTTCTTTCAGATTTCAACACTATACATAAGAGAGGCATTGATCTCGTGACTGTCTACCAGCGCCGTTCGGCCACTCCTGACGCCATCACCGAGCCATTGGAACAAATCAACCAACCAAACATACTGACGCAGCTGCCATGTGCGCGGACGCACTAGCTAGCAGCTAGTGGCCGGAATGGAGGAAAAATGCGAGTCCACGGTTGAGCAATGGTTGGAATCTGGATCATGCCTTATTTGTCCACTTGGACAGGCTTTCATGCTGGGGCTATTGGCATATCTCGTCTTACATAATAAAACTCAATATTTGCGTGGTACATGAGGCGCTGAAAGACACCTGGGCATCGTAAGATAAACCGACGCCCTGTCAGCGAAGCAGGGCCTTGAGATTGCTGAGCCATGTGAGGTGAGGGTTAAAGGCACTTGACATGTTTGTTGTCAACTCGTGTGCGGCGCAGCAGGAACAGGGATTAAGAAACCAGCAGACACTGATTTGGCCGCAAGCCGCGTTGCTTATTTCTCGGCTCATATTGATTTTGCGTGTTTTACATTGACAGCAATTCATGCGGGCATTCCACAGCTCAAGCATAAAACAGGCAAGGAGATGAAGTAGGGGTTGCTTAGGGTCAATCTTTGATTATTGCAATGATTCAAAATGTCCAGAAGAACGAGAGTACAGCGGCACATAATAATGACCTTTGTGCCCGGAAAATAGTTGCATGGTTCCGAAGGTACCCCATCGGGCAGACTCCACTTGACGGGGCCTACTAGGTAGGTAGGTAGGTAGTGGCAAGTGGGATCACCGTGGTCCGCGCTTTGGTGGATCAGGTTTGGCATCTGATTACCTCACAGCACCCAGAGGCTCGGCTGTACTGTGCGAAGTCTCACGCACTGGCACCACTTGACGACACTCTACTTAGGCAAGCGGGCAGCAGGCATCACTAGCTCCTCATCGACATCGTGCTACCCACCACAGCGTCCGCGTTTTGTTACTTTTCGTCACTCTACGCAGGCGTTACGCTGCAATCAGAATATCCTATCTCAACATCTCAACATCTCAACCCAGTTCGACCTCGCTTTGTACCAGAGATCAATCAGAAAAGGGCGGATCCCGGGAAACAAACATCGATCTTCATCTCTTGTGAACCCCCTCGGCCCTGCCGCAAGGCTCTCGTACAACCTTCACCCGCCATGACGGGTATCATTTCCAGCCATGCTCCTCCGTCCTTCTCCGTTCCCTCGGACAAGGAGAAGAAATATGATCGGCAACTGAGATTGTGGGCTGCCAGTGGCCAGGCTGCCCTGGAATCTGCCAACGTTCTGCTTCTGAACTCGGGCTCGGGAACTGTTGGTGTTGAGACACTCAAGAACCTTGTCCTTCCAGGTAAGACTGTAATAGAGGACCTGATTCTCACTTGCACACTCAACTGACCACACCCAGGCATTGGCAGATTCACCATCGCCGATGATGCCGTTGTGAGTGATGCAGACTTGGGTGTGAACTTCTTCCTTGACGACTCCCATCTCGGCAAGTCCAGGTCTCAGAGCTGTGCCGAGCTGCTCCTTGAACTCAACCCTGAAGTACAGGGTGACTGGTATCCCCGCAGCTCAGTAAGAATACCTGCCAGTGTGTGTTGTTTCGATGAAGGAAGACTGACACCAGTATAGGGAACCTTGGACCTTCAAGAGGTGCTAGGAACTACAATTCCGTTTACCATCATCTTGTACACACTACCTATCAAACCCGAAGACCTCAAAACCATAGAATCGTACAGCCATGAACATAAAACCCCCTTGGTCGCCATCCACTCAGTTGGTTTCTACTCCTACTTCAGCACCCGCCTTCCCGGCGTTTATCCCATCGTCGATACCCACCCGGATGCAACGGCCACCACGGACTTGCGACTATTGGCCCCTTGGGAAGAACTAAAGGTCTTTGCTGAAGAAATGACCAAGGACATTGACAACCTTGACAACCATGAGCACGGACATTTGCCTTTTGTTGTTGTTCTTTTGCATTACCTGAACGTTTGGAAAGCGTCCCACAATGGCGCCGTGCCGGGTAACTACTCGGAGAAGGTTGCATTTCGAAAGATGGTAGCCGGTGCCACCAGAACAGATAACCCGGAAGGTGGCGAGGAGAACTTTGAAGAGGCCGTAGCCGCGGTCTTGAAAACCATTTCGCCGCCTTCATTGCCTACTGCGGTGAAACAGGTTTTCGAGTACAAACACACTGGCAAGGTAAGTTCATCTATTTCTATCAGGCAATGACTCGTCGGAAATTAACATGAGAACCTCAGGCCGAGGTAATGTCGAGTTTCTGGATCATCGCAGATGCAGTCCGGGAGTTTTATGAAAAACACCAGTGCTTGCCAGTGCCGGGCGGCCTCCCGGATATGAAGGCGCAATCTAGCGTCTATATCAAGCTCCAGAACATCTACAAGGCCAAGGCTCGAAAAGACGCCGCCGAGGTCTTGCAATCGGTCCGCCAGAAGCCTGGTGGCGAAAGCATTGATCCAGCCGAAGTCGATCTGTTTTGCAAGAATGCGGCTTTCATCAAGCTAGTCGTCCCAGCAAATAGTAGCCCCAATCTTCTGCGTAGTGTAGCAGGTAAGCACCTCTCCGCGACGATCTTTGAAGCCAACGACATCATTGCTGATCATCAAACAGAACAGGAGTTTGCGAATGATGAGCTGGCCAAGGAGGGTGTGATGCCATTGTCGCTTCTCCCAATTTATCTCGCCCTCCAGTCTACGTCTCACGCAACCACGGCATCCCCGGAGGACATTCTGGCAAAGATTCAGGCACTACTCCCGGGCGCAAGCGAGAACGAGCGGTTTGTGCAGGCGGCGCAAGAAGTATCCCGGGCTGGTGGCGGAGAGTTACATAACGTTTCCGCCGTGACAGGTGGCATGGTGGCCCAGGAGACGATAAAAATCATCACGAACCAATACGTACCCATTGACAATACGTGCATATTCGACGGCATCGGAAGCCGGTGCCAGATCCTTCGCTTATAAAACCGGAAAGGTTTTCCAGCCTGGCGCTCTCGGGACCCCTGGTCCATCATCTGCTGATGAACCCCGAATAGTGAGTGGGTGGGGAACTTGACGATGCTCATCAGTCAGGGTGGTTGGTCTGAGGCGAAAGTGAGCCCTGCCAAGTAGCGAGGGAAAGACAATGTCACGCACCGTCCGCCAAAATATGTTCGGCACTGAACACCTAGATCCCGGAGGAATATAGTGTCTTCAAGTTGGAGGATTTCAAGATGGCAGCACTCCTAGGCCGAGAAATGGAGATGGTTCTGGGGGTCACCCTTACTGGGGGTGGTTGCATCCCTAGTGCTCAGCCAACGACTTGGTAGAGCTGGTGGATGTGACCCTTTCATCCCACGTCACTAAACCCTTTGGACGGATGTGGTGTCTGGGTGGAGATGGTATCGGACCGCCGTCCCTTACAGCGAGGTTCTGGATGAATATGCTAGGAACGGCGGAGTTGTTCGGAGGCAGAAAACAACCGTAGCAAGCGCCGTTGGCCCACGCCTCATCAGGTAAGATGGGTTATACGTCATTTAAGATAGCACAGAACTACAGGCTTTATTTAGCTACAACAATGTCCACGTACGGAGAATGGGCTTTTGCCTTATCCTAATTGCCACTAATGGGCGACATCCCCAATATGACATTAGTTGTCACGATAAAGCCATGTGCGGGTTCATGCAATGCTCAGATATACACTTTGAGGTCTTACAATACTCGGGAGAGTCGGGCGGCCAGGTTTAGCTTGACGTGCAGAGTTTGTTAACAAGTGACATCTCAGACCGCTCCTAACGCCTGTTATTTGGCTATGGGAGGGCGTGGAACATTAGGGGACGATTCGGACTGTCCCCAAGGCGGCAGAGAGGGTGGGCCGTGTCTATACAGGCCTTGGTTCGTTAATTTGCTTGGCCCAGAACGCTTTTTCTCAGCGGGAGAGCCTCTCGGAGCTTGAGCAGCGGGCAATGAGTGCGTCAAGGGATGCAAGGAGGCGAAAGTCAGAGTGGTCATGGGAACTGGACAAACCGTGGATTGAGGAAAGTTCCAGGGCCTAGGTCTAGGCAAACTCGGGGAACTGCGGGTGAGTCGAGGTTACTGGAGGCCTTATTATGCGCATCAACAGACAATCAATTCTCTTGGCCAGTTACCGACGATGATGCAAGCATGGCGGGCGGGAAAGCTTACATGGTAGCTGGGCACAGTTGTCAGGCGTGCGAAAAGGTGAGCCTCGGCTGGCTTTCCGAAGGCTGCCTCCAAGCAGATAGAGAAATATGAGAAAAGATACAGATTGACACGTGTGGGTTCCCGTCCCCAGTATGCGAGCCATCGGCAGGAACAAGTGTGCGTCTAGCCTGCGTCAACAGACAGACACATCACACTTACGGTCCAGTGTGAAATGGGCCGACTTCCTCAGGGAGATTCGTGGCGGCCCAACGTGCGACGGGTGGCGGAGACGGCTACATGCTTAAATGAGAGTGAGTGGGCGAGAAGTAGGTTGCTGTATGTACGCATGTGGATTGAATGAAGGATGGTGACAGGTGGATAAGTTTGCTAGCCCGTGTCCGCATTGGTGTCATGCCGCAACTGTCCGGGACGCGTAGTAACTAGCAGTAGCGGGAAATGACTGCTCTCTCGCATTCCAAGTCAATGACTTTAGGACAGGCAAGTCAAAACCAGACCATGCTGTCCATGGAATATCTACGTTGGAGAGTTATGGGACGGCTCCGTTCAGGCTCACCCGCCATCCACGCAAGGGTCGACTGCTAGCATATTAAATTGGAGGCTCAAGACGGAAGAGTAAATGGGCAAGGGAAGGCCTACGACGAAAAAAAATTGCATGGGAACCCTAAGTTCGAGAGTGCGGCTCATATCTGTCGAAAGATAAAACCCACACAGGAAGTCATCTGTTTTCTGCCCCCATTACATGAACATATGGGCTAATTCCAGACGCGAAGTTCGCTTCGGTAAGACGAACAGAACAGAGTGCGAGCCGCGTACTGCAGGGACTGATCGGCTGAATGTACGCGGGCTCGCTGTCCGTGAATCAAAACGAGCAAGACCGATACCTCCCTGTCGGACATAGCCGTCGCGCAGCCGAGCAAAATGCGTCAAATAAGCACGTGTCGATGGCAGTGTTGCCCCCCCCCCTCTCTTCAGCCGAGCTGCTATACTGGGGAAGTGTAAGCCGGCCAAACCCCTTCGGATGCTAGATTAGACGTACGATATACGTACGACGTATGTTCATCTTCACGCCAAGCCTTCCGAGTCTTATTCCCGAGTTGGTGTGCAATGAAGAGGGTTCTTGCTGACTGTCGTTGTAGCTTGCAAATCACTGAAGCTTTCGAGGGACGGGAGGGGGGCGGCTTGAAGTGAAGGAAACCTCACTATTCCGGCTATATTGACTTGGTGGATATTTGACATGATGAGGCGTACGTCTAACTACCACTCAGTATCGAACACGAGCCGATCCATTCACCTAGAGTGACATGGAAAATACATTCTATCACCCATACCTCATGCAAACCCACACATCCATCCCTACCTCCGCAACGCGTGACTCCCACACCCCCGCAGGAGAGATGCGGCTAGACAAGAGGCGAGCGAACCTGGACGGTTCGTCGGGTCCGATAGCCTTGTCCTGTTGCACAATCCTTAATCTGGGGAACCATACATTTTGCTGGCCTGGAGATCATCCTTTGCAGGAACCACGGTTAAACTACTGCAGGAGTGCCTAGCAACGGGGCGACAGTGAGACAGTGCGGACGACGTATTCACTAGATCCACACGGCAAACAGTTAGGGATGTTCGGTTAACCAAACCTACAGTTTACAACTGCCAAAGCCTCGTGGCATGCAGTACGGCCTGAAGAAGATACTTGCATTCGGCAGCGTCAAGAGCCACATCTCTGAATGTTTGGGCATATAGACCTGGAACCGGCATATACTATGGCTGGATAGATTAGCGACAGAACATCAACGGGTATCTGTCTCCAGGTCGGTGGGAAGCTCCTTCAGCCCCTGCAAAGTCGCAGAGACGTGGCGGAAGAGCAGTAATTGCTGTTTTCTCAAAGAAAAAGAAAGAAGGTAGGGACAGGTACCCGCCCCAGGGAGGGCGCCTAGGTGCATGACATCGTCGGCTGACCGGATCGAATCTGGCACGGTCGCTGCGAGTTGGACGTGAATCTGTCTTCATTGATCGACTGAAAATAGAGACATTGTGGGGTAGCGAGTGCCCAGCGAATGCGGATGCATTGCATAAGGTCGACCATGAAGTGTACAAGTCGTCATGGGCGAGCACATGACCCATGAACGCAAGAGCGAGCCTCCGAGCCGCTGCGTGAGCAATGCCGGTTATGGTGTTGAGCACAGTGGCCAGGATGGCACGGGGTATGATCGTTGAGATATCTGTCTACCTACATACCTGCTAGTAGGCTCGCAAAAGGCAAGCTGCAGGTGATGGATGGGCCGTCTATTACCTCAGGCAACTCTCATCAGCGGATCACGGGCGGCAGACGAAAAGCTAGGTCCGGGAACGGTTCGTCGGGGAGAGGTGCCTGACATCGATGTCGGTCAGGTAAACTAGAACAGGCTGCCTTGTGTGTTCTGTGGACAATGAGGTGTGCATCGTCAAGTACCGTCATGCCTTCGGTAGCACGTACGCAACACCTTGAACCTGACCCAGTGACGATGGAAGATGGTCGGGATGGGAGCCCCAAAGGAGGAGAGGGCAAAGTGAAATAATAGAAGGTGGTTGGAGGAACCAGACTGCCAATGGAGTGGTGTGTGGGGAGAGGAGTGCTGAGGTGGGAGTGAAGATGGAGTCATATGGGACGGGCGGCAGAGTTGAATGGAGGAAGGCGCGCACTGGCGTGACACAAACTTGTACCTGAGCCTCTGCATTGGTCTGGCGCTAAACAGATAGTTTGCTCATGCAGAGACAGAAACAAAGTGCGAGGCCTACGACGGATGGCGCTGGCCAGCAGGAAGTTTTCACTGCCGCGAGGTCCTCTCGGGCCCCGATGCCTGCTGATAAATGTATTGGGCGCAGCATGCGTACGCGCTGGCTGCGAGACTGCAGTGAGCTGGTTCGCCCAGGCAGGATAGAGGAGTTGCGGTATGAGATAAGATGCGATACGATGCGATGAACCGGGGTGAAGACCAGCGCAATGCTGCAGGCCAAAGGTGTGGTGGTGATGTTTTGTCGTCTGTTCATGGAAGCGAGTCGTTTCAAACGGCAACGACTTCGGCTCCCCTCACGACTTGGGGACTTTGGAGGGGCTTCTTCAACAAGGTTGTGGAGACGGCTTGGAGAAACAGGGGGGGGGGGGGCTTTAGGGGGTGTGTCGTGGATCGGCGGCGCGGCCCTGCTTATTCTTCCAAAAACGAGCGGACGGAAGGCCGATCGGGGAACAAGGGATGGGAACAAGGGATGGGAACAAGCGTGTGGCTGCCAGTTGGAGAAGGGGGGAAGGGGAGGGGAAGGGGAAAGGGCGTGTCTTGAAAAAGATTTTTTTAAAGAAAAAAATGAAGATTTTTTCTCTCCCTCCATCAAACGGGCTACGGCGGGAGGCAAGTCACATAGACGCACGAGAGCGGGAGGGTTGGATACCTACAACAGATCATGCACAAAGGATCAAGGAATGAAGCGGAAACATGGTATCGAAGTTCAGCAGGCTCACCGCGTATCGCGCCTGCGCCGATGAGAGCGCACTGCGTAAGTTGCTGTAAATAAGCAAAATGCCACGCCGTGGTTCAACAAGACCAACGTTGTATGCTTAGGTAATGCATCAAGGGACACACACTCCCGTCCTTCATTTCCCGTTGATGCCGGGCGGGACTACAAATTGACTCATTCCGCATCGCATCTACCTACCCAAGCTAATCCAAGGCAGGTACGTCGAGTGTGCCAGAATAAGGAAATCGATTCCTTCCATGCTCGAAGCCCGGGACAGATGAGGAGTATCCGTACGTACCTTGCGTTGCCTTAATTAAGGTAGGTTTGTACCTTGACCTCGACTTTCCCACTCCAGGGACTCGGCCCCGCCCCATCAAGATTTCCCCACCAGTCAATGGCTAACGACTGTCACTGTGCACTTGAACCTAAACACCACCTCACTTGCATCGTGTGCCGAGTGGATATCTGCGGCGGATACAGTGACCGCAGCGGCGCCAACAGTAGTATATGAGCAACAAATAGAGACGCCCTGGTAGCCGTACGTCGTACCGAGGGTTAAATGCTCTGGTGCCAATAGTCCTTGGTTGGGCCATTTACCCCGGTCCAATTTCTCCACCTTGGCCCCATGTCCTCCCCCTCAATCACCAGCCGTGGGTTTGTTCCCCTGCCCCAGACCACCCCCTCTCTCCCGTGCTCTCCTACGGATACACTACACTGCGTGGAGGAGTGTACATGATAAATCTTCTTTTTTCCCTCCTCCTCAACCCGTCGGCCCTGTTGATTAATTTAACCTACCGGGTAGCAACACCGGTCAACCCACCCTCCATCCTCGACGGCTTTCTCGCTGCCGTCTCGCCCTTCGTTTCCTCCCGATAGTGGTGTGAGCTTGCTGCTGCTCTTTCTGGTCTAGCCTCATTCTGTTCACAAGTTCCAACTTCTCCCGTGCCTTACTCCGCACCTGGCCATGTTTCCGTCCGTACCTCGACCGACCACCTCTACTATGCTATGCACATTGTACCTTCTCTACTACCTAGGTAGTAGTGTACTCATTACCAGCCACGGTCACACAACGGCTCCCCACCTTCTCCAGATTTCCTGCTCCAATCACACACCTCCTTCAGATTAAGTCAGGGTTGTCCTAGTCCTCCGCATCACACACACACACACACACTCTACAATCCACTCATCATATTTGTCCTTCCCCGTCTCAGCTTCTGATCCCACGATGTCCGTCTCGCCGGCCGCGCTGCATCCTTGGTCGTGTTGCTGACCGTCGTGTCCCTAGATCAAGGGACCATCCACCTTATAGTACTCCGTAGACCCTACTCCACCGCCACGGATATACGGTACGCCCCGACGATTCCCCGCCGGGCCTTTGTTCCTCTCTCGCTTTCAGGTACACCACTCACCACAAACTGTTCCTGCCCATGCAGCTCCTTAGCGCCTTTTCTGAAAGTCTGGACATTGCCTCCCCATCTGTCGGTATAGTGCCTGGCGTACTCGTGACACGCCGTCCCGTCCCCGCCCACCCCCATTATCCGTACACACCCACCCCGTTTCTTTTGGAGAAGTCCTGTTCCTGACACCACGACCTCGACCTCGACTTCGACCTCTTCGGCTCGCCCCCCCCCCTCCACAAATGAGTTCGTCGACCCAGTTCACTCTACGCCCCTCGTCTTGCATACCTCAAGCACCTTAAGCCGGCCATTAAGCGGCCCACCGCCACATCTTCAAACTGTCGAGGACCAAAAACAACATCTTGCAGATAACATCTCACCACCTACCGTGGGCTTGTGAAATCTGGATCAACCCTCCTTCCGTTCGACCTATTCGTCTGGCCTGGTCGGGTCCCGGCCGGCCAATCCCAAAGTACCTGTCTACCTTGCTCAAGGTAGCCGACACGGCATTGATGTTCCATCGCCTCTTTTCCTTTATACCATCTCGCATATAGCCCCATGCTACTTTCCCCACACTCAATGCCAGCGCTGCCGCGCCTGTTCTCTTGTGAATAGCTGTAGCTGCCGTGCTCCTCTGTTCTTCGGCTTTTCTCGACTAGCATCCTGTGTTGATGTATATAACGTCCGCGTCCATGTCAACCTCGTCCAACAGCCCTTTCCGGATTCTCAGCAAAGGCAGACGCACAACAATTTTATCGTCTCAAGACTCAAAGGCCTTCAGCCAAGTCGTCTTCTGGTCATTGCGCTTCACCTTGGCTCTTCTCAAGTTCCAACGTCCCTGTACTTGATCTGCCAAAGACACACAAACCTCGCCGGCGGTAAACATGGCCCCGTCGATCCCAGTATCCACTCAGGGTGGAATGTTCCATACATGTGAGTATCTGCCAACTTTCGGGACCTTTGTGCTTCCATGGCTCACTCAGTGCTCTAGTCCAGGGGGTGACACCGCGGAAGCCGTCGACTGAGTCCCATGAGAACGGAAAGACAGCGAGCTCGACAGCTTCCAAGAGAATCACAACTCCTCATGCGTGCGCAGAATGCAAGAGACGAAAAATGTAATTTTGCCCGGTCTTGTCAGGCAACTGCGCCGCTAACCGTCTATAGTCGCTGCGATGGTCAACAGCCCTGCGGTCAGTGTCTTTCGAGCCGTGCTCCTAAGCGCTGCTTCTACGACAAGCACAGGCAGCGCGTCATCCCTTCGAGGAAGACGCTGGAAGCACTGTCTCAATCTCTCGAGGAATGCCGGTCTGTCCTGAAGCGTCTCTTTCCAAACCAGGAGATTCAATCGCTTCTTCCACTGTCTCGCCAGGATCTCCTTGGTATCCTTGAACGTCCGGTGCACGACACGCCGACCGCGCTTCCATCGCCGCCTCTGAACACCTCCCCCATTTCGCAGGAGCTGGAATCCCCTGTTTGCTCCGGCTCCGAGCAAGGCCTTTCTGGTCTTGAGCTAATGCCCGGCCGGGATACTGAGTGGGACGAAGAACGCCGCGGCCGCGATCCTATACCCATTGAGGCCGACGACGTCAACGCGCTTTCACTATCCGTGGACCGGCAGTCATCCTACCTGGGCGCTTCTTCGATCAAGGCTGCCCTGACTTGCCTGCTCAAAGTTCAACCAGCACTCCGGAACTCGCTCACCACACCGCTTCACAGCTCCGAAGTCACCCATAGCTTTCCGACCACGCGATTAAAGGCCCCGGCCGCCAAGGATACGCAACGCATCCCTTGGTCGTGGAAGGGTCAAACACTCATCGATGCCTACTTCAAGCGTGTCCATGTTTTCGTTCCCATGCTGGACGAGGCAGCTTTCCGCGCGGACTATCTAGAAGGCCAACGATTTGATGCTCCTTGGCTTGCCCTGCTGAACATGGTCTTCGCCATGGGAAGCATTGTGGCCATGAAATCTGACGATTACAACCACATCAATTACTATAACAGGGCCATGGAGCACCTGCCAATTGATGCTTTCGGGAGCAGCCACATCGAGATGGTGCAAGCATTGGCACTGATTGGAGGTTACTATCTCCACTACATTAACAGACCCAACATGGCTAATGCCGTTCTCGGTGCCGCCATCAGAATGGCCAGCGCTCTTGGCCTTCATCGGGAGAGTCTGACTCAAGGGTCCAACGACATCTCCGCCGCCGAGACTCGACGCCGTACTTGGTGGAGTCTGTTCTGCCTTGACACATGGGCAACAACGACAATGGGGCGGCCATCATTCGGCCGATGGGGGCCTGCAATTAACATCAGGCCTCCCGAATTCGGCATTAACCAGGCCCGAGACTCTGCTCAGCATGCTGGCATCTTGCCACTGATCGAAAACATCAAGTTTTGCAAGATTGCCACCCAGATTCAAGACTTGCTGGCAATTTCGCCCCTCCTACGCGCTGAGGATCGCTGCAACCTTGACGGTCAGCTGGTCAACTGGTACAGCAGCCTCCCGTGGCTCCTGAGGACGACTGATCCATGTGCCGAGCCTCTCTATATTGCAAGATGTATCATGAAGTGGCGTTATCAGAATCTACGGATGCTCCTCCACCGGCCTGTTCTGCTGAGCCTGGCCAGCAATGGCACGCTATCGCAAGTGGCCGAGCAGGATATTGCAGCCATTGAGACGTGCCGCGAGCTTGCCAAACAGACGATTGAAGATATTGCGCGAGAATGGACTCGCAACCAAATGTCGGGGTGGAACGCCGTGTGGTTCCTCTACCAGGCCGCCATGATCCCCCTGGTCAGCATTTTCTGGCAGTGGAACAGTCCACGTGTTCCCGACTGGCACCAGCAGATCGAGACGATCCTTGACCTACTGGAGGCCATGGAGGACTGGTCATTGGCAGCCAGGAGGAGCCGAGAAGTGGTGTGGCGAATGTATGAGGCCTCTCGAAAGCCATCCATGCGATCTGAGAGCCCTCTACAAGGAATTGGCAGCGAGCAAGGCTTGTTGATGGCGGAGGCGGAGCTACACATGTCTCCTATCGGCCTGGAGCCCGAAGGGATGGGCATGATGGGCATGCTTGATCAGCATGGTCTCTGGGATCTAGATGGCATGTATTGGGGCCAAAGCCCCGATCAAGCGGTGGACTTCTCCCCCTACAACGTCAATGAGCATATGATGCACATGGACTACGGCATGATGGGCAGCCAGGCTGCAGCCATGGAAGGCGGGTTTTTTGTCCACTAAGGCTGTCTGTCTGTCTGATGATAGTCTTTATTTTCTACTGGTACATATTGTCCCATCTGGTACATACTTTGTTCCTTCTTCTGGGTCCAGGACTTGGTTGAGGCAAGTAGCTAAGCCACCGATTCTCTGGGCTGCTGTACATAACTAGGGCGACCAAAAGGGTGAGCAGACAGGGCTCGGCGTTTCTGAAAGTGGTCGGTTACATTGAGGAGTGCACGGCTAGCGAGCATGGAAAACGGGACATGGCGGCGGCAAATACTATGAAGCGCACCCGAAATGACGATAACGATTTACGTATAGCTGACAACGGACCAAAACTAGAGAAGCAATAATGACGAAACAGACATCAGATGGCCTGGCCGGTTTGCTTGGCCTACTATCACGGGCCTCTACGTGCTATGCTTTGAGATTTCTGAGTACCGACAAAGCGAGAGATACTCCTTATGACCATAACCATACCTACATATCCAAACAACCTCACGCATTTCCTGTGTATAAGGCAAGCACATGACCTGAGGGCCTAACTACGAGTGGTGTGCAGGAGCTTACGGCCTGCAGAGTCACGGAACGCCACACCAGCTCTTGCTCTCGCGGCGGAAGTCTCTTCCATATTGTGATGTGCCCAGATGTATTATGCATACGGCCGTCGGCACAAGAGATAGTTGGCCGACGGAAAGCGCGTGCTAGGTTTGAATGCGACCTGAAAATGAATAAGAAACAGGGGGCCTAAATGCAAACTTGGCAGTAGGTGCCTTACTTTGGGTTGTACAGCAAGTGCAAGTCAAAAGATCATTCAAGTATTCAACCTCACAGCATATCATAACGTTTCGTTGAGGGCAGTTCACCAGAGCCATGCCACTGATTCCCAAAGTGACATAAGTAAGTAAGAAGAAGAGCCATAATCCCAGGCAAGGTGACTGAGCTGGGGTAGACGTGCAGGTATCCGAAGGGACACCTGTTGCGATTGGGCGGGTAAATAAGTTGGTGGAGGCGAAAAGGTGGTTGTCTGGGTTGTCGGGCCGTGGCAACTTTTTTTTGGCCCCCTCACGGACAAGAACGACAGTGCCACATACTGAAAGTGAGCTAGTGCGTGAGCCCCTGTAGAGAGGAGTACCCCCGTATCCAAGTCGTCTCATGATCCATGCCCATGGCATCCGTGCCATGCTTCTCTCCCTGTTCCTACCCATGCGTGTGCCATGCCATTCTATATTAGCAATGCATATGCAGACGACGTGAGGACGCCCTGACGGTGCCTGGTTTTGTGTCACTGGCACCGTTCTTGGTCATCTGCCTGGACAATGGGAGGTGAACGAATTGATATTGCATCGAGGGATGGCATATATCCCGCCCAGAGAGGGCAGACGAATGAACGACCTTGTAAGAAACATCTCTTCTCAAATTAAAGTCACGACCTCGCTCTGTCATGAAGAAGTCCGGGGAGGCTTGATAAGTAGGCTGGCTACAGCATGAAAACATGTGTCTTTGTTTTTCCGCGTCCCGAACCTCTATTATCCCAAAATTAGGGTAGTCCAACTTATAGTAAGATCCAACGCAGTAGTTGGGATTTAGTAAGGGTATATGCAATTGTGCGGCGCTGACAAGACGCCCGACGCTCGTCATATTAGGTGCCGAGCCGAATCCCTCCGGAGTTCGGAGTCGAGGACATTCATCGAGGTGAGGTGCGTGTCAGATGTGACTTTCCACGCATCGAATACGAGAGCGGCAGTAAGTACTTGCTTCTTCTAGTATATCAACATTGTCCTCAGTCGCTGCCCTGCAATTGTCGTTGAACGCCTACAGAGAGCTCCCGACTACCGCAGGGTCCGATTTGGCCTCACGCCGAGTACATAAGAATAACTGGCCGGGCTTCCCCTTTGCAAGCGCTAGGGGAGGTGGTGGTTTTTTTTTCTTCTTTCCTTTTGGCGGGCGTTGGCGTTCCCCAAAACCATTCCGAGGCCGATTACCTCTTTGGGGCGGGGTGTGACTGGGCATTCGATCATGTTCAGGCGTCATTAATATCTCGATACCGGGCCTTCGTTCCATGCGCTACTGCATCGTTTTAGCAGGACTGGCAAGCGCAAACACATAAAACCAAGGGTAAGTGCCCCTTTGTGCCGGAGGGTACCTTGAAAATCACGCTAACCTTGGCAGTCGGGAAAGAACTGGACGCGAGGAATGATCACGCGGGTGATGTGAAGGGAACATCCTGTGTAGTTGTGACAAAACTCGACCGGTGATTTCTCCTGCCCTGGCATCGCATTGGGAAGAAACACCTTCGGGGCCGTATGTCGTCAATGCAGCATGCTCAAAGCTAGGTAAAGTAAGACGTGGTGACATTGCCATGTGCATGTCCTGCCTCGACGCTTCCTCGATGGCGATAGCAGCGGGCCCCTGCTGGATTGGATGGTGGGTCGGCCGATTGATCGAAACGAGATGAACCGCAATGTGGGGCTTTGGAGAAGCGCGCACTCGGCAGGCACCACACTCTGGCACTGCTGGACTTGGATGGCTATAGCCGGGGAAAGCACGGAGGAGATGGGAATGCCGTGCTTGGGCTCGACCTAGATGTGTGGGCGTTCAATTTTCCTCTTTAACCCAGGCTAGTGGAGAAAGCCTTCGTAAGTGCTCTGGTGATGACCAGGCAAGTCAAACCCGTCCGCCAGGTCAGAGCCCAGGGTTTTGTTGGACTAAATGTCTTCAAGAAAGACTTTGGCCTCAAGTGCCGAACAACACGTTTATCCAGACAATTAAAAAACCATGGAGTGAGACACACGAGCTATTTCTTTAGGTTTGAAATGTTTCTAGCGATGTGGGTTGGGAGCAGTCCCAACCGGCCTTCCTCCTTCTTTGTGAGCAAGCAGGAATCTTAAAGTCCCTGCCGCTCATCGGCAAGTACCTGATGTTTATTAAATACAGGTAGGAACTGACTTTATACTGTTACCAATTTATGTACTTCTGGTGCTACAGAGCTGCCACTTATCTTCAACTATTATACCGACAACAACACACTTGCCTTGCCCTGGTCAGTGTGGCGACATCCCTCGCTCCATAAGAGGCATTCCATTTGACTGCATCACAAGACATCCCGGATTTCTAAGCACCGATACGACATTTTTGGAAGTCCCGATATTACCTCAGTGAACCGCGGCTTTAACTTGTCCTGCTATCGTCACCGTATTAGCCAACGGGTTCAAAGGGACTCGAACCACAAGCCCTACTACCTCACTTTGCCAAAAACGAGCTACCACTTCATTGACATCAAGATTCGCAGCATAGAGCAACTGGATTGAAATGGAATACACACTGAAATGCAATGTGCTGAAGTGTCGCAGAGAGCTTGAAAACAATGCGCTGGTCACCACTTGCAGGTGAGCGAGATGACAGTTAGGCCACAACGGGCCCACGATTTAACTGGCTTCTTCACACAGTCATGTTTTCTGCGTCGAGTGCTCCAAGCGGCATGGCTTGACAGGGCCATCCTCGGAGCTGCAAAGGACATGCCCGGCCTGCGGTATCCAGCTTAGCAACCCAGATGACGCGGTAGTGACCAATTTGAACCTTACCGAGGATTATAAGACGAGTGTTTTAAGCGGATTAAGTCCCAACGTCATCATGGAATGTGCAGGAAGAGCATTGAGTTTCTGGGCATACCAGACAACACAAGAGATGTGGGCACTGTTGGCCTCCTGCACCGCCGTGAGCATAATGCTGACTTCCACAGCGTTTACCAGCGATATCTTGAGAAGATATTGGCGGAAAAGCTCAAGGGTCTAAATTTGCGACTTGAGAAGAATATCGCCGACGCAAATACAGAGATTTCAAGCCTCCATGAGAAGTTGCAAGGCAGGATTACATATTCGGACTCCCTGACATAGGACCTGCTAACACCTCAACAGCGCTGACCAATGACTGCAACATCATGCGACGAAAACACGATGAGCTTGGGTATTCTTACCAGGAAAAATGCCGCAAGCTCGTTCAAGTCCAGGAGCTTTATGACAAGACCAAGCGGAAGGCCGAGCTGGGCCAAATGGAGGCTGCTGCGTCTGATGCAATCGACTCCAATCCCCAGTTTGGTCCACAGTTGTCCGAGGTCGACCTTCTTGAACCAGCCAAGAGGCAAGGGCACTTTTTTTATGGGAAACCGTCAGAATTTACCTACCAAAACAGTCATCATCATCCTGGGTCGGATCGAGAACATCAACGAAGGCTTGTAGGTGGAGGCTCAGGTCTGGTTCGAGAGGATATGGCTTGGTCAAAACCTGAATATGCTCCAGGTAAGCCAAGTCATGGTGTCAAGTAGCGAAACCGCGACCTGATGACGGGTACAGACGGCGTTCCACACACCCCTCGTGGGACTCCCCAAAGACATGACATCGGGAATATGGTCAATTTCGGATTGTCGACGACTCCCGGCTTGGCTGCAAACGTACCACTAACACGTGGTCCCGCAGGCACTCAAGGGGATCGCTTACACTTGACATGGCGACCCATCCCGCGTGGCCATGGTTTAGGCATTGGTCTTTCTTCCGGAATTAGAACCAGCCACGGAAGCTATGGACTTGTGGAACAAGCTGACGCTCAGCCGTATCCTCGAGGTATTTGGTGAGTCCCTACCTTTCAATTTCGATTGTTGCTTACAATCAACAACAGTTTCTAAACGCCCGGGTCTTGCCTCTAATATGTTTGGGACCTTACCAAACGCAGGACAGAGACCTGAGTGCTAGTTAAAAGATCAGCTTTTTTGGTTTCCTGGAATCAGTGTCTGAGAAGAAACAAGGAAGGAATCAAATAATACCGGGCATGAGGCGAGCCACCGAAGTGTTCTTTCAGGCAATGTTCGCTGGGCCAGACAGCTTCTACACACTCAAGACGATGGCCATTGTTCGAGAAGACAGTAAGGGATTGAGGATGGAAACATGGACCCTCTGAAACGGAAGGAAACTCGGTATACAAGAGGGCCAAAGGACTGTCTGTAGTCCTACGACATGGAGGGCTCTTTTGCAGCCAGTGAATATACACATCGATTTGTTTGTGTAAAGCGACTAAATCAGACGCTTTAGCGACACCATGCCTAACACAGTTCAACAACCACCAGCGAGCATCAGGTTGGTTATGTATTTGGATACCGATAGGCAGCAAAGCAACAAAGTTGGCCAGCAAGTTTCGAGAGGTCTTGCTCCCAACCGAAATGCTGCACGCCGACGACCATGGGGGCGCAGTAGACCACAGAGCCCCGGTTCATCATATCGGTTACCTTCACATTACAACAGCGGCAGTAAAGTGGATGTGAATGGCGAGAATCTGCCCCCAAAAAGCAGCGCGGCGATCGACCAGCCGGTGGGGAAAATTTTGGAGGCAGGTTTGTCTTGCAAAGAGAAATAATGCTAAAGTGGTTGTGCCATCACCTGTACATGTCGTAGCTGGCCGGACGATTTGGGTTGAAGACTCAATGCCTGCCCATCGATGGGCTGGGGCCAAAGGCTTTCAATACAAGTAGACTAGGATTGAGGTGGGAGGCATTGCGCTCTCATCCCATTGATCTGGTGTGCGGCGGCCAGCATCGACATTGGGACACGGACACTATGCAACGGGAGGCGCATGCAATCCGCTAGGAGTGGGCGGCTACGTATGACGTTGACTCAATGGCGGCGCTCGGTGGTTTCCGTTGCCAATGCGAGCGGGAGACATGCAAGTGGCAGCGATGACGGACGAGGAGGCGCGGACGGACGTTAGGACGAAAAAAAAAGGCCACTGCGCTCCCCCCCCCCCGAAAGGCAACAAAGACAAAAAATTGGGTTAAAAAAAAACGCATTTGGGGGGGGGGGGAGGGATAAAAGATGAGCAGGTGTCGATGAGGGGAAGTCTGGAGATGGAGGCGGCAGACAGGGAGGCTGTGTTTCGGAGGTTGTGAATCGGGATCGGGAGATGTACGATACCTTGAGCCTCGAGACGAAGGCCAGGGATATGTTGGTTTGGAAGGGTATATATTGAATCGTTACTCGGTAACTCAATCATCTTGGCTTCATTAGTTGGACATGTAGTGAGGTGATGTGTTATCCTGTAACAGATAGAGCAGCGGTCCGAAAAGGGAACCAAGCAGTTTAGGTAAGTAAGTCTTGCCCTTGCAGAATGGTCAATAGTAGTATACCGTTGTCTTGGCCTGAAGTACTAGTGCGAAAGTGTGCGACTGTTATGTGAGCCGCGAAGCCAGTTAAGACGTCGCAATGCGTGCCTTATCTCTCATAGCCATTTACACCCAACCTACCAGCCTGATGGAGAAGGCAGTTGGAAGGGATGATGGGATGGATACGTGCCTTATCTGCAATTATGGGCTGGTCTCGCTTTGAGGTGCGCAGCGGGGGGGAGGGGCGCAACACAGTGCGAGGGGGTCCCTCAAGGAGATGGCGACATGAGCGGGAGATTCTTCGCCATAACCGGATTCGCTTGCGCGGCTGTGAAGAGTGAGTGGTCCTCCACCCGCCCGCAAACGATGGCTGGGTAGCCGCACATGGTTTTGTGTGCAGCGCTACGGCTGCTACGTAGTTCTCGGGTGCTATGGAAGGTAATCAATCCTGTGGCAATTCAGCCTGGCCAATCTGACACGCCAAGTCAAGGGTCCAACCAAGTTCTTTGGCCCAGTGGGAAGAAAGATGGACCCACTGCTGTCCTGCCCAGAGAGCATCTGAAGAATTCTCACTGTGAGCGCACTGGCCAGGTGGAGGGGATGGCAGCGAAGGTACTTTATGGTAAGAGGGTGGGGAGGAGATTGGCAGCCACTGGAAGTGTGGTCCCCCAAGTCCCCTTCTTTCCCTTCCATGCACGTTCCATTTAGCTGAGGGAGCGGGTGAGGGAAATAATAAGAATAGGAAGGGGAAATGCCCTTTTATTATTATTAACGAAAAGGAAAAAAAGGGAACAAGAGACCACACGCGCGAAAAATCCTTGGAAACCTCATCGCCCCCCTAAGTGACCTGCGATGAGAACTTTTGATGCAAATGACGAAGAGACACACCAGCAAGAGGGAGGGAGAAAATGTGCAGGAAACAGGATGGGTACATTCAACTGCGAACAGTATGAGAGGAGGCAAAGTACAAAAATAACTACAGAGTACGGATGGGATACCTTACACACACTTTTCCTGTCTTTATCCCCTACCAAGGTCACCAATCATGGTCAGCCATCAGATGGTTACGTATCCCCCGTTTGAAGTCAAGACCAGCGTAGACACACGCTGCGCAGTGCAGTGCAGCGCAGCCCAGAACAACACCTAGAGTCGGGTCAGACCGAACTGGTACCTAGGAGGTACCCTGCAGTTCAGTACCCCCTGCGGCACTGGGTATCTTTCAGCCAGCCAGCCAGCCAGCTCTGTCACTCAGTAATCCAATACGAGCCTAGACTTTTCCATCTCCTGCCTTCGTCTCCATCCCCGTCTCTGGCTCCATCTCTGGCTCCATCCCTCCAGTCCAGCCCACGTCTCCAGACTTTCACTCCCGTCCTTGGCTATTCCCCTGACGCGGGTAATCAATCCAGCAATCAATTGTCTACCTTCGTTCTCAATCTCTCCTGACAATCTCCAGGATGACCGACACTCGCTTCAACCCTACTCAAATCATCCATTGAAATCGACTTTCGCCCTACCCCTTACCTTGGCCTACTATCCGTATTTTTAATTCCATTGCTGGCCTTTTTCTCTTCTCGCGAACCCTGCTTATCCGCCTCGCCTCGCCGCGCTGCCCGCTGCGCCCGGCCCGTACCCTTTCCGAATATCCTCGACTTGAACATCGCCTTCGCGCCGAACCTGCAAGGACAACATTCACAACACACAACCCTGCGAACACTCCATCACGCCACCCGGATACGCCAGCCTTGCTCACAAGAACCGACCCCTTTATCGTCGCCCCTCCTGCATCTCACCACCCACAACCTACATCTTCGCCAAAGACGACGCAGCTTGACTGCGCTAGCCGCTCCTCATGGGGAAAAAATGTACACTCTTGGACTTTCCACCCTTACCCCATTCATATTGCAAAGCCCAGCATGCTAACTCGAGCGCTCGCGTGAACAGGGCGATATGGCATCATTTTCGACGCGGGCTCCTCAGGGACGCGCCTGTACGTATACAAATGGAAGGACCATGCCAAGGCCATTAAACATGCCTCCGTCGACGAGCTACAAAGCCTGCCCAAGATCAAGTTGCAAACCAGCGAAAAGATCCGGCCCGGTGTTTCCTCCTTCGCCGAGAAACCTGAGGACATCGGCCACGAACATTTGCAGTCCCTTGTTGACATAGCCCTCAAGGAAGTCCCCGACAAAAAGGTCGCCGATACTCCCGTTTACCTCATGGCCACCGCAGGCATGCGCCTCCTCCCCGACCACCAGCAAAAGGCTCTTTTGCGGAACATGTGCTCGTATCTCCAACAGAACACACGATTTTCGTTGCCTGATTGTAATACAAACATCCAGGTTATCTCGGGCGAGACGGAAGGTTTGTATGGTTGGCTTGCTACAAACTATCTCCTCGGCGGCTTCAATCATCCCGACGAGCACAAGCACGGCAAAGGCCACCACACCTATGGCTTTCTGGACATGGGAGGTGCCTCGGCACAGATTGCCTTTGCCCCTAACAACACAGAGGCAGAGAAGCATGCGAACGACCTCAAGCTTGTTCGTTTGCGGGCTATCGATGGATCCACCATTGAACACCGTGTATTCACGGCCACTTGGCTGGGGTATGGCGCGAATCAGGCTCGCGAAAGGTATATCGACAGCCTCAAGGAACAATACGGCAAGCCCGACAGCCTTGAGATCCCCGATCCATGTCTTCCTGCCGGGTTACGAACGACTCTGAAAGGCGACCCAATCCTCAATGAGTCTGCCAGTCAGGAACTGTCGCTTCTCGGTACTGGTCGATTCGAGGAATGTCTTCGACAAACGGAGCCACTTCTCGGAAAGGACACGCCGTGCGAGGACGAGCCATGTCTCCTCAACGGCCAGCATGTGCCGAGCATTGACTTTGACGTAAACCACTTTGTCGGTGTGTCGGAATACTGGCACACGACACATGGTGTTTTTGGAAAGGACCACAAGACAGCCTATGACCTGGCAACATACCAAAAGAACGTGGTGGAGTTTTGCACTCAAGACTGGACAGACATTGAAGCCAGCATCCAAGCTAGGAAGAAATCGACCTCCCAAAAAGCCAAGAACGCCCAGGAAGCTTGCTTTAAGGCATCTTGGCTCATCAACGTTCTGTACGAAGGCATCGGCATCCCGAGGCCGGGTCTCGAACATACGCCGAATCCCGGCCTCAACGTTACCAAAGGTACTTTGGAGGACGTCAAGGAGAAGGGATTCCTTGACCCCTTCCAGCCTGTAAATGAAATCGATGGCGTCGAAGTTAGCTGGACCTTGGGTAAAATGGTGCTATACGCCGCCGGTCAAGTCCCGCCCAAGGGTACTGCCCTGCCTGTTGGTTTTGGAAGCAATATTGCCGGTGCGACAGATTTCGAACCTGCAGGATCTAGGTTCTCTCCTCTCCCAACCGACAACGACGATGACGATGACTGGGACGATACCGCCGATGAGCTACTGGACAAGGCCAAGACGAAATCGGGGTCTGGAATTTTACTCTTTATCCTGGTATTATTTGCACTGGGCTTTCTTCTGCGCAAGCGAGATCGCCGAGTACGATGGTTCGGCAGGATTGCTTCTGCCGTGCGAGGAACAAGACGTCCGGGCAGCCCCCGGAAGTTTGGACGGGGCTTTTCCTTCACTAACAAACTTTTTGGGCGGTCATCCGCGACCTACGAACGCGTTTTGGAGGAGGGCGATGCCGACCAATTCGAGCTGGGCTCTGTCGATTCGGATGAGAACGAGCACTCCGATAGTAGCGAGGGCTCCAGAGCTGGCCGGTCTTCCGGACTTGCCACACCGAAACTTAATATCGAGCGGTTTGACGACGGACGCCCGCCCTTTTCCATGGATCGTGGTGGTCTGGCAGTAAGAACAGAGAGTCGCGAAAGGCTCGTGCCCAGCCTGGTGAATGCGGGACGTCGCAGTCGCGCTGGTAGCCCGACGAGGTTGAAGAGTCCGCTTATGAAACCTCTGGATGAGGATTGAGTGACGGAAACGCCTGCGTTGGCACAAGACGCCCGCAGTGTAAGATTATTCATGTCTAGCGATTGGACGGGACGCACTAGTGTTCTCTATCCCTTTTTGTTTTCATTTTTTTTTTCATTCTTCAAGAGAGGGCGTTTTCGGAAAGGCGGTGTTAAGAGGCATTTACCCATGGGTGTGCATACGGGCTGGAGGCAGGATTTGGCGTTTATCGTAGGAAGTGTAAGGAGCCGTGTGGACGATGTCATTCTCAGGAGGCATGGTCATGGCATTGGGCCTTTGCAGAAAGGCTTATTTTCCCCTTTCTACGTTAGGGTTGTACGACGCTGAATAGTCTTTCCTCGACACTTTTGGACAGGATTTTCAATCGTAAATTAGACCTTGTTGATCTACATGCTTCAACTGTACAACCACTCGTAATCAGGGTATCGATTAAAGAAAGAAAGGTATTTTATACGATGGAAAATATGAAACCAGCCATATCAATCAATCCTGCGGTCTTTCTAGGAAGCTTGGATCGGATCTCACACGGCTCTCGAACTTCTTCCACCACTCCTCGAACGCTTTGAGTGGGACCACCTCGATGCCGCCGGGGCCGGCTGTGCCACTGAAGCTTGCGAGGAAGTTGAAAGCATTCTTGATGATGTTCTGCGCCAGAAGCTGTGTGGAAGGCTGCGATGCCGTAGCACCCCCCGAGTTGGAGGACCGGCCTGCTGAGAGCTCTTGGATGCGAGAAGCGACCGAGTCGGCTGGCTCAATCGAGATGCCAATTACAACGTTGCCGTTGTCTCCACTGTTGTTGGAATTCCCAGCGTTGATCTTGAAAATGGCACTTTCCTTCCCCATTCCTATGCCGCCGAGGAACTTGAAGTTTGGCGTCTGACCTGTTGCGGAGGCGGCGGCGACGTCGACAGCCGTGGCGAAGTATATGGCAGCAGCCGTGTCCGGGGGCAGGACGATGCCGGGGAGCAGCATGACGGTGATGTGAGAGAAAGGACGGGCGGCGGATATGGAGTACAGGAAAGAGGTTTCGGATGGCGCCGATGTTGGGTCCGTCAGCAGAGGCTGGCCGGCCGGGACGACGCCAAATAAAGGGCTGGGCATGGTGGGTTCAAGGTGTAACCGGAAGATCCTTCGCAGAGAAGATACCAAGCTCGGTATAATCAGGCGGTACCAGTGGTTTTCGAGTACCCTTCACAGTATGTCGAGGCAGCGAGCGATTGTCACGCAAGCTCTTGGCCGACTTACTACAGATTTCAAGGGAGTGTTGTCGTTTTTGTAAGCCGTCAATCGCAAAGTCGGGTAGGTCTGCGGTCGATAAAGAACAATTGAAGAGGTATTATTGATTATATGAGAGGAAATGGATCGATGATGCTCAGTTTAAGCCTCCCGTCTTTTAATACAAAACAGGCGTCATGGGCTAATGAGGCTGAAGTTTAGCCCGAATTATCAGAATCTCCAGAGTGGGGGGAGGGGCAGGAACCTCCGAGACGCTGGGAGAATCCTCCATGCTCACGGCACGGATTTCTACCAATCATATGACGGCACCAGATCCGCTGCTCTGGTACATGTATGTACGCACTCTGGGACTACTCAACTTGCACACTAGTAGGTCCTTTCTAGGGAACCTTTGCATTTCGGTGTCTTGACAGAGTCAACCGATCCGGCTTCGTTTTGCTTTATTTTAACTGCGCTCTCCATTACGCGTACGTCCAAAGTAATTTAACAGGCGGTGGATACGAGGCTTGTTGCATGCTCACCTTCTGAAGCCAAGAGTAGGCTCTCTCTTTCTTGTCTTGGAGTACAACCAAAGGCTCATGTTACGGGCGTTGTACTTACCCCGCCGCATACTACGATCAGTCGCCCAAACTTGTAGAAGCAACTACCTCCACAAGATGAAGATTTTCACCAATATTGATCTCATTGATCAAGTAGACTCGTGAGAGCCGTCATATGATCAGCTCGAAACCGAACCCCGCAGCTGACCAGCGACGCAGGTACCCGTACGAGCAGGACAGGGCGCGGTATGCCGAGACGCATGTGCCCATATACACTCTTATTTGGAAAGAATATGAGAGTGAGGTGCCCCTCGGATACGTCCTGCCAAGGGTTGTGGAAAAACTGGTCCAGGCACCCGTCAGCATCAAAGGCGAGATCCAAGTTGATTTCGAAAAGCGCACTGTTCTCGCCTTTCAAGGACCGACGCTGGAGAGCCGCACCAAGTTGGCAGCCGAGCTGTCCGACTACTGGAGGGCAGTCGACGCCTTTCCTATCCTCAGAGGTTGGCGCGATGAGCTTTGGCCCGTTTACGGCCGCAACGGCGAGCTTCTATTTGATATAGAAAGGGCCGCCTCAGGATTGTTCGGCGTCATGAGATACGGCGTTCATCTGACGGCATTTGTGCGTTGTCCGTCCGCGAGTCATGGTATCAAGATTTGGGTCCCGCGTCGTTCCCCAACCAAGTCGACATTCCCTGGGATGCTAGATAATACGGTCGCCGGCGGACTGATGACGGGCGAAGACCCTTTTGAGTGTGTCATCCGCGAGGCAGATGAGGAGGCTAGTCTACCGGAGCATGTCGTTCGCAAGCAGGCAAAGCACGTGGGTGGTGTCTCGTACATTTACATCACCGAAACAGAGGCAGGGGAGGAGGGACTCATATACCCCGAAGTTCAGTGGATTTATGATCTCGAACTACCTGAAGATGTCGTGCCGCAGCCAAAGGACGGCGAGGTTGCCGAGTTTAGCTTGTGTACCGTCGAGCAAGTCCAAGAAGGACTGACACAGGGCAAATGGAAGCCCAACTGTGCCTTGGTTGTCCTCGACTTTTTTATCCGCCACGGCATCCTAACCAGACAAAACGAGCCTGAATACGACCAGATCGCGCGGAGAATTCATCGACGACTGCCATTCCCAGGGCCGCATAACCAGGACCCATTCCTTGGGGCCATCGATGGCTGAACTAGCCTGAGTCTCGAGAGCGGGGATATCATGAGCAGCAAAACCCGGTCCCCTTATTTGTTTCTTAACTCCGCTCTCGATTCCTGATTCTTCATAGCATCACGGATATAGCTTTAGTAGATTTTCTCGCCGCCTCGCGTTTGTGCGAGCTAGAATGGAACGGAATGAGGCTGATAGTCACCCACTATGGGTAGTTCCAGCGTTGTTTATCATTTCTTGATCAAGAGGTAGACATAGTCGACCCTCAGGGGAGTGAGCTTCTTATAGGGGCCCTCGAGGGACATCAAGAGACCACCAAAGGAAACGTAGGCCTTGCTGTTAAGAGGATACCGTCAGCCTCCGAATGCTGCACGTCATGGGTGGGGAACTAACATGGTCTGCCCGTCATCAGCGTCCTCGAACTTGTAAATCTTTCCGTAGCAGACATAGTCGAACATGTCGGCCAAAGTGGGCTCCCGGTCCTGGTTGCCCTTGGTCACATCCCGCCATCCCTTCTCGTCGTCCTTGCTGCCATCGTGGGCCAGGGAAGTAGCCAGAACCACGTGTAGACTGTCAGAGACAGAAGCTGGGAACAGCTCAATGTTGATGTCGAGCGTCATGAGGGTCTGATTGTCCGTCGAGGTAGCAGAGATACGGGCGACTCGGTCATACTTGGATTGGTCGTAGTTGGTCACCGTGAAGGACTCCTCAAAGAGGGTGACATCGCCGCTGCCAGACATGTTTGCTGGTCGGTTTGGGGCAGTCCCTCAACACGAAGAGTTCGAATACTATTGTAGAGTAGGCCGGGCTTTCCGTAATATTGCTTAAAGGTCGTACGGAGTGACGCGCGCACCTCGAGTATCGTAGGGAAACAGTTGCAGAATCGGCGTGAAGCTCTGGTAGAAGACGGGGAGAAAAAAAAACCATTTGAGATCGAGTTACCCAGCATAGTATGCAATGCAATGCAACTGAAGAGGGTACGTACCTAGGTAGTTAGCGTGGCTGCCAGTGAAAGATGTACTGTACTGGAGCTCAAAATTTTTATTTTTATTTTTTTTGGGTACCTTATGGAGCAAGTGACCCCCACCTGCCCTCTTCAGTGACCTTGGTGAAGCAGGTACCTGGACAATGTGCCTCTATACGTGGATATCCCCCCTCGCATCCAGCAAAACAATCGTTGTACATTGTGCTTGTCGAATCTCCAAGCAAAGGCCTTCCAAATTGAGCAGGTGAGAATACATTCTTAGTTGATACGCGGCTTTTCTTTTAACGCTTGTCTAGGTATCTGAATTGGGTAATTGCAAGTACAAGACAGTTCATCGTCCCTAAATTGGGCAGGTGGGATTTGTGACTCAGAAAACAATACGCAATCACGACAACAGTGCCATGTCTTTCAGGAAGAAGAATGTGGTCCTCGGCTCATCTTCCAGAGGGCCGGCCAGAGATTCTATAGTCCCCAAACAGGAAGTGTCACCGCCGGCGGGAGTTCGCCCTTCACCCCTTGACGGCCGCCTGACGATATCGACAGGAACAGCATCTCTAGATCAACTTTTGGCAGGACACGCTGGTCTGCCTCTTGGATACAACCTTCTCATCGAGGAGTCTGGCACGACAGACTTTGCTGGCGTACTTCTCAGATACTATGCCGCAGAAGGTCTTGTACAGGGCCACCAAGTACACGTCCTTGGTCCGACCGAGGCATGGAGAGGCGAGCTGCCAGGGCTTGGCAAGACCAGTAATTCAGGTCGAAGCAAATCGACACCGGTCTCGGGGGAGAAGATGAAGATCGCGTGGAGATATGAGAGCCTTGGCAACAGCAACAGCCCAGGTACGCCGTCCCCTATGTTCCCGCAGTGATATCAATATGCCCAGAACCACTAAACGATTACTAAAGAAAGGAACAATGGTGTCGCGAGTACATCTGAAATTTTCTGTCACTCTTTCGACCTTGGGAAAAGGCTACAGCCAAGTGATATAAAAGGACACTTTCATGCAACATCATCAATGGCTGCCATAAGTTGGCTTCAACCCTCGGCGCCGGCTACCTCATCGCCGCTAGATATGTTTATTAGCAACGTTTCAACGAAGTTGAATGCGTCTGCTCCCGGCACTGTCCACCGGATATTGGTTCCGAGTCTCTTATCGCCTGCGCTGTACGGCTCCTCGGTCTGCCGGCCCTCAGATGCGCTGCAGTTCCTACACAAACTGCGAGCGCTACTGCGCCAGTACAGTGGAAGCCTGACGGCAATTGTATCGCTCTCTACGTCGTTGCACCCGCGATCAACTGGGCTCACAAAATGGATGGAGCTGCTATTTGATGGAGTGCTGGAAATGCTGCCGCTGCCGAGGAAAGTGCACGTACAGCCGAACACCAAGTCGGAAGATGTGGTGCAGGGGATGCTCAAGGTGCATAGTCTTCCTATCTACCACGAGAGAGGAGGGGGCTTGGAGGGTCAATCATCGCGGGAGAATCTGTCATTCAGATTAAGCGGCTCGAACGGGCTGGTCTTCAAACCCTACACATTGCCACCTCTCCTAGACGAAGATGATGCAAAGGGGGCCAATGAGGAGGGGAAGAAGGGAGAGAAGCTTGACTTTTGAGTCCGGTATTTGCTTTTGATCGGCGGCACTCGAGCCAAACACCCGTGTGAATAGTTTGAATGTGTAGTTTGGACATATACGAAATTTCAAAAGACTGTTGGATTACGTGACAAGAATACAGGCAGGCTGTCAGCAGCAGCTGCCGATCGCCGGCCGCGGCAGCGGCCGCAGCAGCGGAGCCCGGAGATTACGTCTCCGGGCTGCCAACAGCTATATCTACACTTCTGCTGCTGCTGCTGCCAACCTTCTACTTTCCCTTCTACATACCGATTTACAGCTTCCGAATATACCATAGATATTCGGCGAGCTCCAGCCCATACGGGCAGTCCTGTTGTATACAACAGATACCCTGTGATTCCAACAAGACTCAACACAATGATACGAGAAGGGTGTGCCAAGCCATTGATTTCTTGAACATGCCCCACTAAACAGTAAAATAAAGACGCGTTTCAAACTCCGATTGGTCTCTAGGTTGAAGTGCGCAGGTTGCCTGCGACCTGCCGAAGCTATATCACACTGATTTTGAAGTTGAGAGGCGCACAGCCACAGCGCCCCGAATTTGTAGTGCCGAGTACGGAATCGCAGTAACACAGGGGAAAGTGGGGCCAACAGACTACAGCCGCTTGACCGCCCTGCCCCACACCAGCATGGACAACTGTGCGCCATTGAAATCTCTTTTCTCTCTCAGAAATTCTTCGGCTTCCTTTTCTTCCTGACTACGACCATCAAGCGTCAGGGTAAGTCAAATCAAGATCTCCTTCATCCCCCAAAGCTCAAATGATTAAACACTTAAACCTCAATCAATCTGTCAATCCACTGACACTCTGTGACGATACTTATCATTAATGAGATATGATATTACGGCTACATTACTGTTTTATTTTTCGCGTTTTGCCTACGAGTTTACTCCAGGTGCTAACACTCGCAACGCAGGAAGAAAACTAAGCCTCCAATATCCGACGCAGAAATGGCGTCAGAGGGTTATACGACCCCTCCCGTGCGCATTTCGAAGATTGCAGACCGCTATCTCGTTTTTGAATCCGAAGATGTGGCTTTGATCCGACGCAATCACAACATATGCTCTGTATTGGTGGGAACAACACCACAAAATCCGACACAAAATGTGTTTTTAAGTTTACCGCTAGAGCTACTGCCAGAAGAAGCCAGTGTGCTTCTGGAGCAGAAGGTAGGCCGTCTTGTCGACGAGTCATCGCACCACCTATCCTCCCTTCGCTCTCCAGACAAGGCCACCCGCCAGGCCTACATTGCACTGTTGAAGGACCGTCGGCATAAGGCACAAAGAATATTGGCGGAGGATCAGGCTAAGAAGGCTGCTACGGAACTTGCGCGGAAGAGCGCAGGAGCGAAGACATCACTGGCTGGTCCAATGACTGGCGGTGGTCAAACGGAAGGATCTTACTCGGGTAAGCCCACACAGAACGGTCTTATCAAACTTGGTGAGGGTGGGGAAGCAAAGTCTTTGATGGTCACGCCGACAAGCAGCAGTGGCATGGTAATTCCTTCGGACAATATCTTGGAGGCAGTACCTAGGCCTTCTGCTACCCCATTGCACCGGCATTTACAATCCAGGGGTTATTTCATGACGCCAGGCTTGCGCTTCGGAGCCGACTACAGTGTATACCCCGGTGATCCGCTTCGATATCACGCTCATTTTCTCGCAACGAACTATGAGTGTGATGAGAAGATACCAATGCTTGACGTCGTTGGAAGTGGTCGCTTGGGCACATCTGTCAAGAAGGGCTTCCTGTTTGGCGGCGAGGTTCCTGAACCACATAGCCCTACAAAACGGGTTTGCACCTTTTGCGTCGAATGGGCTGGAATGTGATTGATAGAGGTCAAGACCCTGATGAAGGTGCCGCTCGATGCCAAGCCTAGTACTCGTGTACAATACTAAAAAGATACCCCTTGCGTTTAATGAAACAAAATATACTAGTAGCCACAAACGCCTGCATGACTATTCATTCGTGTTTGAAAGAAAAAGGAAACCCTGTATTTCTGCTCGTGGTCTCCACCTGAACAGTTCAATGTAATATTCCTTGCTCCTATTTCTTAGGGCACAAATATTCTACTGAAACTGATAACTTCCCTGCGGCAACAGACACACTTATCAAAATTGTTCATAGCAAGTGAAACTCGACAGTCATCGCATAGGCTGAGACAACGGCAGGGCCACACGATGATTGTACGAGGAGAACTTTGACAGACAACACATTGAGGGCCGTCTGGGCCCAGACCAGCGGCTCCCTCCGCCCAGGTCGAAGCACTGTCTGCAGACCGAGAAGACTGAGAACGACGGGACAGCAGCAGCAACTCCAAACGCTGAGCCTCCTCATCCGGCGTCATCTTGGCCGGCCGCGTCATGATACGAGTTACCCTCCCCACAGGCTGAAGTATCATCGTCTTTTGTAGCTGCTGTGATCTGCGATACTGGGATCTGGTCATAATCCTGTTGCTACTCAGATGGGCAGCCAGTGAGTGTGCCTCCTCTCTCTCCTCAGGGTTACTGGGGTGAAGCAGACGTGCTAGATCTGACAGCTGGAATGAATCTTCGGGGGCTGGCGTAACTTCACGTGAGCCCCAGGACCTAGACTGCGTTGGTGTTCTTTGCCCGTCATCATCTGACTCCCATTCGCTATTGTCGGTGCTGAAAGATATGACGCTCGTTGCATCATCCTCGTCATCAGACGCATCTGGTTGATATTCGCCGCTGTTGTCCATCGAACCCCACCAACCACCCTTAAGCCACCACCCATAAAGTGTCGAGTCAAGATCGGCTTCATTGACTGGGGCCAAACTCTGGCTTCCTCTCCACGCCTGCTGCCTGAATTCGGACTCAACATCAACAGCATCAATCCTAGGAATATTCATGCTTGACTCGACTAGGCCCGCAGATAGGTGGTCACGGGTTCCGCCACCATTCAGTTGGGAGTTCCTTGTATCGTTAGCAACTTTTGGGCGACGAACTATCCACAGCAAAAACTGTGGTGGACGAATGCCCGTCTTGGAGAGGATTTTCAGGGTGGCTGTGGCCCAAGCTCGGAATATCAGTCTGTTGATATTCATGAGGAAATCCAGTGCCATCAACCACCTGCCGCTCCTTTCCGCAGCGCCAACACCGTCCCTTAATCTCCGCTCGCCTGACCGAGACTTGGGCACTTTCTGCGCTGCTCGTTCGCGGGCATAGCCGTTCGTGGTCAACAAATGGTCGTCTTTTACTGGCACTAAGCCAATAGTGCCTACAGTGTCGTAGTGCGGATCGGTAGCACCAGCCCCAATCCACTGGGCTCGCAACTCCTCAAGCTCACGATACCTTTCCTCTTCAAGCCATGTATGTGGTCGCATGTTGACGTCCCTGTCTTCGTTCAGATATACGGCCTCGCTCGCCATAGTAATCGCGCCGAAGCCGGTCCGTAATAATGCCGTGTAGAAATCCATCTCCATGCCTATGCGGATATCGGACAGTGAAAGGTTGGCCTGCATATTCCCATGAGCTTGAGACAGTCGCTCGCGAAGAGTGAGCCTCTGGCCCGTTTGCCCATCTGCTGGGGTAAGGGCAGCTAAGCCTAGCGCCAGGAGATAGATAAAAAGACAGACCAGAATGCCACCGAGCACGAGTACATGAGGAATGAAGCCGATGATGCAAACCGTGGGAAACCTGAGCAGGCCTTGCCTTGCTGGATCGTCCAGGGAAAATGTAATGGCACTCCACAGGATACTCGCCATGAAGCAGAGGCCCCAGAAGCCGGTACTGATAAGGCGGAATTTGGCCTGTAGGTTAAAAATTCCCAACACATGACTAGTGATGTGACTCATAGTGGAGAGAAAGGCAACTAATAAAACTTCTGGTGACGTGTTGACCCTTCTAAGGATCATGGAACGACTGATTGCAATGCTGCTGCCAGAGTTTGACGTGGCTTCCGATGCTTGGGATTGAGTGAATAAGCCCCAACCGAGTTGATTGCTAATGGCGGCGTCGGCCTCGGCAAAGGCAAGAGAGTGCTCAAATAGCGTCATGCCTGTCTCAGCAGACACAGGGCGGCCCTGAACAGCGCAAGAGATGGTTTCCAGGAATTGGCTTAGACAGAAAGTCCCAAAGAGCGGCCACAGTAAAGATAACGATCCTCGCAAGTCTTGCGCCGAGTTTTCCATCTCCGCTGGTACCATACCCACGGCCCTGCAGGACTCTGCGTCTGAAGCACCCAGCAACAGCGCAGAGCTCATGGTGTGGAGAAAGCCTCCAGCCTGTGAAAACATGAGTTCGGAGCTCTTGCTTGTATTCCCCCAGCGCATTTCCGAGAAATCAGGGGATGTCTGGCACTGAACTGAGCGCAGAAGACCACGAGCCTGTACCAGAAACAGGACGACTGGAAGCCCGCGGAGGAAAAGCCGAAAGGGAAGTGTGAGACGCAACCGACGGCGTGTGGCCGCAAAGATATGGGTGCGGTTGAGGACTATGGCCATGGCGATACAGCAGAGGGCCCATTTACTTGTGGCATAGCTGAAGACGCTGCCGAGTCCTTTGGCGCCTTCCATGGTGAACTTGGGGGCTGCGGCACCAGTATCCGGGTCCGATAGAGCAGCAGGCCCATGCTCTTGGGGGTAGGCTATGGGAGGGGGAATATTCATGCTGAAGGCAGCAGTCGTTGCGGCGGTTGTGTGTAGGATTCCGGATCCTGTTGCTTCGGGAATAATTCTCTGGCCAAGACCATCAAGGGAATCGGGGAAGGGTAGGTAGGCCGTGAGTTTTCTGACCATTCTCGGACCAGCCCATACCAGATCCTCGAGGGACGGGGCGAGCTTTGTAATGTTGACGGCGTGTTGGAACTGGTAAGCAGTCCACAGGGAGAGGTTTTGCCAAACCCTGGGATGGTCTAGCGAAGCAGAAGCAGGAGCATGCAGGTTCTCCATGGTCATCTGTAGAGAACGCCAGTATCAAAATCGGGTTACGGCCAGGGTAGCGCCGGTAGCCTTATCGCTCGAGGCGGCTGGAAGTGTCGCGACACGAATCATAGGCGGTGGGGTCGAAGGCGGAAGAACATGATGCGGACAGAGATCAGAAGACGGGTCGTCAGGTGTAAACAATGAACAATGCAACCAGTCTCTAACTCGGAAGGTTGTAGTCGGTCGCGTTTGTCGACGATCAAGTTCGGAGTCAGTCGAGGTTGGCTGAACGGCTCCAGAGTCGGATGGGGTGGGTAGTTGTGGTGGTAGTACTGGTAGTGGTGTTGGTGAGGAGACGGACGGAAGCTCGGATGAGATGGACGTCGGGTTATTGTCGAGTGCGAAGCTCACTGTGGCAGGGAACTGGAAACCGGGGTTGGACTGTTTGCACATGAGAGGCGCCTTGCCTACCTAAGGTACCTTGTGGTGCTTGCATCGGGGTAAAGTGGAGGCACGTTCAAAGTCCTTCAGGTGCCCAGCCCCCCCCCCCGGGCTTGCCCAATAGTCCCCAAAATCATTGAATCCCGGGATACCGGCAACGGTAACCTGATTGAGTTAGTTCGTAACCCCGAGCGAAGCCGCACGAAATTGGAAATCTAGGTAGTTAGATAGAATATGGTATGAATGTATTGTGCTACTTGATATTGAATGTGATCAACCACCTACCAAGGTCATCATGCAAAACTCCGAGGCGGTTAGGACGCTTGCCATCGCAGAGTCTGTTTGGAATTATCCTCAACACAAGGAATACAGGAGCAAATACACCCGCGATAGTCTTTGGCAAGTCACCCTTGTTACCGCAGAAGCAGCACCGAAGCAGCATTAGATGGCCTTCGACATTTGTTTCGTAGACATTTCACCGCAAGGCTCATCTTCGGATGTAGCACACGAGAGACGCAGATAACACCGGAAGCTTGCTTGGTTCATCTCATAGTATAACATGCCTACCAAAGACCGTCCTACTGCCCTTGACTGCAGTGTTGGTCATCTCTGACCGTCGACAGTCATTTTGCAATACATTGCTTGCCGAAGCTTCCACGGGACCCAGCCTCCAGCTGTCTGGATAGTGTAAACTGCCAATCGCTGGGTTTGCAGGCGGATAAAGACTTTTTACACCTGTACCAGAGACCCGTAAACCATAACGGCGACCCTAGTACTCCGTGTTGCCTCTGGTTCGTGTGACGGGAAACCCGTCACCAAGTTCCCCTTTACATGCAAGCTATGCTTTAATGGCTGCCACTCAGTCCCCGAAGGATGTCTATCAGGGCAGCCACGGACGCGCCACGGTACAACCCCAGACTGCCTGGATGCTCTGCCTGCACAGTTGTTAGGTTGGCAACTGCGTCTTCAGTTGAAGCAGAGTGCAGCTGGCGATGGCTTGTGGTCCTTGAGTACGGTGTCGCCTTGGTACGTCGTACGAGTTTGATTCGTCTAGCTAGTAGGTGGCTGGTTTTCCTGGAGTCTTTCAAGGACCGCTCGGTAGTTTCCTTTCGAGGCCTGGATTGCACGGCCCACTAGCTTTGTATGAAGCAAAGGGTCGGTCGGCGACAGCTGGCCTTTTACCCAAAGATTGGTGATTTCAGCACGACTGGGCAAGTAAGCGACACAGCAGGCAGCCAATATTCTATCGTGCTCCGAAGACACCGGGTCCAGAACAACTAGCGTTGCTACCGTGTTTTTGTCATCTGTAGCGACAAGTGCTGCGACGCCACCTGTGACCATGTCCACGCAGTCGATGCCGGCATCCGCGAGAGCCGCCGCAGCGACGGTGATGCATCCACTAAGAACATTCATCATGTCCCATTCCGCATTGCCTTGAACATGAGAAGCCTCTCGTTCCTGGTCGCCTTCAATGATGGTGACGATAACGTCAACGCCACTTTTCGGCCATCGGTCGGCAATGATAACCCCGCGAAGAGCAGTGTCAAGATGAACGCTGAGATCTCTCTCACTTGAGTCGCGGAGGTAGCCTCGGCGTTGACGCGTGGCAAAAGGAGCGTACTTGACGTGGGTTGAGAGCACCAGGTAAGGTGAGAATGGTGCGGATCGAGGCAATGAGCGAGGTCCATGAACGGTGCAGATGAGCTTCATGCCATTGACCTTGGAGTCTGAATTGGCCTGGCCCTGGGGTTGCTCGATCTCCATGTAAGCCGAGCCAGACGCCGTGGGGGTCACGCCAGTTTTGAGGACTTGAGTATGGTTAGTATCATCAGGCACAAAAAATAAGAAACTGAGTGTTGAACTAACAAAGTCCTCGCACACCGTTTGCCGGCCTTGCTCTAGGAATAGAAACAGGGATTGTTGTTTCGTAAACTGGTGGCAATGTTGCACCGGGTGGCCCATTGATTCTTCGTCGATCGGCCATACTGATACAGTTTGATGGCTGTTGGTGAACTGATTGGTATGAGAGGTATCTAGATGCTCGGCCAAGGCAGAGGGCAGGGGCAAGGCGATCGTGCAGTTCACTGACGATGCGATTTTGTCACTGACTTGTTGCTAATTCCTCTGCTTGAATTCGTGCTGCGATTTGGAGCTGGCGCACAGGCTGACTCTGATCCTTTGCGTGGAAGTATGACTTGAGAGGCAGCCTCAGTAAGAGCTGAAGTGAATTTTTACCAAGTGCCTTACTGGCAAGCTCTTGCCTGGTCCCGTTTAATTCCATATATACATCCAAACTAACCCCACTCTAAGAGGAAGCGAGCTGGTGTGGATACATGTCTTTAAGCCATATAGTCAGCAAATACTTCAAGCTCAAATTTTTTTGCTTCGTTCCCTTTTCTACAAACCTCAACCACAACTTGCTTTTAGCTGTCGTGGTAAGCAGCAACAAAGATGCTGCAGCCGTGAGGCCCTGCGACAAGCCATATTTCAGATGGTAAGTTTTATTTTTCGGTAACTTCCCGCTTCAGTCTTCCATTTTCCTGATGTATACCATACCACTGGTTCACGCGATCACCTGAGCGCACGAACAACATGCACTACCATCTGACCCTCCTCCCATGTTGGATTTCTATCAAAAGATTCTCAATGACACTTGGAGGCAAGTGCTGACTTTACTATCTAGGGTTCTTGGCCCGGAATTGGATGCTCTCTTGCCATCTGAGTCGGACATGCCGTACAAAAAAGATATTTTTAACCTGGTAAGTCGACATATGCTACAGCCGCTGCTACCACCTATACCCACGTCAATGATGAAAAACTCTTTCATTCAGTTCTGCTACTGAGCTCTGTGATGATACCCATATACCAAAAAAACTTTGTCTGATACGACATGTCTTTTACTCCACTGTTGGATTTTTTCAAGACGAATCAGTCTGCTGACTTTGATTTACTAGTAATAGGCAAAAAGTATCTCAAACGTCTAAATTAATGGACGAAGGGCAACTTGAACTGAGTGCTCGCTCTTAGCTGAGACGAATTTCCACAATGGTAAGGCTTTTTATACTATTTTGCTTTTCAAGCTTTGTCCCTCGCCTGTCTCCCTGATGACAATAGCTTATCCATTCAACTATTTCACGCCTGCCGAGCCATTCTCCCACACTGGAGCTCCTCTTCGGAGGGGTAAGGATGGTGGTGGAGTTGATTCCCTTGGGGATCGTAATTTGGCTTCAGCGCTTTGGCCCTCGGTTTTTCGTTCTGAGGTTCCGTGTGGTTGAGGCCGGTTAGGCTGAATGCGTACACTGGCTTATCTGACCCGATGTAAATTCTGTCGATTAAATGACTGCAGTCTTTTGCTTCTCTTGCTAACGATGCCTTCGTTTAGGGGTGATGGTGTTCTTCACGCCTGATTACGCAAACAATCAAGGTAATGTATCTGTGCCTTTCTTTCCATTTTCTCTCCCTCGAAACTTTCGATCCCTTTAAAGGGGGATGTGATGTACTATGGTTGGCCTGGTTTCCAAATTTGACAATTCGCATGTGGGTTGAAATGTAGAAGTTTTGGCCGAAATCGCGCGTTTGGGCGCGATTGGTGTTAAACAAAATGCCCGTTTGGCGATGCAACTTATCTCTGTTTGTCTTTAGCCTCAACCCCGTACTGTCAGGCCCTGCAAATGTAGGCAGTCTGGACGAGGGCGCTATCGCTGTCCAGGACAAACCTGATCAGAGGCTTGTGTGGTTAGTGCCCGTAGCTATCTTAAGAAATTCCCTGGCTGAGCCTCATGCCCCAATTTTCGCCAACTACCTACCTACCTAGATCCCACTTCGAGTGGCCTTTTGTTGTATTACGCAGACCTTCGTGTACGGCGATCTGTATCCGCAACAGTGTGGAGATAGTATTATGCGACAGTACTCTGCGGATACTGGAATAGAGGCAGCAAGTTGGACAGTCCAAAGAACCATGACGGACCCCATTGCGAAATGGCCCAACTCAGTCTCGCTCGTGGTTTTAGCTGCCCGCACTTAAGGGACCGACGAGCTGCGGCTGGCCGATCAGTAAGCAACGGCCTTCACCGAGTTAGATTGTCTTGGGTCACCTTTTGCTCAAGTAACTCAGCTTCGTAATATTCCATGGTCTGTTCCTGCTCTCCCATGGAACACAACACAAGAATACACAATCAGATGGGTTCGGATGTTCTAAATGCAAGCGCCGATAGAACACTGTGTCCTGGTATAAGACAAATGGAAGGGAGTCTTAGGAGCCCAAGACTTGGCGGGCAAGTTTGACAATCTTCGCCTACCTAAGTAGGTAGAGAGGTCACCAGTAAGGAGATAGTGGCGGTGCCTCGGCCCTGGCAACTACAACCAACCCCCTTCCACACCTATACCTTTCATGGCTGCCGGTTAGCTTACAGCTTGCTAAAAAGATGCCCGACATGCAGGTGAACGTGAGCTGAGGGATGCACCTGTCCCGAACATTGGGCCAATCATATCGCGCGCCCCGCAGTAACCAAGACATCTTGACTTGGTCTTCCGCCCTACCTTTGGTGGGTTAGGACGCTAAGCTGTGGTGCTGTACCCCTACAGTGTCCGTGCAGGGGCCAGGTAGATGACAGTTATGGCATCCTGAAAATAAAATAATACGTAGCCAACTGTGACTGGACCCAGATCCAGACCCGTATTCAGTTGAATCTCCCTTCCCCTGTATCATACCCGACGACGCGACCCTTTCGTTCCCCATCCCCTCGACGCCTGTCCATTAGCCATCACGATCGCGGCTTCGACGACCCTCAAGACTCTCCCTGTTACTTCTGCCCCGCCTGGCACAGAATCCTTTTCTCGGCAGCCCGATCGCAGCATACGTTCCCCAGATATAGATGCTCCCAATTGCTTAAACCTCACAACTCCCAAGGGCTGGGCTAGGTGCTCTGTTGCCGTTCCAACTATCCACCTTCGGCTCGGGATCGGGAATTGGACTTCCACCAGTGCCCTGGATGTTGCCATCATATGCATCCTCGGCCACCTCGAAGGTGATGCCCCGGCATCACTCGAGCGGCTACTCCAATGGATACCCAAGGGGTAACACCTTCGAGATATCGCCTCATAGGTAATGCCAACTGTACCACCAGTACCTACTTGACTCTCTGCGCCTCGCACTACTGACTCTCTTATTCTATCCGACAGATACCAGCCGCGAGGCACAACGCCTACGAATCGTCGCCGACAGCGCTTAGTTACTCGGTTGGCCATCGTCGCCGCTGTGATCATCTTCTTCCTCGTCTTTATCTGGCCGGGAGCCTCACTGACGTCGATTTTCTCACTCGGCCTGCTTTCCGCCAGCGACGAGTTGCAACTAGAAACGGTTAGATACTACGACCTTAGCAACGTGCAAGGAACTGCTCGGGGCTGGGAGCGCGAGGAGCGCATCCTTCTCTGCGTTCCTCTACGCGACGCCGAGCCCCATCTGCCAATGTTCTTCTCCCACCTCCGAAATTTTACCTATCCTCACCACCTTATCGACCTCGCATTTCTCGTTTCCGACTCCAAGGACCGCACGCTTGAGGTTCTCTCCAACATGCTTGAGGAGATCCAGGCCGACGAGGACGCCAAGCAGCCGTACGGGGAGATTTCCATCATCGAGAAGGACTTTGGACAAAAGGTCAACCAAGATGTCGAGAGTCGCCATGGCTTTGCTGCCCAAGCAAGCAGAAGAAAGTTGATGGCGCAAGCCCGGAATTGGCTACTGAGTGCGGCCTTGCGACCATATCACTCCTGGGTGTATTGGCGCGATGTTGATGTCGAGACGGCTCCTTTTACCATTCTCGAGGATTTGATGCGTCACAATAAGGACGTAATTGTTCCCAGTAAGCTCAATTATACGCATCAGTGAAGAGGACCAGGCTAATCAGTCCTAGATGTTTGGCGTCCTTTGCCAGACTGGCTTGGGGGAGAACAGCCATACGACTTAAACTCCTGGCAAGAATCGGAAACAGCACTTGCTCTCGCGGACACGCTTGACGAGGACGCTGTGATTGTTGAGGGCTACGCTGAGTACGCCACTTGGCGACCTCATCTGGCATACCTGCGGGATCCGTACGGCGACCCAGACATGGAGATGGAGATTGATGGAGTGGGAGGTGTCAGCATTTTGGCCAAGGCTCGAGTTTTCCGCTCAGGGGTCCACTTCCCAGCATTCAGTTTTGAGAAGCACGCCGAAACAGAAGGGTTCGGAAAGGTAAGAGCTCTGCTTGGAGATAATGGGACAGTCCCACTGACCATCCCCTGTAGATGGCAAAACGGATGGAATACTCCGTCGTCGGCCTACCTCACTACACGATTTGGCATCTTTATGAGCCCAGCGTGGATGACATCAAACACATGGAGGTATGCTAAACCCCTTAAAGCGAGATGGAGAGCACAATTTTAATATGGTACAGGAAATGGAACAAGAAAGGCTGGAGAGAGAGAAAGAAGAGGAAGAGAAGGCTGAAAAGGCCAAGAAGGTCAAGGAACAGTTCGGAGATGCCAGCAGCCAATGGGAGAAGGATAAGTCGGACATGCAGAACCTCGTGACTGAGGACAAGGAAACGAAGGAATCTAAAGACCTGAAAGAGAAGGAAACGAAGGAAACGAAGGAAACGAACGACGGGGGCTTTGCTAAGAAACCGGAGAGTTGAAGAGGAGGGTAAATGGCGCAAGCCCGGCCAGTTGGACGTTGTTGAGATCTGTACTTGGGACTGAAGGGCAATTCTTCCTGACTTTAAACAGACAACATATATGTGTCTTGCGGGATGTATAAGTACGGTTGACCTTCTAGTACCTTTCTCTCTGTGTATAATATCTACCCTTGAATGGTCTGCAAAGGGATGTTATAGAATGGCGTTGGTCTCGACGGGGGTACAGAACGGGCACAATATCAGTCAGGTATATGGGCGGCCTACGGTATCACGAGATATAATCAATTACAAACTTGTATTTATAGCATGTAAACCAGAGACATGATGCTCAATGTCTAGCAATTTGTTGTTGGTAGAGCTTTGAAGGGTGACAACTTTTGAGAGGGAGACAGATCTAGCTGGGCAATAGTCGTCACGTGGGTCTAAGTAGCGTCGCAGTCCTGCAGCACCTAGTGTAAGATATCCATAAAAAAAGACACAGAAGGCACCGCACTGTGCATGTATAGACAGGCGCCCAGCCACGGACCATCAGCCTTGGGGTACCTAACGCCTTAGATGCCATACAACCACTAAGTAGCACAGCCCGGTCCTGTCCACTCCCAAGGTACCTCATGGGAGCTCCATCTGCAACCTGGTCAATTCCACGCCCAAGGAAACCCTTTTTTGGCGACAGCTGTCTTTGACAAGACATCTAAGTCCCAACGCTCTGAACCGCAGATCAGGAGCCTAATTGTTAACATCTCTGCCTGTTCACGAATTCTTTCTTTCCGACTGTGCTGTAAGGAATACGACTCTGTACGAGTTTGTCCATCCGGCCTCCTTGTCGACCCCCCCGTCCTCATCCACCGAGAGCATCGAGCTCACCCAAGAACGAATATTGCGCACATTCAACCACCAAGTCCACCAGACCATGAGTCGAGATGCCGATGCCTTACAGCAGATTGAAGCGGCCTCTGCCGTCGGCGCCCATACCGGCCTAGACCCCCGCCGAGGCGCTGGCCCTTCTGCTGCCATTCCGCCTAGGATGCAATATCGAAGTCGTCCTGTCTCAGTGGCTGTAGACCCGGTGTCTTTAGTCATGTCCGAGTGTATATCGATAACCTCCGCGATCCATAAACATGCGCGATCACCGCATTCTTCTGTGTCGGCTATCTTGGGCGGAAATCCAAACCCGATTCACCTGGGGTCACCCAGCCCGTCGTCAAGAGGTGCTCCCAAGACCTCCGGTGCCAACCTTGGGATCGACGGCTCTCAGGATGTCGCCTCTGCCAACAGATGGGGCCTACGAGGAAAGAAGGGCCGCAGCATACAGGACAACCCTCTGATGGCTGGGTTCGGAAAGCTACGACATGAACTGGCCAGCGTCAGAGGTAGGATTCAAACCCCCTCTCACTTTGCATCTCTTGCTGGATCGGGTTGACTAACGAGAGCGCATTGTAGATATCCATTCAATCGATGCCTTGTCCCTGCTGAATCCGTTCTTGCAAATAATTCAGACCAAAGGCACCGCCGCGCCTATAACCATCCTTACTTTAGGAGCTCTTCGCAAATTCTTGGCGTATGGCTTCATCAGCCCTGCCTCCCCACGGTTCGCTCTCGCAATGCAGTCCTTGTCTGCAGCAGTCACCCGCTGCCAGTTCGATGGAAGCGACTCTGGCCAAGTAGAAGTTGTTCTGCTCATGATCCTCCACCTGATGGAGGACATGATGTCAGGGCCAGGAGGTGATATTCTAAGCGACGAAAGTGTATGCGATATGATGGGCAGAGGGCTAGCAATTTGTTCTCAACCTCGCTTCTCGCCTGTTCTCCGCCGAACAGCTGAAGCATCCATGGTCCGCATGTGCCAAATAATCTTCGAGGACGTCAAGCACCTTGAGGTTGAGGCTGGTGACGAGTCCGATGCTCTCGATAAGCAGACGATCGCGGATATGGACAGCGTTAAGATGGATCCAGCCGCCAACACTACAGCAGGCTTGCAAACGACGAACTCTGAAACCGACGTGCGAGTATCCTCGTCAAGCTCGACAACTTTGGAGCCAAACCAACGGTCTCAGGGAACCTCGGAATCCGGGGACAGCAAGGCCGACGTTGGCACAGGCGGCGATGTGGAGGGTGATGCTGATGCCGATGGTGCAGAGAGTTCTGATTCTCTGGATCTCCGCCCCTATTCGCTACCCTCCGTGAGGGAGCTATTCCGGGTTTTGGTCAACTTTCTAGACCCTAACGACCGCCAGCACACTGACACGATGAGAGTTATGGCCTTACGAATCATCCACGTGGCCCTTGAAGTCTCCGGCCCCTCTATTGCACGGCACCCAGCTTTGGCTGGCATCGCGGAGGACAGGCTCTGTTGCTACCTCTTCCAGCTCGTCAGGTCTGACAATATGGCCATCTTGCAAGAGTCCCTAATTGTTGCCGGGACACTGCTAGCCACATGCCGCGGTGTACTCAAATTACAGCAAGAGCTTTTCCTTTCATATCTTGTCGCATGCCTGCACCCGTCGGTGGAAATACCTCGTGAACCCGGCATCGACCCATCTTTGTACGCTGGCATTCCCCAATCTCCGAAGCTCGTCAAGCCGCCACCATCGCAAACAAGTAGCGGGCGCTCGACGCCAGTACCGGTCAAGGATCGGCAGAAACTTGGTCTTGAGGGGGGCGCCAGGAAGCCCGACGCAAGGCAAGCTATGGTCGAAAATATTGGCGTTTTGTCGAGAATGCCCACTTTTATGGCTGAGCTTTTTGTGAACTACGATTGCGACGCCGATCGAGCGGATCTGTGCGAAGACATGATCGGTCTTCTTTCACGCAATGCCCTACCGGACTCTGCAACTTGGAGCACAACGAGTGTCCCGCCCCTTTGCTTGGATGCGTTACTCAGATACATTCAGTTTATAGCTGAAAGGCTTGATGAACCGCCGACTACTGACGGCTACCAAGACGCTGCTGAGTTACGAGAGCAAAGGCGGAAGAAGAAAATAATCATCAAGGGAACGAGCAAGTTCAATGAGAATGCCAAAGGTGGTCTCGCGTATCTCGAGGCTCAGGGCATCATCGAGGATGTGAAAGATCCAATTGCAGTTGCCAGATTCTTGAAGGGGACATCCCGGGTATCCAAGAAGGTCCTCGGTGAATATCTTTCCAAGAAGGGTAGCGAGAGTGTGCTGGAGGCGTATATGAACCAGTTCGACTTCTCGGAGAAACGAGTGGACGAGGCGCTCAGGGGGCTTTTGGAGACATTCAGACTCCCAGGCGAATCAGCCTTGATTGAGAGAATCGTCACTTGTTTCGCGGAGAAGTACTGTTCCAAGGCGAAGCCAACTGAGGTCGCTAATGCGGATGCCGTCTTCGTCCTGACGTACGCCATCATCATGTTGAACACCGACCAGCATAACCCCAACCTCAAGGGCCAGAAGCGAATGACTGTAGAAGACTTTGCTCGAAACCTGAGGGGAGTTAACGACGGCAAGGACTTCGCGCCCGAGTACCTTCAAGAAATCTTTGACAACATCAGGACCAACGAGATTATTCTACCTGACGAGCACGATAACAAACATGCCTTTGACTATGCTTGGCGCGAGCTCCTCGTCAAGTCAGAATCGGTGCACCCACTGGTTCTCTGCGACACCAACATCTACGATGCCGACATGTTCGCTTCAACGTGGCGGCCCATTGTATCCACACTGTCATATGTGTTCATGTCCGCCACCGACGATGCAGTTTTCGCCAGGATCGTCACAGGGTTCGATGAATGCGCACGGATAGCGGCCAAGTACAAGAACACTGAAGCTCTTGACCAGATCATTTACTCGCTGAGCCATATGACGACGTTGGCCACTGAGATCCCTTTCAACACGAGCTTGAACACTGAGGTCCAGGCTGGTGAGAGTAGTGTTATGGTGAGCGAGCTAGCAGTCAAACTTGGAAGGGACTTCAGGGCGCAGCTGGCCACCCTGGTCCTCTTCCGTGTCGTCACTGGCAGTGAGGACTTGATCCAAGACGGCTGGAAACACGTATGCCTTCATTATTCCATACTTTATTGCGATGCAGCTAATGACTTTTAGATCACTCGGATTTGGCTCAACCTTTTCGTCAACTCTCTAGTTCCACCCTTCTTCTCCGCGGACTCGCCAGTATTGGACATTAGTCCCATCCCTTTGCAAACACCTTCTCAAGTCATTGATCGGGCAGCAAAGTCTGTGGACACGGGCTTTTTTTCCGCCTTCACAAGCTATATCTCCAGCTATGCGGCCGACGACCCTCCAGAACCATCCGATGAAGAACTAGAGAGCACCTTATGCACTGTCGACTGTGTGAACTCGTGCCATATGGGCAACGTCTTTGCCAACATCTCGTAAGTCAGCAACCCTACGGTTGGGTTTATCGCTGACCGGTCGAATCTAGCAAACTCCCGCCTCAGGACTTGGAGCCTCTAGTGGATGCTTTACTCGACGCGCTGCCTGAAGACCACAGTTCCACTGTCATAGTTGTCAAATCGGATAATGTGCCAGCTCCACCCATGAATGGTCAGAAACCGGCGCAGACAGGTGTTGTGTATGACCCTGCCATGGCATATATACTAGAGTTCAGCACGGTGCTAGCTCTCCGCGACGAAGACACAGTCCAGCTTGCTGGTAAGCGAGTCATCGAGGCACTGCAAGCTGTACTGCGAGATGCTGGACGTTATCATTACATCGTTGTCTCAAGGGCCGCCTTTTACCTTCTCAAACTACTACAAGTTAGCTACGTATGTTTTCGGTTTCTCCTGTCCCGCTTCCCCCCTAAATCTGACGTGTAATTCTATCTAGGCTCATGACTACATCAATGTACCGGTCCTGCTCCATACGATCTCGAGCTTTGCAAAAGATGTGCTCGCGAAGACTTCAGTGTTGGTGCTCCAGGGCCTGAAGCTTTGTGTCGATGAACCCAGTCCCTTGCGCAATGAGATTATGACTTCCCCGGACTTCTGGGCTATCATGCGGGCACTATCAGGACGGCAGGATTCCGCGCCACTCGTGTTTGACATCCTCGAGCTGGGCTGCGGAGGTGCACCGCCCGCCATCATTGCAGACAACTATGAAGCGGCGATCTCTCTTCTTGGCGACTTTGCTTCGGGAGCTGGAAGGGCTGTAATCGCGGAACGCAAGCTAGACGCCCAGCAACTCAAAGCTCGGGAGGGAACCCGCGAGAAAACAAGGTGAGTTGTTCGTACTTGCACTCTTTCATTCTATCCTCAACTCAACACCCGACAGTGTCAATGAAGCCATTTCACGTGGTTCCAAGGCGATCAATACTATATACAACATGACAGCGCGCATTCCTTTTTTGATGAAACAGTCTCATCTTGAGAGCAAGGAAGGTAAATCCGCACCTTTGGCCCTGTGAATGGCTTGAATATTGAGACTAACGCAATCTTGAAGCATGGTCTGCCTACTGGCTACCCATTTTCCAAGCATTGACTGCACAATGTACAAACCCATGCCGAGATGTTCGCCTCCTGGCCTTTACCTCGCTCCAGCGGTCGCTACTCTCGCCTGACCTCACTTGTAGCGATCACAAAGAGTGGACAGCCATCTTTGGCGAGGTTCTATTCCCACTGATTCATAAGCTGCTGAAACCAGAGGTCTTCTCATCAGACCGGGACGGCATGAGCGAAATGCGAGTACAGGCTGCATCTTTGCTATGCAAAGTCTTTCTCCAATACCTTGTGCTGCTCTCGAAATGGGACGGAATGTTGGATCTATGGGTCAAGATTATCGACATCATGGACCGGCTGATGAACAGCGGTCAGGGCGACAGTCTGGTAAGTCAGCCGGTGTTAAATATGGCGCGGGTACGATAACTGACGATAGAGCATAGGAGGAGGCAGTTCGGGAAAACCTGAAGAACGTGGTTCTCTTCATGGCAAGCAGCGGCTATCTAGTCTCTCCCAGCAAAGATGCCTCGAAAGAGAATCTCTGGGGCGAGACATGGAAACGAATTGACCGCTTCCTGCCGGACTTGAAGAGTGACTTGGCTCTGGAGGAGCCCAAAAGTGTAGAAGAACAGGCGCCAGCGGCTGAGGCGAGTGCATAGAAATTTCTCATGGGAGGCCTCGAGGCACAAACGTTCGCAGCCGAAGGGTTCGCGGGCTATGTACATATGGTAGCTGGGTAGCATGGGGCATTTTGAACGGACAAACTCGGTGTCTTTGCTGCCGATGCTATCGTTGGGTTAGCAGAGCGGTACATCCACCAACGGTCATGGCAATCTACCTCAGACAGGATGGTACTGAGCACATTCAGTCGCATCTCATCTGGTAATAGGATGACACAAGGATTCGGATCATTTAAAGGGACTTGACCATCTGGACTTAGCATTATTGGTCTAGGATAGTAGCATGTAACATTACGAAAACCAAATACTCACGCAGGACCAGTTGCAAGTAGACATGCTCTACACGGCAGCTGACTGGCTTATTCATATGACTGTAGTCCCTCTTATCCGGTCTGGGCTGGTATGGCTCTATAGCACCTTAAATCGAGGGCCTAACCGTACTCTTCTTGACTCTGATGGATTAGCGGTCCACTGTTGGAGCAACCATGCATCGGCCGGTCCACTTTTTAAAGTACCCCCTTCTGAGCACTAGTGTACATTCACCCTAAGCAATTCTCCAATTGCCTAAGGTGAGGTACCTGGCCGCTCATTCTCTGGTGTGCACGTCCCTCTACTCCAGAACTTCGCCCTTGCCAACCAACTTCACTTTGCGACTTTTACGATCTTGCATTCCATCCCAAGTTTATCGTATCTGGACCATCCTACTGCATCGTAATCATGGCGTCCGGTCTCCCTGTTGCTACGTACGTGTCATTGCACTTCGACACGTCGGGCCATTGGCTGACCCTTGCTGTAGAGTATACGTGCGAAACCTCGAAGAACGCGCCAAAGTTGACCAGCTGAAGGATGCGCTCCTTCAGATCTTCTCCGACTATGGCAATGTTATTGACATTGTCGCCAAGACGAATTTGAAGGCCAAGGGTCAGGCCTTTGTTGTCTTTGACGATCCCGAGGCCGCACGCAAGGCCATCGAAGAGGTCCAGGGATTCGAGTTATTCGAGAAGCCTATGCAGCTGGCGCTGGCGCGGACGAGAAGCGACGCGACGGTTAAGACTACAGGAAACGAGGAAGACTTTGAGCTGCATAAGCGTCGTCGTCTAGCCGAGAAAGGTACAGCAGTCAACATTGTACTCGTGTTTATCCCCCTCTCCTTTTCGCGATGCAGCCCCCTCTTTTCACGCAAACGATCTGCTGACACCTGCCTCTTTTTCCCACTAGACAAGAAGAAGGCCTACGAGGCTGCCGAGGAGCAGAAGCGTCTCAAGCGACCCGGCCCAGGCGGCGCTGCAGCGCCGGACAACCGCCCTGCCAAGGTCGCCCGTGGCACTGGTCTCAAGTCCACGAATCCTTCTACGGCCGCCGTCATCCCCGACGAGTACTTGCCCCCGAACAAGATCCTATTTGTGCAGAACCTGCCCGAAGACTATGATATCGAGGCTGTTACCAGCATATTCGGGCGCTTTGAAGGCTTCCGTGAGGTCAGGTTGGTACCTGGTCGTCGCGGCATCGCTTTCGTCGAGTACGAAGGCGAACAAGGTGCTATCACGGCGAAGGAGAATACAGCTGGCATGGTACTTGGGGATTCGCATACTATCAAGGTCACTTACCAACGGCAGTAAGGCGCCATATTGAATTTGTGTTCATAATTACGTTGGCGTGTAGGGTACAGTGTTTGAGACGGTATGAATGTTTGCAAGAAAAAAAGCGCCCACACAAGCTACCCTGGCTATAAAACCTGCCCAGTCTCCCCATCTTAAAGTGTGAGGCGTGTTCAGAAAATAACGTCATTGTCCTCCTCTGCAGCGAGAAGGTCCGTTGGTCCCGAGCTGTCACCCCTCTCTTCTACAGCCTGGGCAGCCTTTTTAGCCTTGATCTCTGCATCGGTGGCTGCAGTGTCTCTTTGCTTCTTGTTCGCGACCTAAACTGCCTATTAACAACTATTGTTGCACAATTTAAGCGAGGCGGCACGTACCTTTTTCAATCTGTAAAACTCTTCTCTGTCCAATTCGTCCAACTCCGAGTTGATATCTGGATCAGGGTCAGATCTCATTAGGTTACAGCAACCTTTCATTTCTTTTTCTTTTCGCGGAACACATACACTTAATGGTATTCTCCGTTCTGGGAATAATGACGTGCTCGCTTGGGGATAATCAGTTGATGCTTAACACAAGCCATACGAAGACTGCTCACATAGCATTTACTACATTTATGTTAGTCCAAAACTCAGAGCTCAATATGCATCGGAAGACATACCACGTCGGTTGACGACCTTGATAACTTCATCTAAAATGACAAAGGCAGTCTTGGCCCTGTTAGTTTGCGCAGTCAGTCTAATAGAGCGCCTGGCTGCCGCGTACCTGAAGACTCGCAAGCTCAACTAAGGCCTCCACTGCACGGGCATATGTCTCACGACAACGCTGGACCTGTTGGCCACCCTTGCCTAAGCCCGTCAGACCAAAGTCATTGTTTCCTTCGGTCACGTAGCTTTCGAACGCTGGAAGCAGAACACCGGAAACGTTTTCCTGCTTGGTGCGGACGCGGAACCGAGCTGACCGCGCCGACTCCTGGATCTGATACCCAATATCACCGCCCACAGCATATGTAACTTCGGCTAGGGAGAAGGAGGCAATCTGCATCACGCGTCCCATCTTTCTCTTGGCCTCATCGATGCGTCTTGTGATCTCTATTTAGGCACAATCGCCTGGTCAGCGCATAACAGTTTCGGAAGAGATTCAGCCGCGAACCTCGGAATCGTCTGTGTAGCATCTTTTATTAGTAAACCGCGCCTTGCCTCATACTCCTAATATTTGAACACATACTTGGTCAAGGCCTCGCTCTTTCTCTTCAGCAGACTGTGGCCTGTCTCAGCACCCTTGAGCTTAGCTTTCATGATTCCCAGCGACTGGCGCGTGGGGAACACGGCCTCTCGGTCCTACGCATTTGCATCCTCATGTCAGCTAGCTGTCTCGTTGAGCATGGCTGCTTCGGATGGTCCTCGGCCTACAGGAGCGCCCGACATCGTGGTTGAGATCGGTTTTGATCGGGAGGTTGAGCGTCTTGCAATCGACGAGGTATGAAGAATAGCTCAGGTTATCAACGATGATTTGCGTGATAACGAGAAGAAGAGGAATTTAGGCACAGGGCGGCGTTTTCAACTGAGTGGACAAGGAGGAGCTGGAAGGTGTTGTCAATGACCGACGTTGTTCGTTGGTGTCAGTGCTTCAAGCCGACTGGCGAGCCTGCTGAGTGCCTCCAGTGGCTCCTTGTAGGTAAAGTACCTGTCGTTACAGGCGCAAGCCGTGACTGGCGCGAGCGATAAAGCTGGCAAGTGGGACCGGCTTATCAGGGGCTCAAGGCTTGTGGCACTCTCAACGTGGACCAATGCTTGCATCGCGGTGAAATATTCCAATAACCGGGCTTTACGAATAAAGTGGACCATATGCATGGAAAGCGTAACTCAGTAGTTCTGGCCTTGTGGGCCTAAAGCGAAAGACTGCCAGGCATTTGCTTTGCGAAGAACGGTCTTGCAGGTCGCGCCTATGGTCTTAATTTGATTCGCGTCGCCTTTCTTTCCAATTATTTCCCCCTCGCGACCAGCGCACAAAAGTCAAGGTGCTCAGCGCTTAGACTGTCACTCTCTTGTGTCTCATGGCCTCTAGGCAAGTGCCCTGAAAACAAGATGCCTGCTTCCGTGCTTGTCAACGGTTCTCAAAGGCGTCCTGACCTACATCTGGTCGTAAGTTACATCACACTCCCTTCCATTTTCCACCTTGGGCTGTCCGTCATTGCCTCTAAAAGGCTAACCATCTGCCGCAGAGCGACGAAGACTCCGTTTACGAGCAGGACATTATACGCAATCCCGGAAGCATCAAGCCATGGCTTGCCTATATACAGTTCAAGTCCCAACATGGAACCATACATGAGCGCGCTTTCGTGCTCGAGCGAGCCTGCTTTCAACTACCGCGATCCTACAAGCTTTGGAAAATGGTATGTGGCGATACTGGCTAGCTATATGACAGTTTTCAAGTGCTAACGCCGTCTGGCAGTATCTTACTTTCCGCGTCAAACATGTTTCGAAGTTGAACGCTGCGATATTTGCGGCGGAGTATCGGAAGGTAAACGCGCTGTTTGAGCGTGCGCTGATTCTTTTGAATAAGATGCCTCGCATATGGGAACTATACCTCAAATTCTTGGTTCAACAACCGCTCATCACGAGCACACGACGAACCTTCGATCGAGCCCTTCGCGCACTGCCGCTGACTCAACACAACCGAATTTGGGCCCTTTACAAACCATTTGTCAATTCAGTTGCGGGAATCGGCGCCGTCAAGGTGTGGCGCCGCTATATGCAGATTCATCCCGAGGACGCCGAGGATTTCATTGAGCTTCTCACACAGGTTGGCTTCTATACCGAGGCCGTCAAGAAATACATCGACATCCTTAACAATCCGCGTTTCATCAGCAAGCATGGAAAGGGACACTATGAGCTATGGAGCGAAATGGTGGATATGATAGTCGAACACGCGGCTGAGGTTGAGACTGGTCATGAAACTGGTATTGATGTCGACAGAATCGTAAGGAGCGGTATCATCCGATTTGCCGATCAACGTGGAAAGCTCTGGTGCGGATTGGCTACCTATTGGATTCGGAGGGGCAGTTTCGAGCGCGCCAGAGACGTGTTCGAAGAAGCAATCACTACAGTGATGACTGTCAGAGACTTCACACTTGTGTTCGACTCTTACACTGAGTTTGAAGAATCCATCATCGGCGCCCTCATGGAAGTTGCTTCAGACCGTGCAGACAGGGGCATCATCGACGAGGAAGCAGATTTTGAACTCGACATACGAATGATGCGTTTCGAGCAACTCATGGACAGAAGACCCTTCCTTCTTAATGATGTTGTCCTGCGACAGAACCCCAACAACGTTTCAGAGTGGGAGAAGAGGGTAGCGCTCTGGGGTGACAACAAGCTCGAGGTTGTTCAGACGTACACCGCCGCTATTGCAACAATCCAGCCAAAAAAGGCAGTCGGGCCATTCCATCAGCTCTGGGCCAATTACGCCAAGTTTTATGAGCGCGGGGGAGACGTGCGAAATGCACGCATCATCATGGAAAAGGCCATCAAGGTGCCATTCAAGTCGGTCGCGGAGCTGGCCGATATGTGGATTGAATGGGCCGAGATGGAATTAAGAAACGAGAACTTTGACGATGCCGTTCGGATCATGGCTAAGGCCGTTCAGGCGCCGAAAAGATCGACAGTCGATTACTTTGACGAGACGTTGTCGCCGCAGCAGCGGGTGCACAAGAGTTGGAAGCTATGGAGTTTCTACGTGGACCTAGTGGAAAGCGTTAGTTCCCTGGAAGACACACGAAAAGTGTACGAGCGCATCTTTGAGCTGCGGATCGCTACGCCGCAAACGGTTGTCAACTACGCCAATCTCCTTGAAGAGCACCAGTACTACGAGGAGTCGTTCAAAATCTACGAACGCGGTCTTGATCTCTTCAGCTACCCCGTAGCTTTTGAGCTGTGGAACCTTTACCTGACAAAGGCTGTTGATCGCAAGATTGGTATTGAGCGTTTGCGCGACTTGTTTGAACAAGCCATTGAAGACTGCCCGCCGAAGTTTGCCAAGGTGATATACCTAATGTACGGCAATTTGGAAGAAGAGCGGGGTCTTGCAAGACACGCAATGCGAATCTACGAGCGCGCGACGAGAGCAGTGGCAGACGAGGACCGAGCAGACATGTTCAACTTTTACATCACCAAGTCAGCATCAAACTTTGGTCTACCATCGACAAGACCAATTTACGAAAAAGCCATTTCCACTTTACCCGACAACGAGGCACGGGACATGTGCCTAAAGTTTGCCGATATGGAGAAGCGCCTTGGCGAGATTGATCGGGCGAGGGCTATTTATGGTCACGCGTCACAGTTCTGCGACCCTCGAACCAGCCCAGACTTCTGGGTCAAATGGGAGGCATTTGAGGTACAGCATGGCAACGAGGACACGTTCAAAGAAATGCTGCGGATCAAGCGGAGCGTGCAGGCGCAGTACAACACCGACGTCAACTTTATTGCATCGCAGGCTCTTGCTCGTAGTCAGCGGAGGCCAGATGAGTCGGCGGATCCCGAGGTGGCCGATGCCATGGCGGCGCTCGAACGACAGGCAAAAGCGCCGGCTGGATTCGTGGCAGCCAGTGACGCTACCAAAACGAGCAGTGCAGCAGAGACATCAGCAGTGGCAGCGAACCCGGATGCTATCGACATCGATGACCTTGACGAATAACGTGTATCAATTTATCGGCGCGGCGGTGATTGACTAGTTAGGTAATATCATACAGACAGGACTTCAAGACGATTCCCGATCCCAAATTCATTTCATTCCTCATTGACTCATTCCCAGCCTGGCTGATCTGAATCTCGGTTCCTTCCATAATCCGCTAAGCACAATGTTTCATGCGCTCAAGGCAGGCAAGACTTGCCTTTCAAACGAGGGCTTCTCTCGGCTTTCTTGATAGTCGTGAACTATTTCGAAGGTGACTTGGCGTAGCCTTTCTCGGTGTGCTTCTCGTGGAAATTGGAAGCGTAGTTTCGGTCGACGTGGCCATCACGGGAACCGGGTGTGGCATAAATGGAACCCTTGCGCTTCTGAAAGCGGCTCGGGGGCACCTTGGACGCGTCTGGCCGACGGTAGACTTGATTAGTATCAATGCCAAACCCGACATAGGGCACTTGGGTACGCCAGTTAAACAATACTCACCCCATTCGTCGGTGCTGGCTCGTCTGCCTGTTGGCGACGAGGAAAGTGCCGGAGCAGCTTCGCCATTGAGAGCAGCCGGTGTGGCCTCAGCATCAATGGGAATGCTCTCAGTTCTGACTTGGTTGTCTAAACATAACATTTTAGCCGGCGTTGGGTGTGTAGGATCGTTGCCCGGGTGTTTTCTTACTGGACATAATGGAATATGTTGTTTGACGTGCTGTGGGATTGGTGTTGTTAGTTCAAATGAAGTTTTCAGTCGTCTTGTGTTGATGTGACGATAATTGAAGGTATCGTAGGTCGTGTCGTACTAGACAGGGTGGAAAAGATGGTTGAAACGGCAACCGGGAAAAACTGCGCAAACAGTGAAAGGGGAGAGGAGGGGGGTTTTATGAAGTCCAACCAAGTCAGTACCTTCCCGGTGGCGTCTGGAGAATGTGACTCGAGCTGGTGTGGGAGTAACAGAAGATCGGTGGGAGGGAAGCACCACGGGCGTCGACAACGAAAGGTTAAGTGACATGAGGCAAACAAGTACCTCGTGGTGAGGGGTAACCACCCTCTCCGAATAGGGTGAAGCACAAGTCTAATTTCACTAGCCGTAGCCGTCCGTTTGTCTCCAAGAGGAATGATACATGCGTCAAAGTAGCTATATACAAAGTCATGTTGTTAAAGGTAATGAACCTGTCGATGGCGCATATTAGAGCAAAAGTACTGTGTAAAAGTACTGTGTTATAGAGAAGTTACATTATATCGAACCATTATATCGCACGCAGGGAGTAAGGGCGACTCAATGCTAGGCAGTGAGGTGGGTGGAAAGACCCAAACTTCCACAAGCTCCCCCCTGCCCTCTGCAGGTTACATTACATAGATACCTCTGCATTCTGCAATACCTAATACCCAGTAGTAAGTTAAGGCCAAGCAGGGCGAAGTACCTCAAAGCAGCTCGCCTTGGGCTGCCTCGCCTTGGCGCTTTGATTTGTTCGAGGGTAAGTGTTGGCTGGACTGACATGTAAAGTAGCAAGGTCGTTTTCAAATGAGCAGATAGGGACATCGAAGCAGCGGACAACACTCATATCATTGGACACCGGGCATTGTTTCGGCAGGTGCGATGTAACATGTGGAAGGAAAGATCCGAAATTTGGTGAGCGGGTGACTGACTACATCCTCGCCGCGGGGAAGGTGACGACGATCCGTAGTTGCCATTGACGTCACACACCATTTGCGACGAGTGGACTAACACGATGACACCCTTCAAACGCCCGTGAAGAAAACTACCGACCAGTTCTGGGTGTCCATTTTAGCCAATTGCACCCCCTCCTTTTGCTCTCGCATATTTCATGGTCGAGAAAACCGTTTGTTCATCGCTCGCCCTCCACTCGAGTCCACAACACCAACCCAAGCTTATTTAAGCTCAGCCAAGCAAGGTGATTTGATCATCTGAGGGTAGGCTCAAGTTCAAAAATATAACAGTCGGCTTAGTATGACCGCCAGGGAGAGGCAACTGACCATGATGAAATTGGGAATCGTCGACTATCGCTTTGGTGCCGGTCTTGACGGTCTTGGAGGCCGTAGTGGTTACCCTTGAACACAGATTTGGCGATCTTACGACTGTTATCTTGCACTGCCTCTTTTGTCGTCATCCCTCGCCCTTCGTCACCTCTGCCTTCCCTAGGGCCTTTTTCTATCTGCCTTTTTGTCGTCTCGCTCTCTGTTGAACCAGCCCTCTAGCCCTCAGCGCACCCAACAGTTCATATTTATTCATTTGACCTCACCTTCACCTGGTGACTGTGCACATATGTACAACTTAAGTTTTCGGCTGCTCGCTACCCCGACCTTCATCAACGGTTGCCTCGAGACCGAAAGGTGAGAAACTCAAAGGTTTCTGGGTCTTGCTGTCGATCCAAACTAGCCAGGCCAGAGCCAAGAGGTTGTAATAAAAATGGCGTTTACTACGGTGAGGTTTTCATCAACCACTCACTCAAATCTATTGTTACCAGAAGTTCCGATTTTCGCGAAAGTAGTTAGTAAAAATGATTAACATGACAGGCCTACCCAGAAATGGCTACCTATTTGTATCGGCGATTGCAGCTGTGTAACTGCCAATATCTTCATGGGCATGGCAATACATCACATCTTACACAAACTCACGACTGCCTGACACTATGTAGGGATCATTGAGGATCAGGGGTTGGCAGAGAATGGAATTGTGTACTATCGACGACAAGACTCGGTCACGCCTCTCGAGCTACATAAATGAAAGGCATCGGATCGGCATCAGCATCAAGTCAGAAACCTCTTGCTGCCGCCAGTCTTTCATGCCTCAACGGATCCCTGTCTCGACCCTCACAACAGCTTCAAGAACAGAAATCAAGTTATTTAAATCTCCTCGCCATCGGCACGGAGCTCTGCCAGGTAGGCGGGGTCATCCTCGGGGGCTGCGGAGGGTGTCTGGGCACGCTTGATCATCTTCTTGAGGAGATCATCAGATCTCTTCACGGCAAGCATGAGGTTGCGGCGAGCAGCGGCAGGCGTGGTGGTGCCAGCCATCTGGACGGGAACAACACCACCAAATGGGCCAGCGCGGGCGGCGTTCTGGCAGCGAACCAAGCAGACGTTGGACTGGCCGGCAACAGTACCAGTGCAGGTCTGGTCGGCAGGAATGGCGGCCTTGAGAGGAAAGTCGGTCATGGCACCAGCACGGTTGCGGGAGTTCTGGCCTGGGGGTGTGGTGACAACGTTGATGTTGGTCCAAGAAGCGCCGGTACCGTCGGCGTTGATCATGCAATCATAGGGACCTGTGAAATTCCGTGTTAGTCCAAGTCACGAAGTGTGCCGCATTGTATCTCTTTACTTACCGCCACCGTCACCATTAACCTGGTGCAGGGTCATGTCGACGGAGCCACCCGGCGAGATCTGGGGGAGCATGGCACCAGTCTCGGCCATGATTGCCTTGGTGCCGGTCTCGAGGTTGTTGGTACCGGCGCCAACAGTCTCACCAAAGGTGTCCGCAGCTTCGCCCTTGAAACGGGTGCTGTCGCCCTGGAAGGGGTTGCGGGCAGTGCCATCACGGGGAGTGGATGAGTCAATGCCGATAGCCATACCCTGGCCGCCAGCATCGCCAGTGGCGCCGATGATGGCTGCGTGGCCGGCGACGACGTCGGCGGTGGCCAGAAGGCTAATGGCGAGAATGCTCTTGATGGAAGACATGTTGTTGTGAGTGAGGGTAGGTCCTGGCCGGCAGGGGAAATTATACAATATAAATGATTGGAAAGAGAGAAACGGTCGGAAGACTAGAAAAGACTGCTGATTGCTGATATGGATGGATAAGAAGAGCGATCTAGGGTAAGAGTTTGGGCTGGCATTTATAGAAAGATGCCAACCCCAAGGCCAAGGGCATGAAAATGTTTGAGATATCTGATCTCGGGATGGCACGCCTCTCTCTCCCTTCCCCTTACACCACCTTCCAGTCTCATTGATACTCAGAGGAATCTGTTCGGGAATTCATCCAACTTCCAAAACCGCCAAGCCAAACATGTTTTTGCGAGGGAGCCTCAATGCGACACGACCTGGAGGGTTCAGACCCAGGCACAGACGCAGGCACCGCTAGTTGCACGATATTTCTGCAGACGGAAGGGTCAACAGTTGATAGCCACGGCGTGGCAAGTGATACTGAAAGAGCAGAGCCTCATGCGGGCCTCGGGCCAGGGGTATGGGATACATGAGGCGACAATGACAAGGATAGCTTCAAGGTTACGGAGCTGGTATGGCCGAATGTCAGTTGGAAAGTCTGAGCTCACAGTCAGAGGTCCAGATGAGCTTAATCTGACCCGGTCATGGCGCAACAGGGATCCGAAAGGGGGGGCGAGCGCCTACAGCTCCACCAACCGTAGCAAGTTTATGGCCTTCATGTCTAGGGGGCCCACAGTCGGTGTAGCGGGTGCCGTATCTTAAAACAACGGCATAAATGTATAGGTTGGGTTTTAGTTTAGTTGGGGCGAGCAGCGAGATGAACGGTACACATGGTAATTGCAGCATGTTCCGAACATCTCATCACCTACAGTGCCCACCAGAAAGTTTGAAAACACCGCTTGAGTGGCGCGGCAATTGAGTGGGGTTTCCAGACTTTCTGGTGGTCACTGTAGTACTCTATGCATTGGATGAAGCGGTCAGAGCTTGCCATCTGGGACGTTGGTGGTGTGTACAACTCGCACTCTATTCCTCCACTAATGCTTATAGAATCAAAAGAAGAGGCCTTGATGAAACGAGTGCCTGATCTTGAGAGAGAGTGGTCAAACATGTCGTATCTGTTTCCGAAGACTTCATCTACATGCATCCTGTGGTATATTGGTTATGTGAGGGAGGGTTGACGTGAGTTGAGGCGGGGTGAAGAGGCTGGGAGTAGGGACTCCTGGCCAGGGCCGCAGCGATGGCTCTGGCCAATGTTAGCATACCCTTGTGCATGTTTCGATACGGAAATGGACGGCTTAGTTTCGATTCACGGCGGGAGCATCCAATCCGGATCTGCGGCACTTGGAACGACGTGATCGATGCAACGGGGGGCGTAGAAACAAGCCAGGGAATGACGAGCAAGTCGAATCTCGAGCTGAAGTCGCCGGCAAATGCACAGATGTAGATGGTCTATTGCTGTGATCTTGGTGGCCCTAAATGGAGAGGTGAGACGTGGTATGAGTGAGAAAGCAACGTGGAACCAATCCACTCACAAGCACGAGATGAAGAGCAAGACTGAAGACGAGGGCGAAGAGAGAAGACACCGGATTGGCCAAGAGAAACCAAGTGCATATGGAAAGGACCCCTGCAGACGTTGACGACGGCGAGAAGCACGCACTGATGGGCGGCCGAGCAAGGTAGTCAGGTTTCTTGGCCAGTCAACGGGGCCAAAACGGGATTGAACCCAGGAGCGAGCCTCCGCAGGAATTATGACGGTAATTCATAATACTTTGGGTAGCAGGTAAGTGCTCGACGGCGTTGTGATTAATCGCGTCTCGCGGCGTGGATCGCATGTGCAGCTCAGCACCAGTCAAGCCGGAGTAGGAAAGGGTGCACACGCATAGCAATAGGATGTAGGGTTTCTCACGATACAGGCAGCAACAATGACAGCAACGCCGGTCCGAAAAAACGCTGGTAGCAATGGCAACAGTACCCGGCAGTGTAATTCCTGTCCCTGTCTCCGTCTCCGTCTCAAAGGACTAAAGCGTTGCCTGCTAGACCGGGGTGATGATGAACCGTATATGATTTAAAAAAGGTTGCTAGAAATCTACTATAGTATGGAAACAAGAACGTGCCCGAGGTGCTTAACACCGTTGAAGTATGGTGAACGCACAGGTTGGCCCGGGCTATTGATCCTGGATGGATTTCAGGAACAGAACAGAACCGGTACAGGGCAGTCAGCAGCACGTTGTGAGTGCGGGTCACAATACATATGGATTTAATGGGCGTAAGAGCAGTTCTCTACAACCAGTGCATCAGTGACAAGCACAACGTCAAAACGTGTATCTAACTACTAGATCAGATGCAGTGCGCGAGAAAACAAGGTAGTTATTGAGACGGAGGGACGAGGCACATCGATATGCCGTGAGACATGCACCAGCAGAAAGACGGATGGTGTGCTCGCTTGTTGAACCGTAGCTGCTCCACCCAAGACGCATGGTTTGGAACGAGCACCGGGCATACTAATGTATAGCAGGTGAAACCGAGTTGGGTGGTTTGCTACGGGGTGGCAGAGGCGCAAAACATACCTCAAAGCCCACTGGAAATGTTCCGAAGATTCACGACAATGGCGGAAACTACAGCCGACCTCGTTGGCCGGGGCATTCCTAGGAGACGATGGGTGAGGGGGGGCATGGCATCAGGGTAGGCAGACATAAACTCGCAAACGTGGAGAGTGGGATCGAAATTCAACTCACTTTGACGCACGTACGTAGTAACCTTGTTGCAATCTCGAAGAAGGAACAGGGAAGGGCCAGGTTCCCCGGTCTGGGGGCAAGAATGCGATTCCCATCCTGCATCCCGTCTTCCAACAGATCACGGAAGAGACAATGCCGTGTTTGGCAGATTGAACGTGGACGAGCGGGCTTTGTCGCCACCATTCGATGCCATGTTGCTTAATTATCCTCCACTTGGCGCGTATATTGAGCCACTCGCAACAGAATGAGTTGAAACAGTGGATGGTTTGGTTAGCCCTAAGCAGTGGGGTAGCGAAGAACAAAACATTGTACCTTGATCTTCACATGGATGAATTAAGCCAGAGTTCACCGAATGAATGGCGGTACACACAATAACAAGAGGTGGGTGGCTGGGGTTTTGCATTGATCTAACGAATGCCAATGTGCTTTGCCGTGGGTTCATTGCAGCCTTGGTTTCGGAAGATTCTTGGTTGCAACTTTTGACATGAACCACACCGACCGAATTGGAGGAGCTTGGACTCAAACACACAACGTCAACGCACACTCAGTTCGCCTGCGGATGCAAGTCATACTGTGGAGGGGGAAGGGCGATGGTCATCGGCTGCGCCTCAGTCTTGCGCCCCCCCCCCCCCCTCCCCCCTCACGGAAGGATATTATGTAAGAACGCACGTTGCAACAACAAGGTACCGGTAGGTACGGTACGTGCTCCGGGGCACGGATCCAAGCCGGCAAAACGTCGAGGCTTGTACCGGTAGATGTGTTGGCATAACCTGAGACACAAGAGAATATTAGGTAAGCGTATGTGCAAATGGCATGCACCTCGGGCCGTGAAGGCTAGGTATTATGTACGTCGCTCAACATCTCAACTGAAGGTGGAGTGTCTGCCGGTGGCACAGAGTTGGTGATTCAAACCCTGAATGGCCTGTGTTCTAACGCCTAACTCCAGGATACGACTGGTCTGTTCATCGTCGCAAACTCACAACCATCATTGTACGGGTTCTCGGTAAGGTTAGACAGAGAGTTGCCGCAGTTGCTAGGTCCCTTAACGGCTGGGTTACTGAACGCTCAGCCTGTCTTGCCCGGGGTACCTCACATACAAGAGCTGTCTGTGAGTCAACGCTATCTCCTCAGATTTGACTACGTGTGAAGGCAAAGATGATGGGAATGAATCGAGCATGATCATGACCGCAACCAGGTCTCTTTCCTGATACTAGGCCGTCCGTCCCGTGTCCCCTATTCCTTCACCCCCTGAACCTTTATCCATCCCGCCTCGCCTCGTCTTGTCGCACCCTATCTCGTCTCAACTCCCGTGAACCATCTCATGCCATATACACCCTGACGCCCTGTGCCTCACTTTCATATGCTGATACAAGGTTTCGGCGCTGCTGCTAGGAATCCATCACGAAAAATTCATCTCAAGCTGAACCGTTCCTGTCGAAATTGTCGAGGAAACCGCCGCCTGAACACCGACAACGTTTCCAGGAAGCCTGCGCTTCGTCGCAGACTCGCCTGCCTGTCCATCGCCTCCGCTTCCGCCATCTTCCCCACCACCGGTATCGTTGCAACCAAGCCATCGACAGCTTCTGGGCACTGACCAGAACGGCCTTATTCCGAAACCAACTGCCACGGCCCGCTGTCCAGCGCAACGCACGGTCGGTCCTTCCGCTTTTCCCTTCGAGAGCAGAGTGTCCTCGAAATCCTCGACACCGCCAGGCGTGTCATGTCATGCTACGTGCCTGGGCTCAACCTACCCCAAACTGGACCTGGAAACGCCGCTTGGTGCCCTACCTCATGAAGAGAAACTTTGATCATTTTGTGGGCCGCCGTTCTCTCTCCCCGCCGCCCAAAATGGCCGCCGCTGTCGCCCCTGCAGCTTCATCCACCACCCCTACGATTGCTCTGCCGACGCTCACCCTCACCCCCAAAGAACAGCAGTTGAAAGATCTCCTTGTCGATGCGGCCAATTCCATCGATGCAGCCGGTCACGCATCGGAACCTCTCGTCCTTCGATGGGCGGGAGGCTGGGTTCGTGACAAGCTCCTCGGCATTGAGAGCCACGACATTGACACGGCCATCAATGCCATGACTGGTTACGCCTTCAGCTTGGAGCTGCGCAACTACTGTGCATTGGAGGAGCATACCAAGAAACACAAGATTGGTCCTGATGATATGGGCAGCCTTCACAGGATTGCTGCCAACCCCGACAAGTCCAAGCATCTCGAGACCGCAACTACCCGCGTTTTCGGACTGGATGTCGACTTTGTCAATCTGCGCAAGGAGACATATACACAGGATAGCCGTAACCCGACCATGGAGTTTGGCACCGCTGAAGAAGATGCACTACGCCGAGATGCCACCATCAACGCTCTCTTCTACAACTTGCACACTGGCCTTGTTGAGGACCTCACAGGCGGTCTTGCAGACATGGAGTCTCGCCTGATTCGAACTCCCATGGAGCCCTTCCAAACCTTTACAGATGATCCGCTTAGGGTTTTGAGGCTGGTACGCTTTGCTAGTCGTCTCGGTTTTGCTATAGATCCTGCTGCCACTGCGGTCATGGCCGACCCCCGGGTCTTGGATGCTTTAAAGCTTAAAATCAGCCGTGAGAGGGTTGGGGTCGAGCTTGAAAAGATGCTCAAAGGTAAGCTTATGTGTTATATTCGACGCGCAGCAATGTATGCCTGTTTTTTGTATGTATTGACACATCTTTGTTTGAACAGGCAAACATCCGCGCAGCGCTCTAGAGCTCATCCACAATCTCACCCTTTACGATGCCATTTTTTCAGACCCTTATGGCATCGAGTACCCATCGCCGGACGTCTCAAGGTGGCAGGTAGCTTACGATATGCTCGATAGCCTCGACCACGAGAAGGCGCCAGGATCCATCTACGACATTCTCGTTGAGTCAGAAGAGGCAGCCTATTTTGCCTGGAACCTAGTCGCAGTCACCCCCTATGCACATGTTGAGAAGGAAATGCCCACGCCCAAAAGCAGGATGACTGTGCCATTAACAACATTGGTAGCCCGAGAAGGTATCAAGGCACCAAACAAACTCTGCGATGTCATCACTGCGGCATACCGTCATCGCCCCGAGATCGCAGCTATGAAGCAGAGCATGTGCATCAAGGAGCCCGGGGCTTTCCAGCGGGACACCGTAGGCATGGCGATCCGCAAGTGGGACGGCCAGGGAGGCAACTGGCGCATCCAGGTTCTGTATGCCCTCCTTGTTGACGCCCTGCAAAATCTGCAATCCGGATCGGACGCAGGTAAGAAGCCCAGCAGACCATGTTCCCGGTTGCACCTCATGAGACTTGATATTCATGCTGCCACAGATAGGACCAATTTTCTTTCAGGCTGGCAAACATTCCTAGACCAACTGGCAGATCTGAACGTCATGGATGCACCATCCCTGAAGCGTCTAGTCGACGGACGCACACTGGCGAAAGAGCTCGGGGTTCGTCCAGGAAAGTGGATGGGTCAAGCTTTGGACGTCTGTGTTGCCTGGCAATTTCGCCATCCCGATGAGACTGATCCGGCCGGGGCGATTGAAGAGGTGCGGCAGCGATCCGACGAGTTGGGGGTTCAATAATTGTGAGACAATAATACTAGTAACCAGGCGGCAACCTTACCGAAGTGCATCGCAACAAGGCCGTAGGCACTGGCCAACGCCCCGAATCAAGGGACGACGGCTGAAGCCTTAGAGTTTGTTAGGTTGCATGATACTTCATAGCCAATATTGACAACACACTCCCACAGAATTGAGTCCTCGAGAAGGATTCAGTAATTTCGAGGTAATGATATGAAATACCAGGATAGCACAGAGTAAAGAAGAGGAAGGAAAAAGGACTTCTTGATACGTACACTGGTAACCAGGCTTAATGCCACCAACTTCCCGCATGCCACACTGTGCGGTCACATTTTATACACTGTGGCGTTGGTACGGAGTACCAAGTGAGAAACAGGGAACCTAATCCCAGGACATCTGCCTACCTGCTTGTTTGCCACCATCAAACTCGACAAGTGAGCCCTTCAAACTTCGATTGAAAGCTACGCTGCCAGTAATTTCTTGTGGTTTTAAACCCGTCGCCAACCTTCTGGGAATCCAAATTGAAACCACGAACGTTTTACGGGCCATGCTCCGCAGGGTTGTGGAGGAGTTGCAGCAGCAAGCCGGCCCCTGCGCCAGCGAGTTGAACATTGGACAAGGTTCGTATGAGCACTTGGCGGCGAGAATCGTCATGTCCTCTGCCACAAACTTACCAGTATAATAAGCTCTCCCGTACCAGTACGCTCTTATGGATATCGCAGAGGGTCTGTCTGAGTGCAACCCTTTGGTGAGTTTTTTTTTCCCTGACTCCGGTTGTCACGTCAACTAAGTGTGGTGGCAGCCACGACATGATGTCTTCAAGGCAATTTCGCTCTGCCTGAAGAACTCTGAGCGTATACAGCGAGTGCCCCAAGACGACGAACCCGTCTCCCAACTAGTTAACCATGCGGTTGGCTTTTTGAACCATTCCAACAAGCCCTCGCACGGCGACCCTCGTTCCGTGGACGAGGCTTTGCATGTCTTGAGATGTCTCGTTGTAGACTTCTCAGCTCTGCTCACCAACCAAGACTTGATATGTGTGGCCGCCTTCGTCGACAGCCAGGACGCCTGGACGACCCAGCGGGCTGAGTCTAATGCCCGGAATGTATTGGAACACGTCATGAGGAACGGCGCAAAACATGTCTTCATTACATCCACTGTACTAGAGGACTTCATTCGACCAATATTTTCTCGAACTATCTCGGGCCGCATCACCTCGAGCGGCAGGAAGGCACACTACATTGGCTCCAGTCAGGATCATGCCGCCCAGGATTCTCTGCTAAGCACAGGTGATACAAAGCCATGGAAAACCGATCAGATCCACGCCATCACTATCTTTGCGTGGGCCGTTGAACAATCTAATGTTAGTGAGCTCAGGCCACATTATATCGCAACTGGATTGCATAGCTGATTACGTGTTTTCTACAGGAAGTCCTCATCAGCAAGAACTGGCCGCTCTTCACTCCAGTTCTACTCGCCCTCATGGACGATACAGACGTCAGATTTAAGGCGAGGGGCCTTGTCATTTTGCGTAACTTTCTCACGAAATGTCCAGCCAGTGTTCTTAATGACACTGGTCTGGGTGAAATCTTTGAGCAATCCGTGTTCCCCTCGCTTCTCTCTCTGCCCACGTTGACGCCCGAGGACGAATCTCTCCTGCTACTCGACCCGGCGTACAACGCAGTCATACAGTTGGCCAATGCCCAGTTTCCCGACGAGCAGAACAGACCACAAAAAACCAGACTCCTCGGAAGGTTGCTCCGGGAGGGTATCTTCAGCGGCTATTGGCACGCGTCCGAATATGTCAGGGTTGTAGAACTGCTTGCGCGCCAGACCACACCGATTGTTCGCCAACTTGGCGCCTTCACAATACCACACCTAAAGGTGAGTACGCGATTTCTAAAGATGTTGGTCTGACTGCTCATGCCAGCGCAGGAGCTCCTATCCATGTTCGCTGCCATCATGACCGACCCCTTCCTCGCCTCTTGTCCAACGTGCATCCAAGCGGCGGCGCAGGCGCTCTCCTCCATCTTGCTCAACTGTTGGCCTAGAATGTCGCATGCGTCACACGCAGGCGAGATGCTGAGGACAATCAGTGTCTGCTGGCTGAACGTGCGAGACGAATGTGCAAAGGCGCCAAATAATGCGGCCAACGAGATGGCTCTGGGAGAAGTATCCAGGCTGGCGACTTTACTGCGCGCCATTCTCACAGCTTCTGATCTGCCTCCGCAGCAGCACCTTTCCCTCCTCTGCGCTGCCGAACCTAGGCTCGTAGAGCTATTCGAACGCCCTGAGGTCACACTAGACAACGTACGTGGAGAAGATAAAGGCGAACTTAGTCAAGTGGCTGCTGCTTGAAGAATGATTTCCCTCGAAGCCACTTCCTATAAGCCTTATATCGCTTCTTTTGCGCATCCTCCTCTGTGACAGTGAGGGGATTACTACCGACCTTGAGAAGCTCAGCATAAACAGCAATGTCTTCCTCAGTACCGACAGGCGTCAGTGCCTCGCTCTGGCAGCTGCTCTGGACGTAATGTTGGTACTCAGACTGATTTTCCGCCTGTACCTCAGCAGACACAACCAATGGCAAGTTCTGGGGGTGGCTAATGTATCGCTCATAATCTTCGGCCTCCTGTCGACTGACGGATGGGTTAAGAGACTCACTAACCGCCTTCGTAAATGTCCATTGTGCTGCTTTCGTCTTTTCCTGATCTGTGGGTTTGGTTTTGGGCGAGTCCTGGGGCCCCGCATGGGTTTCCTTCATGATCCCGTGGTGTCCAACAACTCTCTCCTGCATAGGCTGAAGCCAACGGTGGATCGATATACCCTTGCCACCTGTCGTGCGGTCTGACATGACAGATACCGCATCCAGATCGCGTGGGGACTTCAGATCTTGCGGATCGACGATGGTAACTTCCTTCTTGGGCTTCTTCTTTTCATGGGCGTCCATATCGGTCTCATTGCGGACTCTAAAAGGACTCAAATCATATCGGCCATCCTGCGTGGATTTGAAGGGTATGTATTTGATGGTTGAGTTCATTTTGTAGGGAAACATCTTTAAGAAGGACGATAGAGTCGATGGTCGATAGTATTCTACCCAGTAGTCGTCAAAAAACGACACTGGCATATTCTTGGCTTCGCCGGGGGGTGGGCTGTACGCCGGAAAAATTCGTTTCTGCAAGCTCTCTGCAGTAAACCAATTGATGTAATCCCGCTTCGTTTTCTCAGACCACGCTCGCGGATCTGCATGGTGAAGATAGTAGTCCGTCGCAAGGTCCCACAGCATTGGCTGCCCCTGGGTGAATATGTAGTTGCCAAGGAATAGGTTGTACGCTTCCTGGCGCTGGCCATCGAGGAAGGAGTTGTTGTAGTAACGTTTGAAACTCTCGATCATGTCCCGGGAATGACTGGTCCACTGGTTAATTTTGCGGTATGTCTCCATAGTGTTTACAAGTTGGGAGCCGCCATATTGAACAGCAATTGTATCTCCATGGTCATGATACATGTGGGTAAATAGATTTACGGCATCCGTATCGTAGTTAATGGAGGTGTCTTCGAGAATACCGAGTGCGTGAAGCTGATGCCCCAGTGCCCTCTTTCCGATGACAAATTGGGCAGCGTTAGTGCGATCCAAGCAATCAATGCAGTTGGTTCGGGCTACGCCATTCTGGACACTCGTCGGATATACCTTACCGTCCCCATCATGGAAGAAGCCGGTCGTGGTGACAACATCTTCGGCAATACGCTCCAGTGTACCTATAACATCCTGGTCGCGACTTTTTGCCGCCCGGCTCATATCCCAGGCCTTGTGGATGATCTTGCGTCCATCTGGTAAGAACTGGTTCAGGTAGTTGATGGCGTTGGTGTATTCTAGCAACAACTTGGATTCTCTAGGTGTCCTTTCTCTGGCCTTAACCAGATTCAAGACGTAGATTGGGGCGCCATAGCGCTCGAAGAGGTTATCAAAATGAAGGGCTGCCGCGCTGTAAAAAGGGTCGACCAAGTTGAGCTCTATTGGAGGCTTAGGGGTCACGCCTGTGTTGTCTTGTGTCCAGTAGAGGGGGATGCTACCCCTATGCTGCACATATGAGGTATATTGCGGGCTGGAGAAAAGTCTTGGCCCGGGAGCGTGGAATGAAGTAGTCAGGGCCTCTGAAACTATTTGTTCCGTCTCGACATCGTTGGCAACATAGCCCTTTCCACCGTAGTTAGTAATGACACGTCCGGTGAGTGCGGACTACCGGTGGAACAGACTCACAAGATCGTTGGCCCCTCGTTTGAGGAATCTTGCCCCAGCAAAGAAGCGAGACCGCCGAGCTATTATGGTGATGTACGCAGTACGTCCGTATATAGACAAGGCTGTCGGCTGTTAGTAACGTAACCTCAACTTCAATTACCACAATTATGAACTCACCAGCCTGGTCGATATAGCCATGGATGATGGGACGGCACCAATCAAAGGGATCCTTGAGGGCTTTCATTGCCGGTTGCAGAAGATGACTGTTCCATACGAACATGCCATTGAAGTCATCCATAGCTCCTGGAAGTCCACAAGCAAGCGCATCACGCTCCCTTGTAAGATTGTGCTGTAACGTGCGCGTGATGTCATAGGAATAGCTGTAGTAGAATGACCTAGTCAAGTCCAGATTGTTCAATATGCCTAAAAATCGAGATTCTTCAGTGTTTCGGACGTCGGCCTTGAATCGCGTTGGCGTCAGCGGCACCAACTCTGTGCCGTCTACCTGGTAGATGTAGTGACCTCCAATCATCGCCACTGTGCTTTTTTTTGTTATTAACAGCATGTAATAGGGACCTGTGAATTTGATGAAGCCAAGTAGGCCCCAGGTTGTACATCGAAGTTTAATACCGCCGGTGCCCTTGTTGCCATCATCGATCGTATCTAGCAACTGGTTCATCTCCTTCTGGCTGTATATAATTTTATCATCCGTAATGCTCAGCTCCGAGTCATCCGTGGTTCTCTCGATTTTCAAAATCCGATATCGTCGCTCCGTCACATCACCACCAACAATGTAGTAACGCGTAGCCGTCTCATAGAGGCTGAACTTGTGCATCTTGCGATCAAGTCGATCAAGGCCTTTTTCATCGTACGCTTCAGCTACCCGCGCCGCAGAATCTGGGCTCGACGTTCGAACAAAGGGTTTGGCGACTGCGGGCTCTTCCTCGGCATCGTCCTCGCCAGTATGGCTCTGCGTCGCGGCGTCTGAAGATAGAGCTTGAGCTGTCTCGTCGTTGTTCAGCAGTGGAAACACAGGCGAAAGATCGCGATTCGATTTCTCCTTGTCTACATCGCCACTAAAATTGATGTTGGCATTCGATTCGCGAGACGTCGATCGTTCTGTCATGGTCCTAGCAAAAAAACATCACTATGGGGATCAGTGGGAATGAATGTTAGAGGTATTTCGTTAGCACTGGCACTGTAAATGTGGGCGACGTAGAGCGTGAGTTTTACTTTTTGTCAGGACACTAAGGGACGCATGACGTCAAAAGAGGAAGTAACTAAGTATAATAGAGATAACGATATATACTATATATTAATCTTTTTATGTTTCTAGAATACTGGAGTTATATTTTAATTTAGTGTATTTATTATATTGCGTTACATTTTAAACTACTTTATTTTAAACTATATATAACGTATATAATAAGTAAGCTACCTACTTATCTATATTCATCTTATCTTCCTACTTTTAATATACGTCTATCTACTAAAAATGATATCGTTATTAAATAAAGAAGCTTAATTAATTATAGCCGTCTAAGCTTTTAAAAAAGATCTTCAACTTAGTATTAAGGCTATAGCTATAATTTACTTAGTATCTTATAGGATTCTTAACATTTAGTTAAATAGTATATTTTTATAACGTAATATTATATTAAAATTCTAGAATTTAACGCTACTAAAAGAGAATATACTAGTTAATTATATTATTAACCTAAATACTTAATTATTTACTTTCTAGCTAAGTAGTATAAAAGAAATAGCTAATTAACTATTTGCTAACTATAATACGTCTTTAGTTAAGAAGTATTAAGCTTTAAACTTTATTAAGTAATAACTATAACTATAAATATTTTTTCCTTATAAATATAACTATAAAAAAGCTTAATATAAAGATCTAAATGCTATTTATTACTAGTTTATATTTATAAAGAATATAATTATAAAACAGAATATCTAGAAATCTAATATTTATAACTTTAATAAAACTAGCTTTATAATAAACTAGATTATATTTAAAATAATTAAAATAAATATTAAGAAGTAATTAAATATAAAAATAATATAACTTAATAATTATAAATAACTTATAGTTACTTAAGCTATTAGTTTATTAAGCTATAACATTTTATTATATATTATTATTTTAAGCTAATATTATCTTTTAACTTAATATATTAAATTAAATCTTTTATATAATTAGGTTATTATAATATTTAAAGATAAATAAATAATAAATAAAAAAGGCTAAAATTAAATATAATACTTTAATTATTATATAAACCTACTTTTAAAAGATATATATTATCTTTTTATTATTAATAGATATAAAAGCTATTACTTTATATAATTTAAAACATTTTATTAAAATATAATATTATTATATTTAATATACTAGTTTATTTTTTTAAACTATTTTAGCTTTTAAATATAAAGTATTTTAAGCCTTTTAAGTTAATATATAGTAAATAAATAATAATACTTATACTACAAAAAAAGATTTCTTTTTAAAATTTTATAGAGCTTTTATATATACTATTTTATATATAAAATATAAAAAGGTTTTAAAAAGTTAAAATTTATTTTTTCTAAATATAAAAGACGTTTTATTTAAGCTAGATATTAAGTTATATACCTTAACGCCTTTAAAGTTAATCTTAATAATACTACTACTATAGATTTCTTAAATATTAAATAACCTAACTAAAGTATTTTTGTAATTAAAACTTATTAAAAATTAAATATTAAAATATATTACTAACTTTAATTTCTAAATCTATAAATTATTTATTAAAAACATTATATAGATTTATATATTAGATTACTTTTTTAAGACTTAAAAACTAAATTCTCTATAAAGAAAACAACCTATTTAGCTATTATTTAAAAGCTAAAAAAAACATACTATAAGTAAAAAAGCAGCCTTACTATAGCTAATATAAAGAATATATAATTATAAATAAAGGTGTTAATATAAGTTTATAAAGAAATATCTAGAAAAGAGGATTTTAAATAGTTTTAATTAATTTACCTTTATTAGTATTACTTTACAGCTATATTTATATTATATATATAAGTAAGTAGACAGCTTATTTATCTAGATAGCTTATTATTATATATATTATAGTAGTTAAATAGTTAATAATAATTTATTATATATATATTATAGTAAAGTATAATATAAGAAAGTAAAGTATTTAATAGTAACTTAAAGTAGTTATAAGTAGCTTATAGATTAAAGTATATAATATAGTCTATATAGTATAAACTAATAGTAACTAGTCTACTTAAGTATTACTAGCTAGTCTAGCTTTATAAATAGATTTCTCTCTTTTTTTAAAGATTATATAAATAAATAATTTTACTAATATTAGCTAATATAGAGTTTATTAGAATACTATTTTTTATAAATAAAATAAATAGTATTTTTAGTATATTATAAGAATAACTATTAATATTAATAGTAAATTAAAGCTAATAAATTAATAATACTTTAGTTTATAAAATATTATTTAAAATTTTAATTAGTTGATTTTATATAATTATAAAAGTAATATATATATTAAACTATATATTATTATATTAATAAGTATTAACTTAATAAATATTATTATTATTTTATAAAGTTTAAATACTAAATATACTTAAGCTTATATATTTAAAACTTTATATTTACTATTTTATATTAATAATAAATTATATTAAACTTAATAGTATTATATTTAAAGTAGAGTTTAAATTTATATTTATTATAAAATATAACTTTTATTTAATTTAAGCTAGCTAGCTAATAGTTTATAGTTATTTAACTATTATAATAATTAATAGCTTTAAAATATCTTAAACCTAATCTAAATAGTTTTTAGTATATAAACTTATTATTAATAAATAAAAATTAGTAATTAATATTATAATTTAAAAAAGCAGTATAATATAATTATTATAATTTATAAAGAATATAATTTAACTAAAGTATACTTTATAGGCATTTAGTAGTAAATATACCTTTATATATAGTATAGATAGTTAAATAAAATAAAGCTTTATAGAATAAAAAAATATAAAAGATTATAAAAGATAAAATAAAATAATTACTTTATAAAATTATAAAATATTAAATAAAAATATAATGTAATTAGTAGAACTAGTAATTAATAAAGCTAATAGTTAATAAGACTTATAGTTTAGTTAGTAAGATAACTAGTTAATTTTAAATTTACTATTAATTATTTAACTACTAGTAGTAAAATATAATATTATAACGACTATAATTAAGGTATTTAAACTAAAATTATAACATCTATAAAAATAGCTTTTTTAAATTACCTTTTATATTTCTTTAGTAATTAACTTATAACTTATATTTTAGTAACTTTTTAATATTATTTATTAGTTATATTACTAATAGTTATAATATTTTAAAAAAACCTAATTATTATACTCTTTAAAGTATAAATTTTATATAGCAACTTATAATATTTATAAATACTACTAAAAATATTAACTTTATTAGTTTATTAATATAGACTTATCTACTAAATATATAACTATAGTAATATTTAATATATAATTAATAAATATAAAGCTAGCTAGCTAAAAGAACTAGCTATACTATAGTATAAAATATATATATATATACTACCTAGTAGAATATAATTAGCTAACTCTATAGTTATCTACTATTTCAGCTTATTAAATAGTAGTATAACTTTAAAATTATTACTATATTAACTTTTTTCTAGATAAAAAAAAAGTCTTCTAATAAGAGACTAGTTTTTAACTAGAACTAAGCTTTTAAAAAGTAAAACGACTTATAAATTTAATTTCTTTATTAAAACTATTTTAGTAATATAACAACTTAAAGTAAAATTAAAAAAATTAAAATATTAAAAACAGCTAAATTTAATTTAAATTAATTAACTATAGATCTTTTAAAGTAGTTAATTAAATAGTATATATCTACCTTTTAAATATAAAAAAAGCTAGTCTTTATAGAAGAGATTTATTCTTTAAGAAAAAAGAGGTTAATATATAAACTAAAGATAGATTATAAAAAGATATTAAACTATTAGAAAAATAGACTTTAGTATTTAAAAGATTCTTAAAAGATTTAAACTATCAGCTAAAATATAATATTAAATTACTTTAGTGCTATTAAACTATTATAATATCTTAAAACCCTTTATTAAGTAAGTTTTCTTTAAACTTTTAAAGTATTATAAAGAAAGCATTTACTAATTCTTCTACTTAATACTAAAATAAAGAAGTTTCTTTAAATATACTAATAACTATATATTTAACTAAAATTTAAACAACCTATTAGCTAGGTAAGAAGCTAAGTTAATATTTATTACTTAACTAAAAAATATTTTCTATATACCCTTTTTATACCTCTTTATAATCTATTACTTTACCTCTATTTATAGTTACTTAATTAAATATTTATACTTTATCTATATAATACAATAAATAGAGTAATTAAATACTAATATATAGATAAAGATAAAGATAATTATAACTTTAAAGCCTTTATTTTAAGCGACTTAAATTGTTTTTAAAATAGTTAAATAGTCTTTAAAGCCAACTTTAATTACTAGATCTATAAAAATAAATCTATTATACTAAATAATAGTAGAGAAATAATAACTAAGTAATTAACTTAAATATAAAATATAGTTAAAGGTAACTAAAACCCTTTCCTTATTATTAGAAAACTAACTAATATAGTAAAGTCCTTTAATATTAAATTAAAACTCTAGTTATTACTATATTACAGCCTATAATATATAATATCTAGTTAGTTATTTTATTAGCTATAGTACTTTATTTACTAACTAATTAACTTAATATATTCTCTTAAAACCTTCGTCTATTTAGTATAAAGTTATAATTTAAATATAAGTTAATTTAACCTAATTTAAACCTAGCTTTAGCCTTTTTTAACATCTTTATTATATATAATATTATAGTTGTTAATAAGATCTCTATAAAAACTAATATTAAAGAGTATACTAATAATACTACTAAATTATTTAAAACTAAAGATACACTAAAGCTTAAGCTTTATTTTTTTAAATAACTTAATAGTCTTTAAATAAACTACTATTAAACTTTAATTAAGATCTATCTATAGTATAACTTAAAATATTAATCTCTTTAGTAATTTTAGTAAACTTTTTAAAAGTATAGCTTTATCTTTAATAATAATAACCTACTATAGTAGTAAAGTAGCTTTATAATACTAAAGAAGTAGCTAATAAATAGCCTAAATAGCTAGATAATATATTAAACTAACTTAAAGCTAAAGATAAAAATAGGTGTTAGCTAAATATTTACTATTTTTTAGCTGTTCAACTTACTATTAAAAGGTCTTTAGTAAGAAACTATTATAGTATACTTTTAGAAGTCTATTAGTAAGAATCTAACTATTATAGTCTCTAAACTTAAAGGTATTTTATTAACCTATTTTACTATTAATAGCTAAAACAATAAATAGATAGTCTTTATATAGCAGTATAAAGGGTATATTATATCTACTATATTAGCTAGAGCTATAAAACCTATTTTAACTACTATTTCTATATTAATTTTTAATAAACTTTTATTTACTAGTATTATATTTTTTATTTAATATACTAATTAACTATTATATAATTATAATAGCTACTATAAAAAACATTATAAAATATTTATTAACTTTATATTAATATATAAATAGATAATAAATTTTACTAAAGCTTTATAAGTAGATAAAAACGTATTAAAAATTAATATAATTAGTAACACTATATATATTCTTATTTGCTAGTTACTATAAATGTTTAACTGCTAATAAGTAATCTATTTGCTATCAAGTAGACTACTATAGTAATAAAGACAACATTAAAGATATATATAACACTATAGAACTAAATATATATAATAAAATACTTAAACTATATAACTTATTTAAAGTAGTCTTTTTAAAGAATATAGTAAAGGTTATTAAACTTATTAAATAGAATATTAATATTCTATGGTAAAATAGTTATTTATAAGGCTAGTATATAGAGTAAATATAAAGATAAAATATAGGTATTATTATAGCCTAATATATAGAGTTTAAAGCTATAATATATTACTTAAATATAGAATAAGTTAATAAAATATCTATATAAAGATTAAACAGTTTATAGTATATATAGAGAATAAAACTAATATATTAAAAGGGTTTTAGCTTATTACTAATTTACTATTTTATAGTAGGTAGAAATCTTATTTATAGCTAGCTTAGAAGTTTAAAATTAACACTTTATAGGTATTATAGATAATACCTTTTTTATTTTTTATTTAGGTGTTTAATATATAGAAAGCTAGCTAGCTAGAAGTGTTACGGCGCTGGTGGAATACGTGACAAGGACCGCTAGACGAGGCTGACCTGGTATCACGTGACGGGGCACGTCATTGGTGCCCGTTTGCCCCGCTGTAGAGAATTTTCCCTTCTTCACCTTTAAGTCTTTACAGATAGGTTAATACAGCAGTGTGTCAACCTGCCTAGATTCGCCTCATGATAGAAGGACTAACTACACTATAATATAAAATAAGTATATACTACTTAATAGTATATAATTAGTTAATTATATAGCTATTCTATTAGTTAACTTTAAGTCTATTATGTTAGGTAATTCTATAGCTATCTATTTAGCTAATATAAGGCTGTCTTAAGTAGTTTTAAAAAAAGAGCATCTTTATAGATATATATAATTTCACGCTTAAGATTAATATCTTATAATTATCTATTATTCTAGATTATTAATAATTATAGAAAAACCTAAATAAATGATGTTTTTATTCTGTTTTTTAAATATAAATATTAAATTATATATATATTCCTAATTTATATTTAATAGTTATAAAGTAGACTCTATATATTAAATACTTATACGTTTTTTTTCTATTATAACTAATTGAACTAGAAACTATATATTAATAATAATATAATAACATACTGTCTTATGTTGATTATTTATAAAAAATACTTATATTTAATTGTTTATAATATCTAGTATAGTTTCTTGAGAAGTAGAAATAGATAATAAATAATTATAACCTTAATTTAAAAGTTACTACTAATTAATAAGAATCTAGTAAAATATTAACTATATATTTTTTTAAAAAGATTTAAATTTATAATAGTTATAATCTTTAAGCTTTAGTCTTTTATCTTTAAGTATTTTATTATATTCTTTTATATTTCTATAATTTTAATTTATAGGTTATAGCTATAATTATAATTAATAAAATTTAAATATTAGTCTACTTAAGCTTATAAAGTTAAAAATATAACTATAGAAAATTGTTTTAAAATAGCTTTATATTACGTCTTTATTTAAAGTATATTAAAACTCGAAAAAGTATTATATTATATAGACACTATAATATATTAATATATATTTACTAAAAAGTTAATTAATTTTTCTATATAAATTTAGTTTATTAAATACCTATTAGGCAGTTATTTTTATTACTTTAAACTCCTATATATATAATATAATATTCAAACTATTCTATTAAATAGGAGTAATTTAAATTAGTAGTATACTATATAATATAGAAGATATACTTTTTAAACTTTATAGTAGTATATATATATATTAAAATTTTCTCCTTTACTTTACTCTTTATATAGTATTAACGATTAGCTATATAAAATAAAGATTTAAAGTATAAAGAATATAATAATAAATATTATAATATATCTAAAATATAATATATCTAAAAAATAACCTAGTATTTAATTAATAATTATAAATCAAACTGTTTTAGTTTAATTTTAAAAATATATAAAAGAAAGTTTATTAATTATAATATTAACTAAAACGTATTTTACTTTTAGATTAGTATATAATTTATATAAACTAATATAAATAGTATTTAACCTTATATAAATATATTAATTAGAATTTACTATATAGAGATAAATATATAAGTTAATAAAGAGTATTTATATTATAGTTAATTAATATATATAAAACTTTAGTATGTATACTTTATTTATTTACCTTAATTTTAATATATATATAAATATTAATAATGTTAATAATATTTAAATTTTTATAGTTAGTTTTTAGATGAAAACTTATAAAAGTAATACTTTATATAATATATATAAGCAATAAATTATATTTAGATCTTTATATTAAATTACTTTATACTTATAGTTATGAAAAATACATTTAAACTTATAATTATTATTTAATAAAGTTTTAAGCTTAACGCTTTTTAACTAGTAATATATTACAGTTAGTAAGCAGTTAATTAGTTATTTCTCTTATACTATTTAGCTAGAAAGGAAACAATTAAATATTTAGGTTAATAATCTAATTAACTTAAGATATCTCTTCCAGCAGCATTAAATTCTTTAACTTGAATATAGAATTACATTATAATAGTATACTTTTAAGTTGATATACTAATATAATACAACTAATTTAGTATTTCTTTACTGTTATCTAGATAAATGTTTTAAGTCTTCTTAATAAGTTTAAACAGCTAGCTGTCATTAAGCCTTATTGCTAGTTAATTACATGTTTCTTTATATAGAAGTAAGTAGATAAGTTTAAATATTTATGTTAAAAGGGGTTTTTTAGTATAATTGCTTATCTAGCCTATTTACTTATTATATACATTATATACACTATCTATTAAATAAAATAATAAAATAATAAAGCTTACTTTAATAAAAGCTATTAGTTAATAATATATACTTCTACTAAATAATACATCTAATTTAACTTTAGCTTTACTATTATTTATTACTTTTTTCTCTATATTATATAGCTTTTAAGGCTGTATTTTTAAGTTATAATACTAAACTTTATATATACTTTTACTTTAGAGAGTTAAAAGTATTATAATACTTTCTAATTTCCATCTATTAGTATTTATAGTATACTATTTAGACTAGCTAGAGAACTGTTAATATTATAAATAATACACTAAAAGTATTATTAAATTAATATTTAGAGTCTTCTCTTTAGTGATATATATATCTACTTTATATATAAATTACTGTTTTAAGTGCTATAGTAAAGATTTAAATACACTTTAAGTTTTAACTTATGAAATAGTCTTTTATACTTATATTAATTATTTATTATATTTAACTTCTTAAGATTTATTTTTTTCCAAAGTTAAAAACAATAACACCTAGCTTTTTAAGTTCAATTTTATTATATACTAGTAAAATAGTATAATTAAATTTAATATATACTTTACTGTTACTAAAAGAATTCTATATTACTATCTATATAGCTATTATATTCTATAAAGCTAGTTTATCTTTATTTAATACTTAATGTTAAATGTTTATATTTATAATATAGTATTAAGACTAGAAAAGAATTAGTAAGTCTTTAATAAAAGATTATCTTTATATGTTCTAAGAAAAAAATAATATATAGCTTATAAATATAATACTATTATTAAAATTCTCTACTATATAGAAGCGTTAATATAGAAAAGATTAAAATACTGAAGTACCATTATAACTAATGCTAATATTAAACTCCTAGTAGATATTTTAAAAAAAAGACTTTATAAAAACATTTAAAGAAATACTATTTTTAAAATTAAGACTATAAACAGTAACATTAAAAATAAAAATATATTACAACCTACTATAAAATAGAGATGATATTTATATATAGAAAATAAAACTATTAAATTATAAAGTATATATTAAAAGAGCTTTAAAGTTTTCTAGTAATATAATAATAATATAAATAATATATTACTATATTAAATATAGCCTAGATGTTAAAGATAAATATAAAATCTTAATTAATTTTAATAAGATATCTTATATATTAAAACTTTTAAATTTACTACTGTTTTAAAAGTAGAAATAATAGAAAGATATTATTATTATTTTATTAAATAGGTAAGGCTATATTAATATATCTATTATAAAACTACTACTATATTAATAGAACGTAACACTATATAGAAAATAAAAATATAGCTATAGCTATCTCTTTATAGTACTATATATAAATTAAGTTTTCTTATTAAGGAGGTAGTAAAAAGCCGCTTAATAGTAAAATTAGTAAAACATAATATTAACTTAATAATAAATAAGTATTAAACTATTCTTTATTTATATTATATTTAGTAAAATAAGAATATTTAAAATATATTACTATTATATTAAACTATATAAAGTTAGTTATAAATTTATATATTAAAAAGATAGATTAAAGTAGTAATTATATTTGTCTTTAAAAAGTATTATATACTCTATTTATATTAAGATTTATAAAAAAAAGAAAAAGTAAAAATAGAAAATAAATACTTTTTATATCTTATAATTAAGTCTATAAACTATATTTAAAAATAAAGTAGAGTATAAATAGAATTACTTTAAATATATATATACTATATAATTACTAAGCTATTTAAATACTTATTATATATGTTAACTAGTTAAACTTTATATTAACTAGTTAAATTTTATATTGAAAAGTTAAAAGTAATATATAAAGATCTATATAATATATTTAAAAAAACTAGATATATTATAACTAAGTAGATACTATTTAAAGTATATAACTAAATAACTAACAAAAAAAAATAGTTTTTAAGATTTTCTTTAAACTTATTTAAAGTAGTATATTACTAGTTTAGAATTATTATAGTATAGCTATACAGCTATAGTGTAGTATAGTAATTATAGTGTAATAGAGGGGATTATAGTAGCTTAAAATAGCTAGAGGATTATATTAGTTATATAATATAGGCTAATAGCGCCTTCCCTATAAAAGCCTTATCAGCCAGCTTAGCCTTATAAATATATTTCTTTTTTCTTTATATTAAAGCTTTTATAACTAGGTAATATAGATATATAGCAGCTAATATAGAATTCGCTATAATAGTAAGATTTAATAATAATATAATTAGTTTTAAGCTGCTATTAAGCAACTATACCTTAAAGAAAAGGTATTAAAGTATAATAATAGTAATATAAAACTTAAAATGTTATTTTTTTGCTCTAGAAAAAGAATTTATTTAGTAAAAACATAAAAAACTACTACTATAAAATACTTAAGTATTATAATATAAAGTAGACTATTTAATAAAATTATATTTATAACGTAAGTTAATTAGTAGGATTTTAAATAACTATTATAATATTCTTAGATAAAGGTTAATATAAAATTAAAGAAGAGGTACTATAGTAATAGTATAGTAAGTAGTATTACTTTAATAAAAACAATTAAATAAGTAGACTTTATTAAAGCTAGTAAAATTTTATGAAATCTTTAAAATAAATAGAAATTATTAAATAGAATATAAATTTATAAGGATTATAAATTGTTATAAGAAATATAAGCATACTAACATCTATTAGTAAGTATTTAGTAAAAGGTTAGCTACCCCTATCTAGAAAAAGATAATCTATAGCTATAAAGGTTATAATCTTTAAGCTTTAGTCTTATAATATAGGAATATCTAACTATCTATATTTATCCTTCTTACTTAATTTAAGCTTATAGCCAAACCTACTATAATTCTAAAGCCTTTACCTATATAAAGGGATTAATATAAAAGGAAATAATAAAAAGTAATACCTTTATAATTAAAACTAATATTAAACTACTAGTAAGGTAAATCTATTATACTATAAGCGCTAACTAAATATAGCTAAAATTTCTATAGGAGTTATACCTATAGGTAGGTGTAATACTACTACTACCTATTTAGCTAGTGTTATCTGTTTTAGCAGCCTCTAGTAGAAGAGAACCTTAAAGTAGGTTGTAATCTTATAGAAAGGAAATACTAATTACTAAATAGCATAAAGATAGTAGTACTTATTATAATAGTAATTATATACTAGATAATTAGTAGGAATATATAATTATAAAGGTTATATAAATATTATAGACTACTTTAATACTACTTTAAGAATAAAGGTATAGCGATTAAATATAAATAAAAGAGTTATTATATATATTTACTAATAGGATAATACTAAAGATAAGCTATAAAGAAAATAAAAAACCGTTTTTATATAATTATAAGCTAATTAGTAAAAACTTAATAAGTATTTAAATATATAAATAGGATATAGCTGTTAAAGTAGGCTACTAACTACAACTAAATAATATAATTAAGTAAGAATTTAAATAAGCGTTATTAAATATATTATTAATAATATAAACCTAATAAAAAATATATAAAGAGTTTTATTAAAAACCTTATCTAGAAAGCGTTACTAGCGTTTATTTAATAATAGTATATAGACCTTAATATCTAAAAATAAAGAAAATAATACTAAAAGTTATAATAATTAAAATATAAAAAGGCTAATCTTTAATATATTATTTTAATAATTAGTTAGTAATATATTATAATCTAAATATATTTAATATTAAAGACTTTTATATAAGATTTATATTAATTCTTCTTTAATTTATTAGGCTATATATAAAATTAAATAATAAAATAAAAGATATTAATTATAAACTAAAAGAGGTAGCCTAAAAGTCTAAATAACTATAGTTAGTTAAGAAATAAAGAAGTAGCAACTTAGTATAAAAAGATAACTAAAAGAAGATATATAATAGTATTAAATTACTTTAATAACTACTACCTTATAATAATAGGTTAATAAGTAAATATAGCTGTTTAGTAACTAACTAGATTTTTATAAAAGGCTTCTTAAGAGGATTATTATAAAGAATATTAAGAGGAATATTATCTTATAAATAAACCTTAAGAGATAATACTAAAAAGGCGTTAAAAGCTACTATTAAATAAAGTATATACTTTATATATAAAAGGTAAAGCTATTAGGTAGTAGAATACTATAGTAAAAAGAGAGGTAGAAGCTTTATACCTTTATTATAATAATAAAAAGAACCTTTTACTATAGTCTATATAGTTTTAAAAAAAAATAAGTAATAAAACTTAAGTTATTAGAAAATAAATAGATATAAAATATATATTAAACGCTATTATATTATAAAATTAAAAATACTATTTAGAAATACTACTAAAAGGTAGATTATAGTCTTTTAAAGCCTTATTAAACTAGACCTTATTATAGATATAAATAGCTGTTTATAAGTTAATATTATTAATAATAAAGTAGTAAAGAAATTAAAGATTAAGCTACTAAGTATAGTTATTTTATAGCTATAAAGTTATAATAAAAAGGAATAAAATACAGCTAATATATATTAGTTAACGGTTTCTTTATAGATTTCTATAAAAAGTTATAAAAGATTTAATAAGTCTTTATAAAAGTACTTTAGCTATTAAAAGTACTAAAGCTTTTATTATCTTTATAGTTAATAAAGTAAAAAGGTATTCTTCTTAATATATAGATAAATATATAAAGCTATAAATATATTTTAGTTATAAAACTAATAACGTTTATATAAGAAGTTATTTAAAAATAAAGAAATAATATATATATTATATATATTAATAATAGGTCTATAAAAGGTAAAAAATATAAAAGAAATAGCTATAACCTTTCTTTTATAGTTAAATATTAGAAGAGGAATATTTAACAAGTAAGTAGTAAAAGATCTTTTAGTATTAAAAAAGATAAAATATATTATTAACTTAATACTAGATATTAAGCTATTTTTTAATTTAGTATACCTATTAAAAGGAATAAAAGTTAAAAAACCTTTAATAATATATCAAAAAGAATAAAGTAAATAGCTATATTATCTATTTAATAAATAAGATAAAAATATTTATTATATTTATTTTTAAAAAAGATAATATATATTATCTTTAAATACATTATAAAAGCTTTAATAAAGAAATATTAAAAAATAAATATCTTTTACATCTAATTAGTAAGCTTTTAGATAGATATAAAAATAAGATAGATCTTTAAAATTAATATTAAAAATATATTATATAATTAAAATTGACCTAAAAGACTAATAAAAGACAGCCTTTTAAATAAAATATATCTATTTTAAGTATATAGTTATATTATTTAGATTAATAAATATATTAACAACCTTTTAAATATATATCTACTATATACTTATTAAGCTACTAGATACTTATTATATTATATATAGATGATATAATAGTAAATATAAAAATAAAAGAATATTATATAAAAGACTTTTAAAGGGTGTTAAAATATATAAAGAAGTCTTAACTATATATTAAAGTATTTAAATACTAATCTAATTAATAAATAAATAAATTTATAAAATATATAATTACTTTAAAGAAGGTAATTATAAATAGATTTAAAGTATATAGTATTACTAGCTTAAAGTTATTATTATTAGTAAGGAATATATAAGTATTTTAAGGTTTTTATAACTTTTATTAGAAGTTTATTATAAGGTATTTAAAGATTATAATATTAATTATAAAGCTATTAGAGAAAAAAGGAGGTATCTAAAGAGAATCTATATAGATAAAAGAGGTAGATAAAGCCTTTTAAAAACTAAAAGATGTAATTTATTTTGTAATTATCTTTACCTATTAAAACCTATTATAAAAAATAAAACTAGAAATAGATATATTTATAGAGATAGTAATAGTAATATTATTATAACTAATAAATAGTAGATAGAAACTACTTATATACTAGATATAAAAGCTTATAGATATAAAATAGTATTAAATAATAACATAATAAAAGCTATTAGCTATTATAAATAGATTAAACTATTAGGTATATTATCTTTAGAAACTATTTATAAGGTTTTTTATCCTTATAGACTATTAAGCTTTTAAAGGTGTTATTAATATAATAGTATAAAATATTTATAAAAAACTTACTATAAAAAATATATAAACTATTAATATATAACTTTAATATATAATATTATCTTAATATTATAAATCTAGTAGATAGCTTATCTAAAAGATTAAACTATATATATAAAAAGTATTATATAAAGATATTTTTTTATATTACCTAAAAAGTTAGATTTTATTAACAAGTTGTTAGATAAAATAAAGTAATAAATAGTAAGGCTTAAAGGAGAGTTAAACGTTATATATATATAATAGCTAAAGAAATCTAGCTTAAAAGGGGGAAGACCTTAATAATAATATAAACTATATACTTTAAAGTATATTAATAATATTATAAGAATTATAGCTTTAACTACTTAAAGCTAGATAGCTAAAAAAGAATTAAGAGATACCTACTATTAATAAGTAAAAAGCCTAAACAATCTATAGTAGTATATTCTAAAAGCTACTATAAAAAGGCTTATAACACCTATTATATATATTAAAATACTTAATCTAATAACTATAATTAAAAGATAAATTCTATTAGACTTATATAATAAAGGTTTATAATACTACTAGTAAATAAAGAAGCTATATACTTAATAGTAATAAAACATTATTTATAAAAGAAACATTTATTATTTTATAAATAGAGTTATTTAAAATATAAATTATCTAGTAATATTATAACAACTTAAAGTTAAGTTATATAAATAATATTAAGATAATTTAGTTTATTATAAGGAAGTTCTATTAAGAAAATATATTTAAAGATATTTATAAGTATACTAGAATATACTTATAGTATTAAGGTATATAAACATTAAGGTATAAACTATATATATAATTATAAATACTTTTATTATTAGTATAGATATTCTAAAGAATTAATATGAATTTTATTACCAAGCTGTTAGTAAGCTTTTATAATAATAATATAAAATATAATATAATTTAATTATTATATATAAGATAATAAGGTTAAAAATATTTATCTTTACTATATAAAAGCTTAATATAATCTAACCAGTAAAAATATTATATAAATAAATAAAGTAGTATTTTAATATTCTAAACGGAATTATAAATAATAGAAATAAGTTTTAAACTAACCTTTTTAAAAAAAAAGAGTTTATAAAAGAAAAAGTAATTAAATACTAATTATCTATTACATATTATCTCTAAGTAGATAAATAAATAGAAGAGACTTATTAGACTTTAAAATAATATTTATAACTATATATTAGGGATTTTCTATATTATTTAATGTTATAACTTTTAAAAGTAGAGTTTATATATAATAACACCTATTGTAATATAATTAAAATATATTTAATAATAATATTATTTAAATATAGTTTAAAGTATATAAAATATATACTAAAGGGAAATAAAGTTACTCTATAAAGGTTTAAAAGTAAATATAAAGGATTACTAGAGTATATTAATAGATAACAGCATCTTAATAAAGAGTAGTAAAAATATAGGCTTAAAACTATAATATAAGTTATAAACTATAAAAGTACTATTAAAGGTACATTATAAAACTATTAATAAAGTATTTTAGATTTTTTTTTAAAAACTAATCTTATAAATATAATTACTTATAAAGTCTACTTTATATAAGCTAATATAATAATATAATAGATACATTAATACTAATAGTTAGTATAAGTATTATTATATATATTCTTTTAAAAGATTTTAAAGAGATTCTAAATAGCTTAAGTAATACTTTAAAACTTATAAGAAACCTATATATAATTAATATAAGTAGTAAAAGATTATAAAAAAGATAATAAACCTTCTAATAGAGTATTTCTTTTTATAAAGGTTATAAATAATATAAATAAAAATATAACTACTAATAATTTTTAATATATATTAATATCTAAATAGAAATTATTAAGATAATAAATACAAAGTAGATACTTACTAATAAGGCTAATAAAACCCTTCTTTATATTATATTTATACTTTAGGGGTATACTAGTAATATAAATAATAATAGATATTATAATAAATAGGTATTAAATAGAAGTAGTAATAATGATAATAATAATAATAATAATATAGAAAATAAAAAAATAACAAAAGCTTATAAAAAGGTAGATAAAAGCAAAAGAGAATAAAACGAATAATAATATTATTATAATTATAATAAGCTAAAGTATATAAGCTATAAGAGTTCTACTTGTTATATAAATAAAAACCTAAGGATAATAAAAGGAAAGAGGAAGTAATAATAAAGAACCTATAAAGACCTATTACTAAAACGGTAGACTAATAGCGATATAAAAGACTATAAAGACAATAGATATAAAGGTTGTTATCTGTAAGGGCCTATATATAGGCTTAACAAACTAATTAAATAAGTTATATATAGCCTTAGGGATTAAAGCTAGAGGAGAGGAGAATAATTATAAGAAGTATAAGCGTATTAATACCTATTAGTAAATCTTTAGTAAAAGGCTGGCTACCTTTATCTAGAAAAGAAAGATCTATAGCTATAAAGGTAATAATCTTTAAGCTTTAGTCTTATAATATAGTAATACCTAATTATTTATACTTATCCTTCTTACCTAATTTAAGCTTATAGCTAAACCTATTATAATAGTATAAAGCAATAGGCTTAAATATAGCAACCAGCTGGCTATAATACCTTATAGTAAGTATATAATACAGCTTAACTACTAAGTAGCTAAACTAGTAGATCTTTTAGTCTATTAGATTAATTAGTATACTACTTAATTTTCTTACAAGATTATATTAATAACTATTAGGTAGAAAAGTTTACGTATGAATAAATATTAGTTCTAATAGTAAATAATAGTGTAAACTAATATATAGGTGTTACAAATTAATATATAAACATTTCTTTTATATAGGTGTTATAGGTTAGCTTTATAATTAGCAAAATAATAAAATATATCTCTATTAAAGCGGTAAAGATAAGCTAGAGTAATGTTTCTTTTTCTATTTTATATTTTAACTACTTATAAGTAATTCTATTTAAAGATTTATATAAATGTAAATTACAACCTCTTTATATTTAGTTATATAAATTTTAAATAGGCTAACTATATATTATCTTTTAGACTCTAAATTACTGCTTTTAAAGTAGTATTATAATATAAGCGTATATTTTTAAGTATTATTTTTATTTTTACTATTGCTTTTAAACACTAAGCTATAATAGCTACTAGTTATATTATTACTTATAGTCTCTACTATACTTAAAGTATTAAACTAGCTTATTATTTATTATAAAAGTAAACTTAATATCTAAAGTTAATTTAGTTAATTTATCTTTTACATCAACTTTACTAATATTTAATTAATCTTACTTATTATAAAGCGGCTTTACTTATAACTAGCTGAAGCTTAACTAATAAAACTTCTATTAGTTTAACTAGCTAGATAATTGTTTTAAAGTATAACTAGCTATAAGAAATAGATTATATTATATTCTTTAGCTTATTATAAAGAGAACTTATAATCTTAAAATTAAAGATCTAATAATATAGATTAAAATTTGATATCTTTAATAGGCGTTATTAAAGGTAAACTTCTTACTAATTAAAAGTAATTATATTAAAAATATTTAAATAGATTTTAAAATAGGTTATAATATTAAGCATAACTATAAAAGACTAATTATTATTATACTCTTTAAGGGGGACTAGAAGTTACCTCTTATTTAAAAGTTTATATTTTATACTAGTTAGAATTACTTTTTGATTAGTATAAGATAGATTAAAAAGTATTAGAATATATAGTAACTTATATATTATAGTAACTTGTATATATCTATTTAACTTTATGTTCTTTACCTTTATAATATATTTTCTCTATATATAACTATAGGTTATTCTTTAAATAAAAGTTATATTATCTTTATAATTAATGCTATTAAAATAGACTAAAAAGAAATATAAAATATAATTAAAGTTAATAAACATAACTATAATAAACTATAATTATTTAAAAGTTATCAACTTAATTAATTAATAGTTTCTAGAATAACTTAATATATAAAATATAGCTAATTATCTTTTTATTAAATATAATATAATATATATTAGACTATAATAGGTAGAAAACGTTAAAGAACTAACTACTAAAAAGTCTTAGCTAAAGATTTTATAATTATATAAAGCTACTTTATATTTAGATTTATATAAAATATAAAATAACGTATATATATAGTAAGTAATATACTATAGTAAGTAGTATACCCTTTAATACCCTTCTATTATTTATACGAGTTAGTTAAGCTATATTATATAAAATTAGTTAAAACTACTTATTAACCTCTTTTTAAAGGTCTTCTAAACTACCTAGTAAGTTTATATATTATATCTAGTCTTTCTATAATTACTATATTACTACCTATTTAATTACCTTACTATTAGATATATACCTCTTTAAAGTATATTTTTACCTTTAGTATTAATAATTTATTTTTCTATTTAAATTACCTCTAGTTTAGCTATATTAAGTAACTCTTTAAAATATATTTAGTTTTTTTTTACTTTCTAGTATTTACTTAATACCTTGTTTACTATATAAAGCCTCTAGTTTTTAGCTTTAAAAAGATATTACCTATATACTAACTTGTTAATATCTTTAGCTTATAAGTTAACTACTTTATATAAAGATATTAACAAGGTGCTTTAATATTAATAAATCTTTTTTAAGTAAAATAGAGCTTTATATAGGTTTATATTTTATAATTAATATCTTTAGGTTTTATTAGCTTTAGTTATACAGCTACAAGTTAGAGAATATCAACATCTTTAGCTTAAAATCTAAATAGAAATTACAACTTTAGAGTTAAAAGGTAGAAAGCTAGCCTATTAAAAACCTTTCTTTTTTACCTATTTAAGTAAAAAAAAGCTATATTAAATATTAAAAAGAAATTATTTTTAGTAATATAAATAATCTATATCTATATTATCTTTTTAATATTTTATTATATAAATCTTTTAGTAAATTAAAATAACTAATATTTAAAGGCTAAAGCTTATATAATAAATAGAGAGATATATAAAAAATAGTAATATTTTATTCCTTATAGTAATTATTAAAGTTAATAGATTTATACCTATTATAGCTGTTAAGAATTAAAAGCTAAAAAATGCCTTTTATATAAGACCTTATATACTTATGAAAATACTTTAACTAATTTCAGCTAATCTTGTTTATAGTCTATTTATTTTTATTAAACTAGATATATTACTTAGCAGGAAACTATATATTTATATATTAATAGAGGAGGTAGTATATATTTTTCATTTATAATAATATATAAACGTAGCATCTAGCTATTTATATATATACCTTAAATAATAGAAACTTATTTAATAGTATAATATATTATATTATATAATTAAAAACATAAAAGTCTTAAGTTTACTTATTATATATAGTGTTTCTTAATACGTTTAACCTTATAGTTGCTAGGCTGCTAGAAACCTTTAAAGAAAAAACCTAGGCTCTAGTATATATTAAAGGTCCTAAAGAAGTAAAAACCAAATAGATATTAATAGTTTGATATAATGTAATCTCTCTATACATCCGTTATAGCTATAGGCTGTAACTAGCTATAAGCTGTAGTTGCTTTAAAATATATATAAAGCTAGCTAAGTGCAAACTAGCTCGTTTTTATATAACTAAAATAAAGGTTCTTATAGTTAAGATTAAACTAACCGTCTATATAAGACAATATATACATAATACTAAACGCTTAGCTACTACGTTATATAGATAACTACTAGCTAATAATATACTATAATTTGCTTTACTAATATTAAAGACTTTATATAGAGGTATATTAATTCTTTTTTAGCTTATTAAACTATATAAGAATATAATAATAATATAGAAGATATTAATTTTGAAACTAATAGAGGTAGCTTAAAAGGCTAAACAACTATACTTAATTAAAAAAGAAAATAGTAATAACGTAATATAACGATATAACTAAAAAAACGATTTTTAAAATTTTTAAATTACTTTAATAAGTACTACTTTATTATTAAAAGTTAATAAGTAAAAATAGCTATTTAACAGCTAATAAAATTTATATTAAAGGCTTTTTAAAGAGATTATTACAAAGGATATTATAAAGAGTATTAAAAGCTGCTACTAAATAAAATATATATTTTATATATAGAAAGTAAAACTATTAAGTAGTAGAAATACATAGTAAAAAGAGAAATAAAAGCTTTGTACCTTTCTTATAATAATAAAGACAGCCTTCTATTTAAGTCTATATAATTTAAATAAAATAATAGTTAATAATACTTAAATTATTAAAATATAAAAAGATATAAAGTATAAATTAAAGACTATTATACTATAAATATAATACTAATAGTTATAAATACTACTATAAAATAGACTAAAGTCTTTAAATTCTTTATTAAGCTAGAAATTATAATAGATAAAAACAGCTATTTAAAGGTTAATATTATTAATAGTAAACTAAAAAACAAACTATAAATTGGTTTTTTTAATATAGTTATAAACTATATAACTATAATAAAGAGAAATAAACATGTTTTATATATATAAATTAACTTTTCTCTATTAACCTTTTTAGAGAGGGTTATTAATCATTTAATGGGTTTTTATAACCTTTTTTATCTTCTATAGAAAATAAATTTATTAGTCTTTTAATAATTAATAAAGTAGAAAGATATTATAATTAATATATAGAAAAATATAAAAATTAATTAAATTTAACTAAAAAGTTACTAGTAGATATATAAAAAGTAAATAAAAATAAATAAATAGTTTATATACTATATATATTATTAATAAATCTATAGAAGGTTAAAGAAAAGCTGTAATATTTTATATATAATTTATATATACAATAAAAAACGTCTAATAATAGATAATTAAACATCTTTTATATTAAAAGAGGTAAAGTACATTATTAAATAAATATAAAATATTAAACTTTAAATAACTTTTTAATTATTTCTACTACTTAAAGAATTAATATTTAAATAAGCTTTATTAATATATTAAGAATAGTATAAATAATAAAGTTACTTACTTTATAACGAGAGTAGAAGTATTACTTTTTTTTATTTTTAAAATAATTAATATATTTTATTTCTATATAGAATATAAAGACTTTAATAAAGTAAAAGGGAAAATTAAATGCTTTTAAATATTAATTATTAATAAACTTTTAAATAGATTTAATAAAGTATAATAGATTTTAAACTTAAATTTTCAAGATATAAATATTGAAATTAAAATTAAAATATAAAGACTACTAAAAGATAGTCTTTTAAATAAAATATAGATATTTTAGATATATATTGATTATATACTTAATAAGCTGTTATATACTTACTATATTATATATATAAGTATATAATACTATATTTAAAAGTAGAAGTCTAATATAAGAAAGAATATAAAATAGTTTTATAGTATTTAGAAACGTTTTAACTATATATTAAACTATTATAAGACTAGTTTTATTAATAATAAGTTAGACTTCTACAGTATATAGTTATTTCAAAATATATAAATATAAATATATAGTTTTAAAGTGTATATTATTATTAACTAAAAGCTAGTATTATTATTAAAAGATATATAAATATCTTTAAGGTTTTATAACTTTTGTTAGAAGTTTATTATAAAGCATTTTAAGATTATAATATTAACTATAAAGCTATTAAAAAGATAAAAGTAAAAAAAAGTTAATATATATATATAAGAAGTAAATAAATCCTTTAAAAACTAGAAGATAAAATATATATAAGGCTAGCTAGCTAAAAAGACCAGCTACACTATAACGTAAAATAAGTATATACTATCCAATAGCGTATACCTAGCTAACCTTATAGTTTTTTTTTTAGTTATCTAATTAGCTAATTATATACCTATCCTATTAGCTAACCTTATAGCTATACTATTAGCTAATCTTAAAGCTATATACCTAGCTAACTACTTACCCATCTTAATATATAAGGCTGCCTTAAATAGTCTTAAGAGAAGCGCATGTGTATTAATATATATAATTCCACCCCTAAGATTACTATTTTAAATTTGTCTACCCTTTCAGCTTATTAAGATATACTCTATTTAGTAGCTATTTTAAGCTAGTAAACTCTATTATAAAAAATAAGAGTATAAATAAATAGATTTATAAAGGTAGTAGTAATAATATTAATATAACTAATAGATAGTAAATAAAGACTAAGTTTATATAAGATATAAAAGCTTATAAATATAGATTACTATTAGATAATAAAATAATAAAAGTTATTTACTATTATAAAAAATTAAACTACTAAATATACTACTTTTAAAGATTATCTATAAAGTTTACTAATTTTATAGACTATTAATTCTTTAAAGTTATTATTAACATAATAATTAAACTCTTTATAGAAAACTTATAAAGTAGATATATAAACCCTTTCTATATTATATTAGTATATTTATTTTAATATTTTAATATAAACTTTCTTATAAAACTATTAATAAATCTTTATAATAATAATACTAAATATATTATAATTTAATTATTATATATAAAAGAATATAGTTAAAAACATTTACCTTAATTATAAGAACCTTAATATAGTATAATTAACGAAAATATCCTTTAAATAGATAAAGTATTATTTTAATATTTTAAAGTAAATTATTAATAATATAAATAAACTTTTAACTTACTTATAGTTAAAAGAGTTTATAAAAAACAATTATATATTAACTATATATTACCTACTATTTCTAAATTAGTAAATAAATTAAAAGAATTTATTAACCTTTAACAAAGTATTTATTAGTATATATTTTAAAATTCTTAAAACTATTTAATATTATAAGTTTTAAAAGTAGAATAATATATAATAATTATTATTTAAATATACTTAAATATTCTTTATAATAATATTATTTAGATCTAACTTACATTATATAGAGTATGTATTAAAAGAAAATAAAAAATAATTATAAAGATTAATAGGTAAATTATAAAACTATTAATAAAGTATTTATATTTAAATTAAAAGTAATAACATTAGTGTTTATTAAACTAGTTATAATTAAACAAATAAATATAAATTTATTAGATATATTTATTTTAATAATATAAGTAAATATATTATATATTTCTAAGAAGCTTAATTAAAATATAATATAAACCTTAAATAAATATTAAAATAGTATTAAAGCTTTTTTAATAAAGTAATAGTAAAAATAGTAAAATATAATAGAAATTATTATAAAAACAAGTATATAAAAGTAATGAAGTATAATATTAAGTTAATAAACTAATTAATAAAACCTAATATTTAAAATCTATTAAACTACTTTAAAATATATAGAGAAAGTATTTAAGATTTAGATGCTATATAAAAAGAATATATTAAAATTAAAAAAACTAAGTATAAAAGTTAATAAATATTCTATAAATAACTAATAAATAAATTAAGTAGTATTTAACTTATTTTTACTTGAATTTAAAATAGATAACTTTTAGTTTAAAGCTTAAAATTAACTAAGTAATAAAATATAAAAACTCTTAAAAAAACTACTATTAAAAAGAGTTTCTTTTAATAATAATAATAAACCTAATTAAAATCTAATTAATATTAACTTATCTTTTTTATCTTCTTTAGTAAAGAAGGCTATATAGTAAATATATATAAAGCTGCTTTTATAAGAACTATAGCTATTATAATTAGAATTAGCCTTTTTAATAGATTTAAAAGTAGGCTTTTTAAATAATTTTAATTTAAGTATTTCTAATAGATTTAGTAAAAGCTATATTAATAATAAAAGTATTATAAGGCGAAATCTAGATAGGTTGATATACTGCTGTATTAACCTATTTATAAAGACTTAAAGGTAGTAAAGGAACGATTCTCTATAGTAGAGATAAGCTAGCTAGCTATCCCTTTATAGGCTACAGCAAATAATCTCTAGTTATATGCCTCGTTACATGATTACAAGTCTGCCTTATCTAGCGGTTCTCCTTATACGTTTCACCAGCGCCATAATAAATATATAACTAGTATTTAATTATCTATAACTAGTTAATCAACTTTACTTTTAAGGATAAAAGAAGTAAAAGCAGCCTTTTTAAGGTTAGAAATAATAACTAATAAGTTAATAATTATAAATATTATAAAGAAAGAAACATTTTTTATAAGTATATTAGTAGTATTACTACTAACTACTATATTAGATATAATAGAGCATTTAATATATTAATTATTAATTAATTAGTCCTTAATATATTAAAGTTTATTTTAAAATGGTTTGTTTAAGATAAATTTACTAGTTAGTAGAAAGATAAAAATACTAAATATACAAGAAGATATATTAGTGTTATTCCTAAATAGTATAGTAATACTAAAGATTTAAAAATTGAAAAAGCCATTATAATATAGATTTAACTATTTAACAGTAGAGGTTTTAAAGTTAATAGTAAAATAAATAGTAAGTAGCTAAAGTTGTTAAACTAATAAATTAATAATAGTTGAATATAAAATATAAAATTAAATTAAATTAAAAAGAATTATATTTTATTTAAGGATTACAAACTATTAATAAAAGTTTATACTTTTACTATTAAAAATACTAGTAGAGAGTAATTTAAAGTTATTATTAAATTACGTAACTAGAATACAGGCGGGCGGTTAGCAGCAGCCGCAGCAGTAGAACCTGGAGATTACGTCTCCAGGCTGCCAACAGCTATTTTATACTTCCGCTGCTGCCGCTGCCAACCACCTACTTTCTCTTCTATATATCGATTTACAGGTTCTAAATATACTATATTAATATTCAGCAAGCTCCAGCCTATATAGGTAGTCCTATTATATACAGTAGATACCTAGAGCTGTAATTCTATTAGTTATATATATATCTATAAATAATTATAATATTAATTCATTTAGCTGTAACTAAAGAATATATTAAATAAAACTAGTTTTAAAAACTATAAAAGCAATTAATATAAAAACACTAAAGTATATAAACTAAAGTATACTCTATTATTAAATACTTAATAACATATTAAAGTAATAATATATAAATAAAAAGAAAACTAAAGTTATTATTATTTAAAAATAAAGGAATTAAGGGATATAAAGGTAATAGTAGGTAGTAAATATAAAAAGTATTTCTATAAATATCTAGTAAAGGGCTATAAAGAAAAAGCTTCTTCTTTATCTTTTTTAGATTATAAAACATAAATTCCGTTATAAAAGTCTAATTAGAGTTATACTTTATTAACGTGGTTTTAATATTACTTCTACAACTGTTAGAATAGCTATTAAAAACTATAACTATAAAGTATAATATAGGATTACTAGCTTTATTAATATATAAGTATATTATAAAGTATAAAATAAAATAAACCCTTTTTATATAATCTTTTTATATAAAGTATATAATATAGTTATAATAATAACTATTAAAAAGTATTAATAGCCTTTATAAAGTTAATAATAAATATATTATTATAAAGATATATAAGCTAAATAGAGTCTATTTATTGTAAAATATTATTTTAGTTAATAAAGATATTAGCTTTATATTTTAAGAGATATAAATAGTAGAATGCTTATGAAAAAAGCTTATTTTCAAAAAGAAAAAGAATTACTATATTTATCTTTATAGTTACTAAAGAGTAATAAATATAATTAGCTATTTAAATCTACTTTATATAAGTTAATTTGATAGTATAATTAATATATTAATACTAGTAGTTTATATTAATACTATTATACTTTTAAAAGGTTATAAAATGATTTTTAATTACTTAAATAATACTTTAAAGCTTATATAAACTTAGAAATAATTAGTATAAATAGTAAAACAATATATATATATATAACTTATAATAGAATTTTTTCAATAAATCCTATAAACAATATAGATAATAACGAAAACTATTATTAATATAATATAAGTTACTAATATCTAAATGTAAAGTAGTAAAGTAATAATTATAAAGTAGATGCTTGTTAATAAAGCTAATAAAGCTTTTAGTTTCTTATATTTATATTTAAAAAGTATTTTAAAACTATAATAAATAGTATATATAATAATAAATAGGTAGTAAGTAAAACTATTTATAAGTATAATAATATAAAGAGGTAAATATATATAAAGCTTATAGAAAGTAGGTAAAAGCTAAAAAAAAATTGTACTAAAATAAATAAAATAAAGTTAGTAAGAAATTATAAAGAATTAAAAGAATTGAAATAAACTTATATAGTAATAAAAAGAAAGAAAAAATATAATAGTTACTTAAAAGAAAGAAAGAGTATATATATATAATAATTTATTATATTAACTATATAACTAGTTAGTAAAAGGTATTTAGTATATTTACTATATATTTACTACTAAATAAATTACTAAAGAATATATATATAATAATACTAAGTTAAGATATATAAAGGCTATATAAGAGTTTTACTTCTTATATAAGTAATAAACTAAAAGTAAATAGAAATAAATAAATTAATAATAAATAAATTATAAAGACTTATTACTAAAGTAGTAATCTACTAGTAATATAAAGGATAACAAAGATAATAAATATAGAGGTTGTTATTTATTAGACCTATATATAGGCTTAATAAACTAATAGAATAAGTTATATACTACTTTAGATATTAAAGCTAAAGATAAAAGGAATTATTATAAAAACTATAAAAATATTAATATAAAATAGTAAATCTTTAGTAAAGGTTAACTACTTATATCTAGAGAAGAAAAATTTATAGCTATAAAGCCTATAGTCTCTAGGCTTTAGTCTTATAAGTAGCCTTTTAATCTATAGTTAGTTTTTTCTACTTTTTAATATTTATTTAATACTTTAGTAATAATCTTATAGTATTTAACTTTAAAAAAAGCTGACTTATATTTCTACTTATTAATACTTTTAGCTTTTAAGTTAACTACTTTATATATTAATATTAGTAAACCACTTTAATATTAATAATTAGGTTTTAAATAAAGTAAAGCTTTATTTTACTTTATATATACTATAATTAATATCTTAAAGTTATAGTAGTTTTAACTATATAACGATAAGTTTAAAAGTATTATATTTCTTAGTTTTAAATCTGAATTAAAGTTAATAACTTTAAAATTAAAAGTTATTAAGCTAATTTATAGAAAACTAGAGTATATTTTACTTTATATACTAAAGTAAAAAGGATGTATTAAATATAAAAACAACTGTTGTTAGTAATATATATAACTTATATTTATATTATCTTTTAAAACATTACTATATAAAGTTTCTAATAAATAAAATAATTAATCTTAAAAGCTAAAGCTTATATTATAAAAAAAAGGTATATAAAAAGTAAAAATATTTTATTTTAATAATAATTACTAAACTTAATAGATTTATAGCTATTATTACTATTAAAGATTAAAAGCTAAAAAAACGCCTCTTATATAAAACTTTTTACTTTTATTAAAATTCTTTAACTAATTTAAATAAAGTTTATTTATAATTTGTTTATATTTATTAAAATAGAGATATTGATTAATATAGAACTAGTATAATAAGTTAGTACGTTAAAAGTAGTATAATAGTAGATAATAGATATATTATAAAATAAAGACTAATTATTAATTCGTTTAAAACTAAGTCGTTAAGATATTCCTTAGTTTTATAATAGATTACTTTATACTTCTAAAGCTTATACTATCTATAGGTATAAATAGCTATATAAGACTAATAGATAATAGTAATTTACTATAGTTTTACTATAGTTCTATAGTAATTAGTAATATATATATTAAAAAATAGAGAATTACTTTTTTTAATAATATATAGAAATAATATCTAGCTAGTAATCTATTAATATTAATTATAGTTTTTATATTAATATTTAAACTTACTTATTATACTTTATAGAAGAGTATAAATAAATAAATATTTATATATAATAATTAAATATATTTTACCTTTAAAATTATATGTTACGACTATACTAAGGGCGGTGTGGCGCGGTGTGGCGCGCGCCCGCGGGCACAAGTGGCTGTGGGACACTTCCACCAAGCCTATTACTAAGCGCCTGGCTCTGTATATATTCCACTGCGCGCGGCGCAACAGCCTTCTAATACAACCAACCACTTTTACCTATAAGAACCTCGTTCCTACGCTCCCGGCTCGTCACATTATATATATAGTTTATTATAATATATTTAAATTAAGTTAGTATATAACTAGTAATTAATAGCAATTAGTGATAATATATAGTAGCACTATATATATAACTTAGGTATATTATATATATTAGGCGTATTATATGCTTTAAGGGTATAATACTCTTAAGGTATTTTAAGTACTTATAGTGCTTATAGATGCTATACTCTAGATAAAAAGCATCATTTTATATACTATATTTCAATATACCTATATTTAAGCCTATAAATTAAGTTTTATTTAATTAAGTAAAAACTTTTTTAACCCTATATAATCTTTTAAATTATATATATATATATATATATATATAATAAATTAAAAGAGTTACTAATTATATTAAAGAAAGACACTATTTAAAAGTCAAACTTTACTTATTTATTTAGTTATAAATAAAAAATAAAAAATACTTTAAAGATTATATTAGTTTATCTTAAAGACTAAAATCTTTTTAATAAGTTAAAAACAATAAACTTTAACTATCTAAATATAATACTTTATATAAATAAAAATTCTAGATTAAAATACTAAATACTATATTTTATTAGCTATATATAAGTATAAATACCTATATAATGTAGTAGTTAAATATCTAGTAGTATCTATACGTTTTTCTATAGATAGTTAGTTTAATCCTAACTATAACAACCTATATTTTAGATATATAAAAACCAGCTAGTTAGCATCTAGCTAGCTTTATATATATAGTAGGGCAACTACAGCTTATAGCTAATTACAGCCTATAGCTATAATAGATATATAGAGAGATTATACTATATTAAACCACTAAGACCTATACGGTTTTTAGCTCTTTAAAGCCTTTTATATATACTAGGGCCTAGGTCTATTCTTTTAAAGGCTTCTACCAGCCTAACAACTATTAGGCTGAATATACTAAGAAACACTATATATAACAGGTATACTTAAAACTTTTATATTCTTAATTATATAGCATAATATACTACACTATTAGAAGTATAAAAAACTAGTAGATACTAATAAATGATATACTAAAAATTAATTTAAAATATTATAAAATTACCTTTATTAACTAACTTATAATATAATTTCTATATTAAATATATTATTAATAGTAATATAGATTTATATTTTTTACTATTTTATATTTTATGTAATATAGTATAAGTTAACTATAGTATAATATATATATTCTTATATATAAACACTATAAGTATATTTTATTACTAATAATCTAAATACTAGTTTTGTTTTCTTTTTAACTTTATAATAACTTGGTTTATAATATAATACTAAATTTATTATACTATAAGAATATTTAGCTCTTTTTCTATATAAAGTTAATAAACATAATCTTAAAGCTATTTATCTAATAGACTATTAATATATTATCTATTTTAAAATTTAAAACTTTAAGTTATTATACCTAATAAGCTTATAAGTATTAAATATATATAAATTTAGTTACTATATATATAATAAGAAAGCTTTATAGGTAAATGTAATATTTATTAACTTTACTTAATAATTTATAGTAGTTTCCTATAACCAGTATATATAAAACTATATTTAAAATATATAATATAGTATATAATAGATATATAAGATAATTAAGTAGTCTATTAATTAACTTACTAGACTAAAAGCCTTACTAGTTTAAGTACTTAGTAGCTAAGCTATATATACTATATACCTAATATAAAGTAATATAGCTACCTAATTAGTCTATTTAGACTAATCACCTTATATTATCTATAATCTTTATAAGACTATAGGATTATTAATATAGATTTATTACTAATTATAACTAGATATATAATTAAAATAATAAATTACTTATTTTATTTAGTTTAGTTTAGATTTAAAACTATAATAAGGTAGTTATTTTTAAACTATAGTAAAGATTAAATATATTTAAGATAAGTATTTATTATTTTAATAAACTATAGATATAACTAAAATACTATTTAATTTATAAAGAAATCTTTTAGCGTTTTACTATTTATAATAAGATGCTTTATATAAAGTAGTTTAAAGTATTACTCTTTATTAATGTAAATATATACTTATATACTATTTTAATAAATATATAAAGCTTAATGTAAATACTTATTTTTAATATAAACTATTAATCTCTATAATACCTTTAAAAAAATTATATTTATATTTAGTATTATAATTAAAATAACTTTTAATTTTTTCTTTTTTCTATATTATATTAATTTAAGATATTTAATATTAGTTGGTTGAATTAAGTATATATATTTAAATTTAAGTTAAAATAGAACTTCTTTATAATATATATCTTTAGTAAGTAGCTTTTTATAGTATATAGTCTATTTTTATTAATTATTATACGCTTTATTATTATTAAAACCTTTTCTATATATACTATTAAATATTTTATTTATTAGAAGTTATATTATCCTTATAACTAAAGCCTTTTAAATGTAAAAACTACTCTTATAAATAGTAATGTTTAATATGCTTTAGTATATATATATATAGTTTCTTTTGTAATATAATAGTATTTAGTTAGTTAATAATATTTATAATAGATTTATAATATAAAGAAATTTATCTATATTATTATATAGCTTACCTCTACTAGCTAAACAAAAACTAAATATTAAAATTAATCTTTAAATTTTTATCTCTAATTATCTCTAATTGCCTTACTATTATATAATTTTACTACATGCTGTTTAAATACTTAAAATCTTTTCTTATATAATCACATTTTAATATGTTTATTTATATTTATTTGTTATATAATAAATAGTCTAGTTTATTAATTTCTTTTTATTTTAAGTTGTAAAACACTGTCACGGCTTATAACCTATATAATTCTTTCCTTATTAGTAATATATCTTCTAATAGTAAATTATTTATCCCTTCTAGTGGATTTCAGCTAGCTAATTATATCTCTTTATCTATCTATATTAATACTTACCTTTCTTCTATTACTTTTTATATTTTCTTTATACTACTAACTCTTATATATATATATATATATTAAGCTTCTAATTTTTACTTATATCATGACTTGCCTTTTTTAATTCTTAACTTACTAAGTTGTTAAGAGTATTATATATATTTATTATTATAGTTATTAATTCTAAAAACTCTAGTAGCCTTATTACCTCTTTTATTTACCTTATAAATACTACTTAAGGTACTATATAATACTTCTAAATTATTAAGCTTATCTACTAGAACGGCTACTTCTACTTTATCTTTATTTATTTATATAGGTATTATATTTCTATTTAATATTTCAAACTTATATATAAAGATTTCATTATAAGTTTAATCGACTAAGTAAATTTTAAAACAGCGTTTATATATATATTATAGTATTTATACTAAATACTATAATACTAATACTAATATTAATAGTAAGGAAATTATCTTTAAGTCTAACTACTTAAATAATAATAACTCTACTAGTAATAGTTCTATATTCTATATAGCTTAAACCTATACTTATAGTAAATATAATATATATATTTATTATTATCCTTTTTAATTAGTATATAAAACGGGTTTAAAAAATATTTAAATTTACTTACTTTAAGTGATATAAGATAACAAATATATTAAATCTAGTTTATTTTAAGGTATAGTTTTATATTAGTAACTTTAATGGTTATTTTAAATTATAAATTATATAAAAGTCAATTTAAAAATTTACTAAAAGAAATTACTCCTACTTTTATATTTATTCTAATGTATTTATATATATTTCTATTCTAAAATTTTAAAATAGTTATAATAGTTAATAATTTTAATATAAAACTTAGTATGGTTTTAATTTAAAATATCTATTAGGTTGCTACTATTTATACCTAATATAACTTTTAAAATATTATTTTTAATATAAGTTATATTGAAATATAGTATTTAACTTAAGCTTTCTTTCTTTTTAAACATGTAACATATCTATAAAATAATATAACTATAAGTATATAATTATATTAAAAAGTATATAATTAAATATATCTTTAAATAATATCTTTAGATTTATATTATAATAAGAAAAGCTATTTATAAACGTTTAATATAGTATTAAAACTACCTTCTACTTTACTATTAAAAAGTAAGTATTTATATATTAAATATTATATTTCGTTTACTTTTATACTTTTATACTATAAATATAATTTTAAACTAGTTACATTTTTTATTTTAAATCTTTTACTTATATAATCTTATATTCCTATAAGTTATTAAATAGTCTATAGTTAACTAATTAATATAAAGATAGATATTAAATTAAAGTATTTATCCTTTAACTTATTAACTATAAACCAACTTAAAAGGCTAAAAACACTTTATATTTAAAGGCTAACGTAGATTGAAAGAATAAATTAATATATAAAGTATAAAAGAATATTTAAAAAAATTAAATTATATAAGGTAATAGCTTTTATATCTATTTATAATAAAAAGATAATATATATTTTTTAAAGTAGTTTTATATAATAATTAAAGTGTTATATTTAATTTAATTCTTTTTTATTTATTTTTATATATTCTTAAATATTATATTTAAAGATAAATGTTATAAGGTAATATCTATATTATATTTAAAGATTTGTTTTATATTATATAAAGCCTTTATATACCTGTTATATATAAAAATATGTAGAGAGTTGTAAATATTTAGCTAAAAGTTTAAATTAAATAAGACGAATAGATGTTAATAGTTAGATATTAATATATTATAAAACTAAACTTAAAAGATTATACCCTTTATAGCTATAGATGTTCTTTCTGTTTATATTAGTAGTAAATCTTTAATAAAAAATTACTAGTTAGTATTAGTATATCTATAGTTTTATAATTATTCTCCTCCCCTCTAGCTTTAATTTTTATAGCTGTATATAAGCTATTTAATTAATTCACCTAGCCTATTTATAAGTCTCTATAGGTAACAACCTTTATATTTATTATTTTTATAGTCATCTATATTACTATTAGTCTACTATCTTAGTAATAGGTCTCTATAGCTTCTTTATATTTACTTTTCCTTTTATTTATTTATATAATAAATAAAATTCTAATAGCCTTTATATATTTTATCTTACTATAATTATAATAATATTATTATTCTCTCTATCTCTCTTTAGTAACGTTTTTATAGCTATCTGCTAGTAAGTACTTAGTAAATACTCTAACTACTTTCTACTAGCTAGTTATCTAGTTAATATACTAAGTTGTTAGGTATATACTTTCTTTCTCTCTTTTAACTAGCTGTTACTCTTTTTTTCTCTATTATTACTATATAAGTTTACTTTAATTATTTAAATCTTCTATAATCCCTTATTAACTGTATTTTATATATACTGAAGTCCTTCTTTCTTTCTCTTTTTATATTTATCTACCTTTTTATAAGCTGTTATTAATCTTTCTTTTCTCTATATTATTATACCTTTTATTAATACTTCTATTTACTATCTATATTACTATAAGCTTTAAAACAAGAGATACTCTATTATAAGTTTTATTATTCTTTTTATAACATTTTAGAATTTATATAAATTATATATTATTTCTTTATAAGCTTTAAAGTCTTATTAAAGATATTTAGTAGTAGTAAATATTCTAGCACCCTATAAGCGGTCTAGTATAGTACACCCTCTACAGAAGCAAACTTTAGTATATATTACCCTATAATATAGCATCTCTAGCCTATACTAAATCTTAATAGTTTAATTTAGTTGAAAACAGTCGATAGTGCGGAATAGCTGCTGGTTTAGACCTTACTTCAACTATTACTATATATATATAAGCGAAGCTGAAATAGTAGATAGGTGTAGTATAAACAAGAGTCTTAGACGCCACCTCGCAATAGCTTTATTAAACCTACTACTAAGGTCGTTAAACCTTATAGTGTAAGTTATATAGAGAATGCTTTTATTTAAAGTAATCTAAAACCTTAAGAAAAAGCTTAATATAATTAGGTATATAAAAGAGCCTAATTCTTATAGACCTACCTACCAACCTATTCTTTATTATCTAAAAAACTAATAATCTTATTTAGAAAGTCTATAAGCTTTATAATATCATTAAGAAGTACTCCTTCTAATCTATAGGGTCTATTACAGCCTAAGGATTACTAAACTTTATATACCGCCTATAGAGATCTACTATAAATAGGTGTAGTTGCTAAGTATTTCAGCCTCTAGGCTGTTAATAGGGAGACGTTATTTTTTAAGCTTTTAAATAATCTAAAGCTTAATATAGCTATCTTTAGTATTAAACTCCTAGCTAAAGATAATAATAGGAAAACAGGAAAGATAATTACAGGTTATATTTCTAAGCTTATAGATATACCTAATCATCTTAATAGCTTTAATAAAGCTAGTAACTTTAAATACTTTAAGGACGTTATAGATGCTGCCGCCTAGGTTATTAAGGGGATAGATGCTATAAAGTTAGTTCTCTTGTAAGGGTAGGTTATACTAAATCATGCTGTAATATATTAAGGTCTTTAACTAACTAGGAGAGAATTATAGTTGTAGAATTAGATTAGTAGGAGGTTTGTTTTATAACAACAGCTAGATTTATCTTAAAAGTAGATAGTTAATAAAGGTATACTTAATAACTAAGGTATAAGCTGGCGAGTTATATAGCTAAATAGCTGTTAGCTAATATAGTGGCAAGTTAAGATAAAAATCTCTTAATAACGGCTTAATAGAATATATATAATACTATTAATATTAATTATAAATATTAATATTTTTATTATACTATTAAGTTAGTTTATTAAAAGTAGTTATATATAGCTAGTTATATTTATAACTCTTTAGTAGGTATAAAAAGTTATAATAATAATACTCTTCTTTTTTAAAATATAAATTCTCTATAAACTATACTTCTATTTTAAATCTTTAAAATATAGATCTTTTTTATTATACTATTTATAATACTCTACTACTAATATTTATAGGCTGGTATATTATTAACTATAATAATATCTTCTATAAGCTAGAGTCTTTTTAGTCTATATATCTTTATAATAATAGTCTTACTATTAACTTTATAAAGGCTATTAACTTATTACTTTATTACGATTTATTTACTAATAATACTAATAACTCTATATTAAACTATATAATTATAACTATTATTACCTATTTTATTAGCTGTAGTAGTAATATTAAAATCCTTATTAAAGCTTAAGGTTTTAAGTATATTAATACTAATAATAATATTATTAACCTTTTACTAAAATATTACTATTATAAATCCCCTATTAGTTTTATAAATCTTGTTATTATCTTTAATAATAACTTTAATACTAAAGATAAACCCTTTTACTTATTATAACTTAAATAAAGTTTCTATAAAGGGGTTTAAGTTTTATATGTTAGTAGAAGTAGAAGGAAGGCTTATTCTTTATAACTTTTTACTAGTTACTTAGATAGATGCCTTTTATACTTACTACTTACTTACTACTACCTCTATAATTCCTAATTTTAATGTTTTTATAACTACTTTAACTTTAGTTATCTCTTTATGTATAGTCTACTATTTTAATATATTTTTAAATATTTAATAAAAGAATATAGTCTAGTTTATATGCTTTAATATCTTTTAACTAGTAGCTTTTATAGTTTTTAAAAACGCTATTAATAATATCTCTACTATTAATATATAAATATAGTAAGCAACGTATTATAGTAAGTAATATACCTTCTAATACTCTTCTGCTATTTATATAAGTTAATTAAGCTATATTATATAAAACTAATTAAAACTACTTATTAACATCTTTTTTAGAGGTCCCTTAAAATATCTAGCAAGTTTATATATTATATCTAGTCTTTCTATAATTACTATATTACTACTTACTTAATTCCCCTACCTCTATATAAATACCTCTTAAAGGTAAATTTTTATCCTTAATATTAATAATTCCCTTTTTTATTTATATTACTTCTACTTTAGCTGTATTAGGTAACGCTTTAAGATATAGTTAGTTTTTTTTATCTTTTAGTATTTACTTAATACCTTATTTACTATATAAAGCTTATAGTTTTTAGCTTTAAAAAGTATAAATCTATATCCTAACTTACTAATACCTTTAGCTTATAAGTTAACTATTTTATATAAAGATATTAATAAGCTGCTTTAATATTAATAAATCCTTTTTTTAAGTAAAGTAAAGCTTTATATAGCCTTATTTATAATAATTAATATCTTTATATCTTAAAAGCTTAAGCTATTTAGCTATACGTTAAATAATATTAACATCTTTAGCTTAAAATCTAGGTAAAAAATAATAATTTTAAGATTAAAAAGTAGAAAGCTAGCTTATTAAAAACCTATTTATATATTTATTTTACCTATTAAAGCAAAAAAAGCTATATTATATATTTAAAAGAAAACATCTTTAGTAATATATAAAATCTATATCTATATTATCTTTTTAATTTCTTTACTATATAAAGCCTTTAGTAGACTAAAATAATTAGTACTAAAAGGTTAAAGTTTATATAATAAATAAATAGGTATATAGAAAGTAATAATATTTTATTTATAATAGTAATTATTAAAGTTAGTAGATTTATAGCTGTTATAACTATTAAAGATTAAAGCCTAAAATAAACGTTATTTATATAAGACTTTATATATATATTAAAATACTTTAATTAATTTAAATTAATCTTATTTATAGTTTACTTATTTTAATTAAGATAGATATACTATTTAATAGGGAATTAGATATTTATATACTAAAAGAGGAGGTAGTATTTATCTTTTATAATAATAGATAAAGGTAATATCTAGTTATTTATATATATACTTTAAATAATAGAAACCTATTTATAATTACTAGGCTGCTTTATATAAGGCCTTTTATAGTAGTTAAAAGTTATAATAACCTTTATATATAATAGTATTTCTATTAAGAATCTAGTCTTATTAAAATTATAGATATTAAAATCTTATATTTTATATCTTATAATTATATTTTATATAAATACAAACTAAGCCTATATAATTATAAGATCTATAACTAATATATTTTAATAGTTAATTTTATATTAAAAAAGCGTTTTTAATTATAGTTAACGTTATTATAATAGGTTTAGCTATAAGCTTAAATTAGATAGAAAGAATAGATATAGATAGTAGATATTATTATATTATAAGACTAAAGCTTAAAGATTATAACCCTTATAGCTATAAATCTTTCTTTTCTAGGTAGAAGCAGACGACCTTTTACTAAAGATTTACTAGTAGGTGTTAGTATATCTATACTTCTTATAATTATTCTCCTCCCCTCTAGCTTTAGTCTTTAAGGCTATATATAACTTATCTAATTAGTTTACTAAGCCTATATATAGGTCCTTATAGATAATAACCTTTATATCTATTATCCCTATAGTCTTCTATATTACTACTAGTTTACCGCTTTAGTAATAGGTCTTTATAGTTTTTTTATTATTACTTCCCTTTTTCCTTTTATTATATTTAGGGTTTTATTTATATAACAAATAGAACTCTTATAGTCTTTATATATTTTAGCCTACTATAGTTATAATAATATTATTATTCTTTTTATCCCCTTTTACTATTAGTCTTACACCAGCCTAGTAGTAAATATATATTCCTAGTATTATTATTATTTACTTTTCCTTTAGCGACAGCTTTATGTTTGCTTAATAGTAAATATATAGTAAATACTTTAACTACCTACTACTAGCTGGTCGTCTAGCTAATATATTAAGTTGTTAGGTATATACTTTCTTTCTTTCTTTTAACTAGCTATTACTTTTATCTTCTTTTTTATTACTATATAATTTTTATTTTTATTATTTTTATCTTTTATAATTTCTTACTAACTTTATTTTATTCTTTTTAAGTTGTTTTCTTTACCTTCTACTTTTATCTACCTTTTTATAAGCTTTTATTAATCTTTTTCTTCTTTATAATATTATTTTTTCTATTATTACTTTTATTTACTACCTATTTATTATAATATCTATTATTATTTATATTATTAATATACTTTTAAAGTATAAATATAATAATAAGAAAGGCTTTACTAGCTTTATTAGTAAATACCTACTTTATATTTATTATCTTAATAAGTTCCATTTAGATATTAAGAATATATATTATATTACTAGTAGTTATATTACTATTTATATTATTTATAAACTTTATAAAAAAAAGTATTCTATTATAAGTTTTATTATCCTTTTTATAACCTTTTACTATCTATATTAATTATATATAGGTTTTTTATAAACTTTAAGGTGTTATTTAAGCTACTTAAAATCTTTTTATAATATTCTAGAAGAATATATATAATAGTATTTATATTAACTACTAATATTAATATATTTATTATACTATTAAGTTAGCTTATATAAAATAGACTTATATAGCTAATTATATTTATAACCTCTTAATAACTATAAAAGGTAAAAATATTAATACCTTTCTTCTTTAAAAGTTAGGTTTTCTATATAAATATTTTATTATTTAGATCTTTTAGAATATAAATCTTTTTTATTATATCTTTTATATTACTTTACTACTAACTTCTATAGGCTGATGTTATTATTAATTATAACGATGTTTTCTATCAACTTAACGCTCTCTAGCTTATATATCTTTATAACGATAGTCTTACTATAGACCTTATAAAGGCTATTAACGCCTTTAATAACTATTATAATACCTAAATTAAGTCTTTTACCTAAAAAGGTAATATTAAGAAGTTTCTCTACCTTTTATTACCTTACTACTACTTACTTACTAACTATATTAGTAATCTTATATTAAACTATATAATTATAATTATTAGTAGTTATCTTATTAGCTATAATAGTAATATTAAGATGCTTATTAAAGGTAAAAGTCTTAAATATATCTATATTAATAAAATTATTACTAGACTTTTACTAAAGCGTTACTATTATAAGTCTCTTATTAGTCGTTAGTCTTTTATTATTATTACTAATAATAACTTTAATAATAATAACCTTCTTACTAACTATAGTTTTAATATAGCTTCTTTAAAGAGGATTAGACTTTTTAAGTTAAAGGAAGTAAAAGAAGTAGAAGAAAAGCCCTTTCTTTATAACCCCTTACTAATTACTTATATAACTACTTTAACCTTTATTATACCTTTATTTATAGTATATAACTTTAATATATTACTAAGCGTTTAGTAATAAAATATACTTTAGTCTATATATCTTAATATCCTCCTACTAGTAGCCTTTATAGTTTTTAAAAATATTATTACTAGCCTCTACTTTATTAGTAGTTAAAAGAAGTAATAGTTTAACTACTTTATATATATAAATAACCTTAATTTATCTTATATAAATATATTTATTTATAAAAATATAAATTTTTACTAATAAATCTATAAACTTTAGGTAAAAAGTAGTATTTTTTAAGTTTAGCTAGGTTTTATATTTATCTTTTAAGCTGTTATTAACTTATTAATATAACAGCTTTAGCTACCTATTATCTATCTTACTATTAACTTTAAGACGTCTACTTTTAGTAGTTAAATTTATACTTCTAAAGCCTTCTTTAATCTTTTAATATTTAGCGTTAGTATACTACTTAAGGCTGTTATTAATACGCCTTCTTTTATATTTAGTATTACTACCCCTTTAATAACTAATTACTTTTTATTAAGGTAACCGTTTTATAATAGGCTTTAAGCTGTTAAAGACTAATATATTAGCTACTTTATTATATTTAATATAATAGCTAGTAGTAATATTATTAATATACCTATAGTTAATACTTCTTTTTCTATAGGTTTTATAGTTATTAACTTGTTAGCTAGTATTTCTATTTTTATAGAGATTATTTCTACTCCTTTTACCTTTATAAGGTAAAGCCGTTTTACTACTTATAGATAGTTAGCTGTTAGTTATATTTTTATTATTAAGATAACTTTAGTTAAGTCTACTAAATAAACCTCTACTAAAGTTATTAAAAAGCCTACTTTTAAGTCTACTAGAAAAGTTGCTTTATAAACTTCTATTAAAAAGGCTACTTTTACTTATAGTAGCTATAGTTTTTATAGTAGCAGCTTTATATACTTTTACTATATAGCTCTTCTTATTAAAGATAATAAAGAAGATAAGTTAATATTAATTAAGTCTTAATTAAGTCTTATTATTATTTTTTTATTAAAAGATATTCTTGTTTAAAGGCGTTTTTATTTTTATTTTTCTCTTTAAGCTGTTAGGCTTTTATAGTAATCTTAATTTTAAGCTTTAAGCTAGTAGCTTCCTACTTTAGATATAAATTAAGATTATTAGGTAATACCTTTTTTACTTATAGGTTTTTTACTAATTAGTTGTTAACTTTTTTATAATTAATTATCTTATTTTTAATATATCTTTTTTATATAATATTTAAATTTTTAAAGCTTTTTTTATATATTTCTAAAGTAGTTTAATAGCCTTTAAGTATTATATTCTACTAGCTAGCCTACCTATTTAATAAGGTATTAAATATCCTTTTTTTTTAAAAAGATTTCTTTTACTTTTTATTCCTTTAGTTCTTTTTTTAGTTTTAAAAGCTTTACTATTATATTAACGCTTATTTAGCTTTTATTTTATAGCTTTATTAAGCTAACTAGAAATATATTATATATCTACCTATATAGTTAAAGTATATATACTTAATATATCTATATATTAATACATCTAGTTATAGCTACTTTAATAAATTATAATACTAGCTTTTTATTTTTAAACCTAAAGTACTTTATTAATAGTTTTATAACTTATCTTTAATAATATTCTTATAGTTTATACCTTATATTATAATATTAAGCTTATAATTCTACTACTTTATATTAAAACGCTTTTATTTATTAGTATACTTTAATAGTCTTTTAGATTTACTTTTTAACGTTTATAATTATAATCTTATTCCTCTTTAGTATATACTTTATATACTTTAGGTTATATCTAAATAACGCTATTTTTAAGGATGTTTTAATTATATTATAGCAGCTATTATTATATATAAATTCTACTTTTAAAAGTTATAATACCTAATAATATAAAGAATCTCTAGTATATAGTTATAAGTATTATTTTAAGGTCTAGTAAGTCCTTTTAGTTTATTTATCTATTTAAAGGTAATATATAGTAGATAGTTAGTATTTAATTACTTTTTCTTTTATAAACTCTTTCTAAAAGAGACTAGTTAAAAGCTTATCTTAATTACTTATTATTCCCTTTAAAGTATTAAAATAGTATTCTATTTATTTATATAATATTCTTATTAACTAGGCTGTATTAAGCTTCCTTATAGTAAGGATAAATATCTTAAACTTTATTATCTTATATATAATAACTAGAATTATATTATATTTACTACTATTATTATAAAGACTTACTAATAGCTTAGTAATAAAATCTATATTAATCTTTTAAAATAAATATACTAATAGTAAGAATAACTATAATAATCTATATAGCTTATACCTTAACGTCTATATACCTTAATACTACTAGTATATTTTAGTATATTTATTAATATTTTTTAATATATTTTATTAATAAAACTTCTTTATAATCAGCTTAATTATTTTTATACTACCTATATAGCTTAATCTTAAGTTATAATAGTATTACTAGATAATCTTTATTTTAAATAACTCTACTTATAGAATAATAAATCTCTCTTTTATAAATAAGGTTTCTTTTTTATTAAGTATATAGCTTCTTTATTTACTAGTAGTATTATAAACCCTTATTATATAAGTCTAATAAAACTTATCTTTTAATTATAGTCTTTAGATTAGGTCTTTTAGTATATATAATAAGCGTTATAATAGTATTAATTCGCCTTTTATAAGTCTTTTTATAATAAATCTTAAGATATACTACTTTAGGTTTTTTAACCCTTTAGCTTGTTATTAGTAGATACTTTCTATTTTATTTCTAGCTGTCTAGCTTTAGGTGGTTATAGCTGTAATTCTTATAGTGTTATTAATACACCTTAAAGCGTATAATTAATATAATTCTTAAGATCTTTTCCCTTTTAAGCTAGGTTCTTTTAGCTGTTATATAGTTTCTATATATATATATATATATATATAATACTTAACTCTTCTTTAAGTCTTACTATTTATTATTTTACTTTATCTAACGACTTACTAATAAAATCTAGCTTTTTAGCTAATATAGATAAAATATCTTTATATAATACTTCCTCTTTTATATAGTCTAGTCTTTTAAATAGGCTATCTATTAGATTTATAATATTAAGATGATGTTAGATATTAAAGTTATATACTAATAGTTTATATACCTACCTAGTAAGTCTTTTATAAAGGTTTTATACTATTATATTAATAACACCTTTAAAGGCTTAAAAGTCTATTAAAATAAAAAGATTTATAAATAGTCTCTAGAGGTAGTATATCTAGTAGTTTAACCTTTTTATAATAGCTAATAACTCTTATTATTTTATTACCTAACGCTGTTTTATACTTATAAGCTTTTATAACTAGTATATAACTAGACTTTATTTTCTATTTATTAATTTTAATAATATTACTATTACTACTTTTATAGATATATTTATTTCTAGTTTTATCTTTTATAATAGGTTTTAATAGGTAAAGATAATTACTAAGTAGAATATATCTTTTAGCTTCTAAACGGCTTTATCTACCTTTTTTATTTATATAAATTATTTTTAAGTGTTTCTTCTTTTTTTTAACAGCTTTATAATTAATATTATAATACTTAAATACCTTATAATAAACTTTTAATAGAAGTTATAAAAACCTAAAAATACTTAGATATCTTTTACTAATAATAGCAGCTTTTAGTTAATAATAATATATACTTTAAAGCCGTTTATATCTACCTCTTTTAAGGTAATTATATATCTTAAAAACTTTATTTTTTATTAATTAAACTAGTATTTAAATAGTTTAATATATAGTTATAACTATTATAAGACCTTTTTAAAGTCTTTTATATATTAATCTTTTATTTTTAAGTATATTATTATATTATCTATATATATAATATAATAAGTATTTATTAGCTTAGTAAGTATATAGTAGTTATATATATATAAGAGGTTGTTAATATATTTATTAACCTAAATAGTATAACTATTTATTAAAAATAACTATATCTTACCTAAAAGGTTGTCTTTTATTAATATTTTAGCTTAATTTTAATCTTATAGTATATCTCTAATATTAATTTTTAAAATCTATTTATTTTACTTTATTAAGTCTATTTAAAGGCTTACTAATAAAACGTAAAAAGGTATTTATTTTTTACTATTACCTTATTAAAGCCTTTATAGTTTATATAAAGGTAAAGTATATTATCCTTTTTAAAGATAAATAGGATTAATACTTTTATCTTATTTATTAAATAAGTAATTTAGCTGTTTACTTTATTCTCTTTAATATATTAGTAAAGATCTTTTAGCTGTTGTTTTCTTAATAAGTAAAGGAAATAAAAAAACAGCTTAATACTTAATACTAAATTAATAGTATATTCTACCTCTTTTAATATAAATTGGTTTTTTACTACTTATTAAATACTCCCCTTTTACTATATAACTATAAGAAAAAGGTTATAGTTATATTTTTTCTACTTTTTACCTTTTATAAATCTATTACTAATATATATAATATATATATTATTTCTTTATTTTTAAATAATTTCTTATATAAACGCTATTAGTTTATAATTAAAATATAATTATAGCTTTATATATTTATTTATATATTAATAATAATATCTTTTTATTTTATTAACTATTAAAATAATAGTAGCTTTATTATTTTTAGTAGCTAAAGTATTTTAATAAAAACTTATTAAATCTTTTTTAACCTTTTATAAAAGGCTAATAGAAAAATATTAACTAATACATACTAACTGCTTTTTATTTCTTTTTATTATAGCTTTATAGTTATAAAGTAATTATACTAGATAGCTTATTTAATATTTGTTATTAGTTTACTATTAATAATATTAACCTATAAGCAGCTATTTATATTTATAGTAACCTTTAGTTTAATAAGGCTTTAAAAAACTATAATCTACCTTTTTAAAGTATTTCTAAGTAATATTGTTCTTTTTTAAAATTATATAGATTATAATAAAAGGTTATCTTAATTACTATAATAAAGGTGTAAAGCTTCTACCTCCCTTTTTATTATAGTATTTTCCTACTTAATAGCTTTACTTCTTATATATAAAGTATATATTCTACTTAGTAGCAGCTTTTAACGCCTTTTTAGTATTATCCTTTAAGGTTTTTATATAAGATAGTATTTCTTTTAATATTCCTTATAATAATCCTTTTAAAAAGCTTTTTATAAAAGTCTAATTAGTTATTAAATAGTTATATTTACTTACTAACTTATAATAGTAGGGTAGTAGTTGTTAAGGTGATTTAATACTATTATATATCTTTTTTTAATTCTCTTTTTATATTAAGTTTCTACTTTTTTTTTAACTAACTATAGTTATTTAGCCTTTTAGGCTACCTCTTTTAGTTTTATACTTAATACCTTTTATCTTATTATTTTATCTTATATATATATAGCTTAATAGACTAAAAAAACTTAATATACCTTTATATAAAAGTCTTTAATATTAATTATATTTAGGTTATAATATATTACTAACTAGTTGCTAAAGTATTATATTATAGATTAGCCTTTTAGTATTTTCTTTTATTATAGCTTTTAGTAATACCTTCTTTTTTAAATATTAAGATTTATATATTATTATTAAATAAACGCTAGTAAGTCTTTTTAAGTAGGGTTTTTAGTAAGGACTTTTTTATATATCCTTAATTAGGTTTATATTATTAATAATACTTTTAATAACACCTACTTAATTTATTTTTTAATTATTTTATCTAGTTATAGTTAGTAGCCTATTTAAATAGCTATAACCTAGTTATCTATTTAGATGCTTATTAATTCTTTATTAATTAGCTTATAATTATATATAAGCGGTTTTTTATATTCCTTATAGCTTACCTTTAATATTACCCTATTAGTAAGTATATATAACAGCTTTCTTATTTCTATTTAATCTTTATACCTTTATTTTTAAAGTAGTATTAAGGTAGTTTATAATATTTATATAATCTTTATATTTATATCTTTTAGCTAATCGCTTAATATATATCTACTATTATAATAAGTATTATTATCTTTATTATATTCTATAATTAATATATCTTCTCTATAAGATTACAACCTACTTTAAGGTTTTTTCCTACTAGAGGCTACTAAAAGAGATAATACTAGCTAAATAGATAACAGTAGGGTTATACCTACCTATAGATATAGCTATAATAGGATCCTTTTTTATAATTACTTATCGCTTATAGTATAATAGATTCACCTTACTAGTAGTTTAACGTTAGGCTTAATTATAAAGGTATTACTTTATATTCTTCCTTTTATATTAATCCCTTTATATAAGTAGAAGCTTTAGAATTATAATAGGTTTAGCTATAGGCTTAAATTAGGTAAAAAGGATAAATATAAATAGTTAGGTATTACTATATTATAAGACTAAAGCTTAAAGATTATAACCCTTATGGCTATAGATCTTCCTCTTCTAGATAGAGGTAGCTAACTTTTTACTAAAGATTTACTAATAGGTGTTAATATATCTATACTTCTTATAAATAATATATATCTTTATATATAATTATATTATAACCTATTAGCTAGCTATTTAACAGCTTTATTTTTTTTTTATATTTACTAGATATTTAGATAATAATAGATAAAGTAGTATAGCGGTTTTAAATAGGTAACTCTACTTTTATAATATAACTAGCTTTTACTTTAATAATAGTCTATTATAAGGTTTCTTATTAGATGTTTTCTAGTTTTAAAATAGGCCTTCTTTAAATACTTTAGTATCTATATATTATTTATTTATTAGGCTTTAATTTATATTATTACTTAGGCTATTATAATAGGCCGGGACGGCAGACGACTATAAAACAGTGATTATAGGGGTGGAATTATATATATTAATAAAGATGCCCTTCTCTTATAACTGCTTAAGGCAGCCTTATATACTAAGATAGGTAAGTAGTTGGCTAGGTAGATGGCTATAGGATTAGCTAATAGCATGGCCTTAAGGTTGGCTAATAAGATGGCCATGTGACTAGCCAATTAGATAGCTAATAAGATGGCTATAAGGTTGGCCGGTTATATACCATTAGGTGGCGCATGCTTGTCTTACGTTACGGTGTGGCTGGTCCTTCTAGCTGGCCAGCCCTATGCCTATCATATTATCTACCTTATTAACAGGTAGAACTTAGCTTTACTTTGTTTTAGGCTTTATTTTTTAGTTGTTGTTTATCTCTTTTAGTTTAAAGGCTTTCTTTAGTAGGTTTATTATTTATATTAAAGTAGCATCCTTTTTTAAGTTAGAGAATATAGCTTATAATCCTTTAAATTTCTATATCGCCTTATCTATATCTATAGTCGCTTTATTTAACTATATATTATATTAGGCTAGCTGTCTCTTTTATTAGATAAGGTATTTAGTTTACAGCTAGCTTTTTCTTTTTTTCTTTAATATCCTTTTATTTAATACTTATTTAATCTTATAGTATTTATATAGTTTTATCTATTTAATATTATTTAGTTTTTTATTTATATTAATTAGTTTAAAGTAATTTTCTTATTATCTATATAGGTTGCTTTCTAGCGCTTTTATTAGAAGTAGATAAATAATTAATACTACTAAATATATGTTTATATTAAGTAGTATATTTAGTTTATATACCAGCTTATTAATTTTTTAACACCCTAAAGGGTTTTATTTTTCACTAGCTATATATAATATTTAGTTCTTCTAGTAGTTAGTATCTAGCTTTTAATTATAAGTTAATATAATTACCTAGTATAAATATTATCTATATATACTTTTAGTTATATCGGCTTTTAATATATATCTAGGTTAATATAATAGCTTTTTTTAATAGCTAAATAAAGCTATTAGTTTAAACCCTATATAACAACTTATTAGAAAAGTATTAAATAGCATTTAAATAGGTGTTATTATAGTTAGACTAAAGGCTTAAGAAAATAGTTAACTATAAAATACTTATATATATTTTTATAAATATTTAGATAGCTATTTTAACTATTTTGTTTTAAAGTGGCTGTTAGTCTATAGATAATATACTATTAAATATAGCAGTTTAGTATTAAGTTTAGCTTATAGAGATTTCTAGAAACTAAAAAGGAACTTATCATCTTAATTAAAGATAATCGCTTTTAGAATTCTCTAATTTAATAGCTATAGTTAATAAAGGAGTATTTTTACCTAATATAGTATAGTATAAGTTGTATAATCTAATGTTAATAAAGTACTTTTACTAAATTTATTAGTAATATAAGTATAATATTAAAGATTAGAAAACCTTTTAGTTATTATTATAATATATATTAGATAAAGATCCCTAAAAGCCTTATAATAAAGTCTATAGTATAGTAATTATATAAAAAGAAACTAAAGGAGTTTTAGTTAGTTAGAAAGCATCTAGTAGTTTAAATCTAGATATAGTAAATTATTAGTATATTAGATAGTTACTAGTATATTTTAATATTTTATATTATAGTTATTAAATCTAGTATTAATAGACTAGATTATAAAATATATATTTCTTGCTTTAATAGTAATTATTATTATAAGCTGTAGTAATAAGTATTTTATTTATTAAGTTTAAAATATATAGCCTTCTTCTCCTACTAAATTCTTTAGAGTAGAGTAAGCTGTTATCTATTTTAGATAGGGTGTAAAGGTTGTTATTAATAGCTTAAAGAATTTAAATAATATCAGCTTATCTAAAGTCTTTATTATATCCTTTATAGATAATCTTTTTAAAGGTATTACTAATTTTAACCCTTAATCTAATATAAATAGCGTTATTATTTTATATTTAATTTAGTTTACTTCTATTCTATATAATAGTTATAAAGGTTAATAGTTTTAATAAAGCGTCTACTATAATATTAGTTTTACTAAAGATATTAAAGTATTTAAGCTAGAATTAGCTAAGGTATTTAGATATTAATAATAACTAAAGGTTTACCTTTTATTTATCTATTATAAAAAGAAATATCTACCTTATTATAATAGATATAGCTATATAATCTATAAAGATAATAGTAGGGTTTACCTTTAAAGATTAAATAATTATTTTAATCTTCCTAATAGTCTATATAAGATATATAATTTCTAGCTTAATAAGTGTTTATTTTTACTTTATATTATTAATAGCTTTAGGAAAATATACAATAAAAAGATATTAATATAGTTAATTAAGCTATCTTTATTTTAAGATATATTATCTTTAAGTTAAAAGAGTATTAAGGTAAATTTAAGATTATAAAAGGCGTTAAGTTAAATTAAAAAGTATCTTATTTAGATTCTAATAGAATAAAGTATTATTACTAGCTGGCGTCTTTTTAACGTTATTAAAGGCTTTTATTTTATTTAAGTTATATTTAAAAGATTAACTATATAAAGTTTTTTTTAAAACAACTTCTAGTGTTTTTTAATCTTTTTAGTTTAAGTAAGTAGTTAGGTTTTATACTTTTATAGTAGTAAGACTTTATTAATATAGGAAGATATTATATATTTAAAGTAGCTAGTAGTATCTAGCTATTATTTAAGATAATATAATATTATAGGCATCTTAATAAATTTAAATACTTAAATATATTCCTTAATATTATTAAAAGTTAATATATCTACTTTAAATCTAAGTAATTAAATAGGAAAAAAACTAAAGAATAATTTAAAGGCTAATAGAGATAATTTAATTTAAAAAATACCTTAAAAATAGCATAAATATATTATAAGTAATCTTCTTTTATATTTAATATAATAATAATATTATCTATAAATACTATTCTATATTTTTTACTTTTATATAGTAAATTACTTATATAATATTAAATATATACTAAACAGGTTTTAAATCCTATAAGTACTACTTTAAATCTCTTTAAGCTTTAAAAGCTTATAATAGTAACCCTTTTTAATATAGTTTATATATTAAGAATTAGTAAAAAAAGGATTTTATATTAACTATTAAAATAAACTACTTGTTTTATAAATACTAAATAACCTTTAATTATAAAGATATAAAGTAGATATCTAAAGTAATAACCTTATTAAGGCTTTAAAGGTTTATAATTTTTTTCTTTTACTATTAATAATATATTACACTATAAAGACTAATATACTAAAAGTTGTTAGTTAAGTAAAAATTTAGCTTTATATATATATATATATATATATATATAAGCTATTTATTATTTTATTAATTACCTTTTAGTCTTTAATACTTATAAGATAAAACTTTTATTTAATATTTTAGTAGTAATAATTATCTATTAAATAGATCTAAAGGTAATCTTTAGGGTTATTTTAATAATACTTTAATTCTTTTAGATTTTTAAGTATTTAGATAACACCTATTAGATTCTACCTATAAATAATAGATCTTTATTAAAGATGTTTACCTTTTTAGGTATTTAAATAGTATTATAGTTAAAGTCTTATTTAAAACCAACTTTAATATATTAATTAAGTAATCTTTTATAAATATCTTACTCCCTTAGATAGCTTAAGTTTTAATCTTCTTTTAGTTAAAAGTAGATTTACTATTATAAAGGATATATTTTTAGCCTCTAGTAATATAAAGTAGCTTAGCTGTTCTGTTTATAAGATATATAACAGCTTAAAGTTGGTATTAATAATAATTATAAAAGGTTTATTACTTATTATAGCTATAAATTACTTCCTTTTATATAGGCTTTAATAAAAGGAAATATACTTTTTAACTATTAAGTAAAGTCGTTATAAATACTGTTTAGGCTATTAAATATAGTGAAATTATATTATAAATTACCTTTATAATATATTTCTTTATATTCTTTTTAAAGTATATAACAATATAGATATAGATGTTTTTATATAATTTAATTATAATTAAACCTTTAGAGTTAATAATATCTACTTTATTAAATATATTAAACTTTTAGCTAAAAAGAAGTTTTATATTAAGTTAAAATATAATATAAATACTAATATAAAAGCAGGTAGTTTATTTTTCTCTATTAATATATTTTTATAAAAAGATTAAAGGTTATTTATATTAAGGCTTTTTAGTTATTTATCTTTTTAAAAAATAACTTTATTAAGTATTAAACATATAGTTTAATATAGACTTTAATATAGCTATAGTAATAATATATCTTTATATACTTAAATTAGTATATTTTATAAATAGTTAGCTTCTTAGTATTACTTAAAACTAGATTTTAATATATATTGCTATATATAATTAAACTAGCTAAGTTAATTACCTTTTAAAGTTTATTTTTAACTAATAGTTAACTTTAAGGCTAGCTTTTATTAACTTCTTAAGGTAGATAAGGCTTTATTTTATTATATTAAAAGGCTTATAAAAAGGTATAAACAACTTATCTATATATATAGCAAGCTTATATAATTTTATAGGTACTTATATACTTATTAATAAACTATAATTTAGATACTATTAAAGAAACCTCTTTTATATATTAATAAAAACCTTTAGTTTCTACTTTTTAGTTTTTTATCTTTATTTTAGTTATCTTTTAGCCTATTATAGTTTTCTTTTAGGTTAATAAAAAAGACTTTCTAAATCTTATATTTATATTTATCCTAAGTTTAAAAAGCTAAATTCTTAATAGCTTTTTTATTATTATATACTAGTATTATAATTATAAACTTATTTATATTATTAAATTGTTTTTATAATATTTATTTATAAAACTTTTTATTATTTACCTTTTTTAGCTGGTTGTTATAGTTTTAAAGCTATTTAAAGATCTACTTATTAGATTTTATATTAAATGTTTAAAAAGTTTAAGCTAAATCCTTTTAATTTACCTTTATATAGAGGTATTTTTAAGTAGATTATCTTTTTAAAGTTATACTTTTAATTACTAAATATTATTTTATCTATTTAGTAATAATCTTTATTAAGTATAACTTAGTTATTATTTAAAACTATTTCTTTATCTATAAAATATAGTTATAAGTATAATTTTAAATCTATTATTACTTTAGATAAATTTTTTTTAAGCTTTTTAGGTATAATTTATTTTAATCTTTTATTCTTTTAATATAAAGTATTAATAAAGATGTTTTTATCTATTTTAAAGGTTGGTTTATATATTTTTATAGTAAGTATTATATTTATTTTATTATAAACTATAACTAGAAAATATCTTTTTAGTTTTTCTACTACTTAAGCTAGATAAGTAACTTTAGCTACTTATAAATATATATCTTTTCTTTAGATAATATCTTTTAATATATATTTTCGCTTTTAAAGTTAACGCTTAGCTTTTTTTTATAGTAATTTAAATCTTTAGTAAAATAAAGCTTTTATTAGGTTAAAGTATTCTATTTATATTATAAGTAAAACGTAATATCTTTATTAAGGTTACTACTATATTATTTATTAGCTAACTTAAAGAGATATCTTTACAAGTTAGATAATAATATAATTAAATATCTTTTTCTTAAGGCTTTATATTAATTTATTATATTTATAAATATAAATACCTTTTATTATACTATATTTATATCTTCTATATAGAATTTAATTTTAAGATTTTACTAATTTATTTAAGTCTTAAAAATTAAAAGTCTAGTAAATATATTTTAGTTTAAAGATAATAAACTAGATATTTTTAAACTATAAAGGTTTTATAAAGGTCTAGATATTACTAGTTATCTTTAGTTTAACTTAATGTTATATAATAATATATTTAAAAAAAACTTAGTAATAGTTGGTTTTTTTTTAAGTTTTAAGATATTATTTATTTTATTTAAATATTACTATTTTATATTTTTACCTTTAAGGCTGTTATAAGTCTCTAGTTAGGTTATTTTTTATAAGTTTATAAACTACTTTATATTTAAACTTTAAACTATTAATAAAGTCTAGTAATACTAGTTTATTTATAATATTAAAAGTATATTAATATTTAGTAACTAATAAATTTTAAGGTATTAGTAATTATATTAAAATTAATCTTTTATATTAAAAGTAGACTATTATAAGTAGTTTTTTAGGTTGATACCTTTAAATTAGATAATTACTTGTTTTATTAAGGTTTTAAGTTTTAAAAGAACTTTTTAATTTTAATATTAAGTAGTAAAGTTACTAAAGGCTTTTTTAATAATACTTTAAAAGTTTAAAGAAACCTTAATTAATAAAGGGTTTTAAGATATTATAATAATTTAATAGTATTAAAGTAATTTAATACTTAATGTTTTAGCTAATAGTTTAAACCTTTTTAAAATCTTTTAGATATTAAAGGTTTTTTTTAATAGTTTAACATCTTTTTATAGTTTATTTTTAGCTGACCTATTAACTACTTTTTTTTAAAAGATAAATATCTTTTATAAAAGCTAGCCTTTATATATCTAGATGATAAATATATATTATTAATTAACTACTTTTAAAAGACTTTTAGTTAATTAATCTAAATATTAGTTAAAAAAGCCTAAATACTTTTAATATACTTTTTATACTTTAAAGATAAACTTTTACTAGTTTAAATAAAATAAAGTCTTTTTTAATATTTTTACTTTTTAAAATTAACTTAAGATTATTATATTATTTAAATAATCTTAATAAAGGAATTAGACTTACTAGTTTGTTTTATTTCTTTTAGAAACTTAGTTTTAGTTAAAAGTATAAGAAAATTAGGTAGTATACTAATTAACCTAATAGACTAAAAGATTTACTAGTTTAACTACCTAGTAGTTAAGCTATACTATATACTTACTATAAGGTATTATAGCTAGCTGGTTATTATATTTAGGCTGGTTACTTTATACTACCTATAATTCTTATATAACTATTTTACCTATACTAAACTATTAAGATTTAGTATATACTAGAAATACTATATTATAAAGTAATATATATTATAGTTTACTTTTATAGAGAGTAAACTATACTAGAATACCTATAAAGAGCTAGAATATTAACTACTATAAAATAATTATTACTTAATATATTTTATAAATAAATAATATAATAAATAATTATTCTAGATATTTAATTAGTTAATCTAAATAATAACTTAAAAGTATTAAAACTTTTTATAAATACTTTTTTATTAATATAAATTTAGATTATATTAAGCTAGTAAAGCTTTTATAAGTTTTTATAACTAGTTTTATATAAATATATTATCTTTAAAATAGATATTAAGTTTTATATATAAACTATTAATTTATTATATACCTTTTAAATTTATTAAATACTTTTTTAATATTAGATAGAGTCTTTCTATTTAATATAAATTAATACTATAATAAATATAAAGTATATTACTATTTAGAAAAATAATAGTAATAAATAACTATATATAGTTATATTTAACGTAGAGTATTATTTTTAGTTATCTTTTTTTTACTATTTAAATATATATATATTTAAAATAAATAAACTAGTAAATACTATTATTACTAATATATTAGTTAATAGTAAATATATTTTACTAGAAAATAAAGTTTTAACAAACTAGCTAATATAATAGCTAGTTAGTAAGATAGCTAGTTAGTAAGACAGCTAGTTAGTAAGACCGCTAGTTAATAAGATAGCTAGTTAGTAAATTCTTTATTTAAAAGTTAGTATTTTTATTTATTTATTATACTATATTAATTAGTCTGTTTTTATTTTATTATCTATAGTAGTATATATTTACTTTAATTTTCTATATATAGTTTATATATAAATATTTAAATAATTATATAGAGCTAGTAACTTTTTAATATTTTATTAGTTATATATATAAAGAAATAAATATTATAACTAACCTAAAGATAATATAATTTAAAATAGAGTATATCTACAAATATAAATATATTAGTATAAATATATTACTTAACTTTTAGCACTCTATAGTTTATCTTTATATAATATAATAGGCTATAATATAGTTAAGTATTCTTATTATAAGAGGCTATTTCTATACTTTTAGTATATTATAGCTTAATACTTAATACTAGTCTGTTAGTATTAGTTTAAACTATATAGTGATATTTAAAGTTAGACTTATTCTGTTAGTTAACTGCACTTAGCTCACTTTGACTCCACCCCACCTTGTTAGACCGTTCCCCACTCGAGCTTGTTCTTGCCACATTGCTTCAGGCCAGCCACATGATCCAAGCCTCAATCTTCAACCATCGGAACGTGGCCACTTAAAGCTATCTGTAATCTTGTTCTGAGTCCAGCAAACCAAGGTGTCAATCCGCAAATCACCACGGGCGTCTCCAGGAACAACCTGTGACACAATCTTCTGTCGTTTTCGTTCACGAGAACCCATCCAATCCCCCCATTAAATATTGCCCGCAGAGTCGCCCGGCTATCGACCGTTGCACAGAACCCGAGCCACGATGGACTACGAAGCTCTCAAGGAGCAATGGAGCGAGGTTGAGGACCGCGATGGTGTCCGCCTCAGCTGGAACGTTTTCCCCAGCTCGCGCATGGTATTTGAGCTTAAGAGATAGTTTTATTCCTATGTGTATTTACTTACATACATTCCGGTAGGAAGCGTCGCGCCTCGTCGTTCCCATCGGTGCTCTCTACACTCCCCTCAAAGAGAAGCCCGACACACCACTTCTTCAATTCGAGCCTGTTACCTGCAAGCAACCCTGCCGCTCAGTTCTCAACCCCTTTTGGTAAGCTTGCAATTTATCTTCCAACCCGAGTAAAACTCACACAGACAACTTCTAGCTCAGTAGACGTGCGAGCTCGTCTCTGGATATGTCCGTTCTGCTTGTCGAGGAACCCCCTCCCGCCTCACTACAAAGATATCACCGCCAACGCGATCCCACCCGAACTGCACCCGTCCAATACCACAATCGAATACCGACTTTCGCGCCCTGCACCAAGCCCCCCCATCTTCCTCTATGTAGTGGATACTTGTCAAGAGGAAGATAGCTTGGCTGCGCTCAAGGAGTCATTGGTCATGAGCCTGAGCCTTCTCCCTGAAAATGCTCTCGTTGGGTTGATTACATATGGCACCATGGTATGTAGTTTTACTATACTGTCAAGTCGTGATACTGACCTCTCCCTTAGGCACAAGTTCACGAGATTGGTTATACTGAATGCGCCAAGTCATACGTCTTTCGTGGCAGCAAGGACTACTCCGCGAAACAGGTGCAAGAAATGCTTGGGCTGCTATCTCCTGCAATGCGACCTGGCATGCCCCAACAGCAACCTGGAAGACCCATGCCTGCTGGTCCTGCGTCCCGCTTCCTGCTACCTGTCCAGCAGGCTGAGTTCCAACTTACGAAAGCGCTGGAGCAACTGCAGAAAGATCCTTGGCCTGTGGCAAATGATCGCAGGAGCTTACGCTGCTCTGGCGTGGCCCTAAGCGTTGCAGTGGGACTTCTTGAGTCCTCCTTCCAGCATGCTGGTGGGCGCATTATGCTCTTTGCGGGTGGACCGGCGACAGAAGGTCCCGGTATGGTTGTTGGCCCTGAGTTGCGCGAGCCCATTCGATCGCATCATGACATTGACCGAGACAATATTAAGTATTACAAGAAGGCGCTCAAGGTATGTTGCTTCTCGTTTAGGATACTTCCAGTAATTGCAGGCTAACTTGTCCTAGTTCTACGACAACCTGGCCAAGAGGACTGCTCATAACGGTCATATAATCGACATTTTTGCTGGTTGCCTTGACCAAGTCGGCCTTTTGGAGATGAAGGGTCTCTGCAACTCAACCGGAGGCCATATGATTCTGACGGATAGCTTCACCTCCTCGATGTTTAGGCAATCCTTCATCCGCGTATTTGAGAAGGATGGTGATGACAACTTACTCATGGGTTTCAACGCTACGCTGGAGGTGCTAACCACCAAAGAACTGAAGGTTACCGGCTTGATAGGTCATGCTATTTCACTTAACAAAAAGTCCACATCGGTGGGAGAGACAGAGTGTGGAATCGGCAACACATGTTCTTGGAAGATGTGCGGTATTGATCCCAATGCCAGTTACGGCGTCTACTTCGAGATTGCTAGCCAGGGAGGTCCTACACAACACCAACAGACGCCGCAGAAGGGCATGATCCAGTTCCTCACATATTATCAACACTCATCCGGCCAGTTTCACCTAAGAGTAACGACAATTGCCAGGAACCTCAGTGGCCCAGCTGGCGACCCGGCGATAGCCCAGTCTTTTGACCAAGAAGCAGCGGCTGTCCTAATGTCGCGTATCGCTGTCTTTAAGGCAGAAGTGGATGATGGGCCGGATGTCCTGCGTTGGGTCGACCGGATGCTTATCAGACTCTGCTCCCGTTTTGCAGACTATCGCAAGGATGACCCATCATCATTCCGCTTGGAGAAGAACTTTACCCTTTACCCACAGTTCATGTTCCATTTGAGAAGAAGCCAGTTCTTGCAGGTCTTCAACAACTCTCCAGACGAGACGGCGTTTTACCGCCACGTTTTGAATCATGAGGATGTTAGCAACTCACTGATAATGATTCAGCCCACCTTGGACTCCTACACGTTCGACCAGGAGGGTGGACAGCCCGTGCTTCTAGACTCAACTTCGATCCAACCCACCCACATCCTCCTTCTCGATACCTTTTTCCACATCCTGATTTTCCATGGCGAAACTGTTGCAGAATGGAGAAAGGCGGGATACCAGGAGCAAGATGGCTACGAGAACTTTGCAGCGTTGCTCGAGCAGCCCAAGGAAGACGCAAGAGTATGTCCTTGTCTTTGATCGGGTATTCCCCTGCCGAGACTGTGGCTTAGCTGACACGCCGCAGGACCTCATCACCGATAGATTCCCACTCCCACGCTTTATTGTCTGTGACGCCGGAGGGTCGCAGGCCAGATTTCTCCTCTCCAAGCTCAACCCTTCGACGACGCACACCACCGGCGCATATGGTGGAGTGGGTGCGCAGAATGCACAGACCATCTTCACTGATGATGTGTCTTTGCAGACCTTCATGGATCATCTAATGAAGTAAGATAAAGGTTCCACGCCCGCTCAGCTGCGACTGGTATGCTAATTTTGACTCCTAAGGCTTGCCGTAAGCGGCACGAACTAAAGAAAGAGATTGTTCATTTATGCCGAAAGGAATGAGGGCGAGGTACTAGAAGATACGCAAGTTCGGGCCTTTGCGGTATTCTCGAGTCAGCGGTAACAATGGTCGCATCGGGTCTCGTTCAGGTTTTGCAGTCTGCTTCATTAAGATTATGGATAATTCGCGTCACTGGTCAGGAGTTCGGTCGTTCCTCGTAGATCATTCGGACTCCTGTCCAATAACGGCCCAGATAGACGCTGTGCTGAATGCAATGAGGATGTAATTACCTTATTCGATCACCCGCTCCTGCCATATGATGATGTATGCAATTTGATCGAGGTTGTCTATTATTGGCATGGACAAGATGCTCCCTATTCCTATCGTTGGTTACAATACGTTAAACTCTTGACATCGTACTTCACATATAGAGCGGGTCTTTGATTGGGGGAGGGGTTTCACTGCAGTGAATTACCCATACCAGATACTGGTATTGTACCCCGCCCCCACCTACCCCCCGGCTGCGTTTTCCCTCAGTTACTTGGTAAATTTAATTGGCTGGTTCTCCAGGCAGGTAAGTACTTAGCCTAGGGCTACTGCGTGGCAGGGACTTTGTGGCTGTGGTCATGGCTTGGTTGGTAGTGGACGTCGAGTGGAGCTTTACTAACCACAGTTTGGCCACCTTTGGACCTAAGTTTCGGTCTCCTCACGTGATTAAATTTCGATTCATTGTTGCACCGCCCCAAGCCCCACCACATTGCAAAGAAGCGCACTCGTCAAAATTCAGTTAATTGATTTCAGCCACAAACTCTTGTGGCTCAGCAATTTGCGCCTGTCTAGGGCTGCGGAGCTACGGCACACACATCTGGAAAGATTTTTCCCTCGACAGTCACAAAAGACTTCCATTCTTCCTCCGATCACCAACTTTCCCACCAGACCCCAGATCCGAGAGCAGTCAAAATGCGTAAGTCCCCTCTGTCACAGCCCAGTTGTTGATTCACGGGAAACTAATGCCCTCTTCTCTGCAGCTCCCAAATTCGATCCCAGTGAGGTTAAGGTCATGTTCGTCGCACCTTCGGTAATCCTTCAAGTCGAGAACGAAGCAAATTGCTAACATTGCTCGCAAACTACAGTCACCTCCGCGCCACCGGAGGTGAGGTTGGCGCCTCTTCCGCTCTGGCTCCCAAGATCGGTCCTCTCGGTCTGTCTCCTAAGAAAGTTGGTGAAGACATTGCGAAGGCCACTGGCGACTGGGTATGAAGCGATCCTTGATGCAGAACTCTGTTATTGAGAGCAGCACTTACAATGTCGATTTACAGAAGGGTCTCCGGGTGACCGTCAAGCTCACCATCCAGAACCGCCAAGCCGCCGTTTCCGTCGTTCCTACCGCCTCCTCCCTCATCATCCGCGCGCTCAAGGAGCCTCCCCGTGACCGCAAGAAGGAGAAGAACATCAAGCACAACAAGTCTGTCGCTCTTGACGAAATCATCGACATCGCGAGAACCATGCGCTACAAGTCTTTCTCGAAGTCGTTGGCGGGTACTGTGAAGGAGATTCTGGGAACGGCATTCAGTGTGGGATGCCAAGTTGACGGCAAGGCCCCGCAGGCCATCATCGAAGCTATTGATGCCGGTGAGATTGACAGTAAGTCCCTGCCGTTCCGCCCACTCCCGACTATAGGGGTGGCTTGACACGAGCAGCAAGCTGACATTGAGAACAGTTCCTGAGGAGTAAAGGAGGCCAATGGCTTGACGGATACTCTCGCATGACTTCTGGAGTTTAGGAATGGTTCTGCATTAAGGGGACTACCCAAAAGGGATAACCTTGGGCAAAGAAAAAGACTTGCCAAATGACCAACAGATGCTTGCCGCAACCTCCCGCGATCTCTCGATGCCTGTCCACTGTGCATGCTCGCACGCCTTGACTACTATGAGATACTCCAACATCTCCCTCCCATAGTGTACTTCAATCTTGGACTCATGGAAGATTGATTATTTTGGTTGCATCGCCCAATACTCACCGCGGCATCCCGCTACACAGTGGAAGCCGAGTCCGCCAATGCGACTAACATGTCGCTAAACATGACAGTGGGATTGCTATACACCAGGTGTTGAAAAGTGCATTTTATTGCCAATTATGGCTGTTCTTGATGCGTCTCCCAGCCATATTCCGCAGCACCGTTGCCGACTCAGTTTAGTCTTCAGGAAGCCGTGAATTTAACCAGTTGAACGGTATTAACCACGTTCGCTCTGGATGTCCCTTACCAGCGAACAAAAGTTGCTGTATGGGCAATTTCCAGTTCCCATTAAGCCTTACCCATCCGTTCGTTTACTGTCTCTCATAATCCGCCGAGGACCAACTAGATACTTCTAATGCCAGATTGAGATTTGTTTCGTCACCGTTTGCAGCTGTGATTTGTGATCGAATTCTCCCCGCTGCCATAGAAGCAAGGAGATATAAGGGATGGCTAGGGACAGCGCATGACGAAGTGGAACCTAGTATGTTGACACACCTCCTTGGTGTGCACAACGAAACCAACGTGTTTGGCGCTGACGCATGGATACAGGTTTGTAACCTCAATGACGGTCGGCGTCAAGTAGAAGTTCGCCCCTCTTTTTCTGGAATGTATTTTTTATCCTTTTGGTTAGCGTCGTTGTTTTCTGGGTTTCTAGCACAGTTTTCATAAGGAGCAAGCAATCTCAAGTGGCATCTTCCTTTAATTGCCCTTCGCTCCGAGTCTCTTAATTGTAAACGTGGATACACAAGCACGGTATTGCGGCGGCTGATTTAGACAGCCTGAGCCCTGCCCAGCGGTTATCATGGGCAAGAGATTCAATAAGAACCCTGCCAATGTTTTCAACTTGAGCACATCTGCCAGGTGCCCCTGTCGTTGGATGATAATTGTACCTAACTTAGTGCAGTACATCCGCACCAACTTACAGCGATAAAAAGTGGTGTGGACAGCACTGTAAGACGCTAGGTAGAGTACAGTAGGTACATTACTGTGGTATTGACTTGACTCTTTGCCGCTCCGCAACCTAAGTACCTTTTTTTCCCTTCTCTTCCCCATCACACGAATATCCCAGCGCCTACAGCACAGCCCAGCATCCCTTATCTAAAGTACATGGTTGCTCACCTCATCATCGCATACGCCCAAGTACCTTGCCTGCATCACAACATCTATCCTTCGACAAATCAGTTGAAGGCACCTAACTATCTACGGATACGGCACCTTTTCGTGCTCACCTTTTCTTGTGTCTGTGGTACGTACCTCCGTGTCAGACCAGCAGCCAAAGCAGGGAGGAAACCTTTTATTTTTATTTTTGGCGAGATACTTGAGCAAATCGAGACGAGTCGATCACGTCTGATTTTGAAGGAATAGCGCCCTTCCCACCAACCAACTCAGTCAGCCCAGTTTACCTCAGCACACCTCACCTTGATCGAACCTTCTACGGCTCCAGCTACAGTTGCCATTTCCGCTCCCGTCACCGTTACCGCGACAGTACCTTTCACTAGTGGCCTCGTGTCTTGTTCCGCACTTCACGTTGCTTTTGCTTTCATCGATCCGTCTACCCCAAGCCATACTCTTGAATTTTGACATCCTGTCGCCGCCGCCGCCGCCGCCGCCGCCGCCGTTGACCCTCGTTTTGCGGATCCCATCCATCCATCCATCCTTCCGTTTTCCCCCAATCACCCCGACCGCCGACGCCCCGGGCGCCATCGCTACGGCTCGACCGCGAATCTCCATTCGAGCGTGTTCCTTCCCCTACCGCGTTCCTTGTCGAAATCGAGTCAAAAAGAACGGGTTACTTCCAGGCTCGACTCCTGTCAGAGTTGCCAGCGGCACTGGTGTTGGACGTTGGCACAGCCCTTTCGTCAAGGCAGCCCAGATGCCATGCCCGTCAGCGGGCCTGTCAGCCATGCTTTAGCCAGCAGGCAATGACAACTGGTTCCCGGATCGCTGTATCCAGCCTACCGTTCACACTGCTGCTGCTTCGTGCTATACTCGTTCTTCCGGTGTTTCACCTCATGACATCCTGAAGCGCCTTTTCACCTTCCCTACCGTACATCTCATGTTGCCTCTAGTTCAGATGCACCATATGGTGCAACAACCGCCAAACTTCGACCCTCTCCCGACCTTCCAGCAGCAACACGACCACCTGCAATTGCAACTGCAGCAGAGCCATCAGCTCCCTCACCGCAATGCCTACACCTTCGACCAGCATCTACGCTGCCCTCCTACAGACGCCGCGAACTCCCCGTTCCCTGATGGGTCTACTCCGAGATCCTTCCCGATCCACACCTCGCACCCGAACCAACATCTCCAGCGCCGGACTGCGACTGTTGCGGGACAGTCACTCTTTGTTGACGGACCAGAACACCAGTTGCGACGCAAGACGCCAAATGGTACCATCGATGCGGGCTACGATGGTTCACCCGCCCACTTTGCCTCGGGACCCCCGCCCCTGAAGCAGATGATCCTTCCAGCTGCGCCAACGGCCTATGCCGCGAATCGTCTTCACCCGGCCCCCGACCTAAGTCGTCAGTCTAGGTCGGTGCAGGCGTGCCACTCCCGTGTTTCTCTGCCTATTGTACACGACCGGGCAAACGATTCTTTGAATATGACATCTTCGACGTATCAACAATGGCCCCTTGGGCAGGACTTGCCGCACCAGTCCACGCCTAGTGCCAACCCCCCAGCACCTCCACCGTATGGACTCAATACGCCAGACGTAACTGCGTTGCTTGGTTATACTCCTCGACTACCCCTAAGGTCGGCGATGTTCAATGCCGGTTCATATTTGCCCGGGGCCCTTTCTACAGATGATGTCGGAACCACCGCTCCGGGACTTATACAGTCAACAAACCCTTGGTTTCCTGCACATCAGCCAGAGCAGAGTTATGTTGGTCCGCCAATGCATCATACCCCATCCCCGTCCCCATCGATGTACGACTATCGCTTCTCCAATGTACAGAATCAATATCTGGGACCATCTGCTCATTTTACTCCAACGGATGCTTATGCTCGTCTTTCGGCGTACAGTCCGGGATTGCTGCAACCCGCACAATTCAACCTTGAAGCTCTCACCCTAGAATCGAACCAAGCCAGCGGCGCCTGTAATTCAATCAGCAAATCGATCCCATCCAGATTCAGAGAAAAAGTACTTGCTCAGGCTCATAGGAGTTATGTTGACTTGCTTGCATATCTGCACCATGGGCGCAAAACCCAGCAACTTAGGCCCGGCTCGGCTTTGAGCAGTATGTCAAGAATGGTGGTATATCCTAAACCACCAAAACAACCAGTTGCAACATTGGCTCCGAATGTTTTGTTTTCTGTGGACGCAGGCATGCCAGTCAACTCTCACCCAAGAACCAATCCAGTGAACACGCTATTTGGTTCTCCAGGAAACAGGACGCCACTTTCAACTCACTCTTTCGGCTGGGACGGAAGTATCACGGATTTCAGAGATGACTCCTTTTCAGCCATCAGCTCAAGCGGCTCTTTATTTCCAAGTCAGCTTGCGAAAATTTCGCCGCTCGCAAATGCCAAGAGCTCTTTGGACATACTTAGCCATCTTTGCGAGCAAAGCGGATGGAAATGGGTTGATGGTGTATTGCTCGGAGGTTGCTTGCATTATGGTTTGGAACATTTCGAAGAGGCCTTGGAGTGGTTCGCCCGAATCACTTCGCTTGAACCCAAGTACGTCCATGCCCCGGCCCCAAATAATATTCTTGGCTGTAAGGCTGTGAAGCTAGAAGGTCTTGTATACTAACTTGTCGAATAGTCACGTAGAAGCAATTTCGAATATGGCTGCCACTCTCTATTGTCTCAACAGACAAGAAGAGGCTGAGAAGTGCTGGCTGAAAGCTATCAAGACTCGACCGCAGTACCTTGAAGCGGTAGAACATCTGGTTGGTCTCCTCTACAAAAAGAAGAGCCTCGATGCTATTGAAGTCATAAGCTTCGTGCAAAAGGCCTTGAAGCTGCCACTTGACCAGCCCGAACCCGCTGGCCACAAATTTTCCACTGCCCAAGCAGATGCACCGATTAACCTTGCCTCTAAAATACTAAATGAGAATCGTGCTCAACCTGGTTTCGGTTCAAGCGGATATGCCATCCCGGGAAGCGAAAATGGTCGCATACTTGCCCTTGTTCACGCCAAGGGAACCATGCTCTACAGCCTGAAGGATATCATGGGAGCGTCTGGAGCATTCGAAGAAGCGGTTTTGATCAGTACAGGTAGACGGACAGCTTCAATCCAGACGCTTGTGCAACAAATCCAGCAAGTCCTCGCACCGAATGGTGGCATTCCCGGTGCCTCCGACCCGGCAACTCATGCACGCCCCTTACTGCTACCTCCTGAAAGGGCCAGGCGCACAGCCAAAATGGTTTTCTCCGGAAACGGTGATCTTCCAGGCCTACGCTTCGTACCAGAGGGCGGGCCCAAAAGAGCGGCGGTTCAAACCACCAGTAATTCGTTGCTATCCCTTGCGAAGATCTTTCAAGATACTATGTCGTCTGGATCATCGGCCGCAGGACTCGCACGAAAACCTGCTGGCGTTGGTGACATACTATCTCTTTATTATCTATCATTATCCCTCCAAGAAAGCCCGTCCACTGCCAACAATGTGGGAATTCTCCTTGCCAGTGTCCAACAGGCCGCCGCAGCCCAATCGCCCGAGACGCTGTCCTTACCCAACATTCCCGGCATTCCTTCTGGCAGCGGACTTGCGCTTGCTCTTTCATATTATAATTACGGGCTCACGTTGGATCCTAAGCACGTACATTTACACACAAATCTTGGCAGTCTTCTCAAGGATATCGGGCAACTCGATCTTGCCATTCAAATGTACGAACAGGCCGTCCAGTGTGATGGAAATTTCGATATTGCACTCACGAATCTTGCAAATGCCGTCAAAGACCGTGGGCGTATCAGCGACGCCATCACATATTACAAACGAGCCGTTCGCTCTAATCCCGAGTTTGCGGAGGCAGTTTGTGGGCTTTCCACAGCGTTGAACTCCGTTTGCGACTGGAGGGGCCGTGGTGGCGTCCTGTTGCAAGGGGGCAAATACGACCGCTGGCACGTCGACGAAACAGGCATGTTTTTTGATGCCACAAAGCAGGATCAAGGGTCTGGTCTCACAAAGAAGGTTGTTGACATCGTGTCTCGTCAGCTTGCAGATGCGTCAACATGGGGATTCGGCGTCTTGCAAGAGAATGATATTCCGGTGCTAGCTGCGCAGCTCCATGGTGCCGACGTCCAATCTGCAAACGCAGACTTAGATTTCATGTCGAAGCTCCAAAGCTGGTCCAAAAAGCCTTGGGAAGGGTCGCGGCTGTTGAGACTCGTGGAGCGTGCTACGCGGGCTTCAATGCGGCGATGGTACTGCGACAAGTATGTGCGCGGGGCGACAGTGATGTCGGCGTATAAACGACCTCAGTTGCCGCCCAGCCTGACTGTGCCGGCTGCTCCAACTGTTCTACCCTTCCATACGTTCACTTGCCCCTTAACGGCCAAAGACATACGCATGATATCACAGCGCAACGCCTTCAGAATCTCATGTTCAACCCTCCGCTCTCCTTGGCTACCCAGCACAGTCTATCCACCCCCGCCACCGCCATCGCCTCAACTGAATATCGGCTACGTGTCTTCGGACTTTAACAATCACCCTCTGGCTCACCTGTAAGATGTCATTCTTGAATAACTCCACCGTCATTTGTGGTATGCTGACCTTGACTTAGTATGCAATCTGTTTTCGGGTTTCACGACAGAACCCGCGTGAAAGCATTCTGTTACGCCACAACGGCGAGTGACAAATCAGTCCATCGCCTGCAAATTGAGCGAGAAGCACCGATATTTCGAGATGCAAGCACTTGGACTTCAGACAAACTGGTGGATCAGATTGTGCAAGATGGTATCCATATTTTGGTCAACCTGAATGGTTATACCAGAGGCGCTCGCAATGAAATCTTTGCAGCGAGGCCGGCTCCTATCCAGATGTCGTTTATGGGATTTGCCGGCACCTTGGGCGCTGAGTGGTGTGATTATCTACTCGCAGACACCACGGCTATCCCCCCTGAGACATTGCGACCTTGGCGTGGCAACCTTTCTGTTGGTGATGTTTTTAAGGATAAGACCGAAGAAAGCGAGGGTGATTGGATGTACTCAGAAAACATCATATTCTGTCGAGATACATTTTTTTGCTGCGACCACGCGCAATCAAGCGATCCCGACGAGCACAAAGTCTCATGGGAAGATGAGCAGCGCCGAAGATGGAAGATGCGCAGAGAGTTGTTTCCTAACCTGCCCAACGATACCATTATCATGGGGAACTTCAATCAACTCTACAAGGTTTGTTGTCTTCCTACACTTTTTACTTATACAGACCGCAGCTAATTCGAATCCAAGATTGACCCCACGACATTTCGAACATGGTTGCGTATTCTTGCTCAGACCCCCAAGGCCATTCTTTGGCTGCTACGATTTCCCGAACTTGGAGAAACCAACCTAAGGAGAACAGCCAAAGCCTGGGCCGGGGAGGAGGTTGCAAACCGCATCATCTTCACAGATGTGGCGCCGAAAAACCAGCATATTTCACGGGCTCGTGTATGCGACCTATTTCTGGACACTCCCGAATGCAACGCGCATACCACGGCCGCAGATATTTTGTGGTCCAGTACCCCGCTCCTGACATTACCACGGTACCCATACAAGATGTGCTCACGCATGGCGGCATCGATATTAAAGGGGGCATTGCCAGACAACCCCAAGGGATCGGAGGCGGCACAGGATCTCATCGCTAGCAGCGAAGAAGAGTATGAACAGTTCGCCATCACTCTGGCCAACGGTTTATCATACCGCATTAGCCCTGGTGGCTACGGCGAGGGTACTGGTCGGCTGGCAGTCTTACGCAAGTTGCTCTGGGATAGCAAGTGGACTTGCGCTCTTTTCAACACAAGACGGTGGGTGATTGACTTGGAGCGCGCATACGACGAGGCATGGCGACGCTGGGTGGCAGGTGAAGACGGAGACATTTACTTGTAGAAGGCCCAGCGTTTCCCAAATGGCATGGATAGTCCAACTATGTATTCACGTGCTGGAACGAAGAGCTCGTACCCAGCGGTTATATTTATGGGGGGATATGGGATTCTTTGGGTGTCTTGTCTTGCTTTCTTCTTTCTTCTTTGGCAATCGTGGCCGCACCGAGAGTTGTATCACCTTCCTGACTAGGGTTTGGGCTTGGGACGATTCAACCCGGTAGGTATTGTTCCAACAGCGAGCGAGACGTTCTTGTGATGCCGGGCGGCGACGGAGTTGGGGTTATCATTAATCGGCATAGACGCTTGTCCAGTGTGCACAAAGCTCGGTGGACTTGGCTTCTCTCACTATTTTTGAAGTGTTCACAGGGTAGTTCCCGTTGGTTCTATGGAGCGCTTGGCGTTCAGATGGAGGCATTGCCTGAGCGGGCTTGTGGTGTACATAATAATACCCGGGGCCTCTTTCCTCGCTGATGTGAGATGTGAGGTCCTTGCGATCCGTGTTTGTTTGATTTGATTTGCTTGTTTGCTTTGCTTTCGTCGGGGCAACCCATTCAAGTTGGAAGCCTTTACTTCCTTGCATGATCCATCTTCTATCCATCCTTGCAAACCCGACTTTTCTGCGTCATCACCCAAAGTGTCTGAGAAATATCTAAACCAACTCATGTGTTGCTAGGTGCAAGAGGAGAAGAGCGGCAACAGCAATGACACACTTAGGGCCCATTGGTGACCAGGTCATAGCAGCATAAAGAGACCAGAGTAAAAGAGCAAGGTAAGCTTCTGGGCCAGTAACACATTGATTAGAGCCCTGTCTGCGGCAGCCAGATACGAGGCACAGCAATAGGGGGAGGACAACCGATCTAGTTGGATCAATAAGATTCAACGTTTTCGTAAGTCGACCAATGGCGAACGGGCCGAATAGTTTCTCTATCCTGCGCTCCGATACCCCGCAGCCGAGTATTCAAGTTCCAACGATGTGTCTATCGTGCCAACGAAGCCCAATGTAAATTGAGAAATGCTCGTCTGCCTAGGCGAAAAGGGGGCCAGCAGAAGTCGATAGTGACGACGCTCGGACCATGAATGACAATATTTCCCGAGACCATTGGCGCTCCACTATCGAAACATGCGTCCAGTCGGGGTCTTGGAAAGCCACAAACGTGGGACCGGGACGGCAACATGGACAGGCCCAGGACATACTGACGGGGAAAAAACGGAATAGGTGAAGAAGCATTTGACCAGCGAGATGATCGACCGGAGGTGAAGCGTACGTAGGTCATCCCCGGGGAGGGGTATAGAGATAGAGACATACTTGAGCCAGTACAGCATAGATTCCCACGGCTTTATGAACTGTAAAAGAAAAGGAATTGAGGTTACAAAGGACGGCAAGCCTGGACTCGTTACTACTAACGACCACTCAGTACTGAAAACGGCCTCGCGGGTTGACCTCGTTCCCCTTTTTTGAGCGCCCAACGGTCACCTGCAAGTTAACATGACGGCCAACGGGGGTACCCAGTAGGAAGCAGTATCATTAAGATGAATGGTGGTGGCGTTTTGGTAAGTAGGAAGAGTATGTGAGACAGAGGGACATGAGTCCTGGATGGACGTGGCATTTGCTCCGCTCGGCGCCATGGTAACTTTCGGCCGTTGGAGCGCCAGGGATCATTTTCATTTTCATTTTCAAAAACTTGGGAACATGTCAATTTGTATATCATTGCAGATTCTCGTCCCTCTGTAGCGTACATCCGGCAGTTTCCAAGGGATGATATGGTGGTGGCAAGCAAGGTGGTCATAGGTGAGGATTACGTGCACACGATTGGTAAACGTCGGCTTGACGTGTCAATGTTTCAATGACACAGGAAATTAAATGATATGTGAAAAGAGATGGATTCATTCCAGTCTGGTTAAAAGGGGGATATGGAACCCTCAGCTTACGGGTGAGCGGTGTGGCTGGCTCGAGCGGGGGCGTGGGACGCATAGTTAGAGGCTTCAGCGGCACGCTCGTCGCACCGTCGCTCATTGTACAACGTACCTTGGGCGGGCATGTCCCGTCCAAGGGCTGGAAGGGGGTGGGGTTCCAGGATGATTGACTGGAATCGCCGTTGTTGGCCAAGCCCTGGCGAAATTGTGACTGGCTGGCCAGTCGTTGGACGTAACAAACCGTTGTAAGACACCGTTGTGCTAGCACCGAGGAGTTGGGTACCACGCGTCAGACCTTTGGAAAATCATTGCTTGGTGCTTTCAGGCAGGAGATGTTGGACAGGCGCTAGATCTTCCTGGCGTGCAAGCACCGCGCACACACTCGGCCCACTCTCGTATGATGATGTATGATATTCCGTTCTTGAGTTGGCTAGCAAGGAAGCGATGCGAGATGGCTACTCACAGAAGGCAAACTAATGATTGAGGAGCACCCGTTGATGTCAAGGACGCGCATCCATATGGGGTTGTATCCAGTTGAGGCGATGTGGCAGCGTTAGAGAAGGCGAGTGTTGCTGCAGAAAATCGAGAGATCGGGATCAGGAGTGGGGGACTATGGTGGCATCTGGCATGGCGGGTGATCGTCGAGATGAGGTAAGGATGCTATATCACGTGGGCGACGGGATGCTGGCGCGAGCACACTTGATGGTGATAGACTACTCGACGACGATATATCTCCGGAGCATGTAGGCCTTCGGAATGAGGCCCTGCATCGTTTCAACCGGGACAGACGGGATGACGGTCTTGCCCCTGGGTGACTAACTGTCGGGCTGGGAAGGTGACGGGTCGAGAGGTGTACGGAACGGAGAAGTACCCTGTTATGGATAGATACTCTGCACATGCCTGAGTTTCAACCGTGGGTATTGCTGCCCAGTTTAGAGAGTCGTATATGAAGTGGAGGAGTACGGGATGTGCGTCTGGCCGGAGTGCCTTCATGTCGAGAGTAGACGGCACCGTCGCCGAACACCCCGTTTTGAAAAGGTGGATAGAGAGAAGCCTCAGAGCTTCCAGCGTTGGGCTGCTAGGCCGCGGATAAGGTACAGGGAGGGCAAGGAAGATTGCCAAATTGGTGTAGTGTAAATACAAAATAGCTTACGATGGGGCAATGACAGTTGTTGACGACCAGGTCAAGGGATGAGGAGAATTACGTATGCCGATGTCCAGGAATAGTAGTGTACTATATCTGTAGGTAGCTTGGTGCACGTAAATATGAAGGGAAGAGCTATGGTTAACATGGATACTTGAGAAATGCCCGTCTGGATGGAGTGGATGGGGCTGATTGACTAGGGATGGGTGTGAGTGCAGGTGAGGTGCAGGTGGTAGGGGTGCAGCTGAGCTGCTGATGTTTCATAGAACCAATGGGTCGGTTAAGCGCCAACGAGCCTCTTTTGCTGTAGTCGCCATGCCTTGGCCTGCCCCTAGACGGAGATAATTGGAGGGACCGGGGCAGCTTGCCGCTAGGGACAGCTGGAAAATTGTGGGAGAAGGAAAATTATCACAACTGAAAAATCCGACAATCCCCAAAACTCGCTTGCCATGTCCATTCGTGGCCTAGCTGCTTGGAAGATGGGCGCCAGGGGCGGAGCAGGGGCTGCCAGCCCCAGACCCAGATAAAGGCGGGCGGTGGATTTCGGCTTGGGATCGGATTCGGACCGGTGCCACACATAGTGCCATGTAGCAAAGATCACCTGCCTGGCGCCAGTAGTCTACCGTCGGCATCGGTATACGAAGAGCTCTCGAATGGGCATGAAAACCCATGTGCGCCCAAAGATGGATCAAGTGTGTCCCCTCGTCCACAGCTGTACATGCCATGCCAGGTCATAGTCTCGGTAGATGTTAGAGAGAGAGAGAGAGAGAGAGAGAGAGAGAGGGAGAGACGGAGGGAGGGAGGGAGGGGGTTTGGGAATAGGCAGCATGGCTAGTCACAATTCACCTTCCGCCCTGTACTGTACCATCAGCACCTACGTGAGGAGTGTTATGCACTAGCACTTGCACTTGTGCCTGTTGTTCTGTAGCGTGCACCATCTAACTAATATGTCCACTGCCGTCACCAGCCCGTCCAACGCCCAGCTGCTCAATGTGATGTCAACGGTTTTGGACACGACTGGACGCAGCCTGCTGGTTAGTCCTGCGGCTGTCACCGTCCAAAGGATTTAGTCGCCGGTGTACCAAACCCTCGGGCGCAGCTAACGTAAAGGTACGCAAGCCACGCCAGGGCCGCCAAACTGTTAAAAGAAAAATTGTTGGCTCCGGCCGAGGGAAGCGCCGCCGGCCATGGCTGTGGAGGTAGTGCCTACTTTGGGCATGACGCCGCTGGGAGCTGCACCAGCATCAAGCGGGCCAGATCGCTTCATCCTTTCTATGCAATCAGTCAGTCGGCAGTTCAGTTGGGGGAGTCATTTAAACGTTCACCTCGGTCCTGGTTGCTCATTTTGCTGCGTGCGTGGCTATAGTCATGGACGCTGCTACTCTATGACCTGGTTCAGGGCTTTCCTAGATACGAAAAAACGATGGTCGACGCCAATCCAACCCAGCTGAGCTGAGTAGAGGTGAGCAAACCATGTCGTTGACGACACCGACGATACCGGCAAGGCGCCGATGATGAGGAAGGAACATTGGCGCTGGTCCCTCCCTTCAGCCGTTGAATGTCCAAGGCCAAATTCTAGGACCCAGGACCTAGGTCCCAGAGGAATGGGAACGGGGAACCGGGCAAGCAGCCATGGCGTCAAGCCCAAGTAAGCCGGCAAGCATCTAGTGTACTGCAGCGTTAGCGTTAGCCTCGTAGCAGGGGCACGCAATCCGTCATGACAAAAAATGGAGATGTAGAGGGGGTGGGGGTCGACAAGGGGGTTCCATAGTTACGGACGGAAGCCCATTTCACCCTTGCTGAGCTCTGGATTCTTGACGGATCTGCTGCGACAGGTAGACATGCATGGCAATGCCACGGGGTGCATCCAGGGGCGCGGATAATAACCCTCGCTCAGCAGCTGTTTGTCAAACCTTGGCTTTCCACCATCGCGAGGTTTGTGGTTGTCTTTTCTTCTTGCTCCTCGTCATCTCCATGTTGCCGCGTTGGCGGAAACTGCAGGGCGGGGCATGGCAGGGGACCTAGGTAAATGAAGTACGGCGCGCCCCTCATTCAGGCTCCTCGATGAAGGGCCCTATGGTACGGATGTCTTGTCTCATGAATGTCCGTATCCGTAGGAAGAAGGCGAATATCTAGTGTAGGTAGATAGATGCAGGCTTCGTGCGCGTAGTCCCACATGCGCGGCAATCCTTGACCCATGTAAGCCATGGTCCCAGTCGCTTGGTAGATGATCCGGGGGCTGACTTGGGTTTGGGACGGCTCTGTGGGTCAGGCGAAGACGGATGTACAGCATCGAGGCAGGGGTTTTGGAACTTGAGGACTTTGGATGCCTCATGCCCTTGGGAGAGTCTTTGTATCCCGTCCGTAGTGGCCGGCTAGGCCAGGCCGGGCGACGCCAGGAGGTCGCAAGCAGAAGCATCCGCATGCATCGATGTCTCGCTGACATCGGTGACTGGTCACAGCATGACACGACAAGAGGCCCGTTTGACAGGTGCCGACAACGGGAAATGGTGAGAGGTGGCGAGCTGTTGCAGACTTTGAAGGCATCAAATCCGCATGCGGTCTGTCGCCTGGAGGACTGGTGGTGGCCCAGGGGGCGGAAAGACTGTGAAGTCAAGGTACGTGCACAATGAGAATGGCTGCCATCGACCGGATCTTGTCCATGGGCAGCAAGTCCTAGCCAAAGGAGGGGTCCAGATTGAGGCTGAATGCGGGAGCCTTGTTCTGTTTTTGTAGAGGCCGAGGCGCTGAGGGTGCCCCGGGACTAGAGCTGGGCTTGGCCAGGCCCGGTAGAGTCGTTCGTTGAGGAGAACAATGAAAGGCGACAAGGAAACGTCGAGGCGCAGCTTCTGTAGGTCCTCCGTCTTTCAAATCGACGGTGGGGCCAGTTGCGTGACGCTATCACCATGTCGCACCTTGCCCTACTGCGGAGGAAAGTAGTTTACTTGGATGTCATAACCTGGAGTGTATAGGTTCCTGAGGCATTTGGCCTACTATCAGGTGTTGCTACTGTGCAGTGCTGTTGGCAAACGGCGGATGGTCGAGGCGGCCGGGGGTGGCAGGTCCCAGGTTGTGGCTCAACGCTCGCTCTAGCTGGCGGGTGATGAGTAACCCGTGGCACATTTCCTGCTCCAAGTTGACTTACGTGAGTGAGGTACGTAGGTGATGGCAGATGTGTGTTCCTTCGGGACGCAATTGCCTAAGGGAGGTACTATGCACCAAGTACATCGCAGGTAAGCAACTTCCTTATAATTGCTAGTATCGACGGCGTGGACCCAGCCGTCCGGCTCAGGGTTACGGTTGGTCCCAGCAATCAGGAAGGTGTGCAAGCCTCCCCGCACATGGCCTTTGTGGTTCATTGGCCCCCTTGCCTTCCTCGTCTTTTCCCGTCCGCCTACCACCGCCAGCTACTTTTACTACCTAGCCTTTGCATCTGTCATCTGTTATAGAAGATAGCCACCATCAACAACAACCCCGATTTCCTCCTGCGTTTTGGAGAGTGACTTTTGCCACGTTGCCAACATGTGACAATGCTAACTTTGACATGACCATGTGTGGTCCATTTTTCGGGTTGGCTTCCCAGGCAGCAATTTTTATATTTATTTTTATTTATTTATTTACAAAGCTTGACCGGATAGATGGCTAGATATTCTACCTGGCCGGACATTGCCCCACTCGTCTCACTCCTTCGTTATCGATCCAATTAGCTACCTTGGGTGAAGCACAGCAAGGCCGATGTTTTGGGTATTGTATCTCGCTTGCCCAGAGGCACTGTCAACGTAGTGCGGTTAGGTAAGGTGGTTCCAGGCACCGCCCCTAACATTGTCCCCCGTTGCCAAGAACAGCCGTGAGACCTTTACGCTCGTAACGACTAATCGACTGGATGGCGGCTGATCTCGCATTGCCGGCCACATTGGGCAGGTGGTCTTGCAGTTGGGCCCATTACGTATCCTACCCTCCACACCCACCTTGTCAAATGGTAGGTACTTGCTGCGGGGACAAGGCGCCGACACTCACCACCACATGCACCTAGACCGCACCAATCTACTGGGGACCAGGCCGGGTGGTGATGTGCATAATTGCAGGACAGTAGGTACATGTCAAAAGTATGGGCGGACATCGTGACTTGTTTGTGGGCTGCACCCACCACGACGAAACGAAGCCAAAGACATGTCGACATCAGAAAAGAAAGCTGAAAATCTACCAATCCTGGAGGGAGGCAAGGCAACCCAACCCAGAGGCCCAGCAACACGGATACATAGCACCATGGTCCCGACCGTGACGGTGCAACCTGCAGCCTGCAGTCCAACCCAGCCCACAGCAGACTCCCTGATCCAAGGGCAAGGGTGCGTTTGGATCCTCGCCAAACACTGACAGAAAGGGAAACAACGACGAGTGAGGCTGAACTGGTCGGTGAACCTCCCTGTCTGTCTTGTAGATACTCGAAACTCGATACTTGACCAAGCACAACTTAACGAAGAAGCGGGGCCGCTTGGCTCTATCTCGGTCCTGTTACAGCGGTACTACGACATGACCAAATTTTTTTTTTTTTTGAAAGGACGGGGTAAACAGAAACAAAACCAGAGAGAATGCGCTGTAGCCCAATCCGCCTTGCCGCCCTCTATGTCCACGGAGCATACATGCGCTATGCACCACCTGCCTTGGACGATTTAAATGTCCCGTGTCTGCAACTGCACCTTGCATATGCATCTAAATCCGAACTCCCAAATTGTATTTGTGTTTTCTTTCCTTCCTTTTTCTGTTGAAAAATTTCCCCATTTCGATTGCATTTGATCTTCCTCTGCCTCGGCAACCCCCCTCCCCGCCGTTCACACATCCCATCCCATCTTCCATCGCCTTTGCCTTCTCCCCTCACCTCTGACCTTCCTTAACTTACACTGGAGTCCTGGACCCCGGAAAGGCAAACGTTCATACCTTAGTCCGGCATGGGGCCTTACAAATGCTAGGACGCAGGGGCGGTTGCTAGAAGACGCTGCGAATGCGAATGCGCAAGGTAGGCAGGCGCTCGGCCGCTGACATTCCCCCGCTCCTGATTCTGTTCCCGTTCCATCTTTGTTCTGTGCCGTGCTTTGTTCATCGCTCTCCGCAAGGTACCTCATCATACCTCACAATATGGCCATGTACCTTGCCTGAACATGTTGGCCCCGTCAACAAACGCCAAGCGTGTCAATGTCATGTTTTTACGCCTCCTCTCCCGTCGGAATCTTGTCATGATTTGACATGCTTCATCCCATCAAACAACAACACAAACTCGCCGTCGTTGCATGTCTTGGCACCACGTCTGGGACAAAGTGAATTCGGGTTGGGCGAGCGTATATGCGACTCAATGACGGAAAGTTGCTGCTACCCCGTGGCGGCTGCATATCGTCGTCCACCCGGCATGTTGTTATCCTCAAATGAATGGTACGGTGGGGGCTTCTTGATTGTTTCCTCCGCCAGGCTATCTATAAGCATGCCGTATAGTATGTACCTGGTACCTGGTGTCGCTGGGCCCCCATGCCGTACCTTGTGAGCAACGGGGCATGACTAGCACCCGTTGCGTGCTTTTCATCTCTTGTCTCTCGTGCCGTGGCTGCCTTTGTCCGGCAGAGGAAAGGTCAGACAACTCTAGTCAGCCGCGATGACTGACCAAGTCGAATCGTGGAGGCTTTGTCTACCTCAAGCGAGTGTGGGCTCTGATTGTGGCTTCGAGCGGGGTTCCCTCTCCATTACTATTACCATTGCTCCCCAAGCCCACTGCTTCGAGCATGAGGCCGGACGTGATTGGGGGGTGGCAGTGGATGAGGAAGTAGAAATGGGAGTGGGACTTGGCTCACTGTGAACGTAGTACGGATACCGATGTGAAATGTGGATAGAGCGGGGCTGTTTTGACCTGTCCTGGGCCGTTTTTGAGTGTCGGGTTGCGTTGGTCTGGGCCATGTCGATGTTTTGTGCACACTACGAGTAATGTTATGCCGGATACTGCTGCCGCGCCCCATCCCGACTTACCCAACGCAGTTGTTGCGTTGTCTGCTTTGGTGCCGGGATCGGTTCTCCTCTGCAATGGGCTGCAACTGTATGTCCAAGATGGCCGTGTCTTGCTACGACCGCTGCCGCCACATGACACCAGTATCGATTGCCTCAAACTCCTCACCCTGACTCTGGCCATGGACCCTGGTCTATTTTGCCTTGCTGCTTCCGGCTGCCAATCGACAGATCCGTTCCACAACTTGGCACAACTGGATTACACAAGGCAATGCAATAGGCGCCGATTTGCTGAAGAAGAACCTTGAGCGATTGGTGACTAGGTATGTGCACAGCATGTGATGGGAGGATGAGTTCCAAATAAGGCACGCACGTACCGAACAATTACACATCCTCCAGAGGAAAGCTTAGCTAAGGCGTCCGCGAAGCTTGGCTCGCTTCGTGCCCTCTGGCCGTTGTTGACGTTTGTCCGATGCCTAACTGACGCTTTGGTTCCTCGTCCCTCTCCTGGAACTTTCCCCTGCGGCAACGTCCGGCAAGAAAATAATCATTTGCATTTATGTTACGACGCTTGGTCCCCCTGAGGGACACGCCATCCCTATTCGCACTTCGAACCAAGCCAACGAGCCAGTCGGCTGTCAGAACCCGCTTGGCAGCCCATCACAGACCATGCCCTCCACGACTTTGAATCATGCACAAACACAAGCGCACACTCATATGAACGAACGAACACTTACGCAGCCCTCCCAGTTGAACGGCCGTTAGTCAGTCAATCATCGCCTGCTCAAGCCTACCTGTCTGTCAAAGCTTGCCCTGGCTGTCACTGACCGGAATCTTTGTGCTGGTACGCTCGGACTCTCTGCATTGCGCTGGCCCCTATGCTCTTCGTAATTGCCCGGCCACGGACGATGCAGTGAACAGGGAAGGGCCATCTATGGCCCTTGACGAAATCGATGGAATTGATTAAATTGACGGGCGCAGCATAACCAGAAGAGATCGGATTGTTTGGTCCACCAAGTACACCAGAAACGGCATCCAGACCCCCTGGCCTTCAGTTCTACTGCTTCCCAGAGCTGCTAAACAAACCAGGCACAGGGCCAATGAATAAGATACATGGAGAGAAATACTTCCCACGGCAGACGCCCAATCGCGTTCCCAGTCCCATCATAACCTTACTTATCCACCCAGCCTTTGACACACCCCCGATATGATCGCCGGTCCGCCCCCCCAACCGGTCGCGTTCCACTCGCTGCCACCCCGGCCAGCTGAACACGGTCCTCCCGGGATAATGGATGAGCGGGTGATGCAACATGATTTACGGAGTGCTGCTGCCGTACAGCTATCGCTTCTGCTTCCGTCGCTCTACCGAACTCGCCTGCTCAGGACGACATGATGCTACCGTTTCCAGCCTGACAGCCTCCGATGAAGTCCGATCCCATGTTGACTACACTCCTCAACGCTTCTGCTTGTCTCTCTGAGAAATCTGAAGACGGAACTAACCTCAGAAATGTTCTGGGGTGGTGAGAAAGGCATGCAATGCCCGCCCATCGCGGCATATCGCATCGCATCCGCATCGAAGCCACGCACGGAGCATAGTCCGCTGCATACCTAGACACTCGCGCCACAAATTTGGGGATTCTGCACAGGTGCGCGCGCAGCCATACATCATGTACATGCAGAGTCTGTGCCTTTTGCGACTCGCACTCGCCATATTGGCCTGATTTGATCTGGGATATGCAATTTGGGCCAGCATTTTGAGCTCGGCACGTCAGCCTTCGGTTGATGGACTCGAGGGATCTGAACCACATGTCTAGGACTCCTGTCGCCTCCCGGACGTATCGTTCGTGCATTCAAGTGTGTCCACGGGGATAAGGCAGCATGAGACACGTTGACATACGCCTGTCCAGCAAAATAAGGTGGGTGCGTGGTAGTCCATCAGGTGGAATATGGGCTCTCTGCGGGTTTTCCGAATGCGCTTGGCTAATTCCGTCGCCAAGGCATTTCCAAGCGTGCATCTGCATATGTGGCCCTCTCTCGCCCGTCGTGATAGCTATCTCATCCTAACTCCATTAGCACACGGTATTGAAGTACTGGGCAGGGCATAACATGGTGCAGCAGTAGCAACAGCAGGATGAGGAGACAGAGACCAAGAGCAACTCGGTGCGACAGGTAGCTAGCAGCTGCACATGCCCCGCGGCGCCGAATGCGCTGAGCTGCTCTCAAGAGGTGCATTCCATATCACTACTCACCAAAAAGGATTTGCACTTTCACGATCGAGACCCTCTTCGTCCTCACCTTGCCTCATCCGTCAGTCCAGCAACGCCCGATTCCAGCAACGACATACATCCTGGCATCATCCTGGCATCAGATCAGAGAATCCTGTCCAACTGGGTCTCTGGCGTTGGCTTGGCTTGGGCTGTGGCTTGAGCCGGGGCCGCTTCGAGGGCCAGGGACAGGCCCAGTACCCAAGGCAAGAACAAGGATCCTGGTTAGGATCATAACCGGGACCGGGACAGGCGTACGAGCCGGGGGGGCGAGGTGGGAGAAACAGAGACAGGCCGGGGCCAGGGGTGTGTCTCGAAGGGAAATAGCCGTAAGTCAGTCCGTCAGTCGAAAGTCTTTCCTACCGTCTGGGTTTGGCTTAGGTGCTGGGATGTCGATGAAAATGGACTAGCCTTCATCCCCCCGTCTTTGCTATTTACTGTAAATTTGGTGTCTGCAGTTGGTGTTGTTGTTGCTGGTGCTGGGCTTTGAGCCTGAAGGATGAGCGGCTCGTTGGTTACGGATACCTCACCCTGTCGTGTCGGGTACGTTCCCAGGCAGACCCAGGCCGCCCCGTACCGCACGCGATGGAGGTGATCTCCCACTTGCCCACCCAATCCACCTCAGCGTGCTGGGCCTGGATTTCTGGACCTGCGTTGGGCCAGGATCTGGGCCTGGGCCTTCTCTGCCTCCGCCTCTCTCTCTCACACACACACACACGCACACCTTTCTCGTCATCTCTTCCACTAGGTTGCACAAAAAAAAAACCGTGACGGATACAGTTCGAACTGAGGGCCCCTCCGCCCCCTCTTAGCTGTACCCCCCTTAAACATCTCCACACCTCTAGCCCCTGATCCAAGGTACACATCCAAGGTACCTTGCCTAGGCATAGTATCTATCGTCTTCGCCTTGTACTGGACTGAACTACCTACCTAGCCACCTGAGCTACGATGCAGTTTGTTGAGTCTCACACCCCCCTCCTCTATGCAACTCATCCCCCCACCCAGACAGGAAAGGCGTCTACCCTCTTCCAGCTCTATCGGATCGTGCCTTTGGTGCTGATGCTTTGCTACATACCCTGCAGCACCTTGCCTTACTTGGTGCTGGTCGGGGATTTACAAGAACCGTCGCTCCACGCACCATCATCACATCCTTTCTACCTCCCGTTCTTCTTCCTACCCTCTAACCAGGTTCATTCCAAACTTTAACCTTTCTTTTTCTTCCGTTGTCCCCATGCCCTCCAATTTTACTCTTGGATTCGCAGACATCTCCTTCTGAGCGCACTGCCTCTTCTACCTCTGCACGTTGTCTCTCGGCCACGCTGCTTCCACCTGCTCAACCACATATATACGCAGACATCCCACGCCCATCCAAGACCTCATTCAGCCTCTTCACTCCCACCATCAAACCGTCTCTTCATATAACCATTGCATATACTCTAGACGCCCACCAGGACATCAAGCATCATCACCGGCCCATACATCTCCCCCTAATACTTTTGTCGACTATCATTTCCCACTATCGCAACTATTGCTTCCGCTCTTGCCACATTACTTTTCAGCCTTCGTTTATTCTCGGCCTTGCCACTACCACATCGTCATCGTTACAATGGCTTCCCAAAGGAGAGGACCGTGGTCACAACAAGAAGACGCGTACCTGATGCAGCTTGTCAACGACCAGGGCCCTCTGAATTGGGTACGGATTGCCCAGGCCTTGGGGACGCGGACACCAAAGCAGTGCAGAGAGCGATTTCACCAAAACCTCAAGCCCACTCTCAACCACGAGCCCATCACCCCCGAAGAAGGTGCCCAAATAGAGTTGCTGGTCAACGAGATCGGCAAAAGATGGGCAGAGATTGCGCGACGTTTACATGGCCGCAGTGACAACGCCGTCAAGAACTGGTGGAACGGAAGCCAGAACCGTCGTAAGCGTCACGACCGCCGTAGAGCCAACCAGGGCAGCTCCGGCTATGACGACCGGAGATATGGCCACTCTACTTTCCAACGACCAGCCCTCACCATCAACTCCCACGCTGCCTCGCTCCCGTTTCCAAGGCATGGCATGTCTTCCCCGGTCTCCCCTACCTTCTACGGCCATGGCCAGCCCTACTACCAACTAGAGTCGCCCCTTCCATCCCCAAACTCTACCTCATCCCCCGGTAGCGACACACTTGATGGCGAGGCATCTACAATGTCGGACATTGCTTCCAGCTATACAACGTCTCCTCAGTGCCTGTCGAGAGGCACGTCACCGTCCATCCAATTAGCTCCTCTCCGTATGGACGATAACTCGGCTCCGAGATCATTGCCACCCTTTGGCAGCCTTTTGCACGCTTCGAGCGAAAGGAAGGAAGCTGGTCACATTCGTTTACCTTCTCTTCCATCGCACCTCTTGACCGCACCCAACTCGCCTGTAGGGACAGCCGTATCGCACGCGCTGCCGCCGCCATCGCCTTCGGCAGCAGACAAAGACTCCAGAATGGATGTCTCTACGCTACTCGGCTGAGCCATTTTTCTTACCTATTTCTTTGCCTTTGCCAAGCGCAACTTCAATGTACACAGGTACACTGTATCAAGAATGTACGGGTTAAAAGGCGCAGCTATATAATGGGTGGGATATCTGACGAGCTGAGCACCAGACCAAAAAAAAATTTGGCGTCCTTTTTTTTCTTTTTTTTTAAAGTTGGTTTAATACCCCAGCGAGGGGACGGCGCATTTGGGAGACCTGATATATGATGAAGGTCTAGCATGGAATATTGAGGTTGCAGAGATTCAGGAACAGAATCACACCATGTACCTCTCTGATTTACATATACGCACAAAGATGCGGAAAACTTCCAATAATCAAAACGTTGCTGAGCATATCCTAGACTCTTTGCACATACGACTGTGCACATGCTATGTGCGTCTCGGCGTTGAGTGCAAATGCTCTCTTCACCCATCCCCCGATTTATTTCAACTTCATTGGTTAACAAATAAATTTGTGATTAAATTCCAACGTGGTTCCAATAGATACTGTCTGTGGTCAGCAGCGTCTGGGCTGGTGTTGGGAAGGCAGCTAGAGACAGGGAATGGCACGGTGATTATTTCAAGTTGGCCGCCACGTCAGCGATGGCCGGAGGTTGGCGAGTGTGGATTTGTTGCGGCAAAAAGCAGAGGCCAGGGGTTCCCCCCCTGGTTCCGCCATTAAGGCGCCGTACTCAACGTTCAAAATCGACTTTGTCATTTGTTTTTGTTTTTATGGGGCCTCGGTTGAAGTGATGTAGGGTAATTACTCCAAGCACTTACTCTGTTAGACTCTGCTGTTACGAAGCGAAGCGAATGACTCTGTCGGAGCTCGGAGTAGATGTAATAAAAATAAACAATGAAAAAAAAGGTGCGAAATATCGGATGGTTCAGGCTCAGGCCTAGGCTTAGGCGTTGCAGCTGCAGTTGCTGCGCTAGACCATGGACGAAGACGAGGCGGGAGGACTGGAGGACAGGGCCAACATCGGCAGCCAAACACGAGATTGGGGGAGTTGCTGCAGATGTGGATGCGGAAGTGCCTCTGTCGATCATGACGAGGATTTCGGACACAAATGGGGCAGACGTAGGCAGCGACGAGCGGAGGAGACAAAGAAGCGAAGGAGGAGCATGACATATCTAGGACAGGAAGGACGGACGGACGGACGATAATGAATCGATCGCAAGTAAGGGACGTCAGTATGGGGTTTGGCAGTGCATGTCATAGGAGGCGACTTGGAATTTTCATTGAACCGAGGACATCCCGAAGATCTCATGATGGCCTCATTGCAAAACCTGACGATGAGAGGTCACTAGCGCTGGGGCATTTACCTGCAAACTGAGGCAAGGTAATTAATCAATCCGAGGCAGGGCTAGTACTGCGGTCCAAGTTAGTCATTCCAATCCAATCCAATTCGGCAAGCCCATTGGAAAGAGAAAGGAACGGCTGTGGAAATCAGATCAAGGCTCCTTCCAGCTGAAAAGTTAAATAAAACCTACCCCAAAACCAGGGTACCATGTAAGGCACAGAGTACCTAACAGCGTACGAACTGGGTACATTTGCTCAGGTGAGGTTGGGTATCTCACAGTAGCCAAATATGTGTGGTAAAGTACCTTGGCCGATGTACCTCATTTTCTTTCCCTTGGGCACTTCGCCGGTCTACCACACCTGGAGACGCCCAATAACCCGGCACCTTGGGATGACGATGATGGCTGTCTGTTGTTCTCTCATCTTGACTTGACAGTTCCTCAAACCACCTACGCAATGCCCTTACTGAAATCATCGGGCACGGACATGACCAAACCCATCAACCACTGATTTGCTCTTGCACCTGCTACCGAGGAAGAGTCGCCCGTCTTCCCGCGCATTCGCACCGCACATACACATGTACGTACACACGCACGATCGATCAATTGCCGGCAGATGGAGGACGAGCTGAGAGCAAGGACCAGCGGCCAATGGCCCACCATGAATGCATTGATGGGCACTGGAGGTCGTGCAAAATAACGCCGTGGTCTCTGTGGGACCCTGGTCTCCCACCTTCGGCATGTTTATGTCCCGTGGACGATCCCTGGTGGACGAGCGGATGGCAGCGAGTTGGCACTGAGGCCGTGCTGGCGGGATCGAGCAGGATCTGCGGCCCCTTGAACGACATACACATCCCAACTGGGATGCCCTGGCAAGCTTGGCTCTGCCTCTGCCACTCACTGCCTCTGCGAAGTACCCGCGCTTTTGCTTCCCAGCTAAGCCAAGCCCACGAACAGGAGGCACAGGCAGAGAGCTAGAGGGGCATGTAGAAGGAAGCAAGTTAAAAATCAATCGGTGAGTCAACCAAGCCCAAACAAACCTAAGCCTAAGCAACGGAGCACGAAGCAAATAACACCAGAAGGATGGTAAAACCGCAGCTCGCCAATCCAGTTCACTTGCCCCAGAAAAAGACAACAACACCAACACCACAATAAGCAGCATATATGATGATACCTTGCCATTGCCTTGACTCGACCAATGAACAGTGATAAAAGTGTTGAAGGCGTTGTCAGCTACGATGATATTGCCGACCGGTTAACCATAACTTACCACGCCGGCCTGGCTTGGCCTGTCCAACTCAACTTAGCCCAAGTATCGAACGTATCAATCAAGCCAAACTAGACCCGTCCATCCGGGCCGTTTCCGGCCACAAGTTGGTCGGCCGTTCGCACAGCCAACGCCCGCACCTGCATCCGCACCCAAGAAGCCCTATAGATCATCATCGCCTGTGGTGCATTCGTCCAAGACAAACGGTACATCAAGGATCGACGCCCTCCCGACACCATTAAGTACCCGTCATTTCGTTACTGTCGACAGCCTCGGGTACATCGCCATCTCTCACATCACTTGCGGCGTCATCCGCCAATCCGCATGGCAGTGGATGCTGTTATTTGCCATCAATTGCTGGGCATGTCGCCGATGTCCCGGGGAAAGGGAGTGACCCCATATATGGGATGCCTCACTCCATACGTACGTAATATACGGGCGAAAGAGCTTAAGCGTAGGTTGATAAGACGAGAGAGAAAATAGTACACGGGATAGACGTCGAAACAAACCATAACAAACAGGGGAGTCGAATTTCACCCACGTTGAGTGGACCGCAACCCAGGGGCTGGCATCCGAAAGGCCTTGGCGAATTGATTCCACATCACATCAGATGCCCGGCGATCATCTGGGTTACTGCGTAGCATTGGGATCTCGACGCGAGGTTAGTGGAGGGTATCATTGAGGTGTGACCTAGGCGATTCTTGGCTGCTGCTGCAACACGGATATTGCTAAGGTTGACGATCATCCCTGTGAGGGTTAGATGGGGTTTGGAAACGGACACGGAATCGGAGGAGGAAAGGGGGATAAACAAGAGACATGGGTGTCGAGCCGACAGGCATGGGGGGTCGAGAGAAACGATGCGAGGATGGATCTGAGATCCCATTTTATTTGGGTGACCTGCAGCCGACGAATCGATGGGTTGTATCGACATGAACATGGAACACGTTCACCCCATCGCCGGGGCCCCGGGCCAATGGCCTCCCGTCGATCAACGGCCGGCCAGCGGCGTAGGGGAGATGGGAGGTGGACTAAGTATAGCAAGGGTAGGCCCAGCTTTCCTAACGGGAAGCCTCACAGACAGGGGAGAAGCCTGGCACGTAATTTACCAAGCGTAAGCAAACTACATACAGCTTATGGGGACGCTCCGTATTTTCGTTCTCACGTAGGTTGGGAGAGAAAGACTTTGATAGTTTTCTGCCTGAGCACAGGCAGGACAGGGAAGGGTGGGAGCAAGAGCTCGGCAACAAGCAAACCAACTCATCTCAGCCCAAGAACAAGGGGAAACAAACCCTGCCCAGTCCCCCATCCCTCGGTGCTCCGCATCCGAGGTTTCCAACCAACCGGCCAGCCACTCAGCCCTTCAGCCGTTATACGGGTGCCTGCTGTCTCTTGCCCCTGGACTGTGACTCCTGTGTCTGAGACAGGAAGCTAGGCCAGGGCCGGGCGGGTAAGGTATTTGCAATTGGGATCCGCACGTAAGGTAAGGTGAGGGCAGCGCACTGGCACGTCAAGCGAGCTCCCGGTTGCTGTCGTTGCTGTCGTTGCTGTTGTTGCTGTTGTTGCTGTTCACAACGGGACGTCGGTGCTCACTTCAGACTTGTCATTTCTGACTGACATGTCTTGCTGCAGTCGCATGGCTACTACAGGGCTCACAGTTTATCAATCTGCACCACGTTGGAGCGTTATATCCGTACATCATATCCGCCGCTCAGCTTTCTTTGCCCAAGGAGCCTTACCCTGCTTGGGCAGCTGTGCGAACAGACGGGCCTCCCAATCCTGCTCCTCCGCGCGTTAACCGCACATACAATAAAAGGCCATGCATACGCATACTACTGCAGACAGAGAAATGTGTGCAGAATTTTTTATGGTCGTGTTTCCTCCCCCTTGATCATGGTTTCTTTTCAAACCCCTGCTGAACACTGTTGGTTAGTGATGATGCATACCACAAGGTAGGGGCAACGACTGATTCCCAACTGCAGAGCAAGCTCGTCATCCGTACTGTCGTTAATCGACGGGGTGGGGTGCTGATGGCTGGCTGATGCTGCACCCCCTTGCCCCAGACATGGACTACAAAAACCTCATTGTTAGAAGACCGACAAACTGACACCCCTCCCCCCCTACCCGATGGTTTCGCGGCAGGGATTAAAACAACAATCCTGCCGTATCTTGGACGGCCCCGAACCTGGATGACGGATATCACTACTCACATCCGTGGCTGTGGTTCACCCCGATTTCGATCTTGGCGTGGACAAGGACAAGACGCCAGGCACTGAGAAACATGAGCACCAACGGTCGACCAAGTGTTTAGAGTACCTCGTTGTGTACAACGGAGATCTGGGGCCGTCCGAGCCTTCCCTAGTCACCATATTTGCTTGCCTTGTTAGATGACTAGGCGCCTCAGTATGCCAGCTGCATGCTCTTGCTGGGAAGAGGCCTCACTGACTCAGCCTGACCTCCGGCCCCATTTTTGCCTTTCTCTCCTGGTCATCATTGATATGATATCCGCTTGGCTTCGCCAGGTGGTGATATCCCGGCCTTCTCTTTGCCGCTCTCCTTGCACATTGTCCCCTCTCGCCTCTCTCAAGCTCCCAGAGTATCCGTATGTATCATGCAGGCAAAGTAATCCTGCTTGTGTCTTGTGAATCTAGTCTTCCGGGGGAGTTGGGCAATGCTTCCTTGTGACCGATTGAAGTTGCAAGCCACATACGGCACGCCATTAAGCTGCGATGCCCCAGACACCAGAACCCAACGGACCTGGCCAGGTCAGACCAGAGCGAACTAAGCAAGAGCTGCCTGTTTCAGAGGGGAAAGCAGCATGACAAATCCCCTCTTAACCCCTTGCTCTCGACACACACACATGCACGCAGAACGCCTTCCATCCGATCAAAGCAAGCCAGACTACGTACCATATCCGCAAGGGACCTGCCAAACCAATGGTCCGGGTGCCAATGCAAGGGGGCGAGGGCTCACTCTCGTCAATGCGCACCTCCTCATCATCACCAACACACATCTTTAACTCGCCTGCATGGGGCGGTTATGTTATGAATTGCTCCGCTACGGAGTGGTGGTGGCGGCGAGAGGGAGAGAGAGAGAGAGAGAGAGAGCAACAGCTTCATTACGGTCATGGGCTGTGTCTGTTAGAGTTCTGTACTTGCATATTAACCATCTACTGCCTGTCCACGGTATGAACGCCGCCAACGGGGACTCTGTACCACTTCACTTTTTGGGAGAATAGAATTCTGTGAAACAAAATAGAAAATCACCACTGTGCTACATCACCCAACCCATCCTCGTCTACTTCAGCTGCTGCATCATCATCATTCTTGTGCGAGCTTGGACTTTGCCAACTGAGGAGGGATGTCGGTGAACCGGATGGCCTGTGCTTGTATTACTTAGTGGCGCTCGGGTTGGCAGTCTCCCGCGATAAACTTTATTTGCCAACATATTTTTTTCCATAAAAATAAATAAAAAAGGACGAAATTGAAAAACTCCGACCTTCATAGTCTTCAATATTGGGCAAGGTTTCTTTTCTGGAAAGCCATGCCCACTTCTGTCCCTGAGAATTCCCACGCCCGCACACGGACTTGTGAAGCATTGACACACGCGGGTCGCACGAGCCGGCCACGGCGGCACAGACAACGTCAACCGCCACCACATCTCAACATGTTATTATGATCCACACCATCCAAGAATCAGCCACAGCACCCAACAGGAATAGTCACAATCGTTTGGATTATTGTCTGTGGAGGCTGGTCACTCTGTGACCTCGTGCCTGCGCCCACATACAGGTCCACGTCCACGTCGATCAATCGACTCCCCTCGACGCCATGGCACTTTCAGCACATTTCCCGCGTCCGTACGACTCCTGCAAATTTAATACCCAGAGCGCTTTTGTATCACCGCACTCCCGACGGGGAACACTATGCTCTACCCGCCGGCACACTCAGAACATAATCGTACTTGTTTAAACAAATCACAAGCACTTATGGCAAAGCCAGCGTGGGTGTGGTACCCGGCGTTAAGGGTGTCAGGAGGAGACGGAACCATGGCAAGTCCAAAGCTTACAGCATGCCATGCATGTCGGCTTTGCCGTGTCTTCCATCTCTCGCCTCGCCATTGGAGGCGTATGTGGCGGGGAAGTAGATAGTGTCACGAGTGGCTATCTCGTGGCTCTCTCTCTCTTGTGGTCTCAGGCGTGCGACCATGCCCGCCTGTTCGGGCTAGGGGGTAGAACATCGAGCTAAGTCGAAAGAGATGCTGCAAGTGCTGTGGTTGACGCGTCTCACACAGTCATCTCTTTATCTACCTACGATTGACTCTTAATTAGCTCTCTCTCTGTCGTTTGCAGCCTCGTGCTCGGGGGTATGGTCCCAACGGCCGATCGATCCAAGACAGCGGATGGCCGAGACAAAGGGTTGGAACGGCCTAGGCCTTTACCTTCGTCTGCTGATTTAGTGACATAGCCCGGTATGTGGTGTTTCCAGAGGCTATGCATGCCATAGACGGACAGATAATGTAGATGGTGAAATAGACAGTGCTGAGTATTGCCGTCGGCTCAAGCCGGGGGCATCACTCTCTTTGAATGACACGCAAAACATGAAATGAATGAAGGTAGCTACTGCCAGTGGTCAAAGTCGCCATGAAATTCTTCCGAGCAATAGTAGGTAGTCCAGCAAGGTGCGATTCTTCGTCTGAGCAGCTGGAGGTAAACGAAGTGGAATGAAGAGAGAAGGGAGTAGGGGGGAGACTCTCGTGTCCTGTCCGTTCCACATCTCCTTCGCTGCGGAAACCTGGCAAGGAAAAACGCCTCGCTGATCGACCGCGTGCGTCAAAGGCTGTTGCGATCGTGTTTCAATCTACTTTCACACGCCATCACCTTTTCCATAGGACAGCCTCTGCTGTTCGCTGACGGAGAGCCTGGCCTGGCCATATCTGACGTGAAAGTTGTGGCCAGACCAGTCTCCGAGCCGAAAGCTAACAAAGTAATTCTGTCGATAGCCGGAGCCATGATGGAGTTGGCTTATTTACTTGCTTGTGCCTTTTTTCAAGCGTTTCTCTCGCACGCTAGTTACCCCCTCCCCTTGTGTCTTTCACTTCCTGCAGCGGAATTGAAGGAAAACCGCAGTTCTACAAACACCTCTACAACCCTGAACCTGCCCCACGATATAGAGATATGCCGGATCTCCCTATGTGCTTGTGACTTGGAAATTCTTCCTGTGAACTAGCATCCACCCGTCCGCCGCCGCCGCCAGCCTTCCTGGGAGAGCAACGCTGCCACTTCGTAAACCTTGATGGCTACACAGGCAGGGCCAGGCTCTAGGGGGCGAAGTTGACTCGGTCTGAGAACTTCACTCGGTAGTTCTGGTTCAAATTTGGTTGATAGCTTGCCATATGAGTACTTAATAACTGGCTGTATGCACGTATGAGTAATGAACGGGATATTCTATGAACACGGCTTGCTTTAGCTATGTGTACCTCATAATATAGTAAAGGGAATGATGGCTACTGTCACAGTCTTGGAGTAGGGAGACAACAAAATGTTCTCGAGTGTGCTAGACTACTGCCCCCGCATGGCCCTATCCCACCAAGGTCGGCCCGTCGTTGTAAATCCCTCAGTACCAGTGCTCTTGCACGCATCAGCCCCATAGCCTCTTCGCCAGGAGGCTTCCTGTCCCTCGCTGCTAGCCCGCTTCTGTGCCCGGCATGCCGTTATCCGTGCCTGGCTGGCTTCTGTAGCTCGCCGTTCCATCGGGATAACATAACCCCGATGTTACCTCCAATTCATTCCAAACAGTTCTCGAGACCTCAAGGAATATGTTGTGTGTACATCAAGTGCGATTCGTTCCCCGAGAACTGGACATGCCCCCCTCTCTAGCACAACCCCCAACACTGTGGTCCCATTTGAAAAGTGCCGTCGTATCGGGGGTCCGAACTTCTTACTACGAGGCCTTCTCAGACTGTAATCTCGATAAAACCCGCTCGTGAGTGCCATGGGGTTTGCTTTGATTGACACTAGGGCAGAAGTTCCCCTCCCAACACACTGCCATCCGCGCAGTTGTCCTGGCCGTTTGTGGAATGAGCCACACCGACCAAAGGCAGCGGTGAAATACCATCCTCTCCCGGGTCGAAGGAAAACTCTCTTCTGTGGCGGTAGACTTCAGAGGCTTTTTGATGAGCAGGGCACGAGTGCCCGCCGGAGCCTGCCATCGAGACATCCGGGTGGCCATCGGGCGACCACTGGTCGCCCGAATTGTCCGTAGCGGCCGTTCCGGGTCTCACTGGGCCGACGCTGGGGGTCCGTTGAGGCAAGGCACTGCATAGCTCATTCATATCGGTATAATCATCTGACATGTCTTTGGTGGTTTCTGGAGTATGCGTTGACGTCTTGATAATTTGCAAACGTGACGATCGATGGGACAATTCGGGCGCAATAGACTTGGCAGGCAGGTTGTCTATGATCCTGCCCTCTGTTGTCGTGTTCTTGCCATCCTGCTCCGAGCTCTTTGCGACATCCCGGGCTATGTCGGCCTCATTAGGTGGCCACTTTTTTCTCGAATACTTCGTGGCCCAGTACTGTCCCCGCCGGAGATTCCGCAGTTTCTCGCTCAACTCAATATCGGCATTTTCATTCAGTTTTGGGTACATTGTCACTTTTTACTTAGCCTGTATGTCATATACGGTAAAACGAACGGTTTTATAGCTTACAGACTGTTCGATGCGTCTGGTGCGGGCTTCCCGAGGTTGCCAAGTTTCGCGAATCTTCCATGCTATCGGATTTATCGGGGTCTCGTCTGTCTGCAGCGTTTCTTTCAGTCCACGTTCAATGGTCCACGCCACAGCTTGTCAATAGATGAAACCTACCTTCCCCAGGGCTGCCCTTGACCTTCTCAATTCTGGCCCTGAAGAGTCTAGATGATCGAGCGCTTCTATCCATGACACTGCCGGATCTGGCTAAGACGACTGCACCAACACCGTCAGGGGCGACATTGGCAAGTACCATTTCCATACGCTTGATCTCAGCGAGGAAGCCGGCCTCTTTCTTCTCCCATTCCGCTGAAATTTTGGTGAATTCATCGAGACTGTGCTGCTTCGTCTCCTTTTCTTCTGCCAACGCCTGCTCGGTTGCTTGAAGTCGCTCCTGTAGCTTCCAATATCCCTCGAGCAAATGTAGAATGTAAGCATTGTACTCTCTGGGTACTGGGTCGAAGATAGGTTTGGTCATCATGATATAGTGTAAGGCGTTGACCATTTGTTCCAGGGAAAGGGTGCCCTCAGTTTGATCTCGCCCCTGGAAGAGGATCGCTTCGATTGAGTCCACCGGCGATGGTGACAGCCGACGAGAGGATGAGAGCGACCCATCTGACATGATGCTGGGGCAACCATGCTTGGCAGAGTTGAGGATGTCAAGGCTAGCAATACGAGGGATAGACCTTCGTTGTTGGGACCTGGCGTTAGGGAGGCCAAGCTGCGTTGAAGGGTCATTCTCGACAGACTGATTCAGTGTCATCTCTGATTTCCGTCGCTGAGGGAATGTCCTTAGCCACTCTAGATCCGCCATCACTTCCATAATGATGTTGACCAATGGTCTGCCCACCTATCATTTGGGTGAAACGTTGTTGATTCGGGTTCGTGGAACCCGCCTGCTTGGTGCGCTCGCTCTGTCGGCGGCGGCCTTGTACTGGGCAAGGCAAGTTAGTATAGTGCAAATACAGAACCGGATAGTCGATGGATGCTGAATCTGTAGGCGCAAGTCGCAGTATTGAGACGCGACTGCAGAAGGCTCGGTATCATATTTCTGGTATAGTAGCCCTGTTGAACTTGAAGGCAAGAGTGATGCTGAAACGCCAGGCGGGAAAGAAGTATTGTTTGCCTAAGGAGGGGCAAGGTCAAATGAACGGAAAAAAGAAACAGGCATGGAATTTCGACGCAGGTAAGTGCCTCACCTCAGTTGGATCTTGACGCGTAGAAATGGCAGGTGCGGGCTGACTTCGAGATATCCGTCCGTCGCTCACTGCGCCTTCTCGAAGGGAAAGTGCCTTACTTTCCCTACAAAGGTGATGCTACAATGACTTGCCCTCGTCCCGCGTGATTTCGACTCTAACTGCCCACCGACCTACCTGCCATGTCCCGGAGGGAATACACACGAAGCACCTAAGGAGAGCAAGCAAGCCAATGGATGTGTAGGAAATCGTCTAACTGATCAGACTATCCCTAGTCGCTGGTGAACCGAGGTCCAACATGATATGGTGGCGCCTGTCAGCGCTACGTCGTCTCAGCTCTCCAATATACCGGGTGAACAGCTGAGAGTGTCGTCATGCCAATTTACAGTCCATTACCAGCGTATACTTGGATCCTTGGTCTAGTTGGCCTTCCACTGAGGTACCTTGTGCTCAATTTCCCAGATATCTACAGTATCTATGTGAGCCGCTGCAGTTTGTTGCTTTTCCAAAGTTGCCATAGAGAGCGCTCTGTCCTGTTCACCAGTGACCCGGTTGCCGAATGCACCAAGTGATGAAGTGTTAAGAGAACAAATCCTCAGCCTTCTGCCGTCTTCGACCTCGTCCTTCAGGTTTGTCGGCGAAGAGCTCCTTTCCGGTATTACCGCCCCCAAAGCGGCCCGGGAAAAGCTCTTTAACGTTTGCACTCGCAGCCCCCTTGATGGCGAAACCAGTGGTGGGGCCTTGCTTCTCTGCTCTGCCCCGAATATCAAACAAGTCCTTCTTAGCGTCCCCATCGTTGCTGACTGACATATTAACCTGCATAAGCCGTGTAGTCTCCTCCGCACCATCCATCACTCGGTCCATATGTGTCTTGCTAGTCGACGGCCTCTTTGTGGGAAACAGTTCCTTGGACTTGTTATCCCTTGCCAGATGGTCCCTGATACCGGACGCCCTCTGTCTGTTGCTGACTCTGGTCGCTCGTCCAGCCTCCACGTCCATTGCTGCGTCGCCATCGATATCCCTCCTGGGTGACGCTGATCGATCCCGCTGGCTTCTGGCCGTTCTTGATCCTCGATCTGGGAAGAGCTCCTTCTCTTGATTGCGGCGCGCATTCGACCGCTCCCCGTGCGAACTCGAGTCTCTTGAGTGAGAACTTCTCGGACGCCGCGTAGACCTAGTCTCGCGATCTGCCAATGTTGCCTCGTCGTCGTCATACATGCCAGCATCGAATACCTCCACACTCTGGTCACGCTGATTCCTTGCTCGGCCACTGCGGCTGGGGCGGTCGTCTCCCTCCCGGTTGCGGTACTTGCCCCTTGTCCCCTCGCGTCGCCTTCTCTCCTCTGGATCAAATTCGGGGTGGAATAGATAGAACCGACTTCTTGAGGCTGCGCCTGGCACCTTCTTGTCGGAAAGTACGGCAAACCGAATTTGCAAATTGGCTTCCGGTTTGGCTGCGAATGCCTTGGCTGGGATGGTCTCCAATACGGGTAGCTGAGTCACGTCGGCGATCTCAACGGCACTCAAAGCTTTCAGAGCCTCCTGCGCCAATGATTCCGATCCAAAGACCAGATTCGCGGATTCGTCGTCAATCCATTCGACCCTGTCTGTGGGGCCGTAGTGATCTCTCACAAATGTCTTGATGTCGTCCGTCGTCAAAGTGTCGAGACCACGCATATTTATCTTGTTGGAAATTAGGGTAGAGCTTTCCGCATCGCGCTCTATCGTAGTGGAGGGTGCAGTGACGGGTTCTCCCAAGCTCTATACGAAATGAAAGTTAGCAAATCGCGGCCCAAGAAAGAAGGGAAACGAGGCCACACACTGCGCTGTTGGTAGTTGTCGCGGTCGGAGGAGCAAAGCCCTCGGCAACATCGTCCATGTCAATGTCCCAATCCATGGTGACTTCGGTAGGGTTGTGGTTTGTAATGGTAGAGATTGACTAGATAGAAACAGAGGTTTAAGAGCAGGCAAGCTCGGCACGCTCAAGCCTGGAAGATGAAGTAGGATATATGAATGACAGCAAGGATGGAAGTCGTCTGGCCTAACTTCAATTGGCAAGGAGAGACCTTGCTGTGGCTGGGAGAGGTTGAAGACGTGTAAGGTAATGGCCGTTTGTGGTGGAGCGTGGAAGCAGCAATGGTGATCGGGGTTGAATGAATGATCCACGAAGCTTTGGCCACCCAGTGCAGTGGCTGTGGAGGATGAGGCTGAGGTGGGCGCCGTTGCCGTTTCTGGACAAGCGTTGGCTTTGAATCAACTTGCCCAACCGGTTCTTTTGCATTGGCTCCGACCCGGGGTCTTGATAATTGGACGACGTAGTGCCGACCCTGATTACACAATGCCATCAAAAGGTATTACTGAATTCCAGTTATGCCTGTCTACCTGCACTTTACGGACCAGCAAGCATCATCAGTTATATAAAACAAACACGTTGCAGTGGTCGCAGTTAAATCTTACCCCGGAATTTCTACTCTGTCTATATCTGATACCCCATTTTCCGGGAATGGCAACCACGACAAATCCCCCTGTCCTCGAGCCAAATGAAACGGGGTATAATTAGACGCTCTGAGATATCAGGTCAACCGACCTCTCTTCTATCATAACACGGTCTAGATGACCACGCTCATCTTGTAAAGCTGTGTGTACAACTCCCACTTGCCGCTTTGCACGGTACATCAATAGCCATTTGCTTCTCAAGAGGCTGCCATGTCCCTAACGCCGAATGGTCCTTTTATGGTACAGAGGACCGAATTTCGCTGTAAAACTTTAAAAAAATAAACAAATCGAAAGTCTTACACAGTTTCCACCCGTCTGCACGCCTCAACTAGCCCGGGCAGACAAGCCGTGCGGGAAGTTTTGGTCCGCGGACCATCGGGTTCGCTGCCCGTCGTCACAGGTGCCAGGTTCGTGGTTCGCGAGATCTCGGACGCCGCTCGTTTGAGGCATGGGAGACTCGGAACAATATCCCCGGCGGAAGGGCGGTCGTGTTCATCCATACGGTCGTCTTCCACCGGGTCGTTCGGATCTAGAAAGTGATCGTAGACCCAACAGTTCTCAAGACCATCCAAGAACCTTGGGGAGCTTCGGAGAAAGTGCCATGAAAGCTTGTCCTGGCGCATGGCTATGTACAGCGATTCAACCTTGCCACTGGGATCGCAAACACCACAGTGCTTTCGCAAAAAGTCGAAGTCGTATTCGCAGTCGACAAGCTTGGGATCTAGTGGTCGCAACATAGGTAGCCCCTGAAGTACTTCTGCGTCGCAAAGCTTCGCTTGCAAAGGCATCCATGGCCTTCCTTCAAGAAGTCCATTAAAAGTCTTTGTGACGGCCTTGACAAATGAGTCGCTGTCGTGACCGCCAACTACCACAGTCCGATGAAGCCCGCGGGAAAGGCAGCGCTTGTAAGCGTTGGTGTCCCTCTCGAAGGGGAAAGGTTGGGAGGCTGTCGGAAGCAATGAGATGTGAACCGTCCATGCCCCGCAGCTACTTGTGCTAGCGGCAGATCCAGTTGTACTAGGGGTTGGGGAGATACGAGACGCCGAGTATACGTTGTCCAGGTCGACCCGAAAGTCACGCTGGGCATGTATCATGGCTGGGGGTTGCTGTAAGGGAAGGGGCCTCGGAATGTCGCTAGGCAGAGAGCCGGTCTTCATTTCGGCGTTCAGGTGTTGCCTGCCTCGATTGACTAGTAAATCGTGATCCGACTCCAACTGTTCCAACCTCTCCTCAATGCTCTCGTCTGCGTCGAAGAGTTCCATCTGTCGGTTGCTGACGTTCTTCAACTCACCATCAACTTTTCCCAGATGGTCCGACTGGGAGTGCAGGTTTTCTTGCAGTTGACTGGTTCGTCGCTCCAGCTGCTCAACTGACTGCCACACTCTGTTGATGTTGCGATATGATCCTTTAATCTCCTGCCCTATTTCCTCGCGGCTCTTGTCAACAAGCTCTTCCAGCTCGCTCACCCTGGTCACAACAGTTCCAAGGCCGCCCTGCCTTTCTTGGTCAAGTTGTTCTTCCAAAACCCGAAGACGCTGCTTTAGCAGCTCAACCTCCTGTCTGGTTGATGATGGCTCCGGCGTCTTGACATGATAACAGGCCATGTGACCGCAATCACAACTCGCCCCGGGAGTGGACCGATTTAAAGAAAAGTGTACGCAGGCACATCGTTGGCCTTTGATACCAGGTACCAGTAAGATATATCTGCACTGGCCCTGCGGTAGACTCGCCTCGTCGATGCGGCCAGTTGGGCCTTGCAACGGTGAGGGGGAAGACGTGGAGGACATGGAGGTAAGCAGTATCCGCTGGCTCACAAAGCGATAGCCTCTCGATAAGACCAGGGTCGCTGTAACAGCAGACCCAGTGTGGGGAGCAGGTTTATCGAGTTCAAAGCTATCACAGGCTGTCGTAGGCGCGGCTCAGAAAGAGTTGAGCGCGAGACTGAGATTTGGGTGCAGTACAGAAGAGTAGGCGGTCCATGGGACGATGCAGATGGTTAGGTTTATAGAGGGGCGGGCGGCGACGATGAACGAGGTAGAGGTGCCGGAAATAACAAAAACTATATCCAAGAGAGATAACACGGTTTGAGGTAGGAATCGTAACTAGATGAGAAGAGATGTCTGCTGTTGCGCGGGTAGGCGGGGGCGGCTCTTTAGATAGCAGACAAGAAGCGGGAGGAGGGCTGGGACCGGGAAGCGTGGGTCTGGGCGACGAGGGTTTTCAGGCTGAGGTACACTTCGTGTCTGGGGTGAAATAACAGGGACCGAGCTTAGACGTGCGATATCTGAGGTTCGGGATGCGTATCTATCGTTGTGGAGGAAAACACGGGATGACGGGGGCGAGAGGGGGGAGGGTAAGATACGTCGCAGTACTTCCGGCCGGCAGCCTGTTGGTGGACGGGCCTGTGGAGATCAGATGGTTGGGTTGGGCGACGAATGCTGCAGGGAATGCTCAATGGGTTTGTAGATAGGACAAAGTCGGTAGGGTCCTGGTATCGTCGGCAGGGCGAATGTAATACATAGAAAGGCGGCGATACGGACTGACTGCGGGCGAGTGTGAGGGTGAAAGTATCGGTCTCAAAAGACGACGGATGGGTGAAGACGTTGGCCGCGTGAAAAAGAAGTGGCATTGGACGAAAGTACAAAAAAGGGCGTGTCGTGATGAACGGCAAGGGGCGGGAAGGGGAAAGGGGGCAAGGGGGACTGTCAAGTTTTGCAGTCCGGACCAAGGGGGGGTGGGAGTTGAATGGAGATGTGGTGTGGGAAAGGTAACGGGAGGAGTGAAGACAGGCAGACAAGACGCAATAGACGATGGGGAGAGGAAGGGAGCGATGGCAGATGGAAGCGGTCGAAGGGCCGGATTCGTAAGGACGGGGGGAAATGAGGGAATTCGATACGGATGCAGTAATTGGTGGCTCGGTACAACTTGCAAAATGCGAGGCTGCCCGTACCGTCCACCTATTCTTGGGCCTCTAGTGTATACAGAGAGAAGCAGGCGTGATTTCCTTACCTTTGATGAAAATGGGAGGGAGTACCTGCTGTCGAGATGGCCTTCCGAACTCCCGTCGTCTTTTGGTCGGGCGGAGCACAACAGAGAGGTGGAGGGAGCGAGGGGTGATACGGGGGAAGCGGGAGGCGGCAGGCGGGAAAGTGGGTTTTGCGCGGGATTGGGAGACACTAAGGTACCTAATCTCAGTGTAGGGGAGGGGATGGACGCGCTTTCAAATCGCTGGGTGGGAATCGCGGGATCGCACTGTGGCGCTGCTCGTCTTACCCCAGAAAGGCGCGAAAGCGTCCCGGACCTTACCCCGCGAGTTTGCTGTAGGAGGAAGTTGAAGGTCTTGTACACCGTGCGGGATGCATCGGGAGGAGACGCGGGTAAGTCGCACCGTTTTACGTGACAGTTATCAATCACGGCAACAAAACACCGCTGAACCGGCCATTGGGTCCAAACCAAATCAAACCACCAACCCCTGGCTCGGCGGAATGATGCCCTGGAAGGAGTGCGCGCGCACATACACACGTTCTGCCCGCTACCTTAGCTACAGACTTCAGGCATCTTGAGATGCCTGTGGTTCATTGTCTTTGGATTTGACCCTCTTCCAGCACCCACGATTAAGTTGGCTACCACTGCTCCGTTCCTCTGCCGATGCACTAGTAACGAATAACCTCGGGGGTGAGGTGGTGACTTGTGAGAGGTGTGTCCTCCCACGCTTTCCTGTCGCAACCCACGTCTTGATGCGCGCCCTACGCCCGCTAGATGGCCGATGGGCGGCCTGTGACTGGTGGATGTGGGGGACACAACCAGATAAGGCGCAACCTTTTAACAACCTTTTCGCCCCTTCATTGGCCACCTCACTGAGTAAGGTATCCATAGTACCTCGTGAATTGCATAGCATGTACCTCCGTATATTTACACGTGTAATCCCCATCCTGTCGAGTTTTACCCTTCACCTCTGCTTAGCTTGCAAGACTCGCCGTAATGCTGCGGGCGTTGTCGAACAGGGGTCCAATCGAATGCTTGGGGGAGGCACCTTGGCCTTGCCCTCAACTTCAACCGCTCAGCCGCCCCACCTCCAACGGGAATCGAGTTACGTACTTGCTGTTCCAATACCCGTCCCTGGTTGTACACATACGCATGTTTCATTCAACGCCATCAATAACATCGTTACTAACTGGTGAACGTTTTATCTTGCATTGCAGACATGGTCCAACCCCCGTCAACACGACAACGAAAGAAAACATGTACTACGGCGGACAATGGTGGTCGGAGGAGTCGAAGTTGGCAGAAGAGCAAAAATAATATTAAAAAGTTAAAGCCCTGCGAAGAAAGAAAAAAGAAACGAACTCTCTCCCGGCATTTCAATCACACGGAGAAGACGCCATGTCGGCGCAGTATTAAATCTCACCTCCCCGTCCAGCAGTCAGGCACCGGATGAGCATCCGACGCCCGTCTAGTGCAAACTATGTCGTCCCAGAAATCACTCTTATTGGGCAGATCAATCACTAATTGCACCCAGTTTTGAAGGGTCCCCCACCAACTCCTCGCTGGCATTTGAGAGGTGGTTCGACTGGCTACAGAGTCAGCGATATCAGTGCGTACATCACTCTCTGCTGATACAGAGCACGTATTATCTCGAAATGCCTCGTCTGCTGGGCATCAAGCCAAGGTTTCTAGCGCCCAGGAACGGGCGACAAAAGCCCGAGCCGCGTAGGCACGTAGGTTCTTCATGTTAAGCCTTTGCCACCTTTGCGCCCCAGCGATCGTCGCCCGTTGTTGCACAGTAGACCCCGGGGTCTGTCTGTCTTCGTCTTTTGTTACTTGGTCCGCCTCTTGTGCCTCGATGTACTCCATAACGCATATTCCTGAGACAAAGAACACATGCAGCTTCACATGAGGCAAACAACCCCCGTCCAAGACATGTTCATCAGTCTCGCGAGATAACCTTGCCACGCCCGTTCAGTTGGCCCAACCGAAAACGCCCAGACAATGGGATAATGAGACACATCCATTGCGACGCTGCATCAATTCATCGTCTCGTCTTCTCGGTTCGCACACAATATCCACAATCACTTTCTACCATTGTCTGGTACCGCCAAGGTTGAGTACCCTGGCATAGAACAGAACCTTCTCGGGCTGCCGACATGACGTTCTATTCTGTTGTGCTCTGCCAGAGGCAACCAATAGTGACCAGCGCCAATACATCCCCCGTTGCGATACATAATATTTCACCCATGTCGTACGGACCCCCGCAAGACTCGGTGAGGGCTTCCGAGCAATGCTATTGGGCCGGCGTCTAGGATTGCGAGTGCTTTTTCGAAGGAAAACGCCATTCCACCCCGACTATCATTCGACTCACCTCATTTGCACTGGACAGGAAGGGACCCTATGTCGCCACCCAGAACCCCTGTTCCCCTCCCTGCCCTGCCTTATCAACGCTCTGCCGTTGACGGTCCGATATGTATGCTTGACTCACCGCTGATCGCGCCCATGTGGAAGAGACAGGCTGGAGTCAAATGCCAGCGCCGACACTGACGCTCGGTGAATTACACGTGGCCCTGTCGGTCTAATATGGCGACACTGCGACGCTACATGTCGTCTTGAGGAGCGCCATCCCGCGGTGGTCTGGCTCATTTATTTTTCAGTCAAGATTCATCTCGGGTCTTCTCATCGCACTCCTGTCAAGTACGACAGCGCCCGCTCTATCGCCCCCGTCGCCTCTGGCCAAGACAGTACATCTACCGGTGCTATCCCTCTAACTGTAAGATGGAATCTACCAATAGGCGCTTGGGAAACTTGTGCACTGCCTCTCTCAAACTTGGCTTAGCGGAGTCTCAGACCTAGACTCCAAGCACCAAGGTCGCCCGGCTATCCAAGATGAGCAAATTATATCTACGGCATAGCTCAAATTCTTGACCAGTGAGTTGCAAAGTTGCAACTCCTGACGAGATTTTGACGATGGATCTGTCGAAAGTTAACCATAGTAATACCTTCTCTCAGCTGAGTACGCCGATCGGGTTCAAGGAACCGGGATAGAATACTGCGGCGGTTACGGAACCAACCAAAACGCATCGTTTCCCATCGCTGAGTGACCGTCTTCCGTACGTCAAGTCAAAAGCTTACCTTGACAAGAAAGGCGGGGAAACCAGTTTGAAATGTTCTTCTTTTTCTCACCACCAAGAACCGTTCTTATGGCGAATATTTCTCTTCTTCGTCGTTTTCTCGCATCTTAAAGGCCAGTGAATCCAAGCAACGTCGAGAAGGGGGTTGAATATGGGTGAGTTCGGCAATACCGTTGACTCCCTCCTGGAAACATACTCGAAGTGTCTATCGCTCCTCAAGAGCTTGAAGGGAGTGAACAACAATGACAAGCAGCCGCGACAACTCCGGAAAAGCATTCGTTCCGACCGCTCCAAGGTGCGAAGTGTGTACTCGACAAGGCTCTCCGTGAGTGGTAGTCATCTTGAAAAGGGAGATGGTATATGTTTTTACACCTCCCATTCATCGCGTAATATTGTGCTAACTGGAGACCACAGCTGCGGCTCAGTCTTCGCTGAAAAAAGTTATCAATCGTCTTACCTCGGCCATGACCAGGCTACTTCGTCTCATCACCAGAGGACAGAATCCTATCATCGACTACCAGTCACTCAAGACCTTGTCCAACTCATCCCGTGTTGACGCTGTCAAGACCATTAATGATCTTTCACGGCGGCTTAGTACTTCATCGGCGAGATCCAGTTCGTCGGCATCAAGTAAGAAAGAGAGGCGTCAGAAGAGAAGCAACCTCCCGAGGAAGCCTCAAGAGTCCAAGAGCGACAGGACTTACAGTCAACAAGCTAGCCGTGAAGGAGAAGAGCAAGAGCATCGAAATGCGTTGTCAGTCACTGCCGCCGTTCCCGTACGTGCACGGCAGATCGACGCGAATAAGCGCGTGTCAATGGCAACAGTATCATCAGGGAGCACCAAGCTGGGAGAAATCGCCCCCAAAAAGCTGTACCGGCGACAGTCGATGGCGTCGGATGAGTTTGCTGTGCAGCCAACCTACCCGCTGAGGCCATACTATCACGACCGCCATCATTCCGAGATCAAACGCAAGAGGTTCTGGAATTTGTTTGGGCGGGGGTGAACCAGCTCTTCCGGGGTCGTCCATATTTCTCCATCTGGATCACATGAGTGGCCGGTAAACCTATGAGTGAGTGATATGTTTGGCACTCTATTAGGATCATGGTCTACGCCGATGGAGACGAGTAAAGGGGGAAAGGGAGTAAGGAGGAGAGTGGCATTCAGAAGATAGCCAGGTAGCACATATGAATGCAAAAGGAGAGATAGAAACGAAAATCTTTGACCTCCAGGCAGCGCGCGTTTACATCGAGTGACGTGGTGTTTACTTTTTGAGTCTTAGCCTCATCAGCTTGACATAACCCCAAAAATTGGAATGTGGGTTGTCTGCCGCTAAAAAGCGTAAGTGAACCTAGAGGGCACCGCAAATCCAGAGGTACGCTCCTATGTATCATCGCACTTTATCTGGGTGAGGGGCTACAAGGGGGTACACGCTGGATGGCGCTGAACGTCACTTGCTCTGCCCCACCATCCACATCTCCATTCGGTCTTCTGAGCTAGGCCGCAGCGTGTCTTTACCACAGGTATCGCCTTCCTGTCGTACTCACGAGACGACACCAGCGACAGCAGCAGCAGCAGCAACGACGACGACGACAACGACAGAAAGCTTCTGCCCCTTCGACGGCCGTCGTTTGACCGAAACTATTTTATCTGTCGTCGGAATCAGTTGTGCTCAGAAGCCAGAACATGCAGTGTCGGTTTTACTGAGACAAAACCACACGCCTCCAACCCACCCCTCACGATGCCTTCAGATCCCGCTGCCAACCTCGGCGCCTTGCTGCGCGCTGCGTCCATCGAAGACCACGAGGAAGTTCTCAAGGCTGCCAATGCCTCTCTGAAAGCATCCAAGGCCGACTTCACTGCCCAGCGGACCCGAGTTGTCGCCCTTCTCAAACTCGACCGCTTTGACGATGCCCTCCGCGCCATTGCCGACGGCGGCAGCAAGCTCGAGGATGCTTGCCTTTTGGAAAAGGCGTACGCACTGTACAAGTCAGGAAAACTTCAAGAGGCCGGAGATGTCGCCAACTCTAAGCCACAACGAAGCTTCCGCCATCTTGTCGCACAGGTTGCTTATCGAGCCGAAGAATTCAAGGACGCGCTCGGCGTCTACAGTAGTCTGTTGGAGGATTCTCAGGACGAATACAGTGATCTGAAGATTAATCAACTGGCTTCCGCGGCCCAGTTCGAGTGGAAATCGGCCAACAACCTCGATGGCGACAGTGGGCCGATCTGCGCCGCAGAGGACGCCGATACGTTTGAACTGGCGTACAATATTGCCTGCGGCTCCATCGCGCGTGGCGAGCTCTCTCTTGCGTCGGCGCTTCTACAGCGGTCTTTGCGTCTCTGCGACGAATCCGAAGATCTCTCCGAGGCTGATAAACAAGCTGAAATGACGCCCATCATGGTCCAGCAAGTATACGTCTACTCGAGGCTAGGCAAGGCCGAGGAAGCCCTCGAAGTCCAGAAGCGCCTGTCCATTTCCGAGTAAGCTCCCCCGGATTCATCGAAGGAAGGAGGAGTATGCTAACACTTCGACGTAGTGACTGGGACGCCGAGTCTAGATTGATTGCATTGAACAACAAATCTGCTCTTGCGACCGAAGTCAAGAACCCGTACTTGGCTCAGCGTGAAGTTGACACGGCAGCGGCCCTCAGCAAGCAGGCTAAATTATTCAAATACCAAGAGAGCCAGCTGAAGCGTAACAAGTATATTCTTGGTCTGCAAGCTCAAAAGTTCGCCGGCGTCTACGAGAGTACATCTCGAGCACTTGTTGATGCCCCACCAACCGTGTCTGCTGACACCAATAGCCTGTCGGCCATCAATGCTACAGCCCGTGCCCTACGTTCCTCTAAGGCGGTCGATGTCAAGGATGTCTTGCCCCTGGTTGAGAAGCGTCCCGCAGATATCGGCTTGCTTCTCACTATAATGCAGCTCTACCTTGCAGCAAACAACCCCGCGGCCGCCTTGTCCGTTCTGGAAACATTTTTGCAAAACTTGGAGAAGCAGGGCGTATCAGAAGTACGATTCTCTCCTGGCCTGGTTGCGTTAACCGTGTCTCTCTACAGACGACAGGGGCGCCATGGCAGTATACGATCAGAACTAGCAAGGGCTTCGTCGTTCTGGGAGAAGCGGGACGGTCGTCACGTCGATTCACTCCTTCGTGGCGCAGGCTCAGAATTGCTTAAGTCATCTGACCCTGACGATCTGACAGCTGCCGGTGCCGCATTTGAGAAACTTTGCCAGAAGCCCATTGTGGATCAGGTTGCTGCCGCAGGCCTCGTGGCATCTTTTGCCACCTCGGACAAGGCCAAGACCCAGCCGTACCTGGCTGGCCTTCCTTCCATCGACAACCTCATTGGGGGAGTTGATATTGAACAACTTGTCGGCGACGGCGTCGTGACTCTCGTAACGCCCGCCAGCCAAGCCAAGAAGCGGCGTCTCGAAGCACAGCCGACTGATACGACGACCAGCAAGAAGCGGAAAAGAAAGTTGCCCAAAGACTACGTCGAAGGGAAGAAAATGGATCCCGAAAGATGGCTGCCACTCCGCGATCGATCCTCGTACCGGCCCAAGGGCAAGAAGGGCAAGAAGAAGGCAAATGAGGCCACACAGGGAGGGTTTGTCAAGGAGGAAGAGACATTGGAACTGGCGGGTGGTGCAGGGTCTGTCAAGGTCGAAAAGGCACCGGCGTCGTCCAACAAAAAGAAGAAGAAGGGCAAAAAATGAGCGGTAGGAAGGGCTTTGTAGAAATTGCTATTTCATTCTCCCGCATGTCGAGTTCGGCGGGGACACAAAACATCACAAATACAAAGCTTACGCTGGCTGACCTATGGACAAAAATAGCCAAGAGCACAATCACCGTGTAATCGTTCTATCGGTCTGTTGAGATATTGTCGATCGTTGTGCGCTCTACTCTACACAGAGGCCCATATCGGCCGCCCTTTTTGTTGCCCCTAGTTGCCATCACAATGCTATGCCCAAAGCCCAGTGTCCTTGCCCCGCTTAGCCATGAATCCATACATATGTACACATCTGCCATTAAATCGACTTCACCTCCTTTTTGTGATTGTTGTTGACGACAGTGAAGAATAAAAAAAAAGACGGGTGGCGCCCCTGTCTGCGCAAATTTGTGTAGTCATGGCTTCTTGCCACTTCTGTGCCCTCTTATGCTATTCCCCAAAGCTCGCTCTTTATTGTAAGTGCAAGTCAGAACTTGTAATCTCCATGCTTGCAATCGGATCTTCTCATCGGTCACTGAATTAAGTTCACCGACGTCCGTTCTCTATCACACCATCCTCGTGCCTTTTTGACGTGAAATGCTGCTATCGGGGCCCCATATCTTACTTACCCGCGGCGTATTTCGGATACCTAAGCCTTGACCGCTTGGATTGGTGGGCTGGGCAATCGCTGCATTTCATTGTCTTTGCCATCCTTGCCGTCCTTTTGCTCTTCGTTCTGAGGCTCCAACGGTGTCATTGGCTCCAGGGGGGTTGCCAGCACGGCAGGTATAGGTTGCGGACTGGCGATGGACTGCGGGCTGGCCACAACGACCATGTCTTCGTCTTCTTCTTCTTCTTCTTCTTCTTCTTCTTCATCTCCAGATTCGATTTCAATCGGTGGCAATGGTGTTCGCCGTCCATCTGAAAAGCTGACTGCTGCTTCACTCTCGCCATCTGAGGGGACTGAAAGTCGCCCACCAAACGCAGGCGCCTTAGATGCATGTGCCGAGGAATATTTGCGATGAAGTTCACGGAAGCTCCTGGCTGTTGCAGTGCTGGCACTGGCGGCCGATTCTCGCCGCTCCTTAGGTCCCAAGGAGTTATTCAAAGCGTCATGAAAGTCTTCCTCGACGCTGGCAGGAGAAGTAGGCTCTTCGCGCTGTTCTTGCTTCCGCTGCCTTAAACGTTCTTCCGGAGTGAGTTGTTGTAGCTCGGAGCCAAAGTTGATGACAGATGCTTTCTTTCCGTGAACCACAAAGCTTCCGGAGCCCCGGGTGAGCACATCTTCGCGGCCTGTCTCGTCTGACACACCGCCGGAGATGATCTCTTTGCCCTTTCTACTGCGGTGGTGAGAAAGGTGGCCGGCACTCTCCCTGAGTGTACGTTGCAAACTTCGCCGTATTTTGATTCTGTCATGTTTGTCGATTGAGCCGGGTGTGTCCCGCGACTCCGAAGCATCCCTAGCTTCGGATAGCGACCCGGTACGTTTCCTTTCCGGTGCCCTACCACGGGAGCCTGATTCTAGGAGACCGGCTTGCTCAAGGAGCACCCGCTCGTTAGCATCGACGTCATCATGATGGTCGTCCACCGTAGACTGGTCAATTCCCTTGCCCTTCTTCGGCGTTGAGTGTTGTTTTGGGCTATAAAATGTCGGCTCGGCAGATGATTGACTCGAGTTAGAGCCTGGTCTCTGCCGCTGGACGTGTTCCCTCGGCTGGGAAACTGCTGAGTCCCAAGAGTTTTGATGTTTGTGCGGACTGAAAGTGGCACTTGTCGGCGGTGTTTGGAAAGCCTCGGTGGCTGGCGATTCGGGCTCAGCCTGGGGCACCTTCGTAGACCCTTGGACAGTGGAAACGGCAGCAGACGACCGCCTCCGCCTTCGCGCCACGCTGGTTGCTGATCCGGCTTCAAGAATGGATGGCCTCTCCTGGGACGGGGATGTTTCGCGAGGGTCAGGCCCGGTTTGTGTCTTGGACGGTGTCAAGCCCTGGGGACTTTGTTCCTCAGCCAGATCCTTCAACAAAACATCTCTATGGCACCTCGATTTCCATATGTCCATGCGAATCCATTTGATCTTTACGTCCATGTGAGCTGCAGCCGAGAGAATCTGATCTCTGGTTTTGGCTTGGACAGGCGACAATATTTGAAGGTGGCGAGCGTTCCTCAAGTGAGCCTCAAGTTCTTGCTCCTTAAGGGCAATGTCCTCATCTGCCTTAGCAACTGCGTCCATCATTGTCTGTCGCCGTTGTGCCTGAATGGATTCGGCCTCCTTGTGGTCAATCTTGCCGCGAACGATACTGACATCGCCGGTGGGAGTCTGAATGATCTGCGCAGAGGCTGAACTGCCGAGCCTCCTGATACCACGTCGACTTTGACCCTCATAATTACCGCCCACAACTCCTCGCATACGAACGCCCGAGGTTGTGAAGGTGGCAGCGTAATTCAGCTTAGCAAGCCAGTCATTCATTTCTTCTTCGTTGTCGGCCAGCAGGACTTCCTCGACGTACCCCCCCGGCTGAGCATACTTGAAGGCATTCTTGTGTTTCTTGTATGTGGAGTCGACGAGCGCAACGGCCTCCTTTGTAGGTAGGTACCCGTCCGGTTTGAATTCGGGAAGCGGCGGTTTGAAGGTGATAGGCTCACCATCAAAACCTTGCTTAACATGAGACTCGTACTGTTGCATCAAGTTTTTGATCCATGTGGTGTTGCGGAAAAAGTAAAGTTGAGCACCCGTAAGAACAGCTCCCCATTCTTGCCATGGCGACCTTGTCTTCTTTTTTTTGACATCCTTCCGCCATAAGAGGCCAACCTTGGTGATTTTGATATCAACAACGCCCTGTGCTGCCTCGGCCGGGTTGGTCGTGCCCTTCTCATCACGAAAGGCATCTGGCCGTGATCTGGCCGACACAATTTGCAAGACGCCAGTCCTGAAGAACGTTCTTTGGAGCTCTCTCACGTTGAGGTCCTTTGCAGTTCCCAGATAGTTGTAATGGTCCTCGAGCTCCATTACGTCTTTGAGGCTCGGTCGCAAAATGTCCAGCTTGCCATCTATTATAAGAGTATATGGATCAAGAGGTTCGCGATTCGACCGCCTGGCAGTTGCATCCGGTGTGCCTCCTGGAAATAGTGTTTTCCGCTTGGCTCTATTCGCCAAAAGCCGGTCGCCGCTGAGATCCAAATCGTCTTCCACATGGATGAAAGGGGTATATGTGATGTTGTCGTAAAAGCACCTTAAAATGGGATCTGACACCCCCTCGCCCTGTGTGTTCTTCAAGTAGTCAGGTTGCTGCATCTTGTGCTTATTGTTCTTGTTGAAGACGTCGGTGTGTAAAATGAGTAGGGAAAAGGCCACAAAGTACGCCTGGTCAGGAGAGGCATAGATGCCGGGATTGCATTCGTGGTAACGATTCGCAAAAGCCTGCAGGCATCTGTCTATCTGCTGCGTTTCTTTCGGTAGCTCAGCTTCCATGAGTAGTTTTCGAATGGCCATATCCATCGGGTATTCGAAGAAACTGAAGCGGCGCATATAGCTGCGTAAAACTGCAATCGAGAAGGCATCGCTTCCCTTGGACAATGCACTGGCAATGACCCCGCGGCTAAGTATCTCCTCTATTCGAGCGAGGTACTTGACAGGTGTTTCGTCGTCAAGCTTCTCGGGCAAGGCGATTGGTTCTCGCGCAATCTGCAGGGAATTGTTCTTCGATGTGTTGGAGCCGGGGGTGGCTGGTGTCAGTGAGCCTTGCCTACCCTGGCCAAGATCCGAATTCTGGCGCAATCTATTGAGGCCGAAAAGGTCCCCAAAACTCTTGCGTCCAACCGATGTTGATGTTCGACCGGTTCCTGGGTCGAGATGCCCATCTGTTGAATCCCTCCCCAGCGAACTCATCGTTGATGATCTGCCCCGGCGTTGTAGGCGGGCGCGAGTTGGAGAGGACTGGCCTGAATGAGTTGACCCTGGTCTGAAAAGAGCTGTAGCAGGCGAAGCATTTGGCTTGGCTGATTGCTCAGGTGCTGACGATGCCATGGAATCGGCGCGTGCGCTGTGACTCGACTGGGGCCGTGATCCTTGCTGGGGACGTGGGGTTGCCTCCCTAGATGTAGACATAACGGTCTGCTGAGTTGTGCCGAGCGAGAAGGAAGGCATAGCAACATTATCTGCTCCGTTTGGGAGCTTGCCCTTTTGAGGCAGATGCGATAGATCGAACATGGGCGCTGAAGCCTTTGGTTTTCGTCGAGGTAGGCGGAAGAAGTTGGAGCTTGTGGAAACTGGGGGGGAGTTGCCTGCAGTGTTGGTGGTATACAAGTGATCTCCCGAGCTTGCGTCGGACCGTGATGATTCCGAGGCTCGATTCGCGGGAAGGGATAAAGCAGGGACATCGTAGTGGTCTCCGTTCGTTGGTGCCCTCGAAGAGGACGGGCGGTTGGGTTCTTCGAATGTCACAAGAGTCGGCCGGTTCCTTGAAGCTAAATCCTCCAGTCCCGTCTTTCTTCTCGACTTCCACGTCATGGGCCGGTTGCCTCCGTCGTCACTGTTTCTTGGTATTTCGCCAGAGCGTCGAAATCGGTCTGCGAGTCGCATCCGAGATTGCTTCTTTTGGGGAATCTGGAAGTCAACGGTGGGCGCGGTCGTGATGATTTCAGGGGCTGGCGCAGCTGGTTAGCAAGATGGACTTGGCAAAGCGCGCAGGACTGCCTGGTAAGGGAATTGGAAGACCACATACGGCGAGGAACAGGGGGGGGTTTCTCGGCCTGTTGCTTAGCCCTAAGGGACAGCTGCGAGTCGGAAGCATTGCGAAACCTCAAGATGGAAAACCGACGGTGCTTCGAGTTCTCTTCCTGAATTGGAGGAGTATCTGGCCTGGCATCTGGGTCGGCGGGAATTGGTTGGACGAAAGCGTCGAGGTCGGCGTCGGACTGCGCAGGCACGGCCAGAGACATAGACGGAGGTTCGCGGGTCGAGGCTGACACGCACAGGGGTGGTTCTTGCTGTTGCTGCTGCAGTTGCAACGGACCCTGCAACTGGGGTGTTTCTTCCGGCAACTGCTCGGTTTGCAGATTCTGTTGTTGTTGTTGCTGCTGCTGTTGTTGTTGTTGCTGCTGCTGCTGCTGCTGCTGCTGCTGCTGCGATTGAGGTCGCGGTGGTTGTTGCTGCGGCTGAGGCTGCTGGGGAGGAAAGTGCTGAGGGAGCGGCGGTAGCTGGGGCGCAGAGTCGGTATCAAGAATGGTATGGCGCCTCATGTCGGTCTCGCTGACCATGTTGCCGCGACGGCGTAGAAAAGGCATGGCGGCGATGGGTCATGGTTTGTCAGGGATACAACGTCGAAGCGGGAGTATGACGAGCACAGTCAAGTCGGATGCTGTGCGATGCCGTTGATTCCGGACACTAGGCCATTAGCGCAGCGTGAGGTTGAACGGGGAGTCGGCACACATTGGCGAAAACAGGAGTCGGAGTCGTTGACACAAAGGAGAGGAGGAAGGCAGGGAGACCAAGTAAGCAAGGTGAGGTGAGGTCAGGCCAAGCAGGTGAGGTAAGGGTATTATGCTAGGTGTAGTGCAACGCAAAAGACAGGATGACCAGGCATTCTACAATGGGGTAGGGGTACCAGTAAAGGATAGGGTAGGGAGGAAGGGGGTCTGGAAGTCAAGTACAGAAAGATGTGGGGAGCAAGAGGGCGCAGAGAGAGAGGAGAATACTGTAGAAAGCTGGCGACAAAGAAACAAGACAAGGAGGTGAGGCAGGTAAGTAAGCAGAGATGATAGACGATGGATGAAGTTGGAGGGAAGAAGAGATCAAGCCAATTGGCAATGCGTCCTCGTTGTCGTCGCCCGTTGCAGCAGCGTCCCGGTCTCGAGAAAGCAGCAGGCTGAAAGGTGAGGATGCCCCTGGACAAACACAGCACAGCATAGCACAGCGGGCAGAATGGGATGCAAATTGCGCTTGACTGTACTGGGCTACCAGCTGTGTAGTGTGTAGCGGCCCTGGACAACTGGACTGATAGTACCGTTGCCAAGACACCTTAGGTCAGCACACAGAGCAATCCATCCGTACTCAGGCATTCGTAGGCTCTGGCAACGCAGCGTGGCAGGGTAGTCAGGCCCGGTGATCTTCAGACTTCAATTTGGGAGTCCCTTCATGGACGGAAGTCCCGGTCTAGCCCAGCCCAGCCCAGACAGCGACCTGATGGTTTCCCCACAGCATCCAACCCTTGTTGGGGGTCTTGTCATGTACTCCTCATAGAACCCCCGGTATGGAAGTACATCATGCCGGGGCCACTGTATTTTGTACAGTGCGTAGAGAAAAGTCCCTTTCTACCACCGATGCTCTTGCGCTGTCCGCTACTGCGGGTTTCACTACCTTCAACGCACTGCCGCCGCTCAAAGGGCCTCCGTGTATACAGTGCCAGCCTGGCCACCATTCGCGATTTCCCACTTTAGAATGCCACCTTCAGGTTCTCTCCTCCTCCAACAAGGATGATACTACAAGGGAATGCAGTGTAAGCAACTCAGGTACGGTAAGTGGCTGCCTGCGCCAGCTCCCTCCCACTTCCTCCTCACCTTATACAAGGTTCCATTGCTCGCCGAACCTGTCCAATCTGAGCCGCCCTGCAGAAACTGTCACCATTCCCTTATCTCTACTCTGTTTGATTTTGCACTTTTCAATTGGGCATTGTCGCACTACCTGCTTCAAGCTGCAACCTCCAAGCCATTGACTTATTGCACGTGAACAGAGCAACATCACTTCAATTGCATCGCTGCAACTGTCCTTCCTTGACTGCGAGCACCGAACGCCAGTCCTCGACCCCGAAGTCGGGGGTAGTCGACGTCTTCATCTTCGACAACCATTCCAAACAACCTCACCTTGCTTCACCTTCGACATGCGGGCCCAGGCAGTCATCTCGCTCGTCAGCTTGGCCCTCCTCACCCCCGCCACCTCCGCTGCCAACTTCGATGTCTATCCTAACCACAACCGCGATGCACCGAACTCCGCTCCGTCCAAGTCAAGCCTTTTCCCATTCCTGAAATGGCTGCGCAACGGCGCCGTTGAATTTGTCTTCGGGCCCCATCCCTCCAAAGCATCTAGCCACCCTACTTCGCATGCTCGGGCGAGTCTTCGGAACAATCACATCAATGAAGTTGTACTGCGTTTCAACTTGACGACTCCTGAAGAAGAGACGGCCTTCGCCAACGCCGCAACCCGTACCTTTCTCGACATCTGGGCATTCACCCACGATTTCGTCGATGTTCGCTTGCGCCAAGACGATGTTCGATCGCTGCTGCGTCTTCTTCCTAAGTCTCTGGAATCATCCTATTCAACATTGATCATAGATCTGGCCGCTGCAGTGTACGACACCTATCCGGCCCTCGACACGCCAGCCCAAATCCGTCGTTTTGAGAATGGTCGAGCATCGCTGAAGCCTTCGCCTAGCGAAACCGACAACTACTTTTTCCAAGATTACCAGAAGCTTGATGTAGGTGACTCTCCCGGTCCTCACCCAAGCAAACCTCGATCTGACTTGATAAAAGACAATCGTCCAGTGGATGCGCTTGACAGAGGCTATGTTCCCTGCCATTACCGAAGTAATCACCATCGGGCAATCGTACGAAGGCCGAGACATCCTTGGTCTTAAAGTGGGCGTTAAAACACCAGGAAAATTAAGCGGGAAGAGGAAGACTGTCGTCGTCACGGGAGGAATGCATGCCCGCGAGTGGATATCCACAACAACCACAAACTATGTTGCATGGTCTTTTATCACAGCTTTTGGGAGGGAGCCCATGATCACTAAGCTGTTGGAACACTTCGACTTTGTCTTCATCCCCACGGTCAACCCCGATGGCGTGGAATACACCTGGCAGGTCGATCGATTATGGCGCAAGTCCCGGCAACAGACGGGCATGCAATGGTGCCGCGGCTTCGACCTCGACCACGCCTTCGGCTACGAATGGGGCGATTATTCCGAAAATGATCCTTGCTCCGAAAGCTATGGCGGTAACGAGCCATGGCAGGCAACCGAAGCTATCGCGCTCGCTACCTGGGCAAAGAATGCATCTCGCGAGAACACTGAGTTCATAGGCCTCATTGACCTACACTCGTACTCGCAACAGGTCCTTTTCCCTTTTGCTTACTCCTGCGATGTGGACCCGCCCAACGTCGAGAACCTCGAAGAACTTGCCGCTGGGCTCGCTAAGGCTATCCGCCTGTCTAACGGGGAACTCTATTCGGTCACATCGGCATGCGAAGGAGCAGTTGCGGGCCGAGCCAGCAAGAGCGGCGCAAAACGTATTGAAACGGGCGGCGGGTCGGCCATCGACTGGTTCTACCACGAGTTGCATGCCCATTACAGCTACCAAATTAAGCTGAGGGACACGGGTAGCTATGGTTTCCTGCTTCCCAAGGACAATATCGTCCCCGTTGGCGAGGAAATCTTTAGTGCCATGAAATATTTTGGAGACTATCTGCTTGGCAATAATGGCATTGAAAAGTCCACTGGAGCCACTGCACCTACGTCGGAAGAGGCCGATCGCAGCTTGGAACTGAGGCGTCTTAGGAAGAAGCGGTGAAACAGTCCTTGCCGTTTGGTCCCCAGAAACGATTTGGCGTTATGGCGAGATTCATATTGTATTCCAAGACACGATATTTATGTTAGTACGAAGCGATTGTCAGGTCACCGGTAAGTTCACCGGGAAGGTTTCTGTAGGTGTGTGGGCACGCATCTGTCTTTGGTATATATTACTTTGCAGTGATTATGGATACATGAAATCGATACATGTGCCAACAGACTGACCCATGAAAAAACCTCCAATCAAGCATTGTTACCAGTTCAAGATCATGGCAATAGAAGTGTACACAGCCGTGAACTTGAGAAGAGTATCGAAGAGGAAGGATCCAATGGATCCGCTAGGTCGATATGTCAGTAAGAGGGATCGATTACCGGGTGTTACGAAGATATTCACCGAGTTCGGCCCTTGGGGCCAGCGCCGCTTGTGTAACCAAAAGCGTATAGGACGCGGGAAAATGCCCAGCCGGCGCCTAATACGGCGCTGGCGACGGGGTAACGAAGACCGGAGATGAGTAGGGCACCGAGAAACGAGGGCTGGTTCTCGGTGAAGTTGGCGTGGGCGCGTTGTGCTATGTTGATGAAATGTGTCAGTACCTGGGCATCATTCCGGTGGTCGCTTGTATGTATGGGTTCCAACGTACCGCAGTTGAAGTTGTACGCCTTGGGGTCCTTATCGGCTTGCTCGTTGGAGGCGTACGGCGCCGGATAGACGAGACCGCTCGCCTTCCGGTACTTGCTCGTTAGGAGGACATGAGTAGTGTTGATGAAGAAGGTAGAAGCGGCCACGAGGAGGACGTAGCTGTGATTTCGGGTCTTGTTAGCCATTGACTTGTTCGCCAGGTGCAGATTTGTTGTCGACAGTATGGGAGGAGTGTTGCACGTACCCGTACTCGTTGGGGAGTTGCAACGTAAGAGGCATGGTGCCGGGCTGAATGATTTGGTGTGCTAGTAGAGAAGTTGGGATTGGTGTTTCTCTCTGGGGCTGCGAGGTTGATTGAGCAAGGTTATGGAACGTGCTACTATATGTATGCAATGGGCGGGAGCAAATTTCTACGACAGGCAGACACGTCTTGAGTATGTAAGGTTGTGTAGCAACCAACTTTGTTGCTTGCTAATGCTATCGGCTCGAGACACCTGGTGTCTGGGTCTCTTCTCCGCTTAGGGGAAGGGTGGTTTGGCGGGGGTTTCTCCGCTCGCTAGTCCATCTATTCCGTCCGAATACGTCTGTAGCTATTACCCTTGACCACAAAGGTAAACATGGTCCCTGCCGACCGCGCGGTTGTAGTGCCTATTGCGCCTCCACAGGATGCACCGACGGGACAGGAGACGGGCACTTTTACACCCCGATGGCCGATGGCCCGTGTGTTTGGCCAATCACTGCTTAAAATGAGTTAAGTGTCTGTTCGCCCAGCAATCGTTGCGGATTTCGGGGCGGACTTTGTCCTCCCTTACTAATTGGAAGAGTTGAAAAACATCCATACCGATTGGCTTGCAATGACGTCGTGACAGAAGTTGAAGCTCAGTCATTCAACAATTGGCCCGAAGTGAGGCTATTCCCATACCCAGTTGGCTTTTTAGACGGTCAACTTTAGCTTGCCGAGAGCTGGCTGGCTGCGCTTCAAGGCGTTTGGAGCGCTTCTCTCCCAATGAGATGTTGGCAGAACCAGCACGCCATTTTAACGCCCGCTTCGCCATGCAATATATCACCGGTAACGTAGATCGGTTCGGTAGCGTTGCCTGCCGTGACTCGGCTTGTTTTCATGCCGAGGTTTCCGATGGCTACCCCAAAGTGTGCCATTGACCCAGGGTGAGCTCTTGTCTTCACCCAGTGCACCTATCTTGCGGGTGTACCCAGTCGAGGCCTAGACCCTCGAATACCCTCCTCTCTGCTGTCAACATGTCGGGAGCCGTTCCAAGCTTGCCGCCCTCTAAGTCTACCCAGCTACCGTCTAGTCGGCTCCGAATCCCGCTGCTATCAAACTTCAACCTCTTGTGTCTTTTGCAATAGCGCCGTAGGTCCCGTTGGAAAGTCGTGTCCCCACTCCAGCCTAGAACAGCACAGCCCACCGTTTTCCAGGGACTTATGATGATGTCCACCCGCCGGTGCGGTCTCTCGTTGGTTTGGCTTTGACTGCATGAGAGTTGCCCGCTAAGTCCTTCTTGGTTTTTCTTTTCAGGGTCCTGCCAGACCACAAGCGCCTTGTCAAGGGTGTCAAATCCACTTCCTCTTCCTTCGTCACCCTTCCAACTGACTGGTCGCTGGCCACGCTCGCTGTTGTGGTTGCTCAACGTAAGTGTATGGGTAATGTGCCTGCCCTTCTCCAGGCTCACGACGATTTTCTCAACAAAGTTCAGCGTAAGGGATTCATCTGGATGACTGATAACTACATCCACATCCCCGCTAACCTGTTTGCCACGCCGGTAGCCACCGACAATGACCAGTTGGAACTCGAGGCTAAACTTTTGGATATGTGCTAATATCGTTTTAGCGATGGACTCAACTTCAGTTCGCGGTATCCTAAGCCTGAACTCGTCGTAGTACTTAACGCCAATCTGCTGAACGCGACTTAGGCTGTCCCAGCCATATTCAACAATATCATCCAGATCTCGCCATCCTATAAGAACTGGTCAGTGAAATTTCCACACCCATCTTCCGTGGTAAGAGACCTCTGTTATAGAAATCCCGAGCGGTGGTGTCACCAACCCCCCAAATATCGTAGAACATATGTATCACGGCAAGTTTGGGGTCTGCCTCAGCTTCGGCCGCTTCCCGAAGCCTGCCGGCGTCTTTCCATTCATACCACAGCTCGGCGATCTTAACCCCGCAGCCTGGCAGTCTGGCGACTTCTGTTTACAGTGTAAGTATTCGCCAGTCATGTTGCAGTTATAGCGTGAAACGTCTGCTCACCTTGTGTACTGGCTATTGCATAAGGATATGCCGATATCGTGGCTATCGATGTCGAGTATGCCCGGACTCCGATCTGGTCGCCAGCAAGTTTTCGTGTAGTCCGAATTTTCTTTAACTCGTCGATAAACGTAGCATTTGGAGGGTTGGCGGGGGTTGCCCGTTGGCAGGCATATGTTGTCGTGAGAAAAGACGGCACTGGGGGGAGGTTGAGAGCTGGGTCGTGCCCCGAAGTCGTTTGTCTGATCAACGAAGGCACTGTTCGATGCGAGGCATGAGGAGACCTGCCCCTTCTTGTCTTTAGAAGACTACCGCCCTGTGCCTGTGATGTAGCGTCGGCCGTAGCGCGAAGCAATATGCCATTTCCCTTAGCTGCGGCGGGTGTCTCGGGAGCGTCTCTTTTGAGACCTTCATATATGATATAACTGTGAAGCGGGAGAAGCTTGTTCTGCGCAAGAGATTCGGTGAGCCATGACAGCTTCACGACCTTGATAGTGTTGGTATTGCCGGTTCTCTTGGGTGCGGAGGATGCCTCGAAACGTTGTAAAGTACCCGAACCATCTTGCTTCACGTCCTCGGTGTACACGGTATAGCCGCTCTCGCTTTCCACCGATGTTCTCTTGCGCTTCCGAGGAGTTATAAGCTGGGATTCGGCACTTTCTGCTGCTTCCAGTGGATCCGTCTGCACTTTCCTGTGTCTGAGTTCGAAAAGCGCCCGCTCTCGCTTGGAGATATTCCCAATGACGACCTCGGCCTCGCGGATGTCATATGTCAAGCTTGGGATCTTCTCTTCGAGCTCATGTCGGCGGTCCGTCTCCAAGTGAGTGGGAAGAAGAAAAATTGCCGGAAAGTCGAGACCCATATTTACAGGGCAGTCTGCCATTAACGTTTGCCGATAGACGAAATAGTAACTTGGGGGGAGGGTGCTTCAATAAATGACAATGGCTTGCAATATGGCTTGCTAGCCTATATATTTTAAGGAAGGGCGCCCAACGAAGTGGTGCAGAATGACCAGTCGAAGTAAACAACCGGACTTGGACTCCAGAGAAGGATGTTATTCAACAAGTATTTGGCGGCGACGTATATAACGAAGAAATCCTTGCTACGAAAACCGCCTGCTGATTCAATCTCAATGGAGGTGACCACAAGTTTGTTGTGGACTTGGAGTAGAGGGATGCATAACCGCGCTGGCGTGGCGTGGGTGAGGTTTAGTAGGGCCGTCCATGTTACGCAACCTTCAACTGGTTAGCGTTCCAAGCGCTGACATCATCGTTGCGACTCAATTGACCCTTACGCAAAAAGAACTGCCAAAGGCAACGCGTCTGGAAATAGACGTTATAGTATAAGTGTTTTGAGTAGGGTCATATTGGAAAAAACTATCCCTCGGCTAGGGCCACCTATATGGTAAGCAGCTGAGTTGTTAACTCAGATGCAAGTAAAGCACATGCATCCCGCACCGGTTTTATTCGTTATCGACGGATACCCATTCTTTGAATTTTTACTCTTTTACGCGTTGCGAACCAAATTAGTCCTAGGAGAAGAGAGCGAAGCATAGGCCGAGACAAATAGCGCTGCTAGACGTCCTCAAACTCCATGTCTTCGTCACTCTCGCCATCCTCCACATCCGCTGGCATTTCCACCTTGACTTTCTTGATTGCCCTCTCTTCTGACTCCGGTGAAGGTTCTGCTTTTATAGCTGGAGCTGGGGTCGTTATACTGGGTGTTACATCCTCGAAAGCATCTTCTTCCTCGTCATCAGATCCCTCTTCCTCCTCCATTGCCCTCGCTGCTTCGGCCGCTTGCTCAGCCTTGAGCCGGGCAAAGTAGTCATCCAGTTCTGCGTGTTCTTCGTTATCTGCCGACTTGACCACAGCATCCTTGTCGTCCATTTCCTCAACCTTGGTGGCAGGTGTTGGTCCCGCCTGGACCGCGAATGACTCGCCAGTGACTGTACTAGTGGACATCCACGAGGGCAGTGCATTTTGCTGGGCAACCTTCTCCTTGCGCGCCTTCTCCGCTGCCTTTTCAGCCTCGGATGGACCATCCGTCGTCGAGATGCTGACCGACATGGACTTGGGCCCAACGTTATCGAGACCCCGGACTGCTGTCGGTTGCAAGGACGAAACGGGAATAGTCGTGACGGATTGGTAGCTTGCGTCTCGAACGACCGGTAAGGCTTTACTGATTGCGATGTCAAATGTATTGTCCGGTACCACCATCTCGTCGATGCGCGGTAGCAGTTCGGTAATGAACTTAAACTGATTGTTCAGCCGTGTTGATTGCTCGTGGCCGGTCGAGTTGCGCTCGAGATCATGAGTGAGCGAAGAGCCACAGCGGTGACAGACAAAGCCCTCAGGGCCGACATTGTCAAGAACCTCCATCTGTGTCCATTCTGCTTTGCACCGCCCGCAGAAATACTCCTTGCGCTCGCTTGCTGGCACAGTCGTGCCCTGGATCTGTTTGTCGACAGTGTACACGCGCCACTTGATGGCGTCAATGGTTTGGCGGTAATCGATATAGTAATATGTTCGGTTGACGGGACGCGGTTTCGCTTCGGGGTTCTTGGGATCTTCGCGATATTCTAGTCTCGTGTACCTAAAGGGAGCTCGTTGTCAGATTCACGCAGCAACGGTAGAGGCAGTCGTAGAGCTTACACAGCCAAGAAGCGGTCCTCTCTCAGCTTCCCGCATGCTTTGTGTAGGTCCTTAGTGTTCGTTGCCATGAGGTAAGCGAGATCATCGTCCCGAAGGCTACTGCAGGTTAGTGAAGTTGCGAAGTAGGTAAGGAAGAGCACCCCACGCAGAGTGAATGATCAAGGCGTCGATGATCAAGATATGGCGGGTTTCGTAGAAAGCGCGCATAACAGACTTGACAAGCGTCTTTGCGAGATCCAACGATTGCGCCATCTTGTTGCCTGTTTAGACAATGCCACAGAAAAGAAAAAAAACGTGTTGAGGGTAAGTAAGGTGGGCAAGGAAAGGATGGTTCGCTAGCTAGCTCAGAATGTGAAGTCCATGGCAATTCAGCTTCGGAACCGGCGACTTGCGATTGCGCATGCCACCTGACGAATTTTATTTCTCAAACAGACGTCTAGATAGAAAGAATCATGGGGAAATGGTTGGAAGTATCGCTTTCTGGGGAGGGCAAAATTAGGTTGCGTTTCTGCCTTTCGCAACAATGACCAGCCGTACTTTGTTGGGGGCGGGCAAAAGGCCCAGGCGGCTCCGAGGCTGGCTGATAGTGACAGGGCTGCAGGCAAGGCAGACTGCATGCTATGGAGCCGCTAGCGTACCGCAAGCTACCTACCTTCCCTGCTATCCTTATCAAATATATCTTAACTAGGCGAAGGATGCCACGAAGGTCGTGCCGCGCTTGGGACATTTCCTCGAGTTCTTGACATGGTACCCCTCAACCTTAGCTCCAGCCATAATCAAACACGCAGAACTGCACACCACCTGGCAATCATTATTGCCCGCTTCAACACAAGGATAATGGCTAGAGTAACAGGGCGGGCCATCAATAAATATGAATTCAAGATTCCACCAGCCGTATTACAGTCCAAACTCCAGTTACAGCCTTGCCGATTCATGGCGTGGCTGTCGCACTGCCCTTTGAACCGTTATGCGTAAGCCGAGATACCTGACACGAAGCAAATGCTCGTGGCTGACTTACACTCCCCCGAAAACCTAACTGGCCAAGAATACAGAGCTGGTATCGCGACTCGTTCTCCCACCCTCTTCCACGCCCAAGAGAAATCACATTTCATTCACCCGGGTGTGATCATGTTCCCCATCCCCCTTATTTACGCCAGTCGGACATCCCAACCTTCTACGCTTAAGCATACTTCCGAAGCTATATCGCCGTTAGTACCCGAGTCGCATGGCTTCAACAGGAGCCAACTTACATCGAGAGTGAGCGCCCTGGAGCTGTTGACTTCTTGGTCTCTATAAACACCAACCAAGCTCTCACTGTCTTGGAACAAACCGGTTTTGAGACTGATGACGATGAACTGCATACCGGGGCCGGCATGCTCGCGAATGTACTTTTTGATCTTGTCAACATTGGCGTTGTCCAACGCGGCGTCAACTTCATCCAGCACAAAGAATGGGCTAGGCTGGTAGCTGTGAATCGCAAATAACAGTGCCAGGGCAGCCATTGTCTTTTCACCTCCAGAAAGGTGTTCCATGTCTCTGAATCGCTTCAGTGGCGGCATCGCGTGGTACTTGATACCCGACAAATAGGGAGTGTCCGTATCTTCCTCTATGTCAAGGTACGCTTGTCCACCGAGAGGGTACGCTTCTGATCGCGTAAGATCCTTGTAAACGTGCGAAATCTGTTCCTGTATGTGGGTGAAGGCCTTGTTAAACAGTTCATATCGCTGAGCTTTGACGTGGTTGAACGCATCGCGGGCCGCCTTGAGCGCCGCTCTAGAGTCCTCGAATTCCTTCTCGGTATTCTTCAGCCTCGACTCGACGCTCTCTAATCGCTCAATCGCCCTCATGTTTGGGTTGAGCTTCTCGAGTTCCGAAGCCAGAGAGGCAATCTTGTCCTGCAACCGCTCTTCAAGACTGACGTCATCGGACTGCACCACTTATCAGCATTCATTCGTTTGGGCACTAAATCGAGATCTCTCTTACGTTTTTCAGCTCTTCGTCCAGGCCGTCGTAGTCAACTTCAATACCGTGGTTCTCAAGGGCAGCAGTCATCAGCTCCTCATCGTCCTCCTCATCGACATCCATGGCATCGGCATCTTGTCGCAGCATGTTGTCCTCGTTTGGCAGGTTATCGAGTGAGCCCTCTTGCAAGGGTATTTGAATCTGATCAAGCTTGCACCGTCTGAGCAATGCGAACTTGCCTGCACTGTTCTTTTGTACCACCGTCTCCAAGGCATCTATCTGCTTTTGTCTGGCGTCGATCTCCTTGCTTCGCTTGTGGAGCTCGGCCTTGGCTTGAGAAACCTTTTGGTTCTTCTCTTCCAAAGTGCCGCGATATTCTTCAAGCGTTTCGTGAAGCGCGTCGAGTTCGTCAGATACTTCGTGACTGGCGTCCTCAATATCCGACTTTTCCTGCTGATACGTCTGCAAGTCGCGCTCTGCGACCTTCAGGGCCTCCTGCAATTTCTTCAGTCGTTTTTCCAAGTTGCTGTGCATGTCCCTTGCCAGGGTAAGTTGACTTTGAAACCTTGACTTTTGCACTTCAAACTTAGCACGTTCCTCGTCAGCCTCTCGTTGCATGTCTCGGTGCTCCGTCTCGTACGCCCGAATGTCGCTGAAGCCGAGCCTATTGCAAAAACCGGAAAAGACTTGATCTTCTACTTGAGCGATAGCATCCGAGAATTCCTTGACGGTTCGTTTTGTTGCTTCGAGCTCTGCTGTCTTTTCCTCGTACTTGGGCCTGAGCTCGTCAAGCTGCCTACTTTCGTTGTCCCTTTCTCTCTTTTTGCTGTTGAAATTCTTCTCCAGATGGGCCAGTTCGGCCTTTGCAGCCGTTAAGCGTGGCTCAAGACCGTGTATCTCAATCTGGAGAGACTCCTCAGCCGCGCCACGTCGGCCAGACTTTGGTAGCTTCTCTATTTCCTCCTTGTACTTGGTCGCCATCTTCTTCAGAGGTTCCAGGTCGGTGCTCTCAAACCGACGCTTTCCGCCCTTAGGCTCTGGACCACGACCACCAGTCATCATACCGGTCTTATGAATGACCAAGCCGTCTAATGTAACCGTCTTGACGGGGATGCGTTTTTCGTATGAGATGAGCTTCGCAATTTGCTCACTGTCGCACACAACCGAACTGCCGCAGGCGTACGCCATAGCACGCTCATAAGCAGCATCGAAATCAATAGTGTCAATGGTTAGCCGAGCTCCAGAGATGCCTTTGATAGCAGAGTTCACCGCATTGACCTTGATGTTGTCCAGTGGGATAAAAGTCATAGGCGGAAAACGTTGGTCCTTGAGATACTGGACACATTCATGGCCCGTTTTTTCCGTATCGACTATGACTGAATCGTAGTCTCGGCCCAAAGCAATACCGACAGCCTCATCATACTTCTTCTGCTTCGGCTTGCAGAGATCGCCCACTCTGCCCTTGACGCCAGGATAGAGTCGCTTCAGGTTATTGACCATTTCCTTCATCCTAGCCTCTCGGTCGTTCTGCCGACGGCCATCATCGGCTTCTCGGAGTTGCTTGGCAACAGTCTCGAGCTTCTCTTCTAGCTCCGTGCGTCTTTGGCTGGTTCTAACACGCTCCGACTGAATTTGGTGGTATTGCTTCTTCTTGGTGTCGATCTCTTGGGACAGACCCTTGATGTTGCCTTCGGTTGTCGACTTGCGTTCACCAATGGTCTCCAACTCCCCCTCATACTTCTCCAAAGCAGCCGAGAGAGTGTCAACCTTGCCCCTGAGCGTATTTACTGTCACCTCGTCGGTCTTTTGCTGGCGAATAAGATTGTCGAGTCTCCCTTGATTGCCGGCACACTTCTGTACGACCTGCGAGCGTAGAGTGTTGTACTCTTTGCGGTCGGCTTCGCTCAACTCCTTGCCTAGTTTCTTCATTCGTTCTCGCAGCTGCTTCTCAAAATGCTGCTGGGCTTTCTCAGTAGTCTTGAGTCGACCCTCGTCTTCCTTGATAAGCTCAGCCTGCTTGTCGCGCTCTTTGCGAACCGGTTCCATTCGTGAACGACACTGATTAATATTCCGAGTCTTCTCTTCAATCTTTGCGTCAATTGGAATAAGCTTGTGTTCCAATTCGTCGAACTCCCGCTTCTTGGCATTGATGGACCTTTCCACCCCATGGACGTCCTTTGCTGCTGCTGCTTGCTCCTTCTGAGCTGTCTCGAGCTTTCGTCTGAATGACTCAACATTACGCTGAAACTCTTGTAGATTCTGCTGGTGGTCATGTATCTGTTCCGTGGACTCATCCATGCCACGCTGGAAGTGGTATAACTTCCACAGAGCATGCTTGACAATGGCTTCATCCCTCTCCTCTGTCTTCTTTTGAAAGTTGTCGGCCTCCTTCTTCTGTTCTTGGTACTGCTTGATTTCGGAGTTGATGCCGCGTCTCCGGTGGAGCTGGAAGCTCTGGTTTTCGGCGGCTTGCTCGGCTTCGGCTTGTAATCTTTCGTATTCGGCCTTGTACTCCAAGCTGCCGGATATTTGCTCTATCAACCTCGTCAGGTCTTGAGGCGACTGTGCAGCGATAGCTTCAACATCTCCTTGGAAGACGAGAAAGTTCCTGGCCTTAATCAAAATATTTTCGGATTCGAGTGCCTCATTGTATTGCTGGGCTGTCACGACGCGATCATTGATTCGATACTCGCTAGAACCTTGGTTCGTGATAGAGCGCTTCCACTTTTGCTCGTCGCCGGCATCGTCTTCGTAGACAGCCATGACCCATGCGGTTTTGGGGTCACTGCGGGAAGCCTTCTGCGACAGCTCATCTCCATCACCGTTGGCGTAGCCGTTCGTCTGGCCGTTCGCTTCGGCAGAGCCGTCATCGTTTATTTTAGAGGTTTTGAGTACGCGACCACGGTAAACAAGGTCTTTCAGGTGAGCTGATCGGAGATGCGACGACTTGATGCCAAGAACGAAGGATATCGCGTCCATGCTACCGGGGGCGACACGTTAATTTGCTGGCCGATGCAGCGCGTAAGGTAAGGTAGACTTACGAGTTTGACTTGCCGGATCCATTTGGGCCGATGATAGAGGTGAAATAGGAGTCGCCGAACAATAGGATGTGATGGCCCTTGTAGGATTTGAAGTCTGCGTGAAGGACAAAGGTCAGCGCGAGGGTGGCACGAATAGCTTGGGAAATGGCACGGGCATACTGAAAAGCTCTAGACGTATAAGCTTTCCCATCTTGCCTGAAAATGGTCGCGGGTGACGCGACGAAAGATGAGTATGGTTTTGATCGTAGGAGGGCTAGAATTGGGCTCGTCGCAAACGCGAGGTGTAGGCGCGCGAGAAAAAAGGGTTGAGGCACGAGTCCAACGGAAAGCAAGCGGCGACGACTTGGTTGACGGGTGGCACGTCGCAAAAACAGGGACTATGCGGAGGTGATTAAGTCGAGTGTTGATGGCCTCGGGTTGGCCTGGCGCATCGCGAAGAGGCACTCGGGAGGGATTGAATTTCGTCTGACGATAGTGAGGTCGTGGGTGGTGTACTTGACCTGAATTGTTCCCCACGCGCGCGTCTGAGTGCTGCACCCTCACCAGGACGCGACTGGCAATTGCGGGCCACACTGAGGCTGACCAGATGCCCGACTCAGAAGCTCGAGCCACATTGGATTGCGAGAGCAACCCATTATTATCACGTGACTGTAGATCGTCAACTAAGAACTTTGAGTGGATTGGCTAAGCGTCATCATACACTAGATACTTATTTGGGCCTCCGATTTTCGCTCAACAGCCAACCAAAGAGCCGGCTGACAACATCTGCACAAATGACAGGCCAGCTGCTCAAGCGCCAAAGCGGAAGTAATTATGTTGGCTACGAACGGAGCGCGAATACTGTAACTATTGGTTATCTGCGGGACGAGCTGCCCAGTCCTTGCGGCAGGGTGGTATTCTGACTCTCACATTAGTACTCGATATTGATACAGGGCCAGGGTTCATTCGGATTTACCTCAAGTGGCATGTGTGTGTTGTTGGAGTGACTTTTGTACTGGGTTCGAGAAGCTCTTTGGCCTTGTTTGCGCAATATTATCATTATCGGATTCTCATGGAAATTTGCCTGGTTATCTTGGTTCAGTACTGGCTGCGTGCATCCATCCATCCAACAAGCTTCGGCCGGCCAAGCTCATACCCTGTGACGTATCTTAGAGTGACCCCTGCTCGAGAAGGTCCAGTTCACCGTCGCCAGGCAAAGGCAAGAGTGTTGACACTCCACGACCCGGCACCTGCCTGCTAGTCTCGCGACTGGGATTTTAGCGGTCAATCATCAACACGTGTAAATCATCGCCGCACCTAAACGTGTTCCAGACTTCTACCCACCACACCCATCACAAGTCCACTCTGCCTTGTCATTTGCTTCCCCCGCCCATCCAAGTCCTAGTCACGCTGCCGCCCAAGCTACGGTGTAGACAGACACCACCTTACCTTGGTAGTCCAGCGTTATCTCATGTACCTTGACAACCAACCCGTTCTTCCCCATCAGTTGAGACATTCGCATTTACCGACGAAATATACCCGCGTTGGTCGTCCATCACCGCCACTCTCCCTTTACCCATACCTCGGCGTCCAAGCTTACTCTACAACCTGCCGATAAACTTTGCTTAAAGATTCACCTAGGTTCCGTGCCTTGGCCAACAAGGTTACTTCTCAAGTGGTACGCTATCTCCTGGACTTCTGTGTCCCATACACACAGCTAGTTTTGACTGGTACAATGACCCTGCCATGATCCGCCTCATTCAAAAGCCAAGACTGACTTCTCTCTCGTCGATAATACAGTTCATCAACATTCCGTTTCCATAGCCGAAGTTTTCGGGCCCATTCGGTCTCAAGCCCCAGTGCAGGATGGCGGAATCAAAACCGCTAGACATACCCAAAGCAAAGGGCGACGATGCTCAGACGGACAGCGAAACCGCCTTTACCCCCGATCCGACCGAGGCGCAGTCTTCTTTTAGCTCCTCTCCGCCAGACCACGATGGCCTTCATACCCCTACTCTAGGCCCTGTCAACACTGGAAGCCCTAGGCTTTCGAGGAATCCATCTTTCTCTGGAAGCAGTTCCTACCAAGAAGACTGGGACCCATTCCCACCACTCGATCGCCTCACTGTGCTAGATCTTCTTGACAACTTTGCTCTCCCGCAGCAGCTCGAGAAGCTACAGAAGGGCATATCCGCCCAGACCCAGAAGGTCCGAAAGCAAAGACAAGTCTTGAAGAACAAGAGCCAACACGCCCGGGAACGTATGGTAGAGGAATGGCGACGCCGCGTCCCTACCGCCGAAGAACAACTGGAGAGATATAGAAAGCGGATGCGCACCAGCGTCGACAAACTTGGGAAGCAATGGAATGACACCAGAGTGGTAACGTTGAGGGAAAAGGTGTCATTCATATGTGGCGTCATGAACATCTTTGCAAGCGGCTTCCTCATCGGTGGCTATCCCGAGTACTTCCACCTGTGGTATACCGTCCAAGTGTTGTACTTTATGCCTATCCGCTACTTCACTTACCATCGTCGCGGCTACCACTACTTCTTGGCAGACCTTTGCTATTTTGTCAACCTCCTCCTCGTACTCAGCATCTGGATTTTCCCCAACTCGAAACGCCTCTTTTTAGCCGTCTACTGCCTGGCATTCGGCAATAACGCGGTAGCCATCATCATGTGGAGAAACTCGCTCGTCTTCCACAGCTTCGACAAAGTTACTTCACTCTTCATTCACATCATGCCCTGCGCAACACTTCATTGCATAGTACACCTATGGCCGGAAGAGCTCCAGGCCAGGCGCCTCCCCGCTATATGGGCAATCAAGCATTCTCCAGTTGGTTCTCCGACGGCATATGGCAACATCTTCTCCATGTTGGCGTGGAGCTCCATTCCCTACGCTGTTTGGCAGTTATCCTATTACTTCTTCATCACAGTTCGCCGACGCGAAAAGATTGCCGCCGGGCGACCGACGTCCTTTACTTGGCTACGCAAGTCTTATTCCAAGAGTTGGATCGGCAGGGTTGTGCTTTCACTGCCGAACTCTCTGCAGGAAACGGCCTTCATGTTGATCCAATACTCATACGCAGTTCTTACTATGCTTCCCTGCCCTATCTGGTTCATGAGCAGGTACGCCTCGGCTGGATTCCTCATGGCCGTTTTCACATGGAGTGTCTACAATGGAGCAACCTACTACATTGACGTCTTTGGGACACGTTTCCAGAAGGAGCTCGAGGCTCTCAGGGCTGAGGTCAAACAATGGCAAAACACGCCCGATATGGGCAGCCATTCGCCCTTGATGACACCGAATCCTGACAGCTCTATACCAAGCGAGCTGCATCTGTCGAATACCAACGATTCGGCGGATGAAGGCAAACTCGACTCCGCCCTCAAGCACGAGAATGCCATGATTGGGAATATCATAGGTGCTGACAGACCTTCGGTAGACCGGGTCCCAATGCTGAGCGAGGAGCGTTTAGCTCAAGCTGAAGCCAGCGGTGTCGATGGGGGTGCCAGAGATGTTGCCAGAGAGAGGAAGGCAAACTAAACTCAATAGTTACTGGGCTGGCTTGTCTTGAAATGCCGCAGGAGATATGGAGTATGAGAGGTTTAAGACTACAACGCCGTAACGACTTCTTATTTCACCTTTGAAACGACGATAACCGCTTTGGAGCACTCGGAATGGTTTTGTTCAGTCATGTTGCCAGTATGTTTTGTATACCCGCGGAATCGTTTTGAAGGTTACTTGTGTTGGATAGCTTGTTTCACTAGCACACGAACAACGTTTTGAGCATGGCTGCTTGTAGCTTGATTCGAGACGATTCATAGTGAGCTACTGGAATGCCCCGTCCTTACGTTCCACACAACGATGTGAGGGTCCAGTTTAAGTCGGATTTTTCTTCTCGAATTGTGCTTGATTTAAGAGGGGGTGGATACACTCCACGTCCCCCTCGACGAGCATTTGCGTTAAATACTATTGCGCTTGAAAGCCCATGGAGATGGTTTCACTTCCTTTAGACCATCGTCTTTCCGCGCTACCTGGGCATTTGAGCCTTTCCCCAACCGTTTCCTCCCATGAACCCGCCAAAACCCAGAAAAGGGGGGGAGAGCAAGAAAAAAAAAGGACCGTTAAATCACTCCGAAAAAAAAAAGACAACAAGCCCTGACCCTACCACCCGTTGTGACGCCATTTCCATGCACATAAAGCAGCCTGTAGCGGGGTATTTCGTGTCCTCTCCCATCAACATTCCCATGATAGAATTCGATTGTTCGCTCCGATCCCCCACCGTTCCCGCCTATAACCGCATTAATCTCCCCGGACCAGATGTAAGGGAGATGATGGTATAAAGATTTTGCCGAGGCTGATCTGTCCGAGAGGGATGGTTGCGGAAACTGATACTCCCAACTTCCTACCGAATGATGCCCCAGTCAGATAGTCGTCCTCCGTCACTGTCTTCTCTAGCTCCTGGCCGTCGTCCAAACACGTTCCAGAAGCGTAAGGTCTCATCACCAGCACCGGTCACGACCGTTCTGCCGTCCGGGCTCATTGCGAGATACAGCACACGATATGTGTGGCCAGTAAGACTGACAACCTGCGTCATCGATGGGTATTTCCATACGACTATCTGATTCTGGCTGTAGCCGTGAGTCGAGACAATCTCGTTGGAGTTCTTTGACCAGGCAATATTGCAGACCTGGCTGCCCGTATCGACCTCATTGATTACTGAGCCACGGACTGTATCGTGAAATATGATTCTACGGTCAGCCGTGCCACCTCCCGAGGCCAGGAGTCCCCGTTGGTGTGGTGACCAAGAAATAGCCTTGACAGCAGCTGTATGGTCCGAGAACTTCCAGAGTGGTGTTTCTGAGAGCTTATCCCATACCATCAGCTTATTGTCGTTGCCACCGCTGGCCAGTTGGCCATCTTCGCAATTCCATTTGAGACCGCAAACCTCTTGTTTATGACCGACAAGCTTCCTAAGCCACTGATCAGGGGCTCTGACATCCCGATGATAGATGAGGCGGTCGCGAGACCCGGATGTCAAGATATGGGTGTTCCAAGCCAAGGAGCCCACTCTCGCTGTATGGCCGGTCATTGTTCGCAGTCGTCGCGTCTTTTCGGCATCCCAGATCTGAACCAAGCCCTTTCCCGTCCCTATGGCGATGTGCGTTCCCTTTTGAATCCACGAGACACTCGTTACTGTATCGTCTTCGAGCGTGCATAATTTGTTGACCCGACTGGTCTGAGCATTCCACATGTAAACACTGGATCCGAGACCGACCCCGAGCACATTAGCACTACCCCAGTCGACCAAATTCAAGTAAAAATCGTCTGCCAAATCTGGGGCGTCGAGGACTTTGTACGGCACTTTGCTTACCGCCCGGGGCTGCCGCCGCGGGCTGAGCAACATTTGCTGGCTGTTGAAGCGAACTGGCGAAAGACTGTATATCTCAGAGCGAGTGTCCAAGTTTGGGCCGTGTCGACTCTGTGGTGTCCGGGATGGCGTCAGGTGGCCTGCGTTGCTGAGTTGTCGTGGTGACATGTAAGAGAATAGGTTCTTGTGAGGAGTTGACGGCGTCAGGGTGGACGGAAGAGAGTTCGTAGAGGCGTTGTTCGGCGGCGTGCGAGACCTTGTGCCATCGCGACCTTGGGCAGCTGAGTGAGAGGCCGTAGATAGAGAATGATCAGGAGACAAGGTCGGCGGCGTTGACTGAGGTATTGAGCCTTCAAAGAGCTCGGCGCGAAGCAGCGTCGAGAATGTCCGATTTGCTTCCTCGGCTACATTGCAAAATTAGTTCAGAGTCCTGCTTCTGTAAGGGCAAGTATGGCTCACTCTTTTGAAAGTGAAGCTCTCCGTGGGGAGTGCGCTTTTTCTGCTTGGATGGTGTTGCTGGAGACCCATCTTCATGGAGCAAGCTGAAACTTGCTTGAAGGTCTTGGCCGGATCGTGTAGGAATGAATCTAGCAATGACAACTTAGCAACGATGCTCGAGATGAACAGCCGGACCGCCTACGCACCTGTCGCCATTTATTCGTTGGCGCTTCCGGTGTGGACTAGCACCGGGTGTGCTTTCCCGCTGTTGTCGATGATGCATCTCCCGCAGCAAGGCATTGTCGACGGCGTCGGCGTCGAAGGTTGTAGAACGAGTTGCCTCGCTAGGTCTTCTGCCATGTTGTGTTTTGCGCTGGTTTGCATTCTCCAGGTGCGGACGGTTCTCGAGGAGTCCTCGATCGGAGGGAGGGGGAGGTGTTGCAAAGCGAGTGGGAGTCGCGGTCGCGGAATTGCTCGTATCGGCCACTGGTCTCTTGGTGGGGGCAGAGGCAGCAACCGCCGCCGTAGACTCGGTGGGAATTGTCATTTTGGTCTGTATGTGTCAAGTTGACGAAGGAGACCTGGGCGCGAACAGTGAAGTGGCTAAGGTCCAGCAAGGCGGCTGGGACAAGTGTCGGGCGAAGATGGCGGGGGCCGAACAAGCACCACCGGCACCTGTGCGGGTCAAAGACGTCGGCGCAGTCGCGAATCGACCGGCGATAATTGATGGGAATGATGCTTCGATGACTTCTAGGTGGAAATGAGAGTGATATGACCGTTGGCGCAGTCAAACGAATCACCACCTTATCCCTGACGGTGGCGCTTCAACTTGATATCGTTCGCATGCTTTTCCACGGCCGCAAGAGCTTGGGCTTTGGTCGACAAGGTGGGAGGGTGTAGAGTGGCAAAGCGCGAGATTATCGAAGGAACGGATTAGGAAAATAAAAGCAAGGAAGGGATGAAGGAGATCTCGTCGGGTGCAGATACAATATGCCTGTGACCACGAGTGCAGAGATGCAGGCGGGAGTTGTGGAAGGCGGCAGCCAGCGGAAGAGGATTGTGTGAATGATGGAGTGAGTGAGGTGGTGTAGCGGTGGTGACGGGAATGCCCAGTGGCCAGTGAGGCGCAACGTCCAATGTCCAATGTGCAGGCAGTGGGCAGTTGTTGTCGGGGAGGACCTCAGACGGTAAACGTCCTGTGGGCTCTGGCGGGAGGTTGAACCGGGAGAGTCGCGGCTAAGGGATGAGCGCTAGCCTTATTGGGGGTTTAGCGTTAACGGCAGAGCAACAACACAACAGCGGTGGTCCCTCGGCCGCTGTCTGGGTCCCTTGGCTTTTCTTCGGACGCGACGGTGGAGGGAAGAGGGGGAAAGGGCGTTGGCGTTCGGTGCCGCACCGGGGGGCAACATTAAGGAGAAGTTGAATAACAATAAACAACCCGTCACAAACCCCCCCCCCCCCCCCCCCCGGTCGTGGAGGGTAGACGCGATGTTCGAGTTTCTTTTTCCTGAAGATTGACCGAACAGCAACGACCACATACAACACGAAGGAAGCAAAACACGCAAACTTTACTCGTTGCCGGAAGCCAGTTAGTTAGTTGATTGGAAATTTGCCCAGCGCGCCTTGTATCTATTTTCTCCTGATAACTTTGTCTGCATGCTATTTCAATCACTGGTAACTTGCCCTCTAAACAACTGCCCACAATCATGACCTTTGCCATTTCAAGCCCCCTGCTTTCTGGAAATGCATATTGCACCTCGCCATACACCTTACATTGGCTATCTCACCTTGACTGGTCTCGGTCATGCATACTCAACGGGTTGTCGTCTGGCTCCCTAATGGCGAAAGACTGCTCGCAACGATTGCTTCTCAATACATTGCACTGAGTGCCCTGGCTTTTGTAGCATGATTGCTGCCAATTTCAAGACCCGCGTGCGGTAGGCCATTTACTCAATAGTGCCTCTACAGCTTGGAAGCAACACATGAAGTTGACGATGGAGGGTGGCCATGCAGACGCTACAACGTACCACCCTATGTAGCAACCACCAACAAGCAACACCAGGCGAGACTTTGGTCTATATGCAAGGTACGGGTGGGATGGGATGGGATGGCAGTCGCGGTGAAACGCTGGTGGTCAAGATGGCGTGCGTTTGTGTTTGTGTGTGCGTGCGTGTTTGTTCCACGCTTCGCGCTTCTCCAGCGAGGGAGGTTCGCGTACCCTGTCTCGTGAAGCCGCGCTGAATTCCAGTTTCGCTTCCACCTAGATGCTTGGACCAGACCTTCTGGCCTCCCTAGCGGGGATGAGACCTGTAAGCAAAAACAAACAACGCCCTTTCCAGCCCCCCCGTCCGCCCAGATCCGGACAAGGGAATGATACGGAAGGCCAATCCGGTGCCCAGGTCTCCTGGCGAGGGGCGAGAGGGGGCTGGAGGGGGACGCTACTGCCAGAGGTGCTGTAAGTTGACACTGGGAACCAGTCAGCACGTGCTGGGCAGTTTGTTTTAGTGGGATCGGACCCATACCCCTAAAATCCATCCCTCGTTCACCCCTCAGGCGAGGAAACCCGGGCCCGCACTGGACAACAAAGCCAACGCTGGAATGATTCCCTGCCGGTTGCCTCTGTTTTCTACGAATCCCCGTTCTTGTGACTTTTGATTCTTGTCGAAAGATGCTGGCGATCTTGCATTTCCAAGCCACAAATTGAGAGTTATCCCAAATAAAACTGGGGTTCCATTTCTTTTTTTTATTGCTTCGAGAACCCTTCCCATGGCAGGTCGGGCCAGGTTTGTCGAGTCGAGGGAGCAGGCGCTTACACGGTCGCGAGGCCGCAGATACGTCATTTCACGCCTGAGAAATTAAACGATGGGCTGGGGGTGGCAGGTGCGTGACGCGTCGCAACGCGTCAAGAAGCGCTTTCTCAAATTCGCGTAAAGTCCTGCTCCATGGCCGTACCCCTCCCTGTGTTTGTAAAGTGTTAGCTGCTGTGTTGATACTATTCCGCACAGTATGAATGTCTTACTTAATCTGAGGCAACGATGAGCGAAGCTCAACTGACCGACTTGATGCTTACCTAATGTGCTAACCTCTAGTGTATGTCCATACTGCATCAGCTAATTGTGTCCACAGACAAATCAAACCTGAGTAGAGGACAAACTTAATCCCTATATTATTGCACAGTACCTGGCCAAGCCTTCGGTCTCAAGAGGGCTCTTTTTAACGGCCAAATCAGGCTCGTTTCGATTTACTGCAGCTCTACGCCGGCCCACTTATGCCAACCCATTGACACGAACATCGGCATGAAGGTAGACAGCATTCGCTCCACATCTTCATTTGCCATTGATACCACAGCAGGGCCGATCATCGCCCATCTGATTCTTTACTGAGAACTTCATCTCTGCACGACTGGCGCCTGCACACTTCTGCGTCTAACAACGACACTGGAGGACAGCCGCATCCTTGGGAGCACTGCCACTCAGCTACACGCCCCGATCGACACTAATTAGCACAGCATACTAAAACCTGGACTGCCAACGCTCGGCCCATGACTGTTGACGGGACATTGACGGTGCCACCACTGAAAACCTTTCTCCAACAAACCGTTTGTTCCCTGCCTTTGGTCTGTTCGAACGCCACGCCGTGGGCAAAATGAGCCCAGTTTTGAACTGCCTCGTGGGAATTTACCGCCTGGGCTTGCCGACTATGCTGCCGCGTGCTTCTCCACACACACGGGCCATGATCTACTGCGTTGGAAGCTGCCAAGCGGGCGACAAAGTAAGCGGTACGCCTTGAAGCAGCTTAAATTTCCTCGGCCTACTAAGAGGCTGTTCGCACTGAGACAAAATACAAAGAAGGACCAGACGATGGGTTATCAAAATGGCAAAGTACACGTTTTTATGTGGCAGAACCGCCTTGTACGACCTAGGTACTCCAAGGCGTACGGCATTTCCTGTTACCCGCCTGGCCGCTTGCCGATGTGAGAGATGACAGCGTTACTTGCCATGGATCACTAAATGGCAGGCGTCTCGAACATCCCGGCCACCCATTATTCCAAACAGCAACGATCAACGGGAGTCTATGAATAACCATCACTCCCTGGTTACGAGCAGGTGCCTTTTACCGGTGATCATGATACCGGCATTTCGATTCGGGGTATGAGCCTCGGCTGTTCTCAACTGACAGATACATAGACATCTTTAATCTACACTCGGCTCGTATGTTAGGCAATGTCGTCCGATCGCCGATTCAAGCTTTCTATCGCAGCCCCGGGGATCGAGAAAGCATTGGCTTCAAGTAGTGCTTTGGCATATCCAGCTAGATCGGGCTGATGGCATCGGCCCCAAACATTATAGCGGGTGGCATTACGCGCAAGCCAATTTGGAGATGGTTCTATGCTAGCTTAATGCCAAATGTTACTTGTCAGGCAGGGGGCGCCGTCGTTTGTCTGGATTGGGACTTTGAAGGAGGCCCGGGTGTCGACGGCGGCGGGGCCGACGCCGAATCGGTCGAAGCGCCGGCTTCAGGGAATTTGAAGGCCCCCACAGCCACAGGCATGCCTCAAGAGCATCGTGGCGTCCCATCGCTACCATCGGTACTACGCTTTATACAACGAAGCACGGATGGCACCCGAACTTCGTCTGCTGTCGCCCTCCGAGTCAGGGCGACGGGAGACGCAAGTACAGGTACAGCTACTATTGGCACAATCCTGTGCATGCCGCCAAGCTCGCTACATTGCGAAGCTGCTTCGATGCTAGGGAGCCGGCTCATGCTTCCCCGTCAAGCCGGTCATTTCCTGGCCACACATGGATGCTCATCCTGCTCTTATTAAGCAAAGCCATGATCAATCTTGGTCCCCCATTGAGATTGCGGTAATGCAGAGGACGGCTTCATCACTTCATAAATGCTTGAGGGCGGTGCAGTGTTTCTGGTTTTCGGACAGACCATTGAGCCAGGCCCAACCTATCAGCAATGCCTGGATTTGCTAGCAAACCAACAAAGGCAAGCCTGCAGCTAGATATGGCCTCCTTTCAGTTATTTGAAGTCTCTTGTACATAGTGTATCTAAGTGGCCCACAGCTATGCTCCACTCGGTTAGTAGTTGATCTTCACGCTCGGCCGAAAGTCAAATCGCATTATCCCACATGTTGTGACGACCTATCAAGCCATCTTGCCAAACTACTACTGCAACACAACCCTGTAAGTTTTCCCATTTTTTTGCGAGATACCAAAGCCGACATTGTCCGATCAGGTTGAGGAGCAGTGCACGGTTGAACGGGTACCTGGTACGGGGAGTTAGCTTATCCATCAGATGTGCCCGCTTGTGTTCTTCCCCTTGCCCGTCAATAATGCAATTGGTCCTCGGTCCTTACCCACACACCCTCGTTACTATACCTTCATCGATGCCGGGGCGGCTCTTTGACCATATTCCCGCTGTCGATATGGCGCCGTCCCGCCTCGGATAGAATGACGTTGTGAAAGACAATGGTTCGGACGCCGCGTGTCTATACTTCTTTGACATTTGGTGCCTGCTCCTGCTCCTCTCGCGATAATGTTCGTCAAACCCAGTATAAATCGCATCCCTTTCCCAGCTTGAGAAATGCTCCAACTATTTGCCCCAACTTCTTGTTCCCACTTTAGCCTGTGATTTTCGATCACACTACATCATAGTATTGTTCTGCCAGGAAACGCTCATGGCTCAGACTACTGCCAAAGCTGACCAACGCCAACACGGATACGGAGAACTTACCCAATCACACATGAACGGCTTCACTGCTCCAATTGCCATGTCCCTCAACAGCCAGCAACGAGCTGTGGATATGGATGAGTGTGGCGCTGATATCCCGGACATACCACTCAAGCGGCCAGCAAACCGTATACCATCGGACCTATCATTTAACCACACTCGGTTCGAAGAGGCCTGGGATGACGATGATAAAGACTGGACCGCGCATCTTGGACCCATCAACCCCAATGCTACGAACCCCAGGAAAAATATAAGGTGAGTGACGATCCAGGGCGTGAGTCTGCTCATGGGTATGAGTTATTACTGATTGTTCATGTAGCACTGTGCAGCCTCCTGAGATCCCTCCCAGGGGAAGAGTCAGATCCCCCGAACCCCTTCACGTACCAGAGAGGCACCCTTCCTCTAGTCCGCCAAGAAGCCCGAGAACACGTTCTTCGAGGTCCAGGGGCAACTCCACATCATCATCATCGTATCTTACAAATGCCACTTCGCTCCCAGCTCTGCAAACCAAGGGTGCGGGAGATGACGAGATACTCGAGCCCTTGGCCGAGGAGGAAGTCGAACCAGGCTCCTTTGACCTTGTGGTGCCATCTCACGGCGACAATGGACATTACTCTCTGGAGAACCGGTCAGAGCTCCTCTTCTCAAAAGAACACTTGAAGGCCATCTTTTGCGACCATGTTCTACTCCAACGGTTCACCGACTTTCTTCATTCCGTTCGCCCCAACTCACTACCTCTGTTGACATACTACTTGGACTGTTTGAAAGCGTTGCGCGCCATCGCATACGCAAATGCTATCACGGCTGGGTTAGATTCTCTACCAGACCATGAATTTTCGACAATCCAAACCGATAGCACGCTCAACATTTCGTTGAAAAAGAAGGCCGACGCTGCTTTTGACGTTCTCGTGCAAGAAGACCTTCCCGCCTACATTACACATGTTTGGATTCAGACAGTAACTGTATCAATCAAGAGGCGCATCACGGGCACACTTCCCGTTCAGTTGAGGGAGATGTCGGAGGGTTTAGCGGAAGTCTTCTGCTTGACTGATCCTTCAAGACACGACAACCCCATCGTTTTCGCCTCTGAAGGTACGCAACCCCATCGTTAAATGTGTATAAGTTCACATGAACTAACCATTGCTGGCAGAATTCCACCGGACAACGCAATACGGCATGAATTATGTCATCGGTCGAAATTGCCGGTTCCTCCAGGGACCCAAAACAAACCCCTCCAGCGTGAAAAGACTCCGTGAGAAGTTATTGGCTGGTAAAGAGCATTATGAGACGTTCCTCAACTACCGGCGAGACGGCTCACCCTTCATGAACCTGCTCATGGTAGCACCTCTTTACGACAGCCGCGGCACTGTCCGTTATTTCATTGGCGCTCAGGTCGACGTCTCGGGTCTCGCCAAAGAAAGCTCGGGCTTGGACGGGCTTCAAAGCCTGGTCGTCGAGAGGGAAGCCAATGCTACATTTAAAGATGTACAAGAGTCTGACGAAGAGGAAAAGGATGAGTTCCGGGATCTCAGCGAGATGTTCAACATGGCAGAACTCGAGACCGTCCGCAGACAGGGTGGGAACATGCACCGAGTACCACAGAACGAGTCTAGAGCAGCGTCATCGACAAACTGGAACAAGCCTCGTATTCTGATCCAGGACGAAAGCTCATCCGTTCAGCAATCTAATCCGGCAATACCGCTGACGAGCGGTAAGCTCTCGGGCGTTTACGAACACTACCTCCTTGTCCGCCCTTACCCTAGTCTTCGCATTCTCTTCGCCTCGCCATCCCTACGGTTGCCAGGAATTCTGCAGTCTAATTTCTTGGACCGAATAGGCGGCTCTAACCGAGTCCGTGAAGGCCTCACCAGTGCATTCGCAGATGGTCACGGTGTTACCGCCAAGGTTCGCTGGATCAGCAAGTCATGCAACGAGGGCAGAGTGCGCTGGATTCATTGTACCCCCCTTCTCGGCAGCAATGGCGCCGTGGGCGTCTGGATGGTTGTCCTCGTTGATGATGAGGCGGATGCTGGTGTGAAAAGGGGCAAGGAGGCACCCCCCGTCGACGGTCGCCTGCGGAGAGCCGGAGCTTTACAGTCACAGCAACACAGGCCTTCCATAGATGACAAGATGAGTCTATCGAGCTTCGCTGCCATGAACAGGGCACGTGACGAGGTTGGTGCCCCCGGAGACTTCGAGGTTGATGTCGAACGCCCTGCAAGTCGCTCCAGCCGCACAAGCCGCTCGAGTCGGCTAAGCCGAGGACCAGCCGGTACCTCCCGTCATCCTATTCCAGTTGGATTTGACGACCCCAATGGAGGGCAGCCCCGGCCTGCGTACACGGTACGGCTAGAGGAAGATTATTGATGACCAACCCTAACACAGAAATCCTCATGGCGGTGATGTGTTCAATGTACTTAATACCACGCACACTTCTGTATGTTACTGGGGTGTATTTCATAAATGGGATTGTAAGCGCAATAGAACTTGGGGTACAGAAGAAAAAGAAGAGCCCCGCACGCTTGACAACTTATGCGCTTTCTCCTCATATATACGCGGCACTGCATAAGAGAGGTTGACTTCATTACCTGTAGCATGAAGCAACAAGACGTACATTGCCAGGTCTAATAAGGCAAGCTGCCCACATCTCGTTCTGACCCTGGTTTCAGATTGAAGTTCGCAGTGAGCAACCAAAGACCTTTCTTCATATGGCGAGCTTCCCTTTCGCATCGTTGTCGTATTCATCAACTCGTGAAAATTCATATAGTCTAATAAGTGCGGGTGCTGGAAGTCGCCAAAGTGTCAGGTCTACCCAAAAACACCCGTTGATTCTATGCCGACCCAACTCCCACATTAGCCAATCTCGGAGGGGCGCGAGTGACCCGCCCAAAGATTCGTCACTTGCGGATGATAGCCAAACTAACAGCCTGCACGCAGTTCGTTTAGGCTTGAGCAGAGCCTGCTTGCTCTAATAGCCGGGCACGCCACCCATTGCAAACTTCTTCGAAACCGCCAACGACATCGCCGCATACTCCGGCACACTCGCGCTTTGCAAGCCTTTCGCTCCAGTTGCCTCGAGTCAACCACCGTTCGCCCTCCTCACGGAGCTCCTCTTCCCTCCTGATCTCGGCGACCAGCTCTTTGGCGCTCTTCAGGCGCCGCGTCGCCGTGGTAGTTGTTTGTCTAGACATATGGAGTGTATCTGAGAGATAATTAAGGCTCTGGACAAGATCCGTAGTTAGTGTGTGCAGGGCTGTCAAAGAGTCATAGGCTTTCGTTGTCGGCCGCGGCATCGATTCGGAGAGTTCGAGCAAAAGGGGTAGTAGTTCGTCAATCGTCTCCGAGTCCGGTGGAGGCACGAGTGGGGAGAGAAGTGGGAATGTAAGGTTATGTAGTTGACGGGTCTGGTGAGTTAGGTGTGTCGTGAGGGCCGAGTGGGCGGTAATGAGCCTGGACCAGTTAGCCAAGAACCAATACAGCGGGAAGCCGTTTAAGACGTACCTCGTAGCACTGCCTTCGACGCCAGCTTGCGACCCTAGGTCCCTCAAGCCCTCTGTCACGCGGTGAAAAACACCATCTGTAGGGCCTCCGTTGCTCTCAGTCCCTCTTCTCGCCAAAGATTCGACGGCGTCCATCTTGGCTACCAGACTGGGCAGCATGCCGGGGGAATCAAGATCAGACTCTGATCCATACTCGCTTCCGTCGTATTCGCTTCCAGTCCTTCGGTGCCCACGTTGTGCGAGTGGTGGTGGTCCCAGGTTCAGATTCTTTGCCTTGGTACCGGCCTCAGCCAGACTCGCAACATCAACGCCACTGTCCCGTGTTACCTCGGCGCCATCTCGTCCATCGGCCTCTTCAACACTAATGTTTGGCGTCCCGTTATCATCTTCGTAGTATTCACCCTCTTCCCCTGAATCGGAAAAGGCGTCAGCCAGCTCATCTGCGAGATTGCCCAGGCCGTTGCCGTCGTCCATGGCCCCACTAGCGTAAGAGATGTCTAGGGCGTCTTGGTTATTGAAGCTGCTTCTCAGAGGCGTTACGGGATCGTTGGCTGAGGACCTCGATTGCCGTCTATTTCGAGGAGACGAGTTGACGCTGTTGTATTGGTACGAGGCATCGATGCTCGAGGGGTGGCGCGAGTGTCCCGGAGTCTGCGGCATTGTAGCGAATGTTGGAGAGGAATGTGTCGGTCAGGCGGCGAAGGAGGTGTAGCGCAAGTCCGGTGATGCCGCCCCAGAGACTTAAAGACAGAAAAAACCCGGTTGATGACGCTCCACGACGTATGTGTGTTGGCAGTAAACAGTCAGGTTGGTGTGTAATGTTGTTGCTTGCTTGTCCCGGGTTTGCTGGTGCAGTAACAAACAACAGGGGTTATCGCATCAAATAGACGACAAGGAAGATCCAGGCGGAGGACACGGCAAGAGTGTGTAGAGATGGCCTGGTACTTGGAGGACAATGGTCGCGCAAAGGCGAATTTGAGCGGAGCGGAGGCTACTATTGGCGTCCCACGTAGGCCGTGGAGCCAGAGTGATGTGTCTGGCGGGCGAGCTTGAGGTTATTACTTCTCTTATTAATTTGAGAGCGGGCTGGTATAGGAGGACCGGCACCGGCGATCCAGTTAATGCAATTTGGCGAGCACAGCGGGCTCTGCTTTATTGTTGATCTGTCGCCCGATGGATGCTATGGTGTAAAAAGGTGCAATAAGGGCCCTTGTGCCTGTGCGTCACTCTCGGGATGCCTTGGAGACTGCTTGTGGGTGTGGGACGTCCGGACAAAGAGAACACCAGGTTGCTGTGGGAGGATGAGAAGAAGGGACTCGAGACGCTGCTCGCTGGATCGCCGGATTGGATGCAAGACACGCTGCGCTGCGCTGCTTCCTGCGTGGTGTTGCGTCTCAGGTACGCTGACCGCTGTGGTCCATATTTGGGGAGAGGGGGGGGAACCTGCCAACCCTCGTGGCTCGGTCCCTGCATCCGGCACTGAAATTACTTTTCGCCCGCTGTTATGTGTGCCTGACCGGTCGGAGCCTTATGTCAGCAATACCTCCCACTTCCCTCAGAAAGCGTGATGACCATTATCGTCCCTGCGCTGGGACGAAAAAAATAAAAGCATAAATTGAAATAACAAAATAACAAAATAAAAATAAAAGACATACACCGGTGCCCTGCGGAGCATCAATCCCCGAAATTCTGCTCTTAGCCCCATTTATTCATTTTCCCACCTTAAAGTAGATTGTCCAAGCCCCGTTGCAATCAGCACTTCTCTTCCGGCAGCCGAAGACAATCGATTTCCTGGCAGCGACCCCTCCCTCCCTCTCTTACCGCGCCGCTCTTCCCCCTCACGACTGATCACCGACCCCGTCTCCCGCTACGGCCACCATGGCCACCTTTCGCCGCTTCCGTCCCGACGATGTCAACAAATTCTCCAAGTGCAATCTCGACCCTTTAACCGAGACGTACGAGCTGGCCTTCTACCTACAATACCATGCCAAGTGGCCTTCCATGTTTCAGGTCTGTGAGGACATGAATGGAAACATTATTGGCTACAGTACGTCAAATGCCATGTATACGGGTCGCTCGACTTGTCTGACTTGATGCTTTAGTCATGGGCAAGCTCGAGTCATCGCCAGATGTATACAAATATTCCGAACATTACCTTCCGTGGCACGCTCACATCACTGCCTTGACCGTTGCGCCAGAAGCGCGGAGGCTCGGCATTGGCAAGATCCTGTGCGAACAGCTGGAGGCCGCCGCCGATGCCAACGACGCCTGGTTCATCGACCTTTTCGTCCGTACGAGCAATCACAAGGCTATAGCTTTCTACAAGAGCATGGGTTACAGCGTTTTCCGCGTGGTTAAGGATTATTACGGTGACCACGCCACGGACCCGACGCGCGATGGTGAGGATGCCTACGACATGAGGAAACCGATGAAGAGGGACACGAAACTCCAACACATAAGAGATGATGGTGAGAAGCATGAGGTTGATCCATCCGATGTTTGGTGATGCGCAACCAGCGCCGTTTCTAGCAAAACCCGCCTGCCCTTGCAGGTCTTGACAGACTGCGTTGGCTCAAAGCCACGCTCCATCGACTTGATAGACGCTCCCGCTCACAAAAGAACTCTCTGGGCTGAGCAGGAATGCGATAACGTTTCCGCACTCCTCGGCGGTGCCCTGGCGTTGGAATGCCGTTGGCTCGTCGAAGGCGGCGTCTGACGCGCGGTCGTGAAACTTCCATGCCTTCTCCATTAGCGGCGTGTAGATGGCGCCGGGGGCGACAGCGTTCACCCGGACTTCGCGGGCGCCGTTCTCGTTGGCCGCCGCTCGAGTGAGCCCGATCACACCATGCTTGCTGGCATCGTACGCACCATGCTTGGCGAATCCTATTGTATCATAGGGAGGTCAGACGAGCCCACAGGCAGTTGGGAGAGGCGGCATACCCTTGATACCATGAATCGAGGCCACATTGACAATGGAGCCACCGTTAACTATGTTTCTGAGTTCCGCCCTGAGACAATACATGCAGCCTGTCAAGTTGACGGCAATGATCTTGTGCCACTCTTCATCTTCGAGGTCTGCGACGGCCCGGATGCCATGGTGTTTGCCTATAACCCCGGCTACATTGGCCGCTCCGTCCAAACGGCCAAACTTCTTGACGATACCGTCTACCCAGCCCTCAACCTCGTCCTTGCTGGACACGTCGACCTTGGTCACCGAAAATGGCGCTTTTTGCCCCAAAAAGTAAGCCTCAGCCTCCTTCATGGCATCCGGGTCAATATCCGCAAGGCATACCGTGGCGCCTCGTTTTGAGATGATCTTTGCCGTCGCAAAGCCAATGCCGCTAGCGCCGCCAGTAATGGCATAGACCTTTCCGTCGAGAGATGACATGTTATCGGTGATTCAGGGATTATGTGACTGAGAAGATTGCGTTGGTGATGGCTGATCAACCTTCCACTCACTACTGGGGTCCTTGAGGGCGTGGGGAGGTTATTTGAGGCATCGCGAGGAATAACCCTCAAGTCTTGAAGGTGGAATAGTGTCCCGTCCTTCCGGCACCAACCTGCCGCCAATCAAATCACTTCTACGTCGGCTGGATCGTCTATGTTCGCATGTATTTGACCCGGCCCGACGTACGAGAGAGATTTGGCAAGTCCCCAGCCGGCCAGCGGAGGGCAGTTGAAAGTAGTATTTGTGTGGTAGAATACAAGGGACTCTCATTTCAGATGGTTGACACTTTTCCGAACCTTCCATCCAAACTTTGCGCATACTTGGGAACGCTCGAACTAATGGTAGTTCGACTTTCGTTTCTGAGGTTTACGAAGACGGGTTGACAGGGCCATCTACCCGCGTCTTGAACTCGGGGAAGCTCAACCCCGCACAGATCAACCCCGCCGTCCCCGCAAAACAGGGGCTCGTGGCGCGACACTTGGTGTGTGATTGGTGTCAATCGAGTCACGGCTGCTGCTCTGATTGGCCCCCAATTCCTTGACGGATGGGAATCCAGCCTTGTTTCTTCCTCCACCTGACCCGCTGTACCCGCAGTATTGACGTACATGCGCCGGTTCTGCTGCTTTACCTGTGACTACCTAGCACGGAGCTTCGACCCCAGATTTCTCCAACTGTTCCCGTGCCGTTCTAGTGTAGAGCTCCTGACGCTGCTCCCTAGTGGTCCTGGAGCTGGTGTAAAACAGAGCCGAGGAAAGCTTTTGTCTGAGCCCTCCTCCTGCGTTTCCTTACCTCGCCTCGCCACTTCTTCTTCCTGTTCTGTGTCAAACTGCTGCTGGTTCTATCTTGCACAGTTCATCTCGCACCGCAACTCTGCGCAAACACTCCCCGGTTCTTCACTTCGCCCTTGGCCTACTGTATAGTGTGATTCATCGCCTACTCCTTCGGTGACTGTCCCGCAAGTCGTTCCTGTCCGGTCGTGGAGCTGGTTCTTGGGATACTCTCCTTGCCATGCGCTTCTCCTCACTGCTGGCCGCCGCCGTGACGGCCAGCGCATCCTCTTTAACGCCTCCTGTTCTTCCTCTGATTGTTCGCAACCCATATCTCAGCACTTGGCTGGGCAATGCTCGCGATGCGCCATGGGAACATTGGCCCTATTTCTGGACCGGCTCCAGTGTAAGCGATCCTGCCCTGTCGTCGTCTCGATGTGTATGTTCTGGCTGACCTGAAGATCCCCGCCAGGTTGGCTTCTCCGTCATGGCCTCCGTGCCAGACTCCAACACTGTATATCCATTGCTTGGACGGCCACAGGACTCCTTGCCCCCATCCTCCAAGTGTGTTTGACCACTCCTCGTGCTGGTGCCGGTGATAAACTGACATCCCACCTGAAACTTTAACGTAGCTTTTCCGGCCTACTTGGGCGCCGCTTTTGACGCATCGACGACGAATCTGTCATACTCGATCCCCCCTCCCAAGGGATCTTCCGAGCCTGTAAAGGTCGTACTCTCGTTTCTGTCCCCTATCACGCCTACATCTACCTTCCGACAGTCAATCCCTGCTGCGTATTTGACTGTTTATGTCAAGGGCTCCTTCGATATCAACATTTACACCGATGTAAACGGCGAATGGGTTAGCGGTAACAGGGATAACAAGATTACCTGGGAGCTGAGCAAGCCGAAGGTTACGCAAGAGCAGAGTGCCACACTTAAGACCTGGAAGGTGGCCAGGCAATCGCAGCAGCTGCTCACCGAATTCGCTGATCATGCGGAATGGGGCACTCTCCATTTCACTGGTCCAGCCGATATCTACCATCAGTCTGGTACGTCCGGTATTTTACGCCAATACTTTGCAGCAAAAGGCTCCTTGAGAAATGAAGTCGATGGTTCATTTAGAAAGATCATGGACGATGAGCCCGTATTTGCATTTTCCAAATCATTTCATCTGGGCAACAGAACCGGCTCTGAATCGACATCGGAGGACAGCGTTCTCTTTACACTCGCCCTTGTTCAGGACCCCGTCGTTCAATTTGCGGCTGCCAGGGGACTCACACAAATGCGTCCATTGTGGTCCTTTTACTTTCCTACGCCGATTGAGCTTGTCCAGTACCATTACGATGATTTTGCGGCTGCCAACATGCTGGCCAGGAACTACTCAGATCAACTAGCTATTGATGCATTTGCCTCGGGCTCCCAAGATTACCAGGATATTGCCGCGCTCTCGGCTCGTCAGGTCCTAGGCGCAACCCAATTCTCTGGAACCCCGGACAGCCCCATCCTCTTTCTCAAGGAGATCTCCTCAAACGGAAACTTCCAGACGGTCGACGTTATCTTCCCCGCATTCCCTTTCTTCCTGTACACAAACCCCCGTTGGCTTGCGTACTTATTGGAGCCTCTACTGGAACACCAGCTAAGTGGACAGTACCCTAACGATTACAGTATGCATGATCTGGGTGCCCATTTCCCAAATGCCACTGGTCACCCAGATGGAAGAGACGAATATATGCCTGTGGAGGAGTGTGGAAACATGCTCATTATGGGTCTCGCTCTTGTGAATGCCTTCAAGTACGATACCCAGCCAGCATTTCTTCACGCCGTCGAGGGCCACGCGAGACCTCTGGAATTGTTTGACGTGAAGGTTACTGGTTCCCAGCCCTGGGCTCTCTCTGTGGACGCTTATGGTATTGACCATTCTTCCGTCGATGCTGCCATGAGGGGGTCTAAGGAGGCCGAGAAGTGGGTATCCAGATCCTACCAGCTCTGGACCAAATGGACAGGATATCTAGTCCGCGAATCACTCATCCCGGCGAACCAACTTTGCACGGATGACTTCGCCGGGTGGCTTGCGAACCAGACAAATCTGGCACTGAAGGGCATCATTGGTGTCAGGGCCATGGCCGAGATTGCCGATGTTCTGGGCAAGTCGGACGATTCCAAGTACTATACGGACATTGCGACAGACTACATTGACAAATGGCAAGGGTTTGGTATCTCTAGGGACGGTACTCACGCTAAACTGGCCTACACCTGGTACGGTTCCTGGACCAGCATTTACAACCTCTATGCAGACTCTTTGCTCTGCTTCCATTTGTCAGACCCAAATAAATCATCGCTGAGCGGACGCTTCACGGGGTGGGTTCAAAAGGCCATGGGCATCAAGGCCAAGTCAACCTTCATCCCGGACAGAGTGTACAGTATGCAGAGCAACTGGTACCACGCAGTGCTGCAGCATTACGGATTGCCGCTTGATAGTCGCCACCTTTACACAAAGAGCGACTGGGAGTTCTTCGCGGCTGCAGTGACGAGCAAGAAGACCCGGACAGAGATCCTTCAGAGCATTGCGACTTGGGTTAACGAGACAACAACGGGTAGGTTTCACCCTAGGTTTATAGACTTCCTAGAGTCAGTTTGTAGGCTAACGCGAGTGACAAGACCGACCATTTACCGATCTCTACGAGACAGAGGGCACGGGCGGGTGGCCTGGACCTCATTTCATGGCCAGACCAGTCGTTGGGGGGCACTTTGCCTTCCTGGCACTGGAGAGAGCATGCGGAGGAAAGGCAGTCGAGGGCCTGAGCTTTTTGGATGAGCCGGAAGCATTTGTCGAGGTGGATGTCCGCAAGGCTCTCGAGGCAGAGATATTGGGTATTGATGTCCTGGAGGCGGACCAAAGAGGTGAACAGGTGATGATGGAGGACTTGTGAGGCATTGACGCCCAGTTGGCCCCGAACAAAGAGTTTTGATCCTTTGAGGCTTAATCAAGGTTGTCGCAGTCAGTACAGAGGCGCGACTCGCGCAACAAGAACAACCAAAACATGGCATTTTGAGAGAGCCTGGTGGACAATCATGGTGTCCGATTTGCATGCACATGTGGAGCGCCATTCCAGATATAGCACCGACTTTATAGGACCACTATCCCTTTGACGACGAGCACCACACCTTTAAGCGTCTCGACAGCAGCAGGGAATTCGGCGAATAATGCTCAAGACCAGCTGCTTATATAACACAGTATGTTCAAGATCAGGGGCTTAGATAACGCCATGTATTCGTCACGCACTGACCAGCCAATTTCCCGCTGAAAGGTGTGTTGTCATCGTCAAGGGAATAATACTTTGGGTGACATCCGAGAACACTTGACTGAGTTGAAATGGTTCCCTATACCTATTCAGGGAGATAGGATGCTACTGGAGCAATCTTGAATGAAGTAAGGGATAGACGACAAAGACAGACAGACAGACAGATATGGGCCTTGGCCAACATGTTATGGTCCGTGCATCTTGTGGGGGTCACGAGCTTTGGTCTGGGTTCACTCACTCGATGTCGCCAAAAAATGATCTTGTCAAATCAGCAGGAGGCAGCACCGAGGAGGCGGCTTGCGTCAAGGGTGTTTCTCGTAAGGCGTCCAGACCATTTCTTCTATGTCTGTTCATAATACCGAGCATTCAACGGTGGCATTGATTGGCTCCCCTAATCTTGACTTCGCTTTCCATGGCGAAATGGGGGGGGATTGGGAAGGAAAAGAAAAAGGGACAAGGACCCCGCCAATGAGATGCCTGGACTGTGTTGCACATCTTGCATACACACACTGTAGCAACGCAGGGAAGGGAATTCAGTCACCCCAAGTTGGTACCCAGGCGGGTACACTTCCCAACTAGTAGTGTACTGTAGACTACACTACCTACGGTGTAGTACATATCATGGGACGGATACTGGCCTAGCTCCCATAGCAAGGCAGGACCAAGCAGGGCATCTGAGTGGCCAGTGGACCACAGGGAGAGGAGACAGGAACGCCAAGCTCGCTCACGCACGGCTACATCTTTCCCTTTTCTGCTCCCCCCCATCCCCTGTCACAGCCCGCCCCAGTCGCAGGCAATCCATCCATCCCATCAATCACAGCCTAGGGGATTTTTTATTTTTATTTGATTTTCGCCTCCTTTGCCCGCCCTACCTTCCTTCACTACCATCCATACGCCAGCGTCAGTGCCAGCACCCACGCCTGCCTGCTGCTCTTGCCTGTTCCGTCCGCCTCAACCTACGGATACATTACACTACTTTTGCCCCAGGCTGTCCACTCAGGTGCCCTGTCCACTACACCTACCCTGCCCTGCAACAGCACCAGCACCTGCACCAGGACCTGCACCTGCACCTGCACCTACCACGGTACCAGCACCAAAGGTACGCCGCAGACCTCTCTTTCTCCCTCTCCTGCTCGTCTTTACTTTCCAACATCCCTTCCTTCACATCACCTTCCTCACCTTCATCTCTATCACCTGGCATCTCCAAGCCGTCTCACTTCCTCAATTGATGCCCTTCGTCATCTAATCAATTGCCGACGATTGTAATAGTTTTCTTCCTCTTCCCTCTAGCCTCTCTACTTTTTCCTTGTTTCCCAAGGCCCTTCCCGCTGGGTCCCGATCCGCTTTCCATCCCTCCCTTCTGACCAATCCCCATCACAACAGAAGAGTCTGCGTCACCGGCATTCGCGTCGTTGGCCAATTCTCCCAACCATCAAACACCAAACCTGCCGACGAACAAATACCGCCGGCTCAAAACATCAACATGGCTACCACCTCTATGGATTACGAGGCCGCTAACGGCGACCGCTACGATGGTTCGTTCTACCTCGATACAAATCGCCATACTGATCCCGACTCGGCACTGACAGATATGCGCGATGCAGACGAGGCTCCTCGTTACGAGCGTGACAACCGTAGCGCCTCTCCCCGCCCTATGCGCGATGATGTCGATTCTGGACGTCGTCGCTCAGCCTCCCCTTCCGGCAACGGTGACCGGTAAGCAGTTCCCACCGCCATATTCAATCGTCGCTTGCTGTTTTCAATCGCTGACACGTTCTCCGCTTGCATTACAGTGGCGCCAAGGACGAGACTGGCTCCAAGGGTGGCGACGACGATGACGGCGCCATCAACCCTGGCTCCAACCTCTTCGTCACCGGCATCCACCCTCGCTTGACCGAGTCTGAGGTCACTCGTCTCTTCGAGAAGTACGGTGAGGTTGAAAAGTGCCAGATCATGCGTGACCCCCACACCAAGGAGTCCCGTGGTTTCGGCTTCGTCAAGATGGTCACCTCTGGTCAGGCCGACGCTGCCAAGGAGGGCTTGCAGGGAGAGCAGATCGAGAGTCGCACCCTCAGCATTGAGAAGGCTCGTCGTGCTCGCCCTCGCACCCCTACCCCGGGCAAGTACTTTGGCCCCCCCAAGCGTGGTACGTTCTACCCATCCCGTTCTTAGAGTTCATCTACTCACACGACATCAATCAGAGGGACGTGGCGGTGGTCGTTTCGAGGAGCGCTCCTTTGACCGACGCAGAGGTGGCTACAGCGGTGGCGGTGGCGGCTACGGCGGTGGCGGCTACGGCGGCGGCCGTGATGACCCCTACCGCTACCGCGGCTACGAACGTCGCGGTGGCTACGAAGACCGTGGTGGTGGCTACGAGCGCGGCTACCGCGAGGAACGCGGGTATGACCGCAGCTACCGTGAAGACCGTGGTGGCGGTGCAGGCTACGAGAGACGCGAGCGCGACGACGGATACGCCGGCGGCGGCCGTGTCGACCGCTATGCTGGCGGTGCGCGCGAGGAACGCGGCGACCGCTATGCTCGTGGCACCGACGACCGTCGTGGTGGCGGCAGCAGTGGTGGTGCTGGATATGAGCGTGGTGAGCGCTACGACAGAACCGCTGACCGTGACGGAGCTCGTTCCCGCGATGCTCCTGCCGGCGGTGCAGCCTACACCGACGCTCCCGCCCGCTCGGAGGGCCGCGAGGCTTACGGAGGTTCGAGACTCCCATCGCCGTCCTATTAGGTATCTCTGAAGCTAACGCGCCTAGGTTCTCGCTGATTTCCACACTATTCTTTCATGCCGTTAACGCGCCCGGTTTGATGGCGACTGACGGATCATCCCTTTCATCTTTCATAGTGCGATCGATTACGGCGGATATCCCAAAAATTGCGTCTCGTGGAGTTTTTGTGCACTTCAACTAGTCTGGGATGGAAACACAAAATGGGATTTCGGCCTGCGTGGTTTACCGCTCCTTGACCCCAGCCTCTCGTTGACAAGAGCTGCATGCGAGTTACACCTGCCTCTCAATTGGCTTTTGTTTGTCGACTCGGGTCTTCTCCAGTCAACGAATTTCAGGCGGTCTCTTTGGTAGCTTTGGCAAACAATCAACACGGCAAAACGGCAGGCGTCGACAGGCTTTGGCCAGAGTGACAGTCACTTCCCCCTCGTGGATCAGCACTTTCGTTACACCACGTCGCGGGCCTGCGGCGGTCCACGATTGTTTCCCTCACGCAAACATTTTCCACCTTGTACCATTATCTATCACGTCCCGCTTCGGGTCGAGTCGAGTTTGAGACGGCTTCGCAAATCCGGCATGGCTCTTTCGATGCAAATCTCAGCATGATAAGACGTTGACCAACAATGCAACATGAATGACAACCGCGTCCCTAAATACAACTTAACCGTAACTGTGCCGCCTGAACGCCAATACTCAACTTTCCAGTCGTAAATGAAACGCCTCCTTCTCGCCATTTTACACCCACTGCCCCTCTAGTCGTCGCCCTTGCACAAACTAGCGACGAGGGATACAACGAAGTCGTGGTTCATTGTTGCTTCGCTTCTACGAGCTGACTGCAACGCGTTGCTAGGTTGTGTTTCCAGGCATTGTAGGCCTGATTGACGAACGGCACCCAAACTGTTCAGAGGTACATTCCCCCAATACCGCTGGGCAAAACTAATGGTTCGGCGATGAGTAGCTTCCGGAGTGACATGGCCATCAGTTTGGGGGAGGGGTGTGACTTCAGGCACATCATCCTTGGCGCCTGCCTCCAACAAACTTCCAAGCCATCCCTGTCTACACTCGTGGGCATTGTTGAATGTTCGCAGGCATTGAGCTGGACTTGGTTTGAACTTTAGCCAGCCCACCTCCGCTCAATATCGCCTGGCTGTCTCGGTTTCAACGCGGTGTTCTTCGCTCGTTAGGTTGGGCTATCGACTTGAATCTGCACCGGGCCACCTGACAGGGCTGTTCCTCCCTCTGCAGCGAAGTCGTTCACAGGCGAAGTGGCCCGACAATTGACATTGCGAGGCTCTGGTTGGTACAACCCCAAGGTCTTGGGCGACGAAGAGCTAGATTTATGGCGGTCATCGCTCTTTAAAGCTTTGATGGACCTAACAGTAGACGCGCCCAATTTCATGTACCTATCTCGTTCGAGTAAGGTAGCACGCTGCGCCTAAGCAGTGCGCAGCCGCAACAATATAGTGAATTATCAAGCTGCGTCAACGGCCTCAATCCAAGATGCCATCCTGTCAAGTGGCAGTGATTGTGTCTTCCTCGTTTCAACGTGCGGTAAAGAACATGCGTGTGGATTGGACAGACGTGCTTGAAATTGAGTAACTAAGTAGCACAGTCATCGGGTCGAGAAGAACGAGAATTTGAGTTCGAGATTCTTAGCATTCACTACTGGGGGATCCTCTATAGGAAGCTTTTCAGTCCTAACGGCTCTACGCTCCTATGCTTGTTTGATATGAATGCCCCAGATTGATGCACTTGCCCACCATACCTAATAAATTTGGAAATCATTCATCATGCAGTCATTTCATGTGTCTACATCGTTGCATACGCACTCCTAGACGTGTCCTCGCATCACTCATCTCTGGCCGCATGGTTTTGGCTGGGTGCAGGTGCCCCAATAAGCCAGCCTACGCCCGAAGTCAAGGTTCCCATGGCAGCCTCCCGAAGCTGATCACGCTTCCTCGATTTGGGGTAATCATCGTGTTCATCGTGCATCTCTCCATCCCCGCCCGCCGGTGGTGCTGTAGTAAGGTCTGGGGCCTTGCCGCCAGCAGACTGCTGCAGCGTTGAAAGCGCCGCAAAGTTGCGCGATGCCGCGCGGGCTGTCGCGCGAGAGAGGTCAAACAGTGACATGGGCGCATCATCACCTGCCTTGCCTGTCGATGCCGCTGGCCGGGGCCTGGTGACTGATGACTTTTGGGCATGAGGCGCTGCGGGAGTTGCGTCGAATCCGCCGGGCATGCCGTGTGAGTGAAGGTCGGCGACGGCATCTAGGTCAGCCTCGCGAGCGGCCTGCTCCTTGACCGCCGAATCGAGCTGTTCCTCACAACGCCGAAACGTCTTGAGTATCTCCTGCAGTTGCGAAGGAGGGGCGATCCGGAGGGCCGTGGCGAGGCAGTCGATGCGTTGTTCCAGATGACGGATCTCGGGGTTCCCGCTGGCGTTGCCCAGATGCGTTGGGCGTACCGTTTTGGCGGTTCTAATGTACTGACCCGCTTGGAGCGCGGCCCTCCATGACCAGTCATCGTCTAGTTTCATCGTAACACTCGACCTTGAGTTATCAGTCCTGCCACTGAGTCGGTTGACGACGTAGGAGTACGCCGTCTCAAAATCATCTTCCTTCAAGGCCGCCTCGATGCACAGCGCGACGATGCGCTTTTCCGTGGCGTCGGTGTGGGCTTCCTCGTCCTCGACCACTTCGGTAGCAGCCGCCCCCTTTTTGCTTCGGTTTACCAGTCCGGCGTGAACCATGTTTGCTCCTATCTCTGAGAGATCCTGGATGCGTGTGTAGCTCTTTGAGTTCTGCTCCAGGACTTTGCCGATGATAGACACAGGGTCTGAATGGACGCGCAAAACGACAGGACTGAAGGGTTCGCCTTGTTTCAGTACCAGTCGGTAATTGCTGAGGGCATGTGTTGCCTTGAGTAGAGAATCGATCCGCAGTCGCTCTGGAAGAGACTTGGTGATAGTTTGGGGGAAAGAGTTGATGCTACTTAGGTGTCAGTTTGCCGATAGCAACAGACCAGGCTTGGACCTCCACATACATTTCATCACATTTTTTGAGGCCGCCCCTCGTCCGATTTGGGTTTGACGCGTTGTCGTATGCGTTCAGCGCAGCAGTGACGATGGTCTCTCGGATTGCTTGTACCGGCAGCGGCTTGTCAGTCACGTCTTCATACAATGATTTCGCTAGCGAGTATCCTGTTATGTTTTAGCTGAGCTGTTGATTAAAATTACTGCTCCATGACTTACGCGCACTGGACAGGAGTGCCTTCAGGATCTCGGTTTCGATGATCTCCGGCTTAACCTTGGCAAACACTCCCTTCACAAGACCATCTGGTGAGGCCGCAATGCCCCAATTCCGGAGCCAAAGGACTTCATTTCGTGCCCTGATCCAGCAGTTTTCGTCGCGGCTAGGAGCTTGCTCAGATATTGTGTGTATCAGTTTGATCACCTCGGCTCTCTGGTCACGTTCATCCTGGACGAATGCTAAATCTCCAGCCCTCTTGATTGTACAAGGAAGCCCGGACCGTGTCAGGATGAATGCGCTGAGGATAATAGCATGTAACAGATGCGTTGACTTTCTTGAGGGATTGGTGAGAGGGTTTGACTGCTTGAGAAGATCATCTCGCATAAACGCCGTGTTCTTGTGAGAGAGTATTCCGTCGCCTTCCAAATGTGGGACAGGGGATAGAGTATCTGCGCCTGAGCTCAAGGACAGCATATCGTCCTGTCCAAGCAGATCCATGACTTTTCTGAGCATTTGATGAGCTCCTTGAAGCGCATTCGGGGTGGCCTCGGGTACCAGATATGCACAAGCCATTATAGCCCGAGCATATCGGCGGTCGAGATACTGCTGCTGCTGCTCACTGAGCCAAACGTTATCGAAGTCACCCAAATCGACATCAACAGCACCTCCCCACTGCTCGACAGCGGCGACAGCTACTCTCCAAGAATTAGAGCTCTGTAACATGAGCCATTCAAGGAACCGTTCCCATCCCGGGCTGGACAGCCCAGAGGACTCTCCAGAAGTGCCACTTTCCTCTACCCGTTTCCATCGGGCGTTGCTGTGCAACCAAGGTACAAGTAGGCCTCTAAGGTCTCGCCCTATGAATACATAGTCCTCCTGGCGCACGCCCGTCTGGGACAGAAGGGCGCTTACGGCAGCACCGTCGGGTAGGCTCTGGAATTCGGCTAATGTGTATGGTATATCATCCGTCGGGTAATATTCGTAGGTTCTCCTCAGCAACGGCAATAGAGTCGAGACCATCCAAACGCGTATTGTGGGGGCATACTGCAGAAAGGGGCCAAGCAATTCGGGTAGTTGGGTGAGCAAACCAGCCTCCTCGTCGACGCGGTGAGCTCGACGGAGCAGAAACAGTGTAACTGGGTCGTCTTCGGTGTCGACAGGCGCATTTTCCCAAGCAAGAGGTAGCAGGTGAAGCTTGCGAACCTTTCTGGCAGCCTCCTCATCCGACAGATTCTCTACAATGTTATAATCGATATCGCCCGGTCCATGTTCAGCAAATTCGCCCGACGAGAGTTCTTCGACGAAAGAGACATAGTCGCTAGATCTGACCGTTTCGGGCAAGTAGGTCAGAAGTATGCGCAGAACAAGATCCTTGTGCAGGACGGTGGCATGCCGAGAGGTGAGAAAGGCTAAGCTGTCGATGTTGGCGCTGATAGTCATATGAACGGCCAGAAGCACCAGCTTCGGCGGGGAAATAACGAGGCTCATAGTGCGTGATTCCAGGGCATATCCGATAGAGCGCGCTGTTAGAGGGTTGACTTGATATCGTGGGCAACTAGGCCGGTCAGGGGAGGTATCGCGAGCGTTGGTTTATCGGAGCATCGAACTGGTTGGCATGCATGCGGACTGTCAAGCTCCAAGCGTGTTCAGTTGGGGTACATGCGGCAGGTATCTTAGCTCCGTCATAATTAAGTGGAGAATACAAGGGTCATCTCTGGGAGGTTAGGCGCGCGCTAGCCGGGAGAACCCATTGCGTTACCGGATTCACCATTGGAATCAGGTACCATCTGATAGGACAAGATTTCCTGACAGCCGCGGGCTCTTCCGTTGACAACCACTCCAGACTTCGACTTCGCGGTTGTGCCTCTACGACTATCCGACGACCTTTGAGCTTCACCCACCCACCAATTGGCGTCTGTACATCCACAATGGCCTCTGGATACGGTCTTCACGGAGGTATGCTTGGACTTTTGCTGCCATTGGTGCCGTACTGACCCGGTGGCACCGATTAGGCCCGTCGCGGTGCTTCCCCTTCTGGCAGGAGCTTCTCGGTTGTTACGTCGTCAACACCGCTGGAGAGGACCACTCAGGAAAGAAGAAGTGCGGCTTGGCCCTGGAGGACTACTACGAGTGTCTTCACCACAAGAAGGAGGTTTGTTGCCCCGGAGTATACGATACAACTAGGGCGGATGGCAACTGACCAATGTTTTCAACCCTACAGGCTGCGAGAACGAGGGCACTTCAGGCGGCCTACCGAAAGGCCGAGTCGGCTAGCGCACGCGACAGCGCTCCGAGTGCGGGACAAATACGCAACCTGGGATTGCTCGGCAAGGAGGATGACACAAAGACTGTGACGGGGTCGAGTTGATCAAGATAAGCTGGGCTATGAGAGAGGCGATTATACATGTACATGGCGCGAATCGGATAGGTAGCTGTTAAAAGCAGCAAATGACCAACCGCTGTTTTCTTTTCTATGCAACGAAGCGATCGTGTTTTGTCTAGAAACCGACATAAGGCCGGGTTTTATTGCGAGCAGGAGCCAAACGTTTGATTGCAGCTGTTTCGGGGGCTGGTTGTCTTCAACATCCCTTGGTTACAGGAGCTGGTTGGGAATTGGATGGTAGTGCTCTTTTATGTTTTTCTTTTTTCTTTTGAATGCGTCATGGGGTTACTCTTGCTGGTTCATCCCAGGAAAGCGAGTGTTGAATGAACGAGGAGGTGCCAAACTACCTATCTATTTGCGCCGCACCTCCCGGAAGCGAACAATTTTGTTGTATTCACTGCCCGCCTACGTGATGGAGCCTCACAGTATATCTGAAGCTATTGGTCCAACCTTATGGAAGGCGAGAGTCAGAGGCCCTGTCAAAGCCGCCTCGGCCAAGTGCTCTCCTCAAACACCCGCAAGGGAAACTTCTCGCCTTCTCACCTAACTATCAGAAGCTGCATCCTCAAAATGTCATTTGACCCTACACGCCATCCTGCGATCGCAAGATAGCTAGGACGTTATCTGCCCTACAGCACACCACCCACTCAACAGACAGACTACTGCCTTCACTGTTTCTGTTATTTCTACTTCCGCCGCTCCTGCCAAGTTCACTTCCCCTACTGGCTCTATTGCCTCCGCCCAATTTCAATAAAAAACTGTACATGTCACAAAGATGCCTAGCTTACGCGGTCTCGACGTCGCGATCGTTCCCAGTCCTAATGACGAAGGTCTGTCCGAGTTGCCTCACCCCGATTCTTCCTCCATCCGTCTTCGTGGCCCATATCCTGCCAGTCCGACGCCTTCGCCAGCTTCCAGTTTGAGTACGACACCGGAGAAATGCAAGCCAACTACGTCGGTTTACATTCCGTCTTCCCCAGGTTCGCCGCCGCCTATCTGTTTCCTTTGCACCCTCCCCTGCTTGCTATTATTGACCGAGAATGATAGGGGCCCAGTTTCATCTCCGCTACTCAATAAACAGACCTCCTACCGACGCCAAATATCTATATTTCAGGATGGCTATGAATGGCCGTCAGGTGGTCTCTTGGGGCATCAAGTCCCAAGCTATTCAGAATCAAATCGTAAACCACGCCCTGTATGAACCCGACCACAAATGGCAGTACCGAGAGAGCGGGGTGACATACAAACGCGAAGGCGTCGAAAAACGATACTTCCATTTTACGCCCCGCTTTGGAGAGATTTCGGCTGCTATGGATGGCGGTCTTATCGACCTGCAGGTTTTCCGATCCAAGAAAAGGAAAAGACGAGCCCCTCAACTCGCCGACTTTCGTAGTCAAGACAAGTATGGTATCACGTAAGTGGTCTTTTCCTGTTGATATTCCGGCTTGAAACATAAGCAACCAAAGATATTGGGTTATGGTCAAGCAAAGAGACCGTGGCTAACCCGGCCGTCAGATCTCCGACTGGTGGCCTAGTAGAGTCACCTCAGGATCTTACCTTCTACGACTGGGTTCTCGTCGATCACGTGGACTCACCATTTGCCACGTTCCGCTTCTTCTACCGCACTTGGGCACACTTGAAGGCGCTGAATCTTGTGCCTGAGTCGTACTACGAGGAACTCATGGCTACATCGAATATGCAGTGTGAACATTTCCCGACGACACCCCAAATGCAGGACCGAAAGGTCGCTGACAGAGAAGCGATATTCTTCGGCTTTCCCTTGCTTGATGGATCAGTATTTGACGATGACGGTGCCGCCGGTGGTAAGATGAAGGGAAAGAAACATGAGCAGTGTGCCCAAAGAGCTTTCTACCTGGCAACCCCACCCAACTTGGCGCCGCCTCCAGGTACTCTAACCAATATGCCGCAGCCTAGCAAACTGGCTCGCGATATCAGGCAAACTTCAGATCCCATGCGACCACTGCCTTTGCTACCCGACGTTGAGCCTTCGTTCTGCAGATCTTCGATTGAGTCAACGCGAGCTCCATCCGTCACGCCTTCACTTTTACCGTACGTGGATGAATCGAGCGGCGCCGACGAATTCGAGTTCGGAGTGGCCAGGCGAGTCATCCTACCCTCACTCTCTCAGGAAACCGGCGAAGAGAGCATCCCTGCGCGTCCCCTGCCCACGCCACCGCCAATGGCACCATCACCCTCATCGGAATATGAGATGCCGCCCCCTTCTACAGGAGGTTTGGATGTATTTAGACGGGTTGGGCGACATGAATACATGGCAGCGAAGGGCACCTCACGTGAACAGCATATTGCAGAGTCTGGCAATTCGGCTGCAGTCAATCATACCCCAGGCGTGATATTGACTACTGAGAACTTTTCCGATATGAAAACCTCGGAGTGGAAGCGGCTCGAACGAAGTCTATCACCGCTGCGCAGGAAGCAGGGCAGGATAGATCCTTATAAGCGGGGTGCGCGATGGCTAGACGAAACTTCGACAAAGTCGCCGCTGAGGCAGCATACCGCGAACTTCGTATAGATCAGTTGATCTCAGAGAAGAGGGTCGAGAAAGAGTATAGGCAACACAATAACGTATCCGCCAGCTAACTAGGTGTCAACATAGATCAAGGTGATACTGGTGAAGATCAGCCGAAGGAAATTGGTCCGGTCTCTCAGTCTCAGGTAAGGTCAACGAGGAAACTGCCCTGACAGATATTGGGGGCGCGCCAAAGATTATCCAGGAAGAATTTGAGGATTGTTCAGCACTGCATTCAAGGAAGACTCGCCAGCGAGGACTCACTAGGAAATCAGGACATAATGACGGAGTCGTAGAGAGTGTATACGACTTGAACAAACAGCGCGGTGTCAGTGCAGCCAAAGCAACTTTGTAATATTATTTACAGAATGCGAGTGTCAAATTCCTCATCCCCTTGTCGGCTATCAGCGCGCTGCATTTATTATACTCTTTAAGTATATTTCTTAAAGGTCGCTGTGAAACTGGTTCGGCAGGGTTTACTTTATGCTCCTTTACTACTCTTGCACTCCTTGTTACTGCATGCTTAGTAATGACATATGAACACCTGGGTGGTCGTCTCTAGGAGAAGAACATAGGATTACGTTAGAAAACGGCTCTAGGATGGGACGAGGGCCTTGCCAATGAAGATCTCATGCTAACCTCGGTGAAGCTCCGTCGTTTCATTTGCAGTTAGTTCACGGGGCCAGGTTAGGGAATCGATATGAATGGATGCAGAGCTAAAGCCTTCTAGATTACCACCACTTTTCACAAAAAACTTGATGAGGCTGGATGCATAGGCTATCGAGAGAGATGAGTTTCTCTACGAACTCATCTGTCATAGACGGCACCCCGCAAACATAAAGCACCGTGGAGCCATGCTCCTTCTTTGACCCTAGCGCTTCTGCTACATCGCCGAGGACAATACGACGCGGCTTGTATGGAACATCGATCTCGTTACATGACAGTACGGGTTCCTCCGAACCAATTGCCGCATCCAGGCCGGTGAGAAAAAGTCGGAGACGGCCCTGCACTTTCTCTCGCCCATAGATACCAGCCAACCGCTCCATGAATAAGATCTTCTCTGCATCGAGGTCCTTGGGGGCTTTTGTCGAATACAGGAACTGAACGTCGTAAGGGCAATCTCCTTCGGCCAAGTGGCTAAGAATGCTTATTAAAGGGTTCACACCGACGCCACCGGCGATGAAGACAACCCGGCGGAGAGAGGATAGATCGATACCACAGGGCGGCCAAACGAAAGACCCGCCTACCCGGACCTGAAGCCGGGGTTCTTCCAGAGACGGATGGCTGCCGTCATTGACAGGTTGTTCCCACAGCCAAGCGGCGGCCGGGTTGGACGGAGATCGTTGCACCGCGAGTTCGAGGTACGGCAAGGATGAGAGAGTGGCCTTGGACGGTTGGCTGGTGATTGTGAAGCCGCCTGGGTTGGCCGTGCCCGGGACAAAAGTGTCGAGCCATTGGCCAGGAAGAAACTGTTTTGGTGAGTAAAGCAATTGATTTTTACTCGAGAAATGAACAAAGAGGTGATCAAGTAGCTGTGCCTCGTGCAAGGGCTCTATGACTGATTTGTGGTGATGCAGTCAGCGCGGGGTGTATATTTTACCTTGATGCTCGATCCTGACCCTTCACGTATCCCCAGGCGGAACAGTCGAGTGGTGCTATTTACTTGTTCGATACGACTGAGAGTGACAGTGTATAAATTCTGCGACTTATCAGCGATCTTGACTGAGAAGAGTGGCTGATGGACGATGATTATTACAGAGCCTCGCGGTTCGGTCGCTGTGCGCTCGATATGCGACCATTTGCTACCAAACGTTGCCTTCATTTTTACCGCGGACGAGAAAAAACGCTCGACTTTGGAATGAAAAGAAACTGTAGGTCTAATGTTGAAAAAGTATCGAGGTTTGTACATCTGGACAACTTTGTGTGGCAAGGTCAAGGGGTCCAAGATCCGATGACAATGGAGTGCTTATGCATGGACCCGAGGTCGGAGTCCCTGCCATTGGCATGTCTTTGTCACACCCCAACAGACAAATGTTGGTGGCGCAAGGGAATCAAAACGCTGTCTTCACAACGCTTTTACCGTGGTCCTCATTGCATTTCAGCATGGCATACTAGATAGGGCATCAATCAGATAGATTCGAATACGATGTGCATATTTCGCACAGCTTTTTATCCTCGCAGATATGTCTATTTTTTACACGCTTGCCTTGCCATATTAAATATACAAGCTCAAGTCATGTATGTTCGTGCCATGCCCACCAGACTACTCCTTCTTAAGATGGCTCGGTCCAGTTCACCTGGTCCATCACTTCTCCGGCGGATGGATGCGCGTATCCGATTCTTAGACGTAACCGCAACGGCTGCAAAGATGTTAGCTAACAAATTGACACAAAGTCGGATTCGCTAGGTAGTGACTTACCCCCTTGGCTCCAGAAACAATCATTCTCTGGGTGGCTTCGGCACCAGGTCCAACATCCGTGCTCGAAATGGCCATGAGCTGCAGCTTCTGCGTCTTGGGAACAGCTGCCTGCAGCCCCACATTTGAGAGAGGCCCGGGGTTGGAGTTCCTGAACCGGCTGATGACCTGTACTAGCCCCTCGGCGTTGCGCTGGATTTGGAAGCTGACGTTCAGACCATTGTTGTCGTAAACGGGAAGGCCTGCTGGGGCCTGTGGAGCAGCCTGAGATTGAGGCGGAGGAGTTGCGGCGGCGGACATGGAAGACATCAAATCGAGATTCGAGCCACCCACTGTGGATGCCGGGGCAGCTGCTGGCTGGGCTGGGCCTGGTGAGAATAGGTCCATTATGGAGGCAACGTTGGATTGTTGCGGTACAGGAGAGGTTGACGTGGGAGGGGGCGAAGAGTTGCCGCCGAGAATGTCGGCTAAGAGGTCGGTGTTGGAGGCACCGCCAGTAGCAGAGGTCGTCGTTGTTGGGGTGTCCATAAGATCAAAAAGTAGGTCCTGTTCAGTGGGCTTGATGACCTTTGATTTCCTGTTTGTGGCCTTGGTCTTCTTCGAGGTGGTCGCTGCTCCGAGCACGCGAGATTCTTCCTTGATCTGAGGAGGCGGCATCTTCTCCAGAACACCGCTACGGATCTGGTCATAAGAGAACAGGTTGCTGTATTCCACAGCTCGCTGCTGCACCTCGACATCCAAACTTGTTTGATGGTTTTGAAGCAGTCGCCGGATTCGGTCGAGCTGTGTAGGATCCGACAGCCTTGTCGTCAATTTGACGAGTGCCGTAACGATATACTCCGTCGCAACTTGGGTGGCGTAGTTGCTGTTGAGAATGGACGTAAACAAATCAATGAGTTCGTGCTGCTTAACTTCCTGCACAAGCTCCTCTTCCTCGTACTGTCCTCCTCTCAGCAAAGCGTCACCATACTCGCCAATACACCAGGCTCCGGCTTGTGTCAAACTCTCTTGCGTGATGTCCTTCTTCAAGCTTATGTAGAGTTTCTGAACAGCATATGTCTGCAGCTCGGGGGTGGTAGCGACCAATCGAATGAAAGACGACATGATGGGTTCCTTGACGTAGTTTCCGGCGAGAGTTAGCACTCGGAGCATCGTGTCGACATGCCATCGCTTGTTTGGCGCAAACTTGTCGGCGGCGATGCCTATTTGGCTAGTCATTGTCGGCTTAAACTCGTTGTCGGCGACTTCCAAGAAAGCAAGCAACTCCCGTATAAGAACCCGTACGTTGCTCTCGTTGATGAGGGTAAAGCTGAGTTCAAGCGCCCGCCTCCTGATGCTGATATCCGGGTCTCTCAGGCACTCAAGGATTGTATTGCGGTGTCTTTGAACAGCGTTTGGTTCAATAGCGACTACCTTTATGAGAGTGTTGAGCGCGACATAACGGATGTTGTTGTCTCGGTTGGACAGGAACTTGCCCAAAATGTTGACTCCAAGCACGCGGAGGCCGGAATCCGCCTCGATGTCGAGAATTGTGAGAACAGCCTCGTACAGGATGGAGTTGCCGACATTCTTAGACGAGTCCGTGTTCGTCGCCACCTGTGCCAAAATATCGTTGATTTGCTCGCTGACCTGCGCGTCTCCCATGGCCAAAACTCTGAGTAGGCGGAGGATCTTCACTTGCACAAACGGATCGGTAATGCCGGTGACGTCGTGCTCGGGGGCGTAACCAGATGTTGCGAGCCCCTTCAGACTTCTCACCAAGCTCGGCACAAACTGCTTAAACTTTTCGACAACGCCCTCCTCCCCACCTTCTTCCTCGTCGGCCTCGCACAGACTGGTGGCCAAAGTTAGGCCGCACAGCAATACGCCATGGTTTCGGTCGGCCAGGAGTTGGCTGACCTTGTCGACAAAGTGCTCCTGCAAGTCGGGGACCTTGCGACATATGCGCATGGCGCATAGCGCTGCTTTCCTCCGAATATAGGGGTTGGACGTGTTGATGCATGTTTCGACTTGGGAGAACAGGTCTCGAGACATTTCGATGGAGGCAATGTTTCCAAGGGTACAAAGGGCCAGACCGACGACATACTGGTTCGAGTGTGCGAGATCGCTGTTCCTTGTTAGCATTTCCAGTGAAGATTAACACGAAAAATGACTATTCTCACTTCTGCAGCGAGTTCGTCACAAGCGTCAGGACCTCCTGGTTCTCGTCCAGCAACAGGCTCGTGGCCAGGTGGCCCAGTCGCTTATCTGCGAACCGCGGAGACGCCAGCAACTTCAGGCATTCGATCTGGCCAAAATGTGTTCTCTCGCCGAGGGTAAAGAGGTAAAGGAGCTTGGCGACATTGTTCCGTCTGGTGGTCAACCGTCAGCCTTTGTCTGTAATGCGGTGCCTAGGAGTCTCAATTCGTAATGCGCACCTCACGCTGTGATCCCCGCTTTCTTCTCTGAAGCTTGCTCGAATGGAAGCGCTCTCTTTTTGAATAACGGCTCGTTCGTCGGCAATGGTCTTGGCGGCGCGAACATTGCGGATGAATTGCTTCACTGGAGTGTCACCCGGGTCAGCTCCAGGCCACCGACACAGAGGGGCAGGGGCTCTCTCGCACAGGAACTCATGTTGGGCAACAGGGGCGGCCCACGTAGGGCCTTGGGCAGGCTGTTCGAGCCTAGAGAAAAGGCTCACGGGGTTGCAGACTTGTCGGGAGCTCTCGAATGGCGAGTCGCGAATGGCGAAGTGTCGATAGTCGTGTAGACTTCCAATGGTCGGCGGAATAGACCAGATAAACGTGCCCAGGATGTCAGGTCCGGGCGGGCTGAGCACGTATCGTGCAGGTCAAGGTCCCCATCAGCCTGGCTGTGCCACTGTGGCAGGTCCAGCGCCGGCACATTTGTGGGGCCGACCGGATCTGCGGCCCTATATTTCAGGCCTAAATCACTTGCAAGGATGAGGACAATGTCGGTAAGGCTCCAATAGGGGGGCACTCTTAGGGTCCTTCAATAGATGTCTGGTGATGGTGCCTTGTGGGTGATAAGGGGTCTCTGGGTTGCTTGAACTCCTTTGGGGCGAGACAGATCACAAGTCCTCGCTACAACAATGACTTGGAAATCTAGTAGACGAACACTGTCCTTTCTCAGCTACAACTATTGTACTGTCGGGTGCCATGAGTGGCAGTTCAGTTGACTTTGTATTGCTAGAGAAATCGGCCCTGAATGACTCAATCGATTCTGTCCAGCTATCCAGCACTTCCTTCATCTAGTTGCCGCCTTGCCTCGGCTGAATTAGGGGTTGTGTTCCGTATGAGACTTGCACAACCGGATTTAGATGAGGTTGTACGTCATCCTTCTTGCTTTCTATAACAATGAGAGGGGGGATCGAGAAGGTGCCTTCAGCCCTGCCAAGCCATATCAACTTTTGGCTGAGCTTCGTTGTTCAGGACTTCCAGATCTTTAATATGCCCTGATTCCCATGTTGAACAGTCAATTTAGTTAGCCTTTCCCTTCTTCTTTTGGTGCGTGTCCAGGCTGCATCTTACAATGCTGGACAAGTTAAACATATGTGAGGCATGATCGCTACCGCAGGCTACCGCAGCACCTACCGGCTGTAATCCACGATAACTCATTTTAATCCGGGTTCAGTGCTAAACATAAGCTTGGGTGACTGGAAAATAACTATGTGTGCCTCACATCACCGGGTGGAACGCACTGGGTGTTGAGTGACTTTTTGCATTCATCGCCCTGGAAGAGATCCCCTTCTAAGCGTAACTCCCGTCTCATTCAAATATGTCTTGTGTCTGTGTCTGTTTTGGAGGTGTGTTCGTTAAATAAGCATCGTCATAGAGCGGGAACGGAACAAGCAAGCTTGCTGACAGTGAGGCGGAAGCATAGAGTCCTCCACCCGACCTTGCGCTGGATATCCCCGCATGGTAACTTCCATGGCCCAAAAGGATACCCTCTAACCAGCCCAAACCCGGTGAAACTTGCCCGCGTCTTTCCTCGCAAAGAAAAAGAATGCCGCGCAGCCAAACTAGGGGGACTTGGCAAACAGCCGCTTGTGCAATTTGATGCCTTATTTCTGCATCATGAGTTGGACGAACTCGTTGTCTAGTCATCACCTGTTAGCGCCTGTATCGAATACGAGAGCAACCACAAGCGACTGAGGGTCGAATCCTTACAGTCAATGCGTCCATCACCGTCCTGGTCAGCCTCACGGATCATCTCGTCAACCTCATCGTCAGTGAGCTTCTCGCCGATCGATGTCATGACGTGGCGCAGCTCAGCGGCAGAGATGAACCCGTTGTTGTCGCGGTCAAAGACCTATGCCATGTCAATATTGTTCGCGCCTGATGTTGCGCACCACTTCCTACCTTGAAGGCCTCACGGATCTCTTCCTCAGAGTCAGTGTCCTTCATCTTGCGAGCCATCATGGTCAGGAACTCTGCGAGAGGTACAAGTTAGCAAAACTGCAATGTTGGCTACATGCGATAACCGGGCTTCAGCTTACCAGGGAAGTCAATGGTTCCGTTGTTGTCAGCGTCGACCTCGTTGATCATATCCTGGAGCTCCGACTCGGAGGGGTTCTGTCCCAGTGAGCGCATGACGGTGCCGAGCTCCTTGGTTGTGATTTGTCCTGTCCCCCTTCTTTAGCGTCATGTCAAGCGGGTTCTGTCTTCCGACTCCGGGCTCGTTGCCGTCTGGGTTCTGGTGTTCAAATCGAAATGCTCGCGAGGGTCGCAATAGCAGGCGCGCGGAGTCGAAAGCAAGGGGGAAGGGGTGAGCCACTGACCATCGCCGTCCTTGTCCTGTGATGCGTTAGCAAAGGTTACGACAGTTCCCAGGAGATTCAAATGGCGACGAAAACAGAGATTAAATGACTTACAAAGAGGGAGAAGGCCTCCTTGAACTCGGAGACTTGCTCTTCGGTGAGGGAATCAGCCTAGATGGATCGAAGCCGTGTCAGTTAAGCTTGCCGAAAATGGGAGTCGAAGTGAACAGCCCCCCAGCCGCGGGGTTACATCCTGAAGGGTACGCGAATGCGGGGACAGAGCACAGATCTCTGAGGATGGCAGACTAACCATGGTGAATACTGGGCGATGATGTGCGGAGGGTGGTTGGGTTAGGGTCGGGAAACGTCTTAAGTCAAAGGGGGTCGAGTTGGTTGAGGTCGGAGGATATTCGCGAAGAGTGTTCGCGAGTCTTGGCCAGATTAGATGCCACTGGGTGTGCCTTGGGGTCGAGCTTTTCTTTAGTGTGCAGCTCGTGGGGAGGGATGGGGCAGAGAGGGGGGTTTTGTCGGGCGATAGGGGGGCCACGGCCACGAACTGAATGCTGACAGGCTGGGCTCAGCGACGTATGAACCACTGGTCGGCCTGGGCCAGCAAGTCCCTGCCTTCCGGTAGCGTGGGTTCAGCGCGTCAAGTACGTCGGCCACTACCTGGCGGCCCTGGCCTTGAGCAATGAGTGACTGGAACTGAGGTGCCGGTCATGCCAGGTGTCAGCCTGCACACAATGGCCCCCTTTTAGTATAGTCCACCCAGCCCACTTTGCTCCCATCAATCCATTAACAGATGCTGACATAAGGCCAACTCCGTTAAGACTGAACACTGTGTTACTAGCTACAAATGTGTGCTTACGACAGTGCCCCAAAAAAAAAACAAGCACTGCACTGAGGCATCATCTGCATTACCAGTTGGAGCTGGGAGGAGGATACCTTGAGTGCGCTCCACACGCGGCTCATTCCGCCGATGGCCTGACTGACGCAATCAGCCGCCAATGGCTCTTGGCTCTATGTATAACTTGTCCAGTTTATCAACGTGTTAATGCACATCCTGTCGGCGCATTCCAGGGTTGCATTACTGCGTATCTCACATTGACTCGAGAATCTAGAGTGCCCCGTGCTTGTCACTCACTGCGTCTTGGCTCGGTTATCTCACAAATCAATCACATACCAAACTACCTACGAGTGCTAGTAAATGCGATTCGAAGCTTAGAGCCGAACCTTGCCTTTTTGGACAGCTAAACCAGCCCGCCCTTGACACAACCAACCTATCTGACGTACCTTTCCTGACGGACATCCCGAATCGCCCTACATACACATATTTGCAACGTTCTATCCCATGTCAATGGTGTCCTATTCTGCACTTGTTACCTCTCGTTCATGACGACGACCTTGAGCGGCCCGCGCAGCGAGCGACAAAAGACTCCAGGCTGAGGAGCATCAACACGCCCATCTGGCGTCCGCCATGTGGCGAGACCGCACGAATCTGTACGTCGACGCCATCAGCGATTTGCCTCTCTCCCACCCCAGCAAAGCAGCTGATGGACCTTTCGTTCTCTCGTGCTAACCTACTGCAGCTACATTTCCTATCGGCAGTCGTACGCGCACCATCCGACGAAACGGACAAAGTACAGCGGCGCAGCCGGTGGGAATAGCTTCGGCGATGCCTTTCCCGGAAACAGCAGCTATGCCAGTGGGAGCGATGACACGCGCGGCCTCCTCTCCGCCGGCGCTTTTGAGGATGACGGCGACGCCGTTATAGAGATGGATCTCCTGCCCCCGCGCTGGGCCGACATATCCGACGAGATAACCGACCTGCTGGCTGACATAGCCACCAAGAGCCAGGCGCTGGAGCGCCTGCACCAGAAGCATGTGTTGCCGGGCTTCAACGACGAGGACACCAAGAAGGCCGAGGAGAGGGAGATTGAGAGGCTCACGCAGCAGATCACGAAGGGCTTCCACGACTGCCATCGTTGCATCCAGCGGGTCGAGCAGATGGTTCGGGAATCTAAGCATTCGGGGACAATAACCAATGCAGAAGAGACAATGGCGAAGAACATACAGATATCGTTAGCCTCAAGGGTGCAAGATTCCAGTGCGCTCTTCAGAAAGAAGCAGAGCGCATACCTGAAAAGTAAGCCGGGATTTTCGTTAGGAGTCTAGATAGGCGGTATACTGACAACAGGACAGAATTGCGTGGGATGAGCGGCCTCAGCGGCGTAGGCGTAGCAGGCGAGAGAGGGTCAACACCACAGCCATCCAGCTCGTACATGGACCCATCTATGCTTGAGTCCGACGCCGACAGGTCCTTCTCGCAATCGACAATCCAAGCGACGCAGCAGAAGCTTCTACAATCAAACGATGCGGCCATTGTCCAACGCGAGCGGGAGATTGAAGACATCGCCCAGGGCATCATCGAGCTCGCCGACATATTCCGCGACTTGCAGAACATGGTCATTGATCAGGGTACAATGTTGGACAGGATAGACTATAACGTCGAGCGGATGGCCACCGATGTCAAGGGGGCCGAGAAGGAACTTGTTGTCGCTGCTGGGTACCAGAAAAAGACGACAAAGCGAAAAATCATTCTCCTCCTCCTTCTCATTATAGTGGGCATGATTATCCTGCTAGTAATCAAACCCAAGAATCACGGAGGTGAAGAGTAGGCACAAGACGTCCAACACCATAGACGTCGACGAAAGACGAGACGTGTAAAATTAAATGTATGAATTTCTTTCTAGAATAACGTCGAGCGCATCTGGGATTCATCATCGACCCGCAATGATCTTCAGTCATCCAGCGCATCTATGAATGAGTGGTAGTACATGTGGTATTACACCCATAGCAATCATAACCGACCCCGCATCTTTTCTCTTGCGCCCTCCATTAAATCTCGCAATCCCGCAATGTCCGGTAGAAGTTTGCACCCGGCTGCCTTGTTGAATAACTCGCTCATGTCTTCCAGCGTCGGTCGCCCTAATTTCGTTTGAGACCTCCCTATGTTCTGTAAAAGATACATCCGAGCGAGGCATCTCACAACCTCCTCCCGAACGACAGACACCCGGAACGGGATGCCTCGTTCGCTTAATTTAGCAAGAAATCGTACCCCCCGAGCGGCGGAGAACTCGCATACGATTTTGGTATCTAAGGGGACGCGAGCCCAGCGATCAGGTCCCTTGGAGAGCCCTGCCTTAAAGCCCCAACGAACAATTGCGGCATGCAGAGCGGCGTTGTCGAACATCCGGCGTATTGGGTGATGCTCGTGAGTGATAGGCAAATCGGCGGGGACGAGAACCTCCAAATCTGAGCCTTCGACGTCGGACGGCGGTGCATCCAAGTGATGGACTGGAAGCAGACCGCCCTCTAAAGTGCAACGCTTTTGGTAGGATTCGAGAACACCAAAACACAATTGCTCCAATTCGCCAATGCGGCCAAACTTCCCCAGGCCGAAGACTACCTTTTGCCAGTAACGCGAATGAACCGGCTTTTGGACCAACGTCAGGCGTGCAAGATATGTGATGGCCATTTGCAAGGTCACCTGATTGTGTTCAGTGATCTCGGGGTTCCATGACAGAACGTCGAAGATGTTCTGGCAGATGTGATGGACCGATAATGCGGAGATGTCGATATTCATAGCTCGCATATCATCAAGCAGAGTCAATGCCTGTTTGGTTTGTCCCTGCTTGACGAACTGCTGCAGCAAATAGTTCGATGTTGAGTCGACCGATTCCTCGGCTATTGCAGGTTGTATTGCGAGCAGTAACCGATGTGTTTTCCAAGGCCCGGTGCTAACAACTTTGTTTCGAATGCTTGCCAAAGTTGCGGGGTCGTCAAAGACGTCTGGATGAATATCGGTATGCAGCAATTCGGACAATAGCTCGTTATCCTCGTTCTCGGCAAACCGCTTTAGAACCCGCGCATACGCTGAATGCCCAATGCTAATGTTCACTTTCCGTAACTGTTCAATACGGGCCTTGACTCCTTTAGCCGTGGGTTCACGCAAAGCAATAGATTGGAGTGATAGAGGTCCAATTTGACGTATCCCTAGGGCATGGGCCGCATGAATTGCGAAGTCGAGTGGCACCCAAGAGCTTGCGAACCATCGTGCGCCCAGTGTGTCGCTGTGCCGTCCCCCTTTCGGGCCATCTTCGTCGCTATGCGTGCTACTCATGGCATCCCATAGAGCGTCTTGGCCATTCCAATAGGCCGGGGAATTCAGGCCTACGACCATCTGCTCCTCCAGCTCGAGGACTGTCGTCGGGTAGTATCGGGCAAGGAACCTCAGATATGGTTGTGACACAGCAGTTGGTCGGGGTAGGTCGTGGTGATGTATGAATATTTTGCGCCACTCATTACACTGTTGGGAAAGGCCGCTTTGATAGAGAAGCGGGATAAGCTCATCATACAAGCCACGGTGCAGAGTTGTGATGTACAAAGCTTGAAGTGCCTGCTGCATGTCGGCTTCCGGAGTGACAACAAACTCCCGCAGCATGGCGCCAAAAGCCTCTGAGCCAGGTTCGAAATTTGGTATCAAGCGCAGATGCCATTGCATTGCCCTCCGAAACTGGCCGTTGCGCAAACAGTAGGCAACAACTGTGGAGTATAATGATGGCCACCGAGCAGAGTGTGCATGAAGCAACCACTCTGCAAATAAGACAGCATCCTGAAGCTGATCTTCGCGGTGAAGGACGGCTTCTAAGACGATGTTCCAGAATAGTTTTGCTCCTTCGCTCGTCACATTGTATAACGTCTTGCGTCGCTTCACGGCATCCCAGATGGCGAGCACGCCATCCTGCCCGTGCTCTCTTTTAGCGGCACGGAGAACACTGAGCCAAAGTGAAGCATCGTTTTCATTCTCGGGGATGTCGACGAGACCAAGACCAGCCTCCCGAAGAGACCAGGAGTCCGTTGTCGGGTAGAACTCGGCATCGAGGTTAACTCTCCACGGCTTGTCCAGACTTTGTACTTTCGGCGTTTGAGTGGCTGCAAGTAAATTTCGAAAGGTCAGCTTCCCTGGACATTTCGGCGTAGCCTCTGCTTGTAGGATCGATTTCCTGGGGTTGCTGGACCCGACAGTATAATGTGGGAAAAGAGTGCTAGGTCGCGAGTGAGTGGACGTAAGAGATTCGTCGTTGTAAGCACGGGCTTGCGTGCCAAAGCTGTAGAAGTGCCTGCATGGAGTCCTTGGTAGAGTTGAGGCCGTTCGTCGAATCGGGTTGAGCCCTTGATGTGGTTGCTGCCGGCCGAGGCGTGCTCTATTCAAGTGACAGAGGCATTGTGAGGCCAGTTGCATTGCCCCGCGTAAAGAACCACCAAGACACGAGTGTGTACAGACAAACTTTGAAGCATAGCAGCTGATACATCTAAAACCGCATTGGTTCTGGAGCAGGCTGCATCGCGAGGCTGAAGCTGGTGATGGAAGCTGGTGATGGAAACAAATTCAATCTTGGATCAAAAAGTTCCCTTCCAGCTCCATCCGTCAACCGAATTGAGCTCAGTGTTATTCGTCGACAAAGAGCCGCGAAGTGGGTTCGCTTAGTCATCGCGGCCGCTCGGCCCACCAATCCAAGGCATCATCCCATCTTCCTGATTGATCCGTCCGTCCTTCAAAGTCGACATTTCGAGAAAGCCACGAAGCTGCAATCGCCACAACCGCCGAGCATATCGCAATTGAATCGATCAAAATGGGGTATGTGACCTCGTCCGGTTTGAAGAATCGGTCAGCGAATGCCTGCGTGCTGTCGCCGCCAATGGCTGCCTGCACTGAGGCTAGAAACAATATCGTACGAGGGTATTTCTGACGTCCGCATAGTCTCGTCGACGCGAAGAACAAGGTCCCGGAGCTCCAGAAGTTCTACCAGACCGCCTACAAGGAGCACACCCGTGTCTGGAAGATCGTATGTCGAATTGCCTCATCACCGCCCTACCGGTATAAGCGCCAATATACGGAGGCTGACTCAATTATCGCAGAACCCTCGCAGTCGTCTCTACATGACCCCCTACGTTATCCTTCTTTGGGGAACCGTTGGCGGTATGTTGCAACTCCCCAGCAATTCGGTGATCCGAGTGCTTACAAATAACAGCTTCCTTGTACGGTGCCGGCCGCAAGGTCCTGGGCTACAACACCTACTTCGGCAAGAACTAAATCGGGCACAAGATGCATTTCACTTGGCAGCGATAGATTCTGGGTCGGACTGTATGATTCGTAGGGCGATCAATAGACCGAATTGTCACTAAACGAGTCGCTTCTTTTATTTTTGTAAACGTTGTTTTCGAGTGAGACAGAGAGACAGGGTGACGTCTTTATCATGGAAGTTTCTTGAGAATGCCAGAGTTACTAAATGGCGACCATTTCCCGCTCTTCTCTGGCAGAAAGGGTCATCTAGAATACACGTGCGCGTTGGCACCGCCAGTAACGCCAAAGTCTCAGTGACACTCCCGTGCGGTTGCCACCGCTCACCTCATTCATCCGTCCAACCATACTACAACGCATCTAGTAGCCGCTAGCACCAGGTGCCTTCTCGTCCTTCTTCAGACTCAGTAGAATCTCACGGAAGCGCTCCTTGCCAGAGCCAGAGGCACCACCCTTCGCGCCCTTTCCGCTGACATCAACCAGCTTTGCGATTCTCTCCCAGCTCGTGCCTCCAGAAACAGTATCCTCTCGGCTGGCCAGAAACTGTTCGGCTTCCTTGCGCGTCTGAGAAATTCCCTTCTCCTTCTTGGCGTTGTAATTGTTGTAGAAGTCGTCGATGTTTTCTCTAGCCTCCTTGATAGTCTCCTCACGCTGTGCGGCAAATTGCTGCGCTCGCTTCTCGTTCTGTGCATCTCTCTGCTCGCGCCATTCGCGGATAACTGCGGGCTCCTCCTCTTCCTCAACATAGGCGCCGTAGCCGGAGTTGTAGTTTACGCTAGGTGCAGTTATGTTTCCGCCGGGAATCCCTCCAGGAGCAACGGCCTGTTCGACTCTGTGTTAGAAGGTAGGAACAAAAAGTGATAAGACAGTGGCGAACCTCGTTCTGGTTGGCAAGATCTGGGAACTGCGACTCGAATGTGGACTCCTCGCTGATGACGTTAGCGCTCCCTCCACCACCGAGTAGATCATCGTCGCCGGTGCCGAAAGCAACAGCATCGTCGCTGGTAGCAAACTGGTCAGCGTCGTCGCCCAGAAGCGCCTTCTCGCGAGCAAGGAAATCGTCGGCGGAGGGTTCAACACCCGTGTCCTTGATGTCGGTCTGGGCTGGAAATGATCTGTTAGCCTGGAAATACGCTAGCAGCCCTGATGTTAACATACCGCCTGAATCAAAGTCCTCCAGCGAAGGGAATCTGTCAGCCATTTTGATGACGAGTGTGAGTGGCTGAATAAAAGGAAAGGAGGACGGATAGTCGAAGTGGTTGCTAGGATCTGGCTCCCGAGTACCAGTAGTGGGATTTTGGCCAAGAAACAATGTAAATATCACACAGAGATGGGCACCCAAAGAGGTAATTAAATCTGTGACCACTGGTGATGTTCGTGCAGTTGAGGTATAGGCAGGATCGAGTTGTGGTGAGATAGGGTAAGGTAAGGAAGCTACTTGATAGGTAGGTGCAGCAGGTGAGGCTACTTTGGCCAAGAGCGGTGATTGCCGTGTGCAGCAGCAACTGGCTAGTAACCGTAGAAGCTGTCCCCATCGGTTAGTTGAATGCACCTCTTTGAGAAGTGTCACCTCTGTGGTCCAAGCTGCTCTGTGACTGGGGTGCCCGGCGGAAAAACAAGGATCGTTTATATGCATAGCCCCGACACTGCGAAGTGAATATCAACCTGATTAGGAGCAACCTCGTCAGAGCCATCAGCGTTGTTTTGATCCCCATTCGACCTCCATTTACTGACGACCATACTGAGTCCTTCCTCCCCTCCAGCAAATCCGGCAATTCATCGCAGGAAGCAGACATATTACTACCCAGGTCTACAGCCTTTCGGCTACATTGTTTGGCCCTTTACACTGAGGGGCCGCCTCATGCACTGACCCGGACACTTTGCGCAAGCAACCTGAGTGTTTGCTGCTGGAGTTTCAGGCCCAGTGATTGATTGATCGTAGACTTTATCGCCTACCGGGGTGATCTCATTTGGAGCTTCCCAACTCTGCACCTCAGAGATTTTTTCTTCTTTTCCTTTGACTGCAAATTAAGTGCTATAAGTCATCATCACCAGCATTTTCAAACAGCACCCATCCAAGCACAGGACACAAACTTTCCCCCAGCCTTTTGACTTCCAGGATCGTGTCTGCGACCTCTCCTCTCCCACACACCCTTCTCCATCTGCCACGGACACGACCCAACAATAAACCGGAGCCATCATGGCGTACAACGATGACGCTGTGTTGGCGAAGCTGTCGGCCTTGAATGAGAGCCATGACAGCATCGCCACTGCGGCACAATGGATTATGTTCCACAAGTAAGCTCACTGGCTTCCAACTCACTTCGTGTTGATGGGCGAGCTGACATACATAGGCGACATGCGGATCGCACAGTCCAGCTTTGGCTGCAGCGGCTTCGGGATTCATCAAGCACTAAGAGACTGAGTTTACTTTATCTTGCAAATGGTGAGTGTCTGTGAGGGCTGTGGCTTCTTTGCCTTCCTCCAACGATGAGCTGCGGACGGCAAAAGTTTGCTAATACACACACAGAGGTTACTCAGCAGTCAAAGGCACGACACAAAGATGACTTCCTCATTGCCTTCTCACCAGTCATCGCTGAAGCGACGGCACTGGCCTATAAGGGGGCGCCGGCTGAGATCCAGGGCAAGCTCAGAAGGGTGATCGACGTCTGGAAGGATCGCTTCATTTTCGAACCGCCCATTCAACAGGCCATTGAAGCACGCATTGATGGTTCGGCAATCCCTCAAGAAGCTCTCAATGTTATGTTACTAAATTTCAGATAGAACTCGACAAGGCCCGTGGAACCGCTAAAGCCACCTTTAGTGGCCCGGGTATCGGTGGCTCGACTGTTCCAGCAGAACTCACCCCGCTCGTTACGTCGTATCAAAATGTCTCGAAGCTCAACCTGCCCACCAAGACGGCCATCAGCACCGCCAACCAGGATTTCGAAAAGGTCACAGACCCCTCCACGCCTGTGCCTTCCGCTCCAGTCTACGCCGCGCGCCTGAATGGTCTTCTTAAGAGCCTTGCCAGCGCCGAGGGCGCTGTTGCAGAGTGTGTTAAGGCTCGAAAGGGTCTCATTGGCGAACTGGAGAAGCTTCTCAGCTCGAGTCAGGATGCGTTAATGAGCGACGAGAGACAATATGCAGAGTTGACGTCGCGAAAAGCAGAGACAGAGGAGAAAAGGCGTGAGGTTGAGCTCGCTATCATGCGTGGACTGCCGACACATGAGACTTCGCAGTCACCAAGCAACGGAGTATCCGCAAGCCCGGAGCCAGAGAGACCAGAGGTGGAGGCGCTCACTCCCCCAGCTGTAGAGGCTTTTACACCACCGTCTGTGGAAGCACTCACGCCTCCGCCTGTTCATGACGAACCAGCTATTCCTCACCACGCAGGAGAGGACCGTGCGCGATCGGCGTCAAGCCAAGGCTTCCAGCAGACCTCCGCATCAGGCATTGAGATGCTGTCTACTCTCGCTTCTCAGTACCAGTCAATTCCTGTCTCGGCGAACGGTTCGAACAAGAGACGCCGACTTGATGGAGACGAATTCCCTGACCTTGGAGGCGACGATGAAATCGATGCTGACGTGGCTGAAATGCTACGCAAAGAGAGCAATGGCGGCGCTTGAAGGACGTCTTTCTTACAGATAGTCCACCTTCAGAAACTCCGCCACCACTGGTCACGGTTTTAAGACACTGGGAGGGGGCATGTAATATTACATTAGAATACTCAGGAGGCGTCCTTGGCCTGTATGGCCATTACTGAGTTTGGGCTATTTGAAGCCAAATACGGGACGGTTACTTGAATTTTCGTATTCAGGACTTTAGTAGGAGGCAGGCATCAGCAATGCTGGACCTAGCCATGGAGGGAATCACTTTGTCAGGAGCCGTTTTTCCGTGAGCGATTAGCAGGATTGGGGTTTCGTTATAGCCTCGCATGCATGTATGTAGGAAAGTTGAGAAGCTGAGGGAGGTTCGGAACAAAAGAAGCATTTTCCAGTCAACTCGCGGTTTTGAACCAAGCTGTGGTGCGAGATGACAGAAGTACGGCGATGTGAAGCCGTTGGGTATTGACTGTCATCCTCGGCTGAGGCGGAATGGAGTTTCGGCGAAAGGCCAAGGCCGGCCCGACTATCACCGAGGGGGCCGGCTGCAGCGTGTCATGCCCCAAGATCGGGTACCTCCCGGTACTGTAAATTTTGAGCCAGACCGATGACGGAATCTTTCCCGTTCATTTATCAGCCAGACCATGTCTTTATTCACACGCAATTCACACCGTTTCTTCGTATGATGACGCTTCATTGTTCCACCCTTTCTGACTATGCGCCTCCCATGAGATAAATCTATTTCGACTCCATTCCAAAATGGCCACGGGAGTAGCGCGATCTGCGGTGTTGCTCCCGCACCGCGTCGGGAGCTGCCAGACGCCGCTGCTGGCATCTCTCCCCGGCCTGCGCAACACCTCGACGACATCCTCAGCCTTACAACATCCTCTTCTTTTGCAGATCAGAGGCTTCGCCACCAAGCCCGTTTGTTCATTGCCTACTGGACAATTCGCTAAACGTCACCACTTTACACAATGGCGATCAATTCCGTTATCCCGGGAGCCTCAAATACCGCGGCCAATCTTGCGCTATTTCTCGACCGGATTCTCGAAGCAACAAGACTCTCGACCTACCACGCAGGCTCAGACGGCAAGCGAGGCGGAGAAAAACGCAGCGCAGGTCGAGTCAAAGTCTCAGGACACGGAACAGCTTGACGACTTCCAGAAGAGCGAGAGGGCCGCTAAAGCTGCCCAGGTCAACCTGAGTGCGAAGCTGTCAAAGGAAGGCAAATCACAGGGTGGCAAGGCTGGGTTCTCGGAAATATGGCGGTTGATCAAGATTGCGCGGCCGGAGCTGAGGTGGCTCGGAATTGCTATGATCTTTCTCGTCATATCGTCTAGCGTCACCATGTCCATCCCCTTCTCCGTTGGCAGAATCCTCGACATGGCCACCAAGGACCCCTCTGAGGACGCTCGCTTATTTGGCTTGACTATGCCACAGTTCTTCACTGCTTTGGGTGTTATCTTGACAGTTGGAGCCATTGCCAACTTCGGACGTGTAATTCTCTTGCGGATTGTCGGCGAAAGGGTCGTCGCACGTCTCCGGTCGCAACTTTACAGGAGAACATACGTCCAGGACGCCGAGTTTTTCGATGCGAACCGAGTTGGAGACCTCATCTCACGTCTCAGTTCAGACACCGTTATTGTCGGCAAATCCATCACTCAAAACATAAGCGACGGTCTGAGAGCTCTGTTTAGTGGAGGCGCTGGCTTCATGGTCATGGTTTGGCTGAGTCCGAAATTGACTGGCCTGCTCTTGGTCATGCTGCCGCCGGTTGCGGTTGGCGCCTTCTTTTACGGACGCGCGATCAGGAACGTGAGCAAGGGAATCCAGAAGAACTTGGGCACATTGACGAAGATCGCTGAAGAGCGTCTCGGCAACGTGAAGACGAGCCAGGCATTCGTCGGTGAAGTTCAAGAAGTCGGTCGCTACAACCACCAAGTTAAGAAGATATTTGCCCTGGGCAAAAAGGAGTCCACGATTGCTGCCACTTTCTTCGCCTCGACGGGCTGGGCGGGCAATATGACTATTCTCGCTATGCTGGTTGTCGGCGGCAACTTTGTGCGCGACGGCGCCATGTCCCTCGGGGATCTCACGTCCTTTATGATGTACACAGCTTTCGCAGGGTCCAGTTTGTTTGGTCTCTCGTCGTTCTACTCTGAGCTGATGAAAGGAGTCGGTGCCGCCAGTCGCTTATTCGAGCTTCAGGACAGGAAGCCTGGTATCTCTCAAACGGTCGGACTCAAGGTCAAGTCGGCACAAGGCCCGATTCGGTTCTCTAACGTTTCGTTCGCGTATCCTACGCGGCCGGCCGTAAAGATCTTCAACGACCTGAACTTTGAGATTCCCTGGGGTAGCAACGTATGTGTTGTGGGACCGTCAGGTGGTGGCAAATCAACTGTTGCCGGTTTGCTACTGCGGTTCTATAACGCGACCTCTGGTTCCATCACTATCAATGGTGTTGATATTTCGAAGATGAACGTCAAGTCTTTGCGACGCCGGATTGGCATGGTGGCGCAGGAGCCCGTACTGTTCTCCGGCAGTATTGCCGACAACATCTCGTACGGCAAGCCTAACGCCAGCAGAGCTGAAATCATCTCAGCAGCACGAAAGGCGAACTGCAACTTCATCAGCGATCTTCCAGCTGGCTTGGATACGCAGGTCGGCGCCCGAGGCTCCCAATTGTCGGGTGGCCAAAAGCAACGCATTGCTATTGCACGAGCGCTGATCAAGGATCCCGATATCCTCATCCTTGATGAGGCAACTTCAGCTTTGGATGCCGAGTCTGAGACACTCGTTAACGCCGCTCTTGCTTCGCTTCTCAAGGGCAAGAATACGACCATCTCGATTGCCCACCGACTGTCAACTATCAAGCGTTCCGACCTAATCATAGTGCTTTCCAACAACGGCGGAGTGGCCGAGATTGGCAAGTACACAGAGCTGTCGGCCGACAAGGAGAGCGCATTTAGCAAGCTCATGGAGTGGCAGATGAGCGGCGGCGAAATACCCGACTCTCGCAGCGGCGACAGAGCTCACATTACAGAGGAGGAAGAAATCGAGTCGGATCTTGAACAAGAAGAGGCCGAGGAAACCGAACATCTGCCGCAGGAGGAGATCAAGGAGAAGGAGCCGCGGCCGTAATACACACGTGGCCCCTGGGCATTGGACAAAAGCGGGCATGCTTCAGGGGTGGACTTGTGATTCTCTAGTGTTTTATATCAAGCCGCCCACATACTCAGTGGCGGTTGAGCAGCAACGGTGAATCCCGTGCTGCTCCAGTGCAGCTCACATATTGCTGTCATCTCATGTACTACAAATGATTTTTAGGGGTTACACAGCATCACAGACCAATCCCACCTGATTTGAATGGACGTTTAGAGTGCTGCGAAAACAGGAACCTTGAAACGAATAAGCATAATTTGATATCGCAGCACGAGCGACGTACAGGGGCTTTCTAACACCAGACGCAGTTGCAAAGGTGACAACTGCCGATGTGACCACCCACGCGCCGCTCAACAGCAATCTGCAAATTTGCCTGGGCGGGGACCTGGATACATTGGAGTTGGGGAGGATGCGAACCAAGGCCCGGCGGAATGGACGGATTGACGAGTATTGGTCCCTAGGTAGCTAGGGCAATAAGGAGCGGGGTGGGAAGCTTGTTGGAGACCCAAGCTCTTAAGCTCCAAGCTCCCCTGCCTGCAAGCGGAGCATGGCTCTGCCAAGTGCCACAAGGTGCCACCACTTACTGGATGTCTTAGATCTCTTCCCAACATGAGCAAGCACGTGAAAGCCACCCAAGCAAGGGAGAACATATTGCGTCGCACTTTGTCACAACTCGAGACTACCGCAACACGCAATCCACCAGAATTGGGCGACACGTCTGCTTTACCAATTCCGCAATTCTCACATTTTTCCTGTCACTAACCTCATTACACTATCACCGTCACCATGGCCACTGAAGCTGAGGGTACCTTTGAATTGGACGGCCAGAAGCTCTACACCAAAACCTGGACAGTAAGTGGCCACATTGGCTTCCCAGCCCGTCCGGCTTGCAACTCACTGATGCCGCATCCCAGCCCCAAGGCCCCATCAAGGCAAAGCTCATTTTCGTCCATGGTTTCAGCGACCATGTGGGACGTTACTACGAGCTGTTCCCCAATCTCGCAAGTCGCGGCATCCAGGTCTTCGGTTGGGACCAGCGCGGATGGGGCCGCAGCGCCGCGAAGCCCGCCGAGAGGGGCCTCACGGGCCCAACGCCGCGTGTGATCGCCGATGTGGCCGCCTTTATCCGCGACAAGCTCCCATCCCCGGACGCGCCTGTCTTCGTCATGGGCCACTCCATGGGTGGCGGTCAGGTCCTTACGCTGGCGAGTGACCCGCAGTACCACGACCTTGTCGGCGAAGTGCGCGGCTGGCTCCTTGAGAGCCCATTCATCGCCTTCACCCCCGGCGAGGAGCCCGGTTTCTTGAAGGTATTCTTTGGCAAGCTTGCCAGCCGGTTGCTGCCACGGCAACAGCTCGTCAACGAGATCCCCGCCGAGAACCTCACGCGTGATCGCGCGGTGCAGCAGAGCATCCGGGACGACGAGATGATGCATAACACAGGCACGCTCGAGGGTCTGGCGGGTATGCTTGAGAGAACGGACGCACTGGCGCATGGTAAGATGAGGTTGAGCCCCAACGTCAAGAGCCTCTGGCTGGGCCACGGCACTGAGGACAAGACGACGTGCTTCAATGCCAGCAAGAAGTGGTTTAGCACGCAAAGCATCGAAGACGGCACACACAAGCCGTACGAGGGTGCATATCACCAGCTGCATGCGGACTTGTGCAAGGAGGAGTTTTTCAAGGATGTTGGAGACTGGGTTTTGGAAAGGGCTGGGGAGTCTACGGTTAAGCCCGAGTCCAAATTGTAGAATACGGGACAGGCCATCATACCTAGGCTAGGCGTGCATACTGGTATTTGCAGTAATGTGATTCCATGGCAGGAGGGTTGCACTGGTGACGTGACTTTTCCGCCCGTTGTTTTTCAAATAATAGAACCCTATTTTTAATTTCAATTTTTTGGTTTTGGGATGATTTCTCGAAGTTGCCCGGTGCCCGTACTCTATGGATACTCTCTGGGTGACACTATTTGCTTCGGATATTCTGTGCGCACCGTCGTTTCTACGAAACCGAGAATTCAGCGAGACCAGCCCGTATGTTTCGGTGGCTTCTATGAGGTGGGGGTTCCGGCCGTGCCCGAAGCGCGACAGAAACGATAACCCGAACGGGTGGCATCTCCCGCCATTTTCGGGTCCAGTGACGTTTCGTTTTGAAAAGTAAGTAGAGCCGCATTCCGGGGTAATTCGACTTCACCTCCGGTGTTACAACTTATGAGCGCCTGTCTGCCATGTCCCTCAGCCATAATGAAAAGCCCGAGAGTCGCGGAGGCCGGCCTGCCTGCCTGCCTGTCAGTTCCTCTCTCTCGTTTCTCCAACCACGAATGATATTGCGAATCGATGTATTCGTGGTGGGTGTGATGTGAAGGTAGTCCTTCAACACATTTACCAGACGTTGGTTCGCCTACTCTTTTCGACATGGTCCGCCCTTTCTCGAAAGCATCGTCACATCGGATGACGGGTCTTTGTTGCACAGCGATAGTGGCTCTGGCTGGGAAGACGGCAATCAATGCTGACGGTGTCTCGGTGTGGTGCTTTTGCTCTACTCGTTGCATCCCATATCCCACAACCCACCCACATTTCCTGCCGACTTCCCGTGGGCAAATGGTTTGCTTACACCTCTTCGTTGTTCTTGAGACTTCCCGCTGGACAAACTTCCAACCTCTACTGCTCCCTTAGGTAGGCACTCGTGACCAGCTAAGGTGCTGCATAGTAAGCTAAAGGTCTTTTAGGGCAGGAAGAAACGTCTCGACAACTCATCCGCCCAAATCACCTGTCGCCCCGGCCCCCGCACCGCTCACGCTGGCCCTGTCCCCTAGGCCTGGGAGCACCTCCTGCCAACCGTCGGCCATTTGTCTGTCTTTACCTTGACTAGTCGGGCCAGAGATTAGAAGTTGCCGGGTTGCCATAATCCCTGCAGAGAAGCTCCGGTGCGCTTTGAAAGCAACTGAGTGACCCAAGGTTGTCGCTCACCATGCTCTTCTCCCACTCGCGACATCACTGTTTGTCTATTTTGTGTTCAGTCTTGTTCATGTTAATTTTCCTGGCCAACTTGTGGCATGCCTGTTTCAGCCAACATCACCAACCATTTGTATTCTTACTGCAGCTCTAGGCCTACCGCCACCATGGAACCTGACCTCTCCAAGAGTATTACTATGCACCCGCATCCCTTCCGATTGCACACGCCATCTCACCTTGCCAACTCGTCGCGTCGAGGCTCTATGACGCTCAGCAGCGAGGAGGCTCCGGCCAACGCATTTAGTACAGCTCTAGAAACCGCGCCTCCCGCCCAAGATGAGAAGCAAGAAGCCGTCGCCCGCCATTCCAACGCTGCCACCGACGTCGAAAGCCAAACCCGCCTGCGCTCTGACTCCGACCCTTACGGACTGTCTTCCGCCTTCAAATCTCCGGAGGACCTTGCCCAGATCAAAGCCAATACCTCGCGCAAGAGGGACCCCAGGGATCCAGGCAAGGGACCGTGGAGCCAAAGCCGCAAGATCCAAAAGTTTTACGAAACACAGAACGCCGCTATCGACCGCATGCTCAAGTCGGTCGATGAGCATGTCGCCGAAGCCCGACAGGAAGCCGGTGAAAACCAGCTACAGTTCCAGATTGCCGTCTGGGGGTCTTTCGGTGCCAACGTAGTTTTGACGGCCCTGCAACTTTACGCCGCCATCAGCACTGGCTCACTTTCGCTCATTACCACCATGGCCGATGCCATCTTCGACCCCCTCAGTAATCTGACTCTGATTCTGTCCGCCCGCGCCATCAAGAGTGTCAATCCTTGTCGCTTCCCGGCCGGCAAAGCCCGCCTCGAGACCGTCGGTAACATCGTCTTTTGTTTTCTGATGATTTCGGTCTCCATGATCATCATCGCTTTTGCCTCGCGCGATCTGGCCAACCCCCCCAAGGAGGCCGAGACCAAGCAGTTCCGCATCGAGCCCATTGTTGCCGTCTGCGTTGCCTTCGCCACAAAGCTCGTCCTCTTTATCTACTGCTTCTCCTTGCGGAACCGCTACTCCCAGGTGCGCATCCTCTGGTCTGATCACCGCAATGACCTCTTGGTCAACGGCTTCGGCATTCTGACCTCAGTTGGTGGCTCTAAGCTCAAATGGTTTATCGACCCAACGGGCGCCATCATCTTGTCCTTCATCGTGTCGACAATTTGGCTCCGCACCGCCATCGCCGAGTTCATGCTCATAGTCGGTGTTACCGCCTCGGTTGAGACGCAACAACTCATCACCTATGTCTGTCTCACGCACTCCCCCGCCATACAGGGCATCGACACAGTTCGAGTTTACCACTCGGGGCCTCGACTCATTGCCGAGGTTGATGTTGTCATGGACCCCGAGAACACACTCACCGAGACGCACGACGTGGCGGAGGCGCTGCAGGTCAAATTAGAGAGTTTGCCGGACATTGAGCGGGCCTACGTACATATCGACTACGAGACTACTCACAAGCCGGAGCACGCATTCAAGAAGGACCTGTAGTGATGTTGAAGTAATACGAGAGAGCGGCCCGGAATCACGTCCCCTCTTTGACCATGGCTGTTTTGGAGTTTTTTGAATTGAACTGGAAGTTCCTTGGCCCGGCGTGGCGGACGGCGTAAAAAGATGCATGACTAGAACACAACAAAGTTTGGACAGCAGGCGGTGAGCTGCATGAGTTATGATAGTCATGATCAATTATTAGTATTCTGACATCCTTGGCGGACACTCTGGCTTAGGGATTTCAGCTTTGGGATTCCCTGGTCCATTTCGTATGCCCACTGATATCATGGGCCTCTCTTCAATTGCATGCAACTGGCTTACAACGTAGTTATGACGACCAGGCCGGTCCCTGCAGCCCCCGAACCCCTGTGCCCTAGATAAAGAACTGTTGGCGGTGGCTAGCGTTGCAAAAGGCACACAACTTGAACCGCCCAAAATCTGAGTTGGGTAAACATCACTATTAGCACTTGGCCCCAGAGAGGTGCAAAGTAAGGGCAGTAACAACCTTTTTCTAGCTCCCATAGGCTGTTGCTGAATTGCAAGTATGCCGGCTGGGGACTCTCGCCGTTTCGTTTACAATCACGGTCACCGGGCCGGCCGTCAGCGCACATGCGGACCAACTCGGTTCCGGCAAAGACGCGGCAGGCCCCTGCAGAAAGTGTGAGCCAGTGGTCACAGAGACAGGCGCCGCGGAAGGTCATGCAAGAAAGCTGGAGCAACGTCGCGGGACGCAGATGCCAGAGAAAAAAGCCCGCCAGGTCCGAAGAGTCAACTCCGGTCTGATCCCTCGCATACAGCTTCAAGCCTACAATGAATCCATTCTTGCGGTAGAGAACAGGGGTAGCTTCAAGGTTGATCTGTTTGCTTGTCTGCAAGATCTCGACGTGGGGCTTCCTGTGGGCGAGCGTCACTGCGCGAGGCCTTGGACGGGGGGCACGTAAATAGGCAACCTGGTGCTCTGGAGGTTCGATTCTCACACGAAGCTGGCGGCGGCGGGTGGACACGATGATGGGCTCTGGGTTGAGGAGCAAGAGCTCGTAGATGTCTAGGCGAAGCTCGTACGGGAGGTCGAGAAATGATGGGCGGGGCGGGCCTGATTTCGCGGCGGCCGGTCGTGGCGGCTGCGGGAGGAGAAGCAAACGCAGTCAGCACCCGTCTGGGAACGTCCAGAATAGGTGGAATTTGCCGGGGACGGCAGAGCGGTAGGCAAACATGCAGACATCGGGCTTGATAGGTGAGGTGTAGGGGAGACGACGGGTCAACTGGACGACACACTGGCCTTGCGATGTACGGTGCTAGGTGGAGCCCTTGGTGCAGATCGGTAGCATATCCACTCGCTGCTGGATACGATACCCGCACGTCACCGGTCCGGAGGTGGCCTGCAAGGTCTCCCCCGTCTTAAGATTCCCGTCGCTCAGTCTTCCTTGCCCTTCGTAAAGGTAACGTGGTAACGTAGTGTGGGCGGTTCTGGGTGCGTCCCCGGACGATCCACTCTCGTGATCAACTTGCAATGTCCGTCTGTTTAGGATATGTATGGGTACGGTTCAAAGACTGGCAAACGTGGTTGGGGTAGAGGGCAAGGGCTGGCGGCGGTGACATGCGAAGGGAAGATTACGGGTACATGGAACGAGGACGAGGCAGGATGGGAAAGTTTGGCTGCGTAAATGGACGGGGCAAAGCAAGCCAAAGAGTCCGGGGTGGAGCCGTGATGACTTACAATGGTGAGCAGTGTCTCTAATTCGGGGTCCAAAGTTGATGGACCCTGATCGGAGGGGCACACGGCCTCGCCTGAATCGTAGAGGTGGCCAAGAGCAGAAATATCCATGGCGGGCGAGGGCGCTGCAGTCGTCGTGCCGTCTACTTGCAGCAGGGAGCAGCAGAGCAAGCTTGAGTCGGGTCGCAAATGCTGCAAGACGGCAGCGTGAGAAAGAAAGGAAGACGTGGGTCGATTGGGGAGACTGGGGAAGATTGGGCGACAATGAGGATCGGACGTGAAGGATAAGGGTTGGCTTGATAATATTTGGCGCCTGGCTCGGTTCGGTCTTCAGGTCGGCGTCTTTGAGGGGAAGTTACCTTTTGTCCTCACCCAGTTTCCCATCCTGCTGAGAGCATCTTTGGTCGTGGAAGGGAGAGGCGTCAATTGAAAGAACCCAAAGGCGCCATAACTAACCGGATCCAACCGGGGATCGGCACTGGTGATGGACGAAGCTCTATGGCTTCACGCCACCCGACATAGGTACAGTGTAAGTACAGAACCGGTATGTGCCTACATTGCATCAACAACTAACTAACTAACTGCTTGGCCTGGTGGCAGGATGTGGCGGACGCGGGCGCGGGTGCGGGGGGGGAGGGGGCTTCGGGTCGGGGAAGTGCCCCTCAATTCCCGGACATGGCCAGAGCTCCAGGAGCTTCAAGAGCTCGGGGAGGAGGAAGGTGGGGGGCTAGCATTTCTTTGGTTGAGGCGGCTCGGAGGTCAAGTCAGGCCAGAACACAAAGCGACGGTTTCCACACGTCGCCGTCGCTGGCTTCCCCATGTGTACGAGGATGCTGCGGCGGTCAGAGTGGTTACGCACACATGACGGCAGGCAGCTTGTCAAGACACCAGACGATGATACTACCTTGGCAAGGCGAGGCAAGATGTCAAGCTGCAAGAGGCGTCGGATTGTGGCCGGCTTACGAAATTCGTGCAAGTTGGCCAGTTAGTGGAACGACAGCTAGGAAAGCAGTTGGGTGGCGTAGCTGGTGCCCAAGACCGTCAAAGGTGAAGAGTCGCAGAGACAAGCAGGGGAGAAACGGGCCCAGCTATCTTTGTTGTTTGCCGTGCTTTCTTTTTCGGCCGAGGCTGCGAGGGCACGCGGTCACGAATTCAGCGCAATTTCAAGTGTATTTTTCTCATGCATATCACGTACCTTGGCCAGGGATCATGATGCGACCTATCCGTCGCGAGGCTGCTCTGCGCCTCTACCCGTACATAGTAGAAGCCTCCCGGAAAGGGCGGGAAGAATGGGCCAACATATCCAAGTCGTGTCTGGTCCTTTGGCATTGATTTCTGTTTCTGAATCCCATGCGGTTGGGAATGAATGGATGTGGGACACGAACCTCGCGCGTCGGGGGTCAAGGCTCAACGGAGGGAGGAGAAGGAAGGGTTTACCCCAATCAGGTCTAGATCGAAGTGAAGAGAAGGGTGATACAGGATACGAACACTGACGGGGGTGCCACAGGTTCTGTGTAACAGTGCCACCAGACCCAATTCCGAAAGGCATGCAGGACGACTTCTGTACGGGGTTGTCTCCCTTTCTCCTTTGCTTGTCCCTTCTCCCTTTATTAGTAGTATTATTATTGTTGTTGTTGTTGCTGCTGTTGTTGTTATTGTTGTTGCTGTTGTTATTTATGGGCAAATATCAAACACAAGGAACAGCTAACTCTCCTGAACTGTGAACCCAATGCGCAAGGACCCGTTGGGGGAAAACACTCTCAAAGCTCGCCAGCCTCACCAGCCGAGCAAGGTAATTAGCCAGCCAAACGATGGCCTTGATCCCGGCTCACGTCTTCGTCTTCTATCCTTCTACGCTTTCTTCTTTCTCCTCCTCTTGGCTTGTCTTCCGTTTCCCTGCATGAAGGGAAATGGGGTTTGTCAACCTCTCTCTCATCCAAAACATCGTCAACGCTTACACATCGCCCAGCTGCCTATCATCTTCTTCGCCCGCTGCAATTTCGATGCTGCAACGGCCTTGCTAGTGCAGCTTAACTCGACCCACGCTGTTCGTTCTGTCCTATCCAAACCTGCATCGCTCTGCCTGGGGCCCTGGTCTTGCATCGTTGGCTTCCATGCCAACAACGGCTTTGGTCCCACGAAGAGGTAGAAGTACTTGCACCGCTTCGCTTTTAGCTGCCCTCAGCCCGCCGACGTCTTGCATTGGTACGTCGGTTATATTTGTGATGCTATTACCCTCATGCACTACAACCTGCAGCGCTTTGCGTGATAGAAATTTGGCAGGCATCGCGGTTAACGCTGATTTCCCGCTAATGGTATGATTACGAGCCACAGTCAAACTGACTGACTGACAAGATCAGTCCTGTCCTGTCCTGTTCTGTTCTGTCCTTGCCTTTCTGTCTGCCTGCCACAGACATATACACCTCTCACCCAGATTAACCAACGCTAGTGACGACGTCCTCCTTCAATTGTCCTTCCTCATTCAATTCTGTTGATCCATTTCTTCCGTTTTTCTCCTCTCTCAACATCGTCTTTTGTGTCTGCCAATACGGAGAAATACCACGCGAACCCGCACACACCACCATTGGCTCCCCTTTGCATAGCAAGGTACCCTGGCTGTCGTGTGCTGTGCCACTGTGTGCCCACCTCCACGGCCCCCTCACTCCGCACAGCACCACGGAAAGACTTGCACCTGGACCTCGACCTGGACGCACGGCTCATCATCCCCGCCGCACCCATCCATCCGCTAGCCGCTCTACACTACAAACAACTTTCGTCGTCGTGCTACACCACCAGCCCCCAACCGAAGACGCTTGTATTATATCGTCCATGGCCACTCGCTGACACCAATCCGTTGCCGTTGTCTCGTTGATTCTGCTCTTCAGCTTTGCCTTTCTCGGACCGCCTCGAGTATACAATGGCGTCGCTTCATGGAGGGGAACATGTCTATGCAACGGTTCGTGGGTCCCAATCGTCATCGCAAGTCCGGAAGAAGAAAAAGTAAACAAATAGCTAACGGCCGCTTTCGCATAGCTTCTGTTGAACGACACATACCTTCCAGGTTGGTTTCCGCCCTTGATATTGCTTCCCTTCTCATCACTGACACTTCTGTGGCCAGGCGCATTGGTTCTCGCCCACTCTCTGCGCGATGCTGGCACCTCGAAACAACTGGCCGTTCTGGTCACGCTGGACACCGTCTCCCCCGAGGTCATCACCGAACTCAGAGTGAGCTCCCAACACCCTGTGCTTGCGCTTCTTCGCTTTCCTGTCCACCGCACTAACCCCCCGCTGCTCTAGGTTGTCTACGATCATGTCATCCCCGTCCCGCGCATACGCAACGCCCGACCCGCGAACCTGTACCTGATGAATCGGCCTGATCTTCACTCGGCCTTTACAAAGGTCAACCTCTGGAGGCAGACTCAATTCTCCAAGATTGTCTATATTGACGCCGACGTCGTCGCGTACCGAGCCCCTGACGAGCTTTTTGATCTCGCCGCTCCCTTCTCTGCTGCACCAGATATTGGGTGGCCGGACCTCTTCAACACGGGTGTAATGGTTCTGAGCCCCAACATGGGAGATTACTACGCTCTCATGGCAATGGCCGAGAGAGGCATCTCTTTCGATGGCGCTGATCAAGGTCTATTGAATATGCATTTCAAGAACACGTACAACCGCATCAGCTTCACCTACAACGTCACCCCCTCTGCGCACTACCAATACGTACCCGCCTACCGGCACTTCCAGTCGAGCATAAATATGGTGCATTTTATCGGCCCCGATAAGCCGTGGTTCCAGGGACGACAGGCAAGCAAAGGCGACTCGCCGTTTGAAGACATGATTGGCAGGTGGTGGGCCGTCTACGACCGGCATTATAGAGTTCCTGTGTGTCTTTTAAGGCTGCTGCAGCAGAACAATAGCTTACGTCTGTCTAGGAATCGACTCCTGCCCCTCTGCCGCCACAGCAACAGCATCACGAGGAGGCTTCCCAGCATCGGCAACAGGAACAAAAGGTTCCCGAGATCGTACAGTATTTTACTAAGGGAGAGTTTCAACCGCAGCTACACGCCGCGCAAGCAGCATCAACGGGTGAGCAATACAGTAGGGCGCAAACCTCCCTTAGTCACGGTATCACACATCACCAATTGCCGCACTCTTCTTCGAGTGTTGAGGCTCATGGTCCCCCTCACCATGATTCCCATGGCTCTGGCTTCTCTCCATCGTATCCGCATTCTTTGCACCGTGAGCCGCTGCATCATGATCACGGTGAACAACCGCAGCCCAAGATTGCCCACCAGGATAGCCATTCATTCCCCCCTCCCAGCGAGTCGTTTAGTGGTTTTGCTGGATCGCAGGCTGAGGCTCGACCAGAGCAGGTTTCAGCACATCAGGGGCGGTGTCCGTCACCACGCGTGGAGCAGCAACAAGAGCCGAGCTATATCCCTCCGGCCCCGGCATGGGATGCTCAGAGGTTCGTCTGATATGCCTTCGAGGTTCTCATAGTCGCAATGCTAACTTGGCCTAGACAACCACCTCCGGCAGGTTCGAGGCCAGAGGCGCTCAACTTCCCCACGCAGACGTATGAGATGTCTCAGGACCCCGCTCCGTTTGTGCCCCCCGAGCGATATCCAAGCCCCCCGAGAGATATGTGGTACGAGGTCCCAAAGGAAAAGCCAACGCAGAAACCTCGTCAAATTTTTCCCTGGGAGGTCAATCAGCCCAAGCCGACCAGGACCTTCACCACGGACCTGGCCGAGCCAGAAGCCGGGGAGAGCACGCCAACTGGTGAGCACGCGGCGTTTTCCGTATCCCAGGCTCTTGCTGAGCCGCTTGTCATAGGATCATCGACGACTGGTCAAAAGAGCGAGCCCAGCACCCCAGCCACTCCGACTATCAAAGTTGTCCCATCGGACCCTTGGACCACTTTTACACGTACAAATGCCTGGGACGAGGTACCCGAGATCGAGCGTTATGTCGAGGGTCTCCACAAGCATCGTCGTGGAAAGAGTCAAGGCTCGGCGGGCATCTCTGGTGGGAAGATGGCAAAGGAGCACGGGCTCAAGCTCACCGACTTCCCAAGTGTGGTCGAACGACCAAGTCTTCCAGTCACTCCCGCACCAATTCGCCGACCAAAGTTCTGGGGCGGCGGCCCCAGAACTAGCGATGGTGAAGACGAGGAGGAACTGCCGGTCGCTCAGGGCGTACCGCCGCAGTCTGACTGGGTATGTGTGCATGGGATTCGATGGACTCCTGCAGACTGCCTTTGCGACTTGACTAACGTGCTTCGGCATTCCAAGGATCCTTCAGTACAGCTTCAAAAACTGGCTAAGCAGCAGTCAGAAGCTTTGCTGAGGAAGCTTGGCGCTGGTGAAGGCGGCCTAGAGGGTGTGAGTCGCGAGATCCCAACACGCTCGTTTCCGTTTGGCTCGGAGGGTGTAGTTTCACCTACTTATGTTGCGCAGGCATCTGAAGGTGCGGTGCTCAGTCCGCAGCCGGTAAAAGGCAGCGCGACGACGAGCGCCTTGCGCAATCTTGGTGGTGAACAGGATCACTCGGCAACCTCTCGGACTTCCGGCACGGTACCTTCGACGAACACAACGATTCCGGAACCAGCCTACCAAGGTCCAGGCGCAGCATGGGAAAAAGGCGAGGACGTACTGCTAAGGGAGACGCCTGCGCTGCCCACAGAGGAGGAGCGTGACGTGCTTGATACATAATGGATGATAAACCGTGAGCATTCCTGGCTAATATTTAATGCATACAGCAGCAATTTTCAAGAACACGAAGGGAGGAATGATGGCATGTGGGGAGAAGGAAAGGGATCCTATTGTATTATATCGATGGAAATGTTTATGAGATTCCGAAAGGAAGGGGGAGGATAATGTCAAGATGAAGTGTCGTGGGCAGTATATCGAGGTACCGCTGGTACCCACATGTCAACCGGTTCCTTCGTGACAAAGATGATCTAACATATTGACCTCCGAGAAGACATAACCTTGATACATGTCGCATGGTAATAACAATTTTGCATTGCGTCCAAAGTAAACTCGCTAGTATTTCTACAAAGTGGTATGATTTTTACACCCGAGAGCCAGAAACATTCCCAAACGCCGCGTAATGCCTACTTCCAACACTCCTTTACTCTTCGTCGTCGGCTTCCTCGACTGTGACGGCCTTGGCCTTTCCCTTGCTATTGGAGCTCTCGGCATTCTCCCCTCCCGCCACAGCGACCGGCGTTTTCTCCGCCGAGCTCCCAGGTGGGTGCTCGTCCGGTCTTGCAGCTTCATCAATCGATGGCTCTGATGGCGCTGGATTGCTCATGCCAGGCAATCCTCGTCCATTGCCAAAGAGCTGATTCGTTCCTCCCCAGTTGGGTAGCACCGGGTTTGGAGCGAGAACGGGTGGCGAGTCAACCTGGTCAGCGGTGACACTGGATCTCGACGTCGTCGTCTCTGGCCGTTGTCCAGGTTCAGTCGAGCGAGCCAAGAAATCGATCGAGGTTGTAGAAGCTAGTTCTGTACCTTGTGCTGCACCGGAGGCTAAGGTCTGGGGGGCGGAGCCTGTCGAGTCGGACTGCTGTGTTGTATCGCCCGAGGGAGTCGGTGTCGGCTCGGAGAACGTCTGAGATGTGAATGGGACTGGGGCTCCATCCAATCGCTGCAGCGGCAGGAGTGACCATCCAGGGGGAATAACCACGCCTTCCGGCAGCTCAGAACTGCCTGCGGGTATCGCGTTGGAGTGATTTGCTGCACCATGTCTGGTCACAACAGGACCATTGACTCGCAGTGTTGGGTGAATCGGAAGCTGCGACAGAGACATCGTAGGAAGTGTGAACTGTTGAGTCGGCCCCAAGTTTACAACTGTCGGTGCCGAGCCGATAATAGGTGGTGCATTATGCATCTGTTCTTGTTGCTGCTGCAGCATACGGATCCGGCTGAGCTCTGCGGTCAGAAGCTGAAGAGTTTGCAATTCCTGATGCAAGTGTTGAAGGGACTGAACCTCCCGCTGTATCGTCTGCTCCAGCTGCTGTATTTGCTGGCGGATAGCCAGCATGTTGTTTCCACCTGGCGTTTGTGCGACAGGCGTGAAGGGACCTGCAGGAGCTCCTTGTGCGAGGGGAGTAGGAATTGCTTCTGGCGGGACGCCCATTTGTTGAGCCAGTTGCTGCATGTTCTCCCCTTGAGCAAACCCAAGGCGAAGCGGGCCGAGCTGGAATACACGCGCAGCGCCGTTTCGAGGTGCTTGTTGGCGTGGTTGGCCGCCAGGCGCAGCGCCCGCAATGTTATCCGCAGGCTGCTGCCCCTGCTGCCCCTGCTGGCCAGCAGGTGCGGCTCCAAGGCCGCCAAGACCAATTCTGGCGAGCATCGCTTCCCGATTTTGCGGCACTGCTGCGTTGGCGTTGTTGTTGCTGCTGATAACAACAGGGCTTCGGCACGTAGGGCAAACTTGTTGACGCTCAAGCCAGCTCTTGAGACATCCAAAGTGTAGAATGTGGCCACATGGCAGCTTCTTGGGTCGTACTCGTTCGACTGCGCCGTTGCTGGGGTCCCAGGGTCGCATATCCTCTCGGCAGATAATGCAAGTGTCTTCCCTTGAAAGCTCATCCTGAGTGGCGTCAGGGTACTTGTTCATGTCCTCGACGGCCTTACGGTATCGCCAAAGCGCTGATCCTCTCTTGATAACGGATCTTGCTGTCATGAAGAGGTCTCTCATGATATGGATCGGCAGGCCGTAGAATGTAAGGAGAATACCAAAGAAAACAAGGTAGATTGCCAGCTTAACGCAGTCTGAGGGGTGTCAGTGCATGCTCGTAACAGAGACTTTGCTAACTTACCGGCAATGAGATCCAGGATCAGGATCCATTGGCCCTTTGCTTCCCATCCCGGGACTTCGATATCCATCTCATCAATGTCTTCCTCACGGGGCAAATCAGGCTGATCCTCGCCAGAACCATCGTGTTCCCTCTGTCGGATGAGCTCCTCGCGTTCTTCGCGAACCTGTCTTCGTCGCTCCTCTAGTCGCTGTCTCGTCTGCGTCTTGACGATATTCTGTTCCATCACAGACACCATGTAGCGGATTCCAGTTCGTCCAGAGCATGTCGCTAGAACAGCAAACTCGAAGAGAAACATAACCATCATGTTAGGTCGGGCCTGCTGAATGACTGTGTTCACAGTGTAACGAAGAAGCCAGGTATCGTAGAGCAAGCTCAAAAGAAGCGATATACTAAGTCGGGTGTGGAAGAGGCCGGGGTTCGTCGGGGGCTGCTGCTCGAGAACCTCGACACGGCCGTCACCAATCCAGCCCCAAACCTTGCCTGTTACCAGAGCGGTAAACATGACGAGGAACCATGCACCTATCTCCTCCCGGAATATGGTCATCGCAAGGCATGTCTCGGTAATGGCGAACCATGCCTTTTCAGAGAGCTGTTCGACTTCGACTTGTCGCAGCGGGCCGTACAGGAGTCGTTGCAGGCCATAAATCAGAGTGCCATAAATAAGGTAGATGAAGTTGACCAAGACCTATAAGGTATGTTAACTAGGGTCTCGGCGTGGTTGCATGGACAGCTAGGCGACGTACCAGCAAGCAGAAGTTACTCTGCGCGAGATAGACCATGGCCGAATAAAAATTCGCTCGTTGGTGGAAGGCCGACAAGACGACCGAAGCCGCCAGGGCCGTAGAAACCTATGAATTAGAGTCAGTAGGCTGTAAAGCTGGCATGCCGGACGGAGATGGAGCTATGCGAACGGAGCTTGCTCGATAGCTCCCACGAGAGACTGACCCCTGCGTACCACGCGAGCCTCATCTTGATGTCTGATGGGCTAAAAGCACGGGATCTGGTAGTGTGAAGTGAGGGATGCCCTCAAGTTCCCATGGCGTTGATGTAGGCCAAATAGAGTCCGGATGCGTGGTGTTGGCGTGGCACGTCGGAGCTTGGAGTTGATGCCACGTTAATGACAAGCATCCACTCAACTGCAGTGGATTACCTGAGCAGTGACGCACCCAACGCGGCCAGGTCGGAGAATGAGCACGTGATGGTATGTGGAGGTGGGTTTCGGAATAGACTATTTCCGGTGCCGTTATCGGCCCCTATAGGCTGGGTATCTATCAAATCCCCGATTGTCACCACTGATTTCCGTAGCAAAATGGACGACCAACTCCTCCCGTCCGCCGCCGTTGAGGAACGGACCTATTAGCAGAGGCAATCAACGCAGCAGGTTTAATGTTGGCTTGGTCATTTTTCACACAAGGTAGACCGAGTTCATGCTCACCTCGCTAGCTTGCAATGTTGAAGATAGTCATTTATTTGTGAACACTTTTTTCTTCTGGTACTGTTGAAAGCTTCGTCTTGGAGTATCACAATGGCACCTGGACTGGTCCCCATTGCTACACCGGCGCTTCTTGCGTCGATACGAAGCCAAGCGCATGTCCCCAATAATGCGTGGTACTTCATTGCTGCGACGACATTGACTATACTCAACCGGCCAGATGAGATACCGCACGTTTATAAGCATGTTATGCAACACGGAGTCGGTCCCGAGGATGTAAGCCCAGGCCCAGAAGAACAGGTCATAATATCCAGAAAGTTGCGAGAAGCACTTATCAAAGCGTCGGCGGTTGGAGGACTGCCGAAGGTATCGTACAAAACCGCGTCGTTGACAACGACGAATACTTGCTGACAGAGAACAGACGATAAATTCACTCATGGAGCTCAAGAAAGTGACTCCAGAACATCTTCTGGACGAACCTCATGGGCACGACAATATACTGACCCCCTCGCCCACTGCCCGGCATGCGGATATCTATCACACACCGTCTTTCAAAATCTTGCAGCGAGGCCAAAGCTTTTGGGACAAAATCTATGGCAAAATCTCCAGACGGGTCATGAGCCAGATGGACAGGTCTGGCACAGAAGATCTAGGTCTGACGGCCCGGTTGATGTATGGGTACATCTTGAGCAACACCAATGTTTTGTCGCCCGTGGAAACATCATACGTTCTCATTGCTGGTCTGATACCGCAGGATGTGAGACCGGGCCGCCCAAGTCTCTGAGATAATTCCACTGACGCTACAAAAGGTGAATCCGCAATTAAAAGGACATATTCGAGGCGCCATCAATGGCGGCGCGACTGCCGAGGAGGTGAGGGCCGTCAGAGGGATTGTCATGGATATTTGCAAGGCGTCAGGCATGAAGCAACTAGGCGACGATGTGATAGGCGGTTGGGGTTGGCGGGGCGAGGTTGCAACTATCTAACACAATGCCCGTCCGACCTGAAGTCGGACAGGTAAGTAGACTATATCCGGTGTAAGTCGCGTAGCGCAGAGAGATACACCTATGAACGAGTCTGGCACACCAGGGGCGCAATACATCAAGCCTGACAGCGTCAGTAACCTCGTCAATTAAAGCAGCAGGCGCGTTCTCAAATGCATGGCACATACCGTATTGTTTCCTGGCGTAGCCCTTCTACGTAGACACGTCATGATAATGGAGCATGAGGCTCAACTCTCGGCCGATGGATTCCGCCTCATAGGGAATTAGTTCCGCAATAGGCGAGAACACAGGCGATAGCCTAGCAAGGCGGCCGGGGGGGAGGCCGGCTGGTCCACCACCGCTGGCATTCAAGGCCTGTGTAATATGTGTGGTATTGTGCTCCCGTGATGATAGAACCGTGGCACGATGGAGCAAGAACGCTGCAGACATGGGTCATAGTGGCCCGTCTTGCATACGGCCGTAAGGGAGCTCTGAAGATGGGGGGCAAATTGAACTATTACCAAGTTGCGTCCTTGCAAGCGAGAAGCAGGCCTGTCGCGGTCCATGTCATGCAGCCTGGTCACAGATTGTTGCTGGGTTTTCCCGTGGAGATCTGTACATGTTGTAGCTTGACCGGAATGATGGGCGGCCCCTTGCTCGACACCCATGGAGAATTGAAGGCATCGCCAGAGCCCCGGCGCTGAAGCCGAGGAGTGTGGTTAACCAAAAGTTACGTCCATGTCGACGACGCCAACTGGCATGATCTCGATATAACAGCATACCATCGTATCTTTCACCAACAGACCCCTGCAGCGGGTTCACGGCTTCTGCTTGGCTACCACCCGGGTGGAGAGGCAGGAAGGCAGCAGCAGAGCGCAAGCCGACGGGTCCAGGATCTTTACCCGGTCCGGCACAGGAATAAGAAACAATGACAGGATTGGCGTGCTGATCATCTTCTTGCGAGGGAGAGCGACGGGATCAGGGATTGGCAAGGTTGACAGTCTTTTTTTGTGGCCACGCCACTAGGAAGAGGGGTCGCTCGGGGAAGAGGTGCAAAAGTGGTCGGCGACCATTTTTCAGCGCCTAATTTCGGAAGCCTCCTCGTCCGGGAGCACACCCTTGTTCCCCTTCGCTCCCCTCTCTCCCCTTCCCCCTCTCCAGAAGCCCATGGTCACCGCGACTGCCCATGTCTATCAATCGCTCTTGTTAGTCGAGCTCCGGAGCCGCCATATGATGATATGATGTTCATTGGCAAGATGATAATACCAAAGCAGCGAGCCGATGGATGGTGTCCACCCCCGCCTCAGATCACCATATCCTGCTTGTATCCGCTACCTACCTGGCCATCCAGCCCTCGGACCCGTAAGTGCGAAGAAATGAAACTATTGATTTGGTCTCGTCACGATCGTCAGGATTTCGATCTGTCAGTTCCTCTCGCCGTCGACCGCATATCCTGCCCTAGCCTTGACTTGTCCGGCCGCGACTTTGTCTTGCGCAGTCCCGCCCTATCTTGCCGGGCAGCACCCTTCTGCGGAATGCATGTCAGCCCATGCCCCATGGTCGCCGGCCACCATGCCTCGCTGGCGTGAAGATATCGCGGGGTTCGCCTGCCGCCTTCAGAACCAACCCCCCAAGTTGTGCTCAAAGCTCCTACCCGCCTCGCCTATTGGCAACCCCTGCGCAGTCAGCACACGTGGGTTCGGGGCGAATCTAGAGCTGTTTGGGGCAACCTCGATCCGTCTGGCGTGGCACTCGCTCTAGGCCTTGAGCCATCGTTGGGGGACGGGCGTGGCGCCGGTCGAAACCCGCTGCGTCGGGTCCTTGGGCTCGTCTGTGAGACCCCGTTCGTAACCTTGTTTTTTTGCCATCGCCCTCCTCTTTTACCGAAAACCAAGGGAGCCAGTCCATCCATCTAGAGCTGTTTTTATTTTATTTTTTAAGACGATATTCGTCTGATTCAGAACTTCGCCCACAGACTAGCCTCGCCCAGCCGCCTGTGCACAGGCACAGATGGCAAACCTGGGGCTTGTTTTCTAACTGCGCTGTTCTTGCGTACGCCCACACGCCCATGGCTGATAAGGTCGCATTCCCTCGAGTCTAGACCCCTTTTAACGCCCTCGTAGAGCAATGGCCGCGGGGATGTGCCCTGGGTTCGAGGCTAGTGGCCTACTTTGCAGGACGGCCGACGCCTCCTGCTGGGATGCTTAGTCCCGCCGGTCCGGATTGACCCGCGGCTGCGGTTTGGCAGATGGCGACTCACCACGCCAGGATTACCGCACTGTTGTGTCAAGTTTTTATTTTTTGTGTGTTGATTTTTGTTATCGCGCACATTGGGTTCACCTGGAGCTGGTATTTTTCTTCCTCTCCTCCCGCGGACCGCGGCATGCCCACCCACCCACAAACACCGCATCTCCAAGGACATGGCCATGCAGAGACATTGAGACCGCGTTGGCTATTATAAGCTCTGTATTACCGGGGCCTTGCGGAGTAAGGGAGTGGCGCGGGACGCCACAGCCCAGCCTTGAGTTTGAGTGGTTTTTTTCTTTTTCTTTTCGCAAACAAGCAAGGTAATGCCGGCAACTTGGATGGCCGAAAAACTAAGGAAACTCTAGCATAGGGGCGAAAACCTCAGTGACACGTCGAAACGCCGATGTGTTGCCGCTCCATCGTGGTGATTTTAGACCGTGGCGCCAAAGTCAAAAGATCCCTCTACTGTTTAAGTCCGTGAAGTTTGTCAAGATAATTGTTGCTGCAACTGGCTTTTTGGTCGTACAGAAACGGCCCGCCAAACAAGGCCCTGTTCCGACGTGTCAAAGATCTATCCTACGGAACATCAGAATATCACGGTGTAGTCTAGGCAGTTGATGCCTCCATGCCATAAGCAGACTTTCATCCTGTGCGGCACGATCGCACCCCGTGCCTCGCGTGCAGACAAGACGAAGGACGGTTATCAAGCGTGAGCCACGATCCAGAAGCCCTGCGCCTCGTTGCCAACCACCACCGGTCATACTCGGCCCTATATCGCGATAGCTGTGTATAACAGTCATTGGACTCAGATGGAGGAAAGGTTGACTACTCAATGCCCTGTACTTATTGCTCGACCAGTCGATCAAGTGACCTAGGCGCCTGATGGTGAGGGTTGTCTCCACTGCAAGCTTGTGATAGTGTCGATACTTCCCGGCCGTTATGACAAGTCACGGCAGGATCAGACAATGGCCGGGTTATTTCTGTGCTAGTTACTCTAGGGCGGCATGGCTGTATTTGATTCATCGGAGCCGTTGGCGAGGAGCCAACGTCTACCTGGCCACCCTGCCGCATTGTTGCTCGATTCCTGACTGACAGCAGAGGTTCCGATCTGGCCGTAGACCGTACAGTAGTCAACGGCATGATGATGGCTCATGGACCCGTGCCATTGAAACCCAATTGCACCATAAACCCGGCAGACCTTGCCTTTGGCGGGAGGCCAAAGGCAGACACAGCCACGCAGACTCCAAAGTCCCAAAATCTGCCTGCCTGCCCTCTACGGAGAAATTGCCTCGATCTACGAAAGGGGCCCGCGCGGGTTGATCATTTCGGCTGCCTTCCCGTGCCGGTGGGTGTGGTTTCACGGCGGCTTTCCCGCATCGAGGACGTGGACTGGGAACGGTGATGGCGTCGAGCGAGAGGGAGATGCGGTGCTTGGGGTGCCTCAACCCCCCACACTATCTTGACCAACTAGGCCTGACAAGGCATATACCGGTATGGTGGATGGCGACCAGGTGATGTGTATGGTGCGTGGGCGGTGTCCCTTGACTGGCTACAGTACGAATAGTGGCAGAAGGCCTCGCCTTTCAAGACATGGATTCTCTTATGGAGTTCAGCGGCAGCTAGCCCTAGAGGCTGCCTCCCGGCCTTGCGGCCAATTATTGAGGTTCCAACTCCCACATCGCGAGCCATGCAAAACCCGGCGTGGTCAAGACCAAGATCAGGAGGACCAGGCAGACAAGGTCAAAGCCGACGGGTACAACGACGACCTTGTCAAACTATTGAATCTCAAGATCAACAAGTCGAGCCGATCATGACGCTGAAAGGGTTTGCGTTCCTTGCTGCGGCACTGTTTGATATCATATCATGCCCCCGTCCCCCGTAGCGGATGGGCCTGACGCACATCATGTTTTTGATATGTCGATCATTATTCACCCACAACCTCCGTTGGATGTTGCGTCTGATCTACAAAACAGGGATCCATTGATTCCTCAAATAATTGCTTTTGGACTTGCAGGGAAAGAAGTGAGAGATATCGGGTACATCCCTGTCCTTCAGCTCCCCATCTGCAAGGACACCAGGCCGAGTATGGAAAACCTGCATGCTGGCAATAGACGAATCTCCCCGGGCCGACCTATCACGGCGAGCGAAAAAGGGGCCAAGAGGGTGCGGACGGGATTGGGGGAGGGGGTCACGGAGCGATCATTGGCGGTCTGGCTTCGTCAACTCGACATCATATCTCCCGCCCCTCGTCTCCCTTGGCTGACATTGCCGGCTCTCCGAATGCAGTTGTTTCCCTTTCCACGTTTCGTCCCGAATAATGGTATTTGGGACCATGGTGGTAAAAGTATTGGCGGACGGCGGTCTGAGAACGGGCAAGGAGGGAGAGGCGGGGGAGGGGCAGGGGAGCACACTCACCACAGCGTAGGTCGGGCAGAGCAAGAGTGAAACCTAGCCACTCGTAATCCAGCTTTGCATTCAACGACACTCGGCCATGTTTGTCTAAACAGGCGCTCATGGTCTCGGCTTTTGCCAGGCTCTTCATCCCCCGCTTTCTCCAAGATGGGGCATCCCTATCCCCCATGCTGTTTCGCTTCTTCTCATCAGCCCACTTTCGTTAAGCTTTTCCGTATCCGTACTGGCATGATGGCCCAACAATGACGGGTGTCTAGTGTTGAGGGTGAGACGGCGTTGGAGCGAGCCTGTGCAACCACGCGACAGGAGATAGCTCGTCCCATCGCCCATCAATATCCTCCCAGGCTTAGACGTGTCAGTGGGATTGAGCCCATTAGTGGGGGACCGGGACCAGATGGGGGAGGAAGGGGAAGGGGGGGGGGAGGGTAGTGCTGGCACGAGACGAGGCTAACCTGGGCGTAGCTAGCCTGCAGCCCATAGCCTGGTAGCTAACCGCCATGCTGCCACACCCACGGCACTCTCCGTATTTTTTGTAGGCCACTGTAGGTGTTGCAGTAGGCGAGGCTTTCTCTGGCCCTTTCCAAGCACCACCACACCAGATGGCAGAGACAGACGAAAGGGATGTGCCTTGTGCCCCGCTTTTCCCACGTACGCTTGTGATGCGTGTGTTCGGAGTTTATCTCATTTGGGGTTAAAGATGGAAACCTTGATTTGACGCGTGTGGGGACGTTTCTTTCATTTTTCTCGCTGCCTCGCGTCCTGCACTTGCCCTGTCTCTCCCCCACTTCTTCCACGCCCTCGGTCTGGCATCTTTCACTTCTGTGTCTGTTTCCCCCCCTTTCAGTGGAGATCAAAAGTGGAGGATGGGCATCTGGTCTTCTTAACATTACACGTAGGGTCTTCTCGCCCTGCAAGGGCCATGTCTCAAGATGAGAAAACCTTTGGCCCCGAGCTAGACTGACGTGGGCTTGGCGTCCAAACAATCCGGCCAAAGAAGTCAGACGCAAGAATGTCAGGGTCTCCTGGTCTTCCCAAGCACCCAGGGCCTTGGGCCTTTGGGCGAAGCTTTGGGGCGGACGCCTCCGTCTGTGTTTTGGCCATGGCCCCCAAATGGCTCGCGGGAGAGATGGTCGTGAACTGGTGCAAAACAAACCCGGGCTTGTCCAAGGGGGAGGAGAGGCGCCAAGAAAATACAACCCCCGTCAGGCAGCCTCACCCCCCCGATCCAAACAGTCGACCCAGGAGTCTGGTTCTCGCGCGCCATGTCGGTCGGTTTACACTCCTTTGGCAGCCTTGGGTAGATGCCGCCGGTCCGCCAAAAGCCATTGCGGCACGGGCAAAACCGTTAACCCTGCCATCCACCCATACCGTACCATAGGTACACCCACGCCGCCTTGCCCTAGCTCACAGTAGAGGCGAGGCTAGACGTGGTCGACGTAGCAGTGGCTCCAGCTTGGCCTGTGTTGGGAACCGAATTGTACCATGCATGGTCCTGGTCCAAGTCCCAAATATCCTCCCGCCCCGCCCGGTCCGCTTCCCTCCAAGTAACCCCCCATCGACCAAGACAGCCCGCCCCATGCCGTTTCGGGGGCTAGCCCCTGGTGACTCTCGCTTACTATTGCTCCTTTCATCGTAAGCGTCCTTTGTATCGATTCCGTAATAAGGCAGGGTCCTGCCATGTGAGATCTGCGGAACCAGAGAAGCCCCAACCCTGTCGTCCATCGAGCGGGGCCTACAACTGTGGACTCGTAGCAGGGTAGGGACAGGCAGTCATCCCCAGTCTAGCGCCGCCTTTGTAAAGTCGGGTCTTGTTTATTCGATACAGAAAAGCAACAGACGATTCAATTGCTGTTGCCTTGAGATGTTCAACCTGGCCGCTTCTTGCCCCGCTCGCGTTCATGACATCCGCATGACCCGCGTGGGTCACGACGGTGACGATTCAAGCCTGCAATCATGTCCGGTCGCGAGAGGGCAGTTCATCTGGAGCAGAACCAAAGTGATGCGTTCAACCCTGCGTGATTTTTTCTTGGATTGGTCGAGTGGTCCGGGTGTTCCCTGGTCGAAGAATGCGAGCAGACCAATCCGATGCATCTTGGAAGCGAGCCACCGACCGGCCATGGAGTATTGTCCCGGGCAGTGTATTAGCTGGCGATGGCTCGCATTTGTGATCTGATGATGCTCGGTGAGTGTGCCTCGATGTTTCTGAGCGGTCCGTCATGCAATTGGCAGCATCATTTTTCAACCCCCGAGTTTCCATTGTCATTGACCACGATCATCCGGGGTTCAAGTCTCATCGACAATATGCAGCATGCCAGCCAGCGCCTGCGCCATTGACATTCGAGAAGTGAGCAAGCGTCAACGGTCGTTTCGTGGAGTTTTGCGTTTGTGGAGTGTCGCATCGTGGAGTTCCACCCAAGGGGCAGACAGGGCAGTGAGGAATGTGAGTCCGTAGGACACGGAACGATAGCGGGCAGGCCCACACCGTCTCTCCATTCCGCGGCACCTAGCAAACGGAATAACGGAATTTGGAGCGCGCCTGACGGTCTCATTGGCTAGAAGTTTGCGTACTCTCGAGTACGTTTCCCCTCTTGAGCCTCGAGGCCTCGTCTCCACCCATCGTTACTCCGTTCGGCGACGCCGATTCCAGTAACTTTAATAATTGATCGTCGCTTCTCCGGCCAGTAAGAGCCTGCACCTGCTTAGGCCAATCAACGAGCCTGCCTTTTCCACCTCTGGGTTCCGCAGTCTTTGAACAAGTACCGGTCCGCTTTGCCGCGCTGTCTGCGCAACACGACCCCTAAGGATGGGGGAATGTGGTGGTCAAAATGACAATGTCTATAGAGGATGATGAGCAAGGGAGGTCGTGTCGTCTCTGTTCTCTGGACTGTGGTCAGTTTTCCTCGAGCGTACGCTCTAAGCCGACGTCGGGGGTTCCTCGCGAAGACACGCCCAGTTGAGGAGGGTTGATATGGAATGGCATGGGGGCCCAGAGCAAGGCAGGCAAGGAGCACCTTGGCTGTGTGACCTTACCGCCGAGCCTGATCCACGTTCCTTGACGAGGTAGTATCCGTTGACGGCTCCCGCGCTCGAAGGCGATTTCCAGGGCAGGCGGACTGCAATGTCGGTCAAGGGCGGCAAATGGACGAGGAATGAGTCCCGGCCCTCGGACTGCGGATGACTTCACTCAATGCTTGCTTGCTGGGTGGAGGAAAGGAGAAGGAAGTGAGGCTATCGCACAGCTTACCCAATTAGGAAGTCATATGGTCTGTGCGGAATGTCACCCTGCTCCACCCTGGCACCGTCCCGACTCCCTGCTTGTCGTTCCCGTCTGTCCTGTCCCAGGCATTCGGATGATGGACGGGTTGTGTCTCCAGCATCTGCATCCTGTGGTCCTGTGCTTCCGTTCGTGCCTCCCCTCCGCATCTTGGCTGGCAACAACATCATCGGGGGTGATGAAGAAGGATCGCCGGTTCCCACAGCGGATGCTTGCGATACCGCCTCTCGTCCCCAGGGGCCGCTACCAATGACCACCATCTCCCCTCAACTGTTGTATCTTCAAGGGTGCCTGCCCAAAGCATACTGCTTCTACGAGGTTGCATCGTCAGAGGCACGGGGAGATCACAGGGTGGACCGCCAATGGCAACCCCTCGAAGGAATAAGAAAGGAGTAGGTACTCAGATAATTACCAAACACCTCACCCAAGAAACGGCCTGTATAGGGGGGGTTGGGGGGGTATGTTAATCACAGTCGTAAATCGACTCAACCTGCCCAGGCAGGCAAGCCTTGGACGGCCCCTTCCCCTGGCCGGTCTGGTCTATTCTGTCCTGTCTTCCCTGTAACTACACTCGCACTTGCACTCGCACTCGCACTTGCACTCGCACTTGCACCTCATCTGCACCTGCACCTGCACCGTGGTGGCAGGCTCAGCCCTATACTCCCAAGCCGTCCCGACATTTGGACTAGTCTCATCAGCCACACGCTATTCAAGAGTGCTTCCCCGTGCCCTTCCCTACCACACTTTACTCTACTGCAATTGCGACAGTGCAGCTGCTCCTCCTTGCACAATTTCGCATGCCAGAGGTGTCGGAAAAACGAAGCATCCCAGGAGCATCATGAGACTGGCAGAGATGGCCAGGGTCCCGGCGATTCGGACACACATGTCGTTGGGCTTCAAAAACGGGACGGGCTGGATCACCATGGACCAGTCCACCCCGACTACAGACACGCGCAACCGCATTCGGCCAGAAACGTGCGACGAGACGCCGCCGAGGCCAATCTCGAGGTGCTCCACGCCCTTCTCGGACCCCGCTTCTGCCAAATCAGACGACACCGGGTTTTTTCCATCCGTCGTTTGTCCATGCTATGGGACGCTCGGCGCCATGTAACCTTCTCGGACGAGGGCCCTAATCCGCCTTGCCTGAATTACCATACTTTGTATGCCAGCCTTCACCTCGTTGCGACTCTGTCTGGGCGGCATGGACATCAACCATCGGATCGTTCACCTTGCAGCCTGCCCAATGACCAGGGTTCGTATATCGACCCACAGAGGGCTTGCATCTCATAGTCGTATTATCAACATCATCTCATCCCCTCGTTCCATCTTACCTTGTGCGGCAGCGCTTGCTTGCAACCCCCCGCCAAGACTGCCATATCGACTATTCATTTTGCACGAGCCTCGCCGTCATGGGATCGCATACGAGCCTGTGCTTCAATAGGATACCACCACGTGCAGAATACTACTTTGCAACGCCCAACTGGGAGCATCAGCACACTTGCCTGCTTCCCCTATTGACATCAGCGCTCAGCAGCCAACTATTCTGACCCTTGCATTCTTATTACCCGTCTTCCTGGAAACTCAAGTGCGCGCTTCTAATTCGCCCTCCGTTCGCCCTTGGACCCTGCTGACCCGGCCAGCATTGGCCAAAATATGGCACCGTCATCATCGGCAGTCGTGATCTCCCAGCTTACCGGGCACGTCCGTCTGTCCATAGGCGAGCCGCCAATAGGGGAGGTGCCCCTATTCTCTACAGGTTTACACTCTCGCTGTGGCCAATGACGTGCTCCGGCGGCGTCGGTGTTGGAGGCCGCAATCAGCCAACACTGAGCCAGTGCAACGGACGCTAAAATGGCCTTCGTGATACGTGGTACTGGGCGAGCCAGTCAGATGCCGACGACGATGGCTGGCGGCTTTTCCCTCGAAACGTGTCATCCTCCCTGCATTCGAGCGCAAATTTTACTTGGCCATATTTCGCGACAAAGTTTTCACAACGCTCTGACATGCATATCGAAACCCCTGGCTACGAGCAGGGAGGAGTGGAACAAGAGGCTTTGTACACCGTGGGCAGCAACAGATCATCAGGGCAACCGACGAGGCTTGGAGCACTATCGACATGGTAAGGCTGAGCGCCCTGGATTCCAGTTCTCGAATGCGGACTCGCCGCAATTGATGTAGTGCACGACGACATTGAAATATCCCACCATGCGGGATCTGGCGGACAATTGGGCAGCGCAGGAGCGGCATGCGTGCTGCATGTCTCTCCAGTCAACGCCGGCGGGCTGGTTACGCTCCAACTGACGGGATCGCTCCCGTACTCTGGCTCCACACGAGGACCCTGGGCCCAGAAAGCCACCAGACGGACGCATGCAACGGGCATAAGACTCCGAAGGCTTTGCTACGTTGCCTGTTGACTCTGGGTCAAGTCTCACGAATTGCTTTCCTTAAGGTTATGGCACGCAAGATCAGTTTCTTAAGCATACCGACAGACAAGTGTGTTAGAAGACTAACAGCAAAAATTCTATTTGGTAGGTTTCTAGGGCACGCCCCCCCCGCCCCCCCAAGGTGACCTGCAAGCTTCTGGCTGACAAACTGTTTGTTGAATGCCTTTCGAGGTGGGGATTTCGGACGGAAACGATACGCTTCAGTGAGAATGCTGAGTTTCGTGAGAACCACATTGGTTTGAATCAACTTCTCGGGTGGCCCTGGGCATCTGGTTCGATACTAGAACACGCTCGAGCTGCTCGAAGCGAACCTACGCGCAACCGGAAGATCCCTCAAGGCAAACAAACTGCAGCAATCAATCGATGCATTGGCACAAGAAAACATGACGTCGCTACAGCGCCGTAGTGTACAACGGAACGAGTATGCCCTTGCGGAAAGAATCCCACGACGGTCCTCCTTTGTCAGTGGGGTTATGCAATATTACGTGTCAATTATCGACATGCTGCTAAGTTTGATGACCGCAGGGTTTCCAGGAGACAAGAGCTCGTGTTGGTAAGGCGCATCCATGTTCCCAGGAAAGCGGGATGGAGTAGTGATCAAAGATACCAGGTACCTCTACGTGCCACGCGCATGAAACATTGGTGGAAGATCATGTCACTAGACACTGCCCACACAAAAGGCATCTGGTGGCAGCCCTTGGCAAGGTTGGGGTTCATCGGGGCTGGTGAACGCAAGCCAGGGTCGCACCGCCTCCTGAATTTCTTTTTAAAGATTTTGACTACCTCCCAAGCAAGGATAGTGGATGCCGTACATGCACCAATCAGTCTTCGCCGTTGGAGGTCTTAAGTGGATGAGCCACCGCTATTCCCCTTTTGGTGCCATGTCTCGACGGACGGTGTTGAATCACGCCGACTCTCTTCGTTTTCTCGCAATGCGGAGTCGACTTGAGGTTCCAATGGGTGCCCCGTGTGCCGATGCCCCGGCTAGCGACCCATGATGTGGAATGCTTTTGTTCAGTAGTGCATTGATTCTCGCCAAACGAAACGACTCTATGCGTGTTCGTCTAGATTCGACTGGTATTGCGAGCGGAGCAACTATGGTTTTCGACAGTAACACTCCTTGGGGACTTGGCGGTTGCTCGAGAAGCAGCGCAGCATCGCGGACTCTTGCTCATCCGTGAGAGGCAGCTCATCAACCAGCAAGTGCGGCAACGGCCGTAATGCGGAAGCATGGTTTGTTATAGCAACGGACGATATTGCCTGATGGTTTCGCTAAGTCAATGCGACGCACGAAGTCATTAAGGACTTGTACGTGTCACATTTTGTTTGAGGCTCGAGAGGCCACAAGCAAGAACTAATAAAAACCAACAGCGGTAGGCTATCTCACCACTCGGCTGCCTGCTACAATGGCAGACAGCGTAAAGCTTCGAGGTAGAAGCTAGTCTGGTGTCTCATCACGGCCGGTGCTTGATAGCATAAAAAGTGAATAGAAGCATCTAACCACCAAAACTTGCCCCACTGGTCGCACATACGTTTCCCACGGGGCCGGTTGTACCCAAATCAAAGTCTTGGACGGAGCCATTTCGAAATGCGACCGTCGACTGGACGAAATACGCCTCAAGGAGCGGTGCCGTGTTGTACACGCCTAGCGTGTGAAGACTATTCCCTATTGACTCTGGAACCTTTCCAACGTCTGAACCCTTGAACCAGCCAAACAACCCACCACTCCGGATTGGCATGGCATCACAGACAAGAGACTCAGTTGGAAGACTCGTGGGTGACTGGTGAAACTCTATTTGGGCCGCCGTGGTTCTTAGTCACGATGTTCTGCCGCGTCTTAGGTCGGGGCACTGTTCTCAAAGCAAACTCTGGGCCGATTCTTGTCTCTGCCAGTCGGACATGTGCGATGCAAGCTCCCTGCTCATTAGACTTGCAGGCGTAACAGATTTGAGCTGGCATGCTGCCGCTTCTGGAAACGATGCTGCGAACAAGATGCTGACACGCATTGTCATGCATTCTTGGACAGACGGGAGGGCCAGCAACGTTCGGTGGTTGTTACGAAGACATCAGCACATAATCTCTCCGTTCCGTACGTGACCCCTTCCCCAATTACCTCACGAAGGGGCACAGGCGCCGTCTCATGCGCCGACGCCGCTGTATCCAGCCACCAGTGCAACCCACACACCAGGCACCGCCTGCTACGGCGCGATATTGGGGTAACTGCAGGACATGACAAGTCGAATAGGACCAAGAGGGACGGATAGGGCCGGGCTGTGCACACCAAATACTCTGAGGCGGGCCCTGGCCTGCACCCAAGGTGCTGCCACGGGCTGCAAGCGTGGGGAGGGAAGAGGCGCCGCCCATTGGGTCAACACATCTTGAGGATCGCTACGGCGAGGCTTGCTCAGCACATCACGCACAGCACAAGCCCGCAGTGTGTGCAGCGAATAAAAATATCCCCAACTAAGCAACGCAACGATGCGCAACCTTCACAACCGCCCTACCGCCAGAGCCTCCACAATATTCGGCTTTCAATCGCACATGATGAACCCATTATGGAGAGGGGGTTTTGCCTTTTCGAGGCCGACACACACATCGAGCAAGCCAGATTAGACACATTTGTCGCACACCGGCAAGTTATCGACGCTAAAAAACCGGGCTGTTCTTGTTGTTGTTGCCCTCATTTGGTTCCATCGTGGTCGAAAGGGGGCTGTGGCCGTCCGCCGTCCTAGACGACCATGCAGAATGCCTCATGCCCAATATTCTAGGGGTTTCTTTTTTTGAGACCTCACGTTGCTTTACCGCCATTAGTACATGCAGGAAATCGAATGTCTCGCTTTTTTCGCGAGTCCTTGAATTTTCATCTGAAAGGTTACGAGGCCGTCGAAGGCGAGGAGTGGCAGAAAAAGAAAGTTTGGATGGACCAGGAGGACAGACTCTAATATTGCGCGGACCGGTCCTGCATATTCGTGGGCAATGCAATATTGCATCTCATTTGACGAGGACAAGCCAGGGGACGCATTGTACGTAAAGCCAAAAGCAAGCGAAAGCGGACGCTCTAGCCCTATGGTGCTTTGCAGACTGGTTCCGGCATTATCTCGACCACGGCGGACAGTTCCAATCGACTCGCCAGAACGAGACCCAATCATGCAAGAAACCTATGGGCAGAGTCGGCATCGCATCGCGCGGCGGCGAGCGACGTCCCAGAACCTCATCCGACTGGCGGAGGAACGGCTTGAATGCCTCCTGCACACTGCCTGCCGAACCACAACTGCAGACGGAAACTTCCAACTGGGCCCTAGCAAGTCACCATTTGGGAATGCTTTGGTAGAGTAGCATGGCTGCCTGTCTCATTTGGGGCCCCTGTTAGACCTCTCCCATCTACTTTGGCGAACATCAGAGTGCTGGGCCGCCAGGGGAGTTTGCCAGCGACAGGGGCCTAGACACAACCCTGCATGCGAGCCACTTTTGGGTAGTGTAGTGTACACACGGAAAGTATCCTATACCATGCTTCTTTGTGCTGGGGTGTCCAAAGGCCCAAGCTGCTGGGGTCTGGCAGGCCTAACCTACACCTGTCGAGGGGCTTTGGCAGCGTGGCAGTGGGCGTGTGCTCTGGTAGCGGGAGGCCACCAGCCAGCGGGACCAGGTGTCGACTACCAGCAACGGCAACTTCCCTCCGCGTCTTCACCTTTCACGCTCTATCCAATGATGGCCTCCAGCACCTGTCTACGGGGTAGTTGGAAGATCAGGAGTTCCTTTTCTCTCCAAAGTACTACTCGCTGCCTGTCTCTGTCGCACACCACCGCGGCAGACGGCTCAGAAGGCACGACGGATAGACATGAGAGACCAGGTCAGAGACATGATCTTGGTATTCCGCATCTCTGGCAGAGACAACGAACTCCACGCCACCCCCCTCCCCCCTCGAATGGCTCCCAGGTCGAAACCCCGAGTCTGGAATGGGCTTGTTTCGTGGCTCTAGTACCCGGCGTCCTAGGCCAAGCCCCGACCAAGTCAATCGAGGCTAGTTCATTTTCGTGCGTATCTTGCGCTAAATGAGGTATCCATGGAGCAGGAGAAGAGATGCAGGAGGAGCAACAAGAACGAACGACGAAAAGCCACCACAATTCACACCCACACCTCAGGGCCACACACACCCACGTCGACTTCCACCGCCCACACCACACCATATCACACACCCTCCCGCCCACCACCCCTGACCCCTGCTGCAAGCTTGTACCGCCTCTCTCTCTGCTTCTTGCTCTGCCCTACGAGCCTTGAGTGTGCAGGAAATCACCCTCTGCCCCCCCCCTGGGCGCTGGTCCCTTACCCACTTGGGGTTTACCATTTGGAGGGGAGGGTGATCCGCGTCCACCGGGTCCCAAGGGCCATCAACAAGCCAGCCATGGCCGTCCAACCCATGTGCCCCCGGCTGCAAGTTGTGGTGTCTCTCCCAAAACCAGCGCGGCTTCGCGGCCGGTCTATATCAGTCGTGGAGCCCCCAAGGCCTCTTCATGATTGTTTCCCGCCCCCATCAATCTTCATCTCCATCAGTCCCAGATCTCAGGTTCCAGACGACAAACAAGACGACGACGATCTTGCCTGTCTAACGTTTTGAGAAAGACACCATCCCTTCTTCTAGCCTTCATCGCCCTCCTCGGCATCACTGCACGCGCGCCTCACTTATACATCCGACCCATCCTCTCGTTCACAGTTTCGAGAAGATCTGGTCACGGCAACGATCAACGGCACAAACAAGATAATACAGAGCTAGGCCAACCCGACGCTCCTACTCTGACGGCCACATACCATAAAGCTCGGAAAGCATTCGTCGATAACCCAAAGCATCCCTATCTCACACGCGGAAACGCCGCGGGCATGAACATCGCTGCAGGTGCGCTCACCCAGCCCCACATGAAGGCAGGCGCAGCACAGCGCAGCAGTCAGGAACCCATATAGTACAGACGACTAACACAGGCGATGATAGCAGTAACGGCATAACTGACTGTGGCTTTGCTCGGACAACGCGACAGCATCCTACCCTACATAACATCACTTTTCGGCTGCCAACTCTCGGATTCGGCCGACAGCCTTCAAGATGGTCTCCATAGATCAATCATATAACGTGCTTCCCAAGCACTTGGGCGCCGAGCACGACGACTACATCCTCTACCCCGAGCCATCCCAGGGAGTCTTCACCACAGCACCCTTGGAAATGACCATCCCTGCCGACGCTTCTTACATGTTCCCAGCTTCTATGGCCATGGAAGCCCCCGCGCTCTATGATAACAACTTCATGTACCACGACCGCACATCCCCTAGCACCTACGAGGACGCCGAGTTCCAATTGCCCTCATCCAACCTCTCTACTACCTCTGCCCCGTCGGCGGCCTCATCCAACGTCGGCTCTCCGCAATCGCATCACGACCAGCCTGCGCCATTCCACGAATGGGCGCACCCCGGCATCGCTGTAACCCCTGGCATTGTGCCCCACGACTACTACAACGCCGCGGGCACCGAATACTCGACCTACGCCGGTCCAGGCATGGATGAATTTGCAGCTTTCGACTTTGCAAACACCAAGCCCCCGGGTTTCGTGGGTGAGTTGCAGACCGTCTCTAGAACACATTTCGCAGCCTTTCAAGAGGCTTCTTTTTCTTCCTCTTCTCACGAGTCTGTCGGCTCTTCTACTGTGCGCGAGCCGGGTTTGGTGTTGGAAACCCAACTGTCCTCGTCGCCCGTCTCTCCCGTGTCGCGCAAATCCAGCCTGTCTTTTGTTTCTCCGTCTTCTACCTCTCTCTCTTCGCCCCCGGCGCATGCTTGGAGCAGCTCGCCAAAGACTCCGCGAGTCTCTACTTTCTTTTCTCAGAGCAGCGGCCATTTCATCGCTCCTCTTGGTTCTTCTTGTTGGTTTTCCTCTGTCAAAAAGCAGCATCCTCGTCGAGAATTGAGCGCTGACCAGCTCCTCACTCCAGACCCTTCGTTGATCCACCCCGACATCACCCGGCCAATTGTCATGGGCAACTTTCACAACCCCAACCAATACCCTACATCTCCGGCTCTCTCCTCCTCATCACAATCCATGGTCCGCAACGACAGCCAATCGCCGTTCCTTCACAGTGGTTTCCAGCAGCAGCAGTTCAGCCCCTACGCCACACCTGCTGATGCTCGCCGACCCAGCCTTCACTCCTTCCCTTCGACATATTCCGATAGCAACAACTACAGCGGCGATGAGGGCAAGGAGAAACAGAGATGCCCACACCCAGAGTGCGGGAAGACTTTCAAGGACCTGAAGGCGCACATGCTCACGCATCAAAATGAGAGGCCCGAGAAGTGTCCCATTACTACTTGCGACTACCACGTCAAGGGCTTCGCCCGCAAGTACGACAAGAACCGCCACACATTGACGCACTACAAGGGCACCATGGTGTGCGGTTTCTGCCCTGGTTCCGGGTCTGCGGCCGAGAAGTCGTTCAATCGTGCAGACGTTTTCAAGCGTCATCTGACGGCCGTCCACGGTGTTGAGCAGACGCCGCCCAACAGCCGCAAGAAGAGCACGGGCGCCAGCAGTGGCAAGAAGCTTGCGGGATATCCTCCCGATGCCACTGGCAAGTGCTCCACTTGCTCGCAGACCTTCTCCAACGCCCAAGACTTTTACGAGCATCTGGACGACTGCGTATTGCGCATCGTGCAACAGGAGGACCCTGCCGAGGCCATCAACGCCAAGCGCCTGGCCGAGGTTGAGAACGATAAGGAGGTGCACCAGACACTGGAGAAGAACCACCTGCCCACACAGACGCAGATCCCTTCGATTGAGGAGGACGACGACGAGGACATGGTGGATGACGAGGACGAAGAGGATAGCAAGCTCCGGATCAACTCGCCTTCCAAGAGGAAGGGCAACCCGGTCAACGGAGTGCAAAAGTCACGTGGCCTCACCCACTCGAGGGGAGGTGGCCCGATGCCAGTCAAGGCCAAGGGCAGGAAGAATCGCCGCGACTACCCGTCATCATGGGGCTTCGATAAGGGCCAGATGACGATGAAGAAGCGCGTCATGGCCGTGTTTGAAGGTCCCCGCCGGCTGGCCAAGGACGACTTGATGCTTTCGACAGACAATGAAGTCCGCATCAAGCTCTCTGACGGCAATTCTTATGTGACAGACTTGGACGTGCAGACGCTGAAGAGGGCAGAAGGCTTCCTCGGTGCCACGGACGAGGAGAAGGGTCCGTGGATCTCGGACGATCCCACCGAGGAGCAGATCAAACAGATGCATGAGATGCTCGAGAGCTGCCAGGCGGCTTAGTAATGGATGGAGGCGGAGGAACCAGGGACAGTCGCATTTTTGCTACATTTTTACGGAAGCGAACGGTTGGCGGGAAAATCTCTGTTAGAAGCATGGCTGGCGCAGGCTCGAATGGGTCATGAGGAGGGAATCAGGGCATGAGATTCATGATGGGACGGACAGGTTCATGTGTTTGCACCGGGAAAGGGTGTATTGATTGATACCCTATACTATAGTCTTGCCAACGGCTTGACGGTATAATACGAGACGCTTTTCTCTCAATTGGCACTCTTTCGTGACGCGCCTCATCAGGTAGGCGCAATGGTTATCCTTTCCTCCCCATCATGCACATTCCGTTTGAGGCCAAGAATGAGAAGAGAAGGGCACACTAACGAATTACACAACGACCCAGTTCACACATGATTGATGGCACATATGATGGTTAGCTAAGCTAGCATCGAGCGAACCCATGGTCGTACAATAACCGAATTAGGATAATCGTATTTGGCATAATTTACCTGTTGAATCCAGGCAGCCATAATACCTGAAACAATTGGCCCGCTCTACTGTGGCCCCCTGGCCGAAGGGAGCCACGAGGTGTCACGAGGTTCGGATCGGGGGCTGGCCCGGAAGGAAGCAACGACGGGGGCCGTGGTAGAGTGAGGATGACTTCATCAAACATACAAACAAATTGGGTGTGTGGCTCAGTGGGTTCGGGGATCTGGGTTGAGCCGGGAGGCCTGTGAAGATGACCCGAGGTCGAAAAATAGCCATGCATAAGTGTAGGAAGCACATGCTGTGTTGGTCGCTTGTGTGACTTGCACCTCCTGTCCACTACACTACCCAGTGTACTTGCAGGATGGCGTGGTGGGTTTGCAGAAGCGGGTGGGAGGCACGGCACAGCCACGACCCATCCGGTAAGCCCGACATGCAATTCCGTCTTGTTAGTGATGGGAAACAAATCATGACAGGCCTGTGGATGCGAGGTTGAGGTAGCCTGGTGGAGCAGCCGGGGCCCCCGTAGCCGAAGCTTGGCCTAGCCAACTTTCCTTTCCAGGAACATAGTCACTATCCGTACGTTCTGCAGCAAGCACACATGCACACCCGATGCAGTCGTCTTTGATGCTGCATCGCCCCAAGGACCCGCTGACGACTTTCGCCGCTGGCGGTGTGCATGCTTGGTACGTTGTACCATGCAACGGAGGGGGCAGCGGTGTGGCTGTGTGGCTAGCCGTCTGGCTAGGTAAGGTATGCAGCGGCAGCATCCGCGCCTGTGCTGTCCCTGCCATGTCCTTTTCGCATCCGAACCGGGTGCGAAACTGCACGCTGAAACACCTTCTACTGGCCCACCCCCGAAGCTTAGGTGGACGGCTGCTAAACAGCGATGTCCTTGCGCTGAGGACCTGCTGCGGTAGAGGGCTGGCCCCCCTGTGGCCTAAGCCTCCCCCAGTTCTTGTTGCAGTAGGTATTCCAGCTCACTTACCAGTATCTGTGGTTGTGATTGACAGGCGCGTATGCCCTGACTGCACCTGCCAAAACCCCTACTCTCCTGAGGCCGGCGGGCGGGGCATTGCCCTGCGCTTTTCCTCACCCCGCTCCGCCATTCTGTGCCTGTGCCGCCGCCTGGCCTCGCCATCGTCGTTGCCCCTCCACAAGCAGCAATTTTCCCTGCCCAACTTTTGCACATGCAGTCCTCGTTACCTCGCCTCTTCCACGACATAATTACTTGTGCGTTTCGTGCCCGTTTCGTGCTCGTCATCGTCATCGTTATCGCAATCGCTCGGTTCACCGACTCCGGATACTCCACCCCGGCTTCTACCCTGGTGGTGTGTTGTCTTGCCTCGGCCCCCAATCTCCGACTCCCTCTCCGGCGCCGCTACATCCGCCGTCCTCGCCATGGCTCTCACATCCCGCATCTCCTTGGTTGGCCCGCCCGCCGAATCGCCCGAAGACTTCATGCTCAGCTCTCTGGGCGTCATATTCCCCGACGATGTCACTAACCAGCACGGAGACGCTGACCATGGCATCGAGTACACCTCCCCGCACCTCCGTAAGCCGCTGCGCTTCGACCTCGCAGAGCCCAGTGCCGACGATGACCGGAAGTTGTTTAGCCACTACCTGTGGAACGCGAGCCTGCAGCTCGGTGAGTTTGTCGAAGCTGGCACTCTGGGCCTCGGGTCGGTGAACATGCGCCTCGGCCCGCCCATCGCACACTTCGACGTCCGCGGCTTGACCACCTTCGAGCTCGGCGCCGGCACCGCCCTGCCGAGCATCATGTCGGCGCTGCTGGGCGCCAAACGAACCGCCGTGACCGACTACCCCGCCCCCGCCGTCCTCAAGGCCCTACGTACCAACGCCGCCCGCAATATCAGCCCTTCCGTCTCCCCGACCGGTGCCCTAACGGCCCACGAGGTGCTAGTCGAGGGCCATTCGTGGGGCGAGCTTGACGACCCCTTCTCCGTTGCCAACAAGCATGCATTCGATCGCGTCTTCGTGGCCGACTGTCTTTGGATGCCCTGGCAGCATGCGAATCTGCACAAGTCCATCGCCTGGTTCCTGCGAGACAGCCTCGAAGCACGCTGCTGGGTCGTAGCTGGCTTCCATACTGGCCGGTACAAGATGCGCGACTTCTTCAACGACGCGGCGTTGGCCGAGTCGGGGTTGGAGATCGAGCGCATTTGGGAGCGAGACTGCGACGGCGACGAGCGCGAGTGGGCATGGGATCGAGGCATCGAGGACGTGACCATCAGGAAGCGCTGGCTGGTCTGCGGGATCTTGAAGCGAAAGGCCAAGGTCGAGGGCGCGTGAGGTCGCTACTTATAAGCGTCGTTCGACATGCGCGTCGTCACCTTTGCCAGCTACCTGGATTTCCCGCTTCATTCCCCTCTGTTCAAGACAAACACAACAGGAAATCACGCATTTCCAGCTACGCTCGATTATCCAGGGAACTTTTGCTCTTGGAAATCAGGTGAGCCAGCAGAACCAGCGCCCGCACGACGAAACATAGCCCCCTCCCCTTCCCAGACCGCCCGCATCACCGCGAGCTGGCCCCGGTGCGGCTGAGTTGGAACCTCCCCCATTCAGCTGTCCTCTGCTGGGTTACCTCCCCCGATTGGCCCCCTGCGTCCAATGTGGCTTGACTCAACCATGTACTGTGTCCGTTTGGTCAAGCAATGGCTCACTTTTACCGTCGTGTGTCATCGACAAAACTTGGCTGCATGAGCAGGAATCTGCACTACTGCGATTGAACATGTTTGAGTTTTGGTGTTGGGGCCGAAGTCGGGCTGCCACCTAGGAGGAGGAAGCACATGAGGTATTGGAATGAAGCTCATGCCTCAGCGGGTGCAGAGCCGTTGCCTGTGGGTGTCTTTGTCAATAGGGAATCGTCAAGCTACCTTGATTCTGCAAGTGCTCCTTTGTCAATCTTGGCCTTCTTCATCCAACGTGTTTTTTTTTTATTCATTCCTATGACGGCTTGTTCTCTTGTCAAGAGCAAGCATCGAATGGCCGGGTTTCTGGCTTCTTACGGCAGGCAGCCATTGCACGTGTGCTACCCAACACATTCTTCCCTCTTCTCAGCTGCGTTCAATGTACGCATTGCAGCTGACATTCTTTCACATCGCCTCCCCTGAGACACGCACGTCGTTCGATCACTAATCAGCCCTATGAGAAGGTATCGGTTCTCCAGAGACTTGTCTAAAGCCCTTGGATACCCTGTTCCTCGTGGCCTCGGAAGCTGTCAGCTGGGCTCTTGGTTTGGAAGGCATATGACTTGAGCTGCCTGCGTAAATGAATAAGTGAGCAATATGTTTCGTAGACTCATCAGTAGATCCACAACTCAACTGTCTGGTTACAACACGCTCCTGGCTTGAACGGTCTTGCTGCGGGCCCTCACCCTTCATGCTTCGCCTACTACCCAATCTTTTGGCAGAGGCGGCAGCGGCTTGTTTGGCGGAGGAGGAGCGTCGCGGGCTTCCATAGCAAACTGTGCCCAGGCGGTTTCAGTGATGATATCGTCTGGTATAACACGACTGTACGCAGTCGAATTGACACCGTTGTGATGTAAGCCGCCTGCGCCGTTGATTTATAGACTGGCTTCACGAGTCGTAATCATCGCCGGTGCGGCGTGGCCTTGCTGTTTGGGTGCCTTACAACCTAGTAACCCTTGGTGGAACGCCTGCCTCTCCGGCCCTTCCACCACACCCGAGCGTGTCGTATCCGGAGTCTCGGAGCGGCCGGCTCCCGCTGGCTTCCGTCCCTGCCAGGCAGATCCCCGAACGCATGCTTACCGACGAATGCAAGAACAAACTCTACTTCAACTTCAAACAAATCATCACTATCATAGTATTTTATTTTTATTTGGCTATCATCGTGTCCTTCTAGACTCGTTACATGAATACAAGATTCTAGGCCAAAGCGCTACTAATTAGGGACCTCGATCGACGGGCCCTTTTCATCCACCTTGACAATCAAATCGTGGTTCACCCGTAGATTCTCCGCCGAGCTAAGTGCCTTGGTTACCGTTGTCTCGTGCCTCTCTTGTGTGATGCTCCGCAGCGCCGTGACGAGAAAACCAGCCACAACATCAACAGACCACTCATCGGGTATGAGTGCCAAGACGTCTTTGACATCGAACCACCGACCGAACCGCTCGAGCAAGGCGCCCGTCTGCTCGATTTGATCGCTGACGTCTTCGATGGCGAGGAACTCGCCTAGAACTGCGCGGAATAGCCGCGCCTGCAGGTCGTGGGTTGGCGTGCTTTCTCGCCTGCCGTCGGGGCGCGTATAGATACTGGATCCGCCGCGCAAGCAGTACGAGACTGCCGTGTCATAGTCGCCCAACTTGTGGACTAGTAGTCGGATGGCGTCCTCGTGGCGCCGCTCCCGGCCATCAAGGATGATGGTTTCGGGGACGAGGAGTTCATCCGGCAGTGTTGCGATGCGTTCCCTGATCGCTGCGGCGTCGTATTGGTGAGCTCCCCCGAGCAATTGTAGCAGCCGGAGACGGCTCTGCCAGACGTCATCGTCCTCGGGCGCGTTATCTGTGAGGAACTGTCGGTACGTTGGTTTGGGTGCCTGTAATGCTCTGTAGGCCGTGTATGTGCCGGCGAACGCGTTGCGGCTCTCCTGCGAGGACTCAAGGTCGCTGATTACAATGTCCAAGTAGTATGCGATGAGGTCGTTTACGTAACCTGTGTGGCCCTTGCCGAAAACAAGATGCTCAAGGTAGTACTTGACCGCATCAGGGGCCTCTTCGCGGAGGATGGCCACAACCTCGGCCGGCTCGAACTTGGGCGCCTTGCCCTTGTCTTCCGCAAAAATTTGCACGCCCAGCTTTGGGTTGCGGCCTGCAAGCCAGACCCCATGTTCCCGCACCAGGGCCTGGCTGCTGATCTTTGTGAGATACTCCCGGACACGCTGTTCACCGTCGCGCAACTCACCCCCGTCATCACGCTCCCCTTCGATAATTCGTCGCCACGTCGCGAGGACGTCGCCGGCCATCTTTCGGCTCTGGTATAGCCGGCTGAGCACAAAGAGCCGATGGTACGACTCTAGAAGGGAAGCGGCACGGTCAAAGCAGTCGACTCCCTTGTCGACAACATCATACAGCTCCGACCTGACAGACGAGCTTTTTCTCGCCAGTCCCACGGGCGAGTTCTGGTCGAGCTCGAGGAGGACCAGCAGCAATGCAGCGTCGACAGTTCGGAATACTTCGCTTTCGTCCGCAACACTGCCAAACCCTTTCTTCTTCCTCCATGCAGCCAGGAACCGCCGCAAAAACTGCACGACCTTGCTGTCGAGGGTTCCTATTGTATGACTAGCCGTTTGAAAGTGTTCGCTCTCCAAGTACGTTTCAGTTGATCTCTTGACACCACCAAAGATCCAAATTCCCTTCCGGCTCTCGATGATCTCATTCTGTAGGCCAGGTACCAACGACAGGACGACGCGGGGATCCAAGCTGCTATCCACCAAGACTTCCTCTAATGCTTTCAGTTCAGAGTCGGTGAAGGGTGTTTCTGTAGCATGCAGAAGGCTGGTAAGAAGAAGAACGCCAGCCCGCTGCCTCAAGTAGCTAAAGGTGACGAACTCGAGCTCTGACTTTGCATCCTGTCCCCTAAACGAGTTAAGAACCGTAAAGACTGCGCGACGATTGAGCTTGGCGGGATCAAACGTTCCATCCTGCTCGCACGCAGCTTCCAGCCTCGCCTCTAGCCGTAGCAGCATGGGGTTGCGGATCGCCCACCATATATGATCGCCTGCCCATACTGCTATCCTCGAATTAGCGTTTGCCAAGCGTCGGGCAAAGTCTTCTTCCTCAGTGTTTCTGCTAGCCTCCCAGCCCTCAGGTAGAACCTCTTCGTCCTGCGAGTCTACATCACGCTCAAAAAGCTCCCGTTCCTTGGTCATCTGCTCCAGGGACGACGCGGTTCGAGAGTCTGCGCTTTTCGGAGAGAATATAGGGTTTTCGGACAACCCCCCAGAAAACGGCGAGAACCTTCTCTGGCAGAGTCTGTCGACTATCTCTTCAAAATGCGTCTCATCGATGCCCATCAGCGAACGAATGCCTAGAGGCGCCGTGTCTTCTTCTCCTATCGGGTCTGCCTCTAGCCACCATTTAGTTGTCTCCGGGTCCGCTCCGTCAGCGTCCCATCTCTGAATTTCTAGGCCATGCCGCAGGCCATTCTCGAAATCTTTTGTCATGGATGCAATGACATATCCCTCTTCCTCCTGCAGGGATGGCAGCCTTGAAGAAGAGAAGTCAGACGATCCACCATCAACCACCACTTCCCTTGGATATCTATCAAATTCAATAGTAGGCCTGGTAGGATCACCGTCTAGGTTCACAAACATGCCAATACCGGGATCCAATGGCCCGGTGCCTGTGACAAGCAGGAATTCTTCAGCAGTTGGCGAGACGATATGAGGTTTGAGGAAGACGGGGATTGGCTTCGTCGGAGAAATCTCCGGGCGCGTACTTCCGGGCGCAGCAGGCAGAGGCTTGTCTGACGGCGGCGGAGGCAGGGGTCCCTCCCCCGAGGGCCTAGGGCTGGCAGAGGGTGTTGGCGGTGACGATCCTTGGAGACCGCGGTCCTCTGTCCCCCGAGGACTGGGGTCTCTACGTCCGCCGGCGAGTAATCCGCCCAGGCTTGTGCTTCTAGCATGTCCATGGGGGTCACCTGCAGACAGAAGTGGCCGATTCTGGGCTGCCGAGGCACTTCTCAAAATCCCGCCATCGGCACTACCGGCGATATCTTGAGCTTGGCCAATTTCTCCCGCGGGTTGTGACGTGTCCAGCGATGAGATAGTCATCAGAGGAATTCGCAGCTGCCTGTCGACGTCGAGCAAAGAGTAGCTCCTTGAGTCTGCAACGCACGCAATAGAGTCCCGACGGGTTGATATGGTAGTTCCGGGCACGTCGATATTCTAACTTGTAGTTAGTATATAATCGCAGGTACTGGAAGCTTTGCATACCTTGACCGCTCTTGCGACCTCCCCTATCCTCACAACCTGGATCCGTCGCATCAACGACAAAAGGATGAAGACCCCCGCAGAGGGATTGCCCGCATCATCTTGAGGATCATTCAGGTCCACACCGCCAACCCAGTTGCAGTTCTTCACCTGCGTAGTTCCGAACACCGGGCTGAGTTCGGGTAGGGAGTAGAAGGTAACCGTCCAATTACAGAGCACGCAAGCCTTTCCGACCTTGGGCAGGAGGAGAATCTGCTGGATACCAGGGCGGGAGTTGCTAGTCTCGGCGAATGCCGGTCGCAGGCGGGAGGCAAGAATGAATGATGGCCGCCCAGCAGGGTCGGTTGGGTCGGGAGGGATCTGGACGAAGTGAAGCAATTCAGATGCGCTGGTGCCAACGTAGAGGTTATGGTCTGGTTATGGGATCATCAGTATTGCGGCTTGCTTCGCAATGGTAAAGGGGTGCAATCTCACCTAGGTAGTCGACACAGTTGATCTTGATTCCTTCCGCTGCGCCGTCTGCACACAAGGGCACCTCGTCCAACAATGTTCGCAGGACAAAGGGCCCGTCGTTACCGGCAATCGCATTAGAGCTTCCAGACGCAGACGAGCGCTGGTCGTCTGGATCCTCAGAGGCCATGTTGGATCAATCGTGTGATCATGAGTGCCGTAATGCCATTGTCAAGCGTGCGATGTTGCGACGTCGTGTTGTTGCGCAAAGCTGCGACTTGCGATATGGGAGTGGTGCAGCTATTGCGGCTGGAGAGCTCCAAAGCTGGATTGGCAGATGGCGGATAACAACTACAGGATCAAGGCTTCTAAAGTGCCTCCCATAACACCAAGTGGTACCTTACCTTACGTAGGTACCTACGTAGGCACACTCCTAGCGCCCGCCAGCAAGACAATAGTGGGTCCAGTGCGCTGGGTTGCCGTCCTACCGGCGCACAAGCATGCACCTAGAGCTCCATGGGGACGGCAGCGATCAGCTATGCTGCCTTAAGCCCCCTAAAAGCGGCCCGCAGCCAATCAAATAGGTGCCTGGGAAAGGGAACACGTTCCCGAACGAGCGAGCTCAGCCGAAACACCTTTGATCTGTACCAAACGACTACGACATATTGAAGCGGTTCTGCACCATTGCGACCATTCTCAGCTTCTCCCGCTTCTCTGCACGCCGGGGATGAGGTGATTATATATTTTGACCGACATTACCGATCGAACATGGCCGACGTTGAATCCGTTCTGGCTGCCAATGCCAGCGCGCAGCAAGCAGAGAAGCCGACGGATCCTCCAAATCTTCCGGAAGGCGGTAACAAGTTCCAGCATGCTATATCAGCTTGGAGAAGTGAGCGAAAAAAAAAAGGCCTTGATCATAGCTGTCGAATTTGAAGTCTAACCAGACCAGCCATTGACTACACGAACCTTGTCTCGAACCTCGACAACACTGCTTCCGAGATCGTCACATACCAAAGGGACTCGACAGTCCAGCGCAAAGAATTGGCCCAGAAGACGAAGGACTTTAGAAAGCTTGACGATGCCACGAAGCTGACAGAAGTCAAGGCCTTGCTCAAAGGTACGGCGTTTGGATGCGGCCGAGTCCATCTCTTGCTAACTTATCACCAGCCTACCAAACCTTCATCGATCTCCTTACGAACCATTCAAAATCCATCAACTCGGCCTTCCTCCAAGCGTATACATCTTTGTCCGACGCGCCGGATCCATATCCCCTACTCGAGGCGTCGGTTGACTCAATGCTCATGTCTGAGGACACCTTGCCCAAACTTGCCGGGGAAAACCAGCACCTGCAACAGTCCGTCGCCAAATTGACAACGCAACTGGAAGATACCGAGTCGAAGCTGCAGTCAGAGTCTTCCGCGAAGAAGGAGCTCGAAAGCAATCTGGAGAGCAGGGTCAAAGAAGTGGAGGCTTCTTGGGTGGCCGTCCTCGATGAAAAGAAGGATAATTGGGCCGCCAAGGAGAAAACGTTAGAAGAAAAGGTGGAAAATCAGGAGCGTCTGCTCAATGAAATTAAGGCGAGTTATGAAGTCAACCAGCGCCTGGGTAAGACGGAAGATGGAGACTCGGAGGGACAGGCCGGCCATGTCACCAGCGCCGAGATCGAGATGCTTCACTCTGACCTCGATCGGACAAGTGCAAGACTAGCAGAGATCGAGGCACGAAACGAGCAACTGCGATTGGAGCTAGCCCAGGCAAAGTCCTCCATCCCCTCGCAGGCGACTACTTCACTAGAGGACGACCCTGGATACATGCGTATGCGATCTGAAAACTCGTCACTTATCCGGAAGCTCGACGCTGCCCGGGTTGAGAGGGAAGGTCTTAAACGCAACCTAGATGTCCGACTGCGCGGCTTGGAGAGAGAAGCAGGCCTCCTTAAAGAAGAGAGGGACAACCTAAAAGCCAAGGTCCAGAAGTGGAGCGACTACGACGACGTGAAGCAGGAGCTTGAAGTGCTCAAGAGCATTGAGTTCTCGACGGGCGACGATGATGACGTGAAAGATGCCGCTGAGAACGCCACCGAAGGCAAAGGTCAAGGCGACACATTGGAGAAACTACTCCTGGCACGCAACAAGAAGCTCGGCGATGAGCTTACCATACTCCGAGTTTCTCACCAAGACCTTCAACTTAAGTTGTCCGACCTTCAGGAGGAGATGTCAAGGACGAACATGGATCTCGAGAAGTCGCAACAGCTGAATGAGCGGCTCGAGAATGACCTCGCGACGTTGCAGTCGGAGTCCTCGAATGCTTTTCCCTCAGGGGCCTCCGTGGCAGGAACGTTCAACCGATACGCACCGTCAGTCGCGCAGGGGCGGAGGGGAGGAAGGGTATCACCGACATCATCAATCATCAGCGGAATAGATCCCCGTATGTCTGGGGGTGAACCGATGGGTGGCGGCTCAGGCATCCTGCCAATGATAACAGCACAGCGCGATCGGTTCAAGAAGAGAATCGCCGAGTTGGAAGGGGAGTTATCAAACAGTCACCGCTCCGTGTCGCAGCTGAGGCAGGAGGTCTCGGCTCTGCAAAAGGACAACCTAAACCTATACGAGAAAACGAGGTACGTTTCGACATACAACCGGGCCGGCCCTTCGGCATCGTCGTCATCGGCCGCATACTCGTCCAATCCAAACCCATCGACGGTTTCGATTGGAGGCAGTGGAAACCCGGGCATCACCATGGACAGATACCGAAAGGCATACGAATCAAATATTTCGCCATTTGCCGCCTTCCGAGGGCGAGAATCAGCTAGGGCCTACAAACGAATGAGCTTCCCAGAACGGGTGGTGTACTCTGTAACCCGAATGGTACTGGCGTCTCGAACAAGCAGAAACCTCTTTGCAGCATACTGCGTCGCGCTTCACCTGCTCGTTTTCTTCTCCCTATACTGGCTCGGCACGGTGGACGTGGAGAGGCATGCCAGCAACCTTGGCAAGTCAGCAGCAGCCGCCGCCGCGGGCGCGGGGGGTGTTAATGGAGGGGCCGGCGATGGCCACGGCGACTGGCACGAAGAAGGGTTCAGCGGGCACTAGTTGACATTGGCATTGCCAACAATGACCATGGCTAGCGGAAGAGTGGGGAACGAGCTTTTGACCAGCCCGGTGATGACGGCGGCTCGGTTGCCCGGATGGCAAAACATGTACGCATTACCTATTCATTTGGGCATATGTACGATTTGGGCGTTGGGATACGTGATATGAATTGTAGCAATAAAGGATGCTTATCCAAATACAAATACCAGACCACTTGAATATCAACGGCCAGCGAAAGGGCGGGAACATTTTCCAAGATCCGAGATCTGCTGAGCGTTCAGAATAGCAATGAGGTCCGACCAGGTTCGAGCGCGTGGCTCCCCACCAAGGATGCTATTCTTGACGGGGAGGGCTCTCCCGAGCTGTCACCCGATATGAAAGGCGTCAGGCGATTTGACGAAAACCGTTGGCGCTGGCCCGTTAATGCGGCCCAAGTGGGTCAAGTATTGAGCCAATGAGAGGGCGATGCTGCAATGGTGCTCCGCGGCAAAAGCAATGTACAACGAAAAGACGTACAGGAGCGGATACATGCAATCTGGGCGCGTCGCCGGGGACCGGACGGATACAAGGTAGTACCGTCCCTGACAATCTCATCCAGCCTATGACATTGACAGATTGACGCGATTTGTGTTGCTATTTCAGGTACTTTGCCGCCCCGGCTTGCTACCATTCAGGTCGTGGAAGCGCTACACTATTTCTTCACGGACCGCTGGTGCAGGGAGCAAGATGAGAGTAGCCGGCAGTTAAACGCAGTCATAAACATGGCCCCTGAGCGCAAATATTAGGCGTGGCAAAGGTTGTACAGATGCTCGACGGCGGTGTTAGGCCACGGCTGGACAGCAACAACATTGACGTGAAGCTTGTACCTGCCACCACACAACGAGGCCCTTGAGCGGGCCGGGCGCTTGCATCTTCCCTGACCCTGGCGAAGATCGCCTAGCACTCGCACATCCTGGTATTACTTGCATCTTGCCCTTCCACTAATTCGCGCCCATTGAAACCCTCACCCCAGTCCTCATCCTCTCCCGCCGTTGTACGGCTGCATGGCATGGCGGCTGCCGGTCTTAGGCTCTAGATGCCACGAATACCCACGCGTTGCCTCGCACACACAGCGGCAGACCCCGGCTGTCATCCCCGCCATCTTTTTTTGAACCACCGTACCATTCCGGTCTGGGCGGGTCAGTGCCAGCAGGCATGGAGTAACCAGTCAATGTCTTTGGCGCCGGAGAGAGAGGTAGATGATGCTGTGGTATATTAGAAACAGCTGCCCGCTTATACTGTGAACTTACGCAGCTCGCCATCTCTACGATTCATCCCATATATCCAGAGACGAGTCTGTTTCCTTCTTTTTCTCCGTCCTCTAATTCTCATTATTTCCTATCTTCGGTTTCCTTGGTTTCGTTTGGTTTATATTGCGTGGCTTTGGTTCGTTGTTTTTTCCTCTTGGGAACGAAAACATAATCACCAATAACCTACGTCCATCACTTCATCGACTCCGCCGCAAACTACCAACACCCACCCATCAACATGCGTTGCTCAGTATCGTTGGCGCCTGCCCTGGCATCCCTTGCCCTTGCTGCTCCAACTTACCCCACGCTCAACCTCCAAGCCACGTTGCCGGGCACCATCGAGCACATATCCGAGTACTTCAACATGCTCGCAACTAAGGTCCAAGCCACCCGTTACCTGTCCGCCGCCCCGGTCTGCGACCTTTCCGCAGCCAAATTGCCCGAGGGTGAGTAATGCCGTGTCCGTAACGGCATTCACACTAACGTCCATTTAGCTGCAACTGATACTCTCGGAAAGCCCAGAGAGGGGTTGTCCCTCACACACATTGCCATCGGCCGCGGGACTCAAAACTATACGTGCGACACCAGTAACTCAACGGCGGTCCCTGTTGCTACTGGCGCCATTGCCACGCTCTTCAACGCTAGCTGCGTAGCCTCGCTATATCCCGACCTGCTCGAGAAACTGCCCGTGGTCGCCTTAGACTTCAACCTTACCGAGAATGAGATGAACCACCAGCTAGGCCCAAGCAACCTTGCAATCTCTGGGCATCACCTCTTTACCGGAACCGGCGTTCCTCTCTTCAAGCTTGAGACCGAAGGCCAGCGAATTGGCGATGCATACTGCGCTAAGAACGGATCCATGCCAGCGCCCGTCACCGCTCAGACTGGCCAACATGGCGAGGCGGCTGTTGCTTGGCTGAAGCTTCGCACCATTGAACCCAGTACTGGGGGCCTTCAAGAGGTCTACAGAATACACACAGCAGGCGGTAGCCCCCCAGCTTCTTGCAAAGATCAGCCTTCAGCATTTGAAGTACAATATGCAACACAGTAAGAGCATCCCAAACTCTATACCTACTTGCGTGGCTAACAGCATACTAGATACTGGTTCTACTCCGGCTCTGCGCCGGATATTGTCAAGTCCACGGCTCCCTAAAGGGGGAAAAAAGGGCGGGAATAACTTGCTGTCATTGATTCGAGGCGTTGGGGGGGGTTCTGGTCTGCAGTTTACGTGTCATTTCTGTTCGATATACCATCATGTAATGCCACGACAGTATCGCCATCTATTGATGACTGGTGTCTGTGGCTCGAGATTGAGCCGGCCAGCAAACTGGAGCCGTTAGTTAGCACTGATAATACTAAGCCACGTCGTCTACTTAGGGTTTCTACCCGGGTCCTGGTGATGATCAGCACATGTAAGAGAGGGTCTGTTGACGACAATTCCGGGTTTTTCTTGAAGATTGGTTTCGTGCTTCCCGACGGAACTAGTAAAAAACTCGACGGCACATACCGATCAAGCCGTCTGTCCACATCGTCGCTTTAGGTAATGAGTCGCTGGTCTATTTTGAACCGAATTCCAGGCCTTGAGGCACTTACTAAATTCACCTCCACAGGTCTGAACCCTGAGTCTGGGTAAGCCAACCCACCCCACCGCTTGGACCCGACCATTACCGTTAGTACCCCACCGAAAACCTGGGTTGCCCAGGGGCCCTGATTGACGCTGGCTAGCAGTGACTGCCAACAATCCCTTGTGCCCCGCCTGAAAGCCTCTTGCTGATCAAGCGCCCCGGCCACATGCTGACGAAGTCGCAAAGAAGCAGCCAATAGTATGAATATTCCTTTCCCCAAAAGACGCTAAAAGTGGCCTTGCAAACAACCTGCAGTGACTTCACTCGGCTCCTGCACCACCAAACGTGCCAAGCTCTCACCTGAGCTTTTCGTTCCTTACAAACACAACCTTCCCGAGTCAGTCTTGATTTTTTAACCGCTGCAAATACCGAATACCATCCTGTGAATACCGACATACTTTGTTTGTATCCCCTTGCGCCCGAGCTCTGGCTGCTCCATTGTCGCCCGGCTATCGTCACAACGCTACCACCGCTGTACATGCCGCGGTTGCCACTCGCTATTGCCTGATAACGACGGTTCGCCTCGAATCCCCTCGTGGCCGTCACGAATCTTGGCTATTGGCGACAATATCGCCGCATAACCTTTGTTTCACCAAGGTCCAGCCTTTTCGACAGGCTTTCAATCGTACCGACCGATCAGCCGAGCTACAGAGCTGCAGACTTTCGACTGCAGGCCTCACCGACGCACTGCTACCTGCTGGCATTCCTCACCAAACCCTCTCAACGAATCGGCTGACGCCTTGCCCAGGCAATCCGGCAGATGCTGTGATAATTCGACGGTCATGAATAGACGAGCATCTTCTTCTCCCGAAATGCCTCGCAAAAGACGTCGGCTTCGCCAGAAGGCTCCCATGGCTCCGAAATCGCCACAACTGACCTGGCCACCCGCTCAAGTACCCGTTGAGATCTTTGACGAAATAACCACCTATCTGTCTCGGGCTGACGTTAAGAACCTACGCCTAGTGAACCATGAATTCGATCGTATGGTCTCGGCGAAATATTTCCGCAATGTCGTCGTCCCCTTCCGGTCAGAGATGTACAAGGTCAGACAGCAGAAGGTGACATGTCTGGAAGTTGAAGACGAGGAGCAGGCTCGGTCTGTCAAAGATACTCTCTTCTCAAGTGGCATGCGCATCTTCCAATCATTTGGCGAACATATTCTCCGGTTTGCTCTGTCGCTCGAACTGGACGAGGAGACCTTGGCTTACCCACCGATCAAGCCCACCCAGAAAGCCATTACCTCTTACTGGGGGATATACCGGTGGCCCCATGAATCATATCTGCGGTATACAGAGCTGGAGGGACTGGAACAGACGGCCGACGAGACGGCGTCCATGAAAGAAGCTCTGAGGTGCCTCAGTCAGGTACAGGAGCTGGGACTATGCTGCGACGCAGGATTGGGTTACCTTTTAGGGCCGGATCAACAGTTAGAGAGCTCTCCATTGCCGCACCCGGTCTTTGGATTACGCAACTTGCGGTATCGGACACTGCAGCGTCGGCTAGCCCGAGCCGATTCCGACAGCATGAATGCGCGCAAGCTCGCCTTCGAAAGTCCTCGGGATTTTAAGTACACTGTCCTGGAGTCAATGGTGAAAAATGCCGGGTACTCGCAGGAACAAGCCAAGGATGCCATCACAATGCTCTTGAGCACCGAGAACGTCTCGTTGATGAATATCGACTTCGACGAGCGAACCGCCGCCGTCATAGCCAACCACGAGTCCAATGTCAACAATGTCAACAACGCCAACAATACCAACGCACCTGAAGGCGAACAAGATGATGCGGCGCTTCAGCGAGCGGTGGTCTCAGTGTTTGGCGACCCAACCTCGGGCCATCCCTTGCAGCCCAAGAATCTAACCAGAGCTCAGAAAGAGATGTTGTTAGAGTTGGAGTGGGCTCATCGAGCTCTGATTCAGTCATACGTGATTGCGCTCATTGACAACACTCGGACGAATAGCTTCAGCTCGCTGACAACACTGACGATTGCCAAGATACCTAGCAGCCACATTTTCATGTTACAAAGAACGGATTTCTGGCAGAGCTTGCCTAATCTTACAAATGTCGCTCTCGCAGTGGTTGCCGACTGGCGTCAAGTAGCTAAGGTGGCACCCGGCTGCGTGGAGGATAACTTTGTCTCCCCTGTCGAAGCAGTTGCAAAGGTCCATCGCTTGCTCCAGGATCATATTGCAAAGCAGCCCAACGTTAAATTCCTTCACTTTGAATGGGTTTGTGGTGGTGAGTTTGCACCGGGCATCACTCAGCGGAATCAATACGTACTTCCAGCCCCGTTTTGCTTGCCGTCGCAGATGGTGCAACCCGACATCGCCAAATCCTCCGGAGTTTTACTCTCGCTGCCATACGTCAAGCACCTGTCGCTGAAGAACTGCTACTTTACGCCGCAAGTTCTCCTTCAGGTTCTCCGAACAGCGGCACTGCAGTCTCTGGAAAAGCTAGAGCTAGAAACCGTGTCTCTCACAGGGTCACCTACGAGGGACCAAGGGCCTATGGCTGCTGTGTGGCAAGCTCAGGCACACGCACACGCAAACGCACCACTGGCTCAGACCCAGGTGCATGCGCAAGCCCATCCCCAGGCTGCACAGCATGCTCCGGCGGAACCGCCGCCATTGCCACCCGCCCCTCTCCAACCTCAAGCCAACTTGCCTCCACCGCTGGGGTTCCCGCAGGTGCAAGTGGCGATGCCGCCGCCGCAACCAGCAGCTGGTATGGGGTTGGCGAACGTCGCTGCTGGCATGATAGCCCAGCATGCTCCACAGTTAGCACAGGCGATGAATGCCGCAATGGCAATGGCCCAGCCTCATCCGTCGGATGCACCATCATCCCCAAACTGGGGCAGGATGCGGCTAAGACAACCCAAACTGCTATCATGGACGGGTATTATTGAGCGCCTTGCGCCGACACCCTCAGTTCAAGAATTGCTGGCCCGGCAAGATGATCACGACGAGGACGATTGGGTAGAGAGTTTCGTGCAAAGTGACGACGGCTTTTTGCACATTCCTAGGCCGCAAAGCCTCGTTAAAGAAAAAACTTGCTTTGGCATTGAGTACATGTCGTTCAAATCCTGCGGTTACGTGGCCCTGGACGTCCCACTCATCGACAACCATAGCATCCTGCCGATCAATTCTCCATGGCAGGAACCTCAGGACATCGCCTCTCGGCGAAGGGAGCTTGCGCCTTTCATGCAAGTTTGCACTGACAGACTGGCAGCCAAGGTCACCAACTACATGAGCGCTCAAGAGCATTTCAATTTGACCACCGCATTTGGTGTGGACACAGAGTGGGCCGGTGTTTACGATGAGGAGGTCATCGAGGCCGCGAGGAAAGATGGCATTGTTCATCCCGGTAAAGGACGTTTCAGCGGTACAATTACCAAGACGGCAAATCAGAGCTGAATCTGCAGTTCTGCGAGAGACGTTGGGTGTAAAGAAAAAGTACTGTATAACGACGGTGACTGGGTTTCATTTTGGGAAGGGTTCGTCGCACTGCGTTGCGACCCCTCGGCGTTATAGGCACGATACCACGGGAGAGAACCACATGATAGGCGGATATGGTGACAAATTGGCCAACAGGATGGGGATTAGAAAAAGTAGCCAGACAGCACATTATCTCATGTCTGGACTGGTGACATCGCAGATCACTGGCACAAGACATGGTTCAGAAGCAGGCCAAAGTTGAATGCATTTCCTCGTATCCATTGACGCCAATCATGATAACTAGGACCGCCATGGGGAATCGTTTTTGCATGTTTGTTTATTGGTGGCCCATGCAGACCGTTGCGTGAATTCGCATGCCAATCCCTAAATGCCATGAGACCATAGCCTTCCTGTACACCAGCATATGAAAAGCCGCAGTTTTTTGTTCCACGCATCCATCGACCCAAGACCTCCCAGGTGTCGCGTTTCCACGCCTCCTCACGTCATGACCGCACAAAAATCGACATCAGTTCGTTTATGCGGCGGTGATGGCCTGGCGGACGCGGGCACCACGCTGGCGGGAGTTCAGGCGGATCTCCTCGCGGCCAGCAACGGCGTCGGACTTCTGGACGACCTCCTCGCCCTCGGTGAGGATGAGCTCGATGTGGCAGGGGTTGGACATGTAAGGGTTGATCTGGTTATGTTAGTTTGACCTTGTCAAGTCACCCGGGTGCGGAAAAGACATACGCGACCGTGGGCACGGTAAGTTCGTCTCCGTTGCTTAGGGGCCTGGTTGACTTGGATGTGCTTGACAATCAGGTTGCCGGTGTCGAGGCCCTTGGCATCGGCGTTGGACTCGGCATTCTTGAGGAGACCGAGGAGGAACTCGGCGGACTTGACGGGCCAGCGGGCCTTGGAGACACCGAAGGCCTTGCCCTGGGCAGTGCGGCCGATGGAGCCAGCGTAGCGGCGGAAGGGGACGGCCTCCTTCTTCTCGGAAACGTTCTCGAGGAAGGTGACGGCGCGCTGGAGCTTCCAGCCGTTGATAGCCTGGGCCGTCTCACGAGTGTTCTTGAAGGACACACGGAGGTAGGCACCGCGGGCGCGGGCCGACTTCGCGGGGGCAATCTCGGTCGCAGCGTAACGAACCTGGGGAACGAAGGTGTCAGTCTCGAGTTGCAAAGTCCATTCTCTCCCATCATTGCTCCAATTTTCCACCCAAGATAAATCGCGAAATTTCGTTTTTCCTCCCGGTGACGAGGGGTAACATCTTCTCGACGGCGGCGGTGGCAGACAAATCCATTCTCTTCCTTTCACCAAATTCTTCTTTTGTTCGACGGGACAGATGGGGAGCAGCATGCACTTACCATCTTGATCGTTGGGTGTGGTGATGGTTTCGGCGTCGGTGGTCGTCGTGGGCTGGGCTGTCAGAGTGAGGTTAGAAGAAATTCACAACTTTGATTGACCCTAGCCCTCCTGCGCGGGTTGGCTCGCTTGCGGATCGGGAAACGCCAGGGGTCGGCCTTAGGGCTCCGCAGCCCTACGGGGTAAAATGACATTTCCCCGGCCAAAATGAAGGAAAAAAGCATGGATAAATTAGAGGACTTACAATTTGTGTAAGAGAGATAATAAACTGGGTTTCTTGAAAAGATTTCAGCCAATTTGCAGTTGTCAAAAAGAAGTGAAATTTTGCCGTCTCAATCGCGCAGTGCCGCACCGTTCCAACGCCCCAGTGCTGCTCGGTGACTGCGTTATCTAATCGCAGAAAAAATCCTGCCGGAAGACGGCACCTTAAAAATTCCGTAGCGACCAATCAAAGTGCTGACCCCACACTCTTTGCATGTCTGGCCCGTGCGTACTCATGAAGCTCTCAGAAAAAAAGTCCAACGAAAAATTTCAATCACCCAGCAGTATCCAGTGTTCAACCCGCCATCAGAGGATTAGCACCTGCGCCTCCGACCAATTCGACTTTTCACAAAGCGGGAACTGCCTGTCTGATCTGAACTCCCCCCTTACACAACACTCAACATCCGATAAATAAAAGACATGGCTCCTTTCACACCTCGCGGCGGTCGCGGCGGCTTCGGCGGACGTGGTGGTGGTGACCGCGGTGGCCGTGGAGGCTTCGGCGGCGGTGACCGTGGTGGTCGTGGAGGTTTCGGTGGACGAGGTGGCGGCCGTGGAGGCTTTGGTGACCGTGGCGGTCGTGGTAAGTCTTGAGCCTATATCTGCGATACCAATGCCGCGCATATTTACTGATTGAACTTTAGGCGGTGGTCGCGGCGGTGCTCGTGGCCGTGGTGGCATTGACAAGGGCGGCAGAGGTGGCAGAGGCGGCGGCCGTGGAGGCTTCAAGCCTGGTCAGAAGGGTGGCCAGAAGGTCATCGTGGTACGTTCAAACATCTTCTGCTGTATCAATGTCCGTCGCTAATAACAACAACAGGAACCCCACCGTCACGAGGGTATCTTCGTCGTTCGCGGCAAGGAGGACGCCATCGCGACCCGCAACATTGTCCCTGGCGAGTCCGTCTATGGCGAGAAGCGCGTCTCGGTCGACGACAGCGTCCAGAACGAGGACGGCACCACCACAACCACCAAGGTCGAGTACCGTGTATGGAACCCCTTCCGCAGTAAGCTGGCCGCCGCTGTTATCGGTGGTCTGGAGAAGCTTTACTTCGGCCCCGGCTCCAAGGTCCTCTACCTCGGTGGTGCTTCCGGTACCTCAGTTTCCCACGTCGCCGATATCGTCGGTCCCACCGGCTTCGTCTACGCTGTCGAATTCTCCCCCCGCTCTGGCCGTGACTTGATCGGCATGGCTGCCAAGCGCACCAACGTCGTCCCCATTGTTGAGGACGCTCGCCAGCCCCTCAAGTACCGCATGCTCATGCCCATGGTCGACGCCATCTTCGCCGATGTTGCCCAGCCCGATCAGGCCCGTATCGTTGCCATGAACGCCCATCAGTTCCTCAAGGTTGGCGGTGGTATCCTTATCTCCATCAAGGCCAACTGTATCGACAGTACCGCTCCTGCTCACAAGGTTTTCGCCATGGAGGTCGAGAAGCTGAGAGCGGAGCGCATCACTCCTAAGGAGCAGCTTACGCTAGGTAAGATTTGTTTGCCTACCCTACTAGAAGGTCAAGAAGCTAACCAGTGCCAGAACCCTTTGAGCGTGACCATTGCCTCGTCGCTGCCGAGTACTCGCGCTACGCGAAATAAACTGTTGGTAAAAAAAATTGTATGCGTTGCGTAAGACAGTGGGGCGGGTGAGCGGTTGAATCTGTACATTTGCGAGATTCCCACGAGATTTGACTTTTGCTTCAATGGGTACGGTCGGTCGGACTTCATCTGGACAGGCGTTAGGAATTTAGGACTGGTCTAGTTCAGAACTTGCATGTTAACCCATAGAGGTATCAAAAGTCCTTCGCGGTGAAATGACATGTTTAATGGGCTTATAGACTGAATAGGAGTAGTTGTTCGGGTACCATCTTGCGATTGTGCCTTATGTCTAGTCAACGGTTTAAACGTGATGGTCCTAGAAGTTGATTGGGAGATGTTACAGTTGTCTGTTCCCCGAGACCCTGATTCCTATTCGAATACGGTCATGCAACTCCCCTCACTCTATCTCCAATAACCCCAATCCAAGTGCCGGCGCCCCACTCATCATTGACCCATCTAGCCACCGCTCACCAGCCCACGACCCCAGCTCAGGATACCGCGGCGGCGCTATTTTAATGGTCTGCCCGCCGTCGATTCTCCACCGGTCCTCGTAGCAGTCGGCTTCGATGGGCAGGCAGGCGAAATAGACAAGCCGCTCGTGCTCGGGCTGCCAGTCCATCTGCTCCGCGGGGCCACTGGCACCGACGCTCTCGGCCCACGCCTCGATCGTAGCGCGCTGCTGATCGAGGAGGGCAAGTACGCATTGGCGGAAACGGAAGTTTCTGGAGGCTGCGTCACTGAGCTGGTCTCGTTCGCGCTCTCTGCTCGGAACTTTTGGGGGCCGTGGAGTGAAGAGACGCTCGCGGGCGGGGCGTTGGTGGCCGTTGGTGTAACCAGTGGGGACTCCTTTGGGGCTTTGATTGACGATAGGAGAGTTCCCCGGTGTAAGCGGCGGTGTTGGTGGCATGGCAAGATCGCCGTCTATGTCCACATCGATGTTGATATAGCTGGCGTGTTTATGATGCGGATGCAGCCGCGTAGGCTTGGGCGGATCAAGATGGCCTCGGCTTTTCCTCCTTGTACTGTGGTCTCTTCTGGATCGGGAATGAAGATTTTCGTTGACAAACCCCTCGTTAAGGCTGAAGTCCGGCTCCGAACTTGCTCTTCTGTGTTTGGTAGACCGTCTGCTTGATCTGTGTCTTCGTGGCATCGCGTCTTATTTTCAGATCGGGCTCGGTGGAAGCAGGTGCACGGGTTCAGGGTGGCGATTTTGACGACATCAGAGTCGGGCACGATCATCCTTGGGAGCTTGAGGGGGGTTTATCGCCGCTTGTACGGGGACGATGACATTTTGAAGGCTTGGTCGCTGAATTCAGATATTGGTGCCTTGTGGAAGATAGCAGGGTTCAACCGCGAGTGTTCTAGTCATCGATACTTCGGCCTCCAGGACAAAGATGGAAGAACCCGGTGCTCATGCTGCCGACAGGGTCGAGTTTCTAGAAATGGAAGAGCAAAGGTTATGGGTTGAAGAGATGATCCAGCTGCTGGCAGCTGAGGTCAACTTGGTCCAGCTTCAAAACCCAGTGCAAGTTCCTCAAAGAGGTATGGATTTGGCATTATATTCATGTCGTCGAAAGAAAGAGGACCGGCAATGGGTAATACAAAGATGCCGCAGTGGGAGTTCCAAGGCTTATTGAAAACACTTGGTTTCCCATTTTCCCCCAGTTCAAGGCTCAAAGGCAGCGCAGACGGTCACTTTAACCCACTGAAGGGCAGAGATTTGGCCCTCCAATACATGCAGAACAAACCTGAGCAAGTGTTGACAGAACGGATAGTCCTCATTGAAACCATCTCTGCAGCTCTGACTCCCCGTCACATCAATAGTTGTCAATAAACTTCCACTGCAGCCGTTTCCTCCGACATGGAGGCCATAGGCTCAAACACAGTAATATGGCCGACTCTTGGTTAAGAATATTTCAATACGCCCACTTTCATCTGCTACGATGTCTCAATTGCAACGCAAGATTTTCCACTCTGCGCAACAAAAGGTCAAACAAGTTAACTGTAGGTAACGGCAATTACTTCTGCCTCGGTAGGACAGACAATTTGGCCCCTTCCTCACGGATTCTGCATTGGAATAAAGAATCTATATATGCAACAATTGTATTGGCTTCCTATACCGTCATATTCGTTCAGTCTGGTTCGATGTTTAGGCGGCTTGTAAAGCAAAGAAGTTGACTCTGCTAGGCTACTATAGTCTTGACGAAAGTCCTATTCCATCACCATATCTTTCTGTCTGCAGCGTGGGTATTTTGGCATTCTATGAGAGCCATTACACTAAATTCTAAATGCCCTTGGACTGCATTTGTTACCGAAAGGAACTGAGAACAGTCTAGGACACAAACGTTTCACTTTTCAACGGCTATAGGAATGAATAACGGTTGAACTAATCAGAGCACTCCAAAAACTAATAGACAGCGAAGCGATGATCTTGTACTCCGTATTATCATGCCGAGTTGCCGGTGCTGTTTCATCAGAACACTCCTAAATACTTCTTGTAGTGGCCGTTATCGCATGGTAGGACGAGAAAACCCTTAGGGCAGAAAATGGCTTGGGTCGAGGGGGCAACTACACGGTGTTGTCTTTGGAGCTGGGAGTTATGCTTGTGGAAATCCAAAGTAGGGGGCTGAAGAGTTTAATATTATATCGCCTCATTGTTTTGCAAAAAGCCCATACGGCTAGGATCAACTTCCTGGGAAGAGGCTGTCAGGTTCCAGCTGCTTGGACTAATGTCTTTAGATGCCAGAACCTTACCGGTGCCGCGTGGCTGAACCGCAAGGAATATTATTTCTGTAATAGAATCTTTCTGAACTCATCCCCTTGTATCAGGGTGTTTGGGCCAGCTGTCACTTTCATGATGTCGCCTCTTTGCTGTGTATCCTTTCCGACGAATACGTCGTCTTTTCAGGCATACCAGGAGCCATCAAAGAACCACGAGATCCAATCAATGACTATTAAAAGTCTTGCTCATGGCCGGTTTCAATCACAAAAATGATGTTTTAGCGACCTTGTTGCAGGGGACCTGAAAGAACTAGGTCGCTTCATCCTGGTGCTAAGGTACGAGATTGACACACAACCTAGACCGAGGAAACAGCCATGGGCAACGAAATATCCAGATCCCGGTTAAGAGATTACTGTCTGGGTATCTGAAGGTTGTGTTCGTCAGGGTAAGGCAGGGGTGATCTGGTCTGGAGCAGAAGGCCATCCTGTGGTTTGTTTTCCTGATCTTGAGGGGGGGCATATTCACCGTTTCTTTCACCAAGTTAACAGTGGGAAATATTACAACAGTAATTTTTTTCTTCACTGGATCTTGTAGCTGTATTTAGTATGTATCCTGATTAGTCGCCGCTTTGGACTGAATCTTGATGATCTTGGTGAGCCAACTTTGAGTACATACCAGCACGTCAATTCCAATTGATGCATCGTTTCACACTGATGCATCTGTTTCAACCTGTATGCCTACCTTGTTCACAAACCTATTTTTAATGCATCTACATTTAAATAGATGGCTCCGGTTTTTATCGCAATTGAGGTAGCCGAACAGAACTTGATTTGGTCTTGGAGAATCTGTTCGGTGCCCATTGGCACCTCAGCCGTAGGCGGACAACCCATTTTCAAGTTAGCCCGTGGAATTATTTGCCAAAGTTTCTTGCTTATGTGATAAACCACTATTCTCATAGTTGAACTCATTCTTTCGATGCAAAGCTGGGCATCTGCGTCCATTTTACCGACCTATTCAAACGCAACAGAACCAATGATTATGCGCCAGCAGATAGCATGGACGGGTAGGAACAGGATAGCAAGCCTATCCTTTCCGGCCACAAAGAATTTAAAAACAACTGCTTTCTCACCGTCTATAACTTTAACCTAAGTGTCCAAAAGATGATAAAGTGGACATTAAGCGGCGCCATTAGACATCACACTCTTCATATCGCATCCAAAGTCCTGGCAACGACGTATGTAGCTCCTGATATGGTAGGCTTATGAACGCCCATCATGTCGTCAGAACTCAGGTATAATACAACGATACTCTGAGAAGCTTCAGGACAAAACCAAAAGCGGGAGTTTAGGAAAGTGCGTGGTAACCTATAACTCGTTTGGCACCCAACGAGAATGAATGCGGGTAGATGTAGTGCTGTAACCTTTTAGATATAAAAGCCTGAGGTGCTGCTCCTCTTGAAATAATGACTATACCAAAAAGCAGGTATGCTACGCAAGGAAGGTTAGCCACCTTGGTAAGAAAGTATCTTTCTGCGCCCTAAAGGCAGCATAACCAAGGGATAATGGGCGCGTTTGAGGTTAATACGTAAATAACCTGGTTGAGCAATAAAGTCTTGCTCGCCGATTGCACGCATTTGGGGCTTACATTCGTCAAAATAGCCCCGAGTTCTTTATGCAAGTTCTAGACCCTGACTGGTGTGGCCTCCTGATTTTTTATAGCATTTGTGCCATTCATAGAACGCCCCGGGGGCACAGTCTTGTTATCTTTCGATTCACTAAACTGCCATTTAGCGACCATCACATCAGTATACTGTGGTGCTGAGCAGAGTGTTGCCAATTGAAACACTGCCGACGATGTTTCAATCTGATATCCGTTAGGCTCCATGTAGCTTTTCATTGATAAGAGGATGAAAGAAATGTCGCATCTGATGGTCTGCTCTTGACGGCACCAGCATCAGACAAGAGAACCGAACACGGTAACGAACCATCTAGCCAAAGCACCCTTGGTTCAGCCCTGTCCCAGACGACCCGCTCTCCCGGTTTTCCCAGGCCATTGACTAGAATGGAACCTAACTTTGTTGCGTTGGCTGCAACCTACTCAAATTACTACTCTGGTCAGTCATGGGTCTCAGATGCAGGCCGCCGCTCCAAGAAGGATTCAGCCAGGTACAATCACAGTCATGCCTTCTAATGGCTTTCAATCAATATGAACTCTATCAGAAGAGCCGATAAACGAAAGGGCTCCCTTCAAACAGAAGTATTAATATGTTCTAAGGAAGAGGGAAAGAATGAAGCTAGATTGCGAAGAAATACGTGGTGGCCTTACGGGAGTAACCAAATGTCTATCGACGCCCTTGCCAATACCTCGGACCCATCTGTTACAGGAGCCGGTCCCGCGGAGCAAATCAGCCCGTTCAGTAGGAGCTGATACATGGGGGAGGGGAACATCGACTGAGCGTTCTAGGTCAGGATACTGATATTAGCCGTTGAAACTCTGGTTGGCCTTGGGATGGCATGCTGGTTGGAGAAACGCCTTGTGGGTGCCGTTCCTTGAAAAGATACCCACCATCCGACCCGGAACGGGACCCCACTTTCCCCGCTTGAGCAGCGCGAAGGATGAGTGGGTTCTTCTTGGGAGAAAGGCGGGCCTGAACTCCGCTTCGAACGTCACCCCCTCATTGTCACCGCAGCAAGACGCGAGCCCTTCTAAACCCTGTCCTCCGTCTTAAAAAAAAAAAGAATAAAAAAGGCTCACAGCTAATCAAAGCTCGCTCGAGACCACCAGTACACACCTCGCGACAGCCATTGCATACCGCTCAAATTTCCAGTCAGCGGCACAGTCACGTTAATACGGTGGCTGTCTAGAAGTCCAATTGACCCGAACCTAAGCTTCGTCTTCGGCGTACAAGGTTTCCCCACCGCCGTGTGGGCCCGCCAAGTCGAGAGACTTGATTCAACCGGTCATCTTTAACCATCAAGTTCTATAGCGGTATGGCTTGGCCCGCCCCAGGGAATCGGTACCCAAATTCCACAACCACAGCACGGACACGTCTAGCCCTCGTCCCATTTCAAAACACGAGCGACGAGTCTCCAGACGGCATGGATGTGGCGACTCCGTCCCAGCTTTTAACAGTGCCAACGGGCATCCGATCACCCTCACTTCGAGAGCGCTGTCAATGGCGCTCTACACGTGGATCTCATCAACAAATTGCTGACTTATCAGCCAGGTGCGGTAATGCTGAGGTTTAACAATACACCCGTTCATCACGCAGTCATTCTCTTGTGACTGGCCGTCATTGCTAGTGTCTTCCTGGAGATGGGGTTGCCGTCAGCCTTGTGCCCGCCAACGGTCGGGCAATCCCCTGTCGCTCCTCGAAAGGGATTGTGCATTCTGAATTCAGGCGAGGGCATAGTTGTGACACCATGCTACCAGTACATCGGATGAGACGGTGGGAAGTAACTATGTGTCTTACTAGTTGCCGCCTTCTGTGGCCTGCACCTGCTTTAGATGGCTCTGCACCATGTGGTGTGCTCGAGCGAAGCATCGACAACAACGATCCGCTTCCGGTAACATCGCCGGAAGATTCCCCAAAAACATATGGCCTTGCTGCGGCTCGAGTTGCCGTGAGAAATCTAACCAACAGCAAATTTCCTCGAGTCGTTGCCCAAATTATCTGTCGAGACGACCCTGCTAGCGTCGCTAGAACCAGCAAAGACGGGGTTGTCTCTCTGTTCCAAAGGTGACGCATCCAATTTGCAGCACTCTATCCCTGCTCTGCGGTGGCTTGACAAGGGTTTCACTAAATACGCTAGAGTCAAGTCGACGGTTTTCTGAAGAGTTACAGGTGGCGCAAGCTAAAATAATCAACCATCCAAAAGGAGAAACAAAAGGCCAAAACACCGCCTGAATGCAGAGCCGTTTGGTAATTATGCCACTACCAATGGTCGTGTCGTCGCCGCCTTGGCCGTACCCTGACTGTCCAAACTTGAGCAAACTGACACGCACAGTTTGCCTATTTGGCTTGCAAGGCTGATAGAACAACACCCCAAGACTGCGACCTGAAAGTCATATCAGGGGTAGTCGACAATCATGAGGAGGTAAAGCTGTGAGAAGCAGATGGGCAGGCAGATCTCAAGGGGCAGCCGAGATTAATCCTGTTATTCTCTCCCAAGTGCGGCACTGCGATAATGCATCCACACAGCCAAACGGAACCGAATTTCAGGGGAGCCTTGCCATGGCGCAAGTCAGCGAACATGGGACTGCTGTTGGGATGGATGGGGGCAACCCCCGGCATCCCCAGGTTCGTCTGACCCCGCGCCAAGCTGGTTGAGTGAACTAGTACAGTGTGAGCTAGTACGTAGTGAGCTAAGTCCTCCACTTGGTCTGTTCCACTTACGACAACAGGAGCGAACATGGCGACCACGGCCAATCTCAAGCCTTTACCAGGTATCTCTACAGCTTCCCTCCCGCTTTTAACCCGAATTGGTACTTACGACGCCCTACTACAACACGGAACGTGCTCTTGAGGGCAATCTAGCCAATCCTGCCTTGCACCACCCCTGCTATAAGCCATGCGACGCTCAAGGGCCTGCAATGCCCCGTCAGCTTGATGGCTGGCTCCGTTCCCTGGTTCTTTCATGTCGCGGTCATTCCCATCACCTCCGATTCTATTTCTTACGACTCTTCCGGTTCATGTTGGTTCCTGTTTCTCGAACATACGGTTCCTGGGCTTTGGTTCAACACGTCCACTTGTGTCCCCTTGCAGAGCATCCCGGTCACCAGCCGGCATAGCATCTCGAACGGGACGCCAACATAACCTACAGCCATTACTAGGTCGATAAGGCCGTCTGTGACCTGTTGCTCATCGGATCCATTGCCTTTTTCGTTACCTGGGCCATATTCACTGGAAGGAGCACTACGTACTTGAACGGTTGGCCATCCACCATCTCCAGAACATAACCGCAACTTTTCGATCAAAACCTGCGAGCGCTGCTTCCAACAACCGCCCTCGCCTGTCCGTCTCATCTTTCTTAGATGTTTACGTAGACACTAGTCGGATACATTGTTGCCTCGGTCCAGATAAACCACACAGCTACACAACAGCGAATCCATCCTTACCTGCCTTATCCATACCCTAACGACATCACTGTCACCATGGAAAATCCCCAGGAAAAGCTGAATTTGGCAAAGGGAGATCTCGATTTGCTCAGCATCATCGAACGCACTTGCTCCGTCTTTTCACTGCTGGGATGTCTCTTCATCATTGTCACTTTTTGCTCGTCCAGAGCGTTCCACAAGCCCATCAACCGGCTTGTCTTCTTTGCGTCCTTCGGCAACATGATGACAAACGTCGGAACCCTCATGGCAAGGTCATATATAGGCTCTCCAGATTCAGCGGGCTGCCAACTTCAGGCATTTCTCATCCAAATGTCGGTGTTTCAAGGTCTTGTTGCTCGAACCCTGACTAACCCGCCACAGGTTCATGCCCGCTGATGCCTTCTGGACGCTCACCATGGCCATCAATGTCTACCTGACGTTCTACTTCAAGTTCGACGCCGAAAGGTTGCGGAAAATGGAGATACCTTATCTCATAGGCTGCTATGGAATCCCCTTCATCCCAGCCTTGGTGTACGTCTTTGTCAGGAACGGCAATGGTCAAAGAGTCTACGGGAATGCGACACTGTGGTGTTGGGTAACGCCGGAATGGGAAATTTGGCGCATCCTTACGTTTTACGGTCCCGTCTGGTATGCCATTCCACACACAGAGGATGACCTGTACTAATTTTCTTAGGATCTCGATCTTGGCCACCTTCTTCATCTACATCCGCGCCGGTCGTGAAATCTATCAAAAGCGCAAGCAACTCCATAACTTCAGCTCCTCGGATAATGACCCGCAGTCCTCATTCCACGATGTCCTTACATCAATGAAGACCACAGAGGTTTACGTCACCTCGGAGGTGATTGATCAACCTAGCGGGTCTATTGGGTTGGGGCCGATGGGACGACGTGGATCAGAAGTTGGACCGAACCCAAGGATGCCCAATGCCGCCTATTCCGTCAGCATCTCTGCCAACCGCCCCGGCCGCAACGAGTCCCAGGCCGATGCCGTCCTCCCTGTCGATAACAACGGAGCAGAAGCCACCGCCCAGCGTCCGATGAACTCTGCCCGCCGACGCAATTACGAACTCAACAACGCTGCTTGGGCATACACCAAATGCTCTATCCTTTTTTTCACAGTCATTCTGATTACCTGGGTCCCTTCAAGTGCCAACCGGGTCTACTCCGTCATCCACACAAGGGAATCTTCGACACCACTTGAGTTTATGAGTGCCTTTGTACTGCCGCTACAGGGGTTCTGGAATGCACTCATCTACGTGGTGACCTCCTGGAAGGCCTGTAAGACTCTGTGGACTGACATCCGGTATGCATCTCGGCGACCAGACGTCACCGAGATCGTGGGCACTTTCCGCCAGAGCGACCAATTTAAGATCCCGAGCCAGAATCGCAGGACCAAGAACTACGAGAGCGAAAGTATAACAGAGCTCACAAACAGTCGGCCAACCTCGAACGAGCAGGCATCACGGGGGTAGTTAGGCAAAGTTGGGCATGTGTTACGATAGTTAAGCGATTTCATGTGGGTAATACCCGACGCCATGCAAGTATTGCGTTGTTTTTTTGGGAGGTCCTGTCGTATAGACAGATTTGTGTTCAATTTTGCTGCTTGGGGGCATTTACTGTATATACCCTGTTCCCCTATAACCCCCCCCCCTTCTCTCTCTCTCTCTCTCTCTCTAGGTCAGTGGGTGTAATGGAGTTAGTGGCTATACACAAAATCATTATTCGTACACATCACAACGCGATTTCTGGGGACGGCCACTGTGAGAAGCAAAGGCGATGGACAGAGACATAATTATCCAGATCTTTTTATTCAATTAACAAGACATGATTTACCACGCGGAAAATGACTATGTATTTAGCCCACGTGTTTTCAGGCCAAGCGCACGGTTGCATCTAGGGCGCCGGTGGCGGCGCAACGGACTAACTCGGGAACCAAAGCAAACCCACCCACGTTTTGTCTCAAGATCAGGCAGTGTTCCTTGCTTTTTCGTTTCTAAAATGGTTCGTTCTCCCGAAAGTCTAGTTCTGGTCATTTTCGTCTCGTCCCAACATTTTAGTGCACGGTAGCGCTCCTTCTGAGAGCTCGGGACAGTGCGCACCTTGCGAGCGGCTTCATGCTTCATGAAAGCGCTGTGCCAGTGCTGGGTGATCGGTCCATGGACAGTATGTCCACGTACATCTTCGTGGCGAAGCTTATACCGTGTTGGACGCGGCAATTATCTTTTCCATCCGGTACGCCGACGGTTGCAAGGACGCACCTTCTCCGTCTTTATTCCTAGTAAGTGGCAGACGTCCATGGGTACCGTCCACCATATCAGTGGCAGGCTGCCTCGTCGGGGAGGGGGTGGGGTCGATTATGGTCTGGACGGCATTAGCAGACCAACTGGGTCTGTCGTGGACGCGCATGGCAGAGGGCCGGCAAGAATCGCCCAGGCGGCCTTTGGATTCTGCTGCTGCCGCCGAGGGATTTCTAATAGATTGGAAGGTTTGACAGAGTGAATGCCTGGCAATGTCGATGATTGCACCAATCATTCAGGCGAAATGCAGGTGCACTTGGCAGGGTCGAGGCCCCTTTTCCCCAGACAAGGATCAAGGGCTGCAGGCAGCACCCACTTTCCCAGCCTAGGTAGTGGGTTTCTGGAGAAGGCCCATTCATCTCAACAGAGGGGAGGGAAGTCGGGGAACCTGACCTCCCATGCAGGAGAAAACCGGGGTCTTGTCGCTGCTACGGAGTAGTAGACATGGCTACTATAACGAGACAATAGTAGAGCAGAGTTCAGCTTACTTGCCCCGTATCTTGGCTTTAATGCAGGAACTTCAAGCTTTTCTCAAACCCCGGCCGCGAGTCGGGAACAATGTCGTTTTAGGAAGCTGTTTGGCGGTTGCTTTCGTTCCTCACCACAACCACCCTCAGCCAGCAGCTCTACGAAATTGAGGTCGCTTATGGACGGAGACAAGAATCGTTGGAGCTGTTAGCCCCCCCCCCCCCCCTTTCTCCATAGCGACTCAACAAACATCAAGATTTTATGTGATGCTATGCCTGAAGGACTGAACGAGTCCAGGCATGCATGGAGAAAGCTTTCTGGAAGTGCCAATCCGAGGATCAGTTCCCAATCGAGAGCGAGCTTCAATCCTACGGATCCCGCAGTGACCACAAGTACCGTTGGGGCAATCTATTTTATTTTTTTGCGATGCCGTTTCATCCCCTCTGTCGACACTGCGCATGCTGCTACTCGACCTTACCGGGCCATCCCCGAGCTGAATCGCCAGGTGTACGGGGCCAAGCACTCGCTTTGAGGGCAAAGTGGGACATGTTGTGCACCTGCACCTTTCCAGCAGATGCCGGGCCCAGACTGGCCCATAACGCTGAGTATTCTGGTATCGCCCGGCCGCTCGATTTGGACCTGGGGTTAGTAATGCCGTGCCCTTCAGGAACTCGCGATGGGGTCCTAGCATGACCTACGGTTGTTCTCTTACAGAACTGTTGCGGATGAATGAATCAACCACCGAACAGGATTCAAGTCTGATGGCCTTTGGGGGCACAATAATTCAAATTCCGGTTGTAACCTTTCTTGTTCCTTCTTGGCACCTGCATGATGACTTGCTCTACAGTTATGAAGACCCCAGGCGATACATCCAACTCCAACCCTTGCCTCCCTTTCCCTCCTGTAATTTGCCTGTTTCGCAAGACCAACAGATAGGGGCCAATGTCAGAGGTTACCAATCCTTACAGAGCAAAGTCTTTTCATTGACGTCTGGTGGGGCTTTGTCATACCTGCCACCGCGAGACGCAATGGAGAGATGCGGCCGTCTGCCTTCCAGGTCGCATTTGGATGCAATCAAGTTATCGTCCCCTGGTTTCGTACACAGCCAAACCACACAGACTTCCTCTAAAATTGCGACTCTTGTCAGAAGAATGCTGGCTCCAACTGCGGCATGTGGCACAGACAGCCGCAAATGGATATTGCAACGGGATCATTTACGGCGTCCCAAATTCGACCCTCTTCAGTAATGGCTAAATGAATCTTTCTGCCACGTTGCTTGTGGATCCGAGATGACCATGAGGTGTCAATAATCCCCTTTTCCTAATGCCTTTATAGAATTCAAGCACTCGCCGAGTGGCTTATCGTTTGGCTTGCCACTTGTAAGGTAGTGCTGACTCTTTGAGTAAGAACCCAAAAACATCGATGGCGTTGGGCATGGCTTCCAACATCCGCAAGAGAGCCTCTCAGATCTAATACATAATATGTAAGTCGCCGCTAAAATGCCATACCACCCATTGAGCCAGCTCTTTGGTTCAAAATTTCTCGAGCACCATTTCGGATATACCCAGGATTTTCTCGATTGGCACGAGGACAAATGCTACACTCTGTGACCATAAGTCACCGTAACACAGCCTGCTTCCGCTGTATTGTCCACAAAGTTGCGTCATAATAACAGTTGAGACTTGTAATGCAGGTAAATCCAACATCAATCTTGAATGTAGAGTAGATTGTGTAAGGAGGCGTTTTATCGCTCTGTCCGTCGCTTTGAGGGGAGAGTGATAGACTCTTTATCTGAGAAACAAAGCCATCGGCCAAGGGGTTTCCATATAATCAGCTGGAAATAGAGTTTTTCTGTTCTACTCACCGCCTGTTTACCAGAACCACGAATCTGAAAGGGGGCCCGTGAGCGTTCAACTGGTGAGATGGCTTCAGTATCCCCGCCTTTTCGCATTTTTGGGGGGAGGGAGGGGTTGTTGTTGTTTGGTTGCGGGAGAAACGATGTGGATGGTGTGGGGAGGACAGAGTGTTTCCGTTGCTAGTTCGTCGGAAACAAGGTTCAATGACAGGGAGCTGTGAAGACCGAAGACGAGGATCCCAAGGCCGAGGAAGATTAGGATATCATGGCGTGGAAAGAAGATTTCGCCGGGACCTGGTCGGCCGCCCATTGGCCGACTGGTCCAAATTCACAAGGAACACGAGGCTTATAAAGGACGGTCGGAACCCTGTCGAGTACGGGTTCGGCTCTGATGAGATGGTGGTGAATTGGTAATGGCTAACCGCGTCCCTTAAGATTCCTTGCCTCAAGTTTGGCAGGTCAAGGGGGTACTTTATGGCAAGCCTCATAATTCGATTGCTGAATGATCAGTACCAAAACGGACTTGGGCGTCAATATCGGAATGTATATTGAAACTTTACCATTACGGTACGCATTCCCAGTCTTTAAAAGCCTGTTGCCACCAACACGAGTACGTACTCTTACATAGCCATAGCCAGTCCGACAGCACATTCCAAAGTAGAGTAGCTCAGTCTACTGTAAACCTATGAATCCGTCCGCTTAAGGTCCCCAAGAAGCCCGATAAATGGGAGCCAGCAGCTTACATAAGATCCACACCAAGTCCTGACGAACCCGAATCTTCTCCCGCGACATAAAGCAGGCGGATCTATCGACCATTCAGGGGGTATTGTGAAAGAAACCTAGCCTCCAACGCCATATCAAGGAGAAAATTTTGCTCCTCTGAAGTGACAAAACTCCCACCCAGATTAAAGCAGCACGGCAGCATCATGCTTCCTTGACTGCTTCTATAATGCTGTACTCCCACGCGGTATTCAGCCGCTCACACTCCTCGATGATGTCGGCGTGCTCCCACCACCATCTGTCGGCAGTGATGTACCGCCCCCAGACCTCTTTCCAGAGCATTCGGCCGACCATGCTGCGGAGCTCCTGCTTAATGGCTCTATCTGCGGGCTGCTCGTTGTCCGTGATGGCTGTATCAGGTTTGTCGGTGAGCGGTATGGCAGAGAACTTCACTGTGGTGATGGTACTGCCTTCAGCACGGAGGGAAGCATCTGCTAGCCAAAGAGGGAAGAGTTTGCTCGGGTTCATGCATCGAAAGCTCTTCTCGAGATTGAAGACCAAATTTTCTTCAATCCATGACCGCATGAGAGGACCCAAAGTGCTTGTGACGGGGAGAGGGTCGATCAATGTAAGATGAAAAGTACCGCCAAGGGCGAGGCACCGATGTATGTTCTTGAGCATACCGGGAACTTCAGGCGATGGTAGCATGGCCGGAAGGGCTAGCGAGTAGACCACACCAAACAATGATGGAGCCACCGGGAAGGCTGACGGGGAGATTGCCGGTACGAGAACCGGATGTATGTTTGGGAAGAGGGTATGAGACAGCGGCGCAGAAGACAGGTGATAGACCTGTTTATTGAAGTGAAGAGCAGCCAAATATGAGGTGGTCGCTGCATGAGTTAGTCAGGCCAAACACTAGAAGTCGCTTTTGCGTACCTTGAGTCTCGTAGAGCGCAAGAATCTTCTTCGCCTTGGCCGGGGTGATCTTGTTGAGTGGAGACCTTGTTTGATCTGGACCGGTCGACTTGTCCATGTTGTGTAAAGATGACAGCATCCACCTCTTTTTCTCCATCTCAAGCTCCTTGTAGAGATTGGCATCGGTCGTTTCACCCCATACCTCCTTCAACCGTAGAAGACGTATGCTGTGGCTTGCGGCGGCCATCCGCCTGATCTCCCGCTGCATCCCATTTAGGTCCATTGACATTGCTAGCCCAGTCTCGAGCTCCGGTATTTCTCTGATAGCGTCCTCATTCATTGGATTCTGCACTTCCGGCGGAGGGCCGCAGTCCCACGCATCGGGTGGCTTCCAGGCGTCCGGATTGTTAGGCTTGAAGGCCGTGGTCCACGAAGCTACCCGCTGCAATGAGTTTTCCGAAAATGTCTGACCGGGAAACAGATTGACGGGCGTATCAAGTACAGCTGGAATGAAAACAGGTGAAACAGCGGTCCTGTAGCCTTGTTAGTGGAGGCCATCAAGTAGCACTGCACAACTTACTGTATTGCCGGAGAGCGAGGAGGCGTCGGAGGCTCCTCTTTGACCGGTTCTGCCGTGATCGTAATTTGTGAGACCATGCCCGCAATGTCGTTTTCAATCGTTCGAGGCAATACGGTAACCTCGGTGCTCTTCGTGATGAACGACGTCGGCCCGAGAGTCTGGACATAATGGGCGCTCTTTGCCGCTGTGGATTCGGCCACCGACGTGTTACACGGAGACGATGGTCCAGCAAGCGAGGTATCTGTCCATTTAGAAAATACCGAGTCTATGAAACCTAAACATCAGTGAGCTGTGGTAAGGTTGTGGGGTTGGATTCAAGTACCTCTGTTGGATGATATAGGCGAACTTTGCAACGATTCAGCAAAGTGCTCCGGTAAATAGTTACGATCCACGGTAGTGACTGGACTGCAGGGAAGGTCCGCAGGCTGCGGCGGTGGTTCTATGACCGCTGATAACAACGAGCCTCTGTATGTGCTGTCGATACTCGGAGCTTTCAAAACCGACATGGATGCTTTGGTCGATGTAGGTGTAAGTGTCCTCTTAAGACTCCTAGACCCGAAGAAACTGAATGGTTTGTTGTCGGACGATGACGAGCTGCGAGTGGACATTGAGCTCCTAACCGTACGGGTCTTCTCTTTCTGTTCTCGCTCGACAGCTTTCCGCTCACGGTGTTCCTTTCTGGACTCCCTGTCGGGATCCGTCCACACGACCTCCCACATGGTGGGTTGTTTGCGTTGATGCCACGAAGAATAGTTGTTGATACAAGTGAAGGAGTCAAGAAGTGGTAATGATGATGCAGAATATACCCGAGCAACACCCTTTCTGGAAGTTGAGTCTCAAGACAGCAAGCTTGGCCCGGTCGATAAATCCCATGCCCTCAAACCGGAAGACGACGTAATTGTGAATGATGAGACCTGGGAAGGACTGAGAACGTAGACCGTCCTTAGTGTCTGAGAGGGCTAGAATGAAGTTAGGATACAGTTGCCGTCAGCGACAGGAAGACGCAGGAGTGAGAGGCAAAACAGTAGTGAGGACCGGGAACCCGCAACATCGATATCGAGGCAAAATGGAGCGCTGCAGGAAACGGGGGAATGAAAAAATCGACAGAGTAGAAGGGAAGTTGTCGTTGGGCGGGGCGGGATGGGTAGGATTGGGAATGGCGGTGATGATAAGGGTCGATTTGGGGGGGAAGGCAGGCACGACAATGGCCTAGGAGGCAGGAACTGCACCGATTGAGAAACGCCACTAGTGTATCATAGGAAATGCCCAAAAACTCGCGTCAATCAAGGTGGCAGAAGAGGCTGGCGGGAGGGAGGCTTGCAGACGAGGATGAAGACGCGGGACGTGGTGGCAGATGGCAGTTGGCAGTTGACATGTGCGAGTATCGCTTCCTGTTGTCGTTCTTGTGCATCGACTGCAGCCAATTCAATGCGCAGTGCTTCGCAGCGCAACAATGCAACGTGAGGTACGAGGTGACAGATGGCAACTCCAGGTTGATGTCGGCGGGAAACGGCAACAGCAACCTACCTCCCGTCCGTCGGGCCAGCCTTTGGTATCTGGAGAGCAAAGTCAGAAAGGGCTAAGAGCTGAGAGATCGCCTCGGAATGAATGGGTGGTCAGTCAAAGAAACTGTATTCGTACGGATAATACTGTCTCTAACAGACACCACGTCGACAGCGTGTGATCGTGCGCGCTCGTTTAATTAAGTACGGTGTCATGGATACCTAGGAAGCGGTTTACCAAGCTGGCCCAGTGCAGGTCCAGCTCTATCGTCATTCTGTGCTCCCCAGCTCGCCATATATTGAATTGGGACAGACACGAGCGGGCTCCTGGCCCCTCCCCGTCGCCGACAATCCATGCAGTCATCTGAGATTGTGTGGCGTCCTGCCGGTGATGCCCCTGGACGCCCGTCCAACTGGTTTATAACCATTGGGCATCGATCGGCCAGTGTTTTTTATTGTCTCAATCCATCCTGCTTCGCGTTGCTTTTTCCTAGACCATTAAGCAGGGGGGCAGGGGGCGGCATTGTCGGCTCGCCGTCGCCCACAAATGACTGTACACCCGGGCTCCTAGTAGCACCAATTACAACAGCGGCGACGTATGGGATCCAGCATCGACGGCAGGCAAGGCCGTGACACATTGGGAAAGGGGAATGGAAAGATCCGGCTCTTCATGAACCACTCTGTATCGTCAACGGGTTCCTGTCAGACAGTAAAATTCCATTGTCCAGCCTCCCTCGATTTCAGGCACGATATAATCCTTGCCACTCTTAACCGTCGGACGAACAATGGAACGTAAGGGCTGGGCAAGAAGGACGTGCGCTGCCCTGCCGTATGCACTTGGCGGCGGTGCAGGTGGAATCTTCCGGCAAATGGGCCTGCCTCAAGCTGGATTGTTGGCCGCATGGCAGAGCAAGCCTAGATGATATCACTAGGCTGCGACTATCGAGAGGTTCGCGTCGAACCGTGCCTGACTGGGTGCTAACCATATGGTTGGAATCCGGTCCAGCTGCTGCTGCATGCCATTCGTGCCGCACAGCACTGAGTTAGCCATGCGATTGAGCATGGACGGCATGTTTGCTCCATTTGTTCTGCAAAGGCCCATTGTACCATTACAGAAAGCTGCAAGATGCCTTCTCATCCCATGCCAGCCCCCTATCGATTTTGGCCTCGTGGTAAGACTGGCGAGGGGACCGTTGCACCGAATATCCCTCTGACAGACGCAGTCCTGTCCGTAGCTGTCAACATTGCAGTTTGTCCATTTTGTACATCCCAACTGAAATCGCTGGAGGCAGCTGTCGAATTCGTCTGCCCAGCTAACATGGTGGTGTTGCAACACATTCGGTATCCGCTCAAAGCGGACTCCCAAGACTTGTATTGGTTGACCGCTTGTTGGGAGACAATAGGATGAGGCCGTACAAAGTGAGAACGTTTAGTTAGGACCATGCAGGCATATGGCTAGGGCGCGGGCGAGGCTAGCTGGAAAGGTACGGTGGTGGCATTGGTGTCCAATCCAAGCAGGCTATATTAGGGAGTGAGATGGAGTGCAAGGCAGGGCCGGAAGGGTGCCAGGATTAAGTCGACGCGATGAGCGACTTTGGGTTGGATCCAGGGCGGGTGGATCTGCAGGGAGACGGCAATCCAGAGCAGGGCTCCCCTGAGCTTTAGGTGTTCTAATCCAGCCCCGGGGGGCTTTCACGTCTCTGAGTGGCCAGGTTTCAATGTCCCGCAGGAGTGGCACCGCTAATGGGACCGTGTCAGGGGACTGCGGGGCACGTTCTGGTAGCCCAGAATGTCGCTAGGCCCTAGGGGCCAGTTACAACTCCACGATGCATCGCGCGGCCAAGCCCAGATAAGCCGCGTAGTGATCAATACCACCCTCCCTGCCCTCGCAAGCACTTGCTGCGGCTGACCTAACCTCTTTGGGAGAATATACTACCAACGACGTGAGAAAGCAAACATGTTGCCCTTTGCTTTTTCCAATAATGGTCAACCCAACAAGATCCCAACTCGGTTCCAGCAAGAGTGCCAAAGGGCTTTTGTAGCGGCCATGCCCAATAGAAGACCATCTTCGGTCTGTCTCGCTAAAGGGGGGCTTCCCCTGAGGCACCGGTCAATACTTTGCTACCGACTCGAAATTGCCAACAGGCTTGGCCGCATACACGTCCAAGCATCTCCCTAACGTGTTCCAACTCTCTGGCGAGGGGGACATCTCGGATCACAATTGCCCAGTGCTAGCAAAAGACAGATAACCGACGCCGCGAGACTACGTAGTAGGTCTGGGACGGGCCATGAGTGGTTTATGGCCGACGTCGAACTCTGCCCGGTGTTGAATGATAAATAAGCGAGCGAGGAAAAGAGCGACTTTTGTAGCAATGCATGATGCACAGGTAAGGTACGACATGCGAATGTACCGGAACTGACCAGTCAGGAGGCATTCAGTCAGACCAATAATCGCTGCAGGACTGGCAAGGCCAGCCGCAACAGCAACCATTTCATACAACGGCCATCAGGGGCTGACGCGAGAAAAGGATATTGTCTCAAGCTCGATAGACGACAAATTTCCCGCCTGCGATACAAAGTACCGGTGGCTATCCTTGGCAGGCCATGGAGGAGTTTCGAGACATGTCTCGCTTGCCGGGTACAGCACAGAAGCGGCAGCCTGCAGCCCAGAAATTGGCCCATGACCGCGTTTCCTGCGGCAGTCGTTCGCCATTTGGATTGGGGGCAAAGGCGAGCAACCAGCTTTGGGAGGTATAATCGGGGAAGGGAGCGGGGTTAGAGGAGATGTTGGAATATGGCTAGGTCGAAGAGGATGTGGGTCTTCATTAAAGGATGAGGTACGCTTCTTATCACGATACTGTCACGGAAATATGCGATACCGATGGTAAAGTTTTCGAGCTGTCAAATGCGATGCCTCATTCTTGAGAAATGGCATGTTCATCCGTCGTCCGAGCGGTCTGGTGGCCAGGACTAAGGCGCGTCTAACCTGACAGCTGGGCTGAAGGTCCTTGAAGACGTCGCGCACAGATGGAGTTCGTCCCTCGAGGGACTCGGCCTCATGAACCATTTGATGGTGCCGTCTCCTTCAATAGCCCCTTCAAACTCGTACGAGAGCGGGCGGTTGGATGGCCGGCGCATAGCATTCGATGATTGGTCATGAAGAGGTCAATGATGTGGTATGAGTCGGACCAGAATCCGGCTTCGACGCCTTTGTGGAAGCTCTTTGAAGCGTGGCCACACATGCCAAACTTCCGCGCCTCTCCCTCCCCGTGCTCTCATTTGACTGACAAGTCGCTGCACCCTTGCCGTCGTGACGGCCATTTAGCTAGTGTCTGCATGGACGTGGATAGTAGTAGTGGCGGCCTGGACCTTCTCTCCCGCTGGCCCACGATTTGGACTTCCCGTCTATGCCCTCCACCTCCACGCGGCATTGGCGCTGCAGGAAAAAGAAAGACTGGCACGCCTTCTTTCACCGGCGTGCCTTGGGTAGCAGGAAGCTAAGGCAGGGTCAGCTACCTGAGGTGAGGCAGGTATGTAGGTAGGTGAGGTGCCTCGGAACGCTTCCAATGTCGTCCAGGGGATGCAGGTGATGTAGTAGACCTGGCATGATCTGGCAAGGATATAATTGTTCATGCCACTTTCGCCCCCCCCCTTCCCTAGGCATTCCATCAACGCTCCTTCACTTTCTTCTTCTTCTCCAACGGTCCCGCTGCCTCTACTTTCTTCTCTTTCCCAGAACAACTCTTTTCTCGGTCTTTCCTGCAGGACTTGGTCTGCCTTTTGCCTCCTTCCCGCCTTGCCAGGGCAGCTCGCCTTACCCTGACCTCCCCATTTTCCCATTTCCTGATTCTCACCACTTGAGCCAACCACCTCTCGCCTCACCTAGCACAAGAGTCTTAGACATCTCAACCTTCTTCTTTTTGTACTGGGTCTTGTGTCACCGACTCCTCACCACTACCACTCCGAGTCGCCCTGACGGCCGTCCACCGACTTTCCTTCATCCATCACCCAACCTGAGCAACATGTCGGCTCACTCCAACAGGTCGGCTCATTCCAACATGTCGACTCACTCGAACATAGAGCGCCTGGAACACGCTGAGCCGCCTGTCCACCACTCTGCCATGCGCCGAAAGTTCCATGGCGCCTGGCAAGCTGTCGATCGTTTCGACAAGACAATCTCTTCCTCTACTTTTGGACGAATCTTTAGACTCGAGGGAAGCGGTCATGTATGTTCTCACACCTCGACTTATTGATGTTGCTTACCCCGTGCAGCCTAAGGAGATTCCCGACTCAACATTCCTAAGGGAGATTCGCGCAGGCGTTACCACGTTTGCGACCATGGCATACATTATTGCCGTAAATGTGAGTGGGCATTTCTACCGCATGGGCAGCACACTAACTGCGCAGGCAATCATTCTTTCCCAAACGGGCGGCACTTGTGTCTGCGACTTGGAAAACCGAGCCGACTGCGACACCATCGACAGCTACAAGGCGTGCAAGGAGGGTGAGCAGACCGGCATCTTGGTTCGAGCAGCACTGACTTTGCAGCTGTCCGACTGGATCTGGTCACCGCGACAGCCGCCATCGCTGGTCTTGCCAGCTTCATCTTCGGCTTCTTTACCAACCTACCTGTGGCGCTCGCGTAAGTGTCTTGCTCATGGGAAATCCCGCCGATCCAGGCGCTGACAAGACAGTCCCGGAATGGGCCTTAACGCATACTTTGCCTTCCAGGTTGTCGGACCTAACGGTTCAGGCGCCATTCCTTACCGAGTAGCTCTAACGGCAGTCTTCGTTGAGGGTCTCATCTTTATCTTCCTCGCCCTGACTGGAATGCGCCAGTGGCTTGTCAAGCTTATTCCCGCGACAATCAAGACGGCAACCGGAGTCGGTATCGGCTTCTTCTTAACAGAGATTGGGCTTTCTTATTCGGCCGGCATCGGTGCCATCACTGGAGGCTGGAGGTCTACCCCGCTCGCCATTGCCGGGTGTCCGGTTGAGATGATTGACCCCGAAACCCAGATGTGCGCGGGCGGGATCATGTCAAGCCCAAAGATGTGGACTGCCATATTTGCCGGTGGTCTTGTCACGGCCTATTTGATGTCGTTCCGAGTCAAGTACGCTCTCATCATGGGCATTGCCTTGGTTTCGATCTTGTCGTGGCCGTAAGTTGACCCCGACCATCAGTTCGACCCCGCTAACTTGCCAGGCGGAACACATCCATCACATACTTCCCATATAATGAAGAAGGCGATAATCGGTTTAACTTCTTCAAGAATGTCGTCTCGTTCCACCCCATCCAGCACACCCTTAACGTCCTTGACTGGGATGTCGCCAAGAACGGTTCGCAGTTTGCCCTGGCGCTCTTCACCTTCCTTTATGTTGACATCATCGATGCCACGGCCACCATGTACTCGATGGTACGCTTCTGTGGTGTGGTCGACCCCAAGGACGGTGATTTCCCTCGCTCAACCATTGCCTACTGCTGCGACGCTGCGTGCATCTCCATCGGCGCGTTGTTTGGGTGCTCTCCCGTCACGGCCTTCATTGAAAGCGGCGCGGGTATCGCAGAGGGTGGTCGCACCGGACTGACGTCCATGACTACCGGTCTTTGCTTCCTCATTTCCATCTTCTTCGCCCCAATTTTTGCGTCCATTCCGCCCTGGGCAACTGGTTGTACGCTCGTTTTGGTAAGTCTCTCCGTTCTTACTGATTGTGCTGTCTCTGACCTCCATAGGTTGGCTGCATGATGATCCGTCAAATCACCCAGATTAACTGGCGGTACATTGGCGATGTTCTTCCATCGTTTGTCGTCATGACCTTCATCCCGTTCTCCTACAGCGTCGCCTACGGTCTTATCGCGTAAGTCTAACGCTGGCCGAACCCCACCCCAAATCTGTAGCTAACGACACTAGTGGCGTCTTTGTATACACCGTTCTGAATGGTCTAATCGCTTTAACTGTATGGCTTTCTGGAGGCAGGCTCGAACCCCGTGAGTACGACGCGAAGGAGTACTGGTCTTGGAGGGGCTCCGGTAAGAAGCCCTGGTTCGTTCGTGCCGTCCGTACCAGTTGTTTCAGCTACGGTGACGGCGACAGCAAGCGATCGTTCAACATGCAGGATATCGACCATGAGAGCTCCTATGGCCGGGGTTCGCGGGTGGGTTCGACGCACCAGAAGGATGATGGCGTTCACACGGTGACGATTCCACAGCGGGCTGCCACACCGCATTCCGTGCACTGAGGGTACTCTGTATAGGGCTTTGATTCTTCATTTGTACTACTGGTAGGGTGGGTTTCATGTGAAGATGTTGTGCTAGGAATATTAGCAATATTACTTGAATTCAACTGTCAATAATTGCAGATGGCAAGATGACATCTGAATAGCGTCGATGTGAAGACAGAGTGATTCAGTGATTTTAGGGTACCCCGGCGAATCATTGACCCTGGTCCCGCCCCTCCGTGACCCACCACAGCTCCGGCCTTGCGTCAGTGGCCAAACTGCTTTGTCCCCAAACGTTGAAGCTCCAATGCCTAGCTTACCAATTCCTCGTCAATCGCAGACCCAATCCTCCGAAACAATCGCAACAGAAGCCTCCGTAGTTGGCAATCTTCCTTGTAAACCACTGCGAGCGGCACCTTAATCACCCAGCCATATCTTTCTCCCTGGGAGAGCCTGCAAGATGAGTGGTGGATGGAATACCAGTATGTAGCCCCTCCAAACACTCCCGAATTTCACTAACTCTTGCAGTCGAGTCCGACGCAGTACGTGACTTGATCGATACCGCAATCGCCAAGCTAACCGCCTAGGGCGTCTTCACCTACCTCCTCGAGAACCTCGGCGTCAAAGGTGTACAGTTCGAGGAACTGCTGACGCTCTCCCCCGATGAGCTTGCCCCACTACAACCTATCTATGGCATCATCTTCCTCTTCCGCTACCCGTCCGAGGGCCTACCCGCCCGATCGCAAGAATCTTACGACCACGACGCCGCCGAGCGCCTTTTCTTCGCCCAACAAACGATCCAGAATGCTTGTGGCACACAAGCGCTCCTGAGTGTCGTTCTCAACAAGACGGGTGACGTGGACATTGGCGACAAGCTCTCAGAGTTCCGCGAGTTCACGATGGTCCTGCCGCCTGAGTTCCGCGGCGAAGCCCTCAGCAATTCAGAGCTGATCCGCGATGTGCATAACAGCTTCGCAAAGAGCAGCCCCTTCGTCGACGAGACGCAGAAGACAGGCGAGGCTGAGGATGCCTTTCACTTCATTGCTTACACCCCTATTGACGGCAAGCTGTACGAATTAGATGGATTGCAGCCCGCACCCATCTCGCACGGCGCTTGCACGGCCGATGACTTCCCCGCAAAGGTGACGCAGATTCTGCAGGAGCGCGTGCTCACATACGCCAGCTCCGAGATTCGGTTCAACGTGCTAGCTATGGTCCGCGATCCGCGTATCGCTGCCAAGGAGATTGGAGATGTGGAGACCCTCGAGCGCGAGAACGAGAAGCGCCGTAACTGGCGGTTTGAGAATGCCCTGCGTCGGCATAACTTCGTTGGCTTTGCGGGCGAGGTGCTCAAGGGGGTAGTCGCGCAGAAGGTGGAGGGCGGAGATGCGGGATACGAGGCCTGGATCACAGAGGGCCTTGAGCGAAGAAAACGGGATGAGGATGCGGTGAGGTTGAGACGAAAGATGGGCGGTGGAGGCGATGATGACGAGGAGATGGTCGGTTGAATTGTGAATGATACCATTGATAGAGGGTAGAAGCGCGATCGAAACGTCATTTGCACAAGCATAGCTTGGCCCTGAATAACATACATCGGCGAATCTACCGAACAGCCTATCTACTGCTTGCTTACCAGGCCCATTCCGGTGAATCCTATCTGGCAAGACGGGCCGGTGCTTGTTATTCATTATTGAAAATCCTTACCGGTCGTCGCGAGTAAGGTTAAATACGGATGGGAGGCTACCGAAATTACGTTATGAGCAGTCTGCCTATGTTGTGTCTATGATGTCGCTTGCCAGTATCAGCAGGGTTAGTTGTCATGGCCACTACAGAAAGGACTGCCTGCTCTCGACCAGGATTGCCAAGTCATTATCGCTGACGAGAGCATGTGCCTTGTCTTAAAGCGTATGAATTTGTTTGGTTCACCTCGCAGACCAACTCCGGGTTAAACAGATGTATCTGTACAGCTGCAGTTCCGATGGCTCGCCTCACTATGGAAATGTAGACTCCGCATCACTTTGAAGCTTCTCGGCCAATGCTGCACCACTCCTGTGACAAAACTCAGTCTGCTGCGATAACCACAAAGCGCTCTCCCACTGCATCGCGACAGGTCAACTAGGACCTCCGAAAATACTCAGAGCTGCCAGTCAAGAACTCACAGTGAAACAAATTCCAAGATTGACAAGACCAGGCTTGCAAGAAAGCACTATATTCAGCGAATAACTGACAAGTATTGTGGTGGTGGATACAACGATAGACTGAATGTATGGTTATGCATAAATGGAGGTAGTTAGTTATCGGCAACTTTGAGCTCTGCAGAAACCTTATGCGCATGCTCTGAAAATGAAACCAAGCCAGACGAGAATTTCTACACAATGCCACCGAGATTTGGGCCATTGAACCTTGTGAGATACACTAGGCTGCCTCTCTGCCGTTTGTACAGCTCTAGTCGAGCCATCAGAGGTACGTCCCTCGGTCACATGGCGTTGACCATCAGTTAATCTCCATACAGAGCACGATGTGATCATATTGCGCCAACGAGGCCCTCGGGAACCAAAGTTTCACCTGTCAACCCCCCTGCGAAAGGATACTTCTATAAAACTCACCTACGGCGCGAAGGTCAACGGATCTGACATTATCGGCAAGGACTTCTCCGACTCGATCACCGACAGCGACGGCCGTAATGTGCGACTCCTAGAAGCCTCGCTAGCGCAATACATCGCAAACTCTCCACGCGTAGCAACACCGGTATGAACGACCTCCCCCACAACATATCAAAGCTCAGAAGCTGAAGGGGACAGGGCAGATCTACCCTCAGGATGCCAACCTCATTGTGTCCTTCCTCGACCTCAATCTGCCTGTCCCAGGCGAGGACCCCGACTTCGACGCTGGCCCGCCGGTTGAGATATTCGAAGCCGGAACGGGCATGGGTGCACTGACGCTCCACCTCGCGCGGGCGATGCACGGCGCGAACCCGCCCGTGCCGTCACAACTCCGTGACGCGTTGTGTGAGGCGCCATACGCCAGGAATACCCTGCCGAAGAAGATCATGTCAGACGACGGGGCGCCGGAGTACGACAACTCGCCGCATGCGCTCGAGTTTCCAGACCCAGAGTTGGCATCGCTGCATGAGAATCATGTGTCGAGTCGCCGCGCGGTCTTACACACCTTGGACATTAACCCGACCTCGAGTCGCATGGCGCATAGCCTCGTTCGCCATTTCCGCCGGGGACAGTACCTCCTCGACGTCGATTTTCACGTGCGCACTATTCGTTCCTACCTATCCTCCCGCCTTTCCCAGAACGGAGGCGATCCGTTCCTATCCCATGTAATCCTGGACCTGCCATCGTCGCAGGAGCACGCGGATGTCGCCGTCGACGCGCTGCTCCCAGGCGGGAAGTTGGTCGTGTTCTTCCCGTCCATTACCCAGATCCTCGAGTTCGTCGTCTGGGCCAAGGATTCTGACCAGCCTGTCTTTCTGGATCGCGTCGTGGAGCTGCAGACGTCGACGTCTGGCGGCGATGGCATGTTCCGGGACGGAACAGGAGGACGGAACTGGGAGGTGAAAGTTGTGAACATCCGCAAGGCGCTTGAGACCGGCGAGACGGGCGCTGCGGCGAGGGCGCATGTTTGCCGGCCCAAGGTCGGCACCTTGGTTGTTGGTGGTGGGTTTGTTGCAGTGTTTAGCAGGACGTCTCGGCAGGCGGTTTCTACTCTCACCGAGACGTCGAGTGACACAGTTGAAAAAGCTGAGCCATCGTCCGAGACACATGTGTGCTCTGACGAGGATGCTTCGAAGGCCCCTCTGTGATGCTTCTATTGAGAAGGATCACGAGCAGGCATTGTTTGTGGAGATGAACAACACACAGAGCTTTTCATTCCCGGTGTTCCTTCAACCTGGGTTCATCATAGTCCGACTTGTATTAGACACATGTAAAGTAGTGTACATCATAGAATGAATGCATAGACATAATAGACACCTTTATGTAGGAACAGTCCAAAAGGATCGGAACATTGAAAGAGTTTCATAATATGAGCACATTCAATGCATCTGACGGGCGGACGGACATAAATGAGAAGGGGAGCAAGTTTTGAGAGGAGTCAGCCAGTATGCACGCACACACACAAAAAAGGCAATAAAAACATACAACACCAGGTATTCGCTGGTCGTCACCGACCCAACTACTAATCCGGCCCTCACTGGCTTATCTATGGGAGAGCGGACGGGATCCCGAGTTCTCCAGTGGGTATGGTCGTATGTGCCGAGAAACGGCGGCAAATTTAACCATAACTTTAGCAAGATGATGATTGTGGCTTGATTCGCTTTTTGGCGGCAAGGCCATGGTAGATCACTGCCAAGCGATGGTCAAGCTGGGTTGAGCAGTAAATGATTATATTCCTGCAGTGTCCGGACGCTGATATAAATGTTAATTCATTAATGATAGGCCAGTGTTTTCGATACCTAGACAAGAGTTAAAAAAGGGCCGATGGCTTCCTTCAACAACCCGATGTTATTCACAGTGTACATACAGTGATTCAGCTCAAGCCAGCACGGAGCCCTCCGCTCAGCTTCATCATGGCGCCTACATAACCAACCTCACTCGAACAACCTCCAAACAACCATCCCATCCAGCTTATATAACTGGAGTTTCGAAATGGTCCTCTCAAGCGGCATAATGCAGCTCTCTATCCCGTTGCCTCGATCCCTCGACACTCGCATTCACATTCACCTTGACATCAAGTCCAAGGCGGCCACCCTCTTCCTCACCTCAGTGACGCAGGACGAGACTACAGGGCCGGCGGCATTGGGTTCTTTCGTTTATGCTCTGCCTAACGTAATATTTCGATCTCATATTGATGAACGAAATCCTGCTGACAAGTGTATTAGAGACTAGACCCCGCCCAACCGATCTCGACGGCCATCTATTCGGTGGAGTCGACGCTGGAGTTCACGACGAGAATGGCGAAGCTATTAGCCAAGCGGGCAAACATTCCAGTGTACGTCGGCTGCTCGATTAATCTGGGCGGCGCAGCGATGGGGCTCTCTGTAGAGGAGGAGATGGAGGCATTCCGGGCAATTGTGGACGTTGTTACGAGGAGGCTCAAAGGGGGTCAGCCGGTTGTCAACGGAGTCTCCTGAGATGTGTCCGGCAGGGAACACATGGCGTAGGGGGGGCATCTCTAGCTTTCCGCCGCGTAAACCTGACTATCTGTTTGCAGCTTACTATCGTCGCCACTTATTCGGGAAGGCGGCCCAAACAAGATTAAGTTGCCATGTTCAACTCCCCGAAGGATACACATGCGTATGGCAGGGGTGTGAGTATCACAGAATTTGGAGAGGCTGCGGAAATTTTTCAGACGAGTGCGACGCGGCTGACCGATGGGAACGTGAACGAGACATGTAGCTTCGGACCGTCAGGTACAAATGGCAGGGTTAATAGTCCGAAGAAGTAAGAAGCATGGTCATGAGCTCAAAGGAGGCTCTGTGCAGGTGCACCAAAGATGCCAAGAGTGCAGATCGATCAAGTTGCTATGACAGAGCATCACCAGCATTAGAGCTTATTTCAGTTCAGACATAAAGTTCGGCAGGCGATATCAGGATCGGATCAGGCCCCCAGCGTCTATTGGATTTGAAACATGCTGGTGTCACTACATCTCGTGCAAAAAAACAAAAAAAGGTCTACTGTGTTTCTAGAATATCTATAATCTACTCGCCGTCGAGTCCATGTGAGTCCATGTGAGACCAAGATGAGCCCAGGTCAGAGACCTATGGCTACCCTTTCTTTTTGTACCCATTGTTTTCTCTGGTCTTGTCTCATGGCAGAAGTTCGACTCAGGTCTAGAATACTTTCGAGGTACGCTCCGAGCAAGTCCTAAAAATGTGCACGTGCTGCTACCTCCAACTTGGGGGCTCTCCCTCAGCGGCACTAGCCCTTTCACTTTTTGGGTGATGACTCGGGAGAGCGAAAAACCATGAGCCTGCTAGGTCCCTATCAGGCGAGTGTAAACTCGAAAGGGGCGGCAGGTGGGCGGGAGCCCCTTGGCGGCGTCAGGTTGATGGGGACTATTGAGTTTGATCCTCACCCCTCGAGATTTGAGCACTTGACGGAGCGAGCTGGTGAGATCCTGGAGGTAGAGGACGGAAACAGTGAAGGATGGACGCAATGGGTTTTGTTCCTTGCGGTGCGTAACTATACACTACAACATGTACTTTTTTTTTCCGCCGCCGGTGCGATCATGGTGGAGTCGCTGCATTTTGGCAACATCAAAAAAACATGCAGATTGCTTGGGCCTGTGGTAAGGTATTGGTTGAGGAGTGTCAGATATCCGGACAAGAAAACGCCGAAAACGGGAAGGAAAAGAAAAGGGGTGGGGGGGGGGGGATTTCGTTCTGAACGAGAAAAACATCTAAGTTTTTGTCGAATTCCAACGAGGCCAAACACCGGCAAGATCAGGTGCCGTCCATGTGCTTTTGCTGTCTGAGATAAAAGTGAACACGGGGGAGACCTACCCTCCCACACCGTCGAACTGAGCAAGGGGGGAACGAGGGGTAGAGAGAATGAGTATGCACGGGCCACCTCTTCAAGACGATGAGCTTAGGTCGGGTTTGGTTTGATTTTTGGTGGGAGAAAGGAAGGTTGTGGTGTGGGCAGCAGCGCAGTGCAGCAGTGCAGGTGCAGCGCTAACAAGAATGGAAGGACTTACGGACTGGCGGACTGACACACTGGGGGCGGAGGTACCGGCAGGAACCAGCAGGACAGGGCACGACAAGAAGAAGACAAAGACAGAGAGGAGGGATGAGTTTTGCTACGTCCCACTTCCCCCTCTCCGTCTTCCGTCCCACGTCCACGTACCATTTTCATTTTCTTCTGCCCATCGCATCGGCTTTCTCCTGTTTCCGCTTCTTTCATCCTGTTGCTGTTGCTTGCCCCGGTCCCAAAACCCCAACCCCGGGCACCCACTGTATCCTGCACCATGAACACTCGACACTTCAAATGAACGTTAGAGGCGACAGATAGATAGGACCTTGTGGCTGACGAGGGGATGTTAAAATACATGGTTTTCGACCATTCAGCACCAGCATAGCACGTTGTTGGGGAAAGGCAGGCAGAAGGGCAGAGCGGACGACACCGTAAGACGTAGCTTCCATTTATTTCCTTGCCACAGCAGACGCATCTGCGTCTAGTTCTGATTCTGGTCCTGCTGCCCACCCCCGTCATTCCAATTTGTAAATGCAGACCAGACGTCCACCAAAAGCACAGAAGATACAGAGTACCTTTGGGTACCCGCAGAGGCACAGGTACCTTGGTGTGCGTCGAGGTAACATAACACCCAAGTGGGGAGGTACGCTACGGGGTCCAGATGCGCTACAGCGGATCACTAGCGCCGCAACTCTGTACCTTTGGACCTTGACTGGCCCAATACTCCTTCCGTGCCCTGGCTGGTGTCCGTGAGAGGTACCTTAGCTCACTGAGGTGGTCTTCTTCCATCCTTTACCCGTTACTCCGCCGCACCATAGTTATCGCGAAAAAAAAGCTGACAGGGTGACCCCACCATTTTACTAGTAGCGTCGCCAATGCCAACGCCCACTGCCCTCACTCAGAGTGCTGTGTCCTGGGCGAACAACTTCAACGACTGCCCCTCTCTACCTCACTTTCCGCCGTGCTCTCCAACAAACCCGACCGGCCTCATACTATCGCGTCGCCGGACCCCCCTCCGAATCCCGACTCCTTCAGCAGTCTTTTGACTTCCTCCCTCTCCCCCCCTCCAAATAGGCGCCAGTCATGGCTTGGCAGCCGGCCCCAGAGTCCTTGAGCCAGCTGGCCGCTTGCCTCAAGGACTCGCTGAGCGGCTTCGACAAGAATGCGCAGAAACAGGCAGAGCTTGTGAGCCACATCCCAGATCGCCCCGTTCGCCCATTGCGACACTTGCTAACCTCTCATTGATGCGCAGATGCTCACCCAGGCAAAGGCCTCCCCCGACATCAACAACTACCTCGCCTATCTTTTCTCCAGCCCCGAGCCACCGCAGGGCGTACAATGCTCCGTCCATGACTACCACCTCGTGCGGTCCGCCGCCGCCATCATGCTCAAGAACAACGTGCGCACCAGCTACAAGCAGATCCCCGAGAGCAGCCTGTCTCTCATCAAGATGGCTGTCCCCATGGGTATCCAGGACAAGAACCAGCAGATCCGCAACTACGCCGGTAACATTGCGACCGAGATCATTAGGAGGGGCGGTGTTTTGAGCTGGCCCGAACTGCTACCTCAGCTCCTCAGCCTCATCTCGAACGAGACTGGTCAGGTTTCCAACGAGGGGCAGGAGGGCGCCATGTCCGCCATGGCCAAGATCTGCGAGGACAATGTCAAGGTCCTGGAGCGTGAGCACAACGGCCAGCGGCCCCTAAACTTCCTCCTTCCCAAGTTCATCGAGGCCACCAAGAGCCAGCTGCCCAAGGTCCGCGCGAAGGCCCTGACCGCCATCAACGTCTTCACCCCGCGCAAGTCCCAAGCCATGCTCAACAATGTCGACAGCCTGTTGTCCCACCTCTTCGTGCTGGCCAGTGACCAGCACCCCGATGTGCGCCGCCAGGTGTGCCACGCCTTTGTGCAACTGGTCGAGACCCGCCCCGACAAGCTGCAGCCGCACATTGCTGGCCTGGTCGACTACATTATCAACCAGCAAAAGAGTGACGACGAGGACCTAGCGTGCGAGGCCGCCGAATTCTGGCTGGCTGTCGGCGAGCACGACGACTTGTGGCGCGCCCTGACGCCTTATCTCGACAAGATCATTCCCGTGCTGTTGGAATGCATGGTTTACAGCGGAGAGGATATTGCCCTTCTCGGCGGTGCATCGGACGACGAGGAGGAAGATGATCGGGAGGAGGACATCAAACCGACGTTCGCCAAGAAGTCGGCAACCAGGGGCAAGGGAGGCGAGGCTTCGGCCGATGCAGCACAGAACGGAAACGCTTACGAGAAGCTGGCAAACATGGACGACGACCTGGAAGAGGGCGAGATTGATGACATTGACGATGGTGACGAGAACCCAGACGAGCGCTGGACCATCCGCAAGTGCTCCGCTGCCGCCTTGGACGTCTTTGCGAGAGACTTTTCCGACCCCGTTTTCACTGCCATCCTGCCGTACCTGACGAGCAACCTTAAGCACGAGGAATGGCAGTACAGAGAGGCTGCAGTCCTCGCTCTGGGTGCCGTCGCCGAGGGTACTATCAACGCTGTTACTCCCCATCTGCCGGAGCTCGTTCCCTACCTCCTCTCTCTCCTCGAAGACAACGAGCCCATCGTTAGGCAGATTACCTGCTGGACTCTCGGCCGCTATTCCCAGTGGGCCGCAAACCTTCAGGACCCTAACCAGAAGGCCACTTACTTTGAACCTCTTATGGATGGCATTCTGCGCAAGATGCTTGACAAGAACAAGAAGGTCCAGGAAGCTGCCGCGTCTGCCTTTGCTAACCTCGAAGAAAAGTCCGGCAAGGTCCTCGAGCCCTACTGCATGCCCATCCTGCAGCAATTTGTTCAGTGCTTCGCCCGGTACAAGGACAGGAACATGTACATTCTCTATGACTGTGTACAAACGCTGGCCGAGAACATCGGCCCAGTCATTGCCCAACCTGACGCGATGAACCTGCTGATGCCTGCGCTGATTGACCGTTATCAAAAGGTCAGCGACGACTCGCGAGAGCTCTTTCCCCTGCTGGAGTGCTTGTCGTACGTGGCCATGGCGCTTGGATCTGCCTTCACGCCGTATGCGCAACCAATTTTTACGAGATGCGTCAATATCATCCACACGAACCTTGAGCAGAGCCTTCAAGCTACTAACAACCCCACCCTGGATTCTCCGGACAAAGACTTTCTCGTCACCAGTCTTGACCTGCTGAGTGCCATTATCCAGTCGCTAGAGGAGGACAAGAAGCAGGAGTTGGTGAGAGGTTCTGAGGGATCCTTCTTTGAGCTTCTCAGCTTCTGTCTGGAGGACCCCCAGGATGACGTCCGCCAATCAGCGTACGCTCTGTTGGGAGACTGTGCGAGATACGTCTTCCCCCAGCTTGAGAAGCACCTGTCCTCGGTTTTCCCCATTCTGTTGAAGCAGCTGGACCTTGACAATATTCTTGACGAGGAGATTGACAGTGGTTTCAGCGTGGTTAACAACGCTTGCTGGTCTGCTGGCGAGATCGTCATGATCAACAGCAAAGCTCTCTCTCCTTTTGTGCCCGAACTTCTCCAACGTTTCGTCGAGATCATCTCGAACCCCGGTGTGCAGGCTGCTGTGAGCGAGAACGCAGCCATTGCGCTCGGTCGCCTTGGTCTTCATCACTCCGAGATTCTTGCTCCCATGCTGCCAACCTTTGCCGAGGACTTCCTTACGGCCATGGAGCACGTCGAGTTTCTGGAAGAGAAGGCCACTGCGTTCAAGGGCTTCACTCTGGTTGTTGGGCAAAACCCGCAGGCCATGGAGAAGGCACTGCCCCAGCTCTTTGTCGCCATCGCGCGGTACCGGGACATCACCTTGAAGAACCCTATCAAGAGCGAGTTGCACGACCATTTCCAGAAGGTAGGTGCAACCGTGCCTGTTTTACCAGTGACGACGCTAACATGAGACAGGTCATCAATTTGTACCGACAACTGATTCCTCAGTTCAACGATTTTGTGAACCAGATGCAACCGCAGGACCAGCAGGCACTCCGCGCGTACTATTCTACATGACGGGAGCATGTAGGCAGTTGAACGTGCGTATGTGAAGACGACGTAAAACGAAAAAAATGGGCCCTTTTTCTGAGCGAGCTTTCTGATATGACATGGGGAGGAAAATACCACACAGGCGTCCTTTACGAATGAGTGATGACGACGCTTTTTGAGAGAGAGAGAGAGAGAGGATGAGCATATCAAGGGAGCAAAATAGGCTTGTAATTGGGTTGCAAGAGAGATCGCCACGAAAGAAAGAATCTGATGGAGTTGCAACGTGAATCATGTCGAGTTGGCTTTTTGCGACGAGTGATTGGAGGGAAGGCCGGGACGGTTGCTTTCTTGATACAGCATACCAACGGAGCCAGCATCTTGTGAAAGAAAGGGGATTGGCTCATGGAGCAGAGGGGGGTGTTCAGCCAGCCAAGTTGTCCTTGGGTACATGGACTCTTTATAGTCCATGTCTTGGAGGATCAGTAATGTGATCAGTGTGAAACCCGGGCTGGGAGACTCCAAAGGCTGGTAGGTGGGAGTTTCCAGGACAACAAATGGCCGGTGAAATCGAGAGTAGAACGCACACGGCCGACAGATGGTAGCGAAGGCGTCATGATGCAGCGAAAATCAGGGGTTAGCGTGGTAGATAGGTAGATAGGATAGATAGCTTAGCATAGGGTTACGCCAACACGCCCCACGGGGCCTGAGAATGGATGGGGTTTTGGCCTCTTGAGCAAGTGCCTCTTGTAACGAACATATGTCGCCATTTGAGGAGTATATTTAGGTACCGACGATTTGCTGTTTGGGGCTTCCCTGCGCTGGGCGCCTGCAACAACACGATGGGGCGGTAGGGTGTCGTGCAAAGAGCTTCAGCTGGCCACATTGCCTGCTGCTGTGCGGCACTGCCCCTCCTGTTCTACAGAGAGAGTTTGTACCTAGCAGGACTCCTCGGCATATGTTTGGCTTCTTTGGATTCTTTGACTTTCGTGGTCACCTGGCTTATATACATTTCGAGGGTCAATCAATCTCTTTGGAGCAGGGAGTGGAAGTGGGAGGGGTTTGAGGGTTGGGGTGATGCCTTGCTTGGTCTTGTTCTATCATCAATATTCATTATCGAATCGTCCACTCAATACGGGACTTCAGCGTACGTCAACCCGCCTCGCCTTAACACAATCTCGTCTCGTTCAGTTGTGTAAACAAACCCCCGCCCCGCCCCGCCCAATCCCAAACACACCGAAAAAGAAAAAAAAGGAAGAAAAAAGGAAAGGAAGAAAAGGCAACCAAAGTGAAAGAAACATTTTGGGAAGGTGGTCCCTGCTAGTCCCTTTCAGCGTGCGCCATTTCAGACTTGGCTTTGCTCAGCGCAGGGAGGACAAACCCCTGGATTGACAGCGCGGATCGCGTCCGGATCTGACGGCGCATAAGCAATAACGACCTTGCGCAAGAAAAGAATAAAAATAGAGAATGGGGGGTTGGGGGGTTGGGGGTTGGGGGGGTACAAGTTAGAATAGCAACTCTTTCCGTACACTCACTCTGGTTTAACTTGGAGGGCAAAAGGCGAACTGATCAAGACTTAGCTCGAAAGATCGAAGGAAGTGAAGATTCCTTACAGCCTATACACACTTGCCTCATCTCGGCTAGCAATAGGAACAAGACGCAGACGAGATGAGGAATAGATAACACGATGCTTCATCAACTTCTGTATATTCCTCTATTCCGCACAGCCCCTTTCTCTCTCGGGGGGGAATAGTCAAGCTAAAGCTAACTCATTACAATCCGACGCTCTTCATCCGCAGCATTTGCTATCCTCCGCTCCAAAAAAGTCATTAAATCCAAACACTGTCCAACTCAATAACGCGCACACGGTCCGACGAGGCAAGCCTCCATGTCGGCCTCGTAAAAACTTTCAATAAATCAATAAACGCCGCCCAATGCAGTTGTGGAGGACCAAGCTCCAGTTTCCCTGACTTATAGTCCCGTGAACGCCGAGGTGTTGTGTTTTGCATCAAACACGTAAACAATCGCTATGCAGTTTGGATTTTGGCCGATGTAATCCGTAAGGAGTGTGTCCCTCTCTTATCGTCCCTTCTTCTTCTTCTATTCGAATGCTTTTTGTTGGATCGTAACGTCATTATAAGGAGTGTGATGCAGTAGGGTATCATCCGATGCAGATAGTAGGGAACGTCTAAATTTTGGTGTGGTCGGGGGTATCATCTTCGAGAATTAGGAAGGAGTGTAGTCGTAGATTATTGCGGTAGTGGTAACCGTGTCAGTCGTTTGTGTTGTAGGGGAAAAGGAATGTCGTGGTTGATGCAGCGGCGAGGCTAGCTCGCACACCGTATTCGGCCGGAATTTTCTTCCAAGGAGTGTATTGCACATTGGCGTTTTGTGTCGATGCAGCAGGTATTAAAGGTGTTTTGAAATCAAGGGGTCCCAAGCGATGGTGGTGAAAAATAGAACTGTTCGAGATGGAGGGTGGGGGGCAAAGAAGGCTTACTACGCCTCTCGCTCCTTACCCTTCTCGTGGTTGAACTGGATAGACGGCGTCGAAGGCACCCATAGGTTGCGCGGCGGGAATGGTGCACTGACCGACCGCGGCGACTCACCAGTGGCAGAGGACGAGGGTGTATGCCGATGGCGCGGCAGCGGCATGCCATGGGTGACTGGCGACTCGGGAAGAGGGAGCATGCCGAACTGTTCGGGGTGGAGGAACGGGGAGGGGGGCAACGTATGCAGCGAAGATGCCAGGATAGTCGAGTCTTGCGGCGGCGGGTACGTAGGTGTGGTGGGCATCCTGATCGGCGGTCAATCCGGCATTCTTTGCAAGCGACATTTGTGTTGAGCCGTAGTGGTTATCGAGGGTGCCATGGAGATGGGGGCAGGGCCTTTCTAGATCCACACGGGCTGGGTGGGAGAGACGAACCCGACGCCAAAGTTGTTGTTGGAACCGCCGACCATGGGGGTAGGCATGCCGCTCATGTCGTAGCCCTCGTACGAGCCGTAGTCCTCGTTATCGCTGTACGCGACGGAGCCTTCAAAGGTTGAGGACGCCGGGCTGTAGCCGCCGTAGTTGGGGCTGGGGATGTTGAGATACTGAGAGTTGACGAACGGAGACGACAGCACAAGAGGAGAGACGCTGCTGGGCGGCGCAGACTCGGCATTGAGCATCTGCAGGGACTCGGTGCTGTAGCTGAAGGCCGGGTTGTGACCGTACGGCAGGTACGAGTCGCTGACGGGCGGCAATGGCACGGGCTCGCTCATGTAAAAGTTGGGAGGGTTAAACTGCGGGAACGAGGGTGTCCGTGCAGGCTGGATCCAACCCATTCGCGAGCGGAACTCGTTGACCGTGTCAATGGGGAACTCCATTAGGGTCAGGGGAGTCTGCAAGTCGCCGTCGAGGCTGCCGGAGATGTTGATGGAGAGCAGGCGGCGGGCAATCTCCTCAACGGGGCCGATGGAGAGACTGCCGAAGTAGGCCGCACCAATCTCGGGGAACAGACGCTCCATCATCAGCGCCACCGTGTAGTAGTGGGCAATGATGACCAGTGCGCTCGGAGAACCACCTGTCTGCTTGAGGTACATGACGGGCAGCCAGAACAGCCAGGTCCGCAGGGGACGAAGGCGCTCAAACTGCTGGGAGACGGACAAGGTCGGGCTGACCTTGCGGGCGCCCTTGAGGAAGCTGATCAATTGCTGAATCGACTTTGTGTCCTCCTTGTTGTGCTTGAGATGGGCCTCAACCTTCTGGAGCTGTTGCAGCGTCCGAGTGAAGGCGTCCAGGTCCTCCTTGCGTGGTTGGCTCGGTTTGTGATCCGGGCTGGGGGACGCGGGAGCGGTTGGGAAGGTGCAGCTTTCGGCAATAAAGTCGCCAAACTGGGACTCGTGCTTCCAGGGGTCCATGGCTTCGATGACCTAAGGGGCCAGAGTTAGCCGTGTGACTTCAAGCCTCGCGGCATTGTGTGTTTAGCTTACCGATGAGGTTCCTTGCATGAGCTGGGTCCAGCTTCGCCTGTGATGTGTTAGCACGGCCCTGTAGAGCGGCTGGCTGCAGGATGTTGCCTACCAATCCGTGGCTTGCCACGACAGCACGAGGGAAGCAGCCAAGACGGCATCCGACGTCTCGCGGTTGAAGGTGCCAATAGCCTCCTGCAGACCCTTGAGGGCGATGCCGCGGTGCTCGTATGCCATGTTGCCGACCAGGGGGCAGTCGGTGAGGAAGGCAATGTGCATGGCCGAGAAGGCCAAGAGTGCATGCATGACATAGGCGTTCGTTGCTCCAATCTTGATGATGCTGGTTCGGATCAGCATGGCTCCAAGCCAGGTGGACAGGTTCAACTTACGTTGGGATCTGGCGAGTCCAGAGGGTAAAGCCGTTGGCGTCAAAGGCAGCCAACTCGTCGCAGATGGAAGCCACATGGTAGATCAATCTGAGGTCCTCGGCGGAGAGATACTGAGGGTTTGGCGCGGGGTATATGTTGAGGTTGGGGAATGGGAAAAGACCCGTGTGTTGCCACTGCGAAATCGCTGCCTCGATCTCGGGCGTCCACATGAGATCCGGCTTGTCGGGAGTCGCTGAACTGTCTTCCGGAATGGGCATGTCGTTGTAAGGGCAGCGGATCTTGTGCTTGGTGCAGTTGCGGCTACTCATGTAAGCTAGTGCTCTGAGGAGAGGGATAGACAGACGGGGCATACCACTGAGGGAAGTTCTCATCGCATCTGATGTGTCGGCGCTTGCACGTCTCACAGCCCTTGCGGGACTTGGTGTGACTGCGGCGGGGAGGGCCACCACCGGGACCGGCCATTTTGAGCTCGGGTTGAACTTTTAACGAAAGAACTGGACATGTCAGTAAAGGCATGCGAGGCAGGGAGGGGACATGGCAGACATACATGAAGATACACACGGATTGAGGGCCGTGCGTGGAAAGCGAGTGTAGTGTCGTTACTGGGGAGTAGCGTAAGGCTGAGTCCCAAGATTGACTTTATACTGCCGACGGTGGAGTCGACGAACTGGAGCACAATGCAAAGGAGCAGGTATGCCCTTCAATGTGTAAGCGACCGGCAGCAGGTTGGTCAGATGCTTGGTGGGAGGTGCTGTGACAGAAGGATTGCCAAGAATGCCGCGATGCTCGATAATCGATCTGGCAGATTCCTCTCACGTCTCTTTCTGGGTCCCTTGGCTTTCCTTCTTTCTTTCTCCAGAAGTAGCTTCTTCTTCTTCTTCTTCTTCTTCTTCTTCTCCCAGTTCCTGATACTAGTAGCGATCGTAGGTGGGCGAGTTGTGTAATTCCCCGATTCCTTTTTCTTCTCGTAGATCCTCTGTTTCCCCGAAAAGCGAGTGTGGTTGATCAAAAGACCGTTGTTTAGTAATGAAGCATTTACTGGTTGTAAGCCGAGTTGTGGGAGAAGGCGGGGGAGCTATTGGCTAGCGTGTCCCAGAGGTGACGAGGCTGAAAACCGGATGTTGGCGATGGTTGCTTCAAGGCCGCCGGGGGTAGACTGGGCGGGTTGAGGGGGGGTCTTGGTTTCTTGCCCTTTTTTTCTCTCTCTCTTTCGGGTATCCTATGAGAGGGGAGGAGGGGGAACAAGTTGGGAGTTGGGCTTCGAGGAGGATGGTTGAGATTTGGCGGGGAAAACACAAAGGCGCAAAAGCGAATGACAGGAGTCAACGAGGACTTCCTAGAGTAGAGAGTTAGGAAAAAGCGAATGTGGTTGAGGGCAACTCGGGCGGCTCAACGAGGCTGATGATATTTGATGGTTGGTGTAGGCTGAGAGGGGGGAGACAGGAAAGGCGGCGGTAGATGGGCTGGGGGACAGAATCAGTTAAATAATGGCACCTCACATCCTAAGAGAGGCCGCAGCAGGCCACAAGCTCAAGCACAGGCTCAAGGTCAGAAAGAGGGCGAAGGGCGGCACACACGGTTGAGGTGCCACACCAGGTTCGGCCTAATCGGGTAAGACAGAGCCGCCGGGTGCGAAAGACGGAGCAGCCTGTGAGGCAGGGCGGATGAAAAGCAAAGGGAAGAAGTGCGGTGCTGTGCAGGCTGGTTGGTGCAGGCGCGCTCGCTCCAGGGTGTGGACGAGGTGTCCAGGTGCGCAGGCCCCATGTGCAGGAGAGGAGAGGGCAGGTGTAGATGCAAGACCGAGGACTGGACAAGACAAGATGGGACAGGGACAGGTGTGGACTGTGGAGGGGAGGGGCCGCCCGTGCTGGGGTCGCTACTGGGGCCAAGTAGGGTAGGGTACAACCCGTACGTACCGAGTTGCCAACTCTTACACCACAGTAGGGCAAAGACCGCTTCTTGGTGAAAGCGACAGAGGCCGAGTGCCGCAGTGGTGGTTCGAAGGAATTACCATTCAAACACAAGCAACAGTGACAGATTCAGCAGGTAGACAGGCTGCAGGGTTCCAAGGGATATGACACACTGGTCCGCCGGCTAGGGTCAGGCCTGTAGGAAACGAGGTGGGTGTGTTGGTGGGAATTGCACGGAGAATATTCGTCTTCTTCTTCTTTCCGTGCCGCCGTAGCGTAGGCGTATGAGTAAACCCGTAACAAGATGCCGATGGGATGGGATGAGACGGGACTCTAAGATGGGGGGATAAGAGCAAGGATCATGAGCATGGTCAGCCAGAGAGGTGAGATGAGGGTTGTCTGTACACAAGGTAACACTGGCGTGTGCATGGACTTTAATGCATGGGGGGGGAGGGGAATGATAATAATGATGGATGATGGGACGGACAGGAAGAAAGAAGGTGAGGGAAAAAGGACAGGGAAGGCAAAAAAGATACGTACTGAGAGGAAAGTCTCCTAACGGATGCTGAGTGTCTGATGCTTGATGCCCACGTCCTAATGTCGTCGGGGATGCAACGACGCGGAGCCCGAGCGAACCCAGCGAGGCATACGGCAATAGCATGAGATTATCACTAAGCTATTCCGCGTCCATACCTGTCAGAACGGCCGTAGGGGGAACAGTCCTAGACAGATACCAAAGAACGGCGGTGTTGTGCATGCGAGCAAGTGTTGTTTGTCCACAGCACCGCCTGTCTCCCCGTTCATCCGCCCAACCCGACCCAAAAAAGAGCCAAAATTAAAAATAAACCTGGGCCCCTCCTCCCGTGGGTGAGCCGGCTTCTTGGGCCCCCAACCAAAGGCGGCGGCGACACAAAAGGCTAACGCAGAGGGGGGAGAGAGGCAGGGAGAGACCGGGGGCCGGGGCGAAGAGCCACTCGCTGGGGGCCGCCAGTGGGAGTGACCGACGGCGAGCGAGCGAAAACAGGCGGTGGGGTGAAGAGAGAGCCAGTGTCCGGTACAAGAGACAATGATTGTTTGACTGAGAGATTGTGTTGTTAGTGCAGAAAGTGGATGACCTTTTTGGGTGTTCACCTCACCCTCCTCCTCTCAGGACCTTTTTTTTTTTTTTTCTCCCCACGGCTGCTGCTTGGTCTCCAAAAGGACTGACCACATGTGGGAATTGGCCCTCGTACCCTGTTTTCAGTCCATTTCAAATTCCCACCTCCCTCCTCCACACACCTCTCTCTCTCACCCTCGGCTCCCGATCCTAATCGAAACCGAGCCGGCCATTGGGAGCAAGCCGCCTGCCCTTGCTGCGCCTCCAAGCTGTTTGTTGCTTCGGTCTGCTTTGTTTTGCTTCACGTCCCAGGGTTCAGCATCAGAAACACACGCTCGCCAGCACTAAATCACCGCACCGCCCGACTTTCTAGCGCGTTCCCCCTGCTAAGCCGTTACCAGCTAGCCATGCGCGAGGTGGCTGGCTTGTCCGCCATCACATCACAAGGCACCGTTGCCTCTGTTACCTTGTCTGCCCCTAGCAAAGATCGGCTGCCCTGGCGCTGTCAGTGCTGCCGCTGCTACTCTTGCCGCTGCTTTCACTGCTTGTCTCCTTCTGGCATGGCTTTGTTACCTTTGCTCTCCCCGCTACCGGCCCATCATCGCATCACTGCATCGCGCCGCTGATGCCATGCCTTGCCTTGGCTGCCCTATGCCGCTCCGTATAGCTTCTATTCTCGACCCTTGCTCTTTTACTGAACCTCGCGGCCGCCACACAGGAGCTGGATGGGCGACGGGAGGGAGTCAGAGAATAGGAGGCAACGGTCAATCTTGTCCCGGCTCTGACCAATGACACGGGCTGAGTGCCAGGTGTCGGCAGGGAGCTAGTCAACACGATGGAGGCGAAGCAATCACCAGTCAGCGAGCATCGAATCTCTATCTGTCTGTGCCAGTGTCTGTGCCGGTGACTGACTCTACCAAGCCGTGCCAGTCATGGATGGCGTTTCCGTCCCATCCCATCTCTTTTGACCTCTGCCTCTTTGCTCTGCTCTGCCCCTGCGGATACTCATGCTCATGCAAACATGCTCGTGCGACGCGGCCACTCAGCCCACGCCAGAGCACCGCTCACCACCCAGCCCCAAACAACCACTACGCTCAGCTTCATGCACATTAGACTCTCCGTCTTTCGTGTGACACCCATCAGCAGAAAAGGCAGTGTTGAGCAGAAGCCAAAGTGTCCCGTCAGATCGGAAACCGGGCGGCAGCAGCATCCGCTGCTTTTTTTGTCCGTCCCAACCAACCAGCGACTCTAGTGTGAAGGCGGAAGTGAGGAATTCAGGGGCGCTAGACTCCAAGTCCACCAAAATGGCATCTCCATAGCTTCCATGAGCTTTCATGTATGCGTCCCGAGGTGTAAATCTCTCCACGGCCCCTCTCCGATGGGCCTTTCCGATGGGCCTCTCCGTCAAGCTGTGACTAAAGGTCATCTCTTCTCGATTGGACCTTGCTCGGTCGACGGCCCCCCCACAGCTGGCAGCCTTAGGTAATAGCGTTTGGCAATATTGTTGCGGGACCGTATGGCATGAAAATAGCAGGCGCGGCGACCATTGGTGAGTTGGATTCAGCACCGCCCAGAGTAACAATCCATTGCATCGGCACTCGCCATTGGCTCTGCTCGGTCTGCATCCAACTAGTCCCCCCTCCCGAGGGCTGAAAGGGTGCGCTCCCTGATGTATTCGGTCAGGGCCCGTCCAGGAGAACCGACATCGTCATGTGGACTCGAAAGTCCATGTCGCCCCCCATCCTGCATTTGTTGGTGTGGTGACATGCAGCATCGTCGCGAGAACCCAACACAAAGGTCCCGTCACCTTGACCCAGTGCTACACTTGAAGCGGTTCTCTCCGTGTGAGCACCCACAGCAAGTGGTCCTCTCCATTCCCAAGGACACCCGACAGTTGCTATAGTATTGACTGCCCTATGACCCCCGATGGAGCGGCCCTAGCACGGGGGGTCCAACAAATAGCCTCCGAAGGCATGGGTCGTTTACTGGCAGCGTGCCTGTGTATGTCTGCATTGCCAGTAGCGTGCGTTCCTCGCCGCTCTCTTGCTTGTGCAGTTCAATTCGTTCAACCTCGTCAGGACGGAAGCTTCAGCATCCCGAGGTTGCACACGCAATCGTCCCAAGTCGGATGACGACTGCTGTCTCTCTACCACCATTGTCTCCGGTTTCCCGCACCACGCCTCTAGAAGCTGACATGCCGCGGCGAGACCTGTCCAAACAGCAAGAGAGTTTCCATCCTATACCATGCCACAACCTTGGAGGATAAGAGGTCGGCTGGTGCCCCGCCCCAGCCCCTGTCTCTTGAAGACCAACCTTTCCCATCTCGACCGGATGAGGAAGGACCCTGTTGCCATTCCCAGCCCACTAGAACGAACCAGCGAACGTTATGCGGTCATGGATCATGCGCATCCGTGCGCCCCTCCCCCCTTGAGGATCCCATCACCCAGGCGGGCCTTGCCCCGTGGCAGGCTAGACCGGAAGAAGCGCGAGAGCGGTGCGGCGGCAACGAGAATGAGGGCGCCCAGCGTGCCAGAAACCCAGCTAGTGGGTACCGTCCTGAACGCGAAGGCCCATTCTGTATTTGAGAGCTCTCTCCGAGGCCATGCCGCAACACACCAGCACCGTCTCCGCGACACCAGAAACGGGCGGCTACCCAACCGGGTTACATCAGCCAGAGAGACCTGACGGCCATTAGAGACATGGTTTCAAGCCCTGTGCCGTGGCGTCCGAGCTTCGAACCACAGCAGTCGCACAAGTTCCTTTCCAGGACCTGGGTCGATGCAAGGCAGGGATAGAGGAGCAAGATCCACCGTCCACGGTATGGATCTGCTGCTGCCGCTGCCAGAATAAACCGTCAAGAGAGCTTGTGGTTTGTGCTTGTTTGGGGAATCAATAATGCGGCCATGTAATTATTCCCTAGAGTGCAGCAGCCGGGGGCATGTCGTCTCCCTTTGTTTTTTTGTTTTTCTCCGACTCACGTGCCCGGTTATTGTTCGCTGGGACACAGCCCCCTGTAAGAGAGACCTTTCTTCGAATTGGAGGGCCGTCCGTGATGCTTTTCTGCTGCTGCTGGGGCTGAAGATGTTGCCCCTCGGTTGTATTCCGATGCACTTCAGTTGACTGCCGGAGGCAACCGAGACGCGAACCCTGAAGGCCGCCCGGTCGAGTCTTGGGGCCAAGGTTTGACGTTATTGCTGTTATGTCATTGTCATTGGACCACTTCGCCTGCCGAAAGCTCTGCAAAGAAAAACCTTCACGATGGTGCCCCCGCTCTACTTCAGCGTCGAGCTTCACCTCGCTGGGTTCGCTAGCGCAGCTTTGCCCTGTCGCTTGGGACGCGGGTGGTGCATTCCTGCGGCGAGTCAGAGTATGGCTAGGTGGTGGAGAAGACTAATTCAAAGACAAAAAAACGTTAATTCGTTCCTCCCCCCCCCAGCAAAACGAGAGCGATGCTTTGGAGCTTCGTCTCAAGTAGAACGAAACTTCTTGGGAGGGTCTCTGTCTCTCGAGGCCTCGTCGCATTCCTTCCAAAGGCTCTCAGCCTGTCCCATTCAACGCTTCGCCGCACAGGGGTTGGGCTCGGGTTGCTGCTTTCCAGGGTCCCCTCTCTGCTCTTGGCTTCTTTGTTTTGAACATACCTCTAGCATTCTGCAAGGGGCTGGGAGATCGTGAGTTGCAGGGCTTCTCTCTGATCCTGGTTGGCTGAAACAGCAGTTTCTCGTGTCCAATTTTGGTCTCTCCTACCAGGGCATCATGCCCATGTTCTTCTTTCCAGCCCTGGGGTGACAGGCGTGGGAACCCGCCGTAAGAATGTTTCCCGCATTGTCGACGACGTAAGCATCCCATATAGCCATCGCAGTCCACGAGGCAGCTTATGCTACCTGATTAGCGCGGCCAACAACGAATCACCATCCTCTTTGAACCATCCAGCAGCGTGGCTCACGTATTGCTCTGTACTTCGTTCACACAGACTGGCCGGTCGCCCAGCGCGCGCCAAAGGCCGCCTGTTTTTTTGGCCCGCGCAAGTTCCGCTTCTCGTGCCTGACCGCCCCGTGTCTCCCCTGTCAAGCCTGTCAATCCCTGTCAAGCTGCCAGGGGTGGCCCTTCATGACACAGGGCGCACCGGGGACAGCGCACCAAACATTGACATGGAGTCGGTCAATAGTTGACCAGCAGCGGTGTGAACGTCGAAGTTGCGACGAGAATAACCCGAAGAGATATCACGGCTCAACTACACCCTAGTGTGCGTCTGGTTGGTGATGTGGGCGCCCCCTGGGCGCGAGGAGGATGGCCGCTGATCCCTATGCCGCCGGAAGAGTTGATGCAGGAACATGAAGCGCCAAAAGTCGGCGGTGCAGGAGAGCCTCTTCTCAGCCCATCTACGTATTTCCGTCCAAATGGGGACATGAGCTTCTGACAGCAGTACCGTGCTACGACACTTATTTTTTCCCTCTTCGCCGACGACTGAGGTTGCTGCGTGTCTCAGTCGATTGGCCGGCGGATGAGGGTATGTGGCCTGAGGCTCTAAGATGGCGGCCTCAAGTCACACACCCCATGTAAAGAGGCATGGTCGAGGGCATCATGACCTTGCCGGATGGGGCAAGGTGGGCTTCTATTCTTAAATAACCTTCTTTCGCTATCATCTGCGAGCATTCGGTCAAACTCGCCGCGGGCATCTGCTGCAAGTCCTCTTGGCCGCCGGGGGAGCTCATTTTACTGGCTCTCAGGGTCCTTTGGTTAACGGCATTGCTGATCTGGGACCACCATGTTCTTGTCCCCTTGGTACTGTCATCATTGTCATGCGTGTGCGTCCTACACGGTGACTTTGGAGACGCAACGTTCCATAACATGATGTCCATCGACTGACAATGCATAGCTTTCGAAAGGCACTTTGCAAGCTCGCTTACTTTGCCAATAGGCAGCATGCTGCCTGCGCGCGCCGCTCGCTCCGTACTCGGGCAACTTGTTTGATGATCGACGCCCGCAAACGCATTTGAATTTGGCGCAAAGGTGATGCTACGCTCGGGAAGTTTCGAGGTCTTGACTAGAGGCAGACGGATTGAAATCGGAATCGGCCCTGCAGATAGCTGATCTGACATGTCCCCACTACGACCGTCACATCGAGATAATTGAAACTTCTCAGGCGGGCACAGCGAGGGCTGATCGCTGTGTGATGGTGATAGTAATGGTAATAGTCGCCAATTACCATTGGCTCTGTAGACAACTGGGCAATGGGATACCCTGTGCGCATCATCGACCCGCACATGTAGGCTGAACGTTGTGCGAGCCGCGGCGGCCGGACGCGGTGAGGAGATGCATGGTGGTCCTAGGGTAGAGATCAACTTTGCAAAATTAGTCGCGCCATCTCGCCCACAATTGTTTTGCCATGCACACCATTTCTGTCCTATAGTACCGGTAATAGTGTACTGTGTATGTACATAGTATATGGTTTAGTCTTGTTTCCCTTTCCACCGGCTTTGGGAAACTCCCTCAGATCTGTGGGTACGGTAGTCTTTGCAGTTCGTCACGGGACTAGCGGAGTGTCGGGGCAATTGCCTTCCCCTATTGACCCGCCGCGGTTGTGCTGTAGTTGTGCATAGGCACAAACAGAACCAAAAGTTGCGGGCAGCAGGTCTCACAAATTGAAGGCATTCTGATGGCTGGAGGCGGTGAAAAAGGCAAAATGCCGAGCTACTGCAAAATTGCAGAGTGCAGGGCTAGATTAAGCAACGGGTTGGTTCGTCGGCATGGACTGAGGGGCTACAAACGCAGAGGTATACACGGACTACACGGAGCATGCGCATGCATGCGATGCCAACAGCTGGGACAGAGGTGATGGAGGTGATTTGTATACTGGGCCCTTCATTCAACTTGGACCTTGGCCAGGGTCTCCAAGGTTCGCTCCGTGTCGAGAACAATTCTGTAGTGCGGAGAAAATGCGACTCTGGATGCACTTTTGCTGATGAAGGTGGTTTATCCGCTGCGAATCCGAGCCGGGGGCATGGTGACAGGCCTGGGGTTTTTTGTGACGGGCAGCCATGCTGCCAAACGTCAATCTATCGTGTCTCGTCGGCCGAGTGACTGACACTCTGTTGGCGGCCGGGTCCAAGATTCCACAGAATGTGGATGGGGGCAGGGAATAATCAGAGGGCGAGAAGAGACGAGCTACGTCGGCAACTGTGCGGATGAATTTCCCTCACGTTGACCCGTCGCCGCCAGCATTTGTCGTTAATTATCATTAATTGCAGCAAAATTGCAGACAGTTCTGCTATCCTTCTGGAAAATGCAGGGCCGCCCACTCCACTGCGCTTTCAACGGCACACCGGGCACACTCGACAGGGGGTGTCGGAGTTCCACCGCTTAGCGGAGCAAGGGAATGTGAAGGGAGGCTGGTGACGGGGACGTATTCATGCCCTGAGTGGTAGGTTTGGATGATGGGGGGTGTGATGACTGTTTTAGTTGGCCGTGAGGTATCCGAAGTGTAGAGAGCATTTACCATGCCCTGTCAGCAGGCTGGTGCTCCGTAACGTTCAGAACTTTTTCTATTCGTACGAGCACAGGCACAGATACACTAGGTCGATACCTTGTGGTGACGGTTGATGTTGTGCATGTTTGCTAGCCGTCCAAGACAACGGTGCCAGCCCGGGGGGGTCACTCTCTCATGTCATGTTGTGGGTTTGGCGACATTATCGCTCAACATTAAGATTCCATTAGAGAAATGAAGTGAGGGCCCGCCTCACGTCGGTTGCTCAACCTTCGGCGTGATATGAATTGGAGTAAGCGAGGCCGAGGAAACCAAATGCACAGCGCCGAGGCACCACGGAGACAGCGTTTGAAAACTTGGGAGGTTAGGTAATATTTGGCTGGGCTATGGTCCCATCATGACGTCTTTTTTCCTTCGGTGGCAGACTCATGAGAGAATTTAGGGCTCTTGCGCCGGTAGACGCTAACCCTGGGGAAAGCAGCAACTGCCTCGTTGCCCCGACTCTTGGCCTCGTTCGTCGCACGGCGCGTCTTGCCCAAGAGCCCAAGTGAGGTAACGTGCCTTGGCTGCCTTGGCAAAAGACTTGCCTCTCAGCTCGCTCTTCTGCCTTCTATCGCTCGCCTGCCCCAAGACTACCTAATGCAACAAGGTGCCACAGTACAAAGCAGGACACCTTTTGCTATACTACATAGCATGTACCTACTTTGTCCCAACAAGGTTAGCCCCGCCGTCCTCAACGCAAAGAGCCGATTTGCCGAGTTCATCAAGCTGCCCCCTTCCGCCCCCGGGGCCTTTTTCACTTTCGAATTAAAGCTGTGGAAACTACAAAAGTGTGGTGCCAGCCGTGGTTGAATCAAGGCAGGAAGCGGACTGCATCTGGCCACTGATTGGTCACTGAGCCCCAAATCATGGCTGCCTGTTGCTAAAATTAGAAGCATCCAAGTTGCCAAATTGGGCTGCGCTAGCCAGTAGTAGCCGGTCGGTAATGGCGCCGTGGCAGGAACAGGTGAGTGGTGAGTGCACCTGCCTTGTGTACCTCCCAGACAGCCCTTACCTACCTTGGGCTGGTGCCAGATGTTGATGGGCCTGCGCTTTGCCTTCTTTTTCTAGCGTCTTCCGGTCCATTTCTCGACGTCCACATCTCGCCTACAGCAAGAGCAACCGCAACCTCACTCGGGGAACGGCAGGAAGACGCGACATCGACGGCCCCAATGCCTTGTTTGTCTTCTGAACCACCCTTACACACACTGGCAACCGCCGCTATGGACCTTGCTCGTGACTTTTACCTCGCCGGTCTTGGGTCCAAATCCGAAGCCCGACTTCCACTTTGTTCTACGCCCTACTTACCCACAACCTGACATCCCGTGCTACTAGACAGCCCATGATCCAACTCACCCCTTCAATTGCGTCTCCAAAAGTCTCCAGCCAGAACCCCGGACGCCGTTGCCAAGGCCCGGCCTGTACCAGCCTTTGGATTGAATCCCAGCGAACGCTTCCGAGGTCATCGCCGTCCAGCCCGCACATTCGACATTGGGTCCGCTCTTGGCCAGCTAATGTGTCTCCATGCCCCGATCCTCGCCTTTATTCTCCCCTCCCTAGCATTATCCCAGTCACAGTAGGGTCGCCTGCCTTGCTTGGGGAATGACTGGCGACTTGCATATATGCTATATGCTGTGGGACGGAGGCTACGAAGCCAGCCACCCCTCGAGGATTCTCAGAGAATTTTCGACACCGACTCGCGATCGGGGCTCTGGTATCTCTCGGCACGACAGCCGCTGGAAGATGATGGCAACCAACCGTTGGCCTCGTAGAATGAATCATGGCTGGGACGGCCTGACCAGCCTCCTGATACTAAACATGTCTTGGTTTGTTTCCCAGTGCCTAACGCCCTGGCTTGGATTGACATTTGCCTCTTTGACTCGCTCTGCGCTGTTACAATATCGCTCATTATCGCCGATACTTTACTCGGCACAGCTAGACAACACATAGTCTGCCTTTCCGCTATCCACCGGCCCCAGGAACATGGGCCACCGCAGAACAACCGCACCCCGCGGCCGTCGACGCCCATGGCTCGCCTCGGTCCTTGTTGAGCGCAACTCGTTCCCCTATAGGCATTAGTCGGGTCCGCTCTGTCCGCCGTCACCCTGCTGCCTCCACGTGCTGGGCAGCTTGGGCTCTTGTTCGCGAGTCTCTGTTGGCCGCAGTGCTGGTTAGGTCGCCCGTCCCCAACTTCAGGGGGGTGCCTTGTTCCGGTTCCAAGATCTTCGCCGTGCGCAAAAAAAGTTCCTGATGTTTTGTCGGACGACATTTCCATCTGCTGCACCTCAAGCTTGTCACGGCATCCGTCATCCGCCAATCCCCCCTCATTGGAGCCCCTTTTTTCCTGGTTTGCCCCCTTTTGGCATCTGCGTTCCAGCCGGAACGTCTTGCCCGATCTCACGGCGGCTTCTTGCACTCAAGGCTACAGATCATCAAGCAACGTTGTACGGCCGCTGTTGTACTGCGACAGCAGCAGCAAGATCATCCAATGCCTGTTAGTATGTTCTTCAGCACGCGCCCAGCTCCTGAGCGCAGCACATCCACTACTCCTTCGTTAGTTCACCACTTTGTGGTGTGTCTTGCGCGCTAGCATCCACAGTTGCAACTTCTGCATGCCTCGACCCCGAGATTGGCGAGATCATCGTCCGTCACCATTACGCTGCGTGGGTTTTCGCTTCCCGGCAGCAAATGGTGCATATTGTGAGACGTGAGGGAGGCCCGACCCTTGAGAAGATGAGCTGCAGTCCTGGTCTCTGATAGAGTACGGATCAACTCATCATCTCCCCAGAGAGGGTAGGAAGCCGTGTGCCTCGGCGAGGTACCTCGGTGATCATCAACCTGGATCACGATCTCTCGGGTCACAAGAACACGCTGCAGCCAGACGCGCGAGAATATGGTCATCGATCCGATCAGCATTATGTCATCACCATGTTACCGTTGCGAAACCCCGTCGACGGTCGACTGTTAGTCCCATTTGCCTGCCATGCCTGCCATGCTAGTCTCCTCGAGACCATTTCACAGAGGCCCCCGATTTCCAGCATCTCGGTCCGGTACCTAATTCTACTGATCTCTCTGCCCTGGCTCGGGAAATCTCCTATACCCCCTTCAAGGGCTTGCTTGATGCGCTCAAGGGCTTGATGCAGTTAAACTTCCGTTGGAAGGGCCCAACCGTTTGCCACCGTGGGCCTGTCCTGCTGCCCTCCAGACGTAGCTAGTGTTTGATAGGCATACGGGCAACCCGGTCAGAATCCGAGGTGGCGTGAAAGTCTCTGTCTTTCTCTCGGCTCACCTGTTCAGGAGTAGCGCACTGTGAGAGACCTTAACCGGCTCCAGGTGCGATATGCTTTAGAGGATGCTCTAGGAAGATGCCCCGGGTCGGTGTGAACCTTGTCGTAGCCTCATGAGATTCCAACTCAAAATTCAATCTATTTTTGAAGGGTGCGTATGGGGGTTGGTGTGCGGGACTGCATGGCCTGCCTGCTCATCACGTTCACATTGAGTAGTCTCCTCACCAGTTTCTGAGGCTTACAGACGGCCCTGCGGTGTGGCGCATTACTAACGCACAACCGCACCAACCATGCTGTTGACACCGCCACAATACTTCCAAAATATGCTCGAGACGGTACCGGAATTTTAAGCTAATCAGAAGAAAGCAACGATGCCGCTGTCAGCCAGGACGTCGCCCGAGTCAGGCCGCCATGATCATTTTACGGCTTTTAGGGATATGCCGCTCGCTGCCAGGCACGCGAAGGTGTCAGGGTCGGCGGCAGCCGGCATTGACATTCCTTTATTGACGGGAGAGGCGGATGCCAGATTGGGTCAAACATTGGCGGGATCTTGATATTGGAGCATCCTGTCCGTTAGTTGCGGAAGTCGTGGTCATGGCGGTAGCCCCGGGAGACAGGCTTTGCGGGCCCGATTACAGTTACCACAAGTATTCCTTTCGCTAAAATTCGGATTGAAAGCATACTCCTAAGCATTCGCCACTCGAGCGCCCAAACTCAGGCGATGTGGTTTGAGGGGGTTGTCAAAAAGCCCTCGGGTAGCGAACGCCGAAATCAGGGGCCTTTTGTCAACACAAATTCTATCAAGGAGTCACGGGGTGCCGGCGGCGGCAATGGGGGCGAATGCCGAGAAGGAAGACAACAGCTGTAACGCTGTTCACTGACGCCGGAATTCCGCAGCATCGAGATCGGACTACTTCAGGATCGAACGAGGATTAGTAGCTGACAGACAGTTTGCAGTTCTAGATGATACTGAAGTGCACATGCTTAGGCTTGGGTTTCAAAGGATTTGTGTTGCGTAGTCAGCGCCATTGTTTGTCAGAAGTGGCGGGAGTATCACACATCGGCTGATGTTGTGGTCAAATCATCCTCAGCCGGGTGCGGCCGAGAAGAAGACGGCTGCCGGGTTCTTGCTAGTTTAATTAAGATCAGCATTTACTTTGGGCATGTAATGTAAGGCACCATCGTTATTTGGCGAGTACGCCAAAGGAACCTTCCTGTTTGTCTCTTGAGCTCTTTGCCTGCCTGCTTATCGTCTTCAGATGTCCAAGTCCAAGTCAGCTCGCTTTCGGTTTCACTTGTGGTCGGCTGAGTCATCCACAACTACATTATGCGTCGAGAGTCTAGGATCTTCAACAGCTCAAATCCCCGATGGCACAATTGGCTAGCGCGTCAGACTGTTAATCTGGAGGTTGGTGGTTCGAGCCCACCTCGGGGAGTAACAGTGGTTGAATTCCACCAGATATTGAGCTTCCATTCCTTTTGCTTCCATTCACTTCGAGTGGGCATTCACTTTACAGTTATTTTTGGTTTCTTACAAAAAAATTCAAAAAGATGAAGAAACGGAATACAAACTTCATGCGTCTTCTGGTGTACGGTGCGCCATGCCTTTTGCCGGTTCATTTTGCCCCTGTGATAAATCCGTCTGTTTGGATTAACTGCATAGGTTATTGTAATATTATAAACCGGTGATTCGCGAGAAATATGTCCTGGTGGCCTGGTGTATTATACGTCCGCTGGGCTTGAGGATTGCATTGATCTCGGTGTTGACAGTTTCGTTAAGAGGTTCTAAAGTAGATACTCGCAGACGAATCTTGAAATTTTTGTCGACTCCAAGGGTTAAAACAGGGGCATAAATAAGAGTCAAGCTTCGACAAAGCCATCGTTCCAACCCCGTCGGCGCTGGTGTTCCCTCATGATCATTACGGAGAGAATCCGAGGGCACCAAATTAAGACTATGTACACATTTTCGAGTGAGGTTTCGAGCCTTAAGGTGCATTGAGAGCCAAGCTGGCAAGGACTACAAGCTCGTCTGCTGTCAGTGGTTGCTTTCTACAAGTTTTTGGTGCGGCAACAAGCTCGTCATGGGCGCTCGCAGGTATGTATGTATACCTTACGAAGCATCTTTGAGATGGCTCTGCGGTGGAAGGACAATACGGCTCGCTTCAGACTCTCTTAACTAGTTTCTACTCTGGTTCTGACAATGACTTGGACCCCCGAAATATCACTTGATCATACCTTTCTCTAATGCTGGCGGAATATTACTGGTGCATCTTTGCTATAAGTCTTTGGAGGCATTGTCCACAGGTTTGTAAACAGAGCTCCTAGGTGCTGATGCTGCCGTCGAAAAGTAAAGTTGCGCCCTCTCAAAGGATTGCTTTCTGCGGAAGACTTCTATGTGCCACCACCATCATCCTGCTCCTCTTGCCTTGCCTATTCTCTTCCGAGTGTTTCGTGGAGCACACGAATAGATACTGAGGTCGTGAGATTGTTCTGCCAGAGCCTGGTGGTTGTCTTCGTCGGTATTCAAGTCAATCGGAGTAAAATGACATGAGATAGTTACTCCCATGTTTGCAGTTTAGATAAAAAAAACACCGTCGAGTCAATGTTGCCTTTTACATATACAACAGCACGAATTTGTAGTTCGTCACAGAAGATCTGTCACGCAGTGAGAGTCTATGGCCTTCCCCCATAACAAGTAAACGCGCGCCTTATGCCCAGCGTCTGGCCGAGCTGGTAGAAGAAGGCACCATGTAGACTCTCCTTGAAACCCTTCACTAACAACACCTATGGTCTCATAACTAGTTGAACACGATGAAGCGGAGCCGTAGGTCGAATGCCAACCCGCCCTTACTTATCGCGCCGCCGTGGTAGAGGACGAACATCGTGTTACTGACAGCTATACGCAACATTGAAGGCCCCTCTCGTGTTTACATTTGTACTATGCAACTAGTCGTCTCTTGCGAGAGCTTGATTCGTTGCCTGTCTCAAAGTAGTTTCCCTGAAGGGGATTGTTCAACACCCCTCGAGGAGAATATTTATCAAAACTGCTTCAGTGCCCTTGACTGCAAGTAAACTCGGGGGTGAACGCGGGGCCTATGTAAAGTTGAGACTATCTTGACAGACCTAAATTGTGAATGGAGGAGTACCAGTGGCTTTAAAGTTCATTGTTTGCTAGGCAAAAAAAAAAAAAAAAAGGAAAAAGAAGAAGAAGGAAAAAGAAAAGAAAAAAGGCCGGGTTTATCTTAACAAGAACGTTCAATGTCATAGACGAGCCCCTTTCCCTTGGTCCTCGACACCCGGCGCTGGTACGCAAGGCATCAGGCAAGACCACCCGCATTAATGAAATTTGTTCTTTGTGGCTATATTGCCAAATGTTTTGTCAGATAATCACTCTAGCAGCGGTGCCTTCGCGGTCATAGAACCAGTTTGGTTCCCGGGAACAACTGCAAGACTATAGAAAAGCAGTGGCGAAGGCTCAGGAAATGAAGTAGGCTCGCCTTGAACAAGTCCTAAACGCTAGACATGACTGGCCATTATCTCGCATAGGCAGGGAAAATGATGACAACGGAGACAGGGAAATATTTGCCGTGTCTTGATATGAGCGAGCAATTGCTAAAACAGCCATGATCAACACTCCTCATCCGCCGGGTTGAAAGAAGACCTGAGCGTCGCTGCTGGAGCCAGCTCGGTAAACTTGCTTTAAAATGACCACTTTGAGAGGTTTGCTGACTGGGCGAGGTCATAGAATTATCCCCAACAATTCGATCTGTCCTCGAAATTGACAGGACCGCCGGCGAAGCTGATTGTATGGTACATTCTGGGTGTGCTTCTGAGGTCCACGTAAATGTGATCACCTCGTGCATATATATATATATACTCGTAACAGGGACACAAGGGAGTTTGTTCGAGTTGCCTCAATGACGACCACAAGGGTGACCCAGAATTGGATGTGATGCGGCTCATCTACCCCCTCATATCCAACTCGGGACATAGATTCACAGTCAGAGGATGATAAGAAGACGCAGGGCCGGCGGTCTGCCGGTAATACCTTATTCGGCAATCGCATTCCCTGCGATAGTTATAGGTGGCTGGTGGTCGATCCCCTTTTTTCTTTGCGACCGCCTCCTCTTTTCGTTCTTCAACTTTGGTTTTGGCGCAACCCTGCCTTAACAGTCATACTGCAAGACACAGACGGTATCCCCCCTTGTCAAAGAGCCTCAAGAAGCGAAAGAGTATGCCCGGCATGCTCCATCCTTGTCACTAAGCTTCGACACCGCTGCATCCTCTCCCTCCACCAGGCCTCGAACAGCATCTATAACTATCTCCGCTGTCTGGAGTTATCACATACGACCATACCCATTGGAAAACTCGGGATCCCGTCCGCTCTCCCATAGATAAGCCAATGAGGGCCGGATTAGTAGTTGGGTCGGTGACGACCAGTGAATACCTGGTGTCGTATGTTTTTTTTGCAGATTGCGGATAAACGCAATTTCTCTCTCTACTTTTGCCTGACCATGGTGGGTTATGATGGTCTCATCTGCTCTCTTCTTAAACATCTGTTCTGGTCCAGGTGACTGGCTCCCAATGTGATTACACATCCAGGCAAATGGGAACTACTGTTTTTCGGGGAACGTCAAGCCGGCGTGCCAAAAGGGATCCAAAGGTCGCATGGACTTCTCCCGTGGCACCCTGTTGGCCTCGACTCGCAACCGAGAAGGATATCCTACGTCAATAACTCTCATGGTCAGCATGCGTGTCAGCGGGGAGCACTGGCTATTTGAACACCAGATGGACAAAGAATGGACAGGTTGAAATTGGTATAATCGATGAATATATGTCTGTACATGTATAGTCCGCGCTCTTGGCTGCGAACACTTCCCGAGTCCCTGGAACTCCTACTTTTTTTCTTTCTTTCTTTTTTTTTGGTTGGATTCATCGTACAGGTGGAGCAGAACAAGGGGAGAGGGGGGGACCCCCAAAAGCAGTCTGAACAAGAGAGAGTAGATGCGTCAATTCGATGCGGTAGGTCCAAAGGTATCATGACGCTCGCGGCCGGACCAACCTCCTTAACAAAAAAAGCCCTTTCCTTTCCCGGTATTCCCTTCAATAAACAAGCAACATCCCGTCTATTCCAAAATGCCAAACTCCAAGATCGCCAGGTTTGGGGACCTTTGCACTGCCCTCAAACACCACATTATAACGGCTTGGCCGCCTTGCTATCCACAACTCCGTGCCGGGACTGTCTTGTGTGCCATATCGCAATGGCGACACCGGACTACTTGCCAGCTGGGTTGCTGCAATGCTTTGGGTATGGTATCATGTCGTCCTGCCCAGCAGATTCAATTCAAACATCATTGCGCGCTTTGCGACCTCGACCGGTTACCGTGTCGATTGGGTCGTGGAGTACTGTTACCCTCCCGCCCTGCGCCGGCTCGTACGGCATCGGTATAACTGGGTATCGGTGGATGCGAGGGGCCCGCCGCTGCCGCTGCCGCTGAGGCGCCTCGGCTCCGGTTGAGGACCCGAATCAGCGGTGTGTTCTCACTATCCGTGCTGTTTCGCCGGCTACCCGCCTCCGAGGGGTCGGGACTCGTGTATTCGGGTGGAGGGTTCAAGGCGTCTTGAAGCCCGAGCCCTACAACGCTTTGCCCTTCATGCCCGCGATTGCTGCTGCTGCTCGGCTCGCCGCCCTCATCGTCGGACACAAAGTGCGTCAGGGAGATGTCAGTTGGGCTTCTTACGGGACCGGGGCTCCTCGGTGGTAGTACTCTAAAGTTTCCGCTTCTGGTCCGTCCATGCTGAGGTCCCAGTCCACCCTGTGAGTAGGACTGTGTCTGAGAGTGGCCTCGCTGCTGTCCACCACCAGTGTAGCCGTCCTTGCGTCCAGCCTCGAGCAAGATGTCACCCTGCTCGGAGCCATACGGCGGCGGCGGAGCCAGGCTGCCGGTCATGGGGGCGAGCCCCCACTTCTTGACGTTGGCCTCTAGAAAGACGAAGCCGGCCTGGCCGAAGTTGACGTGCACAATGCAGGGCCCGTTGGCTCCGACGGCAGGGAAGAAGTTTTGCGACTTCACACCGTGGACAACATCCTCCAGCTTTTTACCGTTGCGAGTGAAGAAAATAGTGCCGGTCCGGGGGCGGTAGCCTACGCCGATCACATCGCCCTGGACATACGGAGGGCCATATGGCGTCCCCGTGAAGGGTTGGTTGCATCGGCGCTGGCCTGCCGACAGATACGCTACGGAGTGTTTGTGGAAGCCTAAACAGTCAGTATCACATATTTGGCTAAAGAACGAATGCCATACCAGGTAATCTGAACAATGGGTACGGCTTGGTAGCCATGCCGATACTGATTAACGTGTTTTCGGGCTTATCGTAGACCTTGGCCTCCCAGTAGTAGACTTCGTTTTGCTTGGGCACGGGCAGGTTGCTCATGACGGTGCACTCGGAGTCGAAGAACTCAATCTCGGTGCGGGCTTCGACGAAGCAGTTGGCAATCTCGAGTTCGGGCTCAAACTCCCAAGCAGAGACTCCCTTTTCTTGGATGGCGAGGTATTGCGACAGGGAAATATCGGTCTGGACGGACTCGGGCGGGTTCACATTGATGAAGGCTACAATCAGTCAGTCGTCTGCGGGTATCGCGGCATCGCCGATGGGACGCCTACCTTTGGCCCTTAGGTACTCGGTCCGCTGCATGTCGTCCATGGACTCGAGGGCCTCCGACTCCTCCCTCGCGAATGCCTGCTCGTCGTCATATTCACCCGGTCGTCCGATGCGATCGAGAAAGATGCGGCCGCTGGCTGTGTATCTGAAGAAGTAGATGACGAGGAAGATGGCGGCGATAAGGACGGCGGAGCCAAACGACGACAGCAGTCCGATGACGACGCCGTTCAGCGCTGATGATGGAGTTGTCGGTGCCATGATGGGCAGGCGGCGACGTTTGTCGAAGCGATCCGGTCGGTCGGGGCAGAGGTAAGGTGGGATGGGTCGATCGAGAGGAGGGACGGCTGGCGTCACCGCCGCGAAAGCAGCATTCGCGGGTGAATCGACACTCGTGAATCGGCGAGAGAGAGAGAAAGAGAGAGAGAACAGAAGCGGTGAACAAACAAAATCGAGAAGGCCAACGAAAAGGAAAGTCGACGTCGACGGACAGAGGGTGTGAAGGCGAAAAGAGATTGGCTGGATTGGAACAGAGTCGTTGGTTTGGGGTCGGGGTGTAAGGTCAGACGAGCGTTGTCGTCGTCGAGCCTTTGGTCGTCGGGCGGTTACGTGCCGCTACGACGTGGACGAGCAAAGCAGTGCGAGTGGTTGCCACAGTCCTCCGACTGACCCAAGTCGCAGGTCGATGGGGCCTGGGCTGCTCTTGTTTGTAGCGGGTCCCTCAGCTAAGAGGGAGGGGGTGCCGGGCACTGCTGGGCGTGCGGCGCAGTGCTGTACGCTTTACGGACTCGGCAGCGGTCGCCAGGAGCGGTAGGGGGTAAATGGACGACCGGGGGTGGTCTTGTATCGGTACAGAGGGCGGGACGAAGTTGGGACGAAGAGGGAGAGGGGAAGAAATAAAACAAAAGTGTCCCCGGCGTGAGGGCTGCACAGGAAAACCCGGTCGCTTTGCAAGTAAGTCTATATTGTTGGGTGGGAAAATGTAGAAGGGAGGAAGTTTTGACGATGGATGGGAAGGTAAAAGCAACGGGAAGGCAAGCAAGGGCTTGGATGTTGCAGGAGCTCAGTCAATCGACATCAGGCTGCGGACTTCAAACTCGGACGGATGCACTGCAGCACTGGGCGGACGACAGGGCAGCAGAGAAGAAGAGGGAGGGAAAATCGTCAGGCTTCCTCCTGCATCTGCTCCGGGTCACTTGCAGCTACTTGGGCCAGAACGAGTTGGACAGAAGAGGGATGCACGGGTTGGCAGGGTACTTGGGTACCAGGGGGTCCGGTACAAGGCTCTTGGCTGGATCCTGATAGAGTCCCAAGCTGTTTTCGGTGTTGCATTCTAACAGGTGGCGGGGGGCATGTCGTACTGCGGAGTCGCCGTGCCCAGTCGTCACCGGTCCTTCTGCCCAGTTCCAGGGCTGGATGACGCCGACTGACGGGACCAGCTCCAGTCGCTTGATCGTGCCGGGTGGTACCTGGGAATGCAGCGAGCCCACCCGCGAACAGTCGTGTACCTGCGCCGCGGAGTGGGTTTGTCGAACAACACAGGCATGGAGACAGACAGTGGAGGCCACGCCGAGGGGGCCGATGAACCTGCAGCAATGGTCCGCCGGAATCTTGGGAAGCACCGGAGAGGGACGGGGCTGGACGAGGAGAAGGACCGGGAGAGCACCAGAGAGGAGAGAGAGAGAGACTTTTTCAACCCCCACTGTTTGTTGCAGCCTGTGCGGAGCAGGTGACAAAGCCGGCCTACCATTTCATTCTGCCACGCAAGTCGCACCATCCCAGCATCGCTAGCACACACCGAATTGATCCAGAGATGCTTTCTTTTCTGCTTTGAGTGCGCCTGGAATAATGGAATAGGCTGCCCTCCCCGCCCTCGGTCAGCCATGCTGCAGGGCACAACTATCGATTGTTGAGAAGCTGACTATCGACGATATCTCGGCTCCTCAGCCACCCCTTGTCCGCTCGGGTCCGTCGAGCGTGCCCTCGGCGGCCCCTTTTCGAGTCTTAGCATCACCCGTTAGCAGGCTACTCCAAGTCACCGCACCGAGACGCCCACAACAATAACAACGGGGACAGCGAAGAAAGAGGCATGCATAAACACCGCCGGGGCGGTTGAACCGAAGCCCTAGGCCAAGGACCACCGTCCAAAGGAGGACTGTCCAGTAAGGTATGATGGCAGGGTGGCTGGCGCAGCACACTAGTTTCAACAGTAATCGCATTGGGGTTTCATGCTCTGGCCGTCTTTGTTTCCCAAAAAGCTCCCCTTGTCGTCTCGAAGCCGGCCGTGCTCAGCCGCAATCCATCTTCTTAATTATTGCCCTATGCGGTCTATTGTGTTGTTATGTCCTGCGGCATGCATTGAATTTCTTTGTTTGCTTTGGATGTCGATTAGACGAAAAAAAGTCAGCAAAGGGTGAATTCCTCGGGGCGCTGACTGAGACACTGCTCTCAAGTCCTTATTGAATTGGCTAACGTTATGCGCCATCTTTCCCCTTTCACGGGCAACGTTTGCTGCGATTTGAGTTGACCGTTGTGGTGACTGCATTCCACGTCCTTCGTCCCTCTCCCAGCGCCTGGAAACGGGTCCGCGCCCAATGTCCGACGGGGGAAAATGCCCAAGCTGTGTCCAATCCTCGTGTCCCCGGAGCCAGTCGTCAAAGTGTGCATTCCACCCGTGTCCGTGTTCGGGTCCGAGAGGACCGTCCTCCGTTATGCTTCCAAAAATTCAAGTGGCGGGAAACGCTCTTTCCCGTCAGTGCTTGCTGCAAAACCATCTTCAATGGAGCCTGTCAAGGTGTCATTCCGTCGACGGCGCCCCCGACGTGTGCACTGTCGCTAATCGAGCAGGCGGCGCCATCTGTGATGTGACTCAGCACGTCAGGTCCCGCCCGTAGGGCGCGCCCATGCGCTCCACTTTGCTCCGATATGCAGGAGATCGGCCCGGGCATGGAGCCGCTCCACTTCGGCCCTCGGGGCTCACGACAGGCCGCTTCTGGGTCAATATTGCAGGCTGCAATGACTTTGGTGACTATGAATACATATTAATGAGTAAGGAGAGAAGAGGGTGAGTCGCCACGTCAGGTTCACATTGGAGGGCCGTCTCATACAAACTCTTACCAATTACATCCCAGTTCGGATCCTGTTTGGAGTTTCGCTAACCACCGGTATCGAGATCAATGTTTGTTTCTCCCAGTTCTGATTAACGGCGAATGACCAAATAAGATATCGATTACTGATTGCAGTGTCACAAGGTTAACGGATTGCTTTGGAGGAAAACAACTCACGGCAACAAGAAAGTCATCCTGCTCATTACAAAAGTCATTGGGTACTGAATACAGACCTCAAAAGCAGAAGAATCCTCTCAAGATGGCGCCCATAGTCAGCTGCGGTTCACTATGGTGGACCATACGTTTTCTATCCCATCTCCGCAATCTCTTCACCGCAACGCCTCTCGTTGCCACTGTCTTAATAAAACCTTGCTCTGTTCTCCAAAACCATCTATCTCCGTTCGTGTCTCTCTTGCCCTAATTTAGGACACCTCTCAATCTATCAGACCCCCAGTTCTCCTAACATTCTCTCTTCGATAGCAAAATCAACAAGGACTAATTACACGTTGCTAAAGACTTCGAATCGCAGGCACATCTCTGAGGGATCGTACAATGTCTCCTCCTAGCGCCAAGCCCCGTTGTTGTGGGCCGGCTCTCAAACTACCAAAACACGAGCGCGAGACCTGCAGGCATTTTCTGCAGAACAAGTGCGTCTATCCAAGGCAGTTTTGCAGATTTCCTCACCGTTGGGACGACTGGTACGCTCAGAACCACAGCCGGCTGTCTTCCATGAGTTTGCAATTCGACGACGTCCAGCACTCGCAGCATGAACGTGATCCCGAGTACGTGGGCTACTATATCTTCAACCCTTCGCAAGACGGAGAGTTCGAATTTCAGCCTCTTTGTAGCGTGCCTCCGCCGGGCTTCAACATTCGAGACCCTAGCCACACTGGCCTGTCCTGCTTCTTCAATCCCGGGCACTGGCTTCGTGAGCGCTACAATATTCTTTGCTGGCACGGCAAGGATTGCCCGCGACCCAACTGCCGATACCGCCACCCCCTGGAAGATAACAATGAAGGGAGACCATGGGTTGGGAATGAATCCCAGGAGCGTTCTGCCGCCCAGAGCGATAGGGAGAAGCAGGACAAGGACCATGATGTGGAGGAAACGGCTGGAAAAGACACATTGACTGGAGAAGACCCATGTGCCAAAGGCACCGAAGGCATCGCTCCCAGGACCGCCTCATTGGTGGTTGTTGGCAGCAATGACCGAGAAAACCACAAGCAGACTATTCCTGTTTAATCGAAGGACACCAAATGGCAAGCCATATGGACAGGAGTGTCGGCGGTTGTGGAAACGAGTATGGCGAGGCGGTACTCGTTCAGGTATGTGATTTCGGGATACCCTGGCAACTAGGTCTAGAGCCCACGTTGCGGCGCGGATGAGAAGTGTATTTGTTGTTTATGATGGAATTGACTTCTTGATCTGAAGGATTTCGGTATCAGACCGTTGAGAAACACCCGCAATTGAACCCTATCCCCCTTTAGCCTCCAGGAAAGTCTCCAGATCCAAGTCTGCTTCCACATAACACTCCTACGGGCCGAGCATACATTGGTGAGAGCATACCCATAAAATGGACAGAGCAGTTTCCTGTTCAAGTTAAAATGTATTAAGATAGACATGGAAATAAGCGTGGATCTATCAGGATAAATCCTTGTGCTAGATAACCCGCACCCCAACCGTCCAAGGGGGAAAAGCCTAAAGCAAAGGTGTGAATCAAAACACGGCAGTAACAAAAACGGCTCTTAGTTGGCGCCCGGGTCTTTCCAGGCCTTCCTAAATCCTGGAAGCTCACACATGGGAGCTGGCTGGCTGGTTGTGCTCAGATTTTCTTACGCAGAAGCACAACGACTAAACAATATGATGAGCGGTAGCCAGCACCGTCCAAAGCGAACGCACGATGATATTGGTGACTGCTTTGATCAACAGGTTCTAAGGGACGCATCTATGATGTGTTGCTGACTGTTCGATACCATGGAGACGAGGATGAAAGTTTCCTCAAAGGGCGCGGAAAATAAAACAGATTTGAAGTGACTCAAGTTACCATGTATTGATGCCGAGTCCCTGATACCAACGCTCTACACCCGACTCCATGCACAAAGGGACGCCTTTCGAGTGTCCGCTGGGTAATCTGTATTTTACAACAATCCTCATCTCATTCTGTCTTGGGCCACACACCTCACAGCGCCACCAACGGCGGCTGCTCCTCTGCTCGTCGCTGTCCCCCATGAGCATCTCCTTGCGCCTCGTCTCCTCCAATCTCCATGTCATTGCGTCCGTCGTTCTCGGTCGTCTCTTCGTTGTTTTGGCTTTCAGTGTTTGCTGCGGCTTCCGCGGCCTCTGCGGCCTCTGCGGCGGCGGTTTCTGCTTCTTGTCTTTGTCGCTCAGCGCGAGCCTCAGCCTCGAGATGGGCAATATGACGTTCCGCAACGCCTGGTGCGATGCTAGCAAGGAAAAGGAGACCAGCTCTCTCGAGCCGCCGCACCTGGTCCATCAGCCAGTTTGCGTTGTCGTGTCTGCGCTGAGCCACTAGTCTAGCAGCAGCACGCGTCGGATCCGGTCGCCCGTTTTCCCCGACAACGGGCTGCCCGTCTCGTGGACGTATGGGGTCATTGGCATTGTTCGGCGCGGCTAGGGGGATTAGGTTCTCCATATGACGTCTAACTGGCCCAACTGCCTGGTCGAAGTAGTTGTTAAGCAGTCCAGTGTTCAGGACAAAGATACTGACGGCGATAAAAATCACGGCAAACCACCTCGACCAGCTCGCGTTAGGCGAAGTAAACCACCACACAAATAGGGCGAGCCTAACGACCAGCCAAAAATGCGGCCATGCCTGCGCAATGAACGGGGCAATGCCAGGGTTGTTGGGATGGGCAGGCACAGCAGCCACTGGCGGTTGACCTTGCGGCTGGAGCAACGGCTGCGCCTCCGGCTGCAGCTGCACATGGGCTTGAGGCTCGGCTGGCTGGGCTTGCCGCTGTTCTTCCTGATGTGCCGGCGGCGTCAAGAAAGCTCCTGGCCAGGCTACATGCTGGGGGCGGGCCCTCATCCTAGCAAGGGCTGAGGCGGTCTGGTGGAGAGTTGAAGAAGTCTGAAGCGGCATCCTGGCACTAGGGGTATAGTACGTCTCCGCAATGTTGTTCATCAGAAGAGCTCGCGGGCCCTGGGGCGAGGACAGAATGTACACTTCCGGGCCAGAGTGCGTTTGTCGCTGGGCATTTGCGGAGTGCCCACTGCCACCACTAACCGAACGTGCGGTTGGATCAGGCGTGGCCCGTCTGCTGCTTGATCTAGAGCCCTGTGTTGGGTAGTATGGTGTCGTAACGCCAACTGAAGAACCGCCATTTGCGAGAGATGTGTTTGAGGCACTCCTCTGCATTGCATTCGTCATAGCCAGTGTTGCTTGGCCAGCATCGGCCCCTCTTAGGATGTTTTGGACATCAGCAGCTGTCAGAGGCGTCGTGGTAGTCTGGCCGCCGGGCTGGTGAACGTTCAACGATCCGCCAAGGAAGGTCTCGTTGACTGTCATGCGGTATGGCTGGCCATTTGACATAGGCCCCTCCCTAACGTGCATATGCGCATCTGGGTTGCTGAGCGGGCTGGCTCGTCCGCGTGTCGGGTCCGCAGGGTTGGTCGCCGGCGCGGGAGTGTCACCAATCCCATGCATGCCCATCGAGGCTCTCATAGATTGGTTCTGGTTGATCTGCTGGTTGGCCATGGCCCTGTTCATTGCCTCGCGCTGCAGACCATTCATCCACGCCGCCATGCTTTGGTGCTGCTGCGCCTGCAGCTGCTGGATCTGCTGTGGAGACAGGTTGGGGGGTATCTGAGGGGAGCCCGGGAACGGTAGGGGGTTCGGCGTCGGATGCAACGGAGTTCGTCTGGTAAATGTTGCCGCAGTGGGCTGACTGCCATGGTGGTGAGGCTGGGCCGCCGTGCCAAAAGAGAGGGGGAAATGGGCATTTGGTGGCGCCGGACTCGATCCTCTAGGCAGTGCCGGTGTCGGTGTCGTGGAGCGCTGTGGTTCTGCAACATCTCGAAGCACGAGATGAACGGTCTGCTGGTCGGTGGTGCGAATCTGTCACCAATTCAGTAAGTACGCGTATGACACGAGGAGGGCAGGGAGGCTTACCACTTCCTCGCCGAGGACACTCAGGAGAGTGTCCCCATCCTGCTGCAGAGGCCGTCCTCGGTAGATCAGCCGTTGCTGTGCGTCAGTAGGCTTCAGAGGCAGCGCTTGGCGGATCTTTTCCTTGAGCTGTCGAACAGTCGTCGCGGCTGCAAGACCGGGAAACACCAAGGGTCGACTGGAGCTCGCTGCTGTTGACGGCGACAGGACCTGCAGGTTTACGGACAGGTGGTCAGAAGCGGCCTGTGGCGCAGGATGCGCGGTCGAAGACGGGGCTTCAGAGGCCATGATGAGGCCTATCGGTCATGCCACGCAGAGCACAGTGCGGCAGCTTCGTCTAAATTTCCGCAGGAAACGAGCGTTGGTGATGGCGCGAAGATACGATACTCATGTCACCGTGTCTTCGACGACCTGGAAATTCAGGACATGTGTTGCTCCCGACTGTAGGCTGTAGTTCAGGTACAAGGCCCGCTGGCCTCCCTAAAATGGAGGTGGGTACGTATCCGGTCCCTGGGGGCCGGGAAGCCCGATCCATGCGCGCTGTCCCAATTGGGCGGGCCACTATGTATTATATAAGCACCATGTTGAGATGCACCACAGCATCAAGAAGCGAGTGATCAGACAACCTGACAGTGCTCAAGAAGCAATCATCACTGATCAACCGATCATGCCCAAGAAAAATATACATCGATTTATTGATTCTGTAGCAGCTGTATTTTCTGTAACATATAATAGTGGCCAAATTGTGCTGCTCGATGCGCAATTCTGTAATTACTGTCCCTCCTGAAAGCCTCGCCTTCTTTATCTGCAGTTCGACTAATGTCAGCAAAAGTCACGTCAGTTTCCTCTTATTCTCATTTGGTGGGAAGTGAAGGAACTTCGCGACAATGATTAAGATGTTTTTTAGTCTAACCTTGTAATGAATTTGATACGTGGCAGCTTCAATGAGCCCAACAACGTCTCGAGCGTTGCTTAATTCAGTCCTGGTGGAATCAGTTCTTCCGGCAAGGGTTATTGTCAAACACCAGCAGCGTGCCTTCCCAAGTAGAAACGCTGAATGTCTAGCTGACCAAGTTTGTTTTCCCCACAACAACTAAAACATCCGGGGCATGCTCTATTATCCTAACTCAAGCAAACTGGCCTCTGACTACCGCTTTGCTCTTGATCCGGATGCGCAACAAGCATGGAAGGCAGTCTTCGTAACATAAACATAATCTCGAAGAAACTGCCTTAATTTTTACCTTCATCAAGTGAACATGGTTTATTATCGTGTATATACTAGTCACCCGAGCGAGATTACCATCGCTGGATGAGGCCAGCACCTTGCCCAAACCACGTGGAAATAGCTTTGGGACAGTCACTTTCTCCTGTACACTTCACAATTCATAGCCTAAAATGAGTGAGTAAAATGGCAATCTTAGTAAAATCAATATGGAGGCAGACAATCATAATCTGCTCGTGTTGAGTCTGAGTGATGAAGGACGTTCTCTAAGGCGCCGAAAGCGGATTAGCGCGCTGGCAGGGTTCGTGCTGCGTCATCCGACAGCTGGTGCTGTTGACTTGCAAGATCTTGTCGCAAGGCGCCTGCTCGTTCTAGTTGTCGTCGCCTAGCCATTGTCGCCCTCACGAGGCCAGCGAGAGCTCGTGTATCGAATCGTGTACTTCGCCTGACGCCCCTCAAGCATCATGGCCACGCTGTACGCTCGCCAGAGCCAGCTACGGGCCACTAATCTCTTCTCCCTCCATGGGCCCTGCTCCTCGACCCGATTCTTCTCCCAGCAGTCTCAGCAGCGCCCGCGTTTCTCCTCCCGCCTGCGAGCCGCACTCAAGAACTCCAAGGTGCAATGGTACCAGATCCCCGTCGGTGTTGGTATCGGCTTCTTGGGTCTGGTTCAGTTCTACAAGGTCTCCTCGCGCGAACGTGAGAAACAAGAGAGAGGGGAGGTTCAGGATGGCGCGCCACCTAAGAAGCGAGCAAGAATCAGGCCTGACGGACCTTGGCAAGTCCAGGTTATGTCAACGCTTCCACTAAAGGCCATCTCGAGACTCTGGGGCCGCTTCAACGAATTGGTTATTCCCTACTATCTACGCGTTCCTGGATTCAAGCTCTACTCATGGATTTTCGGTGTCAAGTGGGTCACGCTATTCATTTTATGCATCCTACGCACATGCTAACATCTCGACAGCTTGGATGAAGTTGCAGAGCCCGACCTGCACACGTACCCGAACCTTGCCTCTTTCTTCTACCGTCAGTTAAAGCCCGGCGCCCGTCCACTCGACCCGAACTCGAATGCGCTTCTCTCTCCGTCCGACGGCCGGGTTCTGCAATATGGCCAAATCGAGGGCGGAGACATTGAGCAAGTCAAGGGTATGACATACAGTATTGATGCTCTCCTCGGTAAGAATACTCCTCCATCAAGCATCGCAAGCGGCTGGTCTACACCGCAAGAGGTCGAGGCGGCAAAGGCGAACAACCGAGACATCTCCCCGGACGAAGACCTAGTCAAGACGGACGAAGAGTTCGCCCGTGTCAATGGCATTTCCTACACGGTTCCTAGCCTTCTGTCGGGTGCAGCCATGTCTCAACGAAGTGGTTCTCTCAAGGACGAGGCGGGCGAGCCGGCCTCACCGTCCGCCGTCTCCGAAGTCCGCGCTGACCTCGCCCTTGGCGAGAAGCCTTGGTACGACCTCGTTTCGCCCGACAACAAGACCTCTTTGTATTACGCTGTTATCTACCTTGCCCCTGGTGACTACCACCGCTTTCACTCTCCTGCGAACTGGGTTGTTGAGCGCCGCCGCCACTTCGCTGGTGAGCTCTACAGCGTCTCCCCATACCTCCAACGTACCATGCCCGGTCTTTTCACTCTCAACGAGCGCGTTGTTTTACTCGGCCGCTGGCGCTGGGGTTTCTTCAGCTACGTTCCTGTTGGTGCCACAAATGTTGGCTCTATCAAGATTAACTTTGATCGCGAGCTGCGCACCAACAGCCTGACCACAGACACAGCTGCTGACCGGGCCGCCGAGGAGGCAGCCAGCCGTGGCGAACCCTATACGGGCTTCGCTGAGGCCACCTATGCTTCAGCTAGCCCAGTCCTTGGCGGCCATGCGTTGCGGAGAGGCGAGGAGATGGGGGGATTCCAGCTTGGTAGCACTGTTGTGCTAGTGTTTGAGGCGCCCACTGAGAGCAAGACGGCGGACGACAAGAGCGGTTGGAGATGGGCGGTCGAAAAGGGCCAAACGGTCAAGATGGGACAGGCTTTGGGATATATCGATGAAGAGTAAGAGTCTTGTCTTAGTAGGACACATGTCCGTGTACACATATGATCGACTGCAAGCGTCGCGATGCATGCCAGAATGCAAATATTTGTTTGACCCAATCCACAAAACCATGCATGTCAGACAGAGCCTCAGTCGGGATCTGACAGCAGCTAAATCCCACCAGCGTGGTGTCAGATGCTTATTTCAAGCCAGAGTTTCAATTGGCTGCCGCCGGCCGGGTGCTGAACGAACCCAAGCCCAATCACACGTAACTCGGAATCAACTTCAATTTTAGACGAAGATATATATCATTCAACGCGTAAATTCATTAAATCGATCGCTAAGATGTCTATACAAGCAAAGCGGGATATACCCGCTCGTAAACTCCAGCAGATGCAGATTTATTTGTTCCTCCACCTCTTCGCCTTCTAAACCTCGCTCTCTACTCGTTTAAGAGCTGAAGGACTTGAAGATCTCCTCAATGGGCTTGAACTCCTTGGGGCCAGCCTCACCGGTCTTGCCGCCAAAGACAAGTTGGGCGTTGAGCTTCCAGCTGGCGGGGACCTTCCACTCGGCGGCAACCTGCTGGTCGACGAGGGGGTTGTAGTGCTGGAGGTTGGCGCCGAGACCCTCGGCCTCGAGGGCGGTCCAGAGGGTGAACTGGAGCATGGCGTCGGACTGGTTGGCCCAGACGGGGAAACGGTCGGCGTAGACGGCGAACTTCTCCTGGAAGGCGTTGACGACGTCCTGGTCCTCGAAGAAGAGGATGGAGCCGGCGGCGCCCTTGAAGAGGGAGAGCTTGCCAGAGGTACCCTCCCACTGCTCGGCAGGGACGATGGCCTTCAGGACGTTGGAGACGATGTCCCAGTACTTCTCGTGCTCAGCACCGTGGAGGACGATGACGCGGTTGGACTGGGAGTTGAAGGAGGAGGGGACGTGGGCAAGAGCCTCCTTGACGATCTCGTCGACGCGCTCGGTCGAGATGGTGAGGTTCTTGGAAAGGGGGTAGTGGCTACGGCGGTTCTTGATGGCGTCGAGGACGGCGTTGGCGCTGATGGAAGACATTTTGGGAGTGGCGGTTGTGAAGGTTCTGAGAAAAGGTTGTTTTGGGACGGCGGGGATGGGGCGGAATTGGGAGATTCTTCGAGTTGCTTGGAGGACTGTTCGAGTGATGGTGATCATAATGTCTTCTCTCGAACTCCAGATGCAGGGCGCCTCGATGGGGTTATATACTACGAATTGCAACGGACCACATCTACGGAGGTGTGTCCATCCCACCATGTTTCCCCAAGCGTCTCAGAACCCGTTGGAACCCCCCCACATCGACAGCACAGCAACAGAGCTACGAATACATACTGGCAAGGTTGGGCAGGACCCCGCCAGACGTGCCCCTCCATGCAAGGCGTTCGCTTTCCCGATCTTCAGACAGGGCCCCTGCCATGGCGAGATGCGGCGCTTGAGCAAGCAGCCTAGTGTTGGGAAGAAAATATGGCGCTGGGGCCGGCCGCTGAGTAAATGCTGTGGTAATCAGGAACAGGATTACCAATGACACCCTACTATGTTCCCAGTGCTGAGGGAGGGCGAGGAGGCTTGGGCGTGAAAAGCTCGCGAAGGAAATGGAGTCGATAGCGTGCTCTGCCCTGCAGGTGGCTACCCGACGATTTAGCGGGGCTTTTTGGACGAGCGGCACTGAAGATGCTCGGATTGCTCCTTGTCCACCCCCCTGCCGCTTATCCAGAAGCGGAAAGGGAGGGATGATTAAGCGGCCAGTTCTGTGGTTGACATCATTCTCTCGGCGGGGTACGTCTTGCTCTCTCCCTCTCTGCTTTAGTCGGCGTAGGCTTGGTGCTAGGAGGTTGCTTTCTTTCTCGTCGATGTGCTACGCACTGTTGGCAGTGGCCAATCCAACCTGAAAACACATTACAATTGGCACGACATCTATCGGCCGGAAATCCCCGGGGAAATGGCCGAGTGTGTCGATAGGACCCGCGCGCGTGGGATTGCGAAACTATAGGCTTGCCGCCAAAATTCTGGAATGCTCCTCGACTGGAGCGGTGAGGACACTACTTCCTTCACTAGTCATCCATCAATCAGCCTATGTACTGGGGTCGAGCTCTCGCTCTCGTGTCGAGGTGCTAGCGTTGCTGCCAATTGTAGGACCCGATGCAGGCATTGTCCTCCATCCCTATTCTTGACAGCTTCCCCCGCTGTCAGCACCCTGAGTCCACTGTGCCAGTCGCTTTATGGGCCACTTCCGGGGGAGTAGATCGAACGATGCTCCCGTAGAACGTTCCTGGAATGTTTGATTCCGAAGAACAGTTGTGCGGAATCAAAATGCCCTGAAAACACGCCCTCGTAATTCTTCCGGTACCCTTCCCGAGTCCTTCCCGCGCGCCCTTCCCGCGCGGTTCAGATTCCACACCGGCCAACCTCACCAACGGCATCCGTGCCTCAATCTCGCAGCCGCCCGCTGCTTACAGATCAATTATTACATCAATTCGCCAGCGCACGGTGACTTTCCGACGCCAGTCTGTTCCCTCGAAAGCGACAAATGCTCGCACGATTTACTCCCTCGGTTTCGGCGTATGCTGCCACCCTGTGCGCCCGCATGGCATCAGGCGTCCGATGACAAGCAGCTGATTAAGCCTCACAGCCAGTGATCCATAACCGCGCGGGAGGATCCACCCCGCCAGAGGTTGTGGAGCGTCAGCCCCGCCAACCATTGCAATGGTGCAATGGCGCCGAAGCCCACTCTAGGCCCAATGCTCCAAGTTTCTTGACCAACAGGTACCCGGAAAACCGGCCATTTCCCGTTCTTTTCTATTTTACACTCGGACTGCAGATGCCCGGCTTCGACGGTTGTCCCTGACGGGCTCTGGACAGCGCGGCTTCCCCTTCCGTGTCCGGCGCACCGCCTTCCACGACTGCAACCCGGGACCGGCATAATTGAGCGTGTACGCAGATACGTCGGCGACGACCAGCAGGGCGGCACGTCGGGCTTCATCTCGGCAGCATTTGGAGGCCCCGCTCCGGCGGTGTCGCTTGCTGAGCCCGGAACTACGGAATTATACACAATCGGGAACGCGGGTTTACAAACTTACCCTTACTCCGTCGACAAGAGCGTCATCGCATTCGTCTTTCTGGGCACCTTGGATGACTTGAGCCCAATATTCGGCCCTGCGATCCGTTTGATACGTAGTTATGTATGCTGCAAGAGTTCAAACAACCAGCAACAAGGCCATATGTCCATGATTGCGTATACTAGCATGATGAGGATGATGCTTCAGTAGTTGTGCGTTCAAGGCCGAGCCATCTGGTGGACGACTTGGTAAAAACAAAATCACGTATTCCCGCGTTGTTGTCTCTCCTTACGCCTCCTTGAGAAAGAGCACGCTGATGAGTAGGTTGCCTACCTGGAATTTGAAGCATCCCCTTCCAAGACATCACGATGCACACCCTTTAGTGCAAGGAGCTAGAGCTAAATAGAGGCGGGCTATCGAAGAGAGATGCTTTGGTCGATGCAGGGTCCAGATGGTAGATTCTTCCGGTAGCGAGAGCGTCTCTCCTTACATCGACGTCACAGCTCGCAGTATCATTAGCTCCGGGTGCTAAGTTGAGTTAAATAGGCCGGCCCGTGGACCATCGGTTTTCATCCCATACCCTCTCTCGGCATGTTATATAAGACACGCTCGAATTGCTTTCAGAGGCCTGGCTGGCTGGGCGTCTTGGATGGGAGGCGGCACCCTTCGTCGTCGCCCCTGAAGGAACTGACGACGTTGCCACTGATGACACTGCAAACACACACGCACATACACACCACCAGGCCATAGTTGATTTAACGCTTTGTTTGATACTACAATTGTGTCTTCACTTTATGTTACACACATGTAAGCCATGCGCTGCATTCGCATCAACGCCAGGCAATCCAATGAATGCCCTCTGTCTGACAGTCGCGAATGCCCCTTTTCAAATACAAGCCCAGAAACCATAACACCGCGTCGAAACCCCCTGTCTTGCAACAACAGTGTACATCAAATCTTTTTTGACTCGAACAAGAAATCACTCCACCCGAAACGCCGTCTAGGTGCCCTTTTGTGCCCGATCTGCTTTCCCCCCATGCCCTTTTTTTTTTTTTTTTTTTTGGTCGCCATGCGCGGCTGGTGGGTTTAATCGTCTTACATCCGAAGACCGAAGCCGCCCCCGAAACGTCCGAGACAGTGGCACAGCACCGGTTGATCGTCCGCGTCAGCAGTAAGCCTGCCATTCATAAATTCCCTGAGTCGCATCCTTCAGAAGAGGAAGGTTCGGAGTGCATACAAAAGTGGTGGGGTCTCCCCGTCTACCACGTCTCGGCGATGTACTGGCCGGCCTCCTTCTTGAGCTCCCAGTATTTCTTGGCCTCCTCGCGCTCAAGGTTACCTTTCTGCATGGCCACGTCAACGAGCGCTTCTTCGACGCCCTCACCCATACCCCTCGAGCTTCCGCATACGAAGACACGGCCGTCGACGGCGTTGGAGATGTACCAGACCAGGTCGGCCTGGTTGCGCACCTCCTCCTGGACATAGCGACTCTCACCGCGACGGCTCTGGACGACACGCTTGACCTCGTCTTCGTGTACGCCCCACTCGCCGCTGTAAATTTCGTCGACGAGCGAGTCGCGGATGCCCTGGAGCACCCAGACTTTGTTGGCGCAGTTTGCCGTCTTCAGGCGGCGTTGGACGAAGCCTCGGAACGGGGCGATACCAACACCAGCACCGATGAGCAACATGGGACCATCTGAGACGAACTGCTTGGCGAGGGGGTTGGCCATCAGGCCCTTGAACATAGGGACGTGAACTTCAGGAGTCTCTCCGTTGCGCTTAGCCTCGAGCCACTTCTGAGCCTGTCGCTCGAAGAACCCCGAGCCGATGCCCGTACGGAGACCGCGGCGCCAGTCTGCGGTCTCATGAACCGTGACGGCAATTTCGATCAGCCGGTGCACCTTGCCGTCCCGTGTCTTGTAGGCGTCGTGAGGATCGTTGGAGAGGGAGTAAAACCGCGGCATCAACGTTTGCAATGCGGAAAGCAGTAAATCTAGAGGGGGGTGGGAGCTGGGGAACGCATTCAGAAGTTGAGATAGGGAAACATGGGGTCCGGTGCGGAAGTCGCAGAAGACACCCTGGCCCTCGGCAGCGCACAGGTAGGTCAGGAGCTTCTTTTCGTCGGGGTCCTCGGCGTACTCGGCAAGGATCCGCAGAAGCTGCTTGGTCGGAGGGTACGACTGGATATCGGAGCACCAGGTGAGCAAATCCCGGCGTGTGGTGATCATCTCGCGGGCCTGGTCATCGCCCCAAACGGTAGGCCAACGACCCTTGGTGGTCTTCATGAGAACCGGCTTGTCCCGCACGAACCGAGGCACCATGAGGGCGTTGAATACGTCATCGACACAAGTATTGTCGTTGGGAGCCATGACACCAATGGCACCGCCGACTCTGAAGTCCGAGTCCTCCTCGCCCGGGTAGCTTGTAATATCGAGATCGAAGTGGTAAGTTCGCTTCTCAGCGCCAGGCTTGGTCAGCTCGCGGGCCGAGTCGATACGGGCGGCGTAGACATGGTAGGGAGGGTGCGGCTGCACAAACTTGGGAGGTTCTCTGGTGGTGTCGAGAGTGTCGAGTGTAAAGTCCTTCAGTTGGCTCTGGACGGTGGCGATGTCGGCGTCCTTTTCGCGGACATCGGCGGCTAGTGAAATGGCAGAGTCGGTGGGGGATGCCGCTGTCGCAGCGGGACGAGGCACAGGCTCGAAGAAGATGGTCTGCTCGGGCAGTTCGGCAATGTTGGTCAACTTGGTGGGGATGTCGCCAATCTTAAGGGCGAGTGACCGGTATGCGTCGTTGTCGGGGAAGGGGATGCTCTCGTACTCGAGGCCCTCCTTTTTGGAGCCCAGCTTCATGCAGCAGCCGCCACCACAGCATCTCTGGATCAATTGGGCCGTTGATTCGCCCGTGATGCGTTGAATATCGGCAGGGCTCTGTGCAATAAGCCGTGTAGAGGCTCGCCGCCTCCGTGGGGGTTCGGCCTGCGGTTCCTCGTCTTGGTCCTCTGACTCTTCCGAGTAGGTTAGGGACGGGGCAACGGAGGAAACGCTGGGCTCTTCGGGGATACAATCGCCGGTAGACCTGATCAAAGTGGACGCCATGGCAGTGGCGGCCATTGTGCTATGCATCGCGTAGTATACGTGTGGGTTGTCGAGGTGGCGGTGGTATTGATGATGAACGGGGTAATGATGCGGGAGTGTAGCAGGGGGTCTTGGGACTATCGCGTAGGGAATGGCGTAAAGTGGTCGAGGATGGCAAAATCGGGGGGCGGATAGTCAGTAGGTATTTAGCATGCTGGTGAGGCGGGACGAAAGGAGTAGTGTCTTGTTGCTTTGGTGAATTGGTTGATGGGTGAAACCAGTGGAAGGAATTCTCGATCAGATAAGTTTGATCAGATAAGCGGCCCGGGTGGTTATATCAGCGGAGGGGGGAGGATGGAAGTGGAAAAGGAAGTATGGGGGGAAGGGGAGGAATGTAAACTTTTTTCCCTGGGACGTGGAGGCCGATGAGGTAAAAAAAAAATTGGAGGGAAAACTGGCCAGGCCGGGAAAAGAAAGGCGCGCGTGCGGTTCGACGTTTGTCGATCTTGACCGAGGAAGTTTTATTTTTATTTTTTTCACTTTCCTTTCTTCGACTGGGACCGGCCGAAATAGACGGCAAGAACAGGGCAAGGTGGTGAGAGAGAGAGCAGGACGAGGTCAGCCAGGCATTGGCAATGGACAGGGGCTCTGCTCCACGGTTGGGGGGATTACTACTAGTGTAGGTATCCTTTACGGGACCGGCTGTAATGCGAGGCATGGGCAACAGCATGGGCGAATTCCAGAGAGGAAAATTGAAGAAATACGCAGTATGAAGACTGAAAGTATCCGTTTTTGGGAGGGCAAGGGGCCCCTGGAATGCCCCGGATAGGCCTAGCCGCCACCGTCGGTTGTGGTACCGTGGTACCGACTGTGGCCGCAGCCGGACAGTGAAGGCGTAAGCTTCGCTCACTGTCCAGAGTCCACATGCCGGGGGTGCTTGTTGGACTCCCACAGCACTGTGCGTCGGCTTCTCCCCAGGAGCGGCTTGGCAGCTTGGGTCAGCCCAGGCCGTCGGGCTTGGCCCCCAGCCAGGCGGATTGGACAATGGAGCGAAACAGTGGGTGGCCAGTGAGCGAGTGGGTGAGTGAGCAGGCGGGCGACATTTGATGACCAAGGTATTCGCCGACGATTACCTCAACTTGGGTGTGTTCCACGAGCAGGAATAAGCAAATATGTGTCAGAAGACGGCAGCCCACCGCATTCCACCACATCCGTGCTCCCTCTGCTTGCACAGTTATCAATCAGCACCGGAAATGCACCACCGCGCGCGAGCAGCAACGGGGTCAAGGAGAGGTCGTTGCCCCCCATCTTGATCTTAGCCGATGTCGCCCGGCCGATGACGAAGAGACTTGCTTGGATGCGGCAAGTCACGTCACGCTCATCGTTAATTAATGCCCTTTTTTTTCTTTTTTTTTTTCCTCTCCTTCTTTCTTTTGGGCAACGCTACGCTGCTCAAAGACGGCCCCCAAAGCTCGAGCATCTCCTATCTTTTCTCCTTCCACATTCCGATCCACGCCTACCTCCCACCCCACCACCGCCCCTACTCAACCCTGTCCTATCCTGTCCTGTCCTGTCCTGCCCGATTCATCCAAATTACCCGCGTCTCGTCGACAGCTGCCTCCGCTCTCGGCTGTTCTTGCCCAACTCCCCTCCCCAGTCTCTGCTGTCGCAACTCGCCGTCACTCTCAGCCGAGGTCTTCAAACTCAAACCCAAGCCGGGGGCCCGGAAGGCGAGAGGTGAGGTGAGGTCAGCTAAGCTGCAGGGCTGCCGGCGTCCACAATTGTTGGGCTTCGTCCACAGTGCTTGCTGCACCACGGTGGACTCGTCCCGCAGCTCTGGAAAAAGTGCCGCCTGGCATCGATCCCAATCGCCGCTCATCGCTCATCGCTCATCGCCGCCGCCAGAACAGAACAAGCGTGGTGGGGTTTCTGCTCACTGCGCGCCATCTATGTACCGGTAGTGTACGTTACAACAATTGGGGCCATGTGCTCCGGAGTCGCTGGCCATTGGGACGGCGCCCATTTCACCATCCCCCCTCACGATTGCGCTCGCCCGCGCGATGCCCTGCCGCAACGCTACCATCGTGCAGCGGCGGCGCACCATGAGGTGGCCATTGCCCTCTCTCCACTCTCCCGAGATACCTAGATATACACGGCAGTCTAGTCCGCTGCACCACCATCGCTCTCTTCTTGGGCTCCGCCGTCTGAGGAGCTCCGTCCACCACGCATGTGCAACTTTGGGGCCCCCTACCGGTATTACGCTACTATGACTGCAACGTCGCAGGCCCCGTCTAGTGTATGCGACTCGGGGTCCTGTCAATGTCATGGACTCGCGGCGATCCCATCCCAATCACGCAGCGCATACTACCGGTATGTACTAACCGCCCACCGGGCCCCTATCTGGTTTACTTGCCTACCACGACATACGTATGCACCCCCTATCCCTACAGTGTGGCCCAGCACACTGGAAACCCAGCCACGGCCGACGTCTTCCTCAGACTCAGCCTCGGCGCAGACGAGTCCGTCCCCCTCGGCTAATGAAGCAATCTCGCTGCGCACCGCGGTCGTTCGATGAGAACGACGGCATGGGCAGGCCCAAAAATAATATGTCTGCAATATGCTTCACCGCTCACCACTTACCGACCTTTTCCCTTCCAAAATAAAAGAGCGCGAGCAAGAGCCGGACGAGAGGCTTGTTGAGTCAGGCCACTGGGCCGCCCCATCAGCCGTTAAATCGCCACTTGTTCCGCCAGTTTCCGTCTTGCACACTGTATATTGTCGCCAGACGCTGTGTGGTTGTGTCAAAACCTAAGACCAACCCGCAGAACTGGTGCAATGCATAGTGTGCATAGGGCTCGGAATGCGACGCTGTCGCCCGCGAAGAGGATTAGGCAAAATTCGCCGGAGCCCGGAGCAACAGCGGCGTAAGGCCACGGGTGCTGTTGCCGAACCGAGCCGCTCCAGTGCTTCTCCCCATCTCCAACTCTCCAGCACGGGTCTGCTCCCAACAAACCGCTCACGTGAGCGCATATACATGCTTCGACGCCATTTTCAAATCTCGCTGCAGCCCAATTCTCTTCGGCTCCGGTGCGCCCTCTCCGGTATCTTATGCCGTGATCAGCCTTCCCCTCCTTGTGCATCTCCTGTCTTCACTGCTATCCGCCGCCTGCAAGGTGGTTGCGGATACAAAATGACACTTTAACGAGATTGCCAGTCCAGCCGAAGGACGAGCCGAAGAGGACGAGGCAACCTTTCGTGCTACCCAACGGACTGTGCTGCAATGATCCCTGTCTGTCTCCTTCTCGTCCAATCATCCGTTCCAGCCAATGAATGCAACTAGGGCCCTTTGGCTTGTTCGGGCCTCGATTCAAAACGACACGAGGCCATAATCTTATCTCCATTTATCAATCTCATCAAATCAATCGCATCTAATCTGCTCAATCTCCGAGACCGGTCGCTCCAACCTTGCCCTTTGGAAGACACGCTCCCGAGCCCTCCCAACGCAAACAAGCAGCAGCCCAGGATCATCGTGTCGCAACCAAAGGCCCGCTCACGCCTCCCTGCACGCCTCTGTCGCATCCTCATTTCACTATTGTTGCGACCGTCTTCCTGAGGCTCGGCCGAAGCTCCAGGAGCCAGCTCCTAACCAAACCCAGCTAAAGGGCATGGGTTCGATCTGATAACTTTATTCGTTGCTCCTTTTTAAATTAAACCGACCGCCCCGGCATTTCGACCTTGCCAACCTCTCACACCGTTCGGTGACCGACAAATTCCTCCATTGGCCCTGTTTCAAGCCTTCCCAACCAAGTCTCGCCGCCGCGTTCCGTTTGCGCGGCTCACCGGATCTGTTTCCCCGTCCAACTATCTTGCCATATTTGGTTTGGAACTCGCGCCCCCCGGTGGGCGTTGAGCCTGGCTCTCGTGACTGCCACCCAATCCTGTTCCTGTGTCTCCGGCCACAGTTTGCATGCCTGACAACTACCGGTAGGGGCGTTCCCAGCATAAGACCTACCTTCGTCGGCATCACTTCGTATCTGGCAGCTGGCCCAGCACTATTTGCTGCATTCATGCTTTTTTTTCTTTCTTCTTTTGCTCTGAAGCAATAGTATGCTGCCATTCCACGAATCCCAACAATCCACTCGGTTGTCCTCGTCTTGGGGCCGTGGGGCAGTTGAGAAGGTTGTTCCATTCCAGCTTCCCATGTCTGCCCCAGCATTCTCGTGTTCGCACGTGAATCTGCCTTTCGCCGAAGTAACCCACATCAGCATGGTTCGTCGATCACTCTTCACAGTGCAAGAAAAGTCAACCACTTGGTCTCCCCCACCTTGAAAGGCACGGCACCAGTCCACAGCGCGTTCCTGCGTTTCCGGGGGCCCTTCACCCTAGCTACCGGTCCATAAAACCTTTCCTAGCTTACTGTTGGCCCTGGCTTTATTGCGACCGCCGCCCGGTCATCTCGGCTGGCTTCCGGTCATCACCAGGCCGGGCTGGTACGGTTCCAGGCTAGGAGAACGTACCGGCAATGTGGTTGAAGCAGGCTCTTCGCCAAAGCGCCCTGGTTCGGTTTCGTTTCGACATGTTCTTGGAGACTTCGAGAAGTCGTGGAAGCGAGATGATGTTCGGTTCGATGACCTGCCGCTTGCTTTTCACCGGCAGGTCGAACCTAGGACTCTTGCTCGCAGCTCAGGCGATCTGGCCTGTAAGTGCTGCACACTGGACTGGAGGCGTAAGACGAGGTCTGCCTTCAGGCCATACTGGTTCACAGGTTATGCATTTGTGCATCCGATTTGTCACAAATGCCGGGCACAGTCAGCGTCTGCAATGCAACAGGCCTTAGGTGGCTGTAGATACGGCGACTGCAAACATACTTAAAAGGAGGCAGGGAGGTAACTATCCTACACCCATCGAGATCAAAGATCCCCAGTTGTTCCATCAAATAGCAGGTGTTCCAATAGCCGAAATCAATGCTATGAGACCCAAATGACTTACACTAAGCCCAATTTGCAGCTGCCTGTGACCGGCCTACATACTTGCGTAGTGGGCTTCCGCTACGGAGTAGCAGCCACCTGGCTTCTACCCATACACATGAGATCTCGCAGTGTCTAATACAGGATTCGAAAATCTTTCCCAAAGAGCAGAATGGATGTGCGGGCTGAATATTACGCGCGTGGACGGGGCTGGGGTTTGATACTAGCCCTGGACAGCTGTCTCCCGACTACACCTTTCAGACGGGATGCGTACGCAGTCGCCGGTGCCGTGGAATGGCGGTCCCTTTAGCATAACTGCACAGGTGCTCAATAGTTCGCACCATCATTGCTGACCAGGGCAGCTTCGAAGAAGTGCGCCCGCCTGATGGCAAGCTCTGGACGCTGTTCATAACTGTCGGTTTTCTTGTCTTGTGTGCATCTCTTTCACAGTTCGCCCGCGAGGTTTCAATCGCCAGTTCTCAAGGAAAGGGGTCCACATAGCCTGTGGCGTTGACCGGTGATCATGTCCCTAGTATTGTCCAACATCTGTGGAGCCGGTATTGCAACGGCAGGGCGGAGGCCATACGCATTGAGGTCAGATACTCGTCCGCCCCCGAACTCAGCAAAGGCACAGTGAATATCTGCAAATTGAACACAGGGTTAAGATTTATCCCACAAGTCGGAGGAAAGCTCCGAGCCTCCTTCAGCAGGCACGCCATCCACCAAACCCTCGTTTATATACTCTGGTCGGCTGGAGAGAAGAACAATTTGAGACAGGCGAGGTAATAAACGTACGGTTTACCGAGCTCGCTAAGCGGGCAAAAGGGAAAGGCAAGGGGCAATGTGCTTGCGATAAACAACCCCTCCTCGGAAGCTGCTTTGGGCGTTCACATTGTACATTATACGTCGCACGATGCAGTGGCAGATGGCAGCAGCAGTTTTGCGCCGTGGACATGCGCCCGCTCAGGTATGGAACTGACTGCAGTTATTGCTGCCACCCATCAAAACCTGTCTCCGGTTCCTGGGAAAACAGCGCTGCGGTAAGAGCCGACGCCTAGGCTCGAGCTGCAGACAGTCGTTTTAGCGTTGGCCTCCATCGAGCCGACCTCTCACCGCTGGGTTCGATTCTACCTGGAGTATCGAGGGATGAGTTTGACTGGCCGAGCCGTCCTGTCGACATGCATTCCAGATTTCCATGGTAAGGGACCGTGCAACCATTGAGACGCAAAGGAAAGGTCTGACGCTCCTAGCTCAAAGGAACGACCCTTGGCAAACGCGCCGATATCACCTATTCTAAGAAAGCCTGTGTTGTAGACGCATGGCTGGACGGTGTCATAGGCTGATCAGATATTTTAATCTGACTGAGTGGAGGACTGGTCTGATTGGCATCCTAAGCTGATGGACTATGATTCCGATTGCCCGCGGCCGGTGCGAAGTTCGCGAACTTTGGGAAAAGCATACCACCCCACCTCAACTGGCCAGAATGTCAGCCGGAGCCAGGCAGGATTCCTGCTACAGCCATTTGTTCCCCAGGGATGGAGGGGAAGCACGGCATCCCAATCATTAACAAAAGTAAGATGGAGAAATCTGTTCTCACCTGTCCCAATACGGACGAGTAGGAGCACTCTGCGTACGCGCGTCCGCCACGTTATACGTTTCTACGGTGCACCAGGGCTGTTGGTGGACAGGAGAACAGCAGAGAAAAGTCTTGCCTCCCCAACCCTCCGAATGCCGGTAGAGAACTTACTCAAGATGCCCGTCCCTTTCATCCTCCTGCTCGTCAGTTCATAGGCTGACCCTGCCTGCACCGCAGCCTCGGGCGGCCGTCCTCCAAGCCAAGCATTGGTCACAGCAGCGGTTCCAGGCGCCCCCAAGTCAGGCACGAGGGAATCAAGTTGCGATGTCCCGCCATCTCAACAAGAGCATGCGTGCGGGGAGAGTTCTTGACACGAGCTGACGAGGAGACGGTTTCCGTGATTGCGCCATTCATCCGCCCACGCGCCCAACCTCCCCTGAGCGCCTCACTTTAAGTCGAGTCGTCACAAGCTTTGGAAACCGGTCTCAAGTTTAACCAGCCTGCCGGGTATTGTTTCCCACATGTCCGCAACTTCTACCCCTCCTCCAAATACAAACTAGTCATGAGCCACGTTCGAGTCAAGACTTTCCAGTCTCGGTAGGCATCTGAAATGGTAACGGCAAACTATAAATGAACCTAAGTGCAAACAAACAGCGGCACCTCCCACAGCTCATCTCGGTGGCAGCAGTAGCAGGACTTGGGGGCAGAAAAACGGAAAAAAAAGAATAAAATTCTTTGCCAAAAAGAATGGACGATCAGGGAATCGAACCCTGGACCTACCGCATGCTAAGCGGTCATTATACCACTAAACCAATCGCCCATCGTGGATGATCTAGCCCGGACTTGAACCGGAGACCTTCAGTGAATCAGACGAGGGTGTTCAGAACGACTCCCGAGCTGTTAGACTGACGTGATAACCAACTACACCACCAGACCATGTGGATTGTTGAATGTAGTTCGTGGGAAGGCCATGATTAGGGTACGTTTCTCGGTGGGAGCATCGTGAAGCTAGGCAAAGCCCGGCAAAACGGATGCGGGTCAATTGGGTCCAGGGGTCTCCGGACTAGGTAGTTTAGTGTACCGAAAATTCCAGATGACCAGGGTCCTACAGCAATGAATGAACGGCAAGCCCATTCAAATCCCGAGTCCTGGGTTGGTTCCCAGAAAAGAGTTGAACTATGACTTTTTGTACCCGTTGAACTTCTGAACCGTTGCGCTTTAGCTGCTCGATGCTGACTTGGTCCTTGTCCATACCTCGATGGCCAGTATGGTTGTTGAAGCTCGCGACTAATGAGATAGATGTCTCTTTGACACAACTACTGGTCCAATTCAGGAGATCCGTAAGGATGCATCGGCGGTGGGGCCGGTGGAATCGATTGCTTTACCTCGGCGATATATACCCGACCACCCACAGAATCTTCCGAAGATCGTGGCGGACATAGCTCAGTTGGGAGAGCGTCAGACTGAAGCGGATCTCGATCCTAGAAACTTCATTCAATCAATCTGAAGGTCGTGTGTTCAATCCACACTGGCCGCATCTTCCCTTTTTGGACTTCACAATCTGCCTCTATCAATGAAGATGAGTTAGTTACATTTTGTTGGAACGGGACAACAAACAGCAGCAACCGACGAATGTGATTGATGCATGCATGCATGCTGCTGTTTGCAGTCCACCTATTTTTGGAGGCCACATTTAACATACATGTATATATATAGTATGTATGCACTCTCGGCGGCGGGCTTGCTCGCATCTCTTGCAGGAGCTAGAAACTGACCTCTAGTCAACTGCGACGTCACTTGAATGCGGTCTCGTGGCCTCTCTCTGTGCGTTCGTTCATACCGGGTCTGTCTGTTCCTGTGGCTGAGTGGCTTATGTAGAGCCTGTGCAACGTCTCGAAATGTGGATTTGATACGATTGTGCATATTTCTGTTCGTCTGTCAATTTCATCTTGTTGCCTGGCCCTCGGCACCTCAATGCGTCACAAGGAACGAAATGCGCCTGGGCTGTGGCCAGCTGATGCTCGTCTGGTTCTGTCCCTCGATACTTGGGATCGGGTTCAGATGGGGCAAGTTTAGTCGTTCGGTTGGATTTCCCACATGTGGAAGGGCACAAACAACACTGCTTGCTGCGTCCACAACCGGCCCAGTCTGTGCGACAATTGGTAGGTAGTCCTCAAATGATTGACCGGAGTTGCGCATTGTCGTGGTAAAACTGCAAGGCAATGTTTACCCATTATCGGGGACAGTTGCGGGCCATCTGAAGAAGCCGTCAAACGGACTTACAGTGCCCGAGTCGTCTTGCGTCCTCGAACTTGCAAGCCCGGTTGGGGCGCAACTTGTTCATGGCCGCCACTATTATGGGAGAAAGATTCGACACAACCATGCATGCTCGGAGCCGACCACGATACCGCCTCCGCGTGGCCCAGTGTCGCATCACTACAAGCTCCAAGATGTGAAAGCCGGTTGCCGTCTTGGCGGAGAGAAGGAATTTGGCATGGTCATGGGAGGCTCTGGCATGAGCAATGAACGGCTTTGCTGAGTATCCTATGCCAATGCTACAACACCTTGGAAGACCGAGCAACGACAGGCAACGCCATGATGACTCTGAGGCGGGGCATAGAAGTCCACATCGGGCAAACAACAACGATGCCGACCGGGAACAGGCTGCGAGAGACCATCCTCTGCAAGGCATGTCCATGACCAACCCGTAAGTTGACCGCCAAAGTTTATCGTGATCTTTCATGTCTTCCGTGTGTGATTGCGCGTCTTGGGCGCGCAATGTACGGGAACCTGGCCGTTAACCTGGTAGATTTACCGTGCAGATCCCTTCGGTTCCCTCTCTCCCCCAAAAAGAAGATTGGGAGCAGCAGAACACAGGATGCACGAGCAGCTACCAGCAAACCACCTGGCCCCAGGTCCGGTAGCAGATTACCGGGCGAATTCTGTGCACCGTCATCTTGGCGGCAGCCGACGGCCGCTACGGGGGTGCATGGATGCAGCCAGTCTAGAGACGATGACAGACAAGCAAACAACCAAGCATTGCGGGTAGCCGGCTAATCCTGCCATCGCTGAGGATGAACCCTGTGCCTATTCTTGGAAATCACTCTTGGCAGACCATGCGTTTCCTCTCCAAGTCGCAAAACATTGTGTGTTGATGATGAGCATTGACCTTCGTCTGGTGCAAGGCGGGGGGGAATAAGGCGCCGCGGTGATTTCACTTGGACGGAGAAACTGACGAGCAGGTTTGATCAGTTGCATGGGACCGGGGATGACGAAGGTGACGACTGCCTCAGGCGGAGATGGCGACGGCCATGACCATGGCGGCCCGGAGAAGCATCCAGCGGCAGGATCCGAGACAAGGCTGTGGTATGGTCGTGGGATGCCTGGGTTTTGTCACAACGATTGGTCATGAAGAAAAGGCGGTTCCCAAAGGCCCTTGGGTGAAGGATCGCGTGTGTCTGAGTCTGATTCTTGGAGCGGGCGGGTTTAGAGTTTAGCACTTGGCTTGCAGGAGATCTATCGGTTGGCCGACATCGAATCTCGGAGTTGCCAGGGACGTTGCATTGGTGAGAGGGGCGGCGGGCCCGCGGCAGATCCAAGGCTTCAAAAATAAAGGAGGTCCGCGCAAACAGAGAAGAAGCTTACTGTGAAGGTAGAGGCGGCGCTTCGAGAAGGTGAGGGCGGCCGCAGGGTGGGCTGAGGTTAGAAAATGGTCGGAAATGGGATGAATGTGGAGGAGTTGCGCTACACTAAAGATTCTGGCGCGTCTCGGCCAGTAAGCGAGCCGAGAGAATCCCCCTGTATCTGTGCCAGACAGGTAGGCAAGTACTGCAAAGGTGGAGGAACGCCCCCCCAAGTGTACCTGCATAAGGTAGCGAAAGGCAGCTGCCCCTGCCAAAGGGGAACGATTATCTAAGACAACCGTCTCACCCAATTCCCCAAACCCCCGAGCCGACAGACAGACAGTCCGGAGCTTTGATGCATGGTGAAGTGCTGGTCAGCCACTTCCACGCTCTGTTCATGTTGGCCGAATACCACCAAAGTCGCCGTCAAGACCTCCGGCTTGCCAGCTCCGAGCCAGACCACATGATGCGTCAACGCAGGGACGCCAGGCAAATGATTGATGGGAAACCAAAACACCCGCCACAGCCAGCAGCGGCAGATGTTTGGGGCTCTCCTTTGAAGCACGGGTGGGCTGCAAGCTAGAATCCGGAGGTGGCAGCTCCCGAACGACTCCTGTTGACCATCCATGTTTCAGATGCGCCTGGTAAGTCCGCGAAACCGCCCTCGACGCCCAAGGAAGCAGAAGTCGATCACGTCCCAGTCGGTCCAAACTCCCAAACCCTTCGGATTTCATTCGTGCTCGGCCCAGGCGCAAGGTCAAGCTTAGCGGACCTTGACCTTCCCTTGGGTCCTTCTGGGGACCATCGAGGTCGGGGTTGCTTGTCTTGTGTCTTGGGCTGGTGTCGGGAAGGGAGTGGGAAGCCTTGCCCTGCTTTGATTGTGTTGCATGTCGTCCGTGTTTCTGGTGTGTGCGCTTGCGCGCGCTGTTGCGATGCAGGCCCAGCATCCATTTCTGATTATACCCTTTCCCCTTTCTCTCTTTTGTTTTCGTCTTTTCCTCTCCGTTCCTACTTTTCCTGTCCCGATATCCAAATCGTTACCTAGGCTGTTTCTTGCTCTGTTTCTCCTTCGAATCTGGGGCTTGCAGCAGCACGAAAAAAAGTCATTCGAGAGTCGACGCACAACTGGACGCTGGACGACGGGTTGAAAAGACGGGGGAGCGGAATCGGGACACGGCAGGCCTTTCGACCTTGGTCAACATTCGCCGATCGCCAGTTTGACTGTCTTCTCAGTCTGCGGATTTTATGCCGGCATCACATCGTCAAACCTGCGCAGGGCCTGGCTGGTAACTCTTCATTCTAATGGCCAATGTCTTGGAGACATACATAAGTTGTCATACTTCTTCCACACCTTTTGGAAGTCTCTATACACAAACGACTCTCACTGTCCTGTGTGATACCGACTGGGTTTGATTTCGACACTTGGCGTTGTACTGCATCTAGTCGGCGCTGGATTGATACCCATATTGGAATTATTCCGACAACCTGTTCTCGCCTCACCTTGTTTTCTCCAACATCAAACGCCTTTTCGAGACTTTACACGCGTCCAATGAACCAGTCATCCACCATGTCATCCATGCCGATGGAGCTCAACCTGCCCCGGGTGGTGCCTGGGGGCAAGCATATTAGCTACTATGTTGCCATCAGCGCAATGCTAATAGTGGCATGGTTATTTCAGTCTCGGAAGCAGAAGGTATCCGCAATACCTTTTTACAAGGCCGCTAAGACGAAGTGGATGTTTGACGCAGAGACATTGATCCGCGACAGCTATGGCAAAGTACGTTGACGCATTGCACAACGCATTGTCGTTGGATCTGTTAACACTTTTAGTTTCGCGATACTGTATACCAGATCAGAGCGACGGAAGGGTTGCAAGTGCTGGTTCCAGCGAGATTCATTGGTGAACTGAGAAGCTTACCGGAGGATATACTCAGCGCCACGGAAGCAGTGGATGAGGTATGTCTTGAAGATCAAGTTTGGCGTCCAGCGTGCTGATTGTGCAGGCTATGCTGAGTAAATATACCAACTTTACTCTGGGCAACCACGCCGACTTGCTATCGACGCTTGTGAGATGCAAGCTGTCACAGAACCTGGCCAGGCTCGTGCCCCAGCTCAAAAGTGAGCTCGAATATGTTGTAGCCACAGAGTTTCCAGATTGCAAAGGTAAGTTGTTGCTTGAAATTCTCGCCTAGCACTGCTGACGGTCTTAGAATGGACGCCGGTAAAGTTCCAACCTTTTGCGCTCCGAGCCATCGCACGGGTCAGTGGACGCGCATTCGTTGGGCCCGATATCAACCGGCAGGAACAGTGGATGGACATCAGCATCAACTTTGCAATCCACGTCTTCGTTGCCGTCGTCAAGATGCAGCTCTTCCCAGAATGGATACGGCCGGTTGCGCAGTATGGGGTTTCGGAGCTGCGGCAAATCCGCAAAGACGTCGACAAGGCAAGCGCGATGCTGAAGCCAATCATCGAAGAGAGGCTTCGGGATTTGGAGATGCCTAGCTACGAAAAGTCCCCCGACGACTTGATCCAATGGCTTCTGGAGGCCCTGCCAGAGGACGAGAAGACAGATATCAGATCCCAGGCACATTTACAGCTCATCCTGGCAGCTGCTTCAATCCACACCACGAACAACCTGGTCACCGACTGCATTTACGATCTTGCAGCTCATCCAGAAGTGCAAGAAATGCTGAGAGAAGAGGCGCACCAAATCCTCGAGATTGAGCACGGCTGGGCGAGGAAAGAGAGTATGGCTAAGCTAAAGAAGCTGGACAGCTTCATGAAGGAAACGCAGCGCCTTGCTGGAAATATCAGTGAGTTGACTTGTATGGACGCAATGAACCCAACTAATGCCGTCTAGCATCCTTCATCCGCAAAGTTGTCAAGCCCATTGACCTCTCTGACGGTACCCACCTCCCCACAGGCACCAAGCTGCTAGCACCTCAGGCTGGCATCTCGCATGATGAGCGGTATTTCGAGAATCCCGACACCTTTGATGCCTTACGCTTCTATAAATTGCGCCAGAAGTCCAACGAGGACGCGAACCGGTGGCAGTTCACTAGTATTAGCGATACCAACATGAACTTCGGCGCCGGCAAGCATGCCTGCCCGGGGCGTTTTTTCGCAGGGAACGAGATTAAGATGGTCTTGGCATATTTCCTGCTCAATTATGACATGAAGTTGAAAGAGGGAGAGACACGACCAAAGCCGATGGTTATGGTAATGAGCAAGTCACCCGACCCGAACGCGGAGGTCTTGTTCCGGCGGCGAACAGTAATGGCATAAGTCCACGCCCAGCAGGGGGTAGCATGAGGCATATGAAAACGCATAAACCACCTTACAAGGGAGAGACGGTAATTTAAAAATCCCCATGAAACAGACAGTATACCGTACATACAGAAACACGTCCTGCCGGTTCCGGGGCCTGGAGCTCCAGAGTCTTGGATAGGCTCACTGGGGGCTGTTGCCCGTGGAGGAGATACCATTGTACATTGAACACAAACACATATTAACTAACCTATTTATTCCCGGAATCGGTGGCAGACACCATTAGAGGCAATCAGGGTGAAGGAAGAAGTGGTTGAGCTCGGTGTTGCGGGTATTTTGTAAGCGCAGCTTCACGACTATATACAGCACCTTTGCGGTTGTCTATTAATTTCCTTGAGAAAATCCATGCAAAATATGGGAGCGCTGTATCCGTAATTGAACCAAATATCGGTTGTTGTAGGAAGGTGGGACTTGTGGTCGGATCAAAGAAAACACCCATGACAACATATTGTCAAATTTGGCAATGTCTAACATGAAGAAGCCTTGTTGGCTCAGTGGTAAAGCGTCTCACTAGTAATGAGAAGATCGGCGGTTCGATTCCGCCACGAGGCAATTCATGTGGATTCACTAATTATCCAAGTTTTTTGTATTTCCCCCCCGGTTTTTCTTCATGACATCTTTCGGGGAGCGTTTTGTCTTTGTTGTTCTTTATTTCTACTTGATATTCCTGCGGCGAGAACACTTGAAATCACACTCACTAGCGCCATTTTCTGGGATTGGGATAAGGAAGATTCAGTGGGAACATATGTCTGTTATCCGCATGTTGTTTTAGTTCTATTACGCTATCTGGTTAGAGGCAACTGCCGATGTGGTTTGCCACTGGCATACACAGACATATTGTTGCAGTTAAAGAAATTATATTTAATGTATGAGTGACCCGTTTGGCCACGGCAACTTTACGGGGCCGTAGCGGGCCACGCCCAGCAAGGTCAAGCCACGGCCGGGCCCTTCACTTGCAGTGCTGTTGGACGTGGCCAGTGTCCAAACTGGATTGAAAACATAAAAGTATTGTTCTTGCGGTGGTGGGCTAATCAATGTTGTTTGATCCATTTGGTAGGGCTTTCCTTGCCATAGGGCTGGCGGCGCTTACCCGGCGCTGCTTACATGGGTGGGTGGTGGCTGAGCTTCCTCGGTTGTGCAGCGTCGATTGGCGTCTGCCGCGAGATTGACTGACTTGCACTTGATATCAAATATCATATCAAGCCCGCCCAGTCCGGAGAGGGAGGGGGGATGGTCTCATCGCAGCCAAAGATCATCAAATGGGAAAAGTCAGGTAAGAGCCTCACAGATATGCAAATGTGCCCCCACCCCTTTCCTCGCCCTCCAATCTCCAACTTGGTGAAAGCAGGCGAGGATCACCGCCCCCAGAAGCAGGCTGGATGCTTTCCTCGGCACTAGGCATGACGAGTTCTTACCCGCTTCTTCGAAACAGAACCTTTGCACCCCGCCTACTCATCGGTTGCTCCCGCCAGTGACGCTTGACAATTCGGAACGTGGCGCCCACCCATGTCAAAGGCCGCCGCAGCCGTACAAAAAGATGAAGAATGAGCGAGAGAGAGAGAGGAGAAAAAGGAGAGGAGGGAAACACCGGACGGTAAGCTCCCTCCCCCTCTCGCCATTAAATTGGAATATCAAACTCGATTAACGGCCATTCGTTTGAAGCTTTTGTAAATTCCCCGACCCTGCAGCGACCTTGATTCGCCTACCGTCCGAGCAAAAAGGGCCGCAACCACCAAGCATTTCCAAAACCAAAACAACTGGTTGGCCAGTCGCCTCCGCCCGCCCGTCACCAAATTCCAACGAGAAATTCCAAAACTCGTCACCGCCTTTCCCTCCCCTTGACCTGGCTGGCTGCTAGGAGATTTGTTCCCTCATCTTGGGGTCGTGTAAGCACCTTCTTCCATCATGCCTTGCGTGAGTAGATGGCCACCAGGCCCTCTCGCGACTCGGCTGCTGTCAGAGTCAGAGTCAGTCACCACGCGTCTCTCTGTTCAAGTAGACAGACTCTCGCATCACGGAGCCCCGCGTCCATGCACCTCCGCCCCACTCGATGAGTCCATTCTTCGCAGTCATCCGAAGCGGGGGGGAGGTGCTTGGGTTGTGTGAATCACATGCGTGTTCCCCTTGCCTGCTCCACAACCATGTCCCTTCGCAGAGTGTGGTGCATTAGTCTCCCATGATAGTGCTCAAGTACCCGGTACATCATATTTCAGATTACACTTAGTTCTCGATGGCTCGTCCCGAACGTATGGGGATTTCCCTCCCGCGCGCTAGGGCAAAGCATCGTTGAGCAAACATCGGCTCAAAGGGCTGACTTGGACGTTGCAAACCTAATTCCTGTGACAGAACATGCCGGCGCACTAGCCTTGTCAACTAAGTGCACGACTAGGCTGACGACTCTGCTTGGCATACCTGCGTGTATTCGATTGTAAATACCTAGAAATAGGACAACCATAAAGTCTCAACACCAGCCCGACGCTGCAACGCAACAGGTCCAGGGAAAAAAAAAGATGCTCATACAATTACATTTACATACCAGTGAAAACACTGTGCTTTCAAAAGGGTATCAAAATGCCGCCCAAGCAAAGCAAATCCTTCGCTTCAATCCGAGTACAGTCTATCCTCGTGTCAAGTCCGTTTTCATGACATATGAGGTCCAAAATCGATACCGACGCCGAGTCCCAGCCAAACCCCAAAACACGCTCGCTACTAACTAGACAAACTCAACAAACCGCTGTCGACTGGCCCGCCTCTTCATGGAATACCTGCCGACGACCGCTCGACCAATCTTCCGTCGCTGCTCTCGATGACGCTGAATGCCGCACAGCACGCTCGGGGGGCAGTGAAATGTGCCCCGAAAGAGACTCGTGCCCAGGCGATACCATCCCACTTCCTGTAAGTGGGCCGAAGAACTCCTCCGGTGGCTTGACAGCGTCGTCTCTCCACCAGTGGAAAAGAACATCCTGCTGCCATCGCTGCTTGTCATCGATCTTCAGATGCATAGTTTGAATAAATGTTGAGTACAGGAGCTCCACGGCAAGTGGTGACGTTCGCAATTGGTGCAGAAGCCATCTGGTGATGAAGTCAGACTTATCACCCCCTTTAAACTCGCTGACCAGTCTAGAGATGCCGAATTCCTTCTGAGCCGGGAACAGCCGGGCATTTTTGGTTGGATCATTCGCGGGAAGCCTCGCGGCGCGTCTCAATTCTTCGAGAGCTGTCAAAGGCTCTGGTCGAAGCACATGGTCCGGCTGGGACAAAAGCTGTGGGAATTGAATATGAGCAAGGGTTCCTGACTTTGGCGGTGAGCCGTCGAGGGAAAAGTCTTCTCCGATGTTAGGATCAAGAGCATATGCAATCCTGAAAGACGGATGCTTTTTCATCGCTCCCTTTTCTTTGCAAATTTCCTTCAGCCTGCCAACCTCTTCAGTCAGACGGTTGACCTTTTCCTGCTTCTCGCGCTGTTCTTCAGGAAACTCTTCCATAAATTCCAGTTCTTCCGCGCTGGGCTCCTTCCCAGCTATCTGCTTGATCTCTATGCCGTACGCGTACTGTTCGCGATAAAGAAGCAAGTCATCGAACTCTTCTTGAGCATTGTTTAGATCTCCGATTGCGGACATGAGGTCTTGCCATAAAGGATGAGAATCATCGGGCGGACCGTTGCGAGAGATTCCAGTTAGTTCATACGGCATCTTTGATTGGTCATCCTGCTCATCGTCCTCTGGAGCCTCCATGTGGGCAGTTGTCCGTAAGGCTTTTGTACTTCCAGCTGCCAGAAGACTAAAGAAGCGTGTTTCGATATTGTTTAGATCCTCTTCCTCCTCGTCCAGAGTAAACTCTAGCCCTTCATAACCAGACTCGAGCCAATGATACTCTGTGCGAAGTGTCTGCATCTCGGTAAACCTTTTTTCCAGCATTTCCTCGGACGTTCCAAGTAGACCTTGTCGGCCTCTGATGAGGATGGGGCGGAGCAGATTCATAAAGGTATTATCGGCTTCGTCTTTTTTCCGTCTCAACTCTCGGAAGGCCTTGCGTCTGCTGGCCATTTCTTGCTTTATCGTGTGCAGTCTCTGACGACGCTCCTTCATCTGAACCCATAAATCTTGGACGCCGTCGTCATCTGACGACATCACTGATGCTACAGAAGAAGCATCGGACTCGACCAAGCTGGGGACAGAGCCCCGGGAGTTCTCGAAGCGCGAGACTTTGTTTGTAATGACGTCTGTGACCAGTTTTCTTTCCCGCTCCACGACTTTGCGAGCTTGAACAGTGGGCATGAGTGGGGGAAAGACGACTCGATTTTTCTGCTCGAAATAATCGGCTTCATCAGAGCTAGCCTCGGAGCCTGAACTGGTGTATTCTTGCTGCCACGATCCAGAGGAAAATGACATGGACGGAGACAGGCTGCGTTGTATCGGTGCTTTCGTCAGTCCTCTACCTTCCAGGTAGGTATCCGAAGGCGGCGGCGGCGGCGGCGGCGGCGGCGGATACAGGAATATGGCGTTTATGGGTGGTCGGTCTCCGGGCGGCGGCGGCGGAGGATGAAAATGTTGAGGCATTGAGCCAAATAATGGTCGGGCATTGCGTGACGGAGGACGCAGAGTAGAAGGAACCGGATCTTGAAAGGCGACATGAACATGATGTAGTGCATCAGGCTTCATTTGCGTGGGCGACATGGCCATCGAGGGGTCAAGGGAAACTCTGTTCGGTCGCATCGGCGGCGGCGGAGGTGGTGGTGGTGGTGGTGGATGGCGGACTTGGTCAAACTCGATGCCATCGGTGGACGTCGCATAGAATGGCATGTATTTTTCGTAATATGATCCATCCCTTGACGGGCTGAAAGCAAAGACGCGTCGGTCGGGAGAGCCAGTCGGAGCCATGTGGAGAGGTTATGGTGCGTGCTGGTCGTGATATTGTTCCATCGCTTGGGACGTCTAACAACTCGATGGGAGAAGGTAAGAATCGTCGTTGATTGCCCTGGAATCAAAAATGAAGCGACAATTCGAAGTCGTTGTGGGAGCTGTCGACGCGGCTCGTTCCAGTCGCCAGCTCCTGCTTTGTGTGCTGCTAATTACAGATGCGTCCCAGCAGTAGTGAGTGGCAGGATGGAGACTGACCGAGGCCGTTGGGGGGACCTTGAACCCTTCTCGGTAAGCGGCTCCACTTGCCTCCCGTGTGCTAGTGTACCTAGTAACCTATCTGCACCTTCCCAGCCATAAGCGGAGACCAGCCAGGAGCTGTTGCCGCCCCGGCGCTAATCCCGATGTGTGTCAGCTGCTCAGCTAATGAGTCTGAGCTCTCGTGGGGGCTCTCGGTGGTCCACTGGCAGGTGGACACGGAGAGCGCGGGGTCATGATGAGCACCAGTCGCTACTGGTGGAAGTCACCCACACCAAAACATACACACACCCACGACTGGATGAAAACCGCAGCCTGGTCCCATCGCCTTTTTCCAATCGATTGTACCAGTACGGGAATTCCATCAGGCAGCGGGCCAACCGCTGGCGGCCAGCAACCCCTTCGGGCCTTCATACAGCAGGGGGTGGTGCCGCTTGGGTTGCACACCAAACAGCGAACAGAACAGCGACCGGGGGTGGCCATCTGTGATTCCACCTCACGGAAGAGCAACTGGCGGCTTGTTCTGTCACTTGCTCCACGTCGAGTGGAATACCCGATGGATAATGAGGTCCTTATCAACCCTGGAAGGGTAGTGTCGGGAGGGAACGAAACTGTGCCGTACCACACCCTCTTCTTGTCGTCTCCGTCTTCCGTTTCTTGCCTCCCGTCTCCCGTCTCCCGTCCTTCTTCCACTCCCCCTCCCCTCAGCTTGGGACCGACCATCCAGTTCAACACCTCCCTCGAGCTCAGAATCGCGGTGTTATGCAATACAATGCAGGCCGTCTGAAGCTCATGCCCCCCTTTTGCCGAGAAGTATTGCCTTGCGCCAGTAAGATCTCGCAAGATACGTCACGCGCCGTCGCGCAGCTGCTCTCCACCAATTAAGCGGGCATCTGCCCATTTATCCCTTCGGGGCCCCGAGCCCTTGAGGCCCGGCTTTCCAGTCGAGGTCCGCTTGTCTCTTGTCTCTTTCCTTGAGCCTCAAGCTGACACTGCAATCAGGACTCGGCTTCCGTCCCCCGAGTCTTGTCTTTTGTGCTGGTCCACCCACGAGCGGCGCCTGTACACAGAGCTCTTGAAGTGTAGACACAAGATGCCACCATGCACAAGCAAAAATCCAGCAAACACAGATCGAAGCACGGGAGTGGAGGAGGAGGCGGATGGAGCGATTGGATTTGGTCTCCGCAGTACGGCAAATACTACATGTATCGCGTGAAGAGCAATGGTGAGTCGTGAGCGTTGATGTCTGAAACGTAGCTGACGAGTGGAAGGTGAATGGGATTATATATGGCAGGAGTCGCAAGTTTCGCAACCACAGGACCAGACGATCCCACGAGAGCAGCCGGAAGTAGACGCAGTCTCCGAGAGCTTCGAGGCGCTCTCAACTTCGCCTTCTGCCACCGAGAGTAGCTATTACTCGACACATGCTGTTGAGAGTTCAGGTGTGTAGCCGAGTGGCTGCGTCGCGTTGGCTGTAGCTAACACGTTATAGACCCATCGTACACGTACCCGCCTTCTGGATCTCACGGCACATCAAGCCGGTCGAGAAAGGGTAAGGGAGTGGCTTATGAAGGCGAGCCACAGGATGGGGATCAACCAGACACACAGCCCGAGGAGCCGGCACCGGCGCCGCCGCCATTAGACCCCTTCTGGGGCGCGCAGCATGCTTCTCGGCAGTACGGACAGGCGGTTTCGGAGCAGGATCGAGAGCGTAAGGAGGCTGTCTCCCATCGCAAAGACGTAGTTGACACGGCAAACAGTTGATCCCCCTCAAGCTACTCAAGAAGGTCTTTACCATGAACACGAGGATTACGTGCCAGCACACGACAAAACACCGTCTGATTACAGTCAGGGTAGGTCAACCATGCCGGCGGTGTGGAGCAAGCTGACATATTCAGATTCTGGGTATGTGACAGCCGATATGGGGGAGTCTTATGACCCAGGACTTGCAACAGCCATGGCAGCAAGTCACAATCAAATGTATGGGACTGCGAGCCCAGGCGAATCGTCGACCGACCCACCATACGGTATGAATTGGTAAGACTTCCCAGGGACTACTAGTCATTGCTAACCGCCACAGGTCCCTATACAGAGTATGAGGAGGAAGAGGGCGCGGTAACACCAAAGGCGCAGAAATCGTCCTTTGACATTAGTGGCACATTTGGGGATGCCGAAGATTTAGATCCACGTAAGTCGCCTTCTCTATGAAAATCCTCCGCTGACCAAGAACAGGGTATATCGTCGAACCATCTCACAAATTTCGTCCTGGATCGGTAGGTTCTTTAATGCAATATATGTTTCATTGGCTAACTCCATCAGATCTTCAAGGTACTCTGGTCAGAGCCATCTGGCACCACTGTGGGAGGAACACCAACCATATCTGAAAAGTTCCAGACTCGTGACAAATTCGGGGGGCCCATTTTTGTCGGATTCCGACGATTTGTTGTTATTGCCAATGATGACGGGCACTGCGCTTGCGTGTAAGTAGAAACCGGAACACAATCAACGCTTACACTGACACCGTTAGGCCTATCCTCACCTACCAAGGCAAGGCTTGCAACAAGAAGGGTGTAAAAGCCCACAAACACGGCATAATATATGCTCAAGGTAGTAAGCCTCGCACGGTTTCAAACGAACCGAAGCTTGGATTTGCCCCGATACGGGCCAAGATTACGATCGAAGGCGAGAAGCTCGCCAAAGAGTCGCGCATCAACTACTCGAAGCTTGTTACTGTCGAACACAACGTTAAGGTCTTTTTCATCGGCTTCATCGGCCAAGATGAAATCGGAGACGCTGTGGATGCCGTCAACAAATGCTGGGAACAAAAGGTCCACGCCAAGCGTAGACACAACAAATAAGTAGACTATCCGTCTGCAAACGTTTTTGCGTCTCCGTCACAATCCGGCGGCGACACAGTTTACGATTATATACGTTTTGGGGAGCAAATGTTTATCCTCCTCTACCACGATTAACGACAGTCTATTTCGCCGCTAGCCTGGCTGATTTTACGTTGTTATTGCGGAAGCTTTGGCATGCCGATTTACATGATATCAAACATTTGATCAGTATTTATTTTACATGACTTTTATTCCCAAGGATTTGGCAGCATCGGCAGCATCCATGCTGACCACAACGCAGTGAAGGAAGGACATGGGAACAGACCATGGGCAAATTGCATTACTGGGAATCTCTACTTATTCTGCTTGGGCATCATATCAATACGATCACGATTCTCTCATATCCAATGCCCTATTCGAAGATTCTAGAATACATTGCATGCCGACCTTAAGTCATTACCCGGGCTGTGCCGCAGGACATCCTGGTCCCAAGGCCCCGGGAATGGGTGTTCGTACCTTACATGGGATTCATAATTCCAGTTTTGGAATCTTGCACATCTTCAAAGATGCCAAAATGCTGTGCATCAGTAATCGCTCGACCCCACGTTCTCCAGTGTGGGGTCGGCGAACCGGGAGCTACCTAACTAACGAACAGCCGAGGCTCGGTATCTTCTCCCCCGCAAACGTCACTGACCAGGGTCTCCGCGACCTGATATTTTGAAATGGCGACCATTTCTTGACAGATTTTAATCCCGACAACCTTCAAGCTTCCATTACATCGCCCTGATCAAATAAAATCGAGCGCCCACCTTTGAACAAGACATTATTACCATGGCCGAAGCACAGCTCAATGACTTTCCCTCTCTCTTCTCCCTCAAGGGTAAGGTCGCAGTTGTGACCGGCGGCTCTCGAGGCCTCGGCCTTCACGCCGCCTCGGCGTACGTCTCTGGGCCATCTCAACAATAACCTCCTGCTGATTGACCGACGTGTAGCTTCCTCCAGGCTGGCGCCTCCAAGGTCTTCATTTCCTCCCGCAAGGGTGACGCCTGCGAGGAGGCCTGCAAGGCCCTAAACGCCATCCCGAATCGCAGCCCTGGCGCGTTAGCGATCCCCGTCCCTGCCGACGCCGCCTCAATCAAGGGCGTCGAGCATCTTGTCGCCGAAGTCAAGAAGCACACAGATCGCGTCGACATCCTCTTCGCCAATGCGGGCGCGACATGGGGCGAGGCGTTCGACACGCACCCAGACGATGCCTTCGCCAAAGTCATGGACCTCAACGTCAAAGGAGTTTTCAACACCATCCGTCTCTTCACGCCTCTGCTAGAGAAGGCAGGCAACACGGACGACCCTGCCCGCGTCATCATCACGGCGTCGGTGGCTGGCCTGGGCATCGGCACCCTCGGGAAGCAGGGGACGTACGGGTACAGCGCCAGCAAGGCGGCCGTGATCCATCTCGGCAGGAATCTAGCGCTGGAGCTGGCGCCGAGGAACATCACCGTCAACTCCATCGCCCCGGGCTTCTTTCCTAGCAAGATGTCGAACGGCCTTCTCAAGATCGGAGGTGGCGCGGACAAGATTGGGAAGGGAAACCCCATGGGACGGTTGGGGAGAGCGGAGGATATCGCAGGCGCTGTGGTGTACCTTGCCAGCCGTGCCGGGTCGCACGTCAACGGCGAGGTTATTGCAATCGACGGCGGCTCGTTGTGGCAGCGTGGGGAGCTGAACGTGTCCAAGCTGTAAGGCTACAGTGTGCAGTGTAGCTGTTGTGGAAACAAAACATGTATTATCGCGCCGATGCTATGCTCCTGTCTATCATGCTACCATGTGCCGCGACCCCTGTACAGAACCTATAGACCGTGACTCATTACGGCTTCCGTGCCACCCAGAAACTTGCCCGGTACGTTGTATGCAGCATGCTCTCGGGGTCGTGGATGTATGGCGCCTCGATGCCCGTCTCGCGTCGCTCGACTACGAACCCGACCTTCTCCACCAGCGCCATGACCTCGTCGTCGCTCAGCTCGAAGCTCCCCGGGTCAGCGATGCCCGACGAGTTGTTGTAGTCGTGCTCCCCGTCACCGTCGGTATCCCGGCCGTGGTTGCCGGGGGCGTTGTTCTCGAAGTGCCACAGCAACGGGCCGAAGTTGATGAGCACGCCGCCCGGACGCAGGCAATAATAGATGGTCTCGAGGTAGCGCACGAGGTTCGGCGCCGTGTCGAGGAAGAAGACGGTGGCGACGGCATCGTACGTCGCCGCGTGGTCCTCGTCGGCGTAGAGACACAGGAAGTCGGCGGCGCACATGGACATGGAGCCGGCCGAGGGCCCCGTGGCGGCGAGCTCCGTGGCCGGGTGGATGTCGGGGACGGCGCAGCTGCGCAGATGGTTCGTGCGGGTGCGGTGGTTGGAGAAGCTGTGCACCCAGGGGTAGATTGAGTGCTGGCCGGCGGCCTTTGTGCAGTTGAGGATGTAGGAGGAGGCGAGGAGCTGGTGGTACGATATCTCGTTGCCCTCGGCCTCGTGGCCGGAGCGGCAGAGCTCGAAAACGAGGCGGCCGAGCCCCGCGCCGGGTACGAGGACCTTCAGTGGCTCGGACGGCTCGGGGCTGCGGGCCTTGCGCTCGCGGTCGACGGCGTCCAGGATGGGGCCGTAACAGACGCGGCGCTCCTCGGCGCCCTCTGCGGACCAGTCGCGGAAGAACTGGCGGAGGGTGCTCCGGGCCTTGTCGGTGTCGCTGTGCTTCGCGACGCCGACCCAGGCGTCGGGCATACGCGGGACGTCCTGGGGGTCGCCGGGCCCGGCGAGGTGGAAGGAGCGCAGGCCGTTGCGCGCGATTTCACGGGCAAGCTCGGCGTTGGACTCGATCGCGTCGTCGGTGCGGTCCAGGGTGTCGAGGAAGTTGAAGGGATGGGCGGCGAGCATCTGCCAATGCGCCTGGGGTAGGGCGTAGAAGGATTGCCGGCGGAGGTGGGTTACGTTGAAGTGAGCCACCTTTGCGTATTGGCTGGGGAGGGTCGTTGTTAGTGAGGGGTCGTTTGAGATGGGGAGGCCAAGGTGAGATGGAGAGATGGAGACAGATGAGATTGCCGAGATCCAATTCATTGGCCAGGATGCGTTTTCCTCCTCTTCTGTTTCTTGTTCTCTTTGTTATTTCCTTTCCGCCTTTTTGGAGAGGCAGTTCGTATGCCATCCTCACCTCAGGCAAACAAAACAACCCAAGGATGATGAGTGAAGAAGCATTGATGGGGAAGGGGAGCCCGGGGCCTTGCACTCACAGAAATGAGTCCAGCGCGCAAAATATGACCCTCGTCTCCTCCGGGTCGTCAATCGTGTTCTCCATGCCGCTCCATTGCTCGTCGTCTGCCATCTTTGCGGCTTGGCCTCCTTATCCCCCGCTGAAGTCTGCGTTGTATTTGTGTTGTTGGGGGAGGAATGAGTGAGCGAGTGAGCGAGTGGATGAGTACTCACTCTCTGAAAGGCTCAACAACACTTGTGTTCGATTCTGAGTTTTCGGTTGGTTGGTGGGCAGCGCAGCACAAGGAGGGGCAACAAGCCGGCGGCGGAGCTGTGACGGCAGAACCGGGGGGTGGGCGAGGAGGGGGAAGGGGCGGCACCAACCAAGGGTACGCTCCGCTCAAGATCCGGGGGGAAACTTTGATGCAGTAGTAAATTTGCCAGGCACGGAAAATGTTCAAGCTGGACTTTCGACGTTGGATTGAGCCCAAAGCCCTGGGATAAGACAAAAATAGGAAAGGGGAAAAGAAAAAGTAAAAAAACGCAGAAACCAAAAAAAGGAAAAGGGGTCCTTTTCGACAATGCGTAAGGTGTGAGTGAGTGAGTGAATGTGACTGCTGGCCCTCTCCGACAGCGACAGCGGCGGCTGCCGCCATCGCCTTGGTTGCATGGATGGACCGCCAACCCCTGGGACCGCGGGGCAGGAGCACTGAAGTGAACACCGGGACCTCAGGGCCTACCAATTGGCCGCCCCTCAGTGGGGTCCGCCAATGTACTACATAGGCGAGATCGACACCAGCTTCTGTCACTTATTATTAGTGTTCCTATTTGCCCTAAATACCATTGCAATCTGGATGTCGATAGCTTGCTTCAACCTATTTGCGCTTCTACCCTTTATACACGGGGATTTCCTTCTTCTTGTTCCTCCCATACATAGACAACTTCGTCACCATGTTTTGGGACGGCATGGAAGCTCGAGGTGATTGGTTAATGGACACTGATTCATTCCTTTCCCATCGTCAATCTACATGATCGCGTTGCTGCTAGTCTACATATTCCGCATGCCCTTGATATTGTCTCGCCATCCCAACGCCAGAGTTCGCAAAATGCTCGCCAATTTCGATTCGTCCTCCATTCGTGCTCGTTTCCATTCTTCTCGGTACCAAGTCATTGCCTGGTTTTGTATGCTCCTCGTAAGAGCTGTCTTTACGCTTCACTCAGTGATCACGGGTGCGGCGATACCCTTCCTTTCTCCTCTTCCGTCGCTCATCCGCGTAGTCGCTGCTGACAGCGCTCTGGCTGCTCAAGCCGGGAATGACGTGATGGTACGACTTGTTACCCATGTCGCTCTCCAGCGCGCTCGTGATATCGCTCTCGGCCCAGCTGCCTGGGATGCTGTGCTCCGGTTCCTCCTGCGGCGGCGGAAGGGCATAACCCCTGGTAGCCTGGTCCTCCGCAACTGTGCTCGCGCGCTGGAAGCTGAAGTCGCGCCTCGAGCTACCTGCAGCACGTCCCTTCTCCTGGAGCTTCTTGGCCTCGGCGCGGATGCGCTGACGCTCACGCTCCTCGTTGCGGTCTGCCGTACTGTACACCTTGCGGATGCCGCCCGTCTTAGACGCCCCTGTCTTGGACGCCCCCGTCTTGGTCGGTGTGGAGGTTGGCGTGGTTTCGCGGTGAGAGAGTAGATTCGTAGAGACAGACGACTCGGTCGGGTTGGTGGAGCCATCCCATTCGGACGCCTCTGATTCCTTGTTGAGACCGCCGACACGGGCGGGCTTCTCGTGGCGGTATGATCGTAGGTGCTTCTTGGCCTCGCGCTCTGCATCCTCGTCGATCAAGACACCCGTCTCATCGTAGTTCTTCTGGGCTGAGCGCTTCTCCTTGTGGCGGGCCTCCTTCTCCTTACGCCTCTTCTCGCGCTTCCGCTCGCGCTTCTCACGGGCATAGATGTCGCTCGCTCCGGCGGTAATTCCGGACAGGGTGGTTCCCGAGATGCTCGTTGAGTTGTCGTCGTAGTCCTTGTACACGCTGCCGCCGCCGAGGTTGGTAGAAGGTGTGGCATTGGATAGAATCGTTCCGTTGGGACCCCTCCGGCGCAAAACGGTCGATTTGTACTCGTCCCAGTCGTTCTCTTTGAAGTAAAAGCCGCCGTTTTTGGCCCAAAAGAAGAACCAGATACCGGTGATGACGAAAGCGGCCCCGATCAGGCCGAATATGACAAAGATGGCCGTGTTGTTGATGTTCTGCGGGTCGGTAACGCCGACATGGGGGTCTTCTTTGTACTGGGTGCTGTCGCGGGCGACGAGAACAGATCGAGCAGCGAGGGGGCCGATGGAGGGGTCAAATGTCCTGGCTGTGATATCTGCTGTGTCCGGCAGACTCGAGAGTCTGCTAGAGATGTACGAACGGGCTTGGTGCGTCAGGCCGGTGACGACGGCCGGAGCCATGCTGGGCAGTTGACTTCAATCGAAGTCTTGGGTAATGGGTGCTTGTCGATGCTGGATGACGATGCTGGCAAACCAGCGACTATGGAGGTGAGACAATTTCCCGAGGGTGCTGTAGATGGAATGGTGTCTGTCCACCGTGATTGAAAAATGGATGGCCAAATGCTCAAGCTGAGTGCGGATGGAATGTCCAAAAGTACAGAGCAGAGGAGAGTTGCCTGGTCAGCTGCGTGGTGGCGGAAAAGTTGTTCCTATAGAAACCAGAAATTGCCGTGGCTGGGGGTTGTGCGACAACTGAGGTGGTTGGTGGGGGAATTTGCCGGGGCCGCTTCCCTGCCTCTTGCCTTTGGAGGGTTTCTGCACTGGAACAAGCCCAGAAGCATCTGCAACTTGGAAGATGGCTTCCTGGGATGATCAACGCGCTCGGCCTCTGGGTTGTTTTGGTGTAACCTCTTCGAGACTACATTGTGGTTCATTAGAAGTATTGCCCGTCCATCGCAGCTGCCACCACGAGCTCTTCCCCAGCCCCCAGCGAAAATGACGTCGAAAGTAAACAGTCCCACCTGCTCCCCAGCAACCGCAGCTGCCCAATCGCCTCTGCCCACGCGCTTTCCCCTTTCGTCGTCCTGTCAGGTACCATCCCAGCGAAACGGGCAGCAATGGACGGCGGCGGTGGATCCCGCGCTCCCGCACGGAATCAACGGTTCGAACGAAGCGCCGTCCACCCACCCTCAAAGCTGTGGACTGTGGCATGGTTTCCTTCCCCCCCTTATTTTTCCGATGTTTTTCTTCATCCCATCTATTACCGCCCATGCCTCTTTTCCCCTTGACGGCACCCCTTTCGCCGACAAAGGGTTGGCCGGTTCCTGGACCCAAATTCAGCAATGTTTTAAGAGCCTCAAACTAGACCCCCCGTTTCAAGTCTGTATCACAACGACAGCGCCAACTGTTGGAAGCTGACCGGCTCGGGAATCTTCGTGGGGGAGATCATCAACAAGACACTTGCCTGTTCTCACTGGACCCTAAAGCTTATCTTGAGGAGAGGAACTGTCACCGCAAACTCTGAGGCAGCCTGGTGCCGGTCCATCGGACCGCCCTGAACGGTAACTGATCATCCACGCCCTCCGTCCTAGGGCGGGAGGGCGTGGGCGTAAACATTGCACAGGTGTGCCAGATTGGCGCCACCATCATCACGAGACAGTTGCTTCATTGCGCGGTTGCTGTTCCAACAGTTTTATTGCGGCCTACATGGCTCAGCCATTTCGGGGTATCTGTCCTTGCCTCGGAAAAAAAGTGGCAAGTCATCCGCTACCTTACACCATGTCCATCCGATTCCTCCTTTTCCTGCCCGAGCCTGGGCTGACTGCCCTATGAGAACCCCAAATGCTGATGGCTTGGGGGCAGTCAGGCAAAGCCCTATTCCCAAATGGTATCTTGCCAAATAATCTAACTTGAAATGAAGAGATAAAACCCCGTAGATGACCATGACAGTTTGTAAATGCCATCACCCTAAAAAACACAAGAAGTGTGAACTTCCCGGATTGCCGATACAGGTTGTCTATCAAGTTGCCCAACTCGTACGCCGTGCTGAAAATGCGACACATGCCTTGCCGCGTGGGGCAGAACAATGTCGCAGAGGCACGGCAGCCATGACCTCGGGGGTAGAACCAAGACCAGCTACTCCTTCGCCTAAGCCCAGAAAACAAGACGACCCATTATCGTGTTTGGGCATACAATTTCAAACCGTTTATTTGGTCTCGCCCGCCGCACAGCCAGAATCGGCATATACATGAATCATTCTGTAAATGGTATAAAAATGTTTTGGAAGAAAAGAGCAGCGCTCGCGACAACCTCCGCTTTGGGTATAAACTTTTCCGCTGCCAGAAAGTTGACCCCAAGCAGCTGCAGAAGCAATAGAAACAAAATGGGGGGGAATGAAAAGGACCAGGTAAAAAAAAAAAAAAGCCAATCGTATCGATACAGCCATCAATCTGAACGCAGGGGCGGAAAGAACGCTCGCTCTAAGGAAATCGCGTAACACCAAAACAAAACTGCGTCACTTCGTCAACTCATCATCGTTGTCGCACCCCATTCAGGAAAACGGTATCCTCGGGTAATCGTAACCACCGGCCTGGCTTCGACTCCAGGAGTCGGCCTGGCTCGAGGCTCGAGCGCGTATGGGAAGTCGCTCCATCCGGCTCCGACGGTCCTCAGTGTAGATGGTGCTTGCCTTGTCGCTTCCTCCGAGACGGCCTTGCTGGCTGATGTTTATTTCACCGCCATCCTGACACTGGATCTCAGCGTTGCCAACCCTAAGAACGGCGCTGCCGGTGACTTTGATGGTGATATCCTCGCCATCGCCGGCCGAAGACCTGGTAGTTCGCGTAGTAGCACTCCGTCGGTACTCGCTCTCGTCACGGCTCTCGCTGCTGCCGCTAGACCTGCTGCTCTTGCTCTTCTTTGCCGCCTTGGACAGGGCTGCGGCGGTCAGAGGCTCAGTAGGGCCGCCACTCACGCCGTTCTGATAGGCAAGTGCAGCGGCCGCATTGGCCTCGTACTTTGATTGCGAGAAGCTGCCGCCGCCGCCACCACTGCCAGCCATATACGAGTGGCGTCGGTTATTGCGAGCGGCGGGCTCAACTTGATAGCCGTCACGGCTGTATGTGCTAGAGCCTCGACGGTGCGAACGAGGTCTGGAAACGACGCCGTCGTCGTAATGGTAACCTTGAGGCACAATTTCCCGGTATAGAGATTCTTCACCGTCCAAGTCGTCCGACTCATAACCAGCGGATGCGATCTGTCTCTGCGGAGGCGGTGGGCGCAGTGCCTGTCGTGGCGGCGCAGTCGTCTTGGAACGGGGAGCGGGGGGAGGCGGCATGAGCTTTCGAGCCTCGTCGTCCCGGACTTTTAATGACCGCCGCCTAACAATGTTCTCTTGTTCGTAGGCTGGGGCGTAGTCATCATAATCGAACGAGGCCGACATGGATCGGTGTCCCATGGCAGATGACGGCCTCTGCTGGAAGCGTTGGGCCAGGTGCGCGTGCTGGGGGCCGCCAGCTGTAGGTGGGGGCGGAAAGTATTCGTTCGACGGTGGAGGGGGCGCCTGTACAGGGTACGGGACACCACCCGCTTGAGCCCAGGCTGGTGGAGGGTACGATGTGCCTGGAGCAAATGGAGAATGGGCTGGCATCTGAAGCGGCATCGGGGACGGAGCGAAAGGCGAGACATTCTGAGGGGGAGGAGCGAAAGGCGGAGCGGTCGGGGCCTGAGCAAAAGGGGAGGAGGCATTCTGAGCGGCATGCCATTGCTGGTTGGACGTTGGTGGTCGGGAGCCCTGGCCGTAGTAGCTGCTCGGGCGGTTCGACATGGCTCTGGGCCGCGGGCCTGGTGCTGGTTGAATACCGTACTGCGAGGCGTCGTCTTCAAACCTTGGTCTCCTATACTCGTCTGGGCGCTTGGTGTGGACCACGGGTGCCGTGTTTACGTGCTTTGCAGTTGGGCGTACTGCGGACTTTTTGGGGGCGGGTCGCTCGCGCTGCTCACGTTCGCGACGCTCCGCCCTTTCTCGCTCCTTCTGCTGGCGCTGCCTTTCCTCTCGGCGTGCTTCCTTATCCGCAGCTTCCTTTTCCTTGACACGCCTTGTCTTGTCTCTTTCTCTCTTGTCTGACGTAGTAGGGTGGACGGTATCGTCCGAGTCGGTCAGGCCCTGTGGCGGAGAGATCGACGTTCTCCTCGGCATCTTGTCTTTACGCGATTTGCCGCTGTTGGCCTTTTGTTTGATTGGGCTCCCAGGTGCAATGGACCGGGCGTACTTGTCGGAGCCCTCGATCACAGAGCCAGTGTCCTCGTCAACGTCTTGTACGTGGGCGATGTTTTCGCGTGCCATAGCGAAGCGGTGTCGTGAGTCGCAGAGGGGCTATTCCAGTGTGCTGATAGCTCGGTGGTCGAGCGACTGATGTAAAGAGGCAAATGTGCCTCGACGGAGGCGGGCAATCGTGGGTTTGCAGCAAGTACTCGATGGTGTGGTGAGGTGGTAGGAACGTGGGTGCGGTGGGAGTCGGGAACTTTTTTGTATAAAGGGCGGACGAGAAGGACAGTGGGGATGCGGAAGGGGATGCGACCACTATGTGAGGGAGGGAGGGCCCGTATTTGTGGAGACAAGAGTCGACCAGGATGGGGTGTGAAATTGGGTGTGGGAGGTAATGGGACGCTATGGTTCGGTTGGCGTTGGGTGCGAAGCCAGGTTGTTCGTCGATTGTCGTACGGAGGATGTGTTGAGAGGGATAGAGATGGTCAGGGGAAGCGTGGGCAGTGAGATGTTGTTTTAACAAAAACGTGTTATTGTCCAACACAGACGTAGCGGGTTGCGGACGAGCGCCGTATCTTATTAGTTCTGGGGGGTGCTGTTTTTTATTTTTATTTTTGCTATGCAAAGCCGTCCTACGGCTGCTGCTTTGCGAGAGACAAGAGCCCGGAGAGAGAGCGAGAGGGGGGAGAGAGAGAGAGCGAGAGAGAGACGAAGGGTGGGAGGGGTGTGTGCGCAGCGGAGCACTTCTCTCCCAAGCAGGAAGCAGAAAAAAAATGCAAGCCAATCGTGGGGTCGGCCTACAGGCAATGGAGGGGCGTGGTCCGAGTAGAAAAGGACCTGACAGCGGATGATGTCGTTTGGTTGCCCGGGGTGCTCTGCCGCTGTCCAGTGTCACTCCAATGGCCGGGCAGCGCTGGACGATAGCGACAAGGTGCAGGAGGAGGGGGGGGGGGGGGGGGGTGACCGTGGTTGTAACACTGAGAGAGCTCTGATGGGTTTTGGTTCCGGCTCTGGTTTTGGGCCATCCGAGGCGGACGGGAGCGCTGGAACGGACTATGCTTCGCGGGAGATGGACAGGCTTGCAATATGAGGGAAGGTGGGGGTGCCGGTGTTGGTGCTGGTGCTGGTGCCCGGCTTGCAAGGCCCAAAGTCGAGTGCCGATGTCGAGAGCGTGGCTCTGGAGAAACAAGGACCCCCCAGGAAAGACAGGATATTCTTCTGGTCGTCAATCTGCCTGTCGACCGCATCGAAAAGTCAACAAAGGGTGGGTGGGATTCTTCTTCGCTGGGTCCTGGCAAACTGGAACAGGTCCCAGAAACAAACAGGAGCTAACACGATAGCCTCAAAACCCCACCGCGTGGCAGCAAGGAAAGCTCAGCTGGAGCGGCGTCGTAGCTGTTCGTTCTGCTCCAGCAGAGTTTTGTTGGCTGCCGTTCTTCCGCAGTGCCCGAGTGAACCGGGGGATCCCTTCGACACAGCAATTGACCGCAAAATTGGGAACTGGGCGACCCCTGGTTGCCGTGCTTGTGTTGGCGCCGGTGCAAATCGCCGCCGCTTCGAGTCAGAGCGCCAGAAGCACTCAGGCCCAACTGTGGAGAAGCTTGTCTTTCGTTTCTTCCCGTCCGCGACCGTTGTAACGGATTCCCCAGACCGGGGGGCACAGGCCTTGCAAGTGTTGCTGGCCGTGACAACCAATCTATTCTTGTGCCGCCAGCTGTGGCGGCGCTGACGTCTTTGTACGTCGCCATTGCCATCGTGTGATGTAGGTTTATTATTGTTCTGCTTGACTCCGGCTGAATAGTCCGCTGCATTGTGTTCTCCGCTGGTCTCTTCTGCTTAGTGTGGCCTCGGGGATCGAAATCTCAAATGCGGCAAACACCAAGCGGATCCTCCCTCCACCCCAAGAAGAAGAAAAAAAAAGGACTTGGCTGGGGTGTGGACACAGAGTAACCACGCTGCCAGCTGTCTGGATGAGACAGATGGGCTCCCTTGGGCTGCTGGAATTTGGCTGGGAAAGCCTCCGCGTGTGCGGGAGATCCACCTCCAGGGCCGAACAGGACGGGGGTGCCACTCGATGATGACGGAGCGTCGCTGTGTATGGTGCGTTGTGCCCTTTTCGGCTGGGGTTTTTTTTTCTCGGTTCCTTTTTGCTAGGTGGTTTAGTGCCCGACCCTGCACTAGGCTTGGCGTTTGGGTATCAACGTCCAGTCGAGCTGACGAACGATGGCTTGGGGTTCCAATCGTTTGCCGCGCTTTTCTATATTCTTCTCTCTCATTTGGGAAACAAACGGGTTTTCGTCTTCGGTTGGGAGGCTGGTGAGAGGGGGTGGGAAAAAAACCCTCACGACTGGTGATCGGCCTCGGATGGGATGGGGTAGCAACTTGGTGCGCGGCCTAGCATCAAGTTGCCAGAACAATCTCGAATCAAGCATGAGGAGACAATGTCCGACCGTTCGCTGCTATTCGAGGCAACCGGCCGCCTTCGAGTTGCTGGCAGACAGAAGCTGCACATAATGCAGAATCCCCCATCGCCCCTTCAGCATCGCCAACGCACCTGGCTGCTTCAAAGAGCCCAATCATGGGCCCGACCCACTCGGCCTGGAATGCAGTCTCATGCAACCCGGGCCCGCTCGCTCTTCTCATAGGGCGGGTCCGGGAAGGCAAGGAGAGTCACCCTTCCTTCTCGGGTTTGAATGGCTGCTGCTCTCACCCACTTGCCCAGCCAGGGACTGGTCTCTACAACTTTATGAACGAGACCATGTAAGATGGCATCACGTTGCTGAACTGCTGCAGCGTTCCACGTCCGGATCCGTCTCCCCGCGTCTCCTTACAACTAAGGTCCCCCCGGTTGATAACAATTTCGTTTCTCTTCGAGGGTACAGTGCCCGTGTACGTCTGTATCAGATGCTGACCATGTTCCAAATCACGACGCGGTTCGTGGGAAATGGCCATTGTTGAAGGCATAGATTCGACATCAGTCCCAACTTGGTGCAACGAGTTGGCTGAATATGAGGCGACAAAAAGTCGTGCCGCCGCGACCGCGTTGTTTCCGTCTCACTAGCCGTCTTTCGACTCTCGAACGTGGTCTCGAACGTGTTACTCATCTGCTCCGATGGTGTGCCGTTCTTATTGGTAAGTCTCGACATTCAGGTTGGAGCCCCAATCGGGCACCAGGTACTCCCTAAACCCACCCAGGTAAACTACCTCTCTGAAGTGCCGTTAGGACCGAAAAGTGTGAAGGCAATCCAGTATCAGGACAAGCAGAAACATGAAGAAACATGTGCGACTGGTATCTGCCTGATTGGTGTTGAGGCCATTTCTCCATCCGCTTTTGTACGCCATTGCGCACTCTGGCTGCAGGTCATGCACTGCACTCCTCATGAAGGCAGAGGCACCGGAGAGGAGCCCCACCGCAATCGAACTCCGTCAAGCGCAAGGACATGCCGAAACGGGGGTTGGCTGAGGCCCTCCCGGAGCCTCTCGTGGCTCCGTCTTATCAAGGAGGCTAGTATCAATTGATCCCCTCAATGTTGAGGTGTGGAGCATGGTCACATCGAAGGCATGAACACGCTTGCCGGGGTCCTCCGAATGGCAGCATAACAGTATGGATAGTCTTTTTCCTCTCAAGTCGTCACGTTAACTGTCGCTCCGTAACAATTTTCGAGTTCGGCAATCCGAATCAGGTTATCAGTAAGTCAGTAAGTCGGGTGGTCCATGAAGGTAAGAAGGGCACAGCAAGTAGTCTGATTAGAAATCTCTAAGCCGAAGGTGACGAACATGTGTAGCTGTACGTGGTAAGCCAGATCCCCAGATCTTTGATGCACGCCATGGTTGCATTGTCCAGCAATCTCGCACAGAATCAAGGATGAAGGCAAAATCACGATTTGACCGAAAGCCCTGTCCCACATCCTCGAAATGCACATGGTCGAAAAAAGACGGTGCTCCATATGCAAGAGAGACTGATGTCTACATGTTCGAGGCGGACGGATCGACGGGCGGTTGTTGGCTGTGGAGCGCGATGTTCGACACCATCTCGGAGCCACACCGCCTTTTCGCTTGAAGCATGATCCCTCGACGCCACTGTCAACAGCATTCCCAGCACGCCACATTGACCAAAGGCGACGTAGCCAGCCGAATGGGAGTCTTGTACTCGGCTTAAGATGAACAGGAGACAGTCCAACGCCCGGGAAAGCTCGGAATGACGAGCCTATCTAATCTTGCAGTGCACAGATGATCGTCAGCTGCGTTTTGAAGGCCCAAACTGGTTTTATTGCCGGACGTTGCTATCAACAGAGATTGATGATGCTGGGCAAAGGTTTATTGCCATTAAGACCCATCACTCTTTGCTGAGTAGACGTCCATGTACCGCATACTAGCCAAAAATATTCGGCAATGAGACCTCAACATGCTGGTCGTGCAGAAAGCGTGTCTCGGAGAATCGGATAGGTCTAGATCTGCCCCATTTTCGTTACCCAGGTTGCGTGGCGTTCCACAACAACCCGCATTGCAAGCCACGGTCAAGTTGGACAAGATGTTCCGGATTTGTGTAAGACAGGGATCTCAACGTCAGCAACAACAGGCCTGTGGTCAGACAGATATATGCCATCGTCGAACTTGTTGGATAGCACCCCAAAGGACCTGATGGTGACTGGGCTCGGGTCCTTGACAAACAGAAAGTCGATTCTGCCCGGCTTTTCGTTCGGCTCATCAAACGAAGTGTAGGTTATCTCGTTTCCATACCGTTTGTCTTTTGGGACTTTAGTTGAAACATCAGCCATTCCTGATTCAGGTGCCACCATCGTCATGTACGCTTTATCCTTTGGCGTGCTGTTAAAGTCGCCAGCTAGCAAAACTCCTGTTGGCGGTTTGCCGTTGTCGCCCTTGCTCCATTCGTGGACAATTTTCAATATCAGGTTTGCACTTTCCTCTCGAGCCACGACACCTTGGTGGTCGAAATGTGTGCTCATTATCACCACTCTTGTATCGGTTTGCACATCGACAAACTCCCCGAGAGTGACAACGCGGTTTAGTGCCGCGTCCCATCCTCTAGACGGCTTTTCCGGCGTTTTGCTCAACCAGAGAGTTTTATTTCGTTCACACTTCCAGCGGTCGACTCGGTAAAACACGGGAGAAAATTCGCCATTTCGCTTCCCATCGTCACGGCCGACGCCGATATGGCCCCACGCAGGACCTAGGTAGGACTGAATGTCTTTGAGTTGAGAAAAGAGAACTTCTTGGAGACATATAAAGGCTGAACCGTGTCCAGATGTGATGAAGTCTAGTTGGTTGCAAAGTTTGGGGCCCCGAAAGCTCCATGGCTTCTCCTTGGGTGTAGGGCTCTTTGTGGCGTACCGGACATTTTGGCTGACAATGCGGAGCAACATCGACGCAGCAGCAGCCACTGGTGGAGTGTCGAGCTCAATAAGCATTTTGACTAGGCGATTAGATACGTAATCAGACTGGAAGATGGTTATTTAACGAAACGTCGCCGACGGGAGCTTGGTTTAGGGTGGAGCCGTGAGCACTACCTGGTTGCTGGGACTTAATGTGTCAACGAGGACAGCCTTGGAGCATGAGCATCAGGGATTCAGAAAAAAAATTGGACAAAGTGATTAAGTATCCAATTGAAAAGCGTCTCCAGACTGAGAGGTGTTGTTGGGAATATTTCGGAGGGTAGAACAAAGCTGAAGCTTTAGATGTAAAGTAAGCAGGCATTCTTGGGTGGGTCACGTGGCGGATCTTTGAACAGCTGCGGGGTGGCCCAAGCTCCTGCGTGCTATGACAATCCGGGGTTTCCACTTCGCTGTGTATGCGCTTCTTCCTGGAACGCTGAACAGAGGCAACCACTTTAACACCCTGCCCGTTTCCCTTTTGTTTGTCAGCAACAAATGAGAAACATTCACGTCTTGATACTAGGCGTTATTCTTCCCCCAAACGCTCGTCTGCGGTAGTGTCAGTACTGACTATACAGTTTCCGCCCGTCTACCTGCTCTCTCTACGATATTTCCCGGTTGGGCTAAGCCCATACATGCGGCCTCCAGTCTTAATTCCGTCCACTTATTAGATACGCGGCATTTGCGTGTCAATTACGACGCCTCCTTTCTTTTCAACGACCCAAGACTGTGGGCGGTGCTCTTACGTTGGATGGAACGTAAGCAAGCACAAGGCCTACAATCTTACTGCCTCGAGGGTCGATTACTCACCCACACGAACTGTAATCAAGGAAACCGGGTGTCACCCGATCTCTACAGCACTTCAAAACCCGGCCACGCTCAGGAAGAGTGTTTGCACGGCTGGCTGATAACGGCAAAGAAACCCTACAGACCGGTCACATTCTATTCACGGCCCGCTGCCCGGCTCCAGCTGCGGAATGTGATTCGTGCCTCATGGGATGGCAGCGGCTATAGCTCAAGCGGACGTTCGTCCGGCCCTGTCAAATCCAAGTCATGACGCAATATGTCCACAGTCAGGAAACAGCTGACTGCTAAGATCGAGACACGAACCCGCAAGCGAGCCAGAGCTATCAAGGAGATGCCACTATTATTATGGGTATCGCTATGCCGCCCGTCTGATACGCCGTTTCGGAGATCTTCCGGAGAAAGCAGGGGACCAGAGGCCTCGGGACTGAATTCGATGAAGATGCTGCATACACATCTCGCAGCCGTTCATGCACCCTGGCGATCCTGCTTTTGAGGCCGAGAGTGCAGGATTCGGATGGATGAGTCGCCAAAACGACTGGAAAATGAACTCAAGGCTCCCACCCTCACCGAGGATTCCTGGTAATTCGGTTGCCTTTTATCCAATCCGCGGCGTGACATGAGGCCGGTCTATTGAGTTGACTCAAATGCGCCACCTCGAGGCGTCATGCAAGGTACACCAGTCGCTCCGACAAGCGTGGGAGGGCGATCAAAACTTGTTCCTCGACCAGTCTAGTGAAAACTGTCTTGCACATTCCTTGCTCTCAGTTTTCTAGCCTCGAAAGTGCACGCCGGTCAAGCGACGGTGGCCCTCACTCTGGGGAACCGGCATGTTCGGTTGGCGCTATGGTGGGCGATGTAGTCATCTGCCTGACTCGGCCTCCAGCCGATATGCGTGGTGGTTGCCAGCCTGTCTCAGCTTATTCATAAGCCGCGGTAGTCGCGCGCTGGGCGACACCCTTACGGAGGAACGCGAAGCAACCAGAATTCCGGATTTTCCTGTCACACACGAATTATGATAGATCCAATACGAAATCCAGCCCTCTTCTCAGCTTACCACCATTTCCGGACGCCCAACTCCTCTTCTGGCAGCACCCCGGCCATTTGGAGACTTGCACAGCTCTTCCGGTTGATGATGGCGGCTGAAGAGTCACGCTCTCATAGGCTTCTTCCACGTGGGGGCTGGTGGTGGCTGGCTGCCCCGCGATTTTGAGACCTCTTGCACTGGGCCATGGTCACTGGTGACCGCCTTCTCCCGGCCATACAAGGCAACCCTTGGCTGGTCTACATGACTGAAATCGAATCACCAGCCAGCCTGAATCCTTGTCGGTGTGTGCGCACGCGCGCGCGTGTGTGGATGAGGGCAGTGTCGGATAATGGCCGCATTGATACCGTCTGCCTGCTGAGGCTGTGGTGTGTCTATAAGTATTAGTCCATCGCCTTGACTTCACAATATGTTGTTCATCTTGGTCTGTCGCGTTTCACAGCATCGCAATTTCCCTCAAGTCGGAGAAGTTTCCAATCTCGTTAATTCTTTTCGTTTGGTGTAACACTTGAGCCGGCCAGGCCGGCGCGGACCTAATACGTCTCGTGTCGAAAGTTACCGTTCAGACGCGATTCGATAATTGCAAGACAAACTGATCGCCAACGACTCTTTGACAGATTCTCCTTGTCCACAAATATACAACAAGATGCCTCAGACGACAAAGACCCCTACACGACGGGACTCTTGGCCACCTACTCTGGTGCGCCTTGCCCCGTCGACTCCAAAGGACTATCCATCTCTCGACGACATTGATGAGGACCCTCTCACTTATTTCCTGACTCCCGCACCTGATCCCGAGGATGCGGATGAGGATGTCGACATGATGGACTTTGACGCGGGGATTGAAGATAACAGCCCGCGCGAAATCGTACGCAGCGTGAGCCCGTCGAGCCTTGACGGCTTGAACAAGTCCAAGGGCCGAAAGTCTCCCCCTGTGCCTGAACTCTCCGACCTTGTCACTCCAGACACAGATGACGACGACGAGGAAGAATACATCAGGTTCGCGCCGTACGGATTCTCGCTCCCTTTCAGCCTGCGCGACTTTACCATCGACGGCGTCAAGTCCAAGTCCCGCTCGAAGTCTTCGGATGAGCTGCTGTCGCCTTCATCGTTTTCGGTTACTCGCGGATCAGCTCCAGTGCGTCCTGGAGGGCGCGGCCGCCAACGGAGCGTGTCTTCCCGCCACCGAGCGCAGCACGTTTGGCGCGAACCCAGCCCAGACGTCTGGTCTATCGAAGAGGAGACGGAAGAGGAGCTATTGAGTGATATGGGCAGCAGCATCGGCGCCGTGAGTGACACGGAGGACGTGGCGGATACAACTATGAACAAAGAAGTAGAGGCTGCAAAGCCAAAGAAGAAAGTTCGGTTTCTGTTGCCCACGAAGGTGTGAGCAACAACAGCATTACACGGCGTTATTTGAGGCATTTTTGCATTGGAAGGTTCTCCTACCGACATCTCTTATTCATACACGTTTCCCTCGGGTAGGGCATTATTAGCAGGGCATAGGCATGGGCGCATGGGATGGGAGTTGCCACAATACTCTCGGTATCTCGGATTGGTAATTTGGGTTGCATTGAATTTCTTCATATTCCCCTTTCCCCCTCTATTGTTCCCCCTTCTACGCAGAGTTATTAGTTGCATTAAATGAGCAACCGCCACAGGCGTATTGAACTCTGAGCTACACAAGCTGCTATTTCTGTGGTATGCTTGCTGTGAAATCAATGATTGATGGTGATTGACAGTATCGACGGTGTAATAAAGAACGGGCTTGTCGGTCAGATTGTGTGCGCGAGCGAGGGTGTGGCCCACCACGTGCAAGGACCTCGTGAGTGACCTCGTGATGGGACGATATGCCACTACGACGTCCGAGAATGTCTGGCTGGTACCGAAAATGGAAAAAACAAGATGAGGCCGTTTGGCGTTGTAGGCAGTGCCCGGCCGACTAAGAAATGACCACACAAACACACACACACACACACAGAGAGAGAGAGAACGAGAGAGAGAGAGAGAGAGAGAGAGAGAGAGAGAGAGAGAGAGAGAGAGAGAGAGAGAGAGAGAGAGAGAGAGAGAGAGAGAGAGAGAGAGAGAGAGAGAGAGAGAGAGAGAGGTAAAGAAATTTGGGCGGTAAAATGAGGCGAGGATGAGGCCCGCGGGGATTTGGCCTTGTTTGATGCTATATTCGAACATGTTAATGCAGTGTAAACAAACGGGAAAGACGGTATCAAGGCTCCTGCCATGGCAGGCGGGTGAGGTGACAAGGTGGTGAACCAGGGATGCCGGGGCGGGGCGGGCATCCAAAGCATGGGATGACATCAAACGTGATCAAGGATGGTCGCTGTTGCGACGCCAGCGATATCAACCAAAAGACGAGGGGTTCAGCCTGAGTGAGACATGTACAGCAGCAGGAACAGCAGCAGGATGATCTGGCCTTCTTATGCCCGACGTCTGCATTGCGCAGCCGATACTCGGTGCCCGTTTTTGCCGATCAAGGGCAAGGTAGAATGGCGGCCGGGTTCAATAAACTCATCGAGGGGTCTGGTCAAGACATCCGAGATCCGATCTACTGGCAGAAGCGAGAACTGCACTAGGCGAGGACGTGGGAGGGAACAGAGCCCGCGACAACTAGAGATTGACGAGCCGAGCTAGGATGGGAAATGATGGTCGGTCGGAACCTCAGTCCACCAGACGGAAGTTTGTGCGAACTACAAAGGTATCCCAAAAGATCAGCATCTGGGACAGAGAACAACAGCCCGTTCTTCTCTGTGTAGGCTAGACAGGGCAATGATCCTTGCATAGATCCCATCCATCCCACCCACGTCCCAAAGCTTTTTTTCTTCTCCCACGTCTTGTTTTCGCAGAGCCGTTGCATTGCGCCCGTACGCAGTTATGAGTGTACGCTAATTACTGGGTAAGGTGCGCTAAATAAGAGGGCAGCCTCCCTGCCCGTTACTGACAAGGCCTCGACCCTTGACACGACAAAGCCCCCTGATTGGCCACGAACTGGCGGGATGTCATCAACTCTACCGATAGCGTCTCGTCCCAAGGTGCTGACGACCCCACCATTCGGTTTGTTTATGTCTGAGCTCCAGCGTCAACATCCACTGGTTACTCCGGCAGTGCCAGCTCAACCAAGCCCTCGATTGGACGGCACCGGCCCTGGGCTCGTCAGAAAACCAAGGTCAATCTAATCCGGATACGCACCAAGCCTGATACAATACCGTTCGCACCGCCTCTACACTGGTATTGTCTTTGAGTTTGTTCTTTTTGTGTTCGTGCCCATGCATCTTGTCCGCCACTTTGCGAGTTGCCGTCTAGGGAACCTGCTCCGAATACCTGTCGCCTGCAAAGTCGGCCTTTTTATCTGAACCCGATCTCACCGACAGCCTCGTTTTCAGTCCTTACACGCCCGCCGTCGTTTGCGATTTCGGTTGCTCTTCAGCTCCCAACACGACAGCCTTTCCCTCGTCTCTGATTTCCATGCGCTGCTAGAAACGTAGCGGATTCGTCCAGCCTTACGCGGCAGCATGCAGCTCATATAGGTCAGTCACTCCAACCTTATCTATCCCTCAGAGTGAACGGGGCGCACCCGTACCCTGCACCGCAATGCCCTCACTTTTGGCCGCTTGCTCGCAGTCTCTAACTATGGCTGACATCATACTATAGACAATGTCTCCCAACCTCCCCGACGAGAAAGACTCGTCCGACTCTACGGCGACAACAACCAAACCCTCCACGCCCGTCACCAGAGAAAGCAATGACCCGACAACGCCCAAAAAGGCCGGCCCCGCCGCCGCCGCGACGACGCCCAAGAGCGCGCCCGCCCGCCCCCGCGCAGCAACAATGAGGAAACAGCCCGAACCGCCGACACTGCTCGCAGACTTCTTGAGAGGGCGGCCCTCTCCACAGCGTGTTGCCGCCGAACGCAAACGCAGAATGAGTCTAGACGCCGTCAAGGCCGAGATGAGGGCAGAGATGCGGCAGGCGGCCGTGGCAAAAGTACAACAGCCCGGCGGCGTCAGGGACCGCGTGAACAAATGGCAAAAGGCCAACGCGAGCGCCATGGCCCTGGGCGACCCCTTGGCCACTCCAAGCGAGCCCACAGAGATTGCCTTCCCTGCCGAGACCGAGAGCGTTACGGAAGAGGACCGCATCCGGATCAAGTTGCGGCAGAAGAAAAAGTCGGTACCCAAGGTCGAAGTACACTACGATGCTGCGGTCGACGTGAAGGAAGAGACCGTGGAAGTGCTTCCAGACGGGCAAACCAAGCAGCCGCCCAAGAAACGGGTTGTTAGCGACGATCATTGGATGGCCAAGAAGAACAGCTCGCGATCAAAATCACCGAGAAACAAAGACGCGGCAAGTCCGAGTCCAAGCCCATTACCCAAGGGCTTTGTGCAGAAGACACCCATCCAAGCCCCCGTCGCTAGAAAGATTCATGACTGGGCCATGAAGGTCGAGATACCAGACCCTCCGCCGAGCAAACATCGAGCGTCAAAATCGACCGACTCGCTCGACGGCAGGGGGATACAGGCGAGACTCAAAGAGCTTCATGAGAGACAGGCTACGCCGAAGAAGGCAAAACCTGACGATGACGGCATCAGAGTTACCCCTATACGGACAAAGAAGCTTGAAGATGACGGCATTCGCGTCAAGCCTATCAGAACACCGGCGTCTGAAGGTTCAAGCGTCCAGACACCGAGAGCGCGAAGTACAGAAGCTAGGTCCCGTGAGCGCAGTAGGGGCACCAGCTCTAGACACGAATCATCCGATCAAGTTGTGGTTGTTGAGGAGGACGAATCTGACTGTATTGAGGTCATTGAGGACGCTGAATCGAGTATCCCAGCAACACCAACGCGAAAGCCGTCAAAATCGCGCAAGGCCAGCCGGAAGAAGAACGTACCGTCCCGCGTAGAGACCGCGTCGGACGAAAAGTCCTGGGTTAGCAGCTCAGAGTCGGCAGTCAAGACGGTGCTGCTGGATAATTCAGAGCTCACGCCCAGCTCACTCACAAGCGCACCTGGTGCGAAGCCACTAGCCGATATTCCCGTCGGATTTTCTGCCTTCAGCGAGCTGGACCTCCCTCTTGAACGGGGCAAGACAAGAAAGAAGGCCCAACGCAACCCTAGCTTCAAGGCCGCTGACGTCCTCAAAAAGGTGGTTAGCGAGGGCAAAAAGATTCTGCATGACGCTGTCGAGCCTCCCAAGCAACCCGCCGCCAACAATCCTCCCAGCATCGAAAAGTGGCTCAACGGGACGGTCGACCCGTTTGTCGATGGACCGGCCAAGAAGGAGGAGCCGCCGGGCCCCAAGAGAAAAGCGTCCGAGAGCAAACCTCTCGATAAAGAGAAACCGCAGGAAAACCGCAGACGGTCGTCGGTTGACGCACGGCGGAGGAAGCCTTCTCCTCCGACACAGACTGAGCTCTCAGAATCGACAGGGTTGACCGAGTCTACCCAAACAACAGACGTGACACAGACTACACAGACGACGGAATCGACAGAGACCTCAACAGACCTGACTACATCAACTGATAATGATGAAAACCTAGCTCCTAAAGATGCTAACGAGAAGACCAAAGAAAAGCCAAAGGCGCCGACCTCGGCTGGTCTTCGTAGAAGAGCTGCGACAAGGGGCGCTGTGTCGCCCATGAAGTCGGTCAAGAAGCCGTTTCGGGAGATTCTGAAAGAGGCATTCAGGGGGGAGTCCAGCGGTCATCAGACCCCCCCTTCAAAGTATATTAGCGAAGAAGAGCGGCGGCTGGAGCAAGATTATGACAGCTACGATGAGGATGAAGAGTCTAGGCGCAACCAACGCCGGCGCTCCTCTGGTTCCAGCCGGTCCTACTCGGATCGCACATTTACTGATGATTGGACGTACTCTGACGAGTCTTCTCTGCGTGAGGATGGGACACCGACGCCCCGTAGGAAGCCGCCTACGAACGGTGTGCACGAACTATCCACCATTGTCGGGTCCGCCGACACCTGGGGCACCTACGACTCCGACATGACGTCGCAATTATCCGAAACCACTGTCACGCAGACTACCGCCCTTTCAAGAGACACTGATGTCTCACGGCGAAGGAGCAGCAAATCGGGTCTCAAGAGGAGACTGACCAAACACTCCGACCTCGTGTCAGTTTTGTCCTTACCAGACGACAGCTCAGTACCAAGCAGCCTTAAAAGTATTAAGCCTCGGGCTAGTGTTAGGAAAGCCGCCAGCGTGAGAAGAGCCACTAACCGCCCGGATACGGTAACGACCAAAGATCTTTTAAAGGAGTTCTCGGACGACGAGAACTTGTACCAGCGCGAGCTGAAGACCCTGGTTGACGGTGTGGTCCCCGTTCTATTGTCCACTGTCCTCCAGGGCGACTCGGCGAGCGCCGTTGACCTTTTCGGCCCCGAGTCTCCTGGTCGTAAAGCTAACAGCATGTCAAAATCCGTTGTGAACATGGGAGTTGCTCTCGAGAAGCTCAAGACTGCTCATAAGAGGGCATCTCATACTGATATTGACCGGCTGGTTTCCTGGCTGCACACTGCATCTCCTATTTACGACAGTTATATGGATGCGTGGCGCCTCGGTTTCCAGGATCTCATCGTCAACTTGGCCCCAGCAGCCGACCGACTGGATGACGAGGACTCGCTCATCAATGCCCTCCCGCGCAATGCCGACGGCGACGTCGTTAACGAAGAAGGCGAAAGAGTGGACGTTGCGCATCTACTGAAGCGGCCATTGCTTCGCGTCAGGACTCTTGCGAAGTTCACCAAGGTAGTAACCCTTTCAAGTGTTCAAAGATGAAGCTGACAGTTACAGGGCCTCCACGCGGCTATGGGCTCTTATGACACTCTTGCATTGGTCGGCGACTACGACGCCCTGCAAGAGAAAGTACGCCGTCGACACAGAGAAGAGTCTGCCCGGCTGGCTGATGAGGACGCTATAAATACGGACACGACTAGAATTCGTGATCTGCGGACACTCGCGCCTATGGAGTCCGTCAAGATCGACCCCAAGCGACAGGTCAGCGCCAAGGACCTTTTCTCGCTCAGCTTGACCCACTCGAACGGACAGAGGCTCGAGTGCCAGGTTGAACTTGTCCACCGCGACCTCCCTGGTGCGAACAACGACAAAGGTGACCTGCTCATTCGCGAGACCGGTAGTGGGCGGCGGACATGGCTTCTATTCCCCCCAATGCCCATGACCGTGATCTCAGGCCGCCGTGGAGACGCAAGACACGAGCTCATCCTCATGGTGCAGGGCACCCACAACGGCCGGCAATGGTATGAGCTGCTGAGTCTCGTCACGGATAATGATGAACAGATCACGGATTGGCTCGATATTGTTGGCACAAACCCCGTACCTCCTAAGGAGCAACTCCCGATTATTACTGAAGAGAGCCTCATTGATTCACCGCATCACAGGATGGACGTACCTGTTGGTGGCAAACTCCACGGGTCTCCTTCAAGGGAGATGGCATCTCCGGAGCCAGTGACACCGAGGAAATCAAGTTCCGCCCACTACCATAACCGAGGTTCAAGTATGCCGAGCACTCCCGTTGGCGGCTCTCTCTCCCCCGAGAGGACACCGACGCGGGAGTCGTACAGGGAAGACGACAGTAGGCAGAGGGCCGCGCCAAACACAACACCCTACCGCGAGGACGGCGCGCCGCCTCCCCCGATCCACCGCTCGCTTGGGCCCAAGTCACCTCAGCTAGAGCCTCCCATTGACCTTCAGAGCCCTCGCATAAAACGGCGAGGATCGTCCCCTCTGAAGCACGAGTACCTACCATCGGAGGAGTCGTCTGAAACCTCTCTGTCCGTCACCGAGATTTCGGAAAGCGAGTCAGAGACCGAGTCCGACTACACATCGTCCGAGGATGATTTCGAGGATGACATCCCAGAGACGGAGGTGGGCTTCAGCATTAGGGAACCCGAGCCAGAGCCGGAACGCGAGCAGGAACCAGAGGCCTCCATGGACTCTTTCAAGCAGGAATCCATGATCTCGCAATCCTTCTTGCAAGAGTCGACGATTCCCGAGTCCGTGTGCAGCCTGACGCCGTCGAACTCGGCGTCTCAAGCCGGCCTACACGGCCGTAAGATGAGCGCCTCGGAGAACTACACCAAATACATTGCTTCCATTTCGTACTGGAACGAAAAGAAGGGCCAGTGGAAGGATATTTCTATTGAACCCTGCTCCATTCAGGTTACCGCCGGAGTCATCGAGGCGTTCCCGTTGGCCATGAGCCATGGGGGACAATCCGACATTCCCCTCGTCTCCCTCGAGCTCACGCCCCTCGTGCTCCTCCGGCAGTCAACAGTCGTCGACCTTGAAATCCGCTCAGCCGTTAAGGACAACTGCAAGAACAAAGACATTGGTGGAGGCAACTTCCGCTTCCGCTGCCCGTCGAGCACGGAATGCTTCAACCTGTACATGGCCGTCCACCACGCCCGCCTTAACAACCAAAAGTTCATCCAGCTCGAGAACGAGGCGCGCTACAAGTCATTCGGCGAAAGGCCCCCCGAAGACGCTGAGGAAAATAGCAGTCACCGGCGCAGCTGGTTTGGACGTAAGAACAGCTACCGCGCGTCTACCCGCGCGCCGTCTCAGTCACAAGACGGCAGCATCCCCTCATCAAGCCCGTCCGCCGTCAGTTTCCTCAAGAGACTCACGGGCGCCGGAACCTTCAATATCGCCCGGTCTTCCATCGACAAACATGGCCACTTTTCAAACAACAATAGTAACAGTCTATATACATCCGGTTCTTCGTCCGACGGCTATCCTCGCTCTCCATCAATTAGCATGTACTCCAACTCAATCCGCAGTCCTCTATCGTCCGACAATATCAAGATCCGTTTGCATCTGCTTGTTACCTCGACTAAGTGGGAGGACTATGGCAACTGTCTCCTGCAAATCCGCCGCCCGCCGCCAGGCTGGCACCAGGACCTACGCGCGAACCACGGTCTTGAGAAGCGCATTACCGTCACCACCATGCCCAAGAAGTCGGACAAGGCACGGATAGTGCTCGATGCTGTACTTGGTAGCGGCTGCTTCACCCCCATGGGCAGCCGAGGCATCATATGCGGTATCTGGGAGGAGATCCGCGACGAGAGGGGTGAAATCGGCGTGGCGCCTAAGACGGGCGGCGCCTCAGGCTCGGTGAAGAAGTGGTGCTTCCAATGTGCTAGTGTGACCGAGGCCTCGTGGGTGTTGAGGCTCGTCCACCAGGAAGTCGGCGTAGAGTTGAGAGAGTGAAGGCCTCTTTTTGGGGTTGATTTTTTTCTGTGTCTATACCTTTTTTCTTTTTTCTTTTGTTAAGATTCCCCCAAGAGCGATGGCTCGCTTTCGTGCATTGCTAGACCGGCTTAGGCGTCTGGCTTTAGGGTGGCATTGTGTGTTTACTTTTTTACCCTCCCGCACCACTTTTTTTGTTTTCTTTGGTGGATGATAGAGAAGGGAATGGGTTTAGGGAAGCTCATGTATGTGAGTGTATGTGTGTGTATTTGGGTCCATGGCCAAGGGGCTGGGAATGGGCAGGCAGGTTCTTTCTCTTTGTTTTTGCATGTTTTGGTGGGAGCACTTTATATGATACCGAAGTCGTTTGTGTGAGCGCGGGCGTGTCGGGATAGTGTACGCATGTAAGGTACCGTGTATAGGACCGGCGATATGAAAGTCCGTTGATACTCTCTTGTGTCAACGTTTGAGGAATACATATGTTTCTCTAATACCTCCCCACCCATTACTTGTTGCGCCGCCTTCGTTTCTCATGACAGACGATGATTGATGGTGTTTAGAGGGCTAACTGGAACGGCACAGGAAACGGCACCTCCTGGGGAGCTGGTAGCCAACCTCTTTGGTTTCCCATATTCGCCTGGGGACACCCCCTCCCTCCTTGGAACCGCCGATCATATCTCAACTCACCTAGGAATTCGATCTCCTACGAAGAAAGCTTCCAGGGGGTAGTAGAGCCCGGCCGCGGTGAAGCCCGGTCTTGAGCTCGTGACACGCCCTTCCTAGGGCAGGAGATGTGCTTTGTTTGGGGCCTACTGTGTGTGTAGTGGGACGTTGATTCTTAACATCTTAACAGCCTCTTTTCAATGCATACGCAAAATCTCGAGGCACCGCCGGCTTTCTTCGAAATGAGCCAAGAACGAAATAAAGATTGATCATTTCCGCTACCAAAAGATTGGGGTATCTCATGCCATGCAAAGCGCTCAAAGGACAGTCCAGACATCCAACGCATGAATCATCGTGTCATACTCTCGTTTTCCATCCCAGGGCTTCAAGCCACCGCGCTTTTTCTCCTTCTTCTTCTTCTTCTCTCCTTGTCCCCGTAAACAAATACCCATTTCCAGCGCTCCGACTGAGCGAAAAGAGAGAAAAGCAAAGGAAGCGCAAGGGCCCAGCCATTACATTAGTCGCACCAGCGCCCTTTTAGTCCAACCCAGTCCAGTCCAGCTTTCCTCCCAAGAGTACTATCATATCGCTGATGAAGTAGAAAATAAAATAAAAACACCCTGTTAATTAGCGCGTGCATTTTGCTTCCGTTGTAGTAAAATAAAATAGAAAGGAGTAGTGTTCTGCCTCAACTCAGCCAGCCGGCAGATGCAGAACCACGGGTCTAGTGAACCCGATACTATGTATTACAGCTGTCGCCAGTGATAGCAATTGTGTAAAATGCCAAGGAAATGGGATGGCGTCGAGGATAATGAAGGGCCATGCCCGACACCACCCGGTCAAGGAGTCTGGAAGACCTCTCGCAACCGCCAAATTGTGTTCGCCGGCTGATTTGATTTGGCGTATAATGGAGATAAATAAATAAAAAAGACTCGACCACACATGTATAATGGAAGGTGGGAGTGGGCAATGGGCTTGCGCCCTCTTGAATCTTTGAATCTTTGATGCAAGTTCTTTCCTCCTTCGTTTCGGACTCCGATAACGATGTCTTTGGTGACAAAGATATGTTGTGTGTTAATATGGTCATGTTATGTGTGGTATGTGTAGGAAACGAGGATATTGTAAAAACAGCGCTGAAGTCGGATGAGAATAGGGCAGGAAAAAACCTCCCAAGGATCAAATGCTTGCTGTTCGCGCCCTCTCCGGGACACGCGCATAGCAGACCATGAGCTTGAAGCTGGTCCGTAATTCCTCGCATTCGGAGAGCAGGGCGTGGTCAGCCCAAATGCTCTTGCTCATGGATGTGCCGGCCGCGCTCTCATAACAGCGGCTGTACCACCACCGACCGACTTTGGCCACCATCTTGGTGATGTTCTCGTCCGCCGAGTCGCCGTCGTCATTCATCATCTCAGCGAGGCTGCGGATTTCTTTCGCTTTTCGCGCCCCTGCCGCGGCAGCCTTCTTGCTACCGCTTTCCGACCGACTGACAACGCTCGCTACCGGGACGCCGACGCGACAATTCTTGACGTCAGAGAAACCCTTCCGCCCGAGGAGGCGCAGGATGAGATCGGACGTCGAACCAATGCTTATATCTGGGTTGTTCTCGTGGATGCGCTCCTTCAGGCGACGCATGGTGCGCCGCCCACGGTTCCCCATGTTATTGAGGTCAACATCCAGTATTGATAATTCCAGGTATCCGCCCGGCTTCAGCACGCGACGGGCTTCGGAGACGATGTTGCGGTAGTGAGACTCGGGAGCAGCAGCAGGGAAACGGAAGACGACTGAAGTGAAGCTCTCCGGACCGAACGGAAACTTATCCGTGTGGGAAAGGTACTGAATCTGATGATGGTTTGGGGGGCTGAGAGGAAAACTTGATGACGACTTCTTGTGCTCTTCCGGCAGCGGTGCACGGGGCGATAAATTGAAGAAGGTTGCGGCAGGGTAAGTCTCAGCAGCGTAGAAAGACCAGTCATCGTTTCCGAGGCCGTCAACAACGAGAATAGAATGTCGTTTCAGAGATCCAACGATGTCCAGAAGCTGGTCCCTGGCTGGGCTGAACAGTACGTGCCCAAACGAAAGCCACTTGCTGACTGTCATCGAGCCGACTCTGAGGTTGACTTGAGAGAGCGGTGACTCGTCCTCCGATGACTTGCAACTGCAATCAGATTGTCTCGACTTGCGGGACGAGCCGCTACTTCTCTGAGATGCTGCGGTAGCTTTGCGTGCCAGCTCTGTGCTCTCGCGATCGATGACGCCAGTAGGAATTTCTGTCACAGGTACCAGCATTGTCGAGCCCCGTTCGGGCTTCAGCGCAAATGCAGCCTTGAGTCGTTCGGTCATGTCGGCACTGTATACACTGGATGTAGTAGCACCCGTGTTGACCTCGACAGTCTTCGCAGTGGTTGAGGAAGTTGCAATGGTCGGAGACTCGAGTGGCTTAAGGAATCTCTTGGACATCCTCGACCCGTAAGTCTCAAGATGAAAAGGTATTCCCTTGGAAGATGTTGCTGATGGCGGCACTTCCCCAATTAGGTCGTTATACTCGTCCCAGATCTCGTCTTCAACGAGTGGAGCGCTAGGATCGGGAACGAATGCCATAGCATCCGCAAGAGTGTACATCCCGCAACTGCTGGAAGTGGTGCTGGTGGTGCACTCTGAGTTCTTTCTAGGAGAGAAAGCCAAGAACTCTGTGCCAATCTGAATCATCTCGGGTGTCTTGATAGGCACAAGAGAGGAGCGCGGGTCTGAGTTGGTCTTGTCGCTGGTTGCAGTGGACTCTCCACGAGAGAGCTCCGGCGTTGATAGATCGTGTTGGATCGGGCCCGAAGCAACAAAATCAGGGTTGAACCCCGCAGTCTGTGGCTGTATCTGCAAACTGTTTCTGTTGAAGGGTCGAGAGAAGCTCCTCGACGATGTTTGTTCCTGTCGGGAGGTGACAACTTTGGGAATTCGTCCCACTTGTGGGAGACGACTTGGGCGTCCTTCAGTTGCCTTTGAAGCACTGGACTGTGACGTGTGCGTCGGTTTCATCGACCTGATTGCCGGGATTGAGGTGGACTTCACAGTAGCCGAGTTTCTCCTAGCTTGCGATGACTTGGTTGGCTGAAGAAGCCTGCTCAAGGACTCTCTCCTTTGTTCTTGGCTTGCCGAGGAGGTTCTTCTCTCTTTGAAGACAGGTTGTGGAGAGGGAAGGCCGAAAACCTCTGCCTCTCGAAGGATCTCTTCGACGTCGGGTGTGCCAATATCTTCTTGTTCGGGACCGTCCATCAATGTGTAGAAAGCTGCTGGCTTGTTCTGTACAATCTTTACGGTAGCAGCCACCGGCACCGCTTCCTTTTCCTTCTTCTTGGTGTCGGGTTGGCTCTGAGACCGGCTGAAGAGATTCCACTTCCTTGGGGAGCGAGTCCGCTTGGTAAGTTTCTTCGAAGTTGCAGGGTTAGCTGCAGCAATGCGGTCGCGAATGACTTCTCGGTGCATCTCGAACTGAGAGTCGTCGGAAAGAATGCTTGTGTCCAAGCTGTTGATCGACGGTGAAGTGATTCCAGTAGTAGAGATAGGCTTAGGCAGTTTGAGAGGGCTTTGGTCGGGGGACGAACGCAACCGCTGGACAGATCGTCTGAAAGCCAAGGTAGACTTCATGGTGATGGCCTCGGAGTCGCTGCTGTCCGAAGGACGGCGACTGCTCAAAGAAGGATGGGGCCCTCTGGGTATAGCCGAAGGGGCCAGACCTCTGCCAGCACTAGAAGTTGTTGACACCTCTGAGGCATAGCCAAAGCTTTGATTGCTCTCTGATCGGGTCAGATCTATACTGTGGTTCCTGTTTTCGATGATTTCTCCGCCTGAAATCACCACTGGGTTCATCCGCTTCAAGAGGAATGGATCAAGGGGTTGGGTGTTGCCGAGATTATCCTGTGAAGACACCGGCCCCAAACTTGTTCGGGCCAAGTTGGTCGTAGAGCTGCCGCTTCGCCTGCGAAAGCCCCCAAGACGACCATAACCCTCGTGCCCAGTGCCGGCGGCCGGTCCTTTGCGAGTTGGCTTGTCCTTCTTGTCAACCTGAGGCACCTCTGGCGCTGTTTTGGAGCGGCGGCCAAAGAAGGGGAATCGAGAAAACGCCGAAGTGCTGGGGCTTGGAGTACGAGCTGTGCGTCCTTCATTTTTCTTCTTCGCGTCTGGGGCATTTACTACCCGCGGAGCCGGTGTGGCTTCTCTGCCGACTGGCAAGTGAGCAAGTTGCCGGGGCTTGTCTGGGTATGACAGAGGAGTCGCCGACCTCGAAATGACTTGAGATTCCGGCCCACGTCTATCACCCAACAAAGATGTAGAAGACAAGTTGCTGTGGATTACGGGCAAAGGCCCAAATAGCTGCGACTGCAAGTCCGGCGTGTTGTCTCTGCTGGGTCGAGTTGGTGGAGTTGCCCTTGGCGAAACAGCTGGCGTCGGGCGTGGGGGGGATTGAACTGGAGGCGGCGAGGCCATGACCGGCAGAGCCGGTTCCCGAGAGGCCTTTGACGGAGACTCGTCATCTAAGTGGTTCTTTACAAACTTTTGCGAGGACTTCCGCGGCGGTGGACTCGGTGGCAAGGGTGATAGCCCTTTCTTTTTCTTGGTTTCCTTGCGGTCAACCTCCCGGACCGTTGAGTTGGACGAAGACGACGTCAGAGATTCGCGAACGGCGGCAAGCCCGTGAGGGTCGGCGCTAAATGTCTCCATCTCATTCGGTATACTTCCGGCTCTTCTTCGGGCGACCGGCGGTCGTGTTATAGCCGGGCTCACCTGCCTCACTCTGGGAACGGGCAGTCGCATCGGGGCCACTAGACCTGGCGATTGTGACGACATGGATGTTGGAGTTGTGTCGCGGCTGTACGGGCCCGGGCTAGTCGACTCGGAGAACCTGGTAGAGGGGCTGCCACTGAAGGCACTTAACTGGCTGCTGGTGCCGGAAAACACAGGCGTCGGTGGTGGGAGATCGTGCGTGGCCAGCCGGTGGAGAAAGTCGACACTTGATCCTTCTGAAGACATGGACGGTCGTCCACCGAAGTCTCTATATCGATCGAGTTCGGGATAGATGGTGACGGTTTGGGCATGTGTCTTTGGCAGATCAACGACGTGTGCGATCCGAATTTCCGTCGGGCTTTCGGTGATGCCCCGATCGAGTTGAAATCCAGAAGCTGGGTCCAGCGAGGAACGGGATCGAGGAATTGACGAAGATGAGCCCGTTTGAACCGAATCAGTTTGAGAGTCGTGACGCAAGCTCGGGGTTTTTTGGGCAGCGGGCGGTTGTTTTCTACGCAGGACATTACGAGCCGATTTGGAACCGCTTGCCGGAGACCGCTCAGACGAAGAGGAGCCTGACGTCGTTGGAACGTAGCTGGGTCTTCCCGGTACTGTACTACTGGAACTCCACGACTGTGTCTGGTGTGTTAACGGAGGTCTGTTGAAAGACATGGGAATGGATGGGCGTCGTGTGGAAGCGTTCTGCGGTGCCTGGCCTATTGGCTTGTTCTGTGTTGGTTGCTGTATCGCGATTCGAATGTTCTCTCCTTCTCTGCGAATCCTCCGAGCCGTGTTTTGCGGTTCTTCCCTTGGATCCATGTACGTGGCGGCGGCGGCGCCTCTTCTCGCTCGTATCGGTTCATCTGGGCGACTTGGCAAGCCTGATCCCATACGAAGGGTTGACATGATATCCCGGGTTCGAGGAATACACTGGGCCTGTCCACCATAATCCGACAATCTCAATATCCCATGACTCTGCAGTATTGTGCGTAAAAATCCTAACCACGAGTTAGTCGCGAGACTCTAGACAGAAAAAATGTTGTGATATGAACAACCTGGTAATGCTTCGACCAGGCTCAGGTCCGATAATGAAATGGCGTGTTGCTCCAAACACAGGCCGTGTACAGCAGATCAGACACAAGTTACACAAATAGGGGATTAGATCCTTTGGTATCAGCAGAACTGATGTAGCAGTCAAGAGCTAGAGGGCGGCCAGCAATTCCAAGATGGCACCTGGGAGCTAAGATGTGATACCGAGCACAACCAAGAAGAGGTGAGCAGTGTTTTATGGAAAAGCAGATTAAGAGAGGCACAGAGGGTGGAAAATAGGGATTCTCGTGAAATGATTAGAAAAGAGAAGGGAGAGAAAAAAAATATTTGTTGACAGGGAATGCTGGCGCGGAAGAGGGAGACAGATGCCGGGTTGCGATGGTGAGGTGCAAGATGGTGGGGTGGTTGGAGGTTGCGCGGCTGTCGTGGGAGAGCCGATTCGGCCGGGGGTTGTGATGGTGGTGGTGTTGGTGGTGGTGGTGGAGGGGGGTTCAGAGGGTCCCTAAGATGGTGGGGGGGGAATAAGGAGCGTTTACACAGCAGGGTTGGCGCCGTCAAGAAAGATGAGCCAGCCTCTTTCTCGTGACGGAAAGCTGACTGAGATGCTAGAACTTTGCGACTGGTTTGGTGTCTGGGGAAGGATGAGGTTGTTGGATTTAGCTCACAAGACGAGAGATGTAGTTTGGATACTAGTGGAGGGAAGAAATGGAGATGGAGATGGGAGATGACGAGGTCTAGTGGCAAGGAGGGCAGGGCAAAGAACCATGAGCATTGACAGAGCCAAAAGAAAAGAGAAAGCTCCTGCAGGTAGTGACAGCCAAGTTGGGCCAAAGCAGGCAACATGGGATTGTATATACGCCGGACAGGACATCTAGGTATCTAGCACATTTTGCCTGCCAGCCAGGCTCCTGGAAAAGGCCTGGATGTGAATGGACGACGTCGTCGGCCGCACGGCTCAAGCGGGCAGGGGTATGACTAGCAGAGTGCAGACGACGAGGGACGGTACGGTACTTCTGCAGGAGGTCCCAATCAATGAGGGCGACGACACAGCAGGGTGACAGGGCCGTGGCGAGTACGGCGACAGGTACAGCTGAGATGTATCTCTGTATCTCTCTTCATGCCCGTCCGTACCTTTGTTAGATGAGGTGGACTTCGATTGCTATTCTTTGCGCGTGGCGTCTGAACCCCGGCATCTGGGCTCTCTACCTACATAGGCCAAACTAACGTCCCTAGGGCCATGCAGCGGTCAAGAATGGGGGATCATGGGCCCAAGTCAGGTGAGTTGCTGGAACCGCCGAGGGAGGCGCTTGGGGATTGGGCAGAAAAGGCAGGGAATGCGGGCACGAGGGAGCAGATCAGACAGCGGCATGGGCCAGTCAAGATGTTGACTCATGCCAGAAGAGAAGCGAGGGGCCTGGAAAGGGCAATACTGGATGCGAGTAGAAGGAGCCTCAGCAGTTCGCATTTCGGAACTGGATGTCGCGGTGAAGACGAGCCCAAACGAGCGAGGGGCAGTGTGCAGCAACGATGCACAGGGGAGAAAGCAGGACAGAGACGCAGAAGAGAGGGGAAGGGGGAGGGGAGAGAGGAGAGGGCCACAGACATGGGAGCCAGGATGAAGGAAGAGACGCTGAACGAGGCTCCGAAGTCGATGAGAGGTCGGCACGTACAGGGTACGGAGAGTAGACGGAGGGGGAGTTGGGGAGGAGGACGCGAACCGAAGACCCAGCAGCGCCAGGCGTCAATGGCCGTGAGGCGTGCAATGCAACTGCGCCGCCATGCAGGTATCTTTTTCGCCCTGGACTCTGCATACACGGCTCGTCCTATGGGAACGGTAAAGAGCCTTGAGAAGGCGACTCGACGATATCATTGGGCCGCAAACCCTTGCCTGACCCTTGTCCAGATTCGGGGCCGTCTGCATCGCCTGGGACTCTGGAATTCTGGGGGGGAAGAAGACAGGGCCCAGGGGGGGCCGTGTCGGCACGTCGAATTCGATGTTCCTGCTTTTCAACAGAGACAATAGACGGCAGACGGGAGACAGGTCTGCGACATGTCATGATTGCAAAGCCCGGAGACGAAAGTGACGGGGGATCGGGCAGGGCAGAACATGGCTCTAACTACAGCCAGTCCGGTTGCGCTACTGGCGATATGCCTCACCGACAGCGGGTACTTAGTTTCTTTTGGGCTGGGGAGCGGGACTTTGGAATTGACTCTCGGCGACACTGGATGGCGGGGGAGGCAAATGTCCAAGCTGGCGGCTGGAATATGCCTGAAGCGACCAAGGGGATGGCCCGCTCCGCCAGGTCGAGTAAGAAAGATGGGAGGAAAAGGAAAAAGTCAAACGGCTGTTGGATGAGTAAGAAGGCAAAAAGCAATAGGCCTGGTGTATTATTGATGGAGAGGGCAGGGGTGACGCTGGATCACGGACGGATGCACAGAGGGTAACGGTCGAATCGACATCGGCGGCCGGGGATAAGTTGGACGGCTTGGCTTGTTTGTCAATGGGAAACACCGAACGGCATAGGTGGACTTGCCTCCGGTGCCCTTACTACGCCAACCATGCGTACTACGGATGGCATGGAGCAGCAGCGACGGGAGAGTGACCTCAAAGGGTAATGGCGCCAAAAAGGGAAGGAAGCGAGGCGAAGGAGAGGAAGCAACCAACCAAGCGATGGAGGGCGAAGGACGAGGAAGCGAACGGACGTGGGCGGCCCAGAAAGTGGAGGCGCACTATATGCATGGTAGTTGCCCCAAAAAGGCTCTAGCACGGCCGCCTTCGGTACGTACCTGCGGGTCAGGACGGCTCAACTGGAACGTGCGCAACTGCTCTATTCATGGCGGGGGCCAACGGTCTCCGGCCGAGTATGTCTTTTTTGACTCTTTCCCACCACATTTTATTTTATTTTTAAAAATCCCTCTCTCTCTCTCTCTCATTTTGCTGCCTCCACTCGACTGCGGCCCCGGACGTCTCGATAGCCTCTCGAGTCCATTTCGCTGTCAAACTCTATGATATACGTGCCCACATGGACCGCATGACAAGTGCCGGGTGGGAGCCCTCACAGATACCAGCCAACTTCCAATTCTCCCTGTGACTCTTCTCTTGCCCTTTCCCCTGCATCTCTCCGCCCCTCTCTCTCTCCACAGCTTTGGATGCTGTCAACCGTCGAGCCGCCTGCTACCGAGCAAGGTAGAATAGGAACGGTCGATTCGGCACCAGCTTCGACGACGACTGTCGTCAACATGCCATCTATCAATGATCCACTGCATGTCTCACTCTACGCTGTCCGAGAGGCCATGTTTCTGCATGTCTCGCCCTCATCCCCCCCTCCCTGATGATCGCCCACGCTACCCATAGGCTTGTCACACATGCCCCACCCTTCCTCCAATGCCCGGCGCTTGTTTGGCGACATCTCCTTGGCCTCGGCGGTTCATCCTTGATGACTACAATCTACAAGCACATAACCCAAAGTTGGTGGTGTGCACGGATCCGACGGGGTCCAGGGGTGAGGGGATACGCAGACCAGGCCGGGTACATCCCATTCGAAATCTTCTCCGTATCTGATGTTATCATCTATCGACAACCCAGCCTGCAACTAACAAGCCGTAGTACAATGCCCTCAAGGCAACGACCTGATTTGCTGCCGACTGCCCCTGGCCTGCCCTGGCGAAAGACTAACAGGGCAATATGGGCTGCGGCGCGCGAGTCTTGATATTGCTCAATGCAGAGACTTGCAGGAGGATTGGCAGAGATTTCTGCGACGAAAAAGTTCAAAGCACCTACTGGACGCCTGATTCGGACAGGTGGATGACTGCAGCACAAAGCCTCAATGACGCGTTGTCGAACCAACAACGAGAAGTGCCACCATCGAGCAAACGCGCTTCTCCGCCCCTTCGTATGTAGGATTGGGATTCTGAGGGTGGTGGTGACCTTTAATCAACCGAAACGTCATCATCCTGCTAAGCTGATGGGTAGCCACACCCTTGGAACCCCCAGCCCACCACGACGAATCCCAAAAGAATCAGGCAAGTTGGCCTACGGTTTGGAGCCATTCTTGCGAGAAACCAACCAACGGTTTAATTCTCCGGCTGGGCAGGTAGTGATGTGCTCACAAGTGGTCCTTTGTTTCCATGAGCTAGCCACCACCAAAGAATCGACTGATTGCAGCCGTTGCGCAAGCATTCTGCTTCACAGCCTGCTTCTTTATGGGACGAGCTGGGGGCCGGGGTTGACCGAATCGGCCTGGAGAAGCCATATGGAAGACGTCTATTCGTACGCAGTGTGACGCTACGGCCTTTCTTGAAAACCCTTGTTCTGAACAGAAAACTAGAGTTTGAGATTGTCTCTCGTCAATCCAGATCCGCCCAAGTACATACAGTAGTTACGAATATCGCCCCTGGGCCGCGTAAAGCATCCAACCACCACTAATGGAGAAAGCTGGTCATTATGTAGTATGCTTGTCCGGGATTCGACGCAATCTCAGCTTTACCATTGGCTCTTGCTGAAATGGATTTTCTGAGCAGGGAGGGGGCACGACCCCATTCTCCATTTCAATTGGCTTCCTCATTTGCAATTATGTCCAATCATTTGGCTTATCCGAGACATTTTCCCACAATCCATCTCCATCGATGAACGGCCATTTCCCCTCATGCATGTCTCTCCTTACCCGCATCTCTTGGAAACAGCTCGTCGCCAATCGACCGCACCGACTTAACGACGATATTTCTCAATTTGGACTGTTGGAGTGAAAAGGAGGTGATACTGGCGTCGTGCCTCTTAGTCAGACATGACGGTTTCTTGTCCTGTTTTCCAACGGTCCCGTCGTTTCCCCCGCAACGGCAGTCAGTGTCTCGGAGCCAACGCTTGCAAGAAACTGACAGCTCCTGCCGCACACATGGCCGGACATGGGATACCTTTGATAAGGTTGGTAGGCACGACGGATAGTACAAAAGAAACGCGAAAAGTGATATTCGACAGGCTGACCATCAGCACCCGAGTCCATGTCCCATCTGTCTGCCAACCAGCAACTGGCCGTCGCTGTTTGGCATGATTTGCGGCATGCAAGGTATGATGAGAATAGTAACAGGTCGCTTCTCCTGTGGCCTAGATCGACCCATTAAAAAAATTCCTGGGGCGGCGTAGTATCTAGGAGTCGAAAACGGCCAGGCAAACCGGCCATAACAGGATCTTCTCCGGCGGTGGAATATCGGGACTCAGCTTACAGGGCCATGATCTCTGGGCAACACGTCTGTCAACGTCAACGCTACGACAATCGCAAATGGCGATGCAGCAAGCAAAACAATACAGCTGAAACCTGCAGCTCGACTGTGGCGACTGTTATGCGCTGGCCGCGTCTAAAAACGGGCTCAACCAGGGCTGGCAACTGCCTTGCTACTGCAAATGTGCTGCACGCCGCAAGGACAAGGTTGAGTTTGCTACCGAAACAAGACTGAGCCCTACCAGACGTGCAGAGGCAACTCGGAACGGTGTCTTGGTGGCGCTGATAGCGACGACAGTGAGGCAGCCTGATGCCACAGGGCCGCAAAACCTGCACTCCGCCACACGCCTCATCCGCAACCCATGCAATCACTGGGTCGTGAGGCTGGTGACGTGGCATCGAGGTCCGGTAAAGCGGGCCTCGCGTGGCTCAGTGCCAACGGAGCCAGGTTCGATTGCACAGCATGGCACCCTGCTGCGTTGCTTCTGGTGACTTCCCGGCGCTGAGAACTGCAGATCTCTGGGGTTTCCTCGGCCCAAGTGCTACCGCAAGTCCCCATTCGTCGCCATGTACTCGGTACTTGCCGCGGCGAAGCCAGGATCGTCTCGCTGACTCCGAAGACGACTCGAATCGACAAACAACGTCGGCAAATCGAGTATGTTCTTGGAAACGGGTCGCAAAGGACGATCTACAGAAGCGAGCCCGAGCAATAATGAAATCATTGTAGCTTACTTTAGCTTCCAGCATTGAGCCAACGTCGAACCCACCTGCAGCCCCTGCGCTTCCTACTTCATACCATTGTATTGTAGCCGCCAAAGATCCCGCAACAGGGGGCCAGTTCAGGTAGGCAGGGGTTTCGGCACTTCCATTGGCTTAGGCCATTGAGGCAGCAGGGATGTACAAACTGTGTTTTCGGTCTAGTGAGTAACGTGATGAAGTCAAGGTGCGAGCTGCCACAGCTTTCACACTCCTTCACACCCATCACGGCGGCTGTTGGTGGTCAGAGTTTTTCCCTCTTCTCTTCCGCATTTGTTGTCGTCCTCCCGGTCCCGCACAGACGAGAAGCCCAGAAAAAAGTCCTTCCGTCTGTTAGCTGCAAGTGGCGCACGGCGCACTTTCGCAGACGCGGGATTAGCGCGCTAGGTAGGAGCCAGGACCACACATCAGCCAAGAGCACGCCTAAAAGGGGAACGGCCTCGTCCTAAAAGACGTTTGTTGGGTCTCGCTAGGGCTGAGCTGTGCTGAGACACGGGCTAGCAATCGCCTTCCCTGGACTGATGCGCTGGCAGCTTGACTACTTCATCGGCTCTATCCCCTAGGTTTTGAGAACCTCTTAGCACGACGAGTGGCTATCCTTCAGAACTTCCCTTACCCTTGCCGTATAGGCCTACTCGCTTTCGCTCTAGTACGCTGTGACTAATTGAACTTGAACCGGGAACTAACGTCGTCAAACCAACCGATCGGCGTGCCTTGTATGCAAAGGCTTGCCTCGAAGGGCCCGGCTGAACTGCCAACGACAGGCTTCAAGTGGAGCGGTGGCCGGTTTTGTCTGGAGCGAATAGAGTCGCAGACTTTGCTCTTTGTTTATCGCTGCTGGTGATGCAGTTGGACGACACGAGTGTCCTACGCTGGGAGAGGATTCGTTGACATGCAGCTTTGCGGCGTGGCTTGAGTAGAGGAAGCTGACGGGAAAAGACATGCTGGCTGGCTCCTGGATTTCCGAATCACACTTCATTCCTTGGTTTCTCTCCGGATTTCTGCTTTGGCTGCCTGGAAGCGACCTGCGCCAGGCCTTCCGTCAATGTCTACTGGCTGCACAGCATCGCTCTGGTAGTCCATTTGACGTTAGTGACAGCTGGTCTAGACTCGGCTGTGTTCAATGGTGGGTCATAGACACCATCGCGTAGTAGCGGGTAGCTCGTGCCACCAGTCGAGCACAACATCACGACGATTCACGACCTGACTTTGGAGGGGCTGAGGTACTTCTGCGGTCCTGAATGTTTGCCCAGTAGACTGTCAAGTGAGTTCGCGGCCTGGTCTGCTGTGGGGAGAGGCGCACTGGTCGACGACCTATACCCGATAGATAAGGCGACTCAGACTCAATCCATGGGCACGGTACAATGCAGCTACAATGTTCCTTTTCAGAAAGTTTGCAGCGACCTAACAGATAGATTCGTAAAGGATATGTTCGGTATCTAGACTTGCCAGGGCAAGCCGAATGCCTGCTGAAGACGCTGTCACTGAAGGGCATGTCGCCGCGTGTCTTTGCTTTCATTTCAATCGTTCATTCGCTTATTCTGGACATCTTGCCGAAGGAAATGACAAGATGTTGTGTCTGCGTGTGAATATCAAACCGGTAGCCCTCGGTTCAGAATGATGCAGGTTCTCTGTTCCTGTTGTCTAGTCCCCTTCTGATTACTCCCATTTGGACAGGAGTGTGTGGACAAGGCAGCATGTTCTTTCTCTCTCTCCCCCTTCCTTTCTAGCCAACCAAATAATACATAATCATCAACGCGGTGACGGGGATGTGGACAAGATGACCAGCCTACTCCTTCTTGCATCCAGAAGGATTCGGCGCTCGCAGGGACGAGAAACGTCTACTGTAAATGTGTAGGCATCGCTTTTTTTCTTCGCCACTGTCCCTCTCTATTCGATCCTTCCAATAACCTGATCAAGTCCCAAAGAAAGAAAATGATTCTGACGGATCCTAAGTAGTGGGTTGGTGTGCGCACGGAAACCAGACCCCTGGTCACTGCTCACAAGCAGTAAACGGAACACGAAAAACCTACATGCAGCATGGCAACCTTCCACCACGAAGCCTTCCAAGTCTATTCATAGCTGGCAAGGGGGCTCCATGCTCCGCTTGGAACCCACGCCGCCTCCCCACACCTAACTGCTCCTCCCTACTTGATCTTCCTTTCGCGACTGATTAGCCCAGCTTTGATCCAAGAAACCACTCAAAGGTCTCAATCATGGCGAAGGGGCCGGAGACTGGATCTGAGTGTGCTTTTTGGCGTGAGGTGTATCAAGTGTCAGTGGTTGACGGATGGAAATTTCCCTGAAAGCCAAGCTGATACAGCGCGCTCGTATCTTCCGCGTGATTGTAGTTTCAGAGAGCAGTGTGCATGCGGCTCCTGTAGCAGCTTTAGGGTCAATTGGAAGAGGCAACCTATTCTCCATAGTCTGCCAATGGTCCTCCACCTCCTAGTCTTGGCCATGCCCCGAACAAGATAGATAGAACTGAGGAGAAAGCAAGGCCAAAATGATGCTGGAGATGCCTGTCGCCACTCCGCTTCAGCCGGGATGGTTATTTCCCTTCCCCAGCTGCGGATGTCGCTGTGGGAAGTGCTGCGAATATCGTAACAGTAGTTGTACCTTGGATGTCGTCTTGGGCAATCTGGAACAGAGTTGGTGAGAAAGGAGAAAAAAGGGCTGCCCCGTGCTTTTACAACGACCATCTTATTGTCAAAATTTCACTGGCATATCCAATAAATGCTATTTCGGTCTTGTTGTCGCATGCGTCCGACAATGCCTGTGGTCTCTCGCGGGCTTTTTATGGTATCACCAATGCGGATATAGTCATTCCCCTCTCTATTGCCTGTCAAAACCAGCACAGGAAGTATCAGCAATCGTAAAAACCTTCATGTATGCTTTCAAGGTCCATGGTTACAGCAGTTCTCGAGATCCTTCTCGTGATAATGTGCGCTGGTGATTCCGGGATTACACGCGAAGCCCTCCTTTTGAAAAAGGCAGCGGCAAGTGCGGAACGTAGAACCCAAGCGACAGAGGTCGTAACGAGACTTAGTAGCTTTATTGGAAGCAATCGTTCTGTCTTGAATTATCTCCTAGTATCATATGGTAGACGGCCAAGACTGGCGAGCAGCAGCGAGGCAGCAAGCAGGTGGCTGGGATCCCCAGCGTATCCTACAAAGTCGGCTTCCCACTGTCGATTTAGCACATACGACCATACCCACTGCAGAACTCGGGATCTCGTCCGCTCTCCTATAGATAAGCCAACGAGGAGGGATTCGTTTGAACGGAATCTCGTATTACTAGCCCAGTTTAGCTTATGGGATACAACGTATGTTTCTAAAGACCACCACGTATTCCTTTACTCTGCTATCCAGGACTTTGGACATTCGCTCGCTATTAACGAGGATGGGATGGTGGACTAGAGATCTTTACAAATCGCTGTAGTGACCCTTTTAAGGAAGCATTTGGGTTTATGAATACAGCAAGAGCTGGCTCAGGCAGTCTTATAAGATAATCAAATGAGATTCAAATTCCAATTCCAAGATATCTACATGGTACTATGTTTGTAGAGATATATAGAAGAAAAAAGAACCCTTTACCTGAAAAAGATACTACAACACTAAGGACTTAGAGCATCTAGATCACCTCCAGTTGTTCCAAAGATTCATCTATCCACATCAGTTGTATTGTGCTTATATTCGTACAAAAAAGTAACGAGTAGCAACAAGAATTAGTAGTTTTGTTCAAGACCCATACTTTGATAGGCTTAGATGCCTTGCTTGATGATTTCCGCAGCCTGTAATTCGCAAGATGCCGTTAGCGCGAGGTCGCAGGAAGGGTTGGTTGGCTGGGAGACAACAAAGAACCCAGGGAAAGACGTATGAATGGAAGGGATATTAGGACACCGACTCACCTTCTCGGCCAGGGCGTAGGTAGGTTGGCACGTGTTGGCACCGGGAACCATAGGCATGACACTGGCGTCGACTACTCTCAAGTTCTTGACTCCGTACACACGCAAGGTTTGATCTACGACGCCACCCAACTCCAGCGGCAGCATGGATGCTGTGCCGACGGGGTGGTAGTCGGTCGGCGACATAGCACTGGCGATGTAGGCCTTGAGGTCCTCGTCCGAGATGACGTCAGGGCCGGGGACGTACTCGACCGGCCCAAGCTCAGAGGCCAGGGAGGTCTCGAAGTTGTAGCGGCGGAGGAACTTGATCGACTCAACAAAGAAGTCGGCCTCCAGGGGGTTGGTCAGGGCGCGGTAGTCGATCACAGGCTCCGTGTTCCGCGGGTCGGTCGTATTGATGTTGATGGTGCCGCGGCTGAAGGATTGCATCGCCACGGGGCCCTGGGCGCCATGGTCGGCGATGAGCTGGAAACGGGCGAAGGCTGTGTTCTTGGAGCGCATCTGGGCGGCCAGGAGCTTCATCTGCGCCTCGAAGCCGGCGACCACAGTGGCGTCGGCGTCGGCCGACAACAGGCTGGCAAAGTCTTGTTGCTCCAGCTTCGTGGCAAGCTCGTCGGCCTTATCCGACACGACGGTGAAGGGGAGCCAGCCGGCCACGTTGGTGAGTGCGATGGTGTATGGACCTATTTGGTGCGAGTTGTTCAATGTCAGCCTCAGCAGAACAAACGTAGTGGGACAAGCATAGATAGGAATGGACGGTACGGACCAGTCTTGTTAGCTGCCCACACCTCGTCGGCCCAGTTTTTAAAGTCGTTCCCATCCACCAGGTCCCGCGGGTTCGGGTGGATCGACGTGAGTTTAGAGACTACACAATAATTCAGCATGCCAAATTCATCAGGGTCCCTTCTCAAGCTGGGTGGTGCTCTTGTCACTTACGGGTGATGTTCATCCCAGACAGATTGGGGTGGTCGTGGAAGTTCTGGCCAACACCAGGTAGGTCGACAAGCACGTCAATGCCCCCAGCCTCAAGAATCTTCTTGGGGCCGATACCGCTCAGCTGCAAGAGGTGGGGGGTGTGAATGGTACCAGCAGAGAGAATGACCTCTTTCTTTGCATTGACGGTGAACAGGGTGTTGTTTCCCAGCGGAAACTCAACTCCCGTGGCAGAGAGCTCATCGTCCACTACCAGCCTACGAGCCTGGGTGTTGACCAAAAGGTGATAGTTAGGGCGGGTAGCGTTGACGTTGAGATAGTGACCAGTACCAGCGTAGGAGCGCGTGACAGTTCGGGGATCCATGAGCGTGGGGAACCAGAAAACGCCTGCCTGTCCAGCACCACTGTCGGAAGGGAACTCAACGCCGTCGATCTCCTTGAACGCTTCCAAGAGTGGAGCCACGCCTGGGTAGTAGAACCGAGGCCAACCGGCATAGATCTCGGAGGAGTCTCCCCAGTAGGAGGCATCATACTTGACGCTATCGAAGTTGTCGGTCAGCTCTGGAGGCGGCTCAGTAAAGTGTAGGCCCTTTCATATGACAGTCAGCTCGGTGTCTTAGCAACCGGTTCAGGGTACTCTTCTTACCTTCTTGAAGAACGGCAAGATGCCATCCCAGCTCCAGTCAGCAATGCCCTGCTGAGCTTCGTATCCGAACAGTGTAGCCCAGCGGTCGTAGTCTTCTGCAGAGCCTCGCATGTTAATCATGGCGTTCACGGACGCGCCGCCTCCAACTTGCTTGGCAATGAAGACGTTGCCAGGCCTTCCGTTCAGGTTGGGCTGTGGCACAGACTGGAGACCGGGCCACAGCAAGTCGGTGAAAGATCCATTTCTGCCCGAAGTGCGAACCAAAAGATTGTCCGCCATGTTGCCCCAGTCACCAGCTTCGAGGACCAGAACGGTCGTTTCGGGGTCCTCGGTCAGGCGGTCTGCCACGGTCAGTCCTGCAGTTCCACCTCCCACAACAACATAGTCATAGCTTTGTAGCAGCTGAGATGGCTTGATCTGGCGCGGGATGACGTAGGCGTTGGTGACACAGTTCGCCGTGAGGAGGGCTGCAATTGCGAGCCCTCCCCACCGAGGCTGGGACTTGGACTGGAGAAAGAACGGCATGGTGAATAACGATCGTAGTTGCGTAAAGAGCAGAGTACAGCTGATTGAAAGGAATGGATTGCTCACAGACACCTCGAGAGACTTACTGGTAACCCAAGTACTGGGCAGCACTACTTATACACGGGTATGTTCAGTTTCCTATTAATTGCAGAATACTTGGCGTTGATCGGGCATTCCCTTTGGAGTATCTTCGGCGACTTCTTACTCGCCTGCCCTGACCCAACAGCTTGATATTGTATGTCCGGAGTACGGATACGCGTGCTAGGTTGAAGGTTTAACCTTCTGCCTTGGGAAACCATTGTGGAGAAGCGCCCAGTCGGTTAAATAAGTTGCCAAGACAAAAACAAAATAAGGTAACATCTTAAGGAGCATCGGGATGCAATATAGAGCAATCCTTCCCGGTGCAAGGAACATTAATTCGGATCCCCAGGCACCGTGGGTACGACTGGGTCTCTCGTTGCTACTGGCGACATGGTTGACCTTTTCCCCGTCCTCGTTTGCACATGTAGGGATACGGATAGGGCAGGCAGATGGTGTCATGGCACAATCAGAATCCTTGTGACACCATGCGCCCCATAGCGAACCCTGGAGGGTACGGGGTACCGTATAGGAAGAGAGTTTCAGTCCGAAGGACAAGAAGAGATCGTGATTAATCAGGGGAAGCGACGATCCCGCGGACCAGACAAGGCGCCGTCGACCTTGTACCATAGTAGTGGCTGTGCATGAATGTCTCCGCTTTTTCACACATTGTCAGCATTTATCAGCAACTGGAATGTTATCCATTTAGTTTGTCCATTAGTCGCCATTGATGCTCGAAGAGCTTGGCCTCAAGAACGCTGCTCGGCCTCCGCAACGCCGCTCGGCCATCATCGACAATTTCTGCTCGGCCCGCTCGGAATTGGCAAACATTGCGTGGGGCGGCGCTCTGCGCCTCGTCTTGCAGGTGTGTATACCAAGTAATTCCTGCCGGGTTGATTGCCGGGATGCCGGTGCCGGATGGTGTTTACTTCCGGCCCGAATCCGGCTCCCACGCAGAGTCGTACTCAATGCCAATATACACAACACTTAGGCCAAGCCTCACCCCGCCCCGTCAAGTACCAGCAGGGTTGTAAAAGTTCATTGGGACCTATTTGAGTAGGTTTGGATAGGCGTGGGGGTCACCTATGGGTGAGTAGGGTTAGCAGTCTGTGGGTATGGGAGGGTTGAATTTAGGGAGGCCTATTTTCTTTAAGGCTATGTAAGTACAGAGTAAAAAATTTCCATGTCTGACTGTTGGATTGCCCAGCCAGAATACGGGCAGGCGGTCAGGCCGCGGGAAGCGGCAGCAGTCGGGCCTGGAGATTCTACCTCCGGGCTGCCAACGGCGATGTCTTCACAACTGCTGCTTCCGCTGCCTGCCTCTACTTTCTTCCTTCTACATCAACAATCAACAGAATACAGTGCCAGTTTTGCTCTTCGTTCCTTTTACCACCCGTACGGGTAACCTGTGATACCAACACTGACAGCAACGAAATAAATATATATTGCTACAAACTTGGCTGCAACAATCTACGTTTTTGTTTCAACAACCTAGACTCATTGTTTCTGAATTAAGCTTTACCTCTGTTTATCTATCTTGCGTACATTGTATATTTTGATGGTTATCCCGTCAAGGGCTGAACTATAAGGGGTATAGGTAATTATCTGGCCTATACTGAACACACTCGTAGGGAGGAGACGTAAGAATCACCCGCTAGACTCTACTGCGATTCTTTGGCGAGATCCGAAAACGTCTCGGTTAAAAGCTAATATAGGACAAGGTCACAGGTTCGATCAGGAGCAGGAGCATTGTTAACAAAGTAATAAATCAATTGCTGAAGAGCTGTGTGCAAAGTCCCAAGGCTAAAATACAAGTCTATTCCACACAAAACACTCGGTGGCTCATGGCTTTGCGCTCTAGTCCGCTATGCTAAATCAGAACAGGCTTTTTGTGATGCTTGGCGACTGATCAGTACTGGAGACTGAAGGTTGCTGCACATGAGCTGAAACCTCAAGCCAAGTAGTGCAGTGCTGCCTTAGATGTTGCACAAGAATGAAGAAACGTCATCGTTCATCGTGCTGAACTGAGGGTTGCTTCGGATATCGTCCACCTCGCCAGTCGTAGCAATTTGACCACCACCGTTACGGCATCCGGTGTCACTTGATAGCGATATTAGCTGTTATATTCGAGGAACTGAAAATCAGATCATTACTTACTTGTAGAAGATGCAGTTGTAACCGTTTGCATTGAGCGAGCTGACCTTATCGTTCAGTCTTCCGATGCCAGAGACTAGCAGGTGTTAGTTAGGAGGAATAGTCTGCACATGGAGAGACAAAACTAACCGCAGAAGCCAAAGTTGAAGTTGATTGTATCGCAGTCGGCCATGCCCTTGTCACTGCAGACAGTGACGCTTTGGTTAATCTGTCTGCTCTCAACATCCTTGGCTGAATTCTCGACGGGAGCTGCGAAGACAGCGGAGGCGGCGAAGAGAACAGTGATGATGGTCTTGGAGAACATTTTGACAAGTTTGTGACTGAAGTCGGTGAAAGTGGTTAAGTGGAATAGAACTTGTTGGAAAGAGTGGAAGAGCTGAGTGGGCTAAAAGACTGTGGTGGTTGTAGAAGAGAGTGAAGTGTGATTGTGATGGAGAGAGCAGGATGGTATTTTCTGCGGAAGAGAATCCCTTTTTATAGATTTGAATAGAACTCCAAGACACGCCTACAGACGTAGATAGTGGCAATGATGATACAAGACGGACTAAGCGCAGTGCGTCTAGGCCGTCGACAGGGCAAAGAGAGATTGGTAATACCTGCGTCCTATGTTTCTCATAAAGAGAACCAAAAGCCTAAAAAGAACAGGAAAATGTAATCAAGAGTCATGTCAACAAAACCTTTAGACATACTTGACGATAGTGTCGTTGTCTTGGCCATTATGCATCAGAGTCGGATAGTAAGGCGAAGCCGAAGCTTTGTTGTAGAGTCTAGTTCGGACGGGAAATGTGAACTAAAGCCCGCCACTAAACGTTGTACTCGGAAAATAGATAAGTTTATTGCAAGTTAGGATAGAACGTCTCATTTATGACTCGTTTTCATACACTAAACCAGATTAACATTAGGTGTGACAGGTTGAACCCAACAGGCTGTGCTCTGGCAGTGTTACCGGTAGATCTCCCCAGGTCCCTTCGTTCGGATTTCCCCGGATCTGCAGTTTAGGTATTAGCGCCACACGGGCCATGCCGCCAGGCACGGCAAAGTTTATCTTACTTTTCTCCGTCGCTAAAGACGAAGCTCCTTGCATACCAAGTCCATTTAGCTGAGACAGGCTTCAGGGTGACTGAAAATTGTAGATGCAACTTCTTCGTCATCGCAAGACTCGCTTTCGGAGGATCCCGAAATTTCCACTTTGGTCGGTTTGTAGAGAAACTGGAATAGAGATTTCAATGCGAATGCAATTGTCATAGATCGGTAAAAGTTTGGATGTTGTAGATTTTCACGATACCTGTCGCTTCCGAAAGTTGCCTTAATATGAAGTCATCGCCACTCTTTCCTTTCATTCCTTGTTCATTACACTCTTTTCCAACTTTTCAGGATCTAACTACATGACTTTACCTCCCCCTCCTCTCAAGTCAACCGCCAGTTCCAGGAGACGCGGAATTGGCGGTGAAAGGAGCAGTCCGCTACCTAGTGTAACAAATAAATGGACTCAGTCTTCCAGACTGTGATCTTTCAGGTCATGAAGTGTGGTGTTGCGGCACTTGGCCAAAGCGCGATTAGAGGAGGTGCCGGGGCACCGCTTGCCGCCATGGGGTTCCTGGCATGGGATGGAACCATTTACGGGTCATATGAGAAGGGATTAGTGAGTGCAGAACCTTCTAAGAATAGGCGATGTACTGGGGTAGTTGCACGGCCGTGTGTGTGCACATGTATACAGAGGCACACGCGTGTCCAGGGACGCTGCCTAAGGGTTTCGAGATCCAACAAATGCAGTAGCGAATTTGAAATTTCTTAATATGTGTTCATCAATCGTCAACTATTTGGCTGGTACTGCTTGAAAATACGGCGCTCCCTTATATTGTCGCAGAAGCCCTTGTCAATTATGTCTTGTATGTGACAGGAACTCCTAGTAATATTTAGGGTGTGAGACCGTGTAAGCCCTTATTATTTCCTAAGCTTCGTGTGTACCTAACTAGGAACAGACAAGTCTTCTGCATCTTGCCGTACCGTCCTCGGCATCCAAGCCTTCGCCTTTGTCTATTTCTACTTAGCGTATTGGTACAGGTCTGATGGCGTAGCCCACTGTACCGCAGAATTTGTATTGGGGCTCCCCCATGGCGAATCAACTTGGGCTCTGATACCCTAAACAAAAATCTCTAAGGGAGCCAGATTTGCTACATAATATCCAACTATGCATTGGTTTCTAACCTTCTGCAAAGTCTAGTGTGCTGGAAAGGGACACATAATCGACGTGGCCATTCAAGTAAGAGATGTTCAATGTAGTGGAAAGGTTTTTGGAGACAAAAGTGGTTGGTTCTCTTTAAGAGGTGCACACTAAGGCACTTAGCAAAGGAATGCAAGACCGGATCGGACGAAGGTATATCAGCAACGCAGGAAAAGCAACTCAACCAGAGCACGTTTACACGTGTTCGGCCCTTAGAAATAAGCGATCGCCTATTGGCCTTGCCGTAAAAGGATCGTCCCAATCAATGTCTGTATCGTCGACGGTCTACATCGTAGAGTCTGTCCAGATAGCTGTAGCAATAAATTCCATTTTTACAACTTACGTACCACCTGGTTCTTAGGTCTAAGGAGGAGTCAGCAGTAATAACTGACTCTTACAGGCGACTAACAAATTGGCATAAAATCTCAACCTCCTGCTCACTCTGCTAATTTTGCTTGGACAAAGATACGGGGGGATTGAAACCAAATTCTGTGCGCCAGTTGTTGAGGCGCGAGACGTGTTTGATGGGGACGATGTAGTTAGTGTTTTTGTGTTAGTAGGGAGAGAGTTCGAGGGTGAATTGATTAGGGAGCCTGCTAGAGTATCAACTAGAGGGGAAGCCGAGCAATTATCTGGGGAACAATTCAGGGGGTCTAGACCCCCCGCTAGGATTCGTACTAGACGATTATGTGGCTCTGGTTGAAATAGATGAGGCAGATATAGTAGATGAGTAGGTAGATCATATTTTCTCCAAAGAGAGTTAGGGGTGGCGATAGATAAATCAGTTGAATTTGACGATAACGATGAACTGGAGGTGGTTGTTCAAACAACAGACACTGTTGGAATCACAGGTTACCCGTACGGGAAGTAGTCGAACGTAAACAAAGGGTCAAACTGGTACTGTATTCTGGTGGTTGTATGTCTGTGTAGAAGAGAAGTAGGTAGGTTGGCAGCAGCAGCAGTGGTGAAGATATCGCTGCTGGCAGCCCGGAGGTTGGATCTCCGGGTTCCGCTGCCGCGGCCGGCTGCTGCTGCTGGCCAGCTCCCTGTATTCTGGCTGAGTAATCCAACAGACACAATGGTTGACTTTTATTGCCAAGACAAGTTGGACGATGGCGATGAAGGCAATGAATAAGATGATGAACGTAATAGTTGTTGCTGTAGTCGAGGGTAGAATAATTCAGTTCCCGCATGTTACATAAGAAAAGTCACCTAGCCACCCCCCCTTTCACAAGGAGCGCCTATATTGGCAGGACAGGCTATTTTGCAGCAGCAGTCGGTAAAAGGTAACTACGATGAGCTTTGGATGCAGCTAGTTTGGCAAATAGTAACATTCAGCTCCTGTGTTGTAGGTAGGTAACGGAGCTCGAGGTCATGGTGTCTGTCGACATCGTAGCACCCGAGCTTTGAGTAGTACGGCTGATCGAGGGCTGTCACGCCTGTGAGAAACAGGCCCTGGCCAATAAGAAAACCGTTCAGAGGCACAAGGTTATACGTGGACGTCGGACGGACAAGAACCTTTGACGAACGCCGTCACCGCCCCTGTGGCTCCATACAACACTGAAATAGGTTGCTTTGTAGGGCTTGCTGGTTGGGGGCCTTTGACGAGGGGCTAAGCTAACATGAGCACCTTCCGTGTGGCGCAGTTTCAGTCTGTTGAACCAACCATCTTCTGAACCGGGTGCGGGTTCTGGGGCCTCGGCATTGAAATTACTTCCCGTTTTAACGAGGTCCATTGCCCCCGACTACGTGGAAACACGGATGTGCCAGGAAAATATTTAATTGGAGGGGACACATGACGATGTGCTTGCCAATGCACGGGTGGCTCCGTAAATGGACTGACGGCAAGGTCCGGTCCGGGAGGATTCTAACGTGGAGAGACTCGGGAAGTTTGCCGCCAAACCTTTGGGAATGATGCAACATGACATAGACGATATTTAGCGGCAAATTGAATTCCTGGTCTGGTGAAAACGCTCGGCTCTGGACGATTGCTCCCAAGGCCTTATGGTGGAGGCGAAGCTTCTGCATACCCCGCTGGGATAAGTCTCCTTGGCAAGGATATTGAAGGGCGAGCGCTCTGGACCAAATCTTGCTGGTAGAGCCGCAGAGATAGAAGTGGCGGGGGACTGGATGCTTCCTTTTGTCTTTATGCGAGGGTAAACAGGATGCGTCGGTGGTCATTTGGAGACGAGACTCAATGCTGCGAGCTTCTGGCCGAGCTGGATTATTTGTGGCTTACTTCGGTCCACCGTCGCCACATGAATATCGCCGATGGAAGTTTTGCAAGGTACTGGAAATGTGGAGGAATACCAAAAGACTTTTAAGCTCTATTCCATTACTGTCAAAAATATCTTGTTGAGAAGACGCGCCTTGTCCTCGTCCGTCCCTAGACCAAAGACGTGTTGTAATTTCGAGTTCTGCATTTGCATCTCCTGTTCATCTGTAGCAGACCGAAACGCCATCCTCTTCACCTGGGCATAGTATACAGACCCATCATCGGGGGCATCTTACCATCAAATGCGTCTCCGCTCACTAGGCGGCGAAGCGCTTCGCCCTGGCCTCCAACCTCGCCTTCTCGGCAGGGTCGATTGCGGCGCTGCGCCTGTTGTCGCCGCCGCCGCCACCTTGGCGGTCACTACCACCTTGACGACCACCAGGGCGTCCATTTCTGTTACCCCTGCCGCGGCGTCCACGGCCGTCGGTGCTCTGTCGCTTAGCATCCCGGTCAGGTTGGTCCTCAGTGCGCTCAGGACGGCCACGCTTGGGACGTCTCTCGGGGAGCGCAGAGTCTAGGACAGAAGTGCTGGCGGCGTCGAGACCGAATTTCTTGGCGCGCTCGGCCTTCCTCTTGGCCTCATCGTCCTCCTCAGTGATGCCGAAGCGCTTGGCTCGCTCAGCGCGCTTACGGGCCTCTTCTGAAGCGTCAGTTGCGTCAAGGTTGAGGGCGAAGTTCTCCTTCGGCGCAGCCTCTGCAGCTTCAGCGGGCTTCTCTTCGGCAGCTGTCTCAGCCTCGGGCGCGGCCTCGGGCGCGGCCTCGGGCGCGGTCTCGGTGGTGGGAGCGGCAGGTTCAGTTGCGGCGGGGGCAGGGGCCGGCGCAGACTCTTCGACGGCTGCAACGGGCTCTGCGACGGGCGCGGGGGCGTCGGGAGCCTTGGCAGGCGCGGGCTCGTCGTCACTGTAATCGATCTCGTCCTCCTCTGCGGTAGCTGCTACGGTTAGCTTGCGGTTGACAGAAGCGCGCGCGCGCATCTCAAGATTGATCGATATACCTGGCGCAGCCTCTTTATCGTTCTCCTTGAGGCGATTGACAAGGTCCAGCTTGTTGCCCGTGGCGGGAAGACCTCTCTCCTGGAGTAGCTTCTTGAGCTCGGGGACCTTCAACGAGCTGTAGTCGGTGGCCATATTCGCGATTGTGGATCGACTTATCGGGGGGGGCGAGTGATTATTGGATGTTATACGTGAAGTACGATGCGCCAAAGGTTGAGATAATGCGCAGTCGTCGAGTGGAAGATATTGATGACGGGAGGGAGTGGGAACTTGGAAGGCGGAAAGAAGGGGCTGCCGTAGATGGATCGTCGGGGTTATGACGATTTTTGAGGCGCGTCGTTGCTGGTTGGTTCGCAGGACGACAGCTGAGGTAGGTAGGTACCGTAACCTACCTCTGCAGCGCGCCTTCTGGTTGGAACGAACGAGGAACGTACTTGGCTGGTGCAGCTAAGCGAGAATGCAAGAGCACGGACCACTGTTCCTGCATTGAGCCAATTTGACCAGCTGCAACGAATCCGTTGACAGAACGTGCCATGAAAATGGCTGAGGAGGGGAGCTGACTTCAACTTGGTAGACCATTGGACAGTGTGCAGAGTTCGGCGCAGAAACGGGCGACAAAGAAATCCCAACGGTGTTTCCCTTTTGGGTGTTGTGTACACCAGGACGGTATGCTCTCTTCTGACGGCTTTGTTAGCACGTCGGGCAGTGAGTGACACTCGCTGAAACGGCGGGTGCATTCTTTCGGGTACACATCACATGCATAAATTGTCTCTTGAAGTCCCCGAGATATGCCTCCTCCTAGATAGCCAAACTGGCTCTCGCCATAAGGACCTGTCAGAGTTGAGCTGGATGTGGCTCGTTTGGCAGCCCTTATAGCGTAAGGTATCGTGCAAAGATGTCATCAAGTTCAAACCCCATTCGGCGCCAGCAATCATGATGCAAGTCCTGTTTGAATGACTGAGCAGAGCCGTTTAACAAGACGTTCATCTCCAGGCCTTTCTAGGTCATTTAGAGGCTGCGCGTCGTAACCGAGTCGAGCCATGCTACTACTCGTGTTAGTTGGATGACGTTGACTGGGTGTCAAGAACGCGGTGTAGCCCACTGCTAATCAACCTGATCGAGCTGCCTATTCCTCTGTCATTTGGAGGAGAGACAGTATAGGAGGCGCTATTTCTCTTGAACATCGCGAACAACTAAGAGCATGGCTGTGAATCAAACCCAGTTCGACATTGACGCGCGCCCTTCATGTGTCGAAAGCGTCAACGTGGCAGGAGGCTCTGTCCGACGTGCGCTGCGGTCGGTTGTCCGTCCATTGTCTTCAGACCACGTCGTCTCGAGCTTACGTATGCCGGGGCGGTGGCAGTTTTAACGGGAGGCTCCACTGACAAGACATGGAAGGTGTCGCTATTATATCAAAGTGGACGATGCAGTGTGCTGCTGCGTCGCACCACGGCCCGTGTGATGCAGCAGGCAGCAGGCAGCGGGCAGACCAGACGTGGCCAAGCCTGACCCGACACCAGGCTGCACATGTACCGTGTACATGCTCACCAACTAGTTGATTGATTCAGTGGCAGTGGCAGCGGAGGAAAGCACGTGCCAAACAGATGGCTTCCGCCCCCTCTGCTGGCCTTCTCTCCCTGTCCAGCTCATCCATTCAAGGGAAGGCACACAGGAGGAGGAAGCCCAATGAAACCTTGATAACCTAATAGGGTGTACGTACCGCCGCGGCCCACTGGGCGCAAACAGCAAAAGTGCTGCTACCCCGGATTCTAGCAGTTGCTCCACTAAATGGGCCTTTGGCAACCAAGTTGAATTGATTCCTCGTGCCTTTTCTGCTCCTTTTCTACCCCTTGTCACTTGTCGAGCTATCGTCGAGCTGAGAGCAAGCTCCTCTGCGCCATTTGCAAGCCTTACCCTTTGTATTCCAGACCTGCGGGCCCTGATATGGCCTAGATATTAGCTTGAATTAGGCTCGTCGGAGCCGATTGTTCGTGTTCGTCTTCCCTCTAGCCCTCCCGCATTTACCGCATCACGCCGCCACCTGCGTGTCGCCACGAAGACACTACGCCCGCCTTGCGACAACATCAGAACCGCCCACGATGACGCGCCGCATAGTAAGTCATACCCGTATCGATGATAGATGGGCCGCATGCTAACGAAGCCTCCCTACAGGTGCGGACGATAGTTCAGCTCACTGCGGTGACGCTGCTCACCTTCCTCGTCATCTTCTTCCTCGACCGCAACTTCCGAGTCCTCCCCAAATCGATGCACCATTACATGCCCCAGCACCACCACGGGTTGATAGTCACCGATATCACAGTAACGAGATGCTCGACTCTCAACGTCTTCTCTTCCTGCAAGATGGACACCGACAAGTGGCACCGGATCGAGAAGGACTTGTACCTTGGCAAGTCGTGGACGACGAGCGCATATGTCCATGTCGCACGCAAGAAGGAGGAGGAGCTTCTGTCAGAGGATAGGGTGGTTATGGATGTATCCGTCGGGAGACTCGATCCCACGACGGCTAAGAAGGGCGAGGAGGACGAGAGATGGGAGAGCCGACCGTACGGCTTGTGGGTCAAACGATCCTCGAACCAGAAGAATAGCGACTCCAAGAAGGCTGTAACAGGAATTGACGTGCTCTTTGGCGACGATGCGGTCGAGGCACGTGATGGCTGGGAGATTACCGGTACTCCCCTGCTGCTCCCGGTCGACAAGGCTATACCCGTCACACACATAACCCTCCGGAGGGGAAGCCAGAAGGAGCCCCATAAGCCGCAGCCACGGATACCCGAAAATGGCAGGTTCAAGATTGTGCAACTCGCCGATCTCCATCTCAGCACAGGCGTGGGGAAGTGCCGCGATGCCATGCCCGAGGGCTACAACGGCGGCATATGTGAAGCGGACCCCAGAACGCTCGACTTTGTCAGCAAAATCATCACCGAGGAGAAGCCCAACTTGGTCGTGCTCAGTGGAGATCAAGTCAATGGCGAAACTGCGCCTGATGCGCAGTCGGTAAGTAATGCTGTTCTGTTGGTCTGGGCTCGGGCTAACTGTGTCAGGCCATTTTCAAAATCGCCCAAATTCTTATCAAAATGAAGATTCCATATGTCTCCATATTTGGCAATCATGATGATGAGGGGTCACTCCCTCGCGCCGCCCAGATGCAAATTCTGGAGTCTTTGCCGTATTCGCTGGCCAAGGCTGGGCCAGAAGACATTGATGGCGTAGGCAACTACTACGTTGAGGTGCTTGCTAGAGGCAAGTCTGACCACTCGGCGCTTACACTCTACATGCTGGACTCTCACGCCTACTCGCCCGATGAGCGCAAATACCACGGTTATGATTGGATCAAGCAGAACCAAATCGACTGGTTCAAAAAGACCTCCACCAGCCTGAAAAAGGCGCACAAGGAATACAGCAAGGTCCACATGGACCTGGCCTTCATCCACATTCCCCTACCAGAATACAGAGATCAAGATCTTGCCATCAAGGGCGAGTGGAAGGAAGGTGTCACGGCGCCTAATTTCAACTCCGGATTTCGCGATGCACTGGTCGAGCAGGGCGTCGTCATGGTCAGCTGTGGACAGTAAGTTGTCTCTCCCTCCATGTGCCAAGAGTTACGCTAATGAGGTGCAGTGATCACGTGAACGACTATTGCTCTCTCTCCTTAGACACTGAACAGAAACCTGCACTTTGGATGTGCTACGCCGGCGGCGTAGGCTTTGGTGGTTATGCAGGATACGGTGGTTATCACCGCAGGATCCGTGTTTTCGAAGTAGACACCAACGAGGCTCGCATCACGACGTGGAAACGTGTGGAATGGGGCGACACGGAAAAGAGGATCGACGAACAGATGATTGTCGAAGCCGGCCGGCCGGCCAGCCTGAGATAAAAGAAGGCATGAGGAGCTCTTCCCATTGCCTCCATCCTTCTCTCTTACTTGAACTTTTCGAAAATGAAACACGGAAAAATGGAGTTTGGGCGGTTCATCGGTGTTTGGGTTTTGGTTCACCAACAAGTCATGAGGAGACTTTTAACAGGATTCATAGCATGTATTCCTTTGTGAAGCATCTGTAATGGGTTAGCATGGCAGGTGAGGACCTGAGACGGGGTAGTGGACGGTGCAACAATGTGTACATGGATCTTCGTAGAAGATGTAACGGCCGCTATGCTCATTCATTTACCGTCTTGCAGCTTGCTAGCGTAGATTCGTGGTGCTTTGTAGAGATGTGTTCGGTGACGGATGCTGGCTGCTGCGTAGATTGGCCGCCGGCGATCGTCATGACTGGTCAGCCATAAGACATCCTGGATGCTTCGGGCAGCATATGGCTAATATGCTTTTTCCACCTGAATCCAGCTAAGATTCGTACCCACTATATCCGCATCAGAGAGCCTTCGAATCTACGAGGCAGCGCACGTTGGGCGTGGGTAAAGATGGCCACTCATATTGACTCGATGCGACTGGGAGATATCATCAAACCCACATATTCGGCAGTTCGGTAGTGGAGCATCATCACTCGATCGACTGCCGTCTAGACTTTGGAGACGAAGGTTAGGTTTGGGTATGCAGCTTCACTGGGTAAGGCGATCAACCACGTGGGGCACCAGGCAGCACTTTGTAGACGCAACCACCAACCAGTTCGCTTTTCCCTGACAATCGACTTAAACTGCAAGATTATGTGCACAGGAAATGCTTCGTGGCACATGAAAACCTCAATTTCCAGGACATGATGTTGATCTATGAACAGACCTGGAGGCCTAATCTCTGCTCTGTAGACATCGGGGTCTCCATGTTGTCTGATTGCTTGCAGAATGATATTGTGCAAGTGATACGCGGGAGATTCAGAGATTCAGAGAACTGCTTCCAACTTATTCACTAAACTTTCGCCGTTCGTACCTGCCGTTCGTAAAAAGCTTTGCGCACTGTGGTCTGCCATATTTCCCCCTCTGGATACTCAGGTACCTTGTCATGCCGCGAATGATATTACCCTGAGGGCTAGTACCCAGTGTCTTTCCATGATGCACTTAAGGTTGGACCTGCTGCTGAAGTAGGGCTCGGCACGATGAGTTTGCAGGAACCAGGGTAAAGGAAGTTGAGGCTTAGAGTGACGCCTGCAGAAACAATCGACTTCGGGGTTAGCTTGTCTCATCTCTTAGCTTGGCATGTGGTTTCTTTCACGATGTCATCAATTAGACCAGTGAATAATTCGGGTCTTCATTGCTTTGGGGAGTACCCCAGATAAGGTTCAGACACCTGGAAATGAGACTGAAGAGAGGAGCATCACCTCTGGCTCGTAGCTAAGTTCCGCAATAGTGGGCTGCCCATGATTTAGCAATCGTTGGTTCAAAAATGTAGGCAACCATGAGAGAAAACACGGCAGCGGAAGTTTAATGGTACCATTGGGCCTCTCGCCCTACAACTTGACAGCCTCCCAAGATGAGCCAACTTTCGCAATGCTAGCAGTCACGTCTTATGCTACTGGACCTTCCCGTCCCCACCTCACGGGCACCCAAGCCTCCACATGTGCAGAGAACTGGTATGAACCTTCCTGTTGGAGGGAGGCCATCGCAGTAATTAGTGGCCATCGTCAGCTATAGGCTTTTAAATTTGAGACTGAGGAGGCCTTTTCGAGGTTTGTTGTTACGGACATTCTCTAACAGATACTGACCTTATAAAATCCATCTCTAGCCTCGCACCGACGACAACCATACATCTATTCTCCCAAACCATAATCTTACTGTCACCCATTCTTATCCCCCTATCTCAAGCATCGTCCTTAGTTTTCTGCGTTATACATTCCTCGGTGTCAGCTGGTCGGTCCATCCTAGCCTCCAAGGATGGTCCAGTACCCCCCCAAAGGCTTTCTCCGAAACATATGACTGATTCGATAAAGACAATACCTTTTTGCCTCCGTACAAATATTTTTTCTCTGTACTCTTCACTTTGAACACTATTGCCAACCGTTTTTTTCTGCCTACTCATTTTTGTTCACTCTTCTTCGCCTTTCCTCGTCCATCATCCCCCACCCTTATCCCTCGTCCAACGTTTATTCACGGGGCACAAGCAATGGAGACGGTAAGGCTCAACCATGCCGAGAGGGATACCGAAGAGGGTTTGAGTGAGGAGAGACTTATACAAAGCCTTCTTCAACTTGAAGCTGCGACCAAGGAAATCGGTACGGAACAAGACGATCAGAGTGCTGAGCAGGACGAGCAACAACAGCATCAGTCAAATATACAAGTGGTGCAGGAAGGGCAGGGGGGCCAGGACGACCAGAACGGAAAGAACGACCAGGACGGGCAGAACGACCAAGATGAACGACAGGGCGGGCAAGACTCTGAGATTCGCCGCATCTACGGCAAACCGCCAAATATCCCTGTCCTCCTGTTGTCTCAGGAGCAGTTTGAAGGGTTTCTTCGAGCCTCGCAAGCTCTCCAGGTGGAGAACCATGTTGCGCATAATACTTCTTCTGGCCATGTACTCGGGGCTGTGGACGATGAGCCTATCTTTTGGCATTACCAACAAGCAGGCCACGCAACCCAGATGTTCTTCCAGCAGCACGAGATGTTGCAGCCCCAGTTACCAGGACCTCCCAGAGCCCACGGAGCCAACACAAGGCCCCGGCGAGCTAGGCAGCGGGTTTCTTCTTTCTGGGAACAAACACTCCAGACCAACATTACTGCGCACGCCCAGCAACAATATTATCAAGGGCATGCTCATGATTCCCATCATGCCGCGTTCACTCCAAGCAGAACTATGGCTGATCCTGCATTCACTATGATGGGGTTCCAAGGCAGCAGGGCCCCTCAGAATGCATTTGTTTATCCCCAGACCGGTTTCTCTACAGGGTATCTTGATATGGAGATGCCAAACCTTACCTTGCCGCTTGCTGCAAATGGAGACATGGCGGGGATGTCTTATGTGGACCCAATGCTGCTCGTTCACGACGGAGGACAACATCATCAGGTGGACTTGGGAGGTAATGCGGATGCATCATGAACTATTATTCAACCTTCTTGAGATAGCCTTATGTGGGAGAATGATGGCGAGGTAGAGTTCGGCGCGAATAGTTCGGGGTTGAGGGCCAAAGCCACTTGCAACGATCCGACAAGAGTAGGCTCTGAAGGTGATAATATGTTTGTTACCTAGTTAGTGTGGTACTTCAGCAGAATGAAACTTGTGGAGAATTGGGGGATATTTGTCCCTGTAGATAAGGCGATTCATAGGTGCGAGGTGATCGTGAAACCTGGCTTCCAGGTCTCAAATTTGTTGAATGCCTCGTATATTCTCAAGTTGAAGGCATTTAGAAGGTCACTCATTACTTTGACATCGCATTGTGGCTTTTATTTGGTTATAAAAAATAACTTTCAAGATCTTGAATGGCCAACCATATGCTTTATAAGAGCCCAGAAGGAGGGCGCGGGGACGAAAGACGAATACGTTTGGTCGCCCAGATCCTGAACGGCCGTGCAACACGTGAAGCATGACTGTACGGCGGCAAGTAACTATGAAACATTCCTTTCTGGCGAAGCTGATTTGTAAGTATACAAGCGAGCTGTTCATACAATGGTCGTAGAGCTGCCAAAAGAGGTAGAATTATCGATGGAATCGGGATTATCACGGGGTTTGGAGGTTGATGGTTGATGTCTTCAAAGAGTTCTAGTTGGGACTTAGAAAGCCTGATAAACAAAGACACATAAGTGCACCGCGGTGCTCATAACAAAGAATCATTGATGAGACAGACCAAGGTTTGAAGTTGCATAGGTAGTCTCGATTCCCTTCATTGCAGGTCAAAACGTTCGAGGCGCATTGTTCCTGCTTAGTCATTCCGAGATAAATGAAAGCACAGGACTCCACAGTTCGGCATGCCAACCAGCCGCGGGGGAGGTGACGACATTTTCGCTGCAGGGTGAGCTGCCAGGTTCGATTTCTAAGCAGGAGCCCCGCGCACTTCCTGTCCCCATTCGCAGCTCGTGCAACAGAGGGGTCACACTGACGGAAGTATTTCCAATGCTATGCAACAGTGGCTTCCACGGGCCTTGCGGGGCTTCCAAAGCTTCCCCTCCCTTACCTATTATTAAGGTACGGCCTGCCTGGTCAGGGTCCATGGACAGACAGCTAGTCCCTGAGCCTGGTGGATTAGTATATAGTAGTAGCTGGAGCTGTGGCTTTATCAATTCATTCTTCCCTTACCGCCTTGACCTCGCGACATTGGCAAATCACCAACACTACAATACCGCAATTTATGACCTCACGCCTGGGACAACTGAGTAAACACATCTTCAACATGGCTGCCAAGACCAAGACCGATATCCACCTGTACACCACTGGCACCCCTAATGGTATCAAGGTGTCTATTCTGTTGGAGGAGCTCGGCCTAGACTACCAGGTTACCGCCATCGACATTTCCAAGAACACTCAGAAGGTTGCCAGATAAGAATAAACCACAAATGAGCAATGGGCATACGTACTGATGCATGTATTTATAGGAGCCTTGGTTCCTCGAGATCAACCCCAATGGGCGCATCCCGGCCTTGACCGACACGTTTGAGGACGGCAAGCAGATTCGTCTGTTTGAGTCCGGAAGCATCCTGCAGTACCTCGTCGACCGCTATGACAAAGACCACAAGGTCTCGTATCCGTATGGCTCGCGAGAGTACTGGGAGGTGAACAACTGGGTATGGCTGACCGGCACTTATTTTGGGATTCCCGTCGCTAACGGAATCTATAGCTTCACTGGCAGATGGGTGGCCTGGGTCCCATGCAGGGGTGAGTTTCCCACCGACGGAGCAGAAACGTAGAAATGCTAACAGTGCGCAGACAAGCCAACCACTTCAAGCGTGAGGACGCTCTCCTTTGAGCTAGAGTTGCACAACAAGAAACTGACATTTGCAGGCTACGCACCTGAGAAGATCCAGTACGGCATTGACCGCTATGTCAACGAGACACGCCGCCTGTACCGTACCATGGACACCCAAATCAAGGCTAACCCCCACGGCTACCTCGTCGGCGACCGTGTGACCATCGCCGACATTTCCAGCTGGGGCTGGGTTGCGGCCAGCAAGTGGGCGGGCATTGACCTCGACGAATTCCCTGCACTCAAGGCGTGGTTGTGGAAGCTGGTTGAGAGATCTGGGTTCGAGAAGGGCCGCCACATCCCCTCCCCTCACAAGGCCTTGGATATGCACTCCAAGACGGACGAGGAGCTGGACGCACAGGCCAAGGAAGCCTCGGCATGGATTCTCAAGGGCATGAAGGAGGATGCGGCGAAGAAATAAGGAAAAATATCATATAGGTGCCGGGATGATGAGGCTGCTGAGCAGATTATAAGTCCTGAGAATTCAATAAAGTTAAAGTATCAAGTCTGTTCGGTAGTGAGGCGAGTAAATGATCGCAACGACTTACTTGTAAATGTGGGATGTAACTGTGGAACAAAATTGGTAGACAGAGGAGTGGTCTGAATCGCGCAATCAGTCCACGGATTGCTTCTTGAGACAGGGATTCGCCCACATCATCAAGCTCCTATGAGCCGAAGAGGGTCGGTTAGCTCAGTTGGTTAGAGCGTGGTACTAATATATCATCTGATATGTTGAGTAATGCCAAGGCCGGGAGTTCAAGCCTCCCACTGATCACATTTTTTGCCTGTTTGACAGGCGAAGTGTTTTTGTGGTGGGTGTGCCTGACGGTCATTTTATTTACAAACCAAATTTTTTTTTTTGGACATTCCAACAGCTCGCGCCGATGCCTCGGGTCCGTGCCGAAGAATAATGAGAGCATGAAGAATCACGTGTGGCGCAAAGAGTGCCAGCTGGTGGCAGCCGGCTTGGAGGAAGCTCAGCTCGGTCCGTTTCTCGAAGCCAGGCACAGGTGTCCACGACCTCCGCAGTTGGTCTGAACTCGGTCCCATATAAAAGTTCCCTTCCCTTTCTTCGTCGCAACCCACTCCCGCCATCACACCACATCCTTTCCTTGCCGACATACCGATCGCCATTGCGCAGGATAACAAAATGTCGTGGAGAAACCAGGGCATCACAGGCTCTAACAACATTCCGTTGGGAAAGCGTCGCTTTGGCGGCGACGATGAGGAGGAGGAGCACGACACTCACAGTAATGGCAACGGCAACAGCAACGGCAACAGCGAGCTGAAGCGCGGCCGCAGTCCGGAGCCTCGTAAGTTCTATCATTCGGGTGCAAATGTCTATTTGAAGCCGACGCTGACATTTCAGGCACCGATGCCGATGGCCCTCGCCGTAGGAAGAAGAGAAACCGTTGGGGCGACGCGTCGGAGAACAAGGCTGCTGGCCTGATGGGCTTGACGACTGCCATCACGGCAAACATGACCGGCGAGCAGCTGGAGGCTTACACTCTCCATCTCCGCATCACGGAAATTAGCCAGAAGCTTCGTATCGACGACGTCGTCCCCGCGGATGGAGATAGGTATGTCGATCTTCCGTTCCAGCATCTCGCGCAAACCCTTTATTAACTAGCTTTGCTCTCAGATCCCCTTCTCCCCCTCCACAGTACGACAACCACGGTCGCCGTATCAACACTCGAGAATACCGCTACCGCAAGCGCCTCGAAGATGAGCGCCACAAGCTCATCGAAAAGGCGATGAAGACCATTCCTAACTACCACCCGCCACAGGACTACCGCAGGCCCACCAAGACCCAGGAGAAGGTCTACGTGCCTGTTAACGATTATCCAGAGATTAACTTCAGTATGATTGCTAACCCTCTAACCCTCCTAACCAAAATTCTTGTTTCCCTTGTTCCCTGCCTGGACTCTGGCCAAACATGTCATGCATCCTCCAGGTGTCTTGTCAGACCTGGCCTTGTTTGGAGATTGGGACCGTCATATTTGCTTCACACTTTTGATACGAATACTAACGCTTAGCTCTACTCGTAAAGTTGGCTTACTTATCGGACCTCGTGGCAACACTCTGAAGAAGATGGAGGGAGAATCCGGCGCCAAGATTGCCATTCGTGGCAAAGGCTCCGTCAAGGAGGGCAAGGGCCGATCGGACGCAGCTCACGCCAGCAATCAGGAAGAAGACCTCCACTGCCTCATTATGGCCGACACGGAGGAGAAGGTCAACAAGGCCAAGAAGCTCATCCACAACGTCATTGAGACGGTAGGCAGCACCTAACCATCGTCAGGACCAACACAAGCTAACTCTATTATCAACAGGCCGCTTCCATTCCCGAAGGACAGAACGAGCTCAAGCGTAACCAGCTTCGTGAGCTCGCTGCTCTTAACGGTACGCTCCGTGACGACGAGAACCAGGCGTGTCAGAACTGCGGTCAAATTGGCCATCGCAAGTACGACTGCCCTGAGCGACAAAACTACACTGCAAGCATCATTTGTCGTGTCTGCGGCAACGCTGGACACATGGCCAGAGATTGTCCCGACAGACAGAAGGGTGCTAGCTGGCGCAACGACGGTCCCGGCAGTGGCAGAGGCCCTGCTGGCCGCATCGGAAGCGGAGACGCCGTCGACCGCGAGTACGAGGTATCTTCATTTGATTCACCCAGCAGTTATGCAAGTGCTAACATCATCTATAGCAACTCATGCAAGAACTCGGCGGCGGCTCGTCCAGTGGTGCTGCCCCTGCACGCATCGAAGCTGGTCCTGGCTCCTACAACAATGGCCCCAGCGGTGATGCCAAACCCTGGCAGCGTGGCCCAACCGGCGGTCCTGCTCCTTGGCGCAGCCGTAACGAGCCGCGCGATGACCGCGACCGCGATGGTGGCGGCTCTGCTGCTCCGTGGGCCCGCGACCGCAACCGTCGCGACGATCACGGCGGCGGCGGCGGCGGCGACAGCTACTACGGCGGTGGCCAGGGCTATGGTGGCCAGCCTCCTGCAGCCCCAGCATCTGGCGCCGCTGCAGGTGCGGCTCCCTGGCACCAACCTCCGGGAACCCAGAACGGATATGGTGGCTACGGCGGCTATCCCGGATATGCCGCTCCTCCTGGCATGAGTGCACCTCCACCGAGCATGCCGCCTCCTCCTGGTGCTCCTGGTCTGGGAGCTCCTCCGGGCTTGGCTGGTGGTCTCAATGCACTTATCCAGCAGTACGCCGGTGCGCCCCCTCCGCCACCCTCCGACAACGCGCCTCCCCCGCCCCCTAGCGACCAGCCTCCCCCACCTCCCCCTGGAGCCTGATCTTGCATCTAGTACTTGGGCAGAAGACTAAACGACTAACATGGACAATGAACGGCACACATGCGCTGATTGCGTTGACAACTAATGATCAACTAACAACCAAGGATTCATTTCATGACTTCCAGGGTTGCACAAGTGTTCGCACCTGCCAATCGACGTATCCTTTGCAAAACTGCCCGTGGAGCCGTACGGGCATCGTTTAACTCTAAAGCAGAGACGAGAAACAACAGATAGCGTAAAGAATTTGTACAATAGATGGGTCGGACAGTGGGCACTAATCCATAGGATTCCTTTATGCGGGCTACGTAGCAAGAAGAAGTTCATCCTATCTCACGTAATTAAGTCCTTGACGTGAACTTGTTTGATATCCGAGAGCCCCAATGCATTGTTTCGGAGTCCACGGCGTGGCATGCCGTGTTCGTAGCGAGAGAGCTGCGCGATGAGTCTGGAAGTTGTACGATGATAGTCCAAGGATATTTCGAGAGTTACAATTGGGTTGTACATAAGCCAAGGCATAATTAGTCGATTGACTTCAGCGCCAGTCGCAAGCCCGCATGGCGACGTTGCATAAGTTCCCCGCATGAATGACATTCAGTTGCGCAGGCAAGTGGATTACAGGCCGCCGTTGGCGCTCTGGAATTGGGAGCTTGGGCCACCTCTTCGGCACAGCAGATGCTGCGCAGCTGTGTATCATCCCGTGCGTGGTAGGCCGCATTGTTCTGACATGACGCCTTCCCGAGGACGTTTCCACCTCCAGCCTCCTTCATACCACCTCTCTCTGTCGGCCGACAGCAACGTCGTCTTACCCACCTCCAACTCCCCCCAACTTCTCCCACGTTTCGTTCGTTTTCCCAGCCCACCGTCACCCTTTTTTGTGGGAGTGTTGGACCGTCCCCCATCTAAGTTGTATCACTATCTGTTATCGTCCCACCTTATCTGAGCTTCAGAATATCCCTCCACCCCTCCGCCGACCGAATCCCGGCGTTCTCCGCGGGCCCCATCAATGACCGAGTGAGACTAGAAGCTTTTCCCGCAGTCTTCCTCTGGTGTTCAATCTGCCTCGACCTCGTCCTACTTGCACTGAACCAACGACACACGCCAACCGACCTTCCGGACGACTCCCACAGCTATCGGCAGCGATGGCTGCCAAGAACCCCTTCGGGTTCACGACGGGCCCGGTCACCTTCTGGCTGATTGTCGTCTACGCCGCCTTCCTCATCCCACTTGTGTACATCCATGAATCCGTCCCCTCTATTCCCAGCAACACTCCATACCACGGTGTCAACTTGACCGAGGCGTGGCATGACTTGACAACTATCACCAAGCACTACCACCCCTACAACAGCCGTGCCAATGATGAGGTTGGCAACTATCTCTTGACAAGGATCGAGGAGATTCTGGATCGCAATGGGGTTGATTGGACGAAAGAGAAGGATGCTGGTGGTGTTGTTTGGCCCAAGGATGTTCAGTGAGTGCTTGCTGTGGCGTATGTCCCAATGCACCAAGAGAAGAATCGCTGACAGATGGGATGTTGTAGTGATACACCGGCCCCCGCGAGACAAGACACCCTTCGACGTGCTTCAACCGGCCCTGCGGTTACAGTATTCGACGACACGGTGTCAAATGTGACCTACATTGGCATACAAAAGCCCATTGGCACCAACCTGGGCGTCTCTCAGTCCACTGCTACTTATTTCGAGGGTACGAACAAGCTTGTGTATATTCGCGGCACGGAGGACGAGGATGGTGAGTGGTGGAATGGCAAGCGCGATACTCGAATCATTGGCAAGGGCGGCGTTCTTGTCAACGCCCACTACGACTCGTGAGTGTTTTTATGTCGCAAGTTTTACAATGTGTATTGACATATCGGCAGAGTTTCCACTGGCTACGGCGCAACCGACGATGGTATGGGCTGTGTAAGCATTCTTCAAATGCTGAACTACTACACCACTCCTGGGCAGCAGCCCAAGCGCGGGGTTGTTCTTCTGCTCAACAATGGTGAAGAAGACGGTCTATATGGGGCTCACGCTTACCACTATAGCCCTCTCTATTACTTCACCACCTCATTCGTGAATCTCGAGGGCGCGGGCGCTGGCGGAAGAGCCATCCTGTTCCGAACAACCGATTTGGAAGTGTCCAAGGCTTACACACACGCCCCTCACCCCTTTGGCTCCGTCGTTGCGGCAGACGGATTCAAACTCGGCGCTATTAAAAGTGAGACTGACTACAAAGTGTGGGTTGAAAACTTCGGCATGCGTGGCCTGGATATTGCCTTCTACCGCCCCCGGGCGCGGTACCACACTAATCAGGATGACACCCGCCATACGTCGCAAGAAAGCCTGTGGCACATGTTGTCCAATTCCCTGGCAGCGGTCGAGTCCCTTCAGAAAGACACAAGCACATTTACCGGCAAGCGTAATGATGGAGACAAGCAGAAAGTGTCTAGCGGCTCTGGGACTAACGGTGTTTGGTTCGATATGTTCGGGCAAGGATTCGCTGTACTAGAGCTCAGAGGTCTCTTCGCCTGGACCTTGACTCTACTTATTGTATCACCACTGATTCTTGTTTTGGTCACCTACATCCTTGCCAGACAAGACAAGTACTATTTCTTCTCGGGTAAGGTCAGGCTCCACGAGGATGATGAGCCAGTTTCTCTCGGGGGCTGGAAGGGTCTTTGCCGCTTCCCATTCGCCTTGATTTTTGCAGGCGCGGGCACGATTGCCTCGGGCTTGCTCGTCCGCAAGATCAATCCTCACATTGTTTACAGCAGCATCTATGCAACGTAAGTCTCAAGTCCACTTCCGATATGGATTGCAAAAAGACACCGGTCAGCTGACTACGATAGATGGGCAATGACTCTGTCATTGTTCTTCGTTATCTTCTGGACAATTTCCAGAGGTGCGAGCGCTGTTAGGCCTAGCGCACTTCAACGTGGTTATGCCCATATTTGGCTATTCCTCATCAGCTGGGCTATCCTGGTTTTCGTCACGACCGCTGCTGATAGGCTCAAGATTGCTTCAGGCTACCCCTTTGCTTTCTTCCATTCCGCCGTCTTCGTGTCAACACTCATAAGCCTGTGCGACCTGTTTGCGCTCCCACCCAAGAAGGACTTCGTTCAACACGCCCACGACGACCAACAAGTCAGGGATAACATTTCTGAAGTTCCAAACTCTGATGCACTGATCTCACCTCATCCGGACGAAGAAGTCGATGCTGCGGAAGAGCCCACTGAAACAACGCCACTTAGAAGTGGCGAGAATGGAAGTGGAAATAACGGCACCATTCGAACGACATTTGCAACGACCTACAGACGTTCTATCTCGGCCATCATGAGCAACCATGATAACGAAGAAGAAACAAAGGAAGCTTCACAGCCGTTTGAAAACGAGCAGCAATGGTCCACGAAGCTTCCCTCATGGACTTGGTTCCTCCAACTCCTCTTACTTGCCCCGATCACCATCATCATCTTCCTTCAAATTGCTCTTTTCGCCCTTTCTGCAATTCAGTCAGCCAGCGCTGACGGCGGGGATTCTCTGCTAGTCTACCTTGGGATAGCGGTTTTCAGCATCGCCGTCCTCCTGCCGATCACTCCCTTCATTCACCGGGCAACCTTCTACTTGCCCCTTTTCTTGCTCCTCGTGCTCATTGTCAGTCTCATTTACAACCTGGTCGCCTTCCCATTCTCTGCCAGTAATCGCTACAAGGTTTACTTCCAGCATGATCTCAACCTGGATAACGCCACCTCTCATGTGAAAATCACTGGTATAGAAGAGTATGCGCGGAAGATTATCGCAGAGTTACCTTCAGCAGCCGGAAAAGACGTCGTTTGCGTTCCTAGCCGTAGGGGTTTGCTCTCTGAATGCAGCTATGATGGCTCATCCGTGCTACCAAAGCTTACAAGTAGCCTTCTCGCCGACTTTTCGAAGGACAAGTACGCCAGTCTCGTAACGGTCAACGTCAGTGTATCAAACTCGAGCAATAAAGCTACGTTGCACATAGATGCTGAGGAGTCGAAGGCGTGTGTGGTGGCCTTGAGTAGACCACCTTCAGCCGTCAGTATTCGAGGAAGCGCTGGTGTCGACCCAATTTTTAGCCAAGCTCTCGAAAACGGTGTGGACTACATTCAACTTTGGCGCAGGGACTGGTCGAAGCCTTGGGTAGTGGATGTTGAATGGAGCGATCCGACGATCTTATCACCCAAAGGGCCAGTCGCGTCTGACAAACCATCTTCCGAAGCAACAAATGAAGAACTGCGGGTCCGTGAGCTAGCACAGCCCCGGGGACAGATCTGGTGCGATTGGAGCGACGCCAACGTCTTGGGCACGATTCCCGCTTTTGACGAGGCCGTGCAATTCGCTCCTGACTGGGTTGCCATTACCAAGGTTGCCGTTGGCCTCGTCCGCGGCAGCAAGGTTTTCTAGGCACTTGTGATTTTCCATTGCTGGCTGGCATATGAGTCCTGATACAGTCTGATAAATTCGAGATTGCTTCCCAAGCCATTGAGTAACAGCACATTACAGGCGGGGACATAAAGACCGTGGTCAGCAAAGAGAGACTGGATGAAGAATACCTCAGGTTTGTGGATTCGCCTTTTCATATCTGTGCTTGCAGTTGCAGCAGGAGGGGCGACACCGTTGTTCATTGAGTGGCGTTTTTTTGTATGGTTGCATTCACTTTGTATTGTTTTAACCTAGCATCCGATCATCAAGAGACGCGGCATCATCACTAATGGAGAGTTACTGACGATGGTTGGTTGAGAGCATGGGTAACTAGCATCAATTGAATGTGTTTTCCATAAAATAGTAGCCTCCATGCGTGCGAAAACGGATCTTGTCGTCAAGCCTTGTTTCCATGATGTAATTTATTTTATTCTTTTGATGACCAAGGCTCGGGGGAGAAAGGGGTATCTAGTATCTTGGTTGCCAAGTCAGCTTATTGAATCAAGGCGTCTCGCTTCACGGCACGCACTTACTCAAGTCTTCGTCTTATCATTATGCGGCCAACAGACAGCACCCACTTGCCTACCACTAGTAGTAGGATTTCTCTGATAGCTTTAATTTGAAGTTTGTAAGCCTCACTGCTGCATCCTGTCGCCCTCTCCGCTACCCTCTTTCTCCTGCTCGTGATATTTCTCTAGAAACTGCCTCATCTTGGCCCACAACTCTGCCTCCATATCGCGCTCAACCTTGTTGTTGCGACTGTTGAGCCATCCTACGTCGAGGTTTCCAATGGTGCCTACACCGTTGGGTTCCAGGGACGGCCTGGCGACGATCTTTGCATCCTCGTTCATGACGACCTGGCGGCCCTTTTCTGCGTCGTTGCGGAGCTTGATGATACCCGCCTCCTCGAGACCCATAATCTGACGCTTCATGTGGACGTCCACGGTGTGTAGTGTAGAAAGCAAGGAGTCCATGGATGACTTGAAAGTTTGCTTTTGTTGCTCTGGGGTGACGTCGGAAGCTTGCTTGGCGCCGAGGGCGGACATGGCGGATGAGGTGTGGTGCATTAGCTGAACTATGTTTGTGTCGATTTCACAAAGTTGTTTGACGCGTTCTTCGAGGGTGAAAGGCTCTGGCTCGTTGGCGGAGCCGGCCATTGTTGAGTCGGCCATTGTTGTCGTGAAAATTCTTGTAATTGTTGTCTCCAAACTATGAGTCAGGGAATGACTCCGGGAATCGGATTTAAGGAAATGGTTACGGGAGCCAGAGGCTTTGGGGAGGGCTAGGATCGAGGAGTGAAATCTGAGCGATGATGAGAGGTTGAGTGAGAGGCCTGGACAAGTGATGAGCTTGCGCTGTGTGAGGTGAGCGCACAAGGTACAAGCTGTGAGGTACCGCGTCTTGGGGGGAGGAAAGTGGGACCGACCGTGGAAGAGGTTGAAGCTCCCTTCTGATGATTGGGGCCTCGAACACCGCACTACTCTAAACACGGCTAGCGCAGACTCTCTGGATATTTTCCGCTGCCAACCTTCTCTTTCCACCTTGCAGCCTTGCAGGGGACTGACCGAGCCTCACTCATCGGGCAGGACGCGACGCAAGACTTTCATCGAACTCATCATCAACTTGGGGCCAAATCAACAAGGCGCTATTGGTCTCACCCGCTGAAGCAGGCTACCTTCGCTCTTTCGTTTCATTCCAGCTTCTCTTCCATCCAACCCTCGGTTCAGCTTGGCGCCTCTCACCACACGTCTCGTCTCGCCCGACGACCCACGACTATGGACCATCAGTCATAAGGGTACAAGAATCGGAGACAACATATAAAAAAAATATTCTCGCATATATACAGCGCAAATAATCGAAAATGTCGGGAAACCCAGGCCAACCTGGTGCTAGCACCACCCCAGGCGCTCCTGGCGCCCCTGGCGCGTCAGGGTCCTTCTCACAACAGCCTGCGACGACACCCGGTGCGCCTGCCCCCGTGGCCTCGACGCCCGCCCCAGCTCCGACGGCGACACCGGCACCCGCTCCGGCACCTGCCACTGCACCCATGTCGAATCAGAACTTGAATCAAATCGTGAGTACCTGTTCATTACCATCACTGTCTCATGCGCGCTATTGGAAGTGGTGGAGGCGGCTTTGAGGTCTCCTGCTGGATGTCAGTGTTGTATTCACTTTGAATACACGCTAGGGCGGTGTGATAGCAGGTGGAGATGGACAAGCGTCCTGAGGCAAATGACGGAGGTGAGGGTAACTCGGGCTTCCAGTGAATGTGTTCAGCTTTGGAAGATTTGGATGAGCCGCGATCTGAGATGGAGCTGCTGATCACCTACCTTTTGCCCTGGTTCTTTCGGACTTCCGTCAACGTCTACCCATTTATCGTTGAAACAAGTCAATGGTTTCTACATACCACCCCACCATCTTACAATGTCTGGCGATGCCGAGCCCCATTCAAGGAGATGGGAAATACGGACTGTGCAGATTGACTTATGTGCTCTCATTGTTTTTGATTAGTGATGCTGACTACATGTCTAGGTTACGGATTATCTGCTTAAACGCGGGTACACTCGAACCGAGACCATCTTCCGTCAGGAGTCATCACACCTTGGGCCTGACGGCAGGCCCATTCACAACAAGGTGGACGACTTGGGTCCTAGGAAGTATCTGAAAGCATTCAACCTGCTACGCGAATGGGTCGAGAACAACCTAGACATCTACAAGGCAAGCGTTTCAACTCCCTAGTCCGCTCAAGTCTCGCTAACACCCTCCAGTTCGAGCTGAACAAGCTTTTGTGGCCCGTATTCGTGTACTCGTGGCTGGAACTTGTCACGCAAAACTATTCCGAGGACGCCAAGAACCTCCTCGCCGCCCTCAAGCCCTATTTTGAGAATGTACACGCCGATGATCTCAAGACCTTCTCCACCATCACCCTCGCCTTGCATGCCAAGGAGAACCCTACAACCAAGCTGTACCGCGAGAACAAGTACCGCGTTCCCCTGAACCAACACATCAGCGGCAACCTGTTCCACTTCCTCGAGCGCGAGCGGGACAATGGAGGTTCCGTTATCACTTATATCCTGCAGACTTTCTGCCAGTTGGACTCGACTGCCCGCGGACCTATTGAACCCTTCAGCTTCGAGGCCATTTACCGCCGAAGTCAGAACCTTGACATTGACGAGGTCGACCTGCAAGAGGGTATCCCCGGGGTCTTTACCGGTATCTCGAACAGAGATCTGCTTGACAAGAGCATGCCCCTCAAGTTGGGTCCTCTGCCCATGGAGGAGGACCTTCGCGAAGATGTCAGAGCCGAACTCCAGGACGAGGATCAAATCAACCCACCAGCAGAAGGCAGACCTACGTTGGTTGACGAGTTCGACCGGAAGATCAAGCGTGAAGAGAGCGCAGATGGCCCCACAAGAGCCGACCTGCCTCTCCCGCCATCTCGCGCCCGAGATGTTGTTATGGAGATGCAGAAGGTTAGAGAAAATCGCGATCGTTTCAAGATCGAGGGTCGCACCGGCGGCGTTGGCGTCCCCGTCAGCGCGTGCATGTTTACTTTCCACAACTCTCTTGGAAGGTAAGTTGAAGCGCTGAACCTTGGCTGTGCTTGGCTAACAAAGGTAGTGTTTCATGCATGGACTTCTCCAACGACCACGAACTAGTTGCTGTTGGCACTACAGACTCCTACATCCGCGTTTGGCACCTTGAAGGCAAGCCCTTGAAGTCGAAGCGAGCCGACGAGAAGGACTTCAAGTTCAACAACCGCAAGCTCATCGGCCACTCAGCCCAAGTTTTCTCTGTCTCCTTCTCCGATGCCATCGCCAAACTCGACCATGCGCCATTCGGCGACGAAGGAAAAGGCGAGGCGCCCATCGAGACCAGCTCGAAGCTGTTGCTGTCTTGCTCTGCCGACGGTACCGTCCGAATCTGGTCTTTGGACATCTGGGCCTGCGTTTGCGTCTACAAGGGTCACGATGGTCCCGTTTTGAGAGCTGAATGGGGACCCCATGGCCACTACTTCCTGACCGGTGGCTGGGACAAGACGGCCCGTGTTTGGATGCAGGATCACGCTTCTGCTCAGCGCATTCTCGTTGGGCACGACTCGAGCATATCAGCAGTTGCCTGGCACCCAAATGGCACCTATGTCTTCTCTGCTTCCGACGAGACGGATAAATCGGTTCGCATGTGGTCCGTTATCACCGGCCAATGTGTCCGCGTCTTCACCGGCCATACAGACTACATCTCCACTATTGAGTGCGCGCCAAATGGCAAGATCTTAGCGACTGCCGATAACAGTGGAAACATTTTCTTCTGGGATATCCAAAAGGGTACGCGCATCAAGCGGTCGCGCGGTCACGGTAAAGGCGGCATCTGGTCCATGAGCTTCAGCGTCGAGTCCAACGTGCTGGTATCGGGTGGTCAAGACGGCACAGTGCGCGTCTGGGACGTCGACCTCCCTGCTGAAGGCCACAAGGTCGTACAGCAACAGCAGGGAGCGGCGCCTGCGCAAGAAGGAGGCGACACGATCGTTGCTGCTGCGGGACAGACTGAACGGCCGAACGCAAGCGGCCAAGGACCTGCCAGCGGTAGCTCCAACGCTCCCAGCGGCGGTAAGAAGAAGGGCAAGGAGGTGATGATCACACCCGACCAGATCAGCGCGTTTCCAACCAAGAAGACGCCGGTCATGAAGGTGCAGTTCACGCGCATGAACCTGATTGTGGCCGGTGGTTGCTACGATCCCGATCGCTAAACGAGGATAAATTTACCCGCAGAATGATATTATATCGGCGGTTCGAATTAGATTGCTTTCATCCAGAGTTTGGCGTTGGGGTCGCGGCGGTCGAGTCGACGAAACATGGCTTTAGTAGGGTAATCGAGGCTGAGACAGCTACACCGTTGAGCTGCCGGCTTATGTAAATCAAACAATGTAGCAAATATCTCAAGCTGTTCTTGGTAAAGCGAAAAAATGCGGGACCAATCATGCCCCAAGGCTGGTCAAAGTAGGTGCAAGCCAGCATACCCTCAGAAATACATTCAATCCTGGTTGTCGATGCTCCCTATTTGATCGGGAGATCCTCAAGACGTCCACTCGGTGTCGTCGGTGAAGAACAGTGACGTCGGGTAATTGGCGGGACTGCGACCACTCTGAAGCAGCAACACTGTCTGTGCAGGGGCCGGGCCTTGAGGGGGCTCCCAAGACCCAATTGGGGTCCGTGGCTGAAGCTTCCACAAAGCGGCAGCGAATCACATGGTGCGGAGCAGCTGTGTACCTTCGCATTGAGCCTCCAGTCTGTCTGTCTGTCAGCTAAGACCAGAACCGGCCGTGCTGCCTTGCCTCGCCATACCCTCCACCACCAAACCACATCCCGCCTGCCCTTTAAACGCTTGCGTGGTCTTCAAGCTCGCGTCGACAGCAACCCATTCCCGTCAGTATCCCGGTTATTGCGCATCGAGGACCAAAAGATGGATCCCCTCGAAGAATCGCCCTGGGGCGATTCGCAACCCACCTCCGAGCCCTCGCAACCGGCCTCCTCCCAGAATGAGCAATCGACGTCGCAGGCATCGGCCAAATCAGATGCGCCCAGCACGACATCCGCTCCCCGTCCATCACGATCGGGTCCCGTCCGCCGACTGGTGGCCCAACCCACTCGACTCGAAGCCGCCGATGACCCTCTCGGTCCCTTGGGTCCTCTCGGCGCTCCTGCCGCCGCCGACAATGGCGCCGAGGCCGGTCAAGACGCTCCGCCCGTCCCGCCGCAAAAGGAGCAGATGGTGATCCGCACCACGATGCAGACCCAGCAGGCCCATCGCTCCGGCCCGGCCGACCCGCACCGCATCGACGACGACGAGTACGACCGTCCCTCTGGGCCGAGACAGCCGCCTCCCGTTCAGGCTGCGCATCCCAGCCCTGTCCGGACACAAACCCAGCCCAGCGTGAGCCTCGAGCAGGCTAGTAAGCCAAGCTTCCAGATCACGGTGGGCGATCCGCACAAGGTCGGCGACTTGACCAGCTCGCACATCGTCTACTCTGTGCGGACCAAGGTAAGCCAGGGCCTTTGGAGCGCTGTGGACTTGCGCTAATGATGTACCAACACAGACATCCTCCAAGGCCTACAAGCAGTCCGAATTCGAGGTGAAGCGCAGGTACCGCGACTTCCTCTGGCTGTATAACACGCTTCACGGGAACAACCCCGGTGTCGTTGTGCCGCCTCCGCCGGAGAAGCAGGCCGTCGGCCGCTTCGAGAGTAACTTTGTCGAAGCGCGCCGGGCTGCTCTGGAGAAGATGTTGAACAAGACCGCTGCCCACCCTACCCTGCAGCATGACGCAGACTTGAAGCTCTTCCTCGAGAGCGAGTCTTTCAATGTCGATGTCAAGCACAAGGAACGGAGGGACCCGATCCCGGGCGAGAGCAAGGGCGTTTTTGGGAGTCTCGGTATTAGTGTCGGCAGCAGTAGCAAGTTCGTCGAGCAGGACGATGTGAGTTATCGTGTGCATTTTACTCATCATGTGGTCTGACAAGCTGCAGTGGTTCCATGACCGCAAGGTTTACCTCGATGCGCTGGAGAACCAGCTTAAGGCCTTACTCAAGGCCATGGAGACTATGGTTGGCCAGCGCAAGATGATGGCCGAGGCTGCGGGAGACTTCTCGGCGTCTCTTCACGCTCTGTCCACTGTCGAGCTTTCGCCCTCCCTCTCAGGACCCCTGGACGCGCTGTCGGAGCTGCAGCTCACCATCCGCGATGTGTACGACCGCCAAGCCCAGCAGGATGTCCTGACCTTCGGTATTATCCTGGAGGAGTACATCCGCCTGATCGGTTCAGTCAAGCAGGCGTTTGGACAAAGGCAAAAGGCATTCCACTCTTGGCACTCTGCAGAGTCGGAGCTCCAGAAGAAGAAGAGCAACCAGGACAAGCTCCTGCGGCAGGGCAAGAGCCAACAGGACAGACTCAACCAGATCAGCGCGGAGGTCGGCGACGCTGAGAGAAAGGTCCACCAGGCTAGGCTCCTCTTCGAAGACATGGGTCGGCTGATGAGAGCGGAGCTGGACCGCTTTGAGCGGGAAAAGGTTGAGGATTTCAAGAGCGGAGTCGAGACCTTCTTGGAGAGTGCGGTCGAGGCACAAAAAGAGGTAACGCAATCACACTCACACGGCAGAATAGGAGAAATACTTACACATTGACAGTTGATCGAGAAGTGGGAGACGTTCCTGATGCAGCTGGACGCCGAGGACGACGAGGCGGTCTTTTACCGGCCACCCGTCGTTGCTACTCCGGGGAAGCCACCCGGTAACACGGCCATTGACCGGGCTCGCGCCACCATCAACGACGACTCTGACTAGAAGCCCGAGGTATGGTGTCCAATGACTCACTACATCATTCCTACACATCATGGCAACGGTTTCTTCTTCAACACATTGGCAAGCTGGGCCGAGTGAACGAGTTGGAACAAGCGCATGCTGAGCCTTTCTTGGTTGTTTTTGTTGTACATATATGACAGTAGAAGACCCCTGGGGTATAGGGCTCCCGTAATCCGCCTCTTCAGACCACGCTTCCGCCCCGGACTTGGCGCTCTGAAATCTCACAGTTTTACCATCCATCCATCGTACAAGCTCTCCCTCTTGCCGTGATTCGTAGCTATTTTATTTCTTCCCCTTCTTGCCGGCAGCTGCCGCCAGTTTCTTGGGAGGTTCCTTGGGTGCCTGCTGAGGCTGCATCGCCGCGTATCCGCTGATCAAATCACCCATATCGAAGGCATCGTCATCCTCCTCGGCCGGTGTAGCAGGGGCCTGCTTCTGGCCCTCTCCCTTACCCGCAGCAGCGGTGGCAGCAGCACCACCCTGAGCTCCCGCGGTGGTGGTGGCGGCGGCGGCGGCGGCCTGCTCCTCCTCGGTGGGAACGGCGGCCAAGTCGAAGCCGCGACCGAAGCGCTCACGGAAGGCGGCGAGCTTTCCGGCCTCGTCCACCTCGACGTTCTTGAGGGACTTGTCGGAGGGCTGCCAGAGGGCGTGGTTCCGGGTGTCCTTTGCGGAGCGAACGAGGGGCGCGGGCGAGGTCGAGCGGACGGTGTAGGTGCTCCCGTCCGAAAGCTGGATGAGCTGGGTGAAGGTGTAAGGGCGCCGGGGACGAGGGACGAAGGTCGCGGCGCGGGACTGGACGAAGGAGGGCGTCGAGGAGGGCGTCGAGGAGTTGTAGGGCGAGGGCGAGGTTGTGGCTGTTGTTCGGGAGGGGAGGAGGGAGGGTCGGTGGGCGAGGAGGCTTGTCGGCCTTGGGAGGTGGGTTGGGAGCTTGCCCATTTTCATCTTTCGATGGGGGGTTTTTGTATTTTATTTTTATTTTTATAGGTCTCTCCCTTCGAAGATGGGAATCAGACCACCCCAATTGAGTTGAAATTGGGAGAGCGGGATAACGGGCGGCGCGGGTCTGGGTGAGGCGATTCGACGGGGTTCGGCGAGAGGTTTTGAAGCTTTTGGCGATGCGTCCCCCGTTCTCCTGCGCGCGAGCGAGAAGACCAAAATTTCGGTTCGGGGGGCCGGGGAGTTCCGTGCTCGGTGGACAGGTCAGGCCAGCTCAAGGCGCGCGCTCGCGCCAAGGGGGTGGGGGCCGGGGTCAACTGTGGCTGTCTTATCGATAAGAACTTTTTTTTTTCGTTATCTTTTTATCGGGGGTCTACTCCATCACTGGAGCTCGAGCTATCGCAGGGGTGTGGGAAGAGGGTTCGGTCATTCAATTCAAACGGGAGGGAAAAAAAGACAAGGACTGCTTTAGACTGAGATACAAAAAACCAAAAATCACTACAAAAAACGACCTACTTGCCTCCGTTTCGGTGCCCCTCTTCGCCCAATTCCACGCAGATCCCTTGATTTGAAGGGATCGTACACGTTCTCAAAGCACACAAAGGCGGGAGATGGTACGGCGCATGCGATGAGCGGAGCTCGTGTACTTGCGACTGCGGTGCGCCGGAGCGGCCGGGCGAGGGCCGCATGGGAGGGTGCGCCGAGGGTCTTGGACGGGAGCTGTGAGTTGCTACCATCCTTTGCAATTGTAGGAGGGTGAGCATGGTAGTTGACTAATGCATTTGCAGACCGGATCCAAGGTTCTCAGAGTCCACAATGCCTCGCCGTCGGCCATAACCACCCTTCGTCCGACGCCCGCCGAACGGTACACACATCCCATCCAAGACGGTTCTCGGCATGGCGTACCGAGCCAGCGCAACCGCCGTCCACGGAACACAAGGCAAAGGAAGAGCTGCCGGAGCAGCTCCGCGGCGTGATGCGCAGGCTGGCGCACTCGGTCGTGGTCTGCACGGCGACGGACCGCGACGGACAGCCGAGGGGCATGACCATGTCGAGCTTCGTCTCCCTCAGCATGGATCCCGTGCCGCTCGTGACGTTCAACGTGCGGACGCCGAGCCGGACGCTACGGGCCATTGAGGACGAGGGTGGGCTTTTCAACATTCACGTCCTGGCGGAAGGCGTCGAGGGCGCGAGGGTCGCGGAGTGGTTCACGCGGGGGAACACTGCCGGGGAGGGCCTGTTCAAGGGGTTGCCTAAGGGCGTCGGGGTCGTCGAGGAAGACGGGGAGGCGCCTGTGCTCGAGGGCAAGGGTGTGTTGTTCGTGCTGCAGTGCCAGGTTCTCGGCGAGGGATTGGTGAGGGTGAGGGATCACGTTGTTGTCGTGGGCGAGGTGAAGGGAGTTCTGAGGGGAGAAGGCGAGGGATTCGGGCTCGTCTATGCTGATAGACGGTACCGGACTCTCGGGAAGGTGATGGTGAAGAGCGACGAGGAATGATTCAGGGTGCGGGCAGTTCGCGAGTTCAGAGGCGAAACAAAACAAGAACAATTGTGTATAATACCATGTATAGAGGCAGCGGATAGAGTGTATACTACGTGAGGGAAACCCCGCCCAATGGTTTGACAGCGACAGTCGGGCGGCCATTTCGCAGTCGAGAATGCAAGAGCCTAGCCAACGCTCCAAGCCGGTCAATTGAGCGAACGGATTGCGATGACGTTCAGGCTGGACTCGTTTTGGGTCAAATCACCAGCGATTCAGCCGCCAAGTAATGGAAGGAGGGCGATGAATCAATCAACCTGCCTCGGTCAAGTCCGTACATCTACTGTCATAGCATATTCGCACCAAAGTTCATGACGTCTTTTTGGGCGTTGGGGACTGCTCCCTCCTCCTCGAGCGTAAGCCGCAGCAGTAGTTCAGTTATTCAGTTATCACGGCAGGTTACGAGGGGCACCAATGCGGGATAGTGTGACGTGTCGTGCCTATGCAGTGCAGGGTTTGGGGGCCGTAAGGCTGAGCCCGAGCCCGTGAGGTGGCTTGGCCCATTCGCCTGTGAGCCACAAACCAAAGGAAAGTGGAGGTGCTCGGTTGCCTCCTCGTTGTCACAGGAGGCAGGAATCGAGTCATTATCTCAGCCAATGATTCAAGCTTGGGAGTTGTGCGAACAGAAGCGATGAGTCGGTCCCTTGCTAATTTGCGGAATGACCGATCAGTCAGAGGATGAAACCGTAGGATTTGATGGCGATGATGGTGCGTTGGGGGAAGGGAGAGGCCTCTTGGAGTTGCGAAGGTTGACACCAGTTTGAAGAATCAAAATAAATAGAGTATATAGTCTAATGGAAGATTCCCAGAGGTTTCGATAAGACTCAACGACAAGTAACAGATCAAACGACAAGAGCAGACCAAACGACAAGAGTAGACCAAACGACAAGAGCAGACCAGCGGCAAAAGGGATCGAGTCATAAGCGAGGAACATCACATCACGAGGAGAACCTACCATAAATAAGTTACATGCCCGGCCATAGAAGAGCCCAGCGCCCCCGCGCTACAAGACCAAACGCGGCCATTGTTATCATCCCTGACGCATACTGCTCCTCGTGGCACTATGAGCCCCTAGCGGCATCCTGCCGCGCTCTGGGCTCCGAGGTGGTTGTCGTCCAGAACCCGTCAACAAGCGGTCCGGCCGGAGGAAGCGGAGCGGGGATGCCAGCGCCGGGTCTCGGCGACGATGCGGCGAACGCACGGCTAACGATTGAAGGGCTGGTCCACCAAGGGAAAGACATCCTGGTCGTCGCGCACTCGTACGGCGCCGTGGTGGCGTCAGAGTGCGCGAGCGGCCTCGGGAGGGAGGAGCTGATGGGAGTGTGCCGGGGAGGGATCCTGAGGATGCTTTTCATCGCGGGGATTGTGCCGTGGGAAGGGCAGAGCGTGGACGGGGCCATGGGCGGGCTGTTGGGAACGGGGCCGCCGGACGGGGTCGTAGACGGCTTCATGCACCACAGCCAGGAGAAACTGGCCCAGTGCATGTACTCCAGCGTGCCTTTCGAGCAAGGGCTCTGGCATGCTGCGACGACGAATACGGCGCAGTCGGCGCGGGCGTTCCAGGGGCGGTTGACGCATGCCGGGTACAGGCGGATTCCGGTGACTTACATGCTCACGGAGGCGGACCGGATGGTGCCGGCGGCGATGCAAGAGATGTTCATCGGGATCGTGGAAGCGGAGGCGGGGCGGGCGGTAAGCGTGGTCCGGTACCCGGTCGACCACTGTCCGGAGGTAACCGAGATTGGCGCAGTGGTTGACTGCGTGCTTAGAGCGGCCGGGGAAGCGGGAGGGCCGAATTGTACGTGGCTTTAGCTACAAGGACCTATTTGCTTATGGGAAGCCCATTCCCATTGGTGTTGGGTATGCTCGGGAAGCCATTGGTCCCCGTTGACTTTGGATTACTTTTCTTTTAATATTTTTAATAGAGCAGTTTCTAGAAGGATCTCCGGCTGTGGGTGCCCCGCATCAACGGCAGGCTGAATGTGCGTCTGCTGACGCGGGAAGCTCTTTGGAGCTGAATGAAGGAGGAGTTGGGTGACACTTGCAGCCGAGGCGGGCGTTGCAACGGGGCAGACTTCGCTAATACCATGGGCTCAGCTGGACATCTAGACGTGTAAACGTTGATAGAGCCGAGAATGAGTGTTGTTGATGAATAGAGAATAACAGGGCCTGTGGCCCGTGCAAGACCCCAGTCGTTTGTCACCAGCCAACACTCGGACGATTCAGACGTGGGGTTGTCAGAAACGATGCGATGATGGGTTGGCACAAGGCAGAGAGAGCAGAGCCAATGTCGGTCGGGGGGATCCCTCCCGCCCGTACCGAGCCCGGGCATGTGCTGGTACACCACACACTGCACCACACTACTGTATGTGGTGGTCACGGATATTGGGGAAAGATGCGCCTCACATTCAGCCTCGTCGTTGGCGAGTGGGACGCAAGGGGCCTCAGGGACTCCAGGGACCTTGGGGAGGGGGGGAAGGGCCAGGCCAGGCCAGGCACCAGGCGCACAGAGGAGCGGGATTGGATTTGGGGACAACGAGTAGGCAAAGGCAAGGCGTGCGTGCGGCCCACACAGCCCGGTGCCGCCTTATCCCGGCCGCCCGCCTTTTTGCCATACATGGCTGCATTACACACACGCTACATGCGCTACACCTATACACTGCACTGCAGGCGGAATGCGGGTCCTGGGGCAGACAGGAAGGGAAACCGAAAAGACAGAACAGTCCAGCAGACGATGGAATTCTCGGGAAGGCGTGAGGGCATTCGCAAGCAATTAGAGCAGAATAAACGGAGTGCAAGGAGGGGTAATTGCGGACAAGGCAGGACCAAAAATGGAACAAGGCCGAACAAAGAGACGATGTTCCTTCTCCACAGGGAGGCAAGGAAAGGCAAGGATGGCAGGAGCTGTGGGCAGCAGGCGCTGCGTGTGAAAAGCCGCCGCCTTCTGCCTTCCCATTCTCTGTTTTTCCATCTGGAAGGACCCCGTCCCACCGTGGTGGTCTCGGAGCGGCCAATCAGAGGCCCCGCACGGTTGCTGTGGTGGCAGGGCAAGCGAATCAGAGAAGGGTCTGGAAGGCCTGGAGGTGATGGAATCGCATAGAATTTCTGAGCTGGGGGGGTGAGCGTCGTTGCGTCTCTGCTTTGGGCCTCTGGCGGTTTTCTTTTTTAGCCTCCTCCTCTTCCCGCCGTCTTGACTCTCTGACCTATTTTTCTCCTCGCATCACAACTCTCTCCCTTTCTCAATTTTTTCCTCTTCTCTCCTACCCAAGAACCAAATCCTCTATTCCTCGATTCGTAGCAGCGGAAGAACTGCCACATCGTAGAGAAGTCAAACTCTCAAGGTAAGCTCGATACTCCTCGTCCTGCTGCTGTTGCCGCTGTCGGTGCTGCTGCATCTCCAAACGCCACCCCTCACTCCCTTTTTTCCCACTTTGCACGTGCCCGTCGCTATTCAGCGTCAGCCTCGTCGTTCATCTTACCCGTTTCCAACAATTCCCATCACCCGAAGCAACCCTCACTGCCCTACTCCGCTCGGCTTGCGTTTCTCGAATTAGTCACAAGGGTCCCCTCCCCCCGCCTTACGCTGCCCCTCACTGGAATCCCAACTTTTGCCCGCCGCCAACCGTTTGCTCCAACGACACCCAACTAACAAGTCCTTCTCTCGCAGAATTACGACCGTTACGCCTTAGATACCCACATCCGCCATCACAATGTCTTCCCCGGAGACCTTCGAGTTCCAGGCTGAGATCTCTCAGCTCCTGTCTCTCATCATCAACACTGTCTACTCAAACAAGGAGATCTTCCTGCGTGAACTTGTCTCCAACGCCTCCGATGCCTTGGACAAGATCCGCTATGAGTCCCTGTCCGACCCCTCCAAGCTCGACTCGGGCAAGGACCTGAGAATCGACATCATCCCCGACAAGGAGAACAAGACTCTCACCATCCGTGATACCGGTATTGGTTTCACCAAGGCTGTAAGTGGCATCCTGCTACCATTCATGACCCCTCAACAGTTGCTAACCCTCCGCAGGACCTCGTCAACAACCTGGGTACCATTGCCCGCTCCGGCACCAAGCAGTTCATGGAGGCCCTCACCGCCGGTGCCGACATTTCCATGATTGGTCAGTTCGGTGTTGGTTTCTACTCTGCCTACCTCGTCGCAGACAAGGTTACCGTCATCTCCAAGCACAACGATGACGAGCAGTACGTCTGGGAGTCCTCCGCCGGTGGCACCTTCTCCATCACCCCCGATACCGAGGGTGAGCCCCTTGGCCGCGGCACCAAGATCATCCTCCACCTGAAGGAGGAGCAGACCGACTACCTCAACGAGGCCAAGGTCAAGGAGGTCATCAAGAAGCACTCCGAGTTCATCTCCTACCCCATCTACCTCCACGTCACCAAGGAGACCGAGAAGGAGGTCCCCGATGAGGACGCCGAGGCCACCGAGACCACCGAGGAGGGTGACGACAAGAAGCCCAAGATCGAGGAGGTCGACGACGAGGAGGAGGAGAAGAAGCCCAAGACCAAGAAGGTCAAGGAGACCTCCATCGAGGAGGAGGAGCTCAACAAGCAGAAGCCCATCTGGACTCGCAACCCCCAGGACATCAACCAGGAGGAGTACGCTTCCTTCTACAAGTCCCTCTCCAACGACTGGGAGGACCACCTCGCTGTCAAGCACTTCTCCGTTGAGGGTCAGCTCGAGTTCCGTGCCATCCTCTTCGTCCCCAAGCGCGCCCCCTTCGACCTGTTCGAGACCAAGAAGACCAAGAACAACATCAAGCTCTACGTCCGCCGCGTCTTCATCACCGACGACGCCACCGACCTCATCCCCGAGTGGCTCAGCTTCGTCAAGGGTGTTGTCGACTCTGAGGACCTTCCCCTCAACCTGTCCCGTGAGACCCTCCAGCAGAACAAGATCATGAAGGTCATCAAGAAGAACATCGTCAAGAAGGCTCTTGAGCTCTTCCAGGAGATCGCCGAGGACAAGGAGCAGTTCGACAAGTTCTACTCCGCCTTCTCCAAGAACCTCAAGCTCGGTATCCACGAGGACTCCCAGAACCGCAACATCCTCGCCAAGCTCCTCCGCTTCAACTCCACCAAGTCTGGCGATGACCTCACCTCCCTCTCCGACTATGTCACTCGCATGCCCGAGGTCCAGAAGAACATCTACTACATCACTGGCGAGTCCATCAAGGCCGTCACCAAGTCTCCCTTCCTTGACTCTCTCAAGGAGAAGAACTTCGAGGTTCTCTTCCTTGTTGACCCCATTGATGAGTACGCCATGACTCAGCTCAAGGAGTTCGAGGGCAAGAAGCTCGTCGACATCACCAAGGACTTCGAGCTCGAGGAGACCGACGAGGAGAAGGCCAAGCGCGAGGAGGAGGAGAAGGAGTACGAGGACCTTGCCAAGGCTCTCAAGAACGTCCTCGGCGACAAGGTCGAGAAGGTCGTCGTCTCCCACAAGCTCGTCGGCGCCCCCTGCGCCATCCGCACTGGCCAGTTCGGTTGGTCCGCCAACATGGAGCGTATCATGAAGGCCCAGGCCCTCCGTGACACCTCCATGTCCTCTTACATGTCTTCCAAGAAGACCTTTGAGATCTCCCCCAAGAGCACCATCATCAAGGAGCTCAAGAGCAAGGTCGAGGCTGACGGCGAGAACGACCGCACCGTCAAGTCCATCGTCCAGCTTCTGTTCGAGACCTCCCTGCTTGTCTCTGGCTTCACCATTGACGAGCCCGCCAGCTTCGCTGAGCGCATCCACAAGCTTGTCCAGCTTGGCCTGAACATCGACGAGGAGGAGGAGAAGGTCGAGAGCGCCCCCGCTGCTGACGCTCCTGCCGTCGAGACCGGCGACAGCGCCATGGAGGAGGTTGACTAAATGGTCTTTGGGTTGAAAAACGGGATACCAGAGAAAAGTTCATCGGAGTTGGACGGTTATCGGTTTTTTGCGGCTTCGGAATGTTTTCCATAATTCCCTCCCCATATTAGACGTATGGGTGTACTCTAGCTAGCCCGTCATGATCATGAGACAGATGAGGTAGATGCACAGAATTGGAACGGTTAAGACACTTTTATTTTTTTCAATGGCCAGTTATCTGAATTATTTGCGCGAGTCTCTGTGCTGGTGATTCTTTGGTGTGTCTCCTTCAGCAATGTTCTCGACGCCGCGCTGTCCAAGCCTAAAGGTACATTGTCGAATCAGTACACATATCACCGCGATTGGCGTTGTACTCGTCTCGCCTCCACGATTGTTACTGACCCATCCTGTCATCTTTCTTTTGAGCCTATCACTGTATTCGTTGATGTCACAGATTTCTCAAGCCTAGCTACCAAACTGTTAGCAGCGCTGTTACTTCGTCGATGGAAAACTCGCCAGCTAACGATGGTGCACCAAGCGAGAGCATCCCCACCCACCCACGCAACCCCACCAAGATGGAGGGGCTCCAGCGGCCCCTCAGGCCGGACTCGACGAATTTGCATGAATCTGGATTATAAACCCACAAAACGCCAATCTCACCACTATCAGCTGCCCCTTTGGCTCAGTGGTAGAGCGTCGCACTCGTACTTGTTCGTCATGCGAAGGTCCACGGTTCAATCCCGTGAGGGGGCATTCCTTTTTACAATTTCTTTAATATTTCTTTTATGTCTGCTTTACTTACTTACTACCTACTACTTACTGTCTGCTTCTTTTTTACGTCTCTTCGTAGTTTTTCTTTCGCTGAGGTCTGCTGATCTAAGCTTGAGTTCTTTTTTCCTTTCTGAAGAAAAGAGAAAGCAATGCCTACTAACTAACCCCTATTGCTTCGCATATCTAAAGGCGCGTACTGTTTGTTCTATTGGACCATAATTGCAAACAAAACGGTCAGGAGTCTCTTCCGACTAACAGTGGAACGTCTTTCCACGCCATGCTGGTTCCTTTTAAACCCTTAACTTCACGGCCTTGTGGCCCGAAGCCCTCTTACGATATGTGAAGCCAAAGCAACCAACATCAATGCTAACTTTAGCAACTGACCCGGCATCCTTCGGCCCTGACCTTCCTCCTTTCTCCTCCGTCTATCCGGGCTCCATCCCATCTTTCTCCGTCAACAAAAATATTGTCACAGGTGATAATCTCAATCATCCCTTGTGTGCCTTTGGGCGCCCAGACCTCCGCTTCCAGTACCCCCTTATTCTCACCTTCTCCGTCCTGGACTTCAACGACGGCGCCATACTCCCCGCCCTTACCATCCGTCCACCCAGCCTCGACCTTTCTCAAATCCCCAACCTGCGGCCTGAAAACCCACCTCTTCCAACCCACAATCTCCAGCCCGGCAACCTTGAAACTTAGCGCCTGCGTCGGGCCTGTCGACCAGCTGTGCGAATGCGAGGTGTACGCCGCGTCGTAGTTGTAACCCCTCTTTGAGCGGTAGTACAGGGACCCATTGGCGCTCATTCCCTCTATGAGGGTTTCGCCCGTCATGAGCGGCGAGTCGAGCATGTATCCCCACGTCCGCCTCATCAACCTCAGGGCCCGGCGGGGTTTCCCCGCGGCCAGGTGCGCGAGCACCTCGACGCTGGAGATGAAGGGGGAGATCGTGTCCGGCAGCTCGGGCGTGACGGGGCCGATGTCGTTCCAGTTCCGCAGCAACGCCGCCGAGACGGCGGACGCCTGCGACCCGGACAGCGTGAGGTTGTAGTACAGCGCCAGCGCGTTGCCGTCCTGCGGGAAAAGCAGCGCGCCGGCCTCCGTCTCGTTGTCGCGGAACAGAGACGCGGAGCCGTCCCAGAGCACGGCGTTGTACGCCTCCTTCAGCCTCGCCGCCGCCGCCGCCCACGCCGCGGCCTGCTCCCCGCGCCCGTTGGCCTCCGTGGCCGTGTCCGCAGCCAAAGTCGAGAGCGCTTGGAGGGCGTGGTAGTTCAGCGCGTTCAGCGCGCTGTTGAACCCCCCTCCGCCGAGCCTCGCCCAGTCGTTCGGCTCGACCTGCTCCGCGAGGCCGACGTCGTTGTCGACGGCCCGGAGGATGTACCCGAGGCCGGCCGTGATGTTCCCCCATCGGGAATCCACCCACGCCGCGTCGCTCGTGAAGACGGCGTAATTGAAGCACGCGATCAGAGTCCAGGCGTGGTAGGTATCGCTCCGCGCGCCGCGCCGCCAGGACCCCGTCGTCGGGCCGGCGAAGGGGAGCGCGCCGGTCGAGGCGTTCTGGTAAATGAACATTGTCTCCAGCGCGTAGTACACCGACTCCAGGCCGACGGCCCCGAGCCCGAGGTAGGCGGTTGTGCCGGCCACGCCCAGGTCGCCCGGCCACACGGCGCGGTCGCGCTTGGCGCCGTCGAGGAGCATGGGGCCCTCGGCGCCGAGCGTCGCGTTGTACGCCCACCCGTCCTTGACCTGGGGGAGCCAGCGGCTGGTGTTTGGCGGCGCGATGTTGGTCTGCGCGGTGAAGACGCCGGCGTACCACGCCCGCACCAGCACGTCGTCGTCGGGCGTGTAGAAGTGGCCCGCGTACTGGCTGGGGTCGTCCTGGGATGGCGAGTAGCCGAGGTGGCAGACGATGGAGGAGACGGTGACGGGGCGGAAGGCGTGGACCGTGACGAAGCGGAAGCCGCCGCGGAAGCGCTCCGCGGGCATGTCGTACGGGTGCGACCCGGGGGCCGCGGTCACGTTGAGGGCCTTGTCGTAGTCCTGGGTCGGCACGGCGCCCGTGTCGTCGGAGATGGCGCGGACGAAGGAGGGGGATTCGGCGAAGGCCAAGGAGAAGTGCGGCTCCTCGGCCGGGTCCTCCGGGTCGCCGGCGCCGGCAGCTTCCGTCTCCGTCCTCATGGAGAGGAGGCCGCCTACATAGCCGAAGTCGAGGGAGACCTGGCCGCCCGGCTGCAGCGAGAGGACGTAGCTACCATCGGCGGCGGATGTAACGTCGGCAGCGCCGGAGATGGCGTGGATCTGCCTGGGGAGAACAGTACGGGATGACGGGCTCTTGATGTAAGCCTCCCACGGCCGGGACGGGTCGATGGCCGAGGCCAGTAGTGGGGCGCACAAGGCGAGCCAGAGGAAGGGCGCCATCATGGCGGCGGCGGCGGCTGCTGCTGCTGCTGTGGTGGTGATGGAGGTGATACGAGAACCGGAGGGACGGGTGTGCGTGCCATCTTGACGTCGTATGCGGGGAGGACAGGCGCAACGGTGTTTATTTCAATGACGCCCACGCAGGATCTCTGGGCGCGCGCGCGCGGGTTTGTTCCCCAGCAAGGTCGGTTAGAGCACCGTCGCAGCGGGACAAATGCAACGCTGGGATCGAATTTCCCCGCGTTGTTTTTCCAAGATTGAGGGGACGTCGGGGTAAATCTGGAGCGAACCGGCGAGCGGTCCGGCGGGGGGCTTGTTCGTTGTTGTTGTTTTTTGGTTGCAGATCCGCGGGGTGCGGGGGTTCATGAATGGAGAAGATCTAACCTCCAACTCCAACTCTCCCGCCGGTGCGTTTGGCCTCTTTGTCGCCCAGAATTCTTGGAGCAGAAGTCGCATATAAAATGATTCCAGCATGGCCAGCATTCGCGTCGGTGTTTTAATCACTCTGTCATGTAAGCGCTGGCTTTGACCGCCTAAAAGTAGACGACGAAAAAAAAAAAGAAGCAGAAAAAAACCACCGCGTGGGAGAAGGCGGGGATAGAGCGCCGGGGGCATAGTTGAATGGACCTGCTCTCGTCGGATTTCCTGCCCTGTCGTCAAAGCCTTGGGGATCTGAGGACTCCCCAGATGAAAAGACCTGCCCAGTCCAGAAACAGTGCTCTCGCGGGCGAGTCTGCTGGGCCAAGAACCGCCATCGCCACTCAGGCCAAGATTCCGAGCGGAATGAATACAGCTCGCCGGCTTTTTTCAAGTGGTTTCTCGTGTTCGCGAGACTGCCGCGATGGGGCACTACTGTTGGCCAAGATAGGCTGGGAACCCAATGCCCGGGCCCGGTCTTGTACCCGCTTGTCTGACAACCTGCGGAGACTTTTGCCCGGTTGGAGGAGTAGTTTCGTAACGAACGAGGTGTCTTTCTTGGTACCACGCAGCTGCGGCGTGGTACCAAATGCTCGCCTTGGTGATAATGTATGGCATGAGCTGGATAAAACCCGGGGAGCCGTCCAAATGGGCTCGTAGTGGTGCTAACAACGTCGAGTTCTTCCAGTGGGTGTTGATGAGCTCCAGAAGCCATCGTGAACTACCCGGAGCCTCCACCCATAACAGGCCGTCGGTCGTCTGCACCCCACAATGCTTCCCCCCTTTTCACTAATAAGCTTATTCTTGACCCCTCGATCAAGTTCTTCTTCGGCCGGCTGCATAAGTACGCCGCCAAAGGAATGGTCAGGTATCACTGAGACACACGCGCCTAGCTGCGAGATGAAGGGTGGCGGGGATGACGGCGAGAATAAGGGCGTGACATGGTCGCGACACAAATGGTGATGATCAGTCGCCCGAAGTGCTTTTCAAGTCCCCAGAAACCGAAGACGTCGAGACGGTTCGTTGACTAGAGGCAGCGTAGTCAGCGGAAGGCGACGACAGCAGCAGAAGCAGCAGGGTTTTTCACGTAGCATCGATCATACCTTGCTTGGGTCACTTCGAATGACGCCAAATGCATGATGCCCTTTTGCATCGTGTTTAAGCTTCCAGGCTGCAGAGATCGAGGTGAAAAGTGACAGAAGCAGGAAAAGAAAAGTCCCCAGGTTTTGCCCCTCCTTTTCCAAGTTGTTGACTGGTGGGCGGCGTCAATCTCAAGTAATGAAAGTTAAAGGGGGAGTTCATTGTCCACCAGCTCACTGCTTGTTACGCAATGTAAAGGCTCGGGGGTCGAATATTTGAAACAGAATGTTGCCCGCGATTCCTAGCGTACACTTTGTGGAAGCAAGGCATCAGTGCTATGCCACGAGGTAAGACCAGATCTCCGTAGTTGTGAATTGCCTCGTGAAACTCTGCACTTCCGCCAGCTCCGTCCACTTCGTATATGCGTAGTGTCTCAGCACGAACACAACGCAGATCAGAATCACTAACGGGACCTTTCTATATGAAGGAAATATATTTCAAATGTTCCATACTAACAAATTTCATAAATGGTAAATCACGATGCGTCGCTGATGAACAATTTGAACGGCACAATCCTTGAAGGCGTCTACCTAATACCTCACCTGTTCTTCTTTCTCACACCATGATTGACGCGGTTTATTCACACAAAAACATAGAGCAAGTCCCGGCATTTACTATGACCAAGGATTTTGGCCTACCTCCCTACAAGATAGACTTCCACGCCATCTTCGTTGCTTCCGTTCGCGCCGGTGCCCCTGAGTATGCCTGGCTCGCCGAGGCGGCACCGATGCTTCGATAAAGATTCATTATACATCCGAACATGGCTTTGTCAGATATTATTTTGACAAAACAGAGACAACAATGACTCCTCAGCGAGGTGCTAGATGGGTCTTTGGTCTTGCACCGTTCTACTACAATGCAGCTGTCACACTCCCAATGGGAGATGCCTCTTCATGTGCCTAGGACCGAGTATCCGGCGCTCAAATGTCCCTCTTTCTGTCCGAAGAAGTTTGTCATTGGCAGATTTACGCGTTGAATGTGTGAAGGATGCCGGGGACTCGATGCCCCCCTTGTGTACCCCCCCCATCGGTCCTTGACCGACGTGCTTCCAGGACGCCAAGAACGGGGGTTCCCGGCAATACTAGCAAGAGTTCCTGCCTACTGAGCCCCTGATGGGTGAAATTAAAGTTGGGAGATCCTGGAGTGGTTTTCACAGCCACTCAAGGCGTTCTTGCTTCCACCTCCCTCCAACAATAATTTACGAAGAGAAGCAAAGTACAAACTGAGCCCGGGGTCCTATTCCGACGCTCCCTCACACCGGACAGCACTGTTATCAGGGGAGTATCATACAACCCAAACCCCCACGCACTCTCCAAACTGACCAAGAGCAGCGTTGACCAAACGCCACCGTAGACGGAAGGCAAAAACACTCATGACCTTTCAAGCCAACGGGCGCCAGGTTGACAGGGGGCCCCGAAGGACAGCCGCCTTTAGCGCCCTAAACCTCGAATCAAAAGCAGTTTCCCTCACCAAGACGACAGTGGCCGTGACGAAGAGCAACCTCCTCGTGGCTGGCAAGTGGGAATAAGCCCTCGGGTAGACGGGCTAACGGCATATCCCGACGAGTCCAGTACGCGGGAGGGCACACCGACACCGAATCCGGAATGGGTCTTGGACGGTTTGCAGGGTTGGTCGACCACGGAAAAGAGCCCGTGGTCTAGGTATGGCGCGGAAAAAGAGGACAGGAGGCGCGGCATGCGGCGCGGCTCCCTCCCATCTTAAGCGCACTAGCCCCCTGTTGGTGGTGTGTCGTTTTCACTGCGCCCATTGCAAGAGTAATCATTACCAAACACGACTGATTCCAAATCAACTAGTCCGTAGGACACGGGAGAAGCAATGCCGGGAGGATGGTCTACAAAAGTACCCCGCCCCGAAAGAAACCCCGTCACTCCACTGTCCCCTGCCTCCCCCCCTCCCTCCTCCCCAACCTTCGACTCTAGAATCTCGAAGCCCAGGGATCAGCCGCCGTATTTCAAATATACGCGAGAGGCGAAGGGGTGAGAGCACGCAATGTGGGGAGCGGAAAGAAAGCCGCTTCCCCAAGGCATAAGCGCAGGCCAGCCGGCCGGCAGGACAGCCGGCCGCCTCCGAAGGCGAGGGATGGGCCTTGACGGGAGCACCGCCGACCCCAAGAACCGGCCGCTTGGTGCTGCCTAGCATTACACGCGTCAGGATTTCTGAGGAGGACGGGATGGATGAACGGGTTTCAGTAGGCCTGGGGGGGGTAGGAGTAAGTGCAAACTAGAATCAGGCCGTCCCCGGACGACCAGAAGTGGTCAGCTCCCCCAGATTTCACAAGAAGCAACGTTGCTTTGCCTCGGAACCGCCCAACGCCGAAAAGATGTGATGGGAGATATGGGGCGATGTTGGAATGACGACAAAATGGTGCTACCGCGCCGCAAGATACCTGGCGCAGCAAATTCCACGAGGAAAAACCCGCTCCGTCGGCAGAAGGGGCAGGAAAGGGGGGGTGAGAGGGGGGGAGGGGGAGGGGTGAAGATCAAGAACCGGCTGTTCGGGATTAAAGGTTGGTGCCAACAAACATGCACCATGCTTTGCCGCGAGGATGCCGCAATCCTGCAAATGGAGAAAAAAAGGTAATCGGGTTATCGGGCAGGATCTGCCTTGTCGTTTCTTGATTTCTGTTGCCTGGTCAGCCTACCCCCCTCCCCCCCTTCCCCCTTCCCCCCCTTTCGTATGGGCCCAGCCAAGTGAGTCGAACAGTAGTTATTAAAGCCGGAGGAAGAGGAGGAGGAGGCCTGATCTACGGCCGCAAGTGAAATATCCCGAGCGGCGAAGAAAGAAGAGGACAAAAGTCCTTCCATCGCGCCCATTGTTCTGCAGTCCGCCCAAACCGTTCCGCACTGCAGGTAGACGTAGTTGGGCTGCTCCCCCTTGACTTGTTGGTCAGGATGGCCATGTTCTTAGACCGTATTTGACGTCTGAATAGCCTCATGGTCCGAGTCCCTCCCCCCCCCTCCTTCAAGTGAGGGCCCGCATATCCCCAACCCCCAGTAGAGTGTCTGCATCAAGACTAGCTGCCTGCCCCTCCCCAAGTAAAATGCCTAGGGTTTATCCAGCAGCCTAGAAGAGATTAGACTGGGAAGTCTGTGAGACCCCAGCAGCGGCGATGTCAGGCCCAGCACACCATCCAATCTTCCCCTCCGGCCCTGAAGAAAAGAGGAAGGACGTTGTCCCCGACTCGGGTTTAAGGGCCCCCGCCGGCCAGCTCCCTGATGTTCTCGCGCTTGTTCGGGTGTGGATGTGGCCATTTCATCATGGACAGGAACAATTCCCCCGCCTTCGGCCGAGCCCAGCGAAAGGTCCAGCCTGGCGAGAGGCCTAGAGCTGAAAGCAAGGATTGCTCGCAGTATCCTCCTCCACCCTCATCAGAGACTGAACACTCCAATTCTGTGATTGTTACATTCGTTCCCAGGGTTCGGGGTCACAATCTGACCAAAGAGGAGGGATAGCGACCCGATATGCGTCGGAGCGGGACCCAGCGGCGCGCGACGTCGTCCCCCCTCGAGGGTTACCCGTGCCTCTGCTGCAAGTCGTAGACGCGGTTCCATTATTCTCGGACTCGACGTACATGAATGCGAAGCAATCAGAAGGGGAGGTTTGACAGTGGTGCCCCATCGATGAAGAACGCTGCCAAGAGAAGTGGTATCCTGATCAGAGGGGTCCGGGGTACCCTAACCCCCAGGGACCCCTAGCCAGTCTCAACGGCCGTAGCCGAATCCCTAGACTAGGTCACCCTCCAAACCCGCAGCCCACTCTTGCTCTGGCGAAGGAACGAATCCTCGTGGTGATGTCTCTGCTGTGGCCAAGAAAGTAGTCAGGGCGAGGGCCAAAGTCCCGACCTTCCCCGGAGTTCCTAAAGAGGAACCGAGCATGAAAGTAAACGGCTGCTCTTTCGTGGTCCCGGGGCAGCGGGACTGCAGAGAAAGGCCTAGCTGACTCGCGGAATAGCCCGGCTTGGACAGTCTGGTCAGAACAAGTATCGATCACTGGTGTGTCGACCTAGGGCGCGTTGGATCGTTGGATCCCCTGCCCGGTCATCGTCGGTCGTCGTCGGTCGTCCATCGTTGGCTTCTTCACCGAGCCCTGTGGCTCGTGCGCACCCTCTCCGCGCGGCCGCCGCCCCGTTGGCCACCACCACCACCACCACCACCACCACATCTGACGGGAGTCTAATCAGGGACCGGGTACCGGGGGCCTCTTGGCCTGTGACTGAACGGAGATGCATTTGGGGGCCGGGGAGCCGCGCACGCCAGCGCGTATGCAACTTCACGAGATAGGAGGTGTGCGTGCAAGTGGAAAATGGGCACTGCCGCTCACCATGGTGACTGTGCCGCTTGCTAGTGAGTAATCAATGCCCACCAGCAGGAAAGACGTAAGCAATCCAGATAATCGTCGCCGGGGACGCCAAGTGGGATCCCTCCCAGCATCATCATATGCTATCGAAGGGCGACGTCTCAGACGTCCGGTCTATCCCGCCGCCTCCGCTCGTGTCGGCCGCCTGTTTGACTCACTCCCTTGATCGATGCCCCCATCCCCGTACCCTGGCGTCGCCGTCGGGTTTCCCTTTGACGCATTGCCTGGACAAAAAACTCCGCTCACCTGGATCAAACTGCCAGGCAGTCGTAGAATCAAATGCAACCGTACGGTATTAATCTCACCATTGCCTGCTCTCACGAGGACAGTGATCCACCCGGCGGCCGACTGTGCGCTATCCCGTTCCTGGATAGCCATTCGAGGTGTCGCGATCAACTCATGGGGTCACGGGCCTCGTGTATCCCCCCCATGCTGGCCCCACCTCTGTGACAGGGCTCGTGGGAAAAAAATCTGTCAACCTTTAGTGTAACTCGATCTGGATGTTGTCGGTGCCAGTTGAAGGGTGTAATTCCCTTCTCATTTTGATGCTAGTATGCCATGGTGGACTTTGCAGGCCCTGTACACGGTGTACCACAAAGGCGGGATCGTGTTTGATTCAACATGGCCTCAGTTTCATGATGCCAAGCGTCGTTGACTATCGATGCTAGGGGCGCTCATTGTCCAAGGTGACAGGAGGGAACCAAAGACCCAACAGGATTTTGTGCATGACTTCATCTGAGCCAGTTTCAGAGCCACCCAACTGTCTGTTCCTAGGATGTGGCAGACACTCCCGATGATCTGATTCACTTGGAGGGCCGTCATGATATCATTTGAAAGAGCAGACTCACAATAGAGAGACAGCTCAGGATGAATGGAGACAGGGAAAGAGAAGCACGTGTAACGGGAAAATGGCCAGAGAAAGTCAAGAAAAATAAATCCAAATAAATATAATGCCCATATACAAATACTTAGGAGTCGACAATGCGTTGGTTAACTTCCACTGTCGACGGAAACCTCCACTGATATACCCGATATACTGATCACCTCGTCTGAATTGCGCCGTTGCCAATAAGAACCGAACCAATTACACCTGCCAGCCCTAGATTGTCCCAGTTATGAGCCATTCCACCCCACACCCGCCGTTTGTGGGATGCGACACCCTGTTTGAATGCCCCCGAGGGTTGAAACCCGCCAGACGCAGACTGTCCAATACACGGTTAATTACCGAACCCTATTGTTCCATGTTGACTACGGTCGCCTGCAACGCAGCACAGCGCCTCTGCCACGCCGGCACATGTCGGTGGCGGGCCAGACCACCCAACCAACGGTGGACCGGTCACGGGCCAGACATATCGTGGATATCATGAGCCTGAAGCGTGTTCGAGCCAGTTCGACGAAGCAAATTCGCAACCACAAGTCTGTACTATTGTTGTACAGCGAGATGCAATTACGCCTTCCGCGGACTGCAGGACCACTCTGCCGCATGCGATCAGGCTATTGCTCCTTCAGCTGTGATATGTTTCGTCAGCGTCTGTGCCCCAGTAACCAATCAAGAGACCCTACTGCCGACTTGAGCTTTTGCCTTCTTTCTTCTTGTCGCTGCTCTTCTTGGAGGAGTTCTTGCTCTGACCCCTTGTCTCAATTCGAGGCAGGAGGCCGTCGAAGATGGCAGATTGGTCGTGGCCTTTGCCCTTGTCATCGGGCGAGGTGCCCTTGGAGCTGCTGCTGCCATACGAGTTGCGAGAGTCCATTGCGATGGCTGAGGTTTTTAAAGCTGCTATCTAGTTGAGACCGCTGTGTTAGTATAGAGCCAGTGCGCTCCGGCTTGGGCTTGAACTTACAGTCGTCTCTTGGAGCTTGCGGAGAAGGTCGCCGACTTCTCGTTGAGCGTACGTTGGCTGGATGGGTGGCGCTTGACGAGATGACGAAGAGCTCATATGGTTTTGGGAAGGATGTTGGTCTTGTTGGCTCATGCTGAAGCAGCCTCACACGAGGTTTATATTCTTCAGAGATGAGGAGGAGGAAGGGAGCTTCTGCCCATTGCCGAATGTGAACGACGAGACCAGATCTATCGCGGAGGGACTTTGGAGGGTTGAGAAATCAGCCCTCCGAGGCGAAGCTTCGAGGAGGTGTACGGGAGACTGTTGGACTGGAGCTGTCATGGCATCTCCAATGACTTGGAAAGCTTGGCCCCGAAACTAGGCAGAGCCGTCGGTTGGTCTCACGATCAATCCACACCCCGGCCAGCCCAAGGCAGGCAACGGGGGTCTTGCTGGACACAGTGAGAACTCTGCCTAATGTGCCCCGTTTCTGAAAGTGGCCTATGGCATTCCTCAGGAAGAACTTTTGCAGTTATTCTGTCTTCGACTTTGTAAAAGATACCATTCCGGGTGGAATAGTCGCGGCGAAGTTTGTGAGGAGGAATGATGGTAGAACAACCAGGCTGTGCCAGGGCTCATCCAAGTTGCGTACCTTACAGCCATCGCAGAAGTGCCATCATACATGAACCAAAGTCCCGTCGTGCCGGATCATGTGCGCCAGTCTGTGCCGGGAGCCATCAGCTAGCACGGTTGCCAGGATGTGCCAGGATGTGGGTAATTAGCTGCAGCTGACCCAATCGCTCAGCGTGATTCGCCCGTTCACGAACAGACTGTGAATCCGCACCATTGGGGTTCTGAATGGCCTCAATGCAACACTGTAGAGGATACATGCAGCAATGCACCCTTAATTCTTTCGCGTTCCTCATGACAGTTAAACCCGGTAAACCCTGAAGGATCAAGTCAAGTTAGCCTACAACTGCCGCCACAAGCTAGACTCGAGAATCAGGCGCAGCTGGAGCCATAGGGCTTTTCATATTTGACCTTGCATCTTTAAAGGCGCACTCGTGGTCCTGCATCAACGTAGGGCTGAAGCTTGAACCAATCCTAAAGTCCGTTCATGAGCCCGGATGATCTGGGTAGCATTGGCGTTGGCTCCGTTTGCACACGGCGGCAGCCACAATCGGCCGCGAGTCTCGTCGGGGCCGAGGCGAAAACGGAGCCATACGTAATATGAATGACGACCCTCGGAAGCAAAATTCTAGTTGAGCGCTGTCTGTGTCCCCAAATAAAGCATCAGACCTTCACCGAGCGGCACTGTCATTGAAATACGATCCTTCGTCATCTCATAGGCAAGGTACCGCTCGTGTCAATGTGTCGGTTCATCTCGATGGGCCGAAGTAGGTACTTTGCGGCGCCGTAAGCGGCCGCCTAGGCGGTCCTGGGCGATTGGGAGAGTGTTGATGTTTTTGATGCAAGACTCTAGGCAGCCTCGAATGGTGTTTGTTCTGGAAAGTGCCACCCAAAATAATTCTGTAGCCTGAAGATACGTTCCGCGAAGCACAAAACTTACCGGGGTTCGCTTCAGGGTCAAACAACAATCAAGAAGTGCGACCAGGCAGCAGTGGGTTGAAAACCCAAGTTGTGGGGACTACTCGTCGTCATTTGGTGGTGTTTATCTTTTCTTCTTCTCTGAGTAGGACCTCGTCTGGGATGACATGAGAACCCTTTACTTGCCGGATACCCTTTGCCCATGAACCAGGGTGATGGGATCTTGTCACCCATCTTTGATGGCCCATGCGACGTGCCAGAGGGAAAATGCGCCAGGGGACTGGGGTGCCTGTTGGCTCCTTGTGAGTTTAATCAGCGCGGGATGAAAGTCTTTGGTGGGGAAGATGGCCTGGCGGGGCCTTCTTCCAAGAGACTCTATGAGCGGGAGTTAGATAGCCCGGTGGCACAACGCGCCTAGCATCATCTCACTCTATGGTGAGGGATGCTATCAAAGGGATTAAGTGACGGCTGTTGCAGATCGCTCCGATTTGGATCTCTTCAAAAGTGTGGCTGTTGCCGCCGGGATACGATTAGTTGCGTATGTTGGCGTCTGGGGATTTCTAGTCTCGAATGATGGTTGTGTAATTCCTCATTTCCAATGTTTCGCAGTCCGAATAATGGAGACTGAGAGAATAAGGCATGTCGTAGCCATGTTGATATGATTGGCTACGTCCCAAGCCGGGCCAGCCGGCGAGTCGACCCGACTGACTGGCTTCCGCTTGACTAGCTTCCGCTTGGCTGGAAAAGTCAAGAGGATTGAAAGCGCCGTGTCAATGTGGGACTTTCTGGGGCTCTGCGGCCGCCGCCAACGGGGTGTCGCTGTAATTCCGCCCATTCTTGGACGAGCAGCCACGTAACGTCACCAATCAATGGCAAGATTAGGCGAGCACCTGCGTCGTTCATTGGCCTTAGGCTGCGAGATGTCCAGGTTCCCGACGAGTCTAGCCAGCTTGGTCAACGTGCCATCTGCCTCATCGAGCGGGTTTCTCCTGTTTTCCGCTTTGTTAGGGTGCTGAACCAGGTTCAGAAGCATTGACCCTGTGCTTATATGACACCCGACCCGTTCCCCACTCTAAGCGTCGAGCTCGTCTACAGATCTTTGGACTGGCGTTGATACATACATACTGTGTGTCGGGACTCGGGAGGCAGCTCGAGAGAGTACCGTACTGGAACATCGCCGCGGCGTTAATGGGGGTTAGTGCAATGAGCGGATCTCACCCCCTGGGTAGGCAGTCGAATTTTGAGTTCTCCCATTTGGAGTCGAGCCACTGTTAGGCAACCAACTATGTTGGGTGCGCAAAGAGAAAACTGGTCGGGGGTGAGGACCGCGTTGGTGGAGCTGGCAAACCACACTTTCTCTCATGCTTGGTCCGCATCTTCGTCCTTCAGATTTGGCTACTGCTATCGCCTGGCCAGGGAGAGAGTAACACGGCGGCCAGCTCAATGGTCATCGCCGCGTCACAGCTCTCTCAATTAGTCTTGGGCTGCTGGACCGCCACATACTGGCAGCTGACCGTTGCTGATCGCCCGTTGCTCCCCCCTACCACCTCCCCACTTCAACTCTTCTCCCCTGTAGCATGCTGGTCGTCTTGGCTAGCGAAACTCCTTGGTGGGGAATGGGAGTCGGCAGCGGTTAAGCGGGTGTGTGTGGCCGTGTAATCCCGCTCGTGGAAGGTCGACTAGGTATTCGCGCTAGATGTGAGGTCTCTCTGCAGGAGCGACCAGTGCCACGCTGCAGGGGTTGTATGCTGCCGCTGAGAGGGGTGGCATTGGGCCCAATACCGTGAGTAGGCTGGCCATGCTGAACTGGGGGCGAGAAGATGGAGACTTGCCGGGCTTAGTGGTTCATCTGCTTACCAGTCAAATCCCCTTTTTCCTGCTTCAAAAACATATTCAACCGCTTCCCCGCGTTCTTCCGAGGAAAAATGCTCCATGACGTTAAAGCCCAAGAAATTCCAACACGGAGCCAATCCCGAAAAGTTGTACCCGCTGCCGATACCGCTGCTGATTTTTGTTGGCATTGCAAACTTTTGAAATCAACGGAACAAGTGCGATGAAGGTCTCCGGCGTGGCTGTCCCTGCCAAGAGGAAATCATCCACTGATTCCGAAGCTGACGACATGGCGAGTCCTGGGCCGTCGGCAAAACCGCGTAAGCGCGTGCCCGCAGAAATCTGGGAGAAGAAGCGCCCAATCATTACCCGACTGTACCAAGAAGAGAGGAAATCATTGAAGGAGGTCATGGAAATCATGGAGCGTGACTACCATTTTGTCGCCACGCAAGTATAATGCTTCCCAACTTTCGCGCACTTCTCACTGACCAGCAACAGTGTCAAGATGTACAAGTCGAGGATATGGAAATGGGGTCTTGACAAGAAGCTCAAAGGTGACGAGGTGTTGGCCATCATGCTCCTCAAGCGGGACCGAGACGCTTTGAGACAACCGACAGAATTCAGGATACGCGGACAGCCCGTGGACCTGGAAAACATCAACCGGTACCTCAAGCGAAACCCGTCGTTGCTGGCCAAATTCAGAGCAGGGCAAACACCCAGCGTGCAGACCGCCCTCGAGGTGACTTGTCGAACGCCTTCACCGGCCCCAAGCCCGACCAGAGCCCTGGCACCGACGACAGAGCTGCAAAGTACGGAGCAGGTGCTGTGCTTGTTCCGAGACTACATTGACGGTTCCTTCTCGTCAGGAGCTTGGTGGTGCGAATACGATGTCGAATGCTCCAACAGTCGATTGGACCAAGGGGACCGAAGCAACGATTTGTTCGAGAGGGTCATTGCGAGCTTCGCTTTGGTGAATCGGTGCATGATAAGAGGAGACCAGATCGACATAAACCGCGTCCTCGGGCCGGCCTTCGAATCACTCAAGGAGATCGTGGCTGCCGAGAGCCCAGACTTCGTCGCCAGGACTGTTTGCCTGCTCTGGTACCTGGAAAGGCACCACAAGCACGACCTCCTCCGCCTCGTCCTCGACTACCTGGCTGGGTTGATTCCAATCGTGTTGGGGCCCCATCATATTCTTGCCCACATATGGCGCCGACTGGGTGCGACCGACTTTTCCGACTACTACGAGCTCTCCATGCGACTGTACGGATTGCTGCTACCCGAAATCGAGGAGCGTGTAGGGCCAGCCAATTATCTGACGCATCTGCTATACAGTGATTACCTCGATTGCATATTTGCCCGACAAGACCCGGAGGACTGTGAGACGATGCTAAGCCGCCACCGCGCCCGTGCCGAGGCATCAGGGCAACAGCATGCGTGGTTGAGCGACATGGCGCTCTCGCACGCGGGGTTGTTGGCGGCCTGCAAGGAAAACCAAGGCCGACTGGACGAGGCAGTCGAGGTGCTGACCTCGCACATGAATGCCTACAGCATGACAGACGAACAGGAAGCCGCCGTAAATCTCGAGCTCGGAGTCAAGTATTATCGGATGAGCAATACCTCGGCGGCGATTGCATCCTTCAAATCGGCGGCTCGAATCTCCTTGACTTCGGATGCAGATGAACGAATCTCGATGACGTCGTTGGCCAACTTGGAAAAGCTGCTCCGGGAGACAGGCAAGACAACCAAGGCCGACCGCGTACACCAATACCGCATGGAACGGCTTGCAGCTTTTGCAGAGAAGTCGGCATCGTTATCGAAGGGCTTCTGTGACGACTACGACGATGACAGCGACGTGACAGATGGAATAGAGGATTTGCCGCATTGGTTGTGGAAATCTGACGACGAGGAAGAAGACGCACCTGGCTGGCTTCAACTGCCTCCTTTCGGCTGGGCTGAAAAGGTGTCCCCTGCATCGTTTGTGGGGATTCCTAGTGGCTCATTGGAGTGGACAAACACATCTCAATCCGGGTCGCCCGCTATGCTCTCGACAGAGTATTCGCCGCGCCCAGAGGATCACATTATTGACCCAGATGTCGAGTACTTGTACGCACTTGACGGAGACATTCGGTAGTCGGTGATGGTTTTCACGGGAGCAGTAGACTTGACACCACCAGCCGCGCTGAGGTGGACGGCAGAGGCTAAATCAATCTGGAGATGCAGCAGTGACAAGGAGCCGACTACGTTAGTCATGTGCAAGCTCGCATGCGGCGTGCTCGCATGGTACGGCGAAGATGTTGCAGGTTCTGATGTTGGGGATGCTTCATGACGGCCGTCGCCGGTATGCTTTTCAGAACACCGGATGCCGTCTTCGCCACAACCGAACCGCCAAAGAAGCACGGCGGTGCCAATGGTACATTGGGAGCAGTTGGAAAAACCATTAGCCCATTGCCAGAACAACTGAATGATGAGGAAGCGCCAAACACTCCTGCAGGTTATCAACACCAACAGAGAGACTAGAAGCAGCGGACGAGGACGAGCGGGATCACCCAGCGAACGCAAGTTCTGAACATCACCTGCATGGGAAGATGGGGTATATCATACCGAAGATGTCATGATTCGAAATCGGTTCATGGTACCGGTACCAGCGTTCGCAAGATTGCGTGTTTAGCGGCATGGAAGCTGCCGTCACTACAAGAACGAACGAAAAAGGGAATCCCAGGGAACGGGAGGCACCCGGGACATGATGCAGGCGGACCGGCAGGAAGGATGCCGAGGAAAGAGGGAACCTGTGGATGTTACTGTCTGAGATGGGCTCAACGGAAGGCACAAGGGGAAGAAGCTGCTTCCGCACCCGGAGCCCCGTTCCGCCGGGAAGGACCGGAGTAAAGGGGCGCGAAGGGGGGAGGGGTTCTTGCCCCATTCCGTGTCTTGAGAAGGAACGAGCCAAAAGGAGGAGGCAAGCAAGGAAGGAAGTGGGGAAGGAAAAGGAAGGACGGAAAGAAGTATGGAAGAAGGAAGGAAGGAACGAAGGGAGAGAGGAGGTGGCGGTGTCGTGCCTTGAATAGAATGAGGCGAGGCCGCGATAGACCGCACTGCCGTGATGGCAAGCACAACCAACAACACCAACCAAACTAGAACGGCAATACATATTTAATACACGATGGTGCCTAGATCTCACACGCCACGTAAGACGTTCAGATACAGTCCAAGCCGACTGCTGGAATATGTCGGCATTCTCACTGAGGTTGCCTGGAGGGGATTTGAGGTTTGATGGAAGCCTGCCGAGAGGACCCCTCGAAGGGGCTTTGTCGCGAGGAAGAGAAGTTTAACCGATGGCCAATACGTACCTGGCGCCTAAGAGCCATCACCGCTTGCAGTCTGGCAAGGGAAAAGCCACACGCCCATTAGCAAAGATACTTTGACTCGGAGCAGAAAGAACTTTGGTGGGCGGGGCCGGAACTCCTGTTCGAGTTCGACCACTGCTGCTGCCTTGCACTGCAGTCATCCAATGCCCGCTCTTGCCATGCGTACAGACGACAAACGACGACGAAGCTTACGCGGAGCCATCAATCAACACCTCCCTATCTTTGTGCGGGCACACGAAATCACCTATTCCTAACCGACTTGGGTCGTCGATGATCCGTGGCCAGGCCGGCCGCCTCCGGACTTCGGTGCCCCATCAAGCAACGACCCCAGAGGCTCCGACCCATCGGCCTCGGCCTCGGCCCCCGTGCATCCTCATCACGTCCCGTGAGCCGATAACCGGCGACTGAAGGACTCGGGAGAAATATAGGGCCAAAGACGTCACTTGGCAAGAACGAGCCCCTGCCAGGTCTTTGCCTCAGACCTGCCGATCCTGATGACCACAGGAAGACGAAGGACGCGCTGCTACCGACGTCACCGTGCGTCGGTGCCATACAGGGAGATGCAGATTGACCCATCATCGACTTTGCGGTCTGACGGGCAAAATATTTCCCAAAACGTCTGCCTTGAATCGCGACATTGGCGGACCGGCCTTGGAGCCACACAAACGGAATGCACCAATGGGCCGCATCGCCGGGCCATCGTGGGGACTCGTAGCCAATCGACGCGGCCCCTGGCGAACGTGGAGCGAGGGGGGACTTGGGGACTGGCCGGCCGAGGAATCCAGATGTTGAGACCGACGACCGTTTGGCTGCCGTCACAAAACGGATGGCCTCTGCCGGGTCATTGACCGGCAAAAGATCGCCGGAACAGAGATAAGATCAACGTCAGATAGCATTGATCGATCAAACGCTTCATCACCTCCCCGCCGAGGCACCCCCCCCAGCGTCTACGGAGATCAGCTCGTGGGCCCGAAACCGGTCTCTTGGCCATGCAGTGACCTGACTCTCCCTGATCCGTCGTTTTGACCGTTAGAAGTCTAATCAAGGAAGCACTAACAACAACTAACGGCAACCGCTGGGCGTATGACTCGACAACGCCAGACGCTGCATCGTCACGCGAGGTGAGGGAGGCTGCCAAGCAGGTTCTCTCTTCATGCCGTTATTCTCACTGCACATGCATGTGGATGCATTGCAGTAGTTGCCCGAGTGAGTGAGAAGAGCAAGAACTCGCTCTTGAGCCCTGAGGGCTTCTTACGGTGCTCCAACCACCGTGGGCCTTTCGAGACAGGAGTCGACCAAGCGCGCCGGCGCACCGGCACACCGGCACCGCCGCGCTATCATTTCATGGGGCGCTGGGACGGGACCGGCTCGACCAACTAGGTGGATATTGGCAAGGAGATTAATTGTGATAAGCATACCCGATGCAGTATTGAGAGCGGTAGCGATGATGATGCTGTTGGAGTAGAAATCCTGGACAATTGGCTGAACTCAATTCCACGCCACATGGGCAGCGTGATTGGTCATTGTATACAAGGACTGGATCAGAGGAAGAATATGGGTTGCTAGGTGGGAAACCGTTGGGAATACCGTTGGCAGGCCTATCTATTCAATGGGCGGATGGATGCATTCACTTGGCATGGCGATGTCAGACGCCGGTAGCTGCAGTTGCATGCCGCGCGCGCGCTCATGGGCAGTATAACAAGCAGGCCAAAGTAGCGCAAGCGCGCAGCCAAACGGAGCGTCCGCGTCTCGGAGTACCAGCACAGTGTGTGCTGGGTGTGCATGCCTGGTTACTCTCTCGAGACCCATTCCACGGAAGATGGTCTCGTCCCGTCGCCTGGAGTGGCCCGCCGGCTCTGCCTGGCCCCAAAGAAGGCGGAAAAAGTTAGCACGAGGCCAGACCTTAGCAAAGCTGGGCCCCTCGGGGGGCAGGACGGGGTGGTAACAGGGAACATCAGCCCAGGGCTCAACCAGTCAGCCGGTGTAACATGGCAATAATGGAGATTTTATCAACGGGACGCTGTGGGACCGGTCATATCCACGCATCCCAAAGCGGCTTAACGACAGCAGCTCTGGACAAGGCCAATTTTAACTCGACCGTTCCGGGCCCCGACCCTCGACCGGCTGCCCCATAGGCTTGGGCTTTGATGGGTTGGCACGCTGAGCATGCCGGGCATCCTCGAGGTACAGAGGGGACGGCCACCCCACCATGCACTTGGCGATGGCTGCCACGGGCTGTAGCCCGTAGCCTCCCACCTGGCAGGGAGGAAGGAAGACAGGGCAATGCACTGTAACGTAATATCCGAGGGGGGCACGCACAACACTCGCCGGGGTGGGCGCCTGGAGGGGCTCGACGGAGGTGAGATTTGGGCAGCTCACCTGCACAGTCCATTTCGAGGAGCCCGAACATGTCACGAGTGCCTCCCTCGTTTCCCACGGCCAAGGCGAGTTTGGCGGGCAACCAGTCTGGGATGAGACATGATCTCTAGACTCTCGGGGTCGGTAGCGTTTCCCAATGGCCCGTCGTTTGACGGGCAAACGTGGAGTCGGGCGCGCTATGAGTAATGTCAATTGGGACGGGGCTAGCCACGGCTCCGTCGCTTCTTTCACAGAGTGAGTTTCAACTTATTACGCTCCCGCTTGCCCTCTTTGTCCAGGCCACGACGGTAGCGGCCTTGACGTGGTTGCCCGCTCCCTCTCGTTTGGCAAGGACGCCGTCGAGGTGTTGTTGTCCGCCCAGCTACTTTGGTTATGGCACTGGCATTGGCATTGGCATTGGTATCGGGCGGAAGGTATAGCGCGCATGGCATGACTGCATGCCTCTACCCAAGGTTGCAGAATGCCGTATCACCGTCAGGCAACCTTCTGGGTGTGCTGAGCGGCGCATCTGGGGGGCCAAGCGAGTTGATCCAGGCTCTCTCAAGCACCGCTTGGCCCGTTTCCGCGACTGACTGTGCAGCCCATTGTCACCCGTCACCGGGCGCTCTGACACCAGCCATTCCGTCCAAGGGCTGGCTGGCTCCGGAGCCCCCAGATCAGACAAGACAAGGCGCGTTCCACGAACCACATGGCCTAGAGGGAGAAAGAGAGAGGGATGAGAGATGAGAGATGAGAGATGAGATGGACCAATACAACGGACGGGCCAGCGTGAGCCGATGCGTTGTCTGGTTCGTCTGGGCTCGGGTCGGTTAGTCGAACCAAATGTTAAAAGCCCAAAGGGGGGGGGGGGAGAGGGCGACAGGCATACCGATGGGCAGTTGAGAAGGTGAGAAAGGTGAGTATAATTAGCCTCTCTCCTTTGTATTGTACGTACACGTTCGTTTGGTGTCCCTGCCCTACCCAGCCGGCCAGGTAACCCGGCTAGTACGTACATACACTAGTGCTCTCTGTATAGTATGCAGTAATTACGGATACTCCATACTTCTGATGGCAAGAGCTGATTCACCGTCCGTCCGGGTAAATGTGGAACCTCGCCGATTCTTTGTCGTTGTTCCCTCGCTCTCCCACACGCCCCCCCCTTACTATGTATGTACCGTACTCCTTTCACAGTTGTTGCTGGCTGCAAGATAAGGTGCGTACTCTCTTTCTCTTTCTCTCTTTGGGGGTGCAAGTGGACGATGATTGGGTTACGCTGGCAATCTGCCGTGGGGGGAGGGGATGTCTGTCTCGCGTATGTGCTCTTTACTTGCAGGGGAGCAAATCAAACAAAAAGAAAAGAAACGAAAACAGAGAGATGGATAGAGGGATAGATAGAGAGAGGGGGGGGGAGGGGGGATACCTAGATGGATAGAGGGAGGGAGGGGAGGGGTAAAGGGAAAGAGAGTTGAGCAAAAGAAATAACGGGAAATGGTTCAACAGAACAGAATGTGAAGGGCGTGTGACTGAGTGGGCGGGCGGGATCCGCAGTGGCATTTGACCCCGTTAGCAGTGCTTGCAGCTTACCCAGCTTACCCAGGCAGGTTACCTGCTCCATAGGTATGCCCATGGCGCGCCCTGTACATAGTATCCGCAGGAGGACGGACAGAGATAGTGACGGAGATGGAAGCAGAGGGCAGAGGCAGAGACAGAGACAGAGATATCATGCAGCCGTATGCAGACGACGACTGCACGCAGATAATTACTGCAGGCAGGGTCTCTGGCACAGCAAGGTTGCGTTCCTTGGCAGAGGTGCCATGTGAATCCATCCATCCATATACATACCTACAATCATGGCATACCTAGTGTAGGCAGGTAGGCAGGTATCCGTAAGTAAGCAGGTAGGTACTATTGATATTTGATATTAACCAAGCAAGGTACGGAAGTGTATGTAAAAGAAGGAAGGCCAAGGCTGGCCAGCCCAGCCCAGCCTTGGTTGGCCCCGGCAGCGCCAGGCCAAGGTTGTAAGGGTTTGGGACAAGGCGAGAGAGAGCGCCCTTGTGTCGGTCGTCGTGTCTTGGTGCTTGATTTCGTTGTCGTCTTCTTGTCCTTCCTTGCCTTGTCCTCGTCTCGGCTCATCGTCGTTGGCGTTGGCGTTGTCCTCGTCCTCGTTTCATCCTCGTCGTTGTTGTCCTCGGTGTCAAAGAAACCATGTTTGGAGACTTGCAGGCTAGTGAGCCAGAGAAGCAGCAGCAACAACAGAAGCAGCACACTAACCCGGTACTGCCATGGTCGGGGATGGTGCTGCAATGCTATAGCCGCCCACCTGAGGCATCAAAGACCCAACTGGATGTCTCTCTGCCCCCCTCCCCATGCGCACTAGCCCAAGCCGTGGCTCCGTTTCGAACGTCCACGGTCCGGCACTGCATTTCTTTGGCGCCTCCCACCCCCCGTCCCGTGATGGGACCTGTTCCCTCCTCCACCCCACACCTGGAGGGGGGCTTTTTTTTTTTTTTTTTTTCCCCTTCCTTCAGCCGTTCCTCCCTGACACTCACGGCGCTGAATGGATGGATGCCCTTTTTTTTCTTTCCCTTTCTCTCTGCTCTCTGTTCTAGCTCAGTGGCGCACGCACCGGGCACCTGGCCTCGCTTTACCTTGCTTGCCCTCTTACCCTACTCTGGACTACTCTCTACTCTACATCCTATTCTGTCCCCTGGCCCGGGTCTATCTTCTCCTCTCCATCACTCCCTGGCACCGCACCCTTTGACTTCTTTTTGTCTCCTTTCCCGCCAGACAGGGACAGGTACAGGCACAGGCACAGGCACCGGCGGCACCAGAACACCACAGACAGCCCGGCCGGCACACCTATGTAGCTCGGGGAGGCACAGCACAGCACAGCACAGCGCAACTGACTGACTGACTGACTGACTGGTACTTCTGCCACTGCCACACTGTCACTGCCACTGCCACTGGCATTGTCCCTTGGCACTTGGTTGCGCCTCCAACCCATTCGACGCTTGTCGGTTGATTGATCTCTTTCACTCCCCTTTGCTTCGCTTTGCTGCTGCTTCTGCCGCTCCTTTCTTACCACTGCTACCGTTACCGTTTTTTTAGCTGCTGCTGCACACGCTCAGCATAGCCCAAGCAAGCCTCCCCCATGTTCTCGTCATAGGCCCCCCTCTCCCCCGTGTTTCTTTTCCTTCCAGGCTGCTGCCTTCCTTTCTCTAATCAATCATCTCTATCCGTCCCTCACTCACTCACACACACTCTCTCCCTCTCCCGCTCCTTATCCCCATCCCCCCTCCCCTCCAACATTACCCGCGGCCACCCCTCCCCCCTAGGCTTTCTTTCTTCTTCTTCATCTTCTTCTTCCACCTTCCTCCTTTTCCCTTGCTTTTCTGTTGCGTCGTGAGAGGTCGAGTCAATCCGTCAGAGAGATAAAGGTTATTCAACCGCCAAGACTGCAACTGCATCAGAGAGGCTGGACCGTGTGAGTGCATCCCACCCCCTCGAACCCCCCACGGGTCCTATCTGCGCGCCCCGTATCCCTACCTCGAAGACCAAACGGAGAAAGAGAACGTTGCGACTGACCGTTGGCCCGGTCCGTGGGCGCCGTGTGTAGTCATCTCCCGTCCTACCGAATCGCAGACGGTCGCCACCCTCCCATTGATAACCTCGCGCTTCTCTGCCTCATCCCTCCCCGCGACTCCTCCTACGACACCCACCACCGACCGTCGCCCGTACCCACCACGTCCACGCGTTGCATATAATCATGTCAAACGGTCCACCCCAGTCCATGCCTCTACCGACCCGACTCCAGAACAAGGTTGATGGGACCTCCGACCCCGTCGCCTCAGACACAAACCTCCTCCATAATGCAGACTTCGCCAACGACGTCTCCTTCCCCTACGTCTCAAACCCTCAGATCCAGTTCCAAGCACACACAATAGCACCCTCGCCGCCATTGTCCGAGTCCTCCTTCCAACAGCTCGAGCGCCCTTCCACCCAGAAACCCGGCCTGAGCCCCCTCGCCTCCGCCAGCTCCCTCCGACTTCAGACGGCAGACCTGCACCCAGCCCTTCCCACACGCTCCGACGCCCACTCCACCGCCGCCTTCTCGACGCCGCGCCGTCCGAGTACCACCCTCTCGCACAAGACCTCATCCTCCAGCCTGAAGCCCGTAGCCCGAACCCCCAGTTTCAAGGCCGCCATCGGCAACACCCTGGGCCCCGCCTCGGCCACGAGCTCGTGCATGCCCAGCCCCATCCTGTCCGCCATGAGCGACGTCACCCCGCTGCCTTCACCGTTATTATCAGGAGACTCCCCCGGCCCGTGGAAGCGTCTTGGTGGGCGACCCTCGTCAAGAGACCACATGCACAACCCGACCCCGGATTCCGTCCTGGTCTCGGCCACCGGCGAGTCAATAGCCGCCGCCCTGGCCAACGCCTCGAAGCGCAAAGTCTACGCCGGCCTGGTGGCAGAAGGCGCCGAGGCGGCCGGCGCGAAACCCATGCCCAATGGCAAGCCGGATCATGCGCGGAACCGAAGCATCAGCGAATACATACCCGATCCGAACTACATCCCAAAACGACAAATCACCGTATCGGGCTCCCACGCCAAGCCCGCCGACGGCCCCGAGTCCGCCAACGACCACCACATGCGCCGGGAACTGAACCTCGCCGAGTCCCGGGGCCTGACGCCCGCGATTGCGCAGCCGCCGACACCGCCCCCGAGCGAATCCTCCAAGGACTCCACCGACACATCCACCAGCAAGCCGAAAACTGCGATCCCCGAATTTTTCGAAGCCTACGACCGCCGCGACCAGAAGAGGAGAAGATGGAGAGCGGTAAAAACCCTCGGCCAAGGGACCTTCAGCCGCGTCATGCTGGCAACCAGCCGGCTGGAGGACGACGACGTCTCATTACAAGCCGACAGCCTTGCGCCGATATCCGAAATGCCGTTGTCGTATAGGAAGACACTGGTCGCAGTCAAGGTTTGCGAGCATGGCCCACGAGGAGGGGCGAGCGAGGACCGGATCGAAATGTCCCTGAAGCGCGAGTTGGAAATCATGCAGAGCATAAGCCACCCCTCAATTGTTCAATTGAAGGCATGGAATATCGAGCCAAGCCGCGCCATCCTGGTGCTCAGCCACTGTCCCGGCGGCGACCTCTTCGACGTGGCCACGGGTCACCGCCAGCTCCTCAAGCCGACCCTGCTGAGGAGGATGTTTGCCGAGCTGGTCGGTGCCGTGAGGTATCTGCATGAGCGCAGGATTGTCCACAGGGACATCAAGCTTGAGAGTGGGTAACCCTGATCTGAAAAGAAAGAAGAAAAAAAAGGAGGAAAAAAACTTGCTAACAATCCACAGATGTGCTCGTCAACTTGACGGCACCCGAGCTAGCAGATTCCTCGATCGACTGGACGACCTATCCTCACTCGGTAATTACTCTGACCGATCTCGGTCTCTCCCGTCGCATCGCCGACGACGAGAAGCTCGAGACTCGCTGCGGCTCGGAAGACTACGCCGCACCCGAGGTTATTATGGGTCTGCCCTACGACGGCCGCGCGACCGACGCGTGGTCTCTGGGCGTCCTGCTCTATGCACTTCTCGAGGCCCGCCTGCCGTTCGACCCCTATCCCAACACGATGGACGGCCACCGCATGCGCAGCCGCACAAGTCACCGAATCGCCCGCGCGGAATGGCGCTGGATTGAATACGCCGGAGAGGACGGCGACCACGAGGGCGACGAAGCCAAGTTTAAAGAAAGCGGCCTGCTCGGCGCCATGGAGATTACCGAGGGTCTGCTGCAGCGCGCCAGGAGTAGATGGACACTAGAAAAGGTGGCGGAGAACGAATGGGTCAAGGGCGCGATCCAGGTCGAGGGCGGCCTGCGCTTCCGCGAAGAGGTGGAAGGCGTAGAGGTATGATGATACACAACTGGACAAAAATCACTCCGCGATACCCCTGGCAATGACGACGGGAACAGGGTTGGGACATGGTATGGTATGGAACGGAATGGACTGGCTGTACGAGTAGGAGGAACGGATGGGCGGGTGGGCATTTGCGACAAGCTGACATTCATACCACATGCTCTTCCGTATGTGAGGGGCAATGCTTATCTCTTTCCCTTGGTTTTTTTTTTTTACATATATATTTGTTACCTTGTTCAGCGCGAGCCTTTCGGACTCGCTAGTAGGGCTGGAGCATTTGCTTCAAAGTCCTCCAAGATGGACAAAAAGCCCCTACAGCAGCAGCATCAGCAGCAGCACTTTTTTTTTTTTTTTTTACAGCTTCTTTTACTTTTCTTTTTACGTTTTCTAGACTTCCAGCTCCAAGACCAAAAATCACTTAGAGAGTTGAAAGAATGTCTTTTTCTTGTTGAGTTGCTCTACATCTTTCTCCCCCTTCTTGTTTGGCTAGCGGCGGTGTTGATTATATCCGGCGGAGAAAGAAAAATCAGTTGGTTTTTTTATATTTTATTCTATATTCTTAGAAAAGAAAAACATGTATAGTTATCAGAAAGATACAAAAAAAGAGAATATCCCGGTTCACCGTGTTCTTTTGCTTCATCATTCCTTCCAAATAAAGCGGAGTTGGGAGGCGTTTGCCGCGTTCCAGACGCCGCCTGCCCTCCGCGCCTGTCCGTATCGCACAACATGGGACTTACAGCAATGTCCAACCCCCCCTCGATGACAAGAAAGGCAAGAGCCGAATTTACGAAAGTCGAAGCCGTGGAATCCCATTTCCTTTGTGTGTATGTGTGCGCGCGCGCACATGCGTGTGACATGTGCATGTGTTCTCCTTTGTGTGTTTTGTCCCTCTCCCGTGTGGTGGCGTCTGCTGCCGAGGCAGGGTGTATCTGAGATCCGGGACCGGCTGGGCCAGCCACAATCTGGCTGACAGGATTGATGATGCAGGAGGCTGACATGCGGGTAGGGGGGGGGGGGGGGGGGGGGTGTCTGTGGGCTGCCGGCCGGGTACCTGGCCGGGAAGGGGGGGAGAGGGGCTGAGAACGGTCCGTTTTTACGCCGTTTGGCCGATGCCACGCGTGGATGTGGGTGTGTCGTGGTCCCCTCCTTTGTTCCTCCCCTTCCCGCCTTTGTCGCTTCCTTCTCTTCTCTTTGTTGTCCTTTGTGTGTTTTGGATGGGGGGCCTGGTTTGGCCGGTGGGCGTTGAAGGGTGGCACGACGACGACAACGACGACGACGTGGGGGGTTCATTCGGTGATGACCGCGGGCCCCGCGGGTTGAATAGGTCTCTGTCTGTGGCTGAACGTCCGAAACGTCCCTTTGCCTTCGGGTCGGTTTACGGCGAGAGAGAGGGAGATGTGTATACAATACGGTACGTGTTTGCCGCCCTCCCCCTTGTCGGGGGTTTCGGCCCCCGGCCGGCCGGGATGGGAGAGAGATCCCGGAAATAGGTCCGGAGCGCGGAGTTTGCGGGGGGCGCGGGCGCCGGAGGAGTGGAGACCGAGCCCGGCGGGATTGATCCGAGGGGGGGAGGGGGGTGCGTTCGGGACGTCAACAAAACTTGCGCGATCGGAGCTTTGCCTGGTGTGACCACTTTGCTATTCTTGATCCACCATAGTCGTAATTGATCGTAATTACGGGTCCCGGGTCCGTTATTCTTTCCTTCTCTTTCCTTTCCGTGTTCCTAGATAGGCATGTGTGCTCTCGAGGCTGTTATTCAAAAACCTGAGCTCATCTCGGCGCGCTGCTCGGACACCGACGGCGGCTTCATTAGCGCGCTGCCAAACCAGGACCTCCGGCGCACCGCGCTCTGAAAACTGCAGATAAGTGCACCTCTTGGTGACTTTCAAAGAACCTCCCCCCCCCTCTCCGCCCGCCCACCACCACACTACAAGAATGCTGCGCCGGTCCCCGGCCAGAGGACGTCGAACGCCGCCGCCCCGTCCAGGGAAACGCCGCCGCCCATGCCGCCGAGATGGGCGGGGTCCGAGAAGTCCACGTCCGCCGGGCCGATGAACTGGCCCAGGTCGTCCAGGTCGCGCCACGAGAAGCCCCTGCAGCCGAGGCCCGGCTGCTGAGGGATAAACACGGCGTCCGGGACGCCCGCGGGCGCCTGTACGCGGCCCACGGCGCCGAAATCCGGGTGTCCCGCTTGCGCCCCGCCGCCGGGGACCGCCGCGCCCGGGTCGTTCGCGTCCGCCGTGCATGGCGCGGCTCCGGCAGCAGAGTACGGGGCGGGACCTGGCCGCGCTTCTTCTCCGTCGGCAACGGCGCCGACGCCGACGGCGCGGCCCGTGGGCTCTGCGGCCGTGGCTGCCGCGGTGGGGTGCCGGGGCGGGGCGTCTTGCGCCTCCCTGCCGGTCTTGCTGCGCCAGAGGAGGGCGAGGAGGCGGGCGTAGCGCTGGCCGAGGCTGTGCGCGCTCGGCGAGGACCGCTGGAGGCGTTCGATTGTGACGTTGATGGAGCGGCGGACGCTGTCGGACGCCTCGCTGCCCAAGGCGCCGGCGTGTCGGGCCTATTGACACAGAGCACGGTTTTAGAATTGTGACGTGTTGTCCTTCTTGAGGAATACGGTGAGGAAGGTAATATTAAACAAACCCCGACGACAAGCATTAACAGGATTTGGGGGGAGGGGCAGGGCGTGGGAGGGGGGGCAGGGCGTGGTTAACCAGCAGAACGTGCCGCCCTTCTCACCTTGAACAGAAACACCGCGGCGTAGATCACGTAGAGGTAGTACTTCAGCGGCATGTACCGCAGCCCCGTGGCCGGGTCGACGGAGGTGTTGAGGATGTCGAGGAGGGAGTTCGCCGCGTCCATGGACTCGTAGATGAAGCGGGCGTCGGGCGTGCTGGCGAGGTCCGCGAAGAGGCTGCCGCTGATTGTCGCCGTCTGCCTTGCGGACGGATGGGGGCCCGGGGCCGAAGCGCCGCCGTGGGCCTGTTGCCGCGACGGCGGGCTCTGTTGGCGCTGTTGGCTTGGCTGCTGGCTTTGCTGCTGCTGCTGCTGCTGCTGCTGCTGCTGCTGGCGCGCGCGGGTGATGGCGCGGTTGATGGTTGCCTGGAAGGCGAAGGCGTTGATGTAGAGGCGCAGGAACTCGTATGAGAGGTTCAGGGCGGCTTTTATCGTCGGGGTGACTGGCAGACATGGGCCGGTTTAGCCGAGAATCGAGACCGGAGCGGGCAGCCATGGAGAGGGCCGGGCACACTTACAGTTGAGGCTTCCCCAGACGATTTTCCATTTCCGGAGGACCGCGAACGAGTCGTCCTGCGAGACGTCAGTATACATGTATCACTCACTGCCAAGAGGGTGGTGCGCGCCGGCACGTGCTGGACGCAGACGGCGTGGCCGGGGCCGCCCGTCCGGTCCGACTTACGATGTATCTGACATACTCCCCGCCCAGGTAAAGCTGCGCCCGGTGGCTCGACGACGAATACAGTATGTCGTGGGCGTTGCTGAAGAGCTGGATCAGCTCGAGCTGCGCCTGGAACAGCTGCCCGAGGTTGTCGGGCCCGGCCTCCTGGACCCGCAAGGACGGGAAGTCGGCGGAGCGGGGGATGGTCGATGGGCCCGGCCCTCGGGACCAGAAGCCCTTCCCCACGCGGATGGATACCTCGCGGTCGCTCATGTAACAGGCTACGAACCCCGGGGACACAGCGTCAACAAAACGCAGGAGAAGGAACAAGAAAAAGGAAAAAGAGGAGGAGGTATAGGGGGGGGGTTGAAAGAAAGAGAGGGGGAGGCCCTCGCGGCAAACACGAGGGGCGACGAAGCGAGAATCTTACCGGCCCAGACCAGCCGCTTCCTCCGGAACGTCTCGGACGAAGGGCTCGTCTTGTCCTGCAGCAGGCCCGTCTGCTCCAGGCCCTGCAGGTAGCCCAGGCGGATCGCGACGCCGATCTGCATCCACGCGCCCTCGTCCTCCTCCCCGCGCCCTATCGCCTGCCTCTCCTGCAGACGCTGCGGCGCCCACTGCGCGAGGATCAGCAGCGCCTCGACGGCGCCGACGGTCGTCGAGCCCTTGTAGATGAGCCTCGAGATCAGGACCTCCATGTGCCGCGAGCAGGCCTCGTGCACGCGGGACAGGGAGGGCTCGTCCTTGGACACCACCGTGAAGATCGCGGTGAGGAGGTGGGGCTCGGAGTCGCACAGCAGGGGTACGGAGGCCGGCGTGTGGGAGAGGATGCACTTGTCTGCTACGGGGAAGAAGGGGTGGTAGTTCTCGATATACCTAGCGACAGTGTCAGGTTGAGATGCGTTCGAGGTCCGTGACGGGGGGTATAGCGAGGGGAGAAAGACGTCTTACGAAGAAAGCAGATGAGAAGCGACCGAAAGAGTCAGCACTCCATCCGAGATTGGAGGATAATGGGTTGGCGCATTGGTGGAAGATTGGTGCGGTCCTTTCGCAGGGCTGCACGTATCATGGCCGGTGCCGTCGCCGCCGGACCGGTCTCTGTCCCTTACACGATGCCCCTCCCCGTCGAGGTCGGCAACCTGGGCCAGGAGGTTGAGAGCATCGGACGGGTTCAGCAGATCGCTGGACGTGATATGGCCCTCGATATCCCCGGAGCTCTTGAGAGATCCGCCGCCGGGGCTGTTCGGCGGCGAGCCTGACCCGGGCCAGCTTGCCGGGCGGCCTTGCGGGCTGTCGTCTTCCGCGGAGCACGGCCATGGCTCCTCATTCCGCTGCCGAGATCCCGGGCTCATGGAGTGCCACGGGCGCTTCTCTTCAAGGAGGACTGTGGATGAGCTGCCGGTATTGCCGGCGGGTACCGAGTCATATGCCGCCGTTGTTGCGTCCGGGTGCTGGGAGAAGGTGTCACTGTTAGCCGGGGGTGTATGCGGACACTGGCGAGGCCGCCTGCCGCCTCGTCTCGAAGTTGCCAGAACGCAATCCTTGTGTTCCCGGACGCAGCGGCGGCAAGGCGGGATGCCCGGGTTTGCTCCATAGTCGCTTTCAGCAACTGTTAGTCAACCAAGCTGGTCTCGGCACGCATTTGCATGAGCTCCCCACCCCCCTTCACCACCACTCACCAGCCTCCTCTCATATCATCACCGTGTAAGGTGCAGGAACTCATGTGAGGGGTTTCGGCAAAGAGCTCACAGGTCACACCTGGTCTTCCTGAGCCGGCAGGAGACGCAGGCCCGCGATACCCGCCTCTCCTTCCCATTTGCCGCCACCGCGTGGGGCGGTCGTTGGTGCGGCGGGTTGACCATTGTCGTTGAAGCCTGGCGGCTATCTTCCACAGACATTGCCGGCGACTCGGGATGTTCAGTCTCAGGCTTTCGATGTGGGCGAATACCCCGGGTCAGAGGCGGCGGCGGAGACGATGGGGATGATGGTTGAACTGTGTGGATACAGGGCATCAGAGTGTTAGAGATGGAGTATGGAGAAAGGAGGGGTGAATGGCTTCGGCAATCCACTCCCTGCGCTGGCAATGTCTTTTCGGCGATAGAACGGTGTTTTATGTTTTCTTCTCCGGTGCCCTTTACCGGCCTAAAATGAGGTGCGTGACGCACTCCTTGCAGTGGAAGGTTTGACCACTCCCTGTATGCGAACCCCTAAAGACTTCCAAAACAAACTATCATAGTTACGACCGATCGAGAGCCAGTAGGTTCCCGCCTCCCAATCGGCGTTTGGACCAAACGACGATCCAGACCCTGCGTCCCATAAGGTTCCGTTGAAACTTTTCTGACGAATCGCGTGTAAAAGCTGCTCGTCATCTCACAGCGGGACAGGGAAACAAAAAGATGCCTGTCACCATCTCTACGGCAATGGTGTTGCCCAACGATTCGGGCAAATGGCGGTTTCAACCCTTGCGAGAATTATTTCAAACCACCGCCGAGCACAAGCTCCTGGCCTGTCATGTACCCCGTTTTCACGAACCTAGGTGCGTTGTCAGTGAACCGAGGCTCTCTTTAACTGGGAGTCGAAGTCTTACATCGTGACAACGTTGGCCACCTCTTCAGGCGCACCGAGGCGGTGGACAGGGACGCTTGCGGCAATTGCCAACCCGGGGTCTGTGGCTCTGAGATCCTCGAGGTCGTCTTTGCTGTCCCAGGTGCTAAAGTTGCGTCTGTCAGCCGCTGTCCGTATTTGCCGCGACGGAGGCTCTTACGTTGATTTGGGTGTGGCAATCATGCCGGTTGCTCCGATCATTGCGGGCAAGACCTAAGAGATTGGCAAATTGGTTACGACTCAATCCCGAGAGGGTTCAAACTCGGCACTTCATGGGGGGACCTACAATATTCACAGTAACACCCTCTGGGGCTAAAAACGTTGCCAGATTGAGGCCCATCGAGCTATGTGAAAGCGTTAGTATACCGTTGCAAGCTGTCACTGGCTCGCACGCTTCGCAAATCAACCTCTCCACCGTGTAGTCAAAGCAAAGCCGGGATCCGACTCCAACTCACCAGAGTGCGCCCTTTGTAGCAGCGTAATGACACCCGTTGATACCGCCGCCCCGGCTCGCGATGCTGCCAACAAGCACAACACGCCCCCACCCCTGAGCCCGCATGCCAGGGAGACAAGCCTTGGTGACGACAAACTGGCTGCGCGAGTTGACCTCCATCATCTCATCCCAGTCGTCCTCGCCAATGTCCGCGGGGTCGCGGATGCGGCGTCCGAGGCCGGCGTTGGCGACGAGCACCGATATGGCCTTGTGCTTCTGCGCGATCTCGCCATTTGCGAATACGCTCGGCACCAGGTTCCGCGTTGATTCTCTGGACGCCAGGTCGGCCTGGAACGCGAGGAAGAGCTGCGAGGGATACCGACTCCGCAACTCCTGTGCCAACGCTTCGGCCTTTCCCTGCGGAGGACGACAGGCGATGTCAGTTTCAAGCTTCACTTTCAGGTGGCGGGATATATTGCTTGGTCCTCTCGTACTTGGCTGGATGAATAGTGCAACGCGACATCGCAGCCCTCGGCGGCCAGAGCGTGTGCGCAGGCGGACCCTATGCCACCGCTGCTCGACGGCAAAGTTTCTGGTTAGTAGGGAACCAGCCGCAATCTTGTCTAGTTCGTTACTCACCTTGCCCCTGTAACCAGAGCCAGGCGCCCCTGGGTGCTGTTGTCTGTGCTTCTGATGCTGTATTGGACCATTTTGAGAACCCCTGTAGAACCCAGCGACTTGCACACGGTTTGATATAGCACGGGCTTCGTGTTGACGGGTTTGGGCTCGTGCTCGTGCTGTACTAGGGTATTTAAGCCAAACTTTTGCCGGTTTACATGAATGCGCTCTCGAGACGATGGTACACGCGGGAATGAGGGGTTGGAGGAGACCGGGCATCCAACGCCGAATAGCCGAGAATGCAATTGCCGCCGCTATCGGTGACAGTAAAATGGAGCATGAATCGTAACATGCACCTGCGTCACTTGTTGCTAATGCCTACGCCGCTTTATGTCCCACGGGGTGTTGCCCGTGAGGCAAACCAGCTGGGAGCAGATACCTGCACCCGGGATCTAACCATTGAACATGGCGGCGACTGTGACTGGGGCACCCAATGCATGATCGGAAGGCGACGATATTACACTCTAAAAGCCATTAGCCGGCGCGTCTTGCTTAGCATAACCTCTGCCGCTGCTTGCATCGGGAACTGATCGTCGCGTGCGCGGTTTGACATCTGAATTGCCGTTTGCTGGATCAAAAACCTAAATTCAATTGCCTCGAGGTATCTGAAAAAGCTCACTCCAGGATTGAAACCCCAACCCCAAACCCCGCAGAAAACCCATGTGGATTCCCGGGGAAGTGGCTCTAACGTCAATCGTGATGTTCCGTGGGCATCGCGTGGTATCAACTTATTGATTTACTGTGCTCTTGCCGCCATTATAACCGTTTCCTATGCCGCTCGGATTATTGTGATTGCCGTTGGATCATTAGCAACATCTTCTGTGATCAGCTTCTCTTCTGCAATTGCTTCTTGAGTATCACGTCTGAGAGGTCTGTTAACGCCCCAAAATGGGAGAACTTTGCGGTCGGCGGCTTGTCCTCGCTGTCAGCGTTTTGACATCGCTGGGGTTTATGTTGATCGGCTATGACAATGGACTTATGGGAGGATTAGGTACAGCTTCCCACTCTCTATACGTTGAGCTTCGTATTAACTCGATTTGTCAGTGACGGCCCCGGCGTTTAACTCAACGTTCGACTCGCCTGATCCAACAATGATAGGTGTTATCGTCGCCATTTACGAAGGTGTGCCGGCATTGTGGTTGTATTGAGACTCAATGGAGCTGACATTACCTTCACCAGTTGGCTGCTTCTTCGGGTGTGTGGCGACAGCGATATTTGGCGAGATGCTAGGCCGCCGAAGGAGCATCGGAGTTGGCTGTTCGATCATGGTCATTGGAGCCATCGTGCAAGCCTCCTCGTATGGTCGCATCCAGCTCATTATTGGACGGATTGTATCGGGCATCGGCATGGGTGTAGTCAACTCGACAGTGCCTGTGTTGCAAGCTGAGTTCAGTCCCAAATCAAGCCGTGGCATTTGTGCGTTATCACCATTGTATTCATTCACTTACAACCCCTTTATTCCCAAAATTTGGCTACCAATCCGCAACTCTATCAACAGCTACGAATTCTTGCGTAGGACAATATTAACTACCAACGCCCAGACGTCTGCGCGCAGCTTTCCACCTTGAACTTCGGCATCTTCCTCATCTACTGGATCGACTACGCCTTCTCGACACATACAGAAAGCTATGCCTGGAGGGTACCGGTAGCCCTGCAGTGCCTGTGTCTCCTGCCAATGTTTATCATTCTGCAGATAATTCCAGAGACTCCGCGATGGCTGGCGGCCCACGATCGCCCAGAAGAGTGCCTTGTTGTTTTACAGCGCCTCAAAAGTGACGAGGAAGACGAAGAGTCTATCAATATCCTGTACAATTCCATTTTGCAGGCAGTATCCTACGAAACATCGGTGAGCGCAAGGTCGTGGAGGGACCTTTTCGCGCAAGATGAGATCAAGAGCCAGAAAAGATTCCTCATTGCGTGCGCTATTCAGGGCTTTCAGCAGCTAGGAGGAATCAATGCCATCATTTGTAAGTTGCACGCCCCTCTGGAGAGAGGTTTCGACACGGCTTGATGATGCTGACGAGTTGCTGCAAACAGACTACAGCAGTACGCTTTTCGAAAAAAGCATTGGGTTTGACAGCCACATGTCCAGCCTCATGGCTGGCTTCCTGCAGACGTGGTTCTTCGTTGCGTCGTTCATCCCGTGGCTCTTGATAGATCGCGTGGGCAGACGGCCATTGGTTTGTCCTCCCTTTGCACCAGGCTCCAGTAGTAACGAAACGTTTTGTTGGAACTAGCATTTCGCTAACGAGCGGCTCGGTAGCTTCTGTCCATGATCAGCGTGATGGCGGCCGTCATGGCAGTCCAGGCAGCTCTCATCTACCAGGTTCAGAACGCCACGGCGATTGCCCATGCAGCTGGAATCGGCGCCGCCGTGATGCTGTTTGTTTTTCAGGGAGCCTTCACCATCGGTTTCCAGGCGACTGTCTGGGTCTACCCGTAAGATCATAGTCATCCTGCTGATTGGTAGTTCGCACTGCTAACATTCTCGTCTGCAAAGCTCTGAAATACTGCCTGTCCGGATCCGCCAGCTAGGCTCGTCTGTTTCCAGTGCAGTCAACTGGCTGTTCAACTACGTAGGCTACACCGTATACTTCTCAAATCTTTAATCCTAACTCGCAGCAGATGGTGGTGCAAATAACGCCGATTTCGATTTCAAGTATCGGGTGGCGCACGTACATCATCTTCGCCGTCTTGAATGCCACTTGGGTACCCATTATCTACATCTTTTTCCCCGAGACCAAGGGCTTGGAGTTGGAGGATATTGACCGTCTCTTTTCTGGAAATGCGTTTGTGGACACGAACCTTGGTTTGGATCAAAAGCATGAAGTGTGGGACATTGAGGAAATGAGAGGATAATTATGGGTGCTTGGGGACTGAAAAGAACGAAAGTCAGTTGTAGCTGAGTTATCAAGCGCAAAAAAGCTTGAGAGCAGACAAATGCATGGTACCATAACAAAACAACATCCCGAACGCCGTCTTAACTGTACAATTGCGACCCGAAAATATTCCAGTCTCGAATACACAAGTTAGTGGTATTTGGGACACCGTAGTCGGGGCTTTCTCCTTCGTCATGCCGGATTCATGCTTGCATGAACACAACCCAAGATAGCTGACTCTGAAAAGGCATATATTTGGTCGATTCATCAAGATAAAGCGGTGCTGTAAGCTGCGGAGGTCCTATTCAACTGAATGGGCGCCACAACAACAATTTGGACCTTATTAAAGTATTTCCATGCCTGCTTCTATTTCTCTACACGTCGTAGATATTTATTGAAAGCTCTGAATGCTGTACATAAACTACTTGCATCGTCGTAATGTGACCTTGCACGTGAGACACCCGAGTTTCGAGTCAGTTGGCGTCACACAGACCCATAAACCTTATTCTGTAGCAGGAACAGGTGACTCGTGCCCTGTAACCGAGCGGGATGAGACACAAAAGCCCAGATGCTCGTGAGCTTCATCTTCGGCCACCATCATTGTAGTTTTAGTCTTTACCGTCGATTGCAATTGCATAACGGTCGATTTCTAGAGCAACCTTCTTTGTCCGACTTCCGACGTGGGCTCAATCATTCTCATAACATCTATTTGCCGCAATGGTAAACGTCGAAGCTTTCGTCGCCCATGACGAGCGGGTAAAGACGCTTTTTGGCCCCTCACCTAGACTTGAATTGCTGCACGAAAACCAGGACTACCCTTTCGCTCATGAGGCGGGTGTCTTCGTCGAGCGCAATAACACGCTTTTCATCACCAGCAATCAATATATCGATCACAGCGATGGTAGCCGCAAAATACAGATGAGCCGCATCACGCTTCCCTCCGATGGGAGCACCAATGTGAAATGCGAGGATATCCATCCCGATAATGTGCCTATGGCCAACGGCGGTGTCAATTACCTTGACGGCATCATCTTCTGTGCTCAAGGAACACTGGAAAAGAAAGGCGGAATCGTATTTATGGAAGCGGAGCCGCCATATCAGACGCGTATGATGGTTAGCTCTTTCCATGGCCGGGATTTCAACTCTGTCAACGATGTTGTGGGCCATAGCGACGGCTCAATCTGGTTCACCGACCCGATCTATGGATTTGAACAGGGCATTCGACCTCGACCTCAGCTTCCCAATCAGGTGTATAGATACGACCCCATACACGGTTCCATCAGAGCAATGGCGGACGGATTCGGTAGGCCCAACGGTATTTGCTTCAGTCCAGATGAGAAAACAGTCTATATAACCGACACGGATTGGATTCACGGCGATGGCTCTACTGATCTTACACGAGCTTCAACTATGCAAGTGCTCACCTCTTCTTTCCTCCCCGAATCCCTGCCAGATTTCGGCGTGTAGCCGTGAGCATTGAACTGATTAGATGAACAATAGTTATGCATTTGATGTAGTATCTTACTCCGGAGAACCTTTTCTCACAAACAGACGTCTTTTTGCAATGGCTGACACTGGAATCCCGGACGGAATCAAGTGCGACGTCCACGGAAACGTGTATAGTGGCTGCGGCGATGGGATCAACATCTGGTCGGCCGGTGGTGTTCTGTTAGGGAAAATCCTAGTCCAGGGCGGTGCCGCAAACTTTTGCTTTGGACGTAATGGAGAGGTCTTCATCTTGAACGAAAACCGACTTTGGAGAGCAAAGCTGGCAGATAAAACGAAGGGAGCATTGCTTTGTATCTAAATCCCTGCCTGAAGAGTGGAATGACAGGCGGAAAGCCATGGATCCTTACTTCTCACAGCTTTTTTGCGAGTCTATTTCGACGAAAATTAGAGCATTGGCTATTTCGCTGTTGTGGCCTTTGCAGTAGAGGTATATTAACACTGAATGCTACAGCAGAGAGGGAGTTGCCAATGACAGTCTTCCATAATCCGCATCATTTAAGAAATGGCAACAAACGCATAAGTGTTGAACGACGGTCCGCTCAAGAGAGAATAACACTGTTGGCGTCGGTTGTGCCTATCGTGAGTCCCTTTGTCAAAAATGAGTACTGAGAGATTCTTCTTGGACAGTCTCGTGCCTATGATATGCCAGAATGGCATACCTGTATCCACAGATGCTACGGTAAGTTTACATGGAGCATTTAACTACTATCAAGTACCAATACAAACTTATGAAACTAACGACTATCGCGTTGTCATGAAGTATATGAGCCGGAAAAGCCCTATTGGCTCTAGTGAACCCTGAAACCAATTAGCCTATCCTCCATGCTGGTAGAGCATCGTTGCTGCAGGGAAAACGGTTATCTTTTACAGGCTGAATGGATAAGATTTTCATCTCACGCGGACATGCCACGGCGGACGGTCGACTGTACAGGTGAGAGACAACACTTTCCAAAACTCCAGACAGAACTCGCTTGCCACAGTTTCCGTAACGCACAATACCGCTACAACATCATCCGAAGATTTCCATCAACTACAAGACCAATGATGACCAAAGTAAAACGTGGAAACTTTTTGTATCCATGCGTTGGCAAATGTAATAGCCATAGTACTTCTCTTAAGCAAAGTTTAGCTTGTATCTCTCATTGCAACCTGCTTCTAGATCTTCCAGATAGGAAAGCTGAAGTCCACACAGACATCCCATCTACTACTCTCAGCTCAGACTTGAATTTTATTAAACAAAGGAGTGACATTTATCAACGGACATAGTGCCATCGGTCAATATATAGATGTTCGCAGTAACCGGCCATAGTTCAACAGCTTCGGCTCATAAAAGCCAGTAGACTTACGGAAATATAGTCACCAAGCAACACTTTACTCACGCCACTAACAGTATACTCAGTCACCAGCCAGACCCATCATTTACAACTGCTAGAGATTATCAGCTCCTCCAACATCAATAAAATAAATGCCACTAATTCAATTACATCCCCAGCCCAATCATAAGAGCCAGAAGTAAACCAATATAAACTTTCAGTCTGCTGAGAATCGTCCAGTCTGACCTCAGGACCACCGTAGAATATCTCGCTTGTCTTTACTCCCCTGTATTAAAGCCCCCAAATTGTGGCGAGGCGAGACCCAACTCCGGTCAAACACGATCCAAACATTGTGTCATGAAACCATACATGCCGAAAATGAGGCTTATCGGCAATGTAGTGCACAACTCGAAGGATTTGAGCGGACACCAATAAGGATGCGGGCATTGGGCCGAGTGAGACTGTTAACCATTCTGTCGTGGGTCCAACGGCTGCGGCGGCTCACGAGTCAGGTCGGGATCCAGTTTACACTAATTCCACTATTTGATGGATCCTTTCTGTTCCCTACGTCATTGGATGACATCATGCCGTCGCAGAGCATGTTCGCCGAAGGTTTCGGTCTATTTTCCGGCCGCTAGTTGGCCGCTCGAGAAAACCAGCGGGGCCGCAAAATGGTCCGCCCCTCGATACTCAACCCCTCCATGTGGGCGCTATCAGCAAGAAGCGCAGACAGAAATGCCATCTCAAATCCTCACATTGTAGGTACAGTTAGATCTTGAGGCAAGGAAAAGTTGCTCAATGGCGTCTGTGAATCTGTGCAATCTCTGGAAACCCGGGTAGCCGTCTTTACGCTGCTACCGACGTCGTATAGCTGGAATGAATCTCAAAGTTAATTCGCAGGCGCTCGATAAGGGAATGCAATGCCGCTTTCCTGAAACCTGCCTGCGCTCTTTTTTTGGAATCCACTTGCCCCTCCATCCATGATCCGTCCAGGGACCGCGTCGTTCCTGAATGATTTCCACCCCACCTTTCACAGATTCGCCGATCATTGAAAATCTGTCACCAACGCTGATGAGTTTCCTCTTTTCCCCTCCTCATTCCATTTTCCCCCTGTCAGATCTCATCACTCCAACAATCAAACCGTCAAGATGCCTCAAGTAAGTATGCTTCCGCGGTAGTCACGGAGCTCTTGTCATCATGTGGCTGTCATTCTAATCTATCCAACTACAGATCAAGTGCCTCCTTTTTGACTGCGACAACACGCTCGTTCTCTCCGAGAACGCAGCCTTCGAGGCCTGCGCGCAGCTTGCCAACCAGATCCTCGAGAAGTTCGGCTACGAGAAGCGCTATGGCGGCACCGAGCTGATGCACCAGTTCGTTGGCCAGAACTTCCGCAGCATGATGACCGGCCTCTGCCAAAGACACGGCTTCACCATCCCCGACGACGAGTTCGAGCAATGGATCTCCAAGGAGCTCGACACCACCATCGCCAACCTGCGTGCCAAGGCCGAGCCTTGCGAGAACGTCATTGAAGTTCTTGCGAAGCTGCAGAAGGACAAGAAGTACCACATGGCCATCGTCTCTTCCTCCGCCATGGCCCGCGTTGTCGCTTCCATTGAGAAGACAAACATGGACCAGTACTTTGGCAAGCCCGACGAGGGCATCTTCTCTGCTGCCAACAGCATTGACCCCCCCATCTCCAAGCCGGACCCCACGATCTACCTCCACGCCTGCAAGAAGCTGGGCTTCAAGCCCAGCGAGTGCATCGCCATTGAGGACAGCAGAAGCGGTGCCACCGCTGCGAAGAACGCCGGCATTCCCCTGCTCGGCTACGTCGGCCCCTACTACGAGGAAGGCGAGGAGAAGTTGAACTCCATGGTGAAGCTTTTCAGCGAGGAGCTTGGCGCTTTTGATGTTATGCACAACTGGAAGGACTTTGAGAGCATCTTGGCCAAGTACGAGAGCTCATAGATACCCACAATCCCGCTAGAACCGATATGAGTCATGTGGGCAATTCATGATAGATGTTTACGTTTGGTATTTTAGAAATAGAGAATTGGAGCTTGGGAAAATAGAAGACAAATAGAAAGAAGCGAAATGTCGCGCGGCTGCCGACTTTTCATTCACGATACCTCCCTAAGATGTCTTTATACCTTCTGTACGCTGTGGAAGGCTGCAAAAATGTGTTGACAGCTGGAATGATTTGAAACAGGTGTGTCGAATGACGATTTCACAGTTCCAACACAATAATTGAGCCAACAGTGGTGTCATTAGATCTAAAGAGGCTTCAAAGGCCTTCCTTCCCTCTTGCCACAGCAAGATAAAGCTTCAAACCATGCCTTTTATGCATGTTGTGGTGTTGCATTTCGGAGGCCCCATGTTTGTGTAGGTGGTTGGTAACAACAGCTATAAAAAGGATAAAAGACTGGGCCCCAAAAACCGAGCGTACTAGAGATGGGCCTGGTCCAGCCTACGTAAACAGTTTCGAGAAGATACGGCTCAAGCCGCTTGTATTGTGCCAGGAAAACTAGTGAAAGAGTGTCTCGGACATGATGAACTCTCCGTCGTCTCACTTGATGGGTTATGCCAAGCGACCGTCGTAGTCAAACAGGCGGTAACGGTTACGACGTGCGTCAGCGTCATGATGTGCTCCAGCTCGGTTTTTGGCGTACCAAAGGAAGCAGTATTTAAACTCGCTGTGGTTATGCCGCCTCCGCCGCTTGAATATTCACTGCAGCAACTGTGACTGGAAGTAGGCACCGCGTTGGCTTGTTCGCGAGCATAAGAGTTGGCCACGCTGGCCTCGTTCAACGACAGTCCCCCGTATACGGCGGACACGACGCCCACCATCAAAGACAGCAAGGCAAGCAGCAGCGCCAAAGCAGCAACCCAGAAGACAGCCCATTCTCGCCAGCGCCGCCTGTCACGCCACCACTGTGATACTGTGCGCGGGGAAGAGTCTGTAAACTCCTTCTCGAGGGCTAATAGCCGTGGGCGCCAGTAGTGATAGTCACGCACATGTCTGGAACCTCCTGTTAGACATGCTGCGCGAGGGTCAATGCCGGTGAGGATCCGAGACGGGAGGCTACGGTTCATTTTGGCGCTATATTGATGAAACCAGTCTTGAACGTCTTGCTCTTGTACAGGCAGTAACAATGCCAACGTTTTCAACGTCTCGTCTAGCAAGGCCGGGGCGTCGAATATAGGGCTTTGTTTTTTGAGTCAGTAAGGTCTACTCGATCCAATATAGTGGCAACACTATAGACATTATTCAGTGTGGAGTAGTTGGGCATACGAACTTTAACCCGTGTACAGCGATTCCCCGCATACGTTTGAGCGCATAAGCGTGGAAGAATATGAACACCGTAATCCGGAACTTCCTGCCCCTGTACTTTTGCACTGTTAAGTGCTCGAGAATGTTGTCTGTCGGCTGGATGACGAAGTCCCCGAGAATGTGGATGTCACGGAGGTTGAACATGCTGGAGAACACACGGTCCGGGTGCGGCTGTTGAGTATCGATGTCGTTTGAATGTGGAAACACTCCGGCGAGCGCAGAAAAAAGCTGCTTCTCCGGTCTCCAATCGAAGACCAGCTCGCCCGCTGAACCACTCTCTCCACCTTTGTTGAACCGGCACAGTAACCAGATCTCAACGGCAAAGTCTATCGAGTTGTATACTTTTCGGTCCTAGATGTAGTAGTTAGTCAGTCTGATATAGAGTTGGGGTAACATGCTGTACGTAGCGACTGAGTTTCGGTACAGAATTAGCTATGTGGTGGAAAGAGAATGACCTACAGACGGTTGGAAAGCTGCCAGATGAGGGAACCAATTATTGTAAAGAATACGAGCACGGCGATTCAAGTTTACACGGGAATCATGTAGTCTTTCTTTTAGTTCTTTCACAAGTTCAAATAGATGTCTAAATCGGCGGATTATATGGAGGTGTTCAGCGAACACTCGCAGCTTCCGTTCTAATACTATGACATAGCTGTCGAGACGTTTATCATCTCTGTAAGACACTCAAAGTAAGCTTAATCTCAGTACAAGGTAGGAGGCGTGACAACGTTGTATTTACTGGGTATACGACTTCCCACAACTCCCTTGCAAGAGTCAGAGCGAAGCCATCTTGAATATGGGCGTTTCGGAGCAGTGAATCTTGGTCCATTGTCTGTGAAGACGAGTAGAGGAGCTGCTTAGGTTGATGTTATCAGGCCTTATGGGTGAGCATCGTATACTTGGCCTTTCTGATTTACGTCTTTGACCTAGGTTTATGTCGTATCTTCACAATTGAGATTCGTTAGCTGCTGCAATTCAATGTAGGCTTGCCGGTAAGTTTATTTTACCAATGACCATGATTTGAATGTACAGAAACAGCCCTTGGATTTGCCTGGCGCAGAATAAAGACCAGTGTATCGGTAGAACATGAGAAATCAGTCGGTTTCATGTCCATTTGCTGCGTCGGACAGCACTCTCCAATTAAAAAGCGACATGTGGTTTTGCTCTTGCAGGACGTCTAGTGATGCCAGGCAATATGATGCCCCAGCCACTCAATGCACTTTATATGCGTTATTATTGGCAAAGCTGGTTCCGAACCCCTGGCAATTCAGAAGAAAGAGGAGACAATGGCTGCATGAAGGCCACTCACACCTGCCGGGCAAATGCAATACAGCGGTTCAGCGGCATAAAGTATTGAAAACACAACGACATCGATTATCTACCATCGCATCATTAGCGCTGTTTGGATTACAGCCCAATTCTTTTGCATGCATGATCACCCATTGAAGAAAAGTCTGATGAGGTGGCTGCCTGATTAAGCGGTGTCGCGAGAGGTTGGTCTGTGAAAGCCCCCGCCAGGACATCAACAATCCCACGCTCGCGATAGCACGAATAAAGCCAAGTCGAACATCAAGCCGTCGCTACCCACCGCTTGCAAGCACACCTCAACAATCAAAAGGATGCCAAATGGCTGAAGTTTTAGGAGCAATATCAGGCTACATTTCTTTTGCACTGGGGTTGTTAAACCAGTACGCGCAAAACGATTCGCCAGCCTCAAGAGATCGTCGTGGCATTGACAACAACGGCCGGCTCCCCAGGAGAAAAATCACCGACTTGTTCTACCCCGAAAATGATAACGAGCCAGGACGGACCTCCATATCCGACCCCAACCACCTTGTCCGGAGACTCTCGCTGAAAAGGAGGAAAACATTTCCTGCAGTTCCTCTTACAACGGAGGATGGGCGTATCGCGTCTTTCAACGGCAAAGCAATGTGGCCGCTGGGTGACAATAATCGGGAGTCGTGGATCGACCTGGAGCAGATAATAGACGCTGTGATCGCAGCGACTCCCGCTGAGGAGTATCAGTTCACCCCGAGAGTCCTGGTTGAGGCGTACGAGATTGGCCATCAGCCAAACACGGCTCAACCGACGATCCTCATCAGCTGCACCTCACAGTCGTATGCTAAGAGTTTGGTGAAGAAATTGCGGCACAGCGGACACTTAAATACTGACTCGGGTATGTTTAAAGTAGTGGCTCGTTCTCCACACGACGCGGAAGAATGGCGGTAGTGTGTTTTGGCATCGACGATGGCTCGAGATAAGACTGGCCAGGAGGCCGTGGCGAGCTTGCGGAGTTGGTTGACAATAAAATTAAGTGAACAACGCATCTATTTGACTTGGACTTGGATCAACTATAGAATAATAACAACCTCTCAGGGTCGTGGCTTGACTGAAATACGGTGAATCGCTGGGCGAGGAGGCATATCTTCCAAGCCTGAGTTTGAGATATGTCATAGGTGAGGTTGGTCTCAGGTCCGGAGAAATTGATGCTCGGTATTTTCAGTGCTGCTCAGTGTGTCTAGATGCATTTCATTTCATCGGGATGTGACAAGTGCGAATGTCACTTTTCGTTCACGCAGCACAATTGCATAAAATCGATCATGCTTAACCTCTCCCCGACCGAAATTGAATTCACTACCTTTGATGACAGCAAAGGCGGCCGTGTCCACTTTGATATCCCACAAATGAGGCGGGGCTGGGCGGGATGGACATGTGTCGTACATGTGTTAGGATCGACGGTGATCAACTGTGTGTATTGTACAACTATCCAAAAGGTCCACCAAAAGCACGGCGTACAATATGGTCTCATGACCAATTGTGGGCTGCAAGACTGGTCTCGAAGAAATCCCATTCATATGTTTTCATGGACTGTCCGATTTATACATGAAACATTGTCTGGGTGTGCCCAAGGTCGACTTTCACCAGCCACACCTGCCATCTAACAAAACCACATGATAAAGAGCATGGTTGAGAATGCGAATTGCACACGCTGCTAATACTTTCAACAGATGGCCTGCCATATGGACAGATCTTCTAACACTTAACGTTGACAGACTCGCAGAGCCAAGTGTATGGACCTCTCTCCAGGCGTCAATTCAGATGTAGTTTGAGAAGCCTAATTGTGTTAAAAGGGGTTCCAACTGTCATTTTTAGTCATAGATGGGGGCGACTAACTCATAAGAATACTATGGATTTCTGTTTTTCGAGTTGCGGCCATGTTGTAGGTGACTGATTCGAAACCCCAATTGCGTTGAGACTACCAGCCGAAGAGATTCTAATGCCCAACATTGACAGCTCCTATTTGAACCATCATGCCGAATAGATCTGGCAAACCCCTCTCTTCAATTATCTGACCCTCTGCAAACCGGTAGATGTTGATTGCGGTCATGCAGATCGCCTTGCCGGAGGGCGGAAACCCTAAGAATGGGCCTGTTTGAGTTCCGCGAGTTGTAAACCGTGCGACCACCCGGTCCCCTTCCGAGATGGTTTCTTCTAGAGTCCATTGGATATCTGGATATGCGCTGCGCATCATTCCGAGGAGTTGAAGATAGCCTTGCAACCCACGTAAAGGTTCGTCGCCAAAGGGAACATGGAATATGGCGGAGTCAGAAACTACTTCTTTGCCGATATCTGGATTCCCTGAGTTGATAAACTCTAAGAAACGAGCAAGCTGATGCTGATTGTCTGAACTCATTGTCTATACCACTGTTAGTCTTAGCTAGAGCGAAGTAGAAATAACTGACGAGCTGTACTAAGCGCTGGAGATGTATTGCTAGAAACGTTCGGCTTAGATGTGGTTAAACAGTAATAGATAGAGATAGCAAAAAGAAATTTGAAGCTACTATGATTTTACTTATAGGCTGTTTCAGAATTTTCAAGTAGGCTTCTTCCTGCGCCATACACTGGCCTTAGTTTAATAACGACACAAGAAGCCGGCTTAACCGCGTAATTTGGAGATCGATTAGTGATCATTTCACCGGGAGCTATAGTTACGCACGGGGGAAGGCGGGCACGGACTCTGTGTATCATAAATATCAGCAATTGCCTTCGGTGTTCGGTGATTTCTTTCCTGAACCTCTCGTTCCTCCGTGCAGCTACTACCGCCAGTCCCAGCGATTTCTCTCCGAGTTCTGGCGAAAAAAACACAGACAAATCTTCCAACACCGAAGCTACGACAGACGGCAGTCGCCATTGGACCTGGAACAATGGAAGGTAGCAGGGATGCCCAGCAACCCAAAACTTGCAAGTCATGCGATCAATGCCGGAATAGAAAGGTTCGGTGCATCAGTAGGTTATTCCGCTCATCCGTTGATACACGCGGAGTTCTCTATCCCCATCCTACGGGACCGAGCATTGGATGCGTCATCGTCTAGTAACGAATAGATGTAGCAAAGCTAAATGGACTGTTGGGTTAGTGGTTCCAGGAGAAGTAAGCAGGTGTACGCATTGCATTGTGAGTACCCATTTGCGGAACCTGTTACTGGTTCCCATAGCACCTTTGTGTGTTTGCACCGATCGGGATTACAAGGCTGATGGTTTCTGTTTGACTAAACATGCAGAAGCGCGGTGAAACTTGCCAGTTCAAAAACATCAAGCGGAAACTGCGCTTCCAAATTCGGACTGAAGTCAACAGTAGGTGATGGTATTGCCTGGAGCGAACTTTTTTAGCTGATGCCTTCTCACAAGCAAAAGCGCATACACCTCCGGAAGTTTCAGCCACCCAAAGCGGCACCCAATTTCTGTCTTCACTTGTGGACCCCATTCCGCAGGCCAAAGATGGCGCGACACTGTTCATAGATCAGTTGTTGAGCCAGCAACCACGAACTGGCTTGTTGCAGGATGAGCATCCCATCCTGAAAGTACGTTTTCCTCACTTCCCTGGCACAATCCCCACACAGAGGTGATCTTAATTCGTCTTGCAGCAGTCAGGGCACTACGGTACGTCAACCCCTGCATAGCATCCCTGGTTTTGTGAATGGTGAAGTGTTTAACAGAGGCTCGATCACAGTTCCATCCTCTAGTTTGGCTTTCTGGTCCGATAAAATGATATCCAGTTTGTCGAAGCGCATAGGCAATAACAGTTTCCGAGAGCTGGTGGAGACAATCGAGTGCAAGATGCAGGAGCATACCTCAGCTCAGGGTGCGTTGTCATCAAGGAAGATTACGTTCAAGAAGCCGACGAGCTCGAAGGCCATACCTCGAGAAGCCACAAGACAGTATATTGATGGTCTGTATTTTCCCTAATCCGACATACCAATTCATCGGGGCTTAAGGAATTCGGCCCCATGCTCAGTACATCACAGAAGCCTTAGTGCTACCGGAGAGCCCCAAAAACTAACGTTGCCATCGCAACAGCCTACTTCGAGCACATCCATGCCGTGTACCCGTTCTTAGATCGGTCCGAGTTTGAGCTGAAGGCATTCGATGATGGGTTGCCCCAGCTGTTAGCCAGCAATCCCCCCTTTTCGGCACTATACCACGCCGTTTTAGCCCTCGGTTGCCAGTATCAAGGAGGCGGTAGCTTTGAACCTGGCAGGGGAAAGGCATGGGACTTTTTTCAAGTATCGCTCGGTTTAATGCCGGACATTCTAATTCCGCGCGAGAACTTGCTGAACCTACAGGCACTCCCTCCTTCCCCTTAGTGTACTGACAAGCTAAGCTAACGAACACTCTAGGCATTGGTTGCAATGGTATGATTCATGATAGGCGCACAACATGAGTCCTATAGCTAACGTGTTGCTGACAGTCTATCTTTGCGATGAACATGTGCTGTCTCCAGATAGATGAGATGCTGTTGATGGAAGCAGCCCGCATGGCACTAGGCCTCCGGTATCATAAGAGCAATAACAGGGCCGCAGACCTGGCTAAACAGGCGTCATGTCAACGGACGTTCTGGGTCATATATTATATGGAGAAGCAAGTTTGCTTTCGAAACCACAACACTTCGGTACACCTCAATCCTTCCCTATGAATGAATGACTTTACTGCCATGGTATTGTCTCAGGACTTTGCAAAGTCACAAGACTAACATTTTAGATCATCGCCGACTTTGACATTGGCTGTCCTATCCCAAAATCCTTAGATTCGATCTTTGAGGATTATGACTGGTTTCTCACGTCCATTAGATTCAGCCGCATTCTCAGCGACGCATACACATCTCTGTTCTCCGTCTCAGGCAGTTTGAGCACGCTCACACAGTATCATGCCGCCATGGACCGCATCAAAGGCCTCCTAGACAGCTGGCTCATGAGCATCCCAACCAATTTCCGCCCGGGCACGTTACGCATGCATCACGGTTCCATGAAGCCAAGCGCTCGCATGGTGTTCATTCAAACCAGCTATAATTACTACGCACTGGTAATCGCTCTTGCTCGACTGGCGCTGCATAGAGAAGCGAATGAATCTGGGCAGGAGACAATCCAGGAGGAGCACAAGTGGACACTCATGAATGCGGCACGGGCGGTTGTCGAGCTAACGCGGTACATTGATGTAGATGCTTACTCGCCTATCTTGTGAGTATCTAGTATACCTGGAATTTCCGATGTCTATCCTCAAGACTTAAGAAGAATCCAATTGACCAGTAACTCTTTCAGCATCCTCGGAATCATGCCTCTATCCGCGGTTTTTATTCTTTTCGACTTCGTCATCCACAACCCCACACACACGGAGACCCACGTAAATCTCTCTCTACTCGATATCACAGGTGGTCACTTTAGCCTTCTTGAGCGCGCGTCTGGTGGTTCGTTGCCTACTTCTTACATCGCAGAATTTGCACACATTGCTAGGCAATATGTGAAGGACCAAGGCATAGAAAATGCCCAGTCGAAACAAAGTCAGGTGAATTGTACCGGACCGACGGGACAACAGGTGGACGAAAACCCGGGGTTCGAGCGTCCAAGCAGCATCCAACAATCAGGGCCCGGGCGACAAAGTGACCGTTCCGAACTCCGACATGACTACGCTAGTGAAGAAGGTAACATGGATATACTTGTACGTTTGGTTTTGCTCTATCGTAGTCCACAGTCATTCCTTGTGACCCAGCTCACGTCTAGAACAACAGAACAATCTCAGCACACACGAAGGAAACGAGGGAGGCGAGTATCCTATCGGCAGAATGTCACATACACCCAATTCTGTGGACTTTTTGAATTACCCATGGCCCGACAACATGATTCCTTGGGCAGTCACAACCTCCATGTCACCTAGGCCAGACCTTCGAACATTCTTCGGGAGCGGGCTAGCCGATACAGCTATGTTCACTGACGATGATGACGTTAACTCAAGTATCCGTGGTGGGCATGTTTGACTAGGCTATTGCCAAATCCCGCTTATAAGATATATTGCTCCTGTTTGTGCACCACAAGGTATCAAAGAAATGGACAAATTGACAGTAGATGAAGATAAAAGATTAGATCCCCATGTCTACTCTCCCAGTCTCTCCGGTAGGCTTCTCGCCGTGAAAGAACGGGTCCACACGTTTAATGTTAGCTTTGTCAACATTGCCCGCGTATCCTAAAAAAAACATGTTTTAAATTGCAATAAACGAGCTCGCATACAGAAAGCGAATGTGGTTTGGTGCTGCGCAAGTAAGAGATCTACAGTAGGCTTGACCCAAGCGTCTTTCGAATTCTGCTCCTGCCAACCAAGTAGATATCGGAATGTTAATGCGCTAATAATTTCCGGATATTCTCTTATTGGGGCTCGCTATTTTGGGATTGAATCCATTTTTTACGGTGTAAGAACAGATGTGGGGACGTTCAGGACTGACAGGTTAGAGTAGTTCATGCCCGAACACCGAAGCACTAGTGCTCCATGACTCTTTCCACGTCGGTGCTCGGGGGCGAAATTTTCTGTATTGTCACCAACCCAAGGAATGGGTGACGGCGGTGTCGGACAAAACGGGTTCGTTTTGTCGATTCTCCCGACAATCCCTCATGTACATTTGAAGCGAAAGCTTGTTCTTGTTCAAGCAAGCTCCACTGCTTCCAGAACTAGGAAATCAATGTCATTTATGTCGAGCAGCATGAAAGCCAAAGTGATTCCGGCAATGCTTCGTCCTCCAATGGGGACTTTTAGATCTCTAGATGCCATTAAGCAACTGAAAAAGAAACCACCAAAAATGGAAAATGGTTCAACCTGGGCAACGTCTTATTCAATAGAATTCAATAAGTTCGCCTGCCAAGTCGCTTTTTTGCACATGTTGTGAAGACAGAATGAAGAAGCGAAAACGATGTGATGCTTTTGAACAATTTATCCTCCGTTATTGTCCACCTCTCGAGCAATCTTTTGCCGGATGAGGGTAGTTAATTAAACTCCACAGCTTTGGTTTAGTTTACATACCGAACTCCGACCACCGAACACCAATCGCAAGATCAGACCACTGCTCACTAGTCAAAGGACAACATAGCCATGGGCGGGCCGACCGGCACTGCCTCACCTGCACTCTACACTTGGTGGATATACAGAGTTCAACAGCTAAAATAATTCCGTATATTAGCTGCCGCAGAGCTTGATGTGTTCACTCTTCTGCTCTTCAATCAGTGCAGGGTTTTGTATTCTTATTTCTTTTGCGTCACAAGTTCGTTCTTGCTTTACTCTGTTATCTCGGCACACTTTCATTTCATCATGAGAGCAATTATCAATGCTATTAGCCTCGCGTATCCTGAGCCACAGGAAGGATTTTGGGGCAAGCCGACGTCAACCATAAACTGGTGCGAAGAAGTAAGTGCCCAGAATTCATCCAAAAATTATCTCTATCGTGATGAGTTCCAGTCTTACTTGAACTTTAGGACTATGTTATAAGTCACTATGCTGCAGAAGCAGTGAATACTCTGACAAACCTGCTGTTTATTGCAATCGGCATCCGCGGGGTCTGGAAATGCATCAGATTCCAGTACGATAAGGTTTTTCTTGTTGCGTATGGGGGCTACCTATTAGTCGGATGCGGAAGCTTTGCGTTCCACGCGACTTTGACATGTACTTAACTCCCACTGACCTTGTTGTTATGTTGTTCTCTGACCAGTGATACAGATCCAATGCAGCTTTTGGATGAGCTGTCCATGATTTATACTACTTCTATCCTTTGCTACACAACTTTCAGCCTCTCAAAGTCTTTTCTATTTTCAGTAACACTTGGCATGAGTCTTACTCTGCTTTCAATTTTCATTACCGTATGTATTTACTAAATGAGCTTTCATAGTTACTAACATGTTTATTCTTAGGCATACTATCACTATGTGAAAGATCCTTTCTTTCATCAAATGGCATTCGTATGCCTTTTTCTTACTACTTTGTTCCGCGCTTTGTACATGATGGAAGCTTCTTTGCGTCCCTTGTTGAGAAAGAGGTACGGGCATGAGGCCGATAAGGGTCAACCCGCAAAGGATACAGCGCGAAACATAATCTCAAGGGACCAGGCTATCATGCAAGAGATGTGGTGGGTGGTCGTCGCAGGGTTTTTAACAGCTTGTGCAGGTATTGCCATGTGGAACTTGGACAACCTATACTGCAACGACTTTCGCCGGTGGAGAAATCTCATTGGGTTGCCATGGGGTATGGTTCTTGAGGGACACGGAGTACGTATAATCCCTCTATATCTTGCTTCACACTAGCTAATACGTGTACAGTGGTGGTACGTTACTGTTTGGTAATATCAGAGGCGTTCGTTTCGAGCTAACGACTCCTAGGCACCTTATGACCGCTCTGGGAGTGAATTATTTCATTACCTGGGGCATCTGGCTCCGATACCTTTTGAATGACAACCAAGAAGATTATGTCCTACTTTGGCCGCGAAAGTTTTCTTCTCTACCTACCGTCGTACCAATGTGGTATTATCAACAGGATAGGGCAATGCGTACTGCAAAGTATGATTAAGTGGACAAGCTCGGATGGTTGAGCGGCTTCCTCATCATCGGAACCATACTCAGCCCCGCACCTTCAACCATTCTCACAACTCCCAACAGACTCTTGGTCAATATTACGAGGCATTATAGATATAGGCTCAGAAAACATGATTCAACTTTGGCGTTGGGCTTGACTCTAGCCGAAGCGAAGGTCAGGCCAACTTGGCAATGAGCCGGCAGCAACATTGCAACATAACATAGAAGCTTCCCTGATTCAACCTTAAGCATCAATAAAAAGACAGCAAGGTGCGAAGTCAGTGGCCAGAATATAACGATTCAATCAAAAATGTTCAAAGTCCATTTGGCAAGGATGGCAAGGAACATATTCAAGACACTTCCACTTTGGTGACACATATATCAGCGTCCATTTCAAGCATTCTTGTCAGTGACATCCAGAGCTTGTTTAGAAATTGACGATTTTAGAATATCCTATAAAGCTGCATGATCTATTAAACGTTTAAACTAGCTCGTACTCAAAACATTCATGGCTGTATATGTATTTTTTTCTGCCCTTCCAGCCAAAGTTGTCTCGCTCTAGTCGTTTTTCTATAGCTCAGCTATAAAACTATCTTCAAAAGGTGTGGAACAGTCATCAAAGTAAGAAATCAAGCTCATTTATATAAAGTACACATATCCTCTCAAAGACCATGTAGATATTCATCAAAAGAAGCACAAAGTCAGTGAAAAGTGATATTACTTAAATTAGGCCTGGATAAAATACGAGACACTAACACAATATTTCAGGATTGTGGTTTAACTGAAATACGATAGGCTGTTGGGTCATGTGGCTCGCTTAATTTCCAGTAATTATTTGAGATATACCATGGGAAAGAAGACGTAAGGTTATGTTTAATGAAATGCAAGATAAATCAAACTGCCTAGTTTTCAACACTGAACACGGGTCAGCGTAAGCCACGAAATAGTCTGAATAAAACCAACATTTCATAATCTCGCGACCCTATGGCTTCACAACGAGTCGGTATGTTTGAAGTTGGAATGGGCCAAGGTCCACTTCGAAATTGTTTCCCCCAAGAGGAACTTCATCCTCATCATCTTCTAGAAGGTTGGTTTTGTGAACACTTTTCAGCTGCCAATGCGTCTTCACTGTTCCCTTTCCTCGTCCGCCAAGGCTCTCGTAAACACGGACGATTATGCTTCTGTCGGAACGAGTGGGAAACCCGCCCTGGCTAATATCTTCATCATCTTCGCCACGCTTGATCGTGTCCATAACCAGGTTTTGGTCACCGATCAAGGTAATAGGGCAGGTGCTTAATGGTGAACTTGGGGAGACCGAGACGACTTTTAGTGGATTGTTGAAGTTGAAGGACGCTCGTACAGTCTCGGGTCCAAGAGGACCTTGGTGAGGTAGTATGGCCCATCTGATCGTATGCTTTCCCATGTCGGCCTTGTCATCTGGTGCTTTAGGAGAGCGGAGCAGAGACAGCCTCATTGTGTTACCAAGGGTGGAGAAGCCATATTTACTGTCATTCAAAATGGAAACGCCGTATCCGTATTCAGACAAATCCGCATACTTGTGACAGCAGACTTCAAACTTGGCCATATCCCAACTAGAAAGAAGCTATTAGCGAGTCCCCCTCCCTTTTCCTTGTCTTTTGCTAAGGGGCCGCTAATAGAGACAGATAAAACTTACGAAGTGTTGTAGTGTGTGGGTCGCCGAATGATGCCGAACTGAGTGTCATACGAAGCTTCGTGATGACGTACATCGACAGGGAACTCAACCTTGAGGAACTTCATCGTCTCATGCCAGTCAACCACTGCAGTGCACTCCAAATACGACTGGCTTTCTTCGTCGTCAAATGCGGCAGACAGACTGATTGTTGTCTTGATGGAGCTGACGTCGCTAATCTTCGTCTCGGTCACGACACTGACTCGCAGTGGGGTGTCCTCTAAAATGGACGTCGTTGAATTGTCAAGTTCCTCGCGAGTCTCCAGATGAAAAACTTCAACATCCCAAGCTTGCCAGTAGATTGGCTTGTCGTCGAAAATAACAAACTGGTTAGCCTTGCCCGACAAGACTTCGCGATTAGCTCGACGGTCGTATAGCGATGTAATACATCCTTTTTCGACGATAACTGTGAAATAATTGTTCTGCAACTTAAAGATGCCCTCGGACACCTCTTGAATAGTCACAGCTCTTTCGGTGGAGGCACAATATGACTCATTTATGGAAATGGCAAATCCACTGCCATGGGCGATTACATCTCTTCCATCTAATGTTTTTAGCACTTCTTTCCGAGGCCAACATAAGGTGTTGAGTGCAGCTAGATGGTTAGCGTTCCTGACAGCATCATTTACTTTGAGTGTGTCGTAGATATTCCGAAGTAAAGTTTCGCCGGTTCTATACACATCTGCGTAAACCTAGATTTTAATGAGCTCATAGTGTATCATAATTTCTTTGCATGACTTAACACACCTTGTCCGAATCGTCGTAGCACATCCCTATGGCAGTACCCGGCAGACAGTCGTGAAACTGGCAAAGAAGCACGCTCTCCCACATGTCGTCGATGTCTTTTTTAGGGTACTTATAGGCCTTATTATCAATGGAAGCAATGGTTGCTAAAAGTTCAATGTCTCTCAGAAGAATCTCCGACGTTCTGTTGTTACGTTTGGTTTGAGCCTGTGTGGTATACACCCCACGGTGGAGCTCGAAGTATAACTCCCCGTTCCAGGTGGGCAGGGTATGTGCCTTCTGTTCCAATTTGTCGAAAAAGTCATCAGGGGTGCTACCTGAATGAACACGAGGTAGCAATCCGGTGGTATCAGAGAGACCCCTAAGTCGGCGTAGCCTCTCGATCTGCTGCCAGGTTGGACCGCCACCGCCGTCTCCCTTACCAAACTAGGTACATGATTGTTAGCACTGAATGATTTCTATCTAGTTCCCTTTGAGTACCATTCCCCGTGGCTTCATTTCGAGGAATGTTAAACTGGATATAACTTACAACTAGGAGAGACGTATGATCTTGATCAAGCGATCTGTGTTGCGTCATGCTGCGCTTGACATCTCCAAAGTTTGCATCCGCACAGTAGGTCTTTGCAGGAGGCATATGACAAATGACTTGGCTTCCATCAAGTGCAACCCTGGAAACAAGATCAGTGAGCGGCTTTTAAGACATCAGTTTGCCTGTTAAACATACCAGTTGAACGTAGTGTGCGGAAATTCGTTCATGTTGTTGAAACAAATCCTTTGTGTAAGAAACCTGCTCATGCCTGCTTGCCGGCAAAGTTGCGGGATTTGACTCGATTGACCAAACGTGTCTGGCAGCCAGCAAGTCGTCGAGCGGCGCCCGAAGTTACTCTCAAAAAATCGTTGACCAAAAAGGAACTGGCGTACAAGGGATTCGCCGCTAGGCATGTTTGTGTCGTGTTCTACCCAACAACCTCCAATGGGATGGAATTGGCCTGACTCTACTTTGGCTTTAACTCGTTCCCAGGCGTGAGGATACCCCTCTTTCAACCATTTAAACTAGTGTAATGAGTCAGTAAGCTTCCTATACTATATCGACTCTTTATGTAACAACAGGGACGCACCTGTTGTGCCTGAGAGCAGGCAAAGTTAAGCTCAGGGTATCGGTCCATAAGGTCGCACTGGTTCAACCATGACCGGACAACCTTACGCTTAGTCTCTTCCCAAGGCCACAACCAGCAGGTGTCGATATGACAGTGCCCAATGGCAAAGACACTCGAACCTTTCTCTTCGTTTACAGAAAAGACTTTCTCTGAATTCACATCCGGCCCCAGGTATTCCTCGGCAATCTTTCGACTTCGGACTATCGACTCTCTGTCGCCGATTTTAAAAGTGTTAATGATTCTTGTCGCAATGTTTAATGCCTCGTGCTGTTCCCAAGAGTCCTCGGGGAATTCTTGCGCCGCTTGGTGGATGACTTGGATGTCTGTATGTAACATGCGAGCCTGCATGTCAATGGCAACAATCTCCACCTTGGAGAGACGGAAGTGCTTCTCCGGGTCCGGTGGCTGAATGGCGTCACCATTGGGGTTGTTTTTGAAAATCGGTTCACCCGCAGCATTTCCAAACATCCCGTTGCACGCCATCTCGATGAAGATAGTATGATTGTCGCCATCTTTGAAAGACTCGGGGATAATCCACTCGATACGTTCCCCGCGGCCAGTCAACCCCTGAAGAGGTTCCCCACGAGCGTTCCAGACAGTTGCTTCATTGTTGCAATCCCAATGCAACTCGAGATGTCTCATTTCACACATCTCGTCAGGGATGGTGATTTGTACTTTGAACCAATGGGTTGACCAGGAAGGCCCGAATGATTGTCCTATTTGAGCTGGCTTGAAGCTGTTACTCTCGCTTGTAGCCTCCGAGAACAATGGTCTACTCAATCCAGGGCCGCTCCATACTGAAAGACTGAGGTTCGGCGGCTGAGAGCACACTGCCAGGTACATCATTCTGCATAGATCACGTTAATGGCTCCTCTGGCAATATGTATCCCAAGGGATGTCTGTCTTACGAAAGCAGGTTGACCTTATCCCATTGCCCTGGAGAGTAAAAGTTGGCGGTGCGATCTCTGTATAGCCGGTTGGCTCTTTTGCCAACAGGTGCCGACGTGCGCAACGGATACTGTCTCGCAGACGGAGAACAGTTTCCGCACGAGCTGCCATGCCCACACATCCTCGTAAGTTTTGAATATCGTGTGAGTTGATCACTACTGCTGTCAGTGCTGTAGGAAATTGGTTTGAGTTCTTGCACTAAATGAAAGCAAGAACGACGTGTTCGTCTTTTCGCACTGCTAGGGTATGCAATATGGACCGCTGTACGCGACCTGCCGTAGGATGAGAACTCCTCCCACCGGCTCTTTGTGCGCATGGATGGCAATCGGCCGATGCCCGGCCGGTTGTCATCTCATCAAAGTCTATATCCGCCGACTGGTTGGGGAGTTCGGTGCCGAGGTGCGCAATGGCCCCACGTAGTTAACCCATCCTGTCAATCTGGAAGTCCCCAGGTTCCCCAGGTTCTCCAAGTCGGTCCAGAATCCAACCGGCAATTTTGGCCGGGGTTTGCCGTATGATGAACCCTGGAATAAATGCGGCATCCTCTGAAAATCACTAACCAGAGACGGTTTGCTTGTCGGTACTCGGCACCATAAAAGCAGCCATCCAGTCTCATTAACCCCTCTTCCGACACAAATGAGTTTGCCCCAGCGTCTGATTCATGCCTAACGAAGTGGATAGTGCGGGGTCCGGAGATTCAAGTTTGGATTCGGAGGAGGCTGTCCCCCCTGCAGAGGAGCTTATCAACGAGGACACCGTAACGTTACGGTAAATATTTTCAGAGTTCACAGCGAGGCTCCTTCTAGCCTCTCATGGTTAGCTCTAATACTTCAATGTGAAAAGACGCGGGGTAGTCAAGTCGCTGATTGCTTTTCCAAGCTACTTGGTGCCCCGAACTGAACTGCCGCCTCCAACGCGGGTTGGGCACCCAAGATCACCCCACTCTACCGGTTTCTGTCTAGAGCAAAAATACACACATGACTTGTTTTGAACAGATGTGAATATTGCCAGGGTCTATTCTTGAACAACGCACTGAGTGTTTGGTCTAGTCCCTCGACCGCGCAAACGGTGGTCAACCCTCATTGCCTGTTGATACAGGTTGCCGCGTCTTTTTACTTTGCTGTCATGAGCGGTCAGCCCCTGACGCATCGTGCATGAAAATTCGGCTGAATCCACAACCTAATAGTTGTATCGGAAATTGACGTCCTCCTGATGAAATGTGAGCACTGCATTAAGAACAAAGCCGAGGATGGGGGGAAACATGAGCTCACCTTGTCAGTCATATCCTCGAAGGCATGGGTGTGCGTGGTGTCGGCGGCTGCCTCGCCCCGCGCAATCTTGCCCTCTCGAGACTTGTTTTGCAAGACATAGTACGTCCGTAGGGCAAAAAGAACGATCTCTAACAAGACAAAACAGCCGAGAATGATAGCCAACGCAAGAAAATAGCGCGGTGCGTCCTTTGAGCGGAAGACCTGTGGGCCAATAGAGTTACCCACCGCCCAGAAGACGAAATTGCTGGTGATAACCACTCCCTTCTTAGTCTGGCCGGCGACGTTCCGCGTGACAAGCGACAGCGCAAGGCCGCTACAAGCCCAGAATGAGATCATGATGTAATACGCCAGGAGCAGGCCGACCTTTTTGCTAGGTTGGAACTCGACGGTGAGAAGGACGACGATGCCGGCGATCGTGGGCACAACAGCTGCCATCATAGCAAAGATGGTTTGTTTATAGCGCCTGTCAATCCAAGAGGCTGTAAGCATAGTGATTATTTGTAAAACGCCTGTTAGATGCACGAGTAAGTATCAAGTACGGAACCATGTCTTGCAATGACACAAAGAAGAGGGGAAAGCGACAAAAAGAGGGTGCATACCAGTCACACTTTGAAGCAACTGGGTTTGCCAGGTAGAGAAACCGAACGACTGAACGAATTAGCCCCGTATAATCTCTTGCGTTTCGTTTGGAATGTCATATCATGTGTACCTTGATAATAATGTTGGCAAATGCACCAAGGCCTCCTGATGGAAGAGTCGTAAGAAGTTGAATGAGGGCGAATCCGTAAACTATCATCACTGTGTTAGCTTAACATCATATTACTAAAAGGTAATGCCTACCCTGAGGGTCTTTGAAAGCTGTCCAGACCTGCTCCTTGCGGAATTTGCGATTTTGTAAACCAGTGCGATTAGACCGAACACGTTCCACCAAGAGTTTCTTGTCATCTTCGCTGAAGCAGTGTGCATTCATTGGAGAATCCGGCATCCACCAAAGCACGAAGATACCCCAAAAGACCGTGATTATACCATAGCTCATGAATAATGCCTGCCACGACCTGATGGGTGAAGATCTGGGTATGAAGGAAAACCCAAAGGCTAGCAGTCCACCAATGATCTGCTGGAGGCCATTCATCATGTACCTGTTGAGAGTCAGGATCATTTGTAGCATCTGTGAGTTTATCCGATGACAAAAACACACCATAGAATAGCAGTAGTAGCTTGTTCCTCACGCTTATACCACATAGATGTCAGGAGCACGAATCCCGGCTGACAAACTGCCTCAAACGCGCCCAAGAAACCGCGGAGTATGACCAGGCCGACGAAGTTGCGACATACGGCATGGAGGCTAAGTGTAATTCCCCACATGATGATGTTGAAACTGAGCCATTTTGCGATCGGGATTTTCTGGATAATGTAGTTTTCCTAGGCTGTAGTCAGTCTAACGTGCCACGTTGAAGCTTCGGGATCTCAGCATAAGTAACTTACCGGGTATTCGACACATAGGACGACAAGGTAGATGATGGTAGTTAACCAGGCATACTATACATTGTTAGTTAAGACATCAAATACGTATTGCTTGAGTAGATGACCCTACCTCTTGGCCTTTAAGTTTGGTATCGTCGATAATACCCATGATAGATGCAAACGACATGGTACCCTTATCCAATGACTGCATGAAGTATGTAAACATCATCACACTCAGGATTCGCTTGTCGATCATTTTTTTCAATCTCTTGTTAGTGTGCTCGTCTATTTCGACAACGGCGTCGCCGGCATATCTGGCAACCTCATGGTCGACGAGGTCATAGTTCGTTCGCTGCTTTAGGTCGGCAGTGGCTTCCGCGGCCTCGTGCGCCTCGCTGACCTCGGTTCTGTTCATGTTATACTGTTATGAGTACTAAGACTTGAATATTGATGCAGACGTAGTCAAGTTACAGCATGCCAAGAGTATGGGAATGTGTATAGACTTGGCAAATGACTGGGCAAGCTTCAAACGTCAAGAGGGGTGGAGCAGTAGTCAATGTAAAAAGCCAAGCTTATTTATCTGGAGTCGGCAAACCATCTTCAAGACTATTATGATATTCATGAGCCGTCAGCCCGAAGGCCGCCCACATACCAGAAAGATCGCGCGGCCGCTTAACCATGCATGCATCTCTTCCAGTCATTGCTCCGTCCAATGTGCCGGACGCTGTACCAAAAATGGACGACTACACGGTACAATTGTTACATTCCCAGTAAATAAAACCTCGGCTCTTTGCTGCCGTTGCATGCGGGTGACAAATACTGTGCCAGTCATCAAACTCGATCTCCCATGAACCAAAGAAGCACACAGCGTCCATACAAAGTTTGCCTTAACAGAACAGCCTATCGCTATTATCGTTTTCATTCTTCTCATTTGAAGGTATTTTCCCATCGTTGTAGCTTTATGGCGGCGATAGTAGGACCAGCCCTCAAAAACGTAGTGGTATTACCACCACCCTGCGTCCGTTGGCCAAACCTGGAGAGTTCCATTGAGGATTGCGGAGGCGGGGCGACAGCCGGGGATGACGTGCGGGGAATGAGTCCGGACCGGATACCGGGCCAAGGATGCTAGATGGCTTGGCCAACCAGACGTGGCCTAATGTGCGGAGAAGCTAATTGCTTTTTCCTGGGGTGTGAGGGGGTATCGGAGGGGCATATGCCCACCTGACAATCCCTTGCTTGGGGGACCCGGTTTTGAATCAATCAAGTGTGTCTGGATGGACGCCGAGTCGTTGTCGAGGTAGCGATGTCGGACTGCAATGACCCGATGCCCGGGTATTTGGATCGAGTAGACCCCTGAAATTGTTTGCTGCAGCCATCCACGACGGGCATTTCGAGTAACTTTACATTTCGATGAAGGTGGACAATCCCCAGTCGAACGGCACCATGTTCGAGCAAGGCATTGTAACGTTCTCTTCTCCGGAAGACGGCCGATCCTTGAACTTGGTCGGCGCAACAATCTTAGTGGACGAGTCGGATGCGATCGGCACCCACATTGCGGCACAGAACCTTGCGGATGATTTTGGCCGTGTAGCAAAATCTGACCCGAATCCCTTCGTGGTTTTCAAGAGCAGCCAAGACATTACCTCTTTAGGAGTGACCACTGCCATTATCATCGGATGCGTCGAAACGAGTCGTTTGCTCAAGCGATTGCAGAAAGATGGAAAGTTGGACTTGACGAAAATACATGGGAAATTCGAATCCTTTGCAACGATACCCGTCGAACAACCCTTTCCGGGTTGCCAGAAAGCCCTTGTCATTGCTGGCAGCGATAAACGGGGATCGATATTCGGAGCGTACACACTGTCTGAGCAGATCGGAGTCTCGCCGTAGGAAAAGTCACCAAAAACTGCGAGAGTTACCAACAGCTAATGCTGAATAGTTGGTACTACTGGGCAGATGTGCCACCCAAGTTCCACAAAGAGGTGTTCGCTTTGCCACACCCGACATACCATGGAGAACCAAGTGTCCGCTTCCGCGGTATCTTCATTAACGATGAGGCTCCCGCTCTTACGGGCTGGGTTCGAGACAATTTTGGGGGTTACGGGTCTGAGTTCTACAAAAAAGTGTTTGAACTTTTGTTACGACTCAAGGTCGGCGAACCAGCAGCATGAATGCCAGCGTCATATATGCTGATCCTCACCTAGGCAAACTTCTTATGGCCAGCAATGTGGCCAGGCTATCCAAACCCAGGTGCATCGTTCTTCACCGATGATCCGGAAAATGCCAAGATAGCCGAAGACTATGGCATAGTCGTATCTACATCGCACCATGAACCTATGCAGAGAGCGACGAACGAGTGGTTCGCGGATAACCCGGACGGTAGCTGGGACTGGCTCACCAACAAGGAGAAGATCACCGAGTTCTTCGACGAGGGTGTCAAGAGAGCCAAAGGGCGCGAGTCGTATTTCACACTTGGCATGCGTGGGGAATACGACAGAAAGATGAAGACGGATGATCCGGCTGCAGTTGTCCGCGACGTGATCAAGACCCAAAGGTCCATTATCAAGCAAGTACATGGCAGAGAAGACGCCGTGCCGCGTACGTACCAATCACGCTGATGTTAAGGAGCAAACGATTAACAAAGTACACAGAACTTCTGGCGTTGTATAAGGAGGTGCAAGACCAGTATGAAGGAGGAAAACTCGAAGTTCCAGACGATGTTACACTGCTGTTTGCCGACGACAATTTCGGCAGTATTCGACGTCTCCCATCTGGAGAGGAAAAGGAAAGAAAGGGAGGGGCGGGAGTAAGTAATTGCCATCTAGGACTTCCAACGACATGGAAATCTGACTGAACGGCAGATATACTACCATTTCGAATACGTCGGCGTCCCACGCAGCTACAAATGGATCAACAGCAATTCTTTGGTACTGCCCATATGATACTGTGGTTAAAGTTTACCATGAGGCTAACCTGCTCAATAGGGAAAAACTTGGCATCAGCTGCAGGAAGCCTATAAGCGGAATGCCAAGCAGATTTGGGTCTTCAATGTTGGTGACATCAAGCCAATGGAGGTTCCACTCACCTTTGCGATGAGACTTGCCTGGGACATCAACTCAATCAGTGCAGACGGCTTCATGGAATTCTATGAGACCATGGCAGAAGTCAACTTTGGAAAAAGTCAGGCAAAGTCTATTGCGACAGTTTGGCGTGAATATGACCGCCTTGCTGCTCTGCGAAAACACGAACACGTTGAGCGGACCACCTTCTCCCTCCTTCACTATAACGAAGCAGAGGATGTTGTGGGTCGTTGGGAGTCCCTCTTAAAAGAGGCCGAGGACATACACGGACGTGCATCGGAAGAACAGAAGGCGGCAATATTCGAAACGGTGCTACATCCGGTCAAGGCTTCTTTCATCTTCACGAAACTTCAAGTGACGTTGGGCAGAAACAACCTCTACGCCCGCCAACGACGTAACACGGCTAACAAGCTCGCCCGCGAAGCCCTTGAGCTTTTCGAAGCCGATTACAGTCTCTCTGAGGGATTTCATTCTCTGCTGAACGGTAAGTGGGACCATATCATGCGGCAGACGCATTACGGCTACGAGGACACCTGGCATGCGCCATTTAGGGACATGATTAGCGGCTTAAGCTATGTCCAGCGCCGTCAGAACTCCAACCCGGTCATGGGACAAATGGGAGTGGCGGTCGAAGGCCACGAAGGAGTCCGACCTGGGAGGACGAATGAGGAGTCCGATAGGACGCACCCTAGCCGACGGGACTTGGTTCCCGGAATTACGTTGGGGCAGATGAGCCGTTACGGGCCGAGTAAGAGGTGGTTTGATATTTATACAAGAGGAGCAGAGGTCATTCACTGGAAGGCGGCAACTCCATATGGCTGGGCTCAGTTGTCGGCCACTGCTGGCACGCTCGACCCTGACGGAGATGATGCCCGGATCGAAATCACGATCGATTGGGATCAGGTACCTGCCGATTTTGATCAAACAATTCTGGTGGATGTTCGATCGGAGGAGGGTGATTTCGAACAGGTCCATCTCCCGATCACAGGCAGACGACTTCCGGACTCATTCCAAGACGGGTTCGTCGAGGCAGATGGATACGTCTCCATGCCCGCTGCGCACAATCCTCCTCCAGGCTTCAGACCGCTTCCAGAGTGCGGCAGGACTCCAGCCGGGGCAATCGCCATTGCCACGACGGAAACCGGCTCCGCTCCGTATCTCTCGTACAAGTTCTACGGCTTTTCGCAACCCGAAAGGGCATGCTTACTGTTGTATTTCAACATGACTCTCGACCTAGACCCGGCCGACCCGATTTCATATGAACTGAATGTGGATAACGGGCCTGTTAAAACGCACCAGCTGCTTCCGAGGTCCGAAAAGTCCAATGAACTACCTGACGGGTGGTTTTATGCAGTGCAGGATTGTGTCTGGCTGCGGACACATGACCTAAGCGAATTTAACCTTGGTCCGGGAGAACACGAAGTGAGAATCAAACTGAAGCATTCAAATTTGATCCTGGAGAAGCTGGTATTTGACCTTGGCGGGCTAAAGGAGAGCTACTTGGGGCCACCAAGTAGCTCTTACGTTGCTTAATGACCAGAAGCCGCGACGGAGGGAAACCGATTCGTTCTCAATCTATCAACATTACGTCTTACTTTAGTTCAAAGACTGTACGTGCTCATTTAGACCCTTCAATGATAATCTCTGGTGTTCATGTCTCATATTTCATATTTCAATGGTCACATAAATAATATTCTGCAAAGTAAAGGCTAGAAGCACTTCCTCGCAAAGTACCTAAGCCGAACCGCCAGTCATCTTGCGCAACCTCTGCAGCTCATTCGCCTTCTTGACACCGAAGCCAGTCTCAAAGATCTGGCGTACCTCCTCAAGCGGCAAACCATTCGCCTCTGGGTAGCAGATGATAACAAAGATCCAGCCAAAGAAGCAAACGGCGGCGTAAAACCCGAAAGCACCGCTCGGTGTCATGCTCTTCATCATTGTAAGGAACGTCGAGGCAATGATGATGTTGCATCCCCAGCAGACGACAGTGTTCATCATGGTGCCGAGAGCGCGAACCTCGAGGGGGAGAAGCTCGGTGCCAACCCAAGCGATGGTGGCAACTCCACCGGCGAAGCAGGCAACGTAGATGATGATTGTGACGAGGACAAGGATGCCGGCCCAGTTGACGGTGGTGCTTTGCAGCTCGAGGTCGGGGGAAACCGGGATCCAGTGGAACGCGACAGCCGCGACTACCATGCTGATAGACTACAGCGCGTTTGGTCAGCACCTATTGCTTGGGGAGGGATGGTCGATAGAGAGAATTTTACTCACCATTCCAAGCACAGTCACGAGAAGAATGCGGCGTCTACCGAGCCTGTCGATGATGAACAGGTTGACGAGCGAAAAGACAAAGTTGGTTGCGCCAACAACGATGGAAACGGCGACCGGCTTGTTGAACCCGACGAGACCAAAGAGAGTCGCAGAGTAGTACATCAAAGTGTTGAATCCACCCAGCTGGGAAACTGTAAATCTGTTAGCCCCATTCCACTTATCGTCGTTCGGGATTCTTCGGGAGCACTTACTAGCCATGATTGCGCATGCACAGACCAATGCGCGGAAGTTCGAGGGGACAACATGGAGCTCCTTGAAGCGATCCCACAGCGAGCCTGAAGTGGCCTGCGCCTCAATCTCGACAGCCCAGCTCATGTGGCCCATCTTTGCAGCAACCTGTTCTTCCGTCGCGTGCGGGTACACGCGCTTGATGACGCGGGTGGCCTCCTCGATCTTGCCGTGGGAGATGAGCTGGCGTGGCGACTCGGGGCACATGGGCAGGAGGAATGCGAGGATGATGGGCGGGACGCCTCCAACGGCGACCATGTATCGCCAGCCGTGAGGAACCTCGGTGAAGCCAGCTCCCAGTGCGTAGGAAATCAACTGACCCAGAGTCACGCTCATGTTGTCGAATGCGATCATGCGGCCACGATGCCTAGCAGGGGCGAGTTCTCCAATGTACAGAGGCTGTCGCACAGATTGTTAATATCGGGCCGTGGTTCTTGTCGTTCGAGGTCCTCTGAACCCCTTGGAGATTGCATGGTGACTTACGATGATCATAGCAGCAGAGCCGACTCCCAAGCCGACAATGAAACGTCCGACAGTCATCTGGGCGACGGAAAATGCCGCAGCTTGGATGATCGTACCAACGAGAAAGAGGACGCATCCGATGTAGATGCCAAGCTTTCGTCCATATCTGTCCGCGGGCAAACCGGCGATCACGGCGCCAATCAACGCACCGCCGGAGGTGATTGAAGTAATGAGTTCCTGCTCATGCGATGACAATTCGTGCCCCAGGTCCGACTTGAGACTGACAAGGACGGCTGAAATCACACCAGTGTCGTATCCTGGGAGTGAAAATAAGACGTTAGCATTCCATGCGTCCCATGCGTCCCATGCGTCCCATGCGTTTCGAGGATAGGGATTGAATGGGTAGGTTAAACACACCAAACAAGAAACCGCCCATGGCAACGGTGAAGGTGATTAACCAGACAGCCCGTGAAGGCTCGGTATCTTCGATGGAATCATCAAAGTCGGGGGCCTGAGCCAGGCTGGACTGCTCGACGTGGGACGCGGTCCCATCCAGCTTCATCTTATCGAGAGACGCATCCCTTGACAGGCCTTTGCTGTCAGAGTCGGGCAAGGAGTTCGACATGTTGAAGTGTTGCTGCTGGCCGCTTTCGAAGAGGAATCGGCGACGCGGGCGAAAGAAGAAGAGTAGATTTTTCGTCGCAGAATCGGATGGGCTTGAGGCCGGTTGTCAAACAAGACGCTATGGTTTTCAGACGAGTGAACAGACCTTGACTTATATAGATAACGAGTCAATGCCTCCTCACCAAGGCCACCTAATGTGTCCGTAGCGAAGTAAAGTGCGCGCCAAGGTGGGTCGCGGGTTTTAATTCCCCAAAAGAGTCATCCCTGAGGAGAAACTGGAAAGCACGCGCCTCAGCCCAGGGCCGCCGCAGTGAATTGAATGGAAAGCCTCAGCGTGTGTAGCTAGCTACATTCTGTGTGTTTGAGCAGGGGTTCCCAGAGTACAACATACTCTCAGCACTAGGCGTGCTAGACGCAGCAAAACACGCGGCAGACATCCTTTGTTCCCCATCACGTCTCCCCCTATTCACGGGAGCTTCTCCACTGTCTCAACAATGTCAACTTAGGTAGCGCAGTCGAATTAAATGCGGGGGTGGGTTGTCTGGGGTACTTCCGTGTGCGGGATTCGCGGGGAATTCTGAGCTGGCCTTCCCCGAAGGAGTAAAAAAACCCCGTCATAATCAGTACATCCTCTTATAATGGGCGTACGGAGGCGCAGGACTGGGGTAACCTTGGCTGGCAACCGATTCTCAACCGTAGTCAGCGCTGTATGCTTGGTTGGTTTCTATTGCTGAGGCCACCCAAGTGGAATTCCAGCTCAACGGTACTGTATATCCTACATATTTCGACAGAGGCGGCGGGTTCACCCGAAAGTTTCCAGGAAGATTTGGCTGCAAAAAAAAACTCGTTTTCATGCCTGGAGACGCCCGGAGGCAGTTGGATCTCACCGACAACAGTTCTCTAGAGTATTCCATCGATGCCGTCGTACTCGAGCTACGTGGATCTGGACAAGGGTCTCGGGAGTATGATGTCATGGTCGACATTGTGAACCTACGCAATATTTAATATAGAGGCCTGGGTGAAGGGGTGGAACTGCTGCGATGAAGTGACATGGGAATAGAGACGAGCGGGGACCTGTGGTTCAGATGGTGTTCCCACCTCCTCATTTCCCCCAGGCTTTGGCGGCGCGTTGCCCCAGACGTCCCACATGCGGTACCATTATCAATCTATGGCTTCCGATTGGAGTCCATGATCAATAATTGCCAAGGCCTTCAGTGGGTTGGGAACGCTTTTAGTCCGCGGGTTCGACCCGTTGATAGACGAGCAAGGTCGAGCTGAGCATGAGTCTCGCTTGTGACGGAGCCCCCGGCCAGCCACTGAGGCATGCCACTGACTCGGGGCCCGCATGAAGGAAATGCATGCCGTAAGGGGAAGCTTGGCCCGCGGGGGTTTCTCCAAACGCATGAGCACAGACAGGCAAAGCTTATTCGATTGTTCCAGTCCTCCGGCCATGCAACCAACGTGACTGCTGAAATAAGTCACCTGTGAATATGATAGTGTGTCCGGTTTCAATGCTGCCTTGGAACAATACAGAACGCGGCGTTGCAGAGGGAACTTGACGATCCTCAGGACTAGACCGGCCCTGACCTTCCATATTTCGTAACCGACACGTCAATGTGGATTGAGAGTCAGCAAGGGCCCGCGGGTTATGGAATCGTGGAGAAGCGTTGCTTTTCCGTCTTCATTATCAGACGCGCATTAATGTGCACGCAAACGCTCACAACTGTTTCTATTCGGCGTCAAGATGATGAAAACTACTGGGAAATAGTAATTGAAACGGCTGACTCGGACTTCTAGCACTTGGGGTACACGGCGAAGAATAACGACCGGCTCCCTGAGATTGCACGGATAACCGGTTTCAAGAAATCCATCCTCCACATTAGCGGCTGGCCATTGCTTAATGCAGAGCAGATCTTCTTGGCAAAGATGCAGGTCCCGTATTCTATTCGCTTTGTTAAAGATGCAGGGGGCGTGTCATAGTGTTGGGCCCTTACTGAAATATTCCATTTCTGTACATCGAAGGGACAGGCTTTCGTCCTTCTTTTGTGAAGCGTGAATTTGGTAAAATTCTAACACCCTTCCCCCAACATAATTATGAACCTCAAATAGGAAAACACAGCTGGCCCAGGGTAATGGAGGACTGGATCTAGTTGGTCTGTACAGATACGTGGGTACGGATATTGTAATCCCGATTTCGTTTACTATTTGCCTGTAACAAGTAAGGCTAACGGATTTTGATGGGCTTCAGCTGATCTCGCACCTAGGGTAACCCTTCAAGTTCTCAAGTTTGGGGTAGTAAGAGTTGAATTCAGATGGTCAAGTCTATCAAACTGAACTATACAATGTAATAAAAGTAACGGAATCTGTTAATTCTGAGGCTGCGAATATGTCAAGGCTTTTAGTGCATCTTCAATATCTTAATTTATACATGAAAGCAAAGTGAACCACAGTTTCAAGAGGCATTAGCGAACCAGCCTTGGTCTACATTCTATGCCATGACTAACACACAACGCACTATCCACAACGCCGATCCCATACCTATCGTAGCTACATGATGTCCTATTTTTAACCCCAAACGTCCTCTTGCCACTTTCGGTTGCGCTTCAGACCCTCGCTCCATTCCTTGACCTGAGCGTCATCCCATCCCTTGTCCGTCCTCACGACATCACCAAGAGTCTTTCCAACCTCCCTCGCCATGCTTGCTCTTCCGCACATGTACAAGCTGGCACCGCTTTCCAACAGTTGCGATACCTCTTTGCCCATCTCCCGAACTCTGTCCTGGACATAGGTCTTCTTCGTTCCCTCCTGCCGCGAGAAAGCCGTAATTATCTTCAACTTGCCCCCCAGCTCCTTCTCCATCTGCTCTAGCTCCTCCTTGTAAATGTAATCCTCGTCCGGACGTTGGCAGCCGAAGAAAAGCATCATTTGGCCAATATCCTTGCCGATGGAGAGCAGTCGCAGGCGCTCGGTGATGAAGGCGCGGAACGGTGCCAAGCCGGTGCCTGCGGCGACCATGACCAGGGGATGTGATGAAAGCATGGGGAGCTTGAACTTTGATCGTCGGAAATGAGCGTAAACAAGGCCACCTTCCAGAGCTTCAGACGGACCGGAGAGGGCGTAGCTGAGACCCTCGGTCTGCTGAGTTGACTGGGAGTTTTGCAAGGATTGCGAGAGCGCTTGAAGGTAGTTGGTTGTCAGACCGGGAATGGCAGTAGATGGAGAAGCAGAGAGTGGGGTATCAGAAACAGCAACAGTAATGCTTGGAGCTTTGGGAGAAACAACGCTAGAGGAAGAGATGGAGTAGTATCGAGGTTGAGACCGGGGCAGGGTCTCGATTAGGTATGAGAGAGGAATGCCTGACCAGGAAGCTGCCGCCTGGTTGCCGTCGGCGTTTGCAGCCAACTCGAGGAGCTTGCCGATTGTGAGATGGTTCGACGCGAGGAAGCTCGCGTAATTGTCCTTCTCGCGGCCTAGATTTAGCAGGAACTCCTTCGAGGAAGGCGACGGCGCGAACTGAGCAAGGCCGCGGACTGCATCTCTGGGGACGGCGGCGCAGATCTCCAGGTAATACCTGAACAGTGTCTCAACGTTGGTTGGCGTAGGAATCCTAATCTTGACGGCAGCATCAAGTGCATTTATGCTGATCGGGATGCTGCGGCGCTCAGAGAGGCCAAGAACCTTGAGCAGACGTTCGACCTCCTGGTCAGGGTTGATAGGCCAAATCGCAAGGTGGTCGCCAGTCTTGTAGGTTATTTGCGAGTTGTTGTCCAGTTCAAGGTCCAGGTGCAAGCAGCTGCGGCCGGGGGAAGAGAATAAGCTGTGGGCCCTCTTGATCTTCAAAGCCTTGATTGCAGAGTTGGCGGAGGCCTTCCCGGATCCCTCGATCAAGTGCACCGGCTCGCCAATGTGCAGATCTTGCGGCTCCAATGACTCGTCTTCAACGACTGCTAGGGAAGGCTCGTGCACAACCTCGTGCTCCTGGAGCTTGAGGGCCTCGCGGAGGACTTTGTACAAGTCATCCTTCCACGAGAGGAAGTCCTCTTCGGTGGCTCCTTGAGCGTCATCCGCGCGGCCAACGGGGGCCAAACGAGACGCGCCCCGTTCCACAAGCGCTTCATCAACCACGTCAACAACACGGTTGTAGTATCGGTAGTTGCTGTTGCCCAAGCCGAAAGCCGCATATCGAAGGGATGTAAGGGGCTTGTCTTGGAGCTTAGTCAACCAATCCCAGAACAGGCCGGCATTATCACTAGGATCGCCTTCACCGTAGGTTGATATTATGAAGATTGCCAGCTTGGTTTGAGGTATCTGTGTGATTGTATCGGCGTCGTAGTCTGAAAGGTCGGCCGACATTGCCTGCAGGTGGAAGCGCTGGTGCAGCTCCCGTGCCAAGCGATTTGCGAAGCCTTCAGCGGTGCCAGACTGCGAGCCCCAGAAAACGACGACATCTTTTCCCTGCACACAAAAGCGTCAGTACATTTCAAAAAGAAAATAGGACAATGCGAACTTACGAGCTCTTCTAGCCTCTCGGCGATGTTCTTGGATCTCTTGTGTGCAGCATTCCCACCAGCGCCTTGCTGTGGCCTCTCGTAAAAGATGTAGTTGTATGGGTCGGGCTTGTCCCATGTGTATCCACGCAAAACATAGGCGGCAGAAAGGAGCCCAGCGGCGGCGAGAGCAGCCGTGTCTGCGACTGTCCCCGGCGCGAGCTGGGCAAGTAGCTTCAAGGTGCTCTCGGGAAGAGCGCCCGGAATCGACATGATGTCTACAGGTGAGGGAATAAGACGGGTTGCGATCAGTGTGTAGCCAAATATCGGTTAGAAAGAGGTGTCGATGGGTTTGTCGACTTCATGCCTTTACGAAAGGGCAGCAGAAGAGCTTGAGATAATAAATGCGACCGACAGCTTGACAGAAAGATCGTGAAAGTTTCCAAAACGATCAGCATGTGAACTGTGGCCACTCCAGATCCAGTGTCGTCAACGCCCCCTCGTCCAATACTTTCTAAAAGGGATTCAAAGAGGCAAGTCACTTCCCCAAGCATTGCGGGGAGGATTGCCGTCTTGAGTCAGACCCAAGTATCGGATTGCTGGGGAACAATCCACTTCCCCGCGGGGGGAGTTAGCGAGACCAATCTAAGCTTAGTTAGGCGATATATCCCGCGGGATCTAGCCATCGAAGGCGAAAAGGAGTATGGGACGGCCCTAGCGAGCCAACAGATCACCGGATTCCCCATATTCTCCAAACTTGCCCCAATCTTTGAGGCTTGGCCGTCGACGGCTGCCACGGCTGGAACATTGATCATGCCCGAGGCATCCTTGCTCCCCAGCCTTCTCCGCGGAAATGGTTACCCTCTTGAGACGAAAACCCCACGGATCGTGGCATCTTAGCCATTGATGGACGCCCATTCCCCCGCCTTAAATCCAGCAAAGGGTGTGACGATGCCCGAGATATCCCCCCCGATCTGTTGACGCATCCCTACCCAAAAATGTGTCTGCCATGCATTCCCCGCGGAACTTGTCCTGCGCTTGTCTTTGACCCTTCCATCGCAGTGCCGCCTTGTGGATGATGCCCCCTCTTTCCAATTCCGGACTCCCTCTCCAGCAAGCTAAGTATTCTCGACAGTTTAGTTGGAGGGGGGGTTGTGACGTGCACAATGCGGAGATGGGTGTCGCAACTAGTGGAGAAGCGGCGTCGCGGGGAGTTTTTCCTTTCTCGCCCCGTCCAAAGAGGAATTTCTCCAGCGTCTATTTGCAGCTCTCGTGACACTATTTCTCTTCTAGTGTCCCACATGCGATTGTTTATTTAGATCGAGACGGCGTCCGCTCACTCAACGGCGGAAGATCATAGAAAAATCAACGCAATCCCGTCTTCTCACCTTATTCTTTGCCTTCTGCTTCACAGATCTTTGAGATCTGGCTACCGACATGGCGCTCGAAACGCTCTCGGTCTTCTCTAAGGCCCCTTATGCCACGGGCTTTTTCTTCGTTGTATTATTTTACCTAGTCGTTTATCCCCTGTTCGTGTATTTCAAGGACTCAAAAGGTTCGTGTCCGCCTTCTCTATCTACCAGGGCAACACCCGCTAACATGTAAACATAGGCCTGCGCAAGTTCCAAAACTTCAGCACATTCTCCGGTGCATACAACATCCCCTTCATGATTCTAGCCCGGACGGGTGCCAGATCAACTCATCTCGTTCGCCTCCACAAGGAAAAGGGCCCAATCCTCCGCACTGGCCCCAACACTCTCTCGTTCAGTGATGTCCGTGCTATCAAGGATATCTACGGTCACGGAACTCCCTGCATCAAGGACGAGTCCTACGACCTGACTGCCGGTTCTCACTTCCACCTCGCTGACGTTATCGACAAACACGACCATGCCAAGAAGCGCAAGGTCTTGTCCTCGGCCTATGCCCTGAAGAATCTGGAGGGATGGGAACACAAGGTCGCCGACAAGGTTGACAGGCTTTTTAAGCAGCTCGACAAGCGCTGCACCGACCCACTCCCCAAGGGCCAGATGTTCCCCGAGCCAAAGGACTTGACCGTCGACTATCGCAAGTGGGGCAACTTCTTCACACTCGACGCCATTGCCGATATTGGTCTCTCCGAGCGCCTCGGCCTGCTCGACCGCGGCCACGACAGAGTCTTGGCTCGGCGAAAGGACGGCACCACCTGGGAGGTGCCTCTCCGTGACTCCCTCTACCCCATCGCCCGGAAGCAATCCCTCCTCGTCTGGACCTACGAGAACTACAAGCTCATCGACAAGCTGTCCAACATCATCCCCCGGTACCGCCAAATGAGCGAGGCTTCGAAGGGCTGGGATGGAATCGTGCTGCAGCTCTCCTCTCAGCGTCTCAAACGTTACAATGACGGCGAAAAGCTCGACGATTTCTTCCAGGCCCTAATGGAGAACAAGAATGGCGAGGCGAACAACCTGGAATGGGGCGAGATCGTTGCCGAAATCAACATCATGATGAACGCCGGCAGCGTGACCACTGCCATTGCGGTTACCAATGTCTTGTACCAACTACTGAAGAACCCCAAATACCTCAAGCGCCTCCGCGAGGAGGTTGACAGCGTCCTCGACCCTGACGAAGTCATCGCCCCCTACGACAAGGTGAAGCACCTACCCTACCTGCGCGCCTGCCTCGACGAGTCTCTCCGCCTCTTCCCTCCTACGCCTCAGGGCCTGCCTCGCAAGACCCCGCCCGAAGGCATGCACATCATGGGGGAGTGGGTGCCGGGGAACACCACCGTCAGCATGTCCGGTGTCGTGGCGCACCGCGACGAGACCGTCTTCCCGGAAGCCGACAAATACGTCCCCGACAGGTGGCTCGGCGAGAAGGGCAAGGAGCTGCAGCCCTACTTCCTGGCCTTCTCCGCTGGCGCGAGAGGCTGCATCGGCCGCAACATTTCATATCTCGAGCAGGCCGTGCTGCTGGCGTCGGTGGTCCACAGATACGAGTTTGCGCTGCCACGTGATTTCGAGATGAAGCGCGAGGAGACCATGAACTGGCTGCTGGGAGATATGCCCATGAAGATCTGGAGGCGGCAGCTGGAGGACGTGGAGGCGAACTAGACTTCCACTAATAGACTTACGACTTACGGTAGTTTTGTGCATTTGGCGTTGGCGAGGTAGATATCAACAAATTGATAACTCCCCAAATACGAGATTTTTCTACACTTGGAGATGCGGGTTCAAGGGCGCACACACCAGTTGAATGCTACGCGTAGAACGCCGCACCTCGAAGGTTGCGGCCAAAAATATCCGGGCATTCTGACTCCCTTGCGTACAGTGTAAGAGCATTTCCCTAACTGCCTTAATAAGCAGTTCGGGTTGGGAAATTCTGTTCTATTGTTCCATGAGCAGGCCACCATAATTGACCGCTACCAGCACTCGCTACAGCACAACAACGCTTTGCTTACCTAATAAGACTGTGCTTTCCACCTGCCTTCACACACGGCAGCAAGGCCCCGATGAATGCCCGGATGCTCTTGGCCGCCGCCATTGTATGAAACTCATCGCTCATCTCACATTAAAAAGTTCAACTCGCTTTGTTTAGTCGTTTATAAAATTCCCTTATGGACGTATGGATGTATGGATTGCAAAGTCAACGACAACCGAAATGTAATGCGGCGAAAAGGTTTGTGGTTGGCGCCAGTGCTGATGCATGATGAACCACCGTAAAATTCGTTGCCGTCGGATCAGTATGATTGTAAGACAATTGGCTATGGGCCGTGACTAGGGGACAGCAATGGAGGATAATAGGGATCAATTGGTTGTGAGAATCTAACTTGGCCCTTCTTGCAGCCTTCTGGCTGCGTGGATCTATGTGGGGCCGGTCGGGCCGGGCCGGGCCGACCTATCGCCGGGTCCGCGCCGGGTCCGCGCCGGGCCTACGCTGCAGCCTTGTTCCATGGCATCTCTCGCCCTCGGCCTCAGGCACCTAATATCCTTGCAGTGGTCTTCCAATGTAATACAAATGCTCAGCTGTCGAATAAGAAATCTAGCCGCTTATTCCCCTCAGAAGTAGTGTTACTTAAATATGTTGATTTCTCTTGATCAGTCATACTATTCCATTTCTCACGCTTGTACTTGTTCCTAAGTGTATAATAGACCTTGGCAAAGGCATACGCAAAGATTGTTCCCACAGTAATGGCAATCAAGTTCTTGTTTCCTCGGTGGTAGTAAGGTTTGTCATCCTCTCGATAGATGTTGGACGAGGCAATTCCAGACAGCTGGATGGTGATGTTATAGAGTGCAGCACTGATTGCGCGGGTTCTGACTGAATTTGAGAGTCGGCTACACCATCCAACATGTGCCGCATGAGTGGAGGGCTGGCCGAGAATCATGAAAGTGACAGCATACTGACTCCACGGGGACAGCTTCTCGATTGACGTGTACTCGATGATGAGCAGTGGAAGAACCCAAACCTGGGAAAGCAGTCCGATAATGGCGATTTGATGGAACCGCTCGGTAAGATACGTCGCTAAAAGTAGACCGGTAGCTGCGAAGACGGTAGGGGGTATAGCTAGCAATGTAACCGTAAATGTGTTGAAACCCAATGCCTTGAGAGACAAGGTGAGATATGTCTTGGGAGGAGAGGTGGGAATCTCGAACAGAATCCCGATCACATAGACAGGCCATAGGTCGTAATCCTTGAGACTCTTCCAAAGCATTCCCAGAGAGAGGGCCTCTCGGTTGTGCATGCCGCTCTTTGACGGGTCATCGCGCAGGACCCGATTAACAATAATTTTCTCCTCCCGCTCGGTGAAGTAGCCCTTGGGATTCCACCAGGTTTTCGTCTGCGTCGGGCCGGGAACAAGGAAGAGGAAGCTGGACGCCCCAATGACTAAGCTGACCAGTGCCTCGATCAAGAACAGCCACCTCCAACCCTCCTTTCCCGCCACCCCACGCATGTGTAGGATACCGTACGCCATGAAAGAGGCAATGACACCGCTCATAGAATCTACGAACCAGAAAAGGGCCAGGCGGATTGGCATTTCGGTCTTCTTGTAAAAATATGAGAGGTATAGAATGGCGTCGGGGATGAATCCACCCATGAAGAGCCCAATGAAGAATCGACAAGCGAAGAATCCAGCCCGGTTGTGCATAAAGAACTGCCCGCCCGATGCGAAACTCCAGAGCATTATCTGAACGGGAATCCAGCGATCCGGCCCGAGTCGCTTTCCAATCATCTGAGAAGGGATTTCTGCCAGGAGAAAACCCACGCGATACATATTCTGGGCATTGTTGTAATCATTCGTGTTTATTCCAAGATCGTGAAGTAAATTATCGGCTGCAGCATTCCCGAGGTTGCCTCTGTCGATATTCAGGCCAAAAAACATAACCAGGACCCAGGCGAACACCTTGAGGTCAGTCCGGCGACGAACAGACTGTTCCTCTCGGTATGTCCAGCGCTCTTTTGGGTCAAATCGATGGGCGTTTTCATATTCCGCCGGAGGATAATAGAGAGGCCCAAGGGCCGGATCATCAAAGACGCTACGCTCGGTCGCGATGGCATCCAGATCTTTCGGTGTATTCCGGCGGGTAAGCGCTTCCCAGAAACCGATATTTTTGCTGGTGTCCTGAGGCTCAACCAAGTCGCTGGTGTCCTCCTTCGGCGAGTCGACGTCAAAGGAAGGCGTTTTCGTGTCAATGCCATGGTCGCCCGCTGACTTCCTCTGCGTGCCAGCGGGAACCTCGATGACAGGGGGTGTTTGAGGACTCATCGCGACACGCTGATCAAGCGTAGGACGAATGCCAGTTGAAGTTCAAGAAAGAATGAGTGGGCTGGCTTTCACATATCTTATGGTAGCTGATGGTGATCACTGATGGGCTTTATACAAAACCTGGAAGTCATTTCAACATGTGGCAAATAGAACCGCAAGCCCAGGGCGCACATCATCACCATCCAACTATACGTGCTGCCCGATTTCGCATGATGTGACGCGGCGATGGCTCTGATGCCTGTCTACCCGCTCGTATCATATGCTCCCTGCTGGGAAAGAAAATTTCAATATTCTGCTTCTAGCAATGAAACTGCAGTAAAGATAAGCTTTTAGTTGGTTTCTCGGCATCGATCATCCGAAACTCATCACGACATTATGGAGAAGTATGAGGATTGCCCAGGCCCACATTCCTGGAGACATCCCGGACTACCACATGCGGGATGGCGCTTGGCGAGGCACGGGGAACTACCCAATTCCACTCTCGCGCGCTGCATGATAGGGAATCTAGCCACCATTAGCCCTTGTTTCCCTCTCTTTAAGTGCTCACTCACTTTCTTACTGTTAAATTTCTCCACGCTTTCCTTGTACCCCCTGTCCTCAACCCAACGGTTTGGAGCAGAGGACTTCGGTGTCCCAGGGAACAAGGTCCATAAGGCCCATTAGGCATGGGAAGACATCGGCTCCGATGTTACCTGCGAGACTTTCTGACCGCCGCATTCGGAATGGATTAGACGAAAACGTGGGGGGCATTGAGATGTCAGACTTTGCCAAAATTATGTTTAGTGGCCCTTGACCTATCCTGCGTTGTCTGCCAACCTCGAGCACCTGCAACCTCGCATTTGCCCACAATTGAAGCCATCATGAAACCGGCAGCAAACATGACCATTCTCTGTCGTCAATACAATTATTTTTATCTCGTAGTTACATATAACATTAACTGTAGAGAAGAAATGACACAATTGACTATGAGTTTCCAATGTCTTGATAGAGCGCCCAGTTATATTCATGATCTAGGCCCCGCCACACTGAACGGAAGGTTGTTGTACAATTCCAAGCCGGTCTTGTTTGTCTCAGGGTGCTCCACATCAAGATCCCACTTATCCGGGACAGAGAGGCCAGCATCAAGATGGTGCTTGTTCAACAAAATGGAGATGCCGTCTCTGAAAAGCCATGGGTCATTCGTCCGTCTTTGCCAGTCTTCCAGCCGATTCCGCAATTCTTCGAGCTCGGCCTGGTAAGCTGGATCTTTTGCCAGATTTCTTACTTCGTTCGGGTCCTTGGACAAGTCGTAGAGTTCCTCTGCCGGGCGGAAGAAGTAGTCTTTCAACTGCCTTTGGCCAATCATCTTGGGGCTAGTTTCGGCATTTCGAATGTCCTCCCAGGTTAGCGAACCGTAGATGTCGTTTGCGAAGGGAAAGTCGAGCCTCCAAGCAATATTGCGGTGGTACTTGTAACGTCTGGTTCGGATGTAACGGGTCGGCCAGTAGTTTGTGGACTCGTGGAATGTGTGGGAGCCGAAGACGTGGTCCCATTCGACGAGCTCCTGTTTTTCGTTGATTATTTCGAAGAAGGATCGACCAGAGAGCTGCTTCTTAGGCTCCTCTGACGCAGCCCCTAAAGTCCAGTCCAAGATGGTGGGCAGTACATCCACATAGGAGACCAGGTTTTGGTTCACAGATGGTGCTGAGCCGGGGCGTCTGATGATGAGGGGGAGACAAACTCCGGCGTCGTACAATGTCGTCTTTGAGTTCAGGAAAGGAGGGCCGTTGTCGCTCATGAAAATAACCAGGGTATTATCAGCAAAGCCAGAATTCTCTAGTTCCTGGAGAATCATGCCAATGCCCTGATCCAAGCGGCTAATTGCTTCGGCGTACTCGGCAAGCTCTTGTCGTGTTCCCGACGTATCTGACAGAAATCCAGGGACGACCATATCCTCGGGCCGATATTTGACTTGCTTGATCTTTTCATCGACTGGCTCGTCATTGCCGAAGCCGCCACGCGTACGGTCACGGTGGGGGTCATGATAACCCACGGTCAGAACGAATGGTCGCCCATCCTCTTTCGACCCTTTGAAGAACTCCGCAGCACGCTGAGATGACCACCAAACATCTCTAGTCAGGCTCTCTGCTCTCCATTCCCAAGGATACACGCTGTCAGGGCCGACGTGAACTTTTCCAATGATGCCTGTGCGAACCCCGTTCTTGGCAAGTAGAGATGGTCCGGTCTCGATGTGATCGAATGTCATGAAATGGTGTTTCCCGCTGTTCAGCCCGTACTGACCATTTTGATGTGTATGAAGTCCGGTGTAGATGGTGGAACGACTTCCGCTGCAAGATGCTGTGCTGGCGAAGGCTTTGTCAAACCTGATGCCTTCTGCAGCAAGCAAGTCGATGTTCGGCGTTGAAATGTAGGAACAGCCATAGCACCCAAGCTGCTTTCCGAGGTCGTCCGCAACAAGCAAAAGGACGTTCTTTCCGGACATGGTGAATATTGGTACTCAGAAATCAGTAAAGTCTGTGATCAGTGCATCAGGAGAAGTTCAGGTACCACGATGCCGTCTGCAGAAAATAGAAATCGTCTGTAACCAATAAACAACACGAGTGGGCCATGTCCCAACAGCGTGGTTATGGTGCGACATGTCAATGAATGGCGCCATTGGAACTTATTTTGACTATGTAGGGGAGATGCCGCTTTCCCGGCCTTATCGGTGGCTGTCTCTCAGTGTATCACATGTATAAAATATGTTACAGCCTTTTCTGGCCACAATTATATTTAGCCGCCGGATGTCGGCAGCCAGCGTCTTGCATTCCACCAATACAATATCGCTACAATAAGGTCTATGGGAATAACTTTTTGGATATAAGCCGGTTGGAAGACCCCTCGGTCACGTCATTACAGGGGTTTCTGTAACTTGGAACCTCTATGTTCGTCGTTTTCTAAATCCACAGCCCACAATGTGCTTCGTCAGCCATAGGTTACTGGTGCCTGAATAAGTGGGATCGAATCCCTTCCGTTCTCTTATTACATGGCGTCTCATTTCTCAGTTCTCGAAATAAGCGGCGCTGCTTTGTGGCTAGAGAGTTTGCAGTTAGTGTCTATGTATGCATCAGAGAGCCTCTAGTCTAAAACGGGTTGGAGGCCCGATGTCACATCAGCACCGTTGAATAACAACAAGCTCTTCTTGAGCCTTTTTGATTTAGTAGCCGTAGTCATGGCTCAGTGTAAGTCGATATGCTTTCAGGGTTCATCATCCTCGCCGGCAACCTCATCCGACATTTTTTCCCACAATCCCAACACTATAGTTTGGGTTTGAATGTCGTGATCATGGCGGAAATGTCTATCACAGTTGCTAGCCAATGTTTTCAAATACTATTTCTATAAGTAGGTCTCGGGCCAGTGCACGAGATGATATTTCTCCATGTTGGTTCTTCAGAAACGCTCAACAATGAAGGCCTTATTTCTTGCCAGTATTCTAGCATTGCGGGTGGCCGCTCAACTGACTGGTCCCGTCGGTCCAACTACTAAACTGGACCAGAAGACCAATGAATGCAATATCTTGAATTATGGGGCTATCAATGACAATTCGACAGATGCATCGAGCGCCATTGAGAGTGCCTTCAAGAACTGCGTTCTATCACACCCGGGAAGTCGTCTCGTGGTTCCCGAGGGTGAATATCTCATCAAAAGAACCGTCATACTTCAAAATGGCACCAACTGGGCCTTCCAGCTCGATGGTCTAATCACTCTTGCTTATGGAGGTAACTGGACCGTTGACCGTGAGTTGATCTTGCAGGGCTTTGCTGGAGTTGAGCCGCTGAACGCAACCATCAATGGCGAAGGTGATGGCCTTTTCTTGCAAAATGGAATCACAATTATCAATCGTACGTTCTCAATATTACGGGCGGGAACAACTGGCTGAATTTGTTTAGCGGTCGATTTTGAGTTCTACTCTAAGAATGGAAAGGGTGCCATTCAAGGCCAGGGCTACCTCTACAGAAACTTGGCAAAGTACTTACTCCGGCAGCATTTGAAGACAAAAGCTGACGCTTCGATAGCACCTTCCGTCCTCGACTTGTCCGCCTTATCTCGCCTATCAACACCACAGTCCACGATCTCATCCTGGTTGACAGTCCAAAATTCCATATTGTTTTTGACTTCGCTGTCAATCTTGAAGTCTACCACCTGACAATCCGTGGAGCGAACCTTGGTTCATACGATGGTGTGGACGTTGTGGGTACTAACTATTGGATTCATGACATTGAGGTTAGTACTGTCTGAGTCGATTGGGTGCTTCTCAAACTCACGTACAGTCACAGGTCACGAACAGAGACGAGTGTGTCTCAGTCAAGAGTCCCTCCAACCACGCCCTTGTTGAAAATCTTATTTGCAATCAAGCAGGATCTGGAATTTCCATTGGCAGTCTGAACGTATCTGCGTCGATCGCTAATATTGTAAGATCAACGCTAGCTAACAAGAAGATCTGTGCTAGTCAACTAATGTTGTTTAGCATGCACGAAACATCAGCATCATTCAGGGAAACAACATCGCCTTCATCAAGACATATCCTGGAGGCTCGGGCTACGTCACCAACGTGACTTTTGAGAACTTCCGTTCCAAGGCATCTCTTTACGGACTGGATGTCAATCAGTACTGGCAAAACACCTTTGAACCTGACACTGGCGCCGTTGCCTTGAGCAACTTGGTTTTCAGGAACTTCACGGGTCAGTCCGCACAAAAGTGACTCATTTACTCACAAGCCATGCTAAAAATAAATGATACCAGGGTCGATCGCAGATGGAGCGAAGCGACCGCCTTTATACCTGATCGCCAATGATCTGACTTACGCCAAAAACGTAATTGTGGAGGACTTCAGTCTCTGGACAGAGTCAGGCACTTACGTTGTCAACAAAATTAGCAACATCTTTGGGACCGGCGACAATTCCTATGGGACGGGAAATGGCATTCAAAGCCTGGCACCAAAAGGATCACCAACGCCCTACACCAGTACCTACACTGTTACGGCCTCTCCAACTAGTTGGACGGCTCCTCCTTCCCCAACTTGGGCAGTTCCTAACACCGGGTATGGAAGTAAGTTGGCCGCCTGCTCGCGATTACAAAGTATTCGTGCTAACATTTTCAGCTGATGTGCCCATTCCTGTATATACGCCGGCTCCTCTCTGGAAGCCCGAGGGTGATTACGAGAAACACTATTGGGGATCTTTCTAGGTCTCATCTAGTATATGGCGTTTAAGTAGTAGAGGTGCACTCTTGGAGTTTCTGGGGTACTGTTACTGGGGTTTGCGCAAGCCTTCAAATCAAGCTTTGTCCCGGTTCCTTGGCATTTCTTGGTACTCCTTGGCATTAGGAAGCGCCTCAACAACTCTATCGAGTATATTTAATGCAATGTGTCAACCTGCACACTTACTTTAGTCCGTTCAGTGAGTCCGAAATTGGCAGAAGAACCCTAGCATATCAAGGCGTGGCAAAAACATTCAAGCAAATGCTCCATGTAACAATCAGAGTCTCACATTTCCTAACGTTGCCATTTTTTGCGATGAATGGTCTTTCAATTGGTGCTCGTGTTGGTGCTAGCCCGATATAATAGAGCCTGTGCCGCAAGAGCCTGCATTTGAGATCACAGCATCTGAGTCCCTGTTGACGTGATCACTCTCTGCTCCACCGTCCCGCGTCCAGGGCAAGGGGTTGAATGGACAAGAGCCGCCTTGCGGCCCGAAGCTTTTACGTTAAACATCGACAAGTTTCCAATCAATAACTCATTGAGACTTCGCGCCCCGTGAATTTCTCCGTCCGATTCACTTGCCATGCGGCTTAGATGATTCTCATTCGCCGACTCGGTTGCGGCATATTACATTGTCGCATGGCTGTGGGTTGCATAACCAACAATGAACGTCAGCGAGCCACATACGGTGACATGCTACACCCTGGGTTTTGGCCGATGACCCTCTGTTTTTCGCCTCAAATTCATTCAATCAGAGCTGTCCAGTATTGCATTGACTGGTCTTCCGAGGAAATGTCTGCTTCGAACTGGATTCAGGCGGGGTTCAGCGACGAGGTCTATAGTATTGCACCATCGGGGAGCATGTCGCTGTAACAGCAGATTTTGCATCGGGTAATCTTCTATTGTCCGGGATATAAAGCCTAGTTAGAATGAATCGCTTTTAAACAAGAGTTTAGTTGCATCTCCGATCTTGAGTCTTGTCTTTCTGAGGCTCTGGTCTGTCATCTCTTCGCCTCACAAAGATGTCTGGTGCACCGAGCATGCCAAGCACGCCAAGCGTGAATTCTGCCATCGACCAGAAGGCCACGCCCGTACCAGCAACCATCACAGATAAATCCCAACCGTCCGGTTCCAAGAGCAATGCATCTGCAGGGGTCTGGGCAGTCGGCGCATCGGCACAAATGTACGAGCCTATTCTCGAGTATGAAGGCCGACACCGATACGATCCAACCGCGACCTGGTCGGAGCAGGAGGAAAAGAAGCTCGTGAGGAGGGTATGTGCTCCTGATTTCGTCTTAGAAGATAGACACAGTCTGTACAGAATGAAGGAGGCTTGAGACTGACTTCCCACGCCGAAGATTGACTACAAGATCTGCGCATGGGTGTGTATTATGTTTTTCGCACTACAGCTGGACCGCGGCAACATCAATCAGGCAAACTCCGACAATATGCTGGCTGATCTTGGCCTTTCCACGAACCAATACAACTACGGTATGACGATCTTCTACCTATGCTTCCTCTGCGCCGAACTGCCGTCGCAGATGATATCCAAAAAGCTTGGCCCGGACGTGTGGATCCCTATTCAGATGGTGTCTTGGAGCATTGTCGCCACCTGCCAATGCATCATCAGGGAGGAGAAAGGCTTCTACGCCACTCGCGCTCTGTTGGGTCTCATAGAGGGTGGCTTCATCCCGGATGCCATTCTGTATCTCTCGTACTTTTACAACAGCAAGGAACTGCCCATCCGCATGAGTTATTTTTACTGCGCATCTTTTCTAACGCAAATCATTGCTGCATTTCTCGCGTTTGGGATCTTGCACTTGCGAGGCACCGGCGGCTGGGAAGGTTGGCGATGGCTGTTTGCCCTTGAGGGCGGCCTGACGGCCTTGATTGGTGTCTTCTCGTGGTTTTACCTGCCACCTAGTCCCACCCAGACGGCAAGTTGGTTCCGCGGCAAGGATGGCTGGTTTACGGAGCGTGAAGAAATCATCATGGTCAACCGTATTCTGAGAGATGACCCGAGCAAGGTAAGCCTCGTTCATATGGGTTGTAGGAGTTGGTTTGCTAACTTCAGGGCTCTAGGGCGGAATGCATAACCGTCAAGGCTTGACTTTGAAGCTCCTCTGGTCCGCGCTTTCGGACTGGGACCTTTGGCCGATCTACATCTACGGTCTTACGCTGTTGATCCCCGTCAGGCCGATTGACCAATACCTGACCATCAACCTCAAGGCTCTGGGTTTCAACACGTTCCAGACCAACCTCCTCACTATCCCAGGATACGTCCTCTTCTTGATCCAACTCGTCTTCTGGTCTTGGGCCTCGGAGCGCTACAACAACCGCATGCTCACCGTGTTTATGTACTCGGTCTGGGTATTCCCTCTCGTCTTGGCCCTAGAGCTTCTCCCTGCGGGTTCCAGCCCCTGGGATTGGTACGCTGTTACTGCTATGATTGTTGGTTATCCATACGTACACTCAATTCTAGGTGAGCACTCTTCTTGAAACCCGCCGTTGTCTGAGCATATGATGTTAGTCAGTTACTAACGGCTTGAAGTCAGTTTGACATCCCGAAATGCAGGCTCGGTCCGCACGAGAACCGTGGGTAGTGCGTTATACAACATGACGGTTCAGGCCAGTAGCATTATTGGTTCAAATGTGTGTTTCAGTGAAATCCAAAGAAAAATTGTCCATGGAACATAGCTGACGACCTTTTCAGATCTACCAAGAAGACGACGCGCCGCTCTATCGCAGAGGCAACAAGGTGATCTTGGGCCTCATTGTGTGGAACGCTGTGTTTGCCTGGGTGATCAAAGCCTACTACATGTGGAGAAACAAGTCACGCGATAAGATCTGGAATGCCATGAGTCAACAGGAGAGAGACACTTATCTAGCGACGACCAAGGCCGAGGGGAGCAGAAGGCTTGACTTCCGGTTCGCGCACTAAATTGGCCCAAAATGCAATACTAGTAAATGAACAATTCAAAGAGCAAGTAAATGGGGCAAACTTTCTAGGCTCATTTATTTAGTTCAGGATTTGAACAGCAAGCCAAGATGGCATAAAGCGGCTTATGGGTACAAAAAGCATGATAGATCATGTAAAATATATGCCCAGCCACGCGGCCGCGGCAGCGCAACCCGGAGACCCAACCTCCCGGCTGCCGACAGCAGTATCTTTACCACTGCTGCTGCTGCCAACCTTCCTACTCCCTCTTTTATACACATATATAGAATACAGATCTAGTTCACAGCATTGCTTTTACTGCGTTGATTTACCACCCGTACGGGTATCGTGCGATACCAACAGAAAATCCTGCCTTCTCAATAGGTCCAAGATTGTGGTTGAAGTTGTGAGTTTGGGCCCTTCTATGCCACAAAACAAAGGAAAATGGACAGAGCGGAATTTGAACCCATGGACTTTCACTCTCCTTTAAGCGCCCCCTCGGTTTGGATTACCTAACACTCTCGAGAGCCTGAATGGGCTGCCGGACCCTCTGGGTCCTCGACACTCTGCCGTCTTGCCGCCAACCAATGTGGTCTACCTTGAGGATGGCCAGAGAAGAAATACGCTCTGCCACTGAGCTACCTGCCCTTGCTAGTTGTCGAGAGCTCTCCTATTGCGGTGTTAAATAATACTATGGTTGCCCAGTATGGCAGGCATGGTTGTTAGAAGGTGGGAACTCGGTACTGAACGCCTTGTGACATCTACACTGGGACAGGTACGGCCTGCCATGAAAGCACCAGGAAGTGAGATAGTCAGCACAGGTATTCCAGTCCATCAGCCTCCGTAACGCAAAGTTTGTAGTAAAGCGCGGATACACCTCCAGGGCTTAAAGCCTCCGAGCCGTGGGGATATCTCCAAAATGAGTGTACTGGGCGGAAGTTGAATCGGAGTGTGGTCGTCGGTACAGGATGTCCAACTATCGTGTGCCTGGGTCCGTGACTGCGTCACCAAGAGACGTTATCGATGCAGCTGCCGCGCCGTCGGTGCAACTGCTGTTGTGATTGAATGACGTAGGTCAAGATAGCATCCCTCACCTGCCTCCTGGAGTACTGTGGTAGGAAGGCACATACCTGTCTTGATCTAGGAAAGCATGGACGCTGGTGGGCCCACACGCAAAGGGATTTATTCGAGTCTTCCCCTCCTCGACCTTTCTCCTTTTCCTCTTCTTTCCCCCCCCGTCCATCATCAAGAAGATCGGCTACAACCCCAAGACTGTATGTTCGTCCCCATCTCCGGTTTCCACGACGACAACATGCCTCCTCCAACCACCAACAAGTCCCGTACGTTGCATGATTCTACCGCTTAGTGTTTTGCTGACCTTGCCCGTAGTCACGGGCAAGACCATCAACCCCCAAGGTTGAGTCTTCCGATACCATCGACAATGTCAAGTTCGAGATCCAATACACTTCGGGTGTCCTTGTTTTGATCATGTAAGTATTCTAACAAAGTAAAGACTCCGGTCCAGTCCCTTCCACCTCCCCCTCCCCGCTCCCGCGTCCGCGTTCGCGTTCGCGGTGAGCGCAACTAAGCGACGCTATCTTTTAGTTATTCAATTTCATTTGTGTCATGACTCACGTTTGGGAATGCTTGGACCGTCTTGGTTTTGGGGGCAATCCGGCGTTAACGATGCGTTACTATCACAACGCAATGGATTATACATTACCTACTACACATAGCAAAGTATGGCTGGAAAGAACGCTAAACACGTAATCTTCGCTTCTTTATTCCATATCATTGTTCCAGAACTAGAGCTGCTCAATATTCTCAGCCAGCTTCGTGGGTTGGCGAAGCCTCCCGTCATCATCGTTGCACAAAGAGAGCAGGATGATGGCCAGGGCCAGGGGTTGATTACGAAAGGTCACATGTTCCTGCATACTACGCTGGATGTTTCTTTGGTGGCTATGGCGGTCAACCCGACATATCGTTCCAAGACAACAGACTAGTCGTAAGTACTCAAATTCTCTTTGCATGCTTATCAAGTGGACGATAGCCTTCGGCTGACTCTAGGTCCGGAATTAGCGACGTAACCTCATCCCTTATCTTGAACCCCATGGCCTCGATCTCTGGAAACATGGCGCGTATCGACTTGTGCAGACTCCAATTGGCGCCGTTCGTGGCGTGCTCGATAAAGGCACGGCTCAGCATCCTTCGCCCCGTGATGGGGCACACGTCTACTGCGGCGTCGAGGCTATAGGGCCAGCCGACGCTGGTACCGCCGGTATCCGTTGTTCCCGGTGAAAGCCAGTCGCGGAATCTGTTTATCAGTGCGTCACGGATGGCAGGGCTATCGTCACAGTCAGAGCATATTTCCTCCGGGGAAAAACAGAAGAGAGCCTGCTCACTGTGGCACCAGATCGATCGTCATGCGATGGGGTATGAAGCGTTGGCGTCTAGTTGGGCGGATCATCTCGGGCATGAGAGCGTAGTTCGTCGCCGTGGGTAGAATATTCCACTTTTGCCCGTGTTAGTCTTCCGTGTCTGCATCGAAGGCTGTCCGAGGGGCGTCGTCCGTAAACGAATTAGGCTTACCCGCATGTATGTCGTGTAAAGGGCGATGCTTGCCAGTTTCACGAACACATCATAGTCTGCGACATTTTTTACCAACTCGCAGGCCCATGAGTGGGCGTCGTAGGGGTCATGAGGTTCGCGATCGCGGAAGAAGAGTTCCAGGTCGATGCGGTCGGACGGCCCCAGAACCTGAAGGGCCGGGACGCCGTTGGAGAGCATCTCCATGGCGGCGTCCCTGTAGCTGTAGAAAATGTTGGACAGAGGGCTGCTATCCGAGGCCATGAATGAGGGGAGGCGATACTCGTCAGTCTGCAAGTTCAACAGCTGTCGGGCTTGGACCGTTGCGGGATAGTAGTTTGCCCGTACAGCGCTGGACAGGGGAAGGTTGCCGAAGCCCTCCACAGCGCCCGGGGGGAGGAAGCCGCCGGGGTACAAGGACGTTGCCCGACGCCGCGCCGCCCTATCCGCCTTGGTGATGGCTTGGATAAATTCCTGGGCCCTGTGTTCTTCGGGTTTAACAGGCAACCCAGGGTCGCCAACGTCTATTTCCTGCATGTAACTTAGTACCGTCCTTTCGGTTTCTCATTCCGAGATGATTTGCCGGTGTACGAACTTGACAGGTTGTATCATCCGCATTGAAATCAATGCCTTCAACACGGTGAAGAAGATAGTGCATCTTGTCGATATGCCAGGGGACTATTCCCGGCGGAAGCGGAGGCTCATCATCTTGCTCCGGTTTAACGATCTTGTCGATGCTTTCCTCGGGTTGTCTAGTCCGTCCGACGTTGGGCTCGTCGTCGGAGCTGCTGCTATGTCGCTTCCTTGTTACGCCCTCGCCATCTTTGAGCCGCTGAAGAATGGCCTCCGGCGAGTCGTTGACGGCAAGCCGAGCAATTATTTCGGCCTTTTTGTCGCCGCTGGCCGACTTGAGTTGGCTGAACAGCGACTTGAGCGTATCCACTTCGCCCTTCAGCTGGCGGTTGGCCTTGCGAATGCCCTGCATCCGGGTCTCGCCAAGGTCCGCCTCGTAGACGCACTCATGCCGCGTGGCCACACACCGGCCACAGGACGGCCGTTGGGTATCGCACTGATGCAACGTTCAGCGTCGTCAAACCTACGGGGGTGAGATTGCGCGTCGGATGCAGTGTACCTTTTGTCGCAGCTTCCTGCACTGCCCGCATGCTACCCGTCCCTTGGAAGGGTTAGAATCCAGGCCGGACTTGTCGTCGGACACCTCGCCGCGAGGCAAAAGAGGGCGCAGGCTAGTCGACATGATGGCTCCGGTCTCGAGTCTCGAGCGAGTGGATGCCGGCTAGCCAGACGCATCTTCGGTTTTCTCGCAAAGAGCTGATGTGTCCGTCCAGTCTAGGACGGAGGAGGTTCCGTCGAGAACCTGAAGACACCACAGGGACCCTGCAGCGGTGAGTGGGGAGGGGGGGTTCTGAGGTCCGCAGCGTGGGTGTGGGAGGATCCCAATCATTGGCGATTAGTAACCTCTCGCTGGGTGGCTGGTGTTGCTCGCCGTCGAAATGCCCAATCGGATAGCGTCCGTAACTCACTCGGCCACTCCCAGTAGCACTGCAGATGCCGGCGGAGGTTTAAGGGCGGTGGCATTTCGGTTGTGGGAGGGGCTGAGGGAGACCTTGTGGCCGTCAATGACATTAATTCACAGGGCGGGCGAGGCGGAGTTCAGCCCTAGCCCACATGGCTAATGATGCTTTCTTTTTCCAGGGCATTCCCTCGCCCAAATGTAACGCTGCTTGCTGCAAGATGCTGACAGCAAGGGAGTGCAAATGAGACCGGTAGCCAATAGCCACGGCCTGCTATCAAACGGTTACACAGTCTCAGTAGGTAGTGTGTCTTGGTTTTAGAATGGTCCGATTTGGTTTGGCGCGCCCAACTCCTGTTCTCACGATGGACAGTGACATTCGATCGCTGCGTAGCCCACACTCGAGCAAAAAAATAGGGGAGAATTAGGGAACACCCCGTGATGATCTACATGATCTATATGGCATCATTGCATTGTCAAGTTCGCGTCTATTATTCTGGCAACAAAGCATCCCGGAGCCGGGAATCTAGGACTCCCTTTCTCCACAATCGGCCGGGATCCGTAGCCATTTACTGTCCGTTGCCGTTGTTCACCAACAAATTCGGCGATCCCTTGGGGTCTCCGACGACGCCCGGGAGGGCCAGCTCGAGGATTCTATCCGTGACCTGCTTCGGCGTGGCAAAGCCGCCCTCCAGACCCCGCAAGTAGCACACCAGCCCGGCAACGAGCGGCGCCGCCATGCTGGTGCCCGTCTTGGTCGCCGTGCCCGTGTCGGACGTGTGGCTGGCGCTGATGATATCCTGGCCGGGCGCGAAGACGTCGAGCTCCGGGCCGTAGTTGCTGCCGTAGATGTCCGCGATAATGTTCACGCGGCCGCGGTCGGGGCGCGTCATGCCGACGGTGAAGGACTCGGGCAGTCTGGCCGGGCTGGAGTTGGCGGCTGGCTGGTTCTCGTTGCCCGCTGCGACGACGACGAGAATGTCCTGGTTGTAGGCCGCGAGGACGGCGTTGTCGAGGGCCGTGACGTTGTTGGCGCCGAGCGACATGTTGATGACAGACTTGCCCTGCGCGCCTTTGGAGATGATGTCGTTCACCGTCCACGAGAGTCCGGTGAGAATGGACGAGATGGAGCCCTAAGAGGCGTCAGTACATGAAGGAAAAGGGCCGACGAAAGGGGGAGAGTAAATACCGTAGAGCCATCAAACACTTTGATGTCAATGACCTTGGCCTTCTTGGCGACGCCGTAGGTCTTGCCGACGATGGTGGCCGCGACGTGGGTGCCGTGGCCGTCGGTGTCGGAGTTGGAGCCGGTCGGCGTGGTCGAGCCCGTCACGCCGTTAATACCGAAGCTGGCTCTGCCCTCGAACTCCTCGTGCGACAGCCGGATGCCCGTGTCGAACACGTACGCGGTGGTGCCCTCGCCGGCGGTGGTGTCGTAGACGTAGTCCTTCGACCCGGCCTGGAGGTGCGACAGGTCGCCCAGGCTCCAGATGCTGCTCGCCTGCGTCGTCAGCTCGCGCTTGCTGAACAGCGTCTGCTCCTGCTCAGTGGGGTCGACGAAGATGTCCTGGTCGAGCTCGACGACGAGGACCTCCTCGAGCTCCGAGATGGCGGCGAGGGTGGCGTCGTCGAAGCTGCCGCTGTAGGCGTTAAAGTCGCCGATCTGGAACGTCTGGTCCAGCGACCCCGCCGACCCGTCGCGGCGTCGGAGGAGGCTGCGCACGGCGTTGTGGTGCGCGGTGACGGACTCGGGGCTGGTGCCGGGCTTGAGCTGGATGATGTACTTGCCCGACATGAGGCCGGGGTCGGCGCGGCGGCCGACGCCGTTCGGCGCCGCGAGGGCGGGCACGACGGCGCCGAGGAGGGAGATCAGAGACGATGCCTTCATCTTGGTCGGTCACGAGGGGGTACTGCGACTTGGATCGAACACGCCCATCTCGGAGAAGGGGGGGCGACTGATTCCAACAGCGCCTTTAAAGCCGTCGCATCGCCATGGCGGTTGCGGAACCTCCTGTTCATGAGTCGGTCGAGATGGCCGGGGGCGTAGCCAACTTCCATATTCGCCATTGCGTGACACCGGGTCGTTGTCCTATTCAGGAAGCTCGAGGATTCCGCTGTCGCGGGTAGATCCGACCCCCGGCCGGCTCCTCTATTCGGTGTGAACCCGGTACTTCGCCCGCCTGGCCACCTGGCATCGCTACCACTCGACAGAAACGTCGGCAATTCGGCGGGTGGCTTCTTGACATGTACGTCGCCCAACCTCATGTGGAAGGCCTTTTCCCGGGATATCGCGATAAAGGCGTCCGAGTCGAAAGATCGTTCGACCTCGTATTGCCAACAGGAAAACCGGCCTTACGGGGATGGCCAAGACCATAACCCGAAATGAGCCATGGGTCGCGATGAAACCCTGGCAGTGGACGACCTTCCCCATTCTTCCTAACCGCCCTCCCCGCCAAGCTTAATGGTTCCTGCAGGCCTGCGCAATCGGCCAGTGCCGTGCTTTTTCAAATAAACCGTTATTGCAGTAGACCACTGGATGGCCTCGTGCCATTGACATCCACTGTGATATCATGGCCCGGTATAACCGCAGAGGTCCCCCCGTCCGTCCGTCATTATCAATCCCGCTGGCTTCGAGGCCGACACAATCACAGAAAGCGAGAACGAGAAGCGCTTTCGCTAGACCCAAGTCAGCAGTTCGCCGCGACGACCGTGTTGTGTCTTGGCCCATGGGCCTCACCCATGCTTATCAGCACCATTAAGGTTCGAGCCTTGAGGACCGGGTAGCGAAGTCACGCACGAAAGGCACAAAGTCATTTCACTCATTGGAACATGGATTCTCAATGTCTCTGATTTTCCTGCGAAGCTGAAGTCTGGCATCTCTGCGATGCATGCGTGCGTGTGCATTGCCCTCTACCCGGCCTTGCGCTCTGCCCATCAGGAGCTTCGTACCAGCCACATGTCGAACCAGTCAATCATGGCGCGCAGGCTCTGCTCCTTGCACCAGCCTAAAAGTGAACACCTCTTAGTAATTGTTTCCGTGCCTATGAATGAATAAAACTCACGCTGGTACGGATCTGACGGGTCACCCTTGACCGCGAAGCCGTGGCCCACGCCCTGGAAGAGCTGGAGGTGGTAAATCTTCTTTTCTCTCTGGAGAACGTCGACAGCTATCCTTCGGGACTCTGTGGGGAAAGCTTGGTCGTTCTCGGCGCACGAGAGCAGCAAAGGCTCTGTCGGTACATGTTAGCAATCTCAGGCGTGACAGTGACCGAGCTTCATGCCTGGTTCCATCGCTAGACCATTGGCGCTGGAAACAAGATCTTGGAAAGCGAATAAAAAGAAAGGAAAAGCCAACGCCATTCATCAAGCATCCCTTCAGTCCAACACAACTTACTCTTGATGCCTGTGAAATGCTCCTCCTTCAATGCCGTGGGATGCGCAAAGGCCCCCGCCGACACCAGCGGCTCCCCGTCACCCCCGGCCCCGGCGAGCAAGTCGCACACGAACGGCGCCCCGAAGCAGTACCCGACGCAGGCGTAGCGCGCCTCCTTCCCCGTCGCCGCCTTCAGCTCGGCGCCAAACTGCTCGCGCACGGCGGCCGTCCACTTGGGCACGTTCTCCGCCGCAAAGGTCTTGTGCTTGGTGCGCCAGGCGGCGTGGTCGAAGCCGGCGGGCAGCGGGTCCGTCTTAGAGTTGCGGTACTTGGAGATGGGGTCCCCGCGGAAGTAGTCCATGCCGAGCGCCGTGTAGCCCGCCGAGGCGAAGCCGTCCAGGATGCACTTGGCGTTGACCGAGAGGCCCCACACGTCCGGGAAGTAGAGCACGACGTGGCCGTTGGGGGCGGGGGAGCCCTTCACGTCCGAGGGGCGGACGACGTAGGTCGGCACGTCGAGGATGTCCTCGACGTCGCCGCGCGGGCTGCCCTCGTGGAGGGTGCCGGCCCAGCAGCACGGCCCCGGGGGCTGGGCGAGGTATTCCTTATTGGACGAGGTCTCGGCCATTTTCTTTTTTTTTTTTGGTCCTTCTCCTTCTTGGCGACCTGGCGGGTTCCTGTGAAATGATTACGATTACTGACGAGTCTGTTCGATGTCGAAGCTGGGATCGGGGAGGGTGGATTGGCGAGTATAGATAAATCAAATGCCGCCTCGGCACCGACCTCGGTGCGGGGTTTCAAGCTCCAGGACATGACATGGCACACACAGACCAGAGGTTCGGTCCAGAAACCTTGATTGCAACAGACCAGTGTGCTTTGGCCACTTTCACGTAGCAGGGGATGCCGTGAAAGACACAGCTTAAACGGGCAAGGTCAATGGGCCTTGGAGGGGGCGTTCATTGGTCACTCAGGCAATTACAAGTGGCCCGGTTCGATCACGACACTGATTTGAGGCATTCGTCTAATATTGCTGCGGATTCTCCCGTGTAAGTCTTTGCTATCCAAAACTCAGAGCCATTATCTAGGTCGGGGATGGCCCATGGGCGATGATCTAGTTAGTGCCCCGAGTCATAATACGGGTTCGTAATATCCGCGTGAGTGAACAAACCCGTTATATTTATTACGTTATAGTAAAGTCCAACCTGTTCCATTACAATCACGATGATGAACATGTGATCTGAATTTTGACGTTGGCTTTATAGGGCTTACAATTTGCCACTTTCATAGCAGCCAAACTAAACCTTGCGCGATAACTTATATTGTATTTCATTTACGGGGATTTTATACCACCAATGCTTGACTTCAGTTACCATATGTCGTTATTATCAACTAGTAAAAGCCTATAGGAAACGGATATGAAGCACACAGAGATTTTTAGAATATGCCAAGCAGACACCATGTATTAGTTTCTCCTCAGTCTGGTGGGACCAAAGGAAGCAAATGTCTATAGCCTCGATCATGTCCGACAGGAAAGTGGACCTCGGCCTCCCTGACCCAAGACTATACTAGGCTTGCTAGGCTTATTTCTGAGGGGTCGGCTTCGTGAGCGGCTTCCTCCCATAAGCGCAATAACTAGGGCAAAATCAGCGACTGCATACGCTTGAGGAATGCAAATGTCCGGAGCAGGGAAACATGCCGCTGTGAGGGGCAGACTTACATGTCCCAGTGGGCGTGAATGTTCGTGTTGTTGATGTCCTTCCGGACGCCGCTGCAAAACTCCAGCGTCTCCTCGCGCGTCCAGCCAAGCACCCGCGTGAACAGCGCGAGGGCGGACGCCTCGCAGCCCTGCAGGCCACTGGCATGGGACCACTTGCCAATCTCCTTGAGCTTGGGGTCTTTGGGCCACTCGTTGAGCGGCCACATCCGCTTGACCTCGACGACGTCCTCGAAGCCCGCCTCTTCCAGCAGGCGCTTGAAGGTAGAGGGCACGGTGACTGGCCTTCCCATCTTCTCCGTCGCCTCCATCAGCAGCGTCGACCACCGGGCCACCGGGCTGTCCGGGGCCATGGTGCCGTCGTTGCATTGGAGAGGAAAGCTGTTGTCCACCATCTCGACGTAGCCGCCCGGCTCGAGATTTCTGTGCAGCGACGCCGGTTTTAGAGCAGCTCCGATGCTACTCTTTGGAATAGCGGGGTGGACTTACTCGTAGACCTGTGCGAGCAGCTTCTCCCAGCTGGCAATGGCCGAGTTCATGTGTCGGATGAGAACGAAGTCAAAGTTGACCGACCAGGTCCACTCCTTCTCTACATCGTCGATTTCGAAACTGCAGTTGGGGGGAACGCTGGAAGTTTCGCCCGCCTTAGCAAGGGGTGCAATGGGGATCCGTGTGAGTGCTTACAAGCCGGGCTGGATCGGGCTCAAGTCAACGCCGACAACCTTGGCCGAAATCAGCTCCATCCAAAGACTCTGACACAGTAACTAGCAAGGGACAAGCGGGAACCCCAACCTTGGCCTCGGGATGTGCATCCGCTACTTGACGTTAGAAACAGCGGGGCTCTTTGCTTTTCGTGCCTCTGCCTACCGTAGTCCATTGCCCAAACACCCGTTCCAGTCCCGATGTCGAGAACGTTTTCGGCGCCATCCTTTTTGGGGCACACGCAAAGCTGGTTGTCCCAGGTCAGGTCCCAGAGATGGTGCGTCAGGTCTGCTGTTGCGTCAGCTCGGATTTCTCAGCGCGAGGAGCCGCATGGCTTACCCAGGCGCTCCTGTTCCATCTACACGCGAACCAGTTAGCCAAGACGAATCCAAGAACCCGCCGGAACGCGAACCTCATCATTAGGTAGAATATACGCTGTAGTTTCGCACATCCTGATCAGTCAACGGAACGCATCTGTATTTCACCCAACGCACTTACTTCCGTCGCTGAGAGTGTGGTAGGTGCGGCCATTTTCCCTTCGATGGTTACGGATACTGGATCGCATGGAGCTTAGAGACGACTGGGCGGACTGAGGCAACGTCAGCCGCCGAACTTCAAGTGACGAGCCAGGCCGTGGCTCACTTCACCAGTCGATGACGCCGAAACGGAGATGTCATCTCGGAGAGGCTCCTGTACATCATTAGCACGGCGGAGAGGCTTATGGGCAAATGCAACGCACAGCCTCGATGGGCTCGGGCGCCGGGTTCTGTCGGTCATCCCCCATTTCGTCGCGCTGGTTGTCAATCGAGGGGATCACAGATATCTACACAGCATCAGCTGAATAGTTTGAGGGGTAACGGCTGCGATGCCATTTTATCCAGAGAGAACCATCCCCCTGCCAGAGTCCCTGACACCCACCGAGCCCTCCCCTCCCAAGGCCCCCGCTCAGTTGGTTCAGTTGGTTCTACAGACGTCGCACATCCAACGCGATTGGGCTGCGCCGCCTGCGTCGCCCCTATCCTGCAGATGCGGGCCGGGTTCGGACGGGCTCTGGGCAAGCGGTGGGCAAATCATGGCTATCGGTGCCGCACAACCCGCTGTCGATTTTGGTCAATGAAGAAGGTGATTACGCTGGGGGACAGCCTCTTTGGGACATTCCCGATCGGACGGCTCCACCTCGTCCAATTATCCCAGGCATCCGGGCGAACTTGAGTTCCGGCCCTTGGTCTCAGGCTCCGGTCCCTCCGCACGTTGATGGGGAGCAATGCGCCTTGGCTATCCCGATAACATACATTTCAAGCTTTTGGCTGCGGTTCTGCGGAGCACGTTTTCCCATCCGTCGACTGGGAGGACAAAGTCTGTAGAATTGACATTCTTGTCAAAAAAGAATGCCGAGCCCAAGTGGTATTTTTGTGATATCTCAAGCACCCTAAACTCCTTCGCTTCTCGGGGTATGCCTTTTAGTATGGAAGCGGTGATGATCTTACCCGAGCCAGGCCCCTCACGTTGGAAACTCGTCGCATGCAACAAGTATGATCGGCCTTTGAGCTTCCAACCGAACGCAAATGTATTGCGTCCGGGCCTTGGCAAACGGCCAGGGACCGCATCTCCCAGCTCGGCCCGCGGAATTAAATATGATGTCCAGTTCAGATCCCCTCTGCGCAAGTCCCTCCTTTCAGGTCGCCCACAGAGGCTTCCTCCCGTACACGCAATGTCTACAACAAACGTTAGCCGCGCTTCGGAACATTCGAGGGGGACAGCCCGCGTTCCCGGCGAACGGGCTCGACTCACACGTTCCAATAGGCGTGGACCTTCGTGTCGAGTATCTCCGCCCGCACTTCGTCGCAGAACTCGGTCGTCGCCTCCACAGTCCACCCCAGGACTCGCGTGAACACGGCGAGCATCGACGCCTCGAGGCCCGCCAGGGTGTTCGCCTGGACCCAGACGCCCAGCTTCCTGAGCTTGTAGTCGGCCGGCCACGGGCTCGTGGGCCAGACTCTCTTGTGCTCGACCACGGCCTCGAACCCGGCGTCCTCCAGCATGCTCTTGAACCTCGACGGCATGTCAATGGGCCTCCCCAGGCGCCTCGTCCCCTCCATCAGCAGAGTCGACCACCTCGCTATGGCGCTCGTCTCGGGCATGGAGTCATCGGGACACAGGATGGGGAACGAGTTGTCGTGCAGCTCGATGTAGCCGCCCGGTTCGAGGTGTCTTTACGGAAGGAAGAAGAAGAACAGGTCAGCATCCACTGGGGTGGCTTTTCGTAGGCTGGGCAAAAGAGGGTTTTACTGGAACGCCTGCTCAAGCATGTTTTCCCAGCTCGCGAAACACGAATTCATGTGCCGCACAAAGATGAAATCGAAGGGCGTCTTATATTGCCACTCCGTTTCTAAATCTTCCACCTCGAACATGCAGGTCGAAGGGACGCTGGCGGTTCCTGTTAGCACGGTGCTCTGCGGTCTCCTCCCCTGGCTTTGGAGTCCCCGCAAACTCACTAACTGGGCTGGATGGGACTCAAGTCGGCGCCGATGATCTTGATGTAAGTTAGCATAGTGTTCCAGTAAAACTTGCCCTGTTTGGTGCCGTACAGTCGCCTCTGGGTGTTCGTCGGCTGCGAGGAGTTGGTCAGCTGCGGCACAGTCGAAAACGCAGGACTTGCGACAACTCGAGCTGCTCACCATACGCAATGGCCCAAACACCGGTGCCAGTCCCTACGTCGAGGACTCGCTGCGCGCCCTTTCGTTTTGGACATAGGCAAAGCCTGTCGGTCCAGGTCTCCTTCCAGAGCTCGTGCACCAGGCCTGCGGGACGACATTATTACACGCGGCTTCTGCGGTGACCCACGATCGACTTACCCAGGCGGTCCTGTTCCACCTACGCGTGAAATCACAGTCAGGCTGGCCACTCAAGACACCGTTGGGTTTGCGGGACGCACATACAACATCATTTGGAAGGATGTATTCTAGCACAGGCCGGTCAGACAAGGAGAGGCCCAACCCGGTGCGTCGACACGAGGTACTTACTTCCTTTGCTGAAGCGGTGGTATGTACGGCCATTCTCCTCTTCAAACGCAAAATCGCCGGACCTCAGCGACCTCATGGACGAGATTTCGTCCCCCTCGTCGGACTGGGCTGGGGTGTTGGCCGGGGCGAATCTACAACGAGCACACGAATCAGACGTACCTCGACGTCAATCGACAAGCGATCGAATTCGGGGCCGCCTCCTGCCCCGTCCACCGCCACCACCACCTCTTCCTCCTCCTGTCCCCCCGCCTCGCCGTGCTCTTCTACCGAGTCTTCGAGTTCAAGGCCCTCCTGCGTGTGATGTGAGCTGTCAGCCGCGGGCATGGGGTTCTGCGTCGGGATGAGCGGGTTTGGCGCGCATCGCGGGCGGGTGAGGTCATCGGCCAGACTTACGTCCTCGTCCGCGTATCTGGAACTAGACATTCTTCTTTTGGGACAGATGAGATTTGCCTCACACGTGCTACTAGCCGGAGAGGTTCTGCAAAAAAAGGGGGTAACCACCAACGGCCGGTGGCGGGAAAATGAAGGTTTAGAGGGAGAAGGGGGGGGTGTGGGTTTTGTTTTTGTTGCACTGACTATGCTTCTCCGACCGTTTGGCTCCCCCTCCCCCCTCTCCCCGGGGGAGGGGCACACTCTTTTTTCTTTGTTTCCTTTTTTTTTTTAAGCCCTCTGCCATGCTTCCCTCCCAGCAAGCGAACGCCGCCTCCCCCTCCCCTCCCCCACCTGTTGGTAGTGTTGTAATGCATGCCGTTCAGCGGCCCCGGGCCTGATTGGACTGTGCCGCATGCATGGTCTCACTCCTGCATCCTTAGGCGGGCGTCGCTGGGCATGGTCCCTGGTAACCGGGCCCCAGGCGACGAGAGGCGGGAGGGCCGCGCCCATGCCTCTGGGTTCTTCTGCGATGCCCGTCGGAACGAGAAAGTTTTCCGACGCCGGCGAAATTCCATTGGGCGAGGTGTGCGTGTGTGTAAGTGCGTGTAAGTGTGTGTACGGATATGTTGGTGATTGTCTCCTCGCTCACTTTCTACGGGTAAACCCCCGATCCCTTCAGGGGGGGGCGGAGAGGCGCGGCTTGAAGGGACCGACCGACTCTCGCCCGAGAACCCGGGATATGGTTGGCATTGGTACGGATTGGGGTTGGACAAAACGCCCTGCAGAATGCCTGTTTTGGCGTGGGGATGGTTTGCTGTTTTGGTGCCCTGTCCCTCTCTATCTCTCTCCCTTTCTTTATTTCGTTCTTGTCAGCTTTGCTCGTTTCTAAAGCTTCTATGCTTCTGCATTGGAGATCGAATCCTTCTTTGCGGACCAATGCCCTCTCATCTCCATCGCCGAAGCTAGAGCTCAATAGCAGCAAGTGCTAAAAACTGGGCTAGGATTGTCCCCCCACGGCCCCTCGCCCCCCCCTGAGGGTGCACTTCAAGGGACGGGGGGGTTGGACGCAGCGCAGCACACACCTTTACACTCGGCTCAAAGCTTCGCAAGACGACAGCTCTAGACAGCCCCGCGCACGCAGATAGAATAGACGATATGGGAAAGCGTACTCCCGACCTAAGTGGTCATTCAGATGTGAGTGTATTGAATTCCGAACAAGAAAATTATAAATATAAATATGTGCATGATAATAGAATAAATGATCCCCCAAGAGCAAGTCTCAACGCCGAAAGATTGGCCAAAGGGCAATAAATAAAATGTAGTCGTTTCATAGTCATCCATTTTCCTGACATACACACCCCTCGGAGCCTGTCACAAACCAGCTACTCGAGGCCCGCTCGGCGTGCGTTCCCTCATGATACGTACGATCCCGCGGCTAGGCACATACGCAACTCACGAAGCCGTGTTTCATTATCAAAACCCTCCCCCCGAGGGAGCCAGCCAGAAAATCCAACAGGGGTGAGAAGCGAAGAAGTGAAGGGGAAGGGGATGGGGGGGACCCCATGGCTCAATTACGCCGGCTGAACATGAACGACCCCGACCGTGTGCTCTTGTTCCCCGCCGCGACGGGCTCGGCGGGCATCTCGTGCCGCACCTCCAGGGCCTCCACCTCGAACCGCTCGTGGCTCTCGACCGGCAGCTCCAGCTTCCACGGCAGCGACACCCGGGCGGCGCCGCTCTCGTTCAGCTGCTCCCCGGCGTACGTGATGATGTCGACCTGCGTGTGCGCGATGGCCTTCCTCCGCCGGCAGCACCGCCAGGCCGCCCACCCGGCGAGCCCCGCCGCGGCCAGCGCACCCAGCGTCGCGCCGACGGCAACGCCCGCCGCCGCCCTGCTGGACAGGCCCTTCTCCCGAGATGCCGCGCCGGCGGCCGCCGTCGAGGCCGAGGTCGTTGTCGTCGTCGGGCCCGCCGTCGCCGCCGCCGTCGCCGAGCCGAGGGCGAGCGTCAGCGAGGTGGCCAGGCCTGTCCCCGAGGTCGCCGCCGACGCAGCCGCCGTCTGGGCCGTGGTCGCGGGGCTCGAGATGTTGAAGTAGTGCGACGTCGCGTCCGCCTCCGTCTCCCCCGTCCTGAAGAACTGGAGGAAGTACACGGAGCTCAGGTTCGGGTCGTGATACGAGGGGAACCCCGTGTAGCCCACGGTCCATATCAGGCTCTTCGCCTTGGAATTCACTGCGAGCAAACTGTCAGCTTTTTTTTGGCCCGAGTACGAGGCTGGCACCCCTCTCCCCGGGGGGTTCGTCCCCAAGAGTCCTCCTGGTCGGGCTTACCCGCAAGCTTAGCATACGCCGGCTTCGCGACGCCGTTGGGCTGCTTCTGCCGCACCAGCACGTCGACGGCGTCGAGATCCGTGTCCCACTGCAGATCGATGCGGTCCCCGAGCCTGTAGACGGGGTTGTCTCGGAAGTCGCCCGCCGGCCCGGGCCCCGGCGGGCGGCGGAATCGGTTTTCGGAGCGCGCGCATATCGGGAAGAGGAAGCCCAGCAGGAGAAGCAGAAGGGGGGCGGTGACCTGCATCGCGCGTGCACTTGGCTTTTTTCGACACTTCGTGGCCGAAGTCGATCGCTGGGTGAGTGCCGTGGGGGTAAGATGAAACCGAAGAAAAGGAAGAAGAAGAAAAAAAAGAAGGTTACGCCAGAAACATTATACATGAGCGGCAGCGAGCGGCCCCTTTTTGTTCACGCTCGTTTTGATTTCTCGCAAAGTCGTTGCTCGCCGACTGTGCGCGCTGAAGGATGAGGTTCTCATCTTAAAATGGTCTTAGCCACGCGCCCTATCCGCCTCCATCTTCCTCCATCGAGGCTTTAGTGTGGTTTCGGGACGTAGAAGCCCAGACGCTACGAACCGGGCTACTACTATTCATATCGGAGAGCGTTTAACTAAGCCTGATCAAGAGGATGTTGGAGTAGGAATAAATAGGACCCCTTTGTCCCCTCCATCCGCGTTGCGTATATATGTTGACCGTGCAGTTGAGCCCTACCGGGCGGTGGGTGCAGTCGTTCAATGTCGACGTGCGGAAGCCACCGAGCTAGTCGATAAAAAAGCGTCAGAGTGCGAAGTGATCGCCAGCCGTCGCCAGCCAAAAGGGAAACGAGGCACCAAAAGGGTCGTGAAGACGTGTGGACAGACAGACGCATCGTGATGCGCATTACCCGTGTGCAAACACGCAAAAGGCAAAATAATCTCCTCGACGGGGAATTGAACCCCGGTCCCCTGCGAGCATGTTTTCATGACAAGCAGATATCCTCACCACTAGACTATCGGGGATTTGTGGATGTGTTCATCCAGTGATAGTTGGTTGTGTGTGGATTTTCGGCCGACCTGGACCTTAGGAAGGGAGCATTGGGCACTCGTAGATGAAAAAAAGAAGGGTCTCGAAAACGGCAAAAAGATCTCCTCGACGGGGAATTGAACCCCGGTCCCCTGCGAGCACGATGGTTCATGACAAGCAGATATCCTAACCACTAGACTATCAAGGATTGGTGATTGATGTGTGCTTAGGGCAGCTGCAGCCCTATGTACCCCAAAGGCGACGCTAGTGGGTACCACCCAGCACACCCCCACCTCCCATTGATGCCTCTAAATCTCATGACGCCTCTGTTGAAACGCGTCGTCTCATTACCGTTGTACAGATCCCATTAACACTCTCTGAACCGTATAATCAGATATTCCCGTGGTGAGGAGCAAAACTGCTCTCTCTCGCTATGCATCAAGGCAAAATCGCACGCAGTGAATCATCTCCAACTTCAATCCCGCAGGCCTCGTCGTCCCCAGCCGCCTCATCGGAAACGGCACCGGTTCTTCTCGTGAGTGTCCCGGTACCACTTCGTCGTCAGGACCCTGGTGCAGAGCCCGTTCCTGCATTGGTACCCCTGCCGCTTCTCGCGGGTAAACGCACATCCTTCGCGAAGGTGCTTGTTGCGGTTGCTGACGCTCGAGAACGTCTTGGTGCATTGCGGCGTCAGGCATGAGAGCCTGTTTCCTCGGGGCTGGTGGTCGCGTGAGGCGGGCCTTGATGGCGATGACGCGGCGACGCTCCCCACACTACTAGAGCTAGAATTAGCTAGGTCCGAAGATGAGCCTCTTGACACGGGAAGGGGGCTAACCTGATGCTGGACGAGGATACGTTGCGGCGCAAGCCCAAGGTGCTCAGGGAGGAGAAGCTGCTTGACGGAGTTATTCCTGCCTCCGACCCGTACGCTGGCGACGGTGATGTAAATGACGGAACCGCCAAATGGCCCAAAACTTGAGGGGGACGGATCGAGATGTCGTGCATGGCAAGATATTCCGACACAAGAGCACATGAGCGGTGCTGCCCCGGCATCGTGGTCGTAATTATATCGATCCCAAGATTTCTGGACCCCGAATGAAGACCTACAACGTGTTAGTTCGTTGTTCCAGAACTCGAGAGTGCACCTGCATACCCAGGATCAACCCAAGCACGATTGAAAATGCCACAGAAGCAAGCAGCAGCATTGTGGAGGATAGCACATCCTCCCAGCCTGCAGCCGACGATGGAGCATGTTTCCCTCGTGAAGGTGTGTCCTCGAAACATTCCATGTGTAAAAAGTCGCCCCACATGAGGTCGTCTCGTTGAGTCGAAGAACCCGCATACGGAGCTTGCATCGACTGCGATCGGCCCGGAATCGCCTGAGGCTGACTGACCCCCTGCTGGGCTTCTTGGGTTTCAAATGTTCTCTGTATGGCGGCGAGTCTGCTGTGGGAAGACAGGACTCTTGTGGGCGCAGACTCCTTACTCCTCTCAAGGGATGACAAGTTTTGAACCAGTTCTTGGAAGTAGGGTAGGTTGTCCAGGTCCAGGTCTGAAGCATCGCCGGTCGAAGGGGTGTATGCCCACATGCGAAACGCGAGGTCGTCGAAGAGCACTCGAGAAGCACCTGGCAATATTGAGCGCCAGCGGTGAAGGTCGTTGACAAACCTGTGATAGTGTTAGGTATCCCATGCCAAGTGACCGAGGGTCTCTGCGCAAAGCAAACAATCCGACGATGATACTTTCAGCGACAAGTACAAGGAGGAATTAGACTTACTGCAAAAGTAGGGTGTCGTCGTCTTTGAATAGCGATAGGCAAATAGCATTGGCTATGAGAAGCGAGTCAACGACCTCCATCAGCGCCGATGGCGGACAGTCTTGCATAAGTTTCCGGAAGGCGTCGAGCCCCCGGTTCCATACGCCGTCCGGGTAGACGTAGTCTTTGGCGAGGTCGTGTAAGTCGGCGTGGCTCGAAAAAGTGCATACGGTACGGAATTGAGAGCAGAGTGTCTGCATGTACGACACCAAGTCCTGTCCCAGGAGGCGACGGTGGTGCCGGGAAGGTTTGCGCCGAACTGGCTCCTTCGGGGCATCAGCCCTCCGCTGCCGATGCGTACTCTTTACGTCACCCGACGAATTCCCACTCCTTTCGTCGAACAGCATCTGAGGGTCCTTTACTTGGCTGCTGCCTACCGTCTCGTCCGGCATCTGTTGCAGTGGTTCACAAACTGGGGTTTGGTCTATGATGTTGACGTCCGCGAGGGATGTAAAGGTATCATCGGCAACGGATACAAAGGAATCGTCCATGGCGCCGGACGAGAGCATTATCTGCATGATCTCGCTGTCGCTGTTGGAGACTGCAATAGCGACAGCCTCCTGCAACCCCTCGGGCAAGAGATTTTTTTGCAGGATCAACCGCACAATCGCGGCCTGCCCCCAAAGGACTGCAGCGGATATGGGAGTGAGGACAATGGAGCCCACGCCACCGCCGGCTTCGTCTCCGAGGTGAACACCTAAGAACGTCGTCCCCTGTTGCAAAAGGCTTTCCACTTGCTGGGTGTGACCAAGACGGATGGCGACGTGAAGGGGGTCGTGGGTGATGTCTTGGAGGAAGGGCCCGTCTCGACTCGTTGGGTTATCCCTCGTCCGCGATGCCAGGTCCAGGACGTAGCGATAAATGTCCAGTCGGCCTCTGTCGAGCAACTCCAGAAGCAAGGTGGGATTCGTCTGCCATTCGACCTCGCCGGAGCGGACGACGGGCTCGCAGAGATCATGCAAGGCAGTCATGTCCCCTGCGAGGGCAAGCTCGGTAAATCTCGAGGTCAAGGCCTCGAGGAAAGCGTCGTCCAGAACATCGGGGAGAAGGCCAAGGGCGAAGCAAGCGTCGAGATCATCCAGGCCCGCGTCAACGCTTCTCTGGTGCATGTCGTGCAGTTGGCCGAGAGACAAAAGACCTCTTGCCCTATAGCCTTCGGTGCCAACACCGGCGTATAAGGCTCTGTCGAGGAGGAGATCACGGACGAGAAGGCGGAGCTCAACGGTGGTAGGGTGGGACGGTGAAATGGTTTCCAGGTGTTGCAGGTGGGACTTGAGTGCCGCGTAGTTGGAGAGGAGACAGGGGAAGTCAAAGGGCGAGGGCATGGCGATGGCGAGTGATTGCCACAGTGTCACACTCTGTATTTCGACCTCGATGGTCTGAGAAAGACGGCATTTGGAGACGGTGAATGCCGGCGACGGACCAGGGGATGAGTGAAGGGGAAGGTAGATGCCCGAGCCGGGCGAGACGGCTTGGAAGACATCGCCGCTGTGGTCGTCGAGGAAGCTGTTAGCTATCCAACCCCGATTGCGAATGAAAGATGATTCTCTGCCCCTTTGGAACGGTTCTAGAAACGCAATAAACTTGATTTGCGGAACAGACAAGCATCATCTCTCGAGTTTCAACAGAAACACATGGAGTATGGCCTTGGGACTAATAGCAGCGGTGCAAAAGAATAGACACTAATGCGCAGTTTATGAGAGTGTCACGGCGCACCTTTCAAACACTTCCGTGTAGGCAAAGCAAGGCACGTCATCAATGAAGTCGTGGCTTGTTGACGCTGCACTTGTGCCAAGATTGGAATTGGGCCACGACAAGGCCGCCGGGTGAGACTTGAGGTTCTCATCAATATCGGCGAGGCGCAGGTTGAGGCCGAGAGATGACAAGGAAGCCATCTTGACGGCCTAAGGCGGCATCGGGAGGAGATGGGGGAAGCAACGCAAGCAAGTGACACAGAGTAACCCCACGCCAAACCAACGGGGTGACGGATCAGTGCATATCTTGGGAGACACGGAAGAAGAAACTGAGGCAAGGTGAAGGGGCCGCTGCAACAGGAGAGGCGTGGTGTTGATGAGGAGATGGGCTTGGAGCAGGAGCTGGGTGAGGCTGACACGGTGCGCCGGAGGTGTGGTGGGGCCTGGAATTTAGGAATCGGCGGCAGGTCACGCGGGGGCGGGCCGCTACCAATGTGGTTGGGCAATGCTGGGGGTCGTCTGTGTGTGCGTGATGCTGTGCATGGGCGCTGCGGAAAAGGCCGGCCGTCGATGATTCGCGGGGCGGGAGTTGATGTTTTCATTCCGGATGCTCTGGGCTGCTGCCGATGACATCGCCCCGGTTGCCTTCCTTGGCCGCCTTCATCGCGATATCGTGGACATGATGGTCACCGAGATTAGGAACCGCCAGTCGTGCGCAACGGTTGGTATGTGCGTGCACCCGTAGTATGACGATGCGCCCGTAGCAGAGAGTTCTTGATTACGGGATTAAATGTAGAAGAGTCCGGGAGCTGGAGGCTTCGTAGATGTGTCTAAGCCGGACCGGACTGATGGAAACGATGTAATTAGACGATATCATGTCGTGCAGAGGTGAGTGACAGAGGGAGCTTGAACGACGCCGGCGGCTCACCCGCGTAGGTACCCCGTAGATAGGTACGTATATGGGTACGTACTGCATGTGTAATGTGCACCGGCCCCGCCTGGCTGATTTACCTCCGCCGTCATTGGCCGACGCCACTTAATTGAAAAAAGTCCCCACGACGCGCCTGAACGCGTCTCCCCTGGCGCCGCCGATGGCCGTAGCAACATTTGCATCTATCTGCATTTGCATCAGCCTACCTCACCACCGCGCCCACTCCAGTCCTCAACCCTCACGCATGCCCCCGACAGCGCCATCATGTTGCGGCAAGACTACAACCGTATCGACCCCAAGAGGCGCAATGTCGTCGACCATCGCAAGAAGCAGTTTGCCTCCCCGGCCTACAAGGAGCTCGACTACCCCCACCGCCTGAACTTCTACGCAGACGCGCCCACCGCCGATATCACACTCGAACAGTTTGAGCAATGGGCCATTGACCGTCTGAGGAGTACGTCCGCCTGCCGTGCTGCCCCCTTCTCCCATGCTGCCGCTGACCCGACCCGCCAGTCCTCGCCGAGCTGGAGGCCTGCGCGTTCCGCAATAAGTCGCCTCAAGAGGTCGCCAACCACATGAAGCCGCTGCTCGACAAGTACCTCCCCCTCGAAACCAACAGCTCACACTCGCCGAAGCTCTTTGCGCAACGCCAAAAAGACCACTACAGCCACTTCATCCTCCGCCTGGCGTTTTCGCGGACCGAGGACCTCCGCCGCCGCTTCTCCCGCGTCGAGACCATGCTCTTCCGCCTGAGGCTCAACAGCGACGACCTCGCCGACCGGACCGCTTTTGTCCGCAGCCTGGACCTCGACTGGTGGGAAGCCGTGACGGACGACGAGAGGCGCGAGTACGCCTCCGAGCTGGCCGCCATGTCGCGCGGCTGGGGCAAGATGGCCTCGACGGAGGACGACACCTGGTTCAAGGTCGACTGGGCCCGCGTGCCCGAGTTGGTGGAACAGCGCAAGGTGTTTCTGAAGGCGGGCAAGGCATTTGTGCCCGGGAGGGAGCAGGCCAGCATGGTCATCGGCGAGTTTGTATCGCGGCTGGAGCGACAGCTCGAGGTAAGCCCTCCCCTCTGCCACGAGGGAGGCACAAACACTTTACTGACGGCGCCCAGCTCACCGCACGCGCCCTTCCCCGCCTCGACGAGGACGACCGCCTCACGCCGATCCTCGACCACCTCTCGAAAAACTTCATCACGCCGGACAGCTCCTACAGCTCCAACACGGCCGCCCTGCCCGGCGCCGAGATCACGGCCCGCAACATCGACAACCTCGCACAGCACTTCCCCGCCTGCATGTCGCACCTTCACCGCTCGCTGCGCCGGGACGCCCACCTCAAGCACTACGGCCGCCTGCAGTACACCCTCTTCCTCAAGGGCATCGGGCTGAACCTCGAGGAGTGCCTGGTCTTCTGGAGGCAGGGGTTCCGCAACATCACCGACGACACCTTCAACAAGGAGTACCGCTACAACGTCAGACACGTCTACGGCGACGTCGGAGGCGACTCGAATCGCCGAGGAGGGGGGTACAGCCCGTTCAGCTGTCAGAAGATCCTGACCGAGCACCCGCCGAGCTCGGGCGAGGCACACGGCTGCCCCTACCGCCACTTCAACCTGGAGAACCTCACGACGCTGGTCCAGGGCATGGGTGTCAGCGACCGAGCCACGCTGCAGGGAGTCAAGGAAGACAAGGACAACCAAAAGTTCCACATGGCGTGCAACCGGTATGTTTCGCAAGCCCCGTTCCCGCGATACGGCCGGCGCGCCGCCCCGCGGCCGTTATGGGTACACCTTACTGACATGTCGCCAGCGTGTTCGAGCACCTGCACAAGCAGGAGCTCAAGAAGGCAAAGGACGAGGGCATCCTCACGTCCGCACAGCTCGAGACCATCGTCCACCCCAACGAGTACTTCAAGCGCAGCTACCTCCTCAGGAATCTGGACAAGGCCGCGGATGTCAAAATGGAGGGGTGAGCCGAGCAGGGGCAGTGAGTCACAGGAGTCACGGGCAGGTGGTGGTCAAATGTGACAGGGAAATTGGCTCTGGCACGGAGGTAGCTGCGCTTTCCGAGGCCTGTATAAGCTTCGGGTGAGGGCATAGAGAGGGCCAGGCGGCGGCGGCGTCGGCGCTGCTGGGCCTCGACTAATGATGTGTGGCTTGATGAAGGGACGGGGTTCCACGGCGGTCTGGATTCCCCCCCGAGGACCTCTGGGGTAGGCGTTGGACAAGGAGCAAATGTCTCGCGGTGCCTGTTGCCTTGCGAGCAACTGGCCGCGGGAGAAACAGGCGTTTTCGGTTGGGTGGGATGCGATGGCGGCCGGGCAAATTCTTGAATGTGCGATTAGGTTGTTTCTCACTTGGTTAATTTTCCCCCAGCATTCCCTGCCTTTGGTGTATGAACATTCCCCACGTGCCCCGTGTCTCGTTTCATCGGAAAGAAGCTTTGGGAATAATTTTCTTTTTTGTGCAAAAAAAAAGGGAAAATAAGAAAGACGCCGAGGCAGCCCGCCAATGTCTTGCTCCCGCCGTCTCCTTTCGGGACCGGGGACACACTGCGGTCCGTTCGGCTGCGACAAAAGGGAAAACAGGGGCCCAGATTCGACCGGTCTCATTCCCTTCCCTCCTCGAGGACGGAAGGGGGGCTCCCCTTGATTATCCTGTTATACCTCGGCATGCTCGGGGCAACGACAAATTTTTCCTTTTCTTTTTTCAAAAAAGTTTCATGTCGTGGACGGCCAGCCAGCTCTGCCGCGGGACAGAGTCGGGCTGGGAAGGCCCTGGGCTGGAACAACGGCCCGTTTCTCGTTTCTCCCGCCGCCATTATCTCGCCGCGGGACAAAGGAAGGGGGGAGGCCTGGACCTCGGGTGGGTTTCTTCTTCTCCCGCCTCTTTCTCCTCCTAGAGATGAATACATACCGGTGAAGGGATATATCTCGAGGGGGGGGGTTGTGAGGCTGCGAGTTTCACTGAGACATGCCTCTTTCCGCTGGATAAGGGTCCGGGTGGAGGGGGGGTGGGCGTGTAAGAGGACGGGGACGGGAGGGGACCGTCAGGCGGCCTGTGATCACGACATGCAGACGTCGGAGACGCAGCGGTTGAGCGCGTATTTTCCCCCGACATCGTAGGAAGACGGGCGAGATCGAGGCCGTGGCATCTTGAACGTTCATGGGGCCGTCGCGAAGCGCGGGTTTCCTGACGACTCGGCGAACTTTCGTTGGAATGGGACCCCGTGATCGTCCCGCCAAGGCGGCCGCCCCCCTCTCGGGCCTGGTCCGGCCTGGTTTGGCCTGGTAATTTCACGAAAAGGCGCCTCCTGCTCTCTCTCTCTCTCTCTCTCTCCTGCCTACGATGCAAGTCTGGTATGGCTGGGAGGATACGGATGGAACGAAAGTGGTTTTATTCACACACGCCTTACGCCTGGGGTGAGGGAGGGAGCGCGTTCCGGGGGCAGCGGAAGCAGAGGCAGATGGGAACCAGCTAGCAAGATCCCACATCCGTCGCAGTATCGTGAGTTTTTTTTTTTTTTTTTTGATAGTTGCATGCGCCAACGATGCAGGCGCGCGAAATGGCCCAGAACACCCATCACCACAGCTACCCCAGAACCAGAATGGGAACACCCCAGGGCCCAGGCCAGATCGAAAACCTCGAGCTGGAGGTGGGAGGTGGGAGTGCGGACGAGCGACAGACATTCCGAGGACGCCGAGACGAACACTTCAAACGGCCAGATTGGCCCGAATTCTTCCTTTTGTTTTCCCTTTTTTCCTTTGCTTTGCTTTGCTTTCACATCCCCCCCAAAGGGGAGACCACGGCCGTAGCGAGGAACAAAGCTCATGCGGCGCAACTTTTTGGGGGTGTGGTTCTTCTTGTCTGCGCGTCGACCGGTCCAGACCCCCCTTCTCCCCTCTTACCCGCCGTCCATCTATCTGTGCCGTCTGCGACCTGCGATATCCCGAGGCCCGCGGTCTGGGCCTGGGCCCTGAAGCTTGAATGGGACGACGGGGTTCTAGACCCGACCGTTGCACAAGAACAGGGCTGGAACCTCCAAACCAAAGACAAGGTGGGAGAAAAAAAATGGCAAAATGAAAACTAGAAAGCCTGAAATGCACGGCTGCCTGGGCCCTTGTTTGCCTGTTCGAGGAAAGGGAAAGCCTGAATAAGGACACGCGCACACACGTACACGGAGCAGCAGCTGAGCTGGGGGGGTGAGGAGCAGGAGGAAGAGGGAGGGACCGGGGAGAATGCAATCCCAAGGCTTCTCTTCCCTCACATGTTCGGGCCCAAGCGGAGGAGTCCTGCGTTTCTTGTCCCGCGGGGATGCGCGGTGGGCCGGTCGGTGGGCCGGAATGTCCGCGAAAGCCTCACTCATCTTTCTCTCTCTTTCTCTCTCTCTCAATCCTCGTCTGCCGTCTGTTCTCCGCCCCCACCGCGACGTGGAGCTCGCAAGGCGAGAGGGAGGCGGGCGAGTCGGTTCTGAGGCATGGCCAGGCCAGGCCATGCCATGCCATGCCAGGCGGCTCTGCTCTCGCCGTTGGTCTCGCCGCTGCTGCTGCTGCTGCTGCTGCTCTGTTACGCAGGGCCCTGCGTGTTGAAATGGGTTCGTTCGTGGGCCCCGGGTCTGGAACCTCGAGCCTCGGGAGGTGTATCCCTAGCCAGACATGTTTCCAAACCGAATTTCGAGATGTCGGAAACACTTATTCAATGTCGGGGGCTGGTGGTGCGCTATGCAATAACCCGTCACACGCCTTCTGGTCCATCCCGTCTCCGTTTTTATGTATCACGTTTAGAGGGAACCCATCGTGGGTCCCGGTTTGTGCGTTCAATCCGGGCAGTTTTAGTTCCTGCTTTTCCTCTTTCCGTCTCCGTTTCCGTCGTTCACTATTGAACTGAAAAACAGGCCCAGGGGGGCGTGTGTGTGCCTGCAACTTGATCTGAACGGGTTGGCTGGTAAGACCAACCGAATACACCACGTAAAAAAGGATTAAAAAAAAGGCCAACCCTGGGGAAAACGGACGGCGCCATGTTAAAACGGTATGGCGCGTCATGCACCATGAGGTCAGCGCCGCGTCTAAGTCTGGCCTGGCCTCACCCCATATCCCCCCTGGTGCTCTTGGCAAGCTCCCAGATTTCATGAATTAGACGCCCACGACACCTTGAACCGTAGAGACGACGTGTGCTAAGTCGCTTGCCTTTAGCCCCGGGCGTAGCGTGCGATATGAGGTCTAGCACTCGCTACCTATCTAGTATAGCTCGTCTTTATTTTGTCACCCCGACCCCGACCCCCCCCCCCAGGGGCAGAGATTTGGAAGAGAAACCAAGGCGGCCCTGTCGAACCGGCGAAAAGACTGCCGTCACAGGCCCGGTGATTGGTTGAGGCAGCTTGACCAACTATCGCAGGTTAGATATGGGGGTTTCGTTGAGGGACGAATTCTTCGGGACTGGGTCTAGGTCTAGGTCTGGGGGAGACAGAGAGAGAGAGCTAAGCCAGACGGGAAGAAAATAAAATAAAAATGCACACTCCCCATCCTCCACATCAGAGAGCTATGCGTTAGGTATGTGAGCGTGAATGTCTTGAACCCCTACAGGACCCCTTCTCAAACTTCGAAACAAGCACACCCTTTGCGCGTAACTCCCCCTTCCAGCCCAACGCCCTGCTTTTCCTGAAGGCGGCCGTGATGGATCTGGGCCAGGCGCGAGATGTCTTGGAACGATAGGGCAGGGAGGCCGCGGCACGACGCCAATGATGTGCGCTGCGTGCCTGTGTGATATGGCTATGACGCCAGGCAGGACCCCGAGTGACGAAAATGCGCGTCGCTTCCGACCTAGTGCCCTAGTCTATTAGGTGGCCCTTGTCTCGCCTGGGAGGGGTCCAGATTCCTGCCCCCCCCCTGTGGTGAGGCGCGGGCAGGACGATCAAAGAAGAAAAGAAAACGAGAGAGGGAAATTTTTCGTAACCAGGCGGACAGGGGTAGGGGTTGGAGATTAGGCTTTGAGACGTCTTGCGAATAGTGGCATTATTTCTGTCCCACTTCACACTCGCACACATATGGCCGTGACACACAGAACTGCCATACCCAGCACCGCGCTACACCGCATGTGAGGCGGACGCCCGGGAATGAGTAAGGCGAGACGGGCAGAGAGGGCTCTGTTGGGGACAGTGATTTTTTTTTTCCTCGTCTTTGGGGAGACACACCCGCTCTCCACTCTGGCAGACATAAAAAATGTCTAGTGTATTACCGTGCAGCGAAGATCAATTTGGAAAAATTTCACGTAGCATGTAGGGGGTGGGACGTCAGCCCGGGGCCTCACAAACGTAATGCCGTGAGTCCCGACGGGCCGGGGCAGCGAGGCCTGATCGACGGGGTGTGCCCTCCCTTGGGTTCGGGCAGACGGACGACGGACAGGGCAGAGGTGGTCTGGGTCAGTCTAGGCCCCCGGGTGAGGTCCCAAAAAGACTGCCAAATCGGGGCGGGATGTGAAGCTATTCGCGACGAACTTCGTCATCCTAGCTCTCCCGTCCTAGCCGTCCAGCTCACCGGGTGCCCCAAAACATCACACTCTCGCACACGCACACGCACATGCGCACACTCACTCGCACCTCAAGGGTCCCCCCCACCACATTCCGGAGGGCGTTCGGCATAGGGCGCGAACATCGGGCCCCGTCGTGCGTTCTTTGAGCCTCACCTCGAACGCCCGGCCCAAACGCCGAGGCCTCTCCGATGCTGATGCCGAGGCCCCCCAGAGGCCGTGAACACAAGAAGGTGAGGTCCCTAGGGCCAGTAACCCGATGACGAAGACGAGGAGCCAAAAGATGCCGCGGAGTTCCTGTCTTCTCTCCAGCGCGGGCCGCTCTGCGCTCCTGCGTTTGCGAACTTGTTACCGTAAGAAGGCGTCGACGGGAGAAAGATCTGGGGAGGGGACTCCCGGACTCTTCTGGAGCTGTGCGCTTTTGATGAGACGCGATACGTACGAAAACGCGGACATACACTCACCCCTTCCCCCCCTTCCATCCGCACATACACGCTCTCTCTGATCTCGATCTCGATCTAGAACCCCAAGACAGGTAGCGCAGACGGGCAGGGGGGACGGTTGGGCCACACTCTAAATGACCAGACGAAGGCGGCCACGGTCACGGGGTTGCAGGCGCTGGAGAGCAGCGCCGACTACAACACCAAGAGAGTGATGGTATCAGGTTAGTAAAGGATAGCTCCAAAGCCGAGGGACCCCCCCCCCCCCCCCCCCCCCCCCCTCTACCCGGAGCCGAACAGTCCCGCGCTATTCGCCCTAACGCCGCGCCGGACGGCTTTTGGCATCACTCTCCATCTTCCTTGCCCACCGTCGCACGCCACAGCCATCCCCGCCGGCCGCATCTAGACTCTCTAGTGACTGCAACATGTCGTCGCGCCAGCGATGGGAACCCCCCCGCCCTCAGAGGGTGCGCCCATGACGAGGTTGTGATTCCACATGGTTTTCAGTTAGTGCAGTGTAGGTAGTGCACCGCGCCAAGTAGACGCGGGCCTACGTAGAGGCAGGCATAAAAAATGTCACACAGACCGGAGTGTACACACACCCCGGTCCACCCCGGAGGAAACTTGACGTGGGGGAGGGAAGGGCGGGATGCACATTCGAACTCAAAGCGCCAGATGGAACCAAGATTTTGTTTATTTCGTTTTTTTTACTTTCCTTGCGTTGCACGGGCATGCGTTCTCATGAGTCGATGCATGCCCGTGATGACATCTTCCTGTCCTTGGCCAGGGCATAGGAGGGGGAAGATAAGGAAAAGGATCAACGGCCGGCGCGCCAATGCTCCTCGCGGCCCTCGTTCCAAGGCCATTCTCCACGGCCGGAACCGCACACCGCTCTACGAGTCGCGTAAATATGGCCGGCCCATCAGACGAAGCACGAGCGATATCCCGGGAGTGGGAGAGTGGGAGACAGAGTGGGAGACTTGCGCGGCCCCCGTTGTGGGAACGCGCCGTAACAGCCTGCGAATCTGCGATTGATTGCGGAAAGTGGGCTCCGGGTTGTGTGTGCGTGTGTGTGGGCTGGCTTGCGAATAGCATCATCCACGCCAAGGCAGCGTTTTTTTTTTCCCCCTCTCTCCCCGTTTTCCGAAAAGCTGGACCCGACCACCAGACACCTACCTCCCTTCCTCTCCCCCCCCACAGCCCAAGACGGACGGCAGTTCAATCCTGGAGAACATGGTACGATGTGTTCCCCAGCATCCCAGCATCCCATCAGGCCACACGGCCGAGGGAGGGAGGGAGTGCGTTGCTGCACCGCGCACATGTCTGCTGCGTCTGCCCCCGCCGGTATTCCCGTCACCGTCCGCTCCGTGGAAGTCGGAGCCGGTTTCTCGCGAACGCAAGACCCTCTCCCCCTGCTACTGGCTAACCAGGAAATGCAAGTGAACAAGTCGCCATGATGATGATGGATCATATCACATCGGACGAGGTTCGCCGCTGCGCCTCTACTTCGTGTTCCTTCATTCCTTCTCTCCTGCTAAGGAAAAAGTTACCAGAAAACCGGGAAACGAAACCCCGCGCTACGTGGCCTTAGAGGAGTAGGAGGAGGAGGAGGAGGATGAAGCAGCCTTGGTAGCATGCATCTCACGCATGGCCAAGCACATGTTATGGCACGTCAAACGTCAAGCGGCAAGCGGAGGATGCCGGCGCGCGTGCGTGCGAATGTGTGTGAGCGTGTGAGTGAGTGTGTGTGAGTGTGTGAGTGAGTGTGTGTATGGGTGTGCATGTGCGCGCGGAAAACATGATGCCATGGTATCCGATCAAGAGGCCATCGTCCATCACGCATGTTCTCATTATTGCATGTCCTCCATCCTCCCTCCTCGCTCGTCCACCCGTCCGCCCGTCCGTTCAGCGGGTTGCCTGCCCCCCTTGTCAAAACGGTACGCAATGGCCTGAGCTCCCATCGTCGATGTCGTCGGGCCCGCGATGATGCCGTCAGGGAACGCTGGCGACGCTGGACGGGCCAAGAGGGGGGGGTGTGAGAGGACGGTTTGAAGGGGGGGGGAGTGTGCGTGGAATGTCCAATCCTGGGGGGGAAGAGTAGGAGGGGGAGGGAGGGAGGCTGGTTGGTCGGCTTTGGTTGGCTTGGGACGGTTGAGCGAGCCGAAAAGTGACAGCTTCCACCCCCGGCGGGATGAAATGACGACAACAGCTGGTTCTCTCTCCCCCCAAGGCAGAGGGACGTATGTGGTTGTCCCTCGGCATCGTCGTCGTCGTCGTTGCAGCTAGCTAGCAGCAGCAGCAGCAGACAGACAGGCGGCGGGTGGGCGAAGCAGCAGCACTTGCTTGCTGCAGCCTCATCATTCCACCCCCCGGGACAGATCTTGCTAGCCTCCGGCACACCGTCGCAGGGCCCCTGGGGAGGATATTTGGGCAAACGGCGCATCTCACGGCATTTGCCTGGCCCGGATCTGCGCTGCTACGCCCGCTCTGGGGCTGGTTAAACCGGGTTGGCGACAGGCCGGGCAAGCCTCAGAACCTCGCGGCCGGCCGCAGGTCTCAGCGAAAGGGGGGCAGAGAGAGAGAAAGAGGAGAGAGCTGTTTCGATTCACGGCGTCCATGTCTCTCCTCCGCAGCCCTGGCGGTGTCTCTGTCCCCTGTATCTGCCTCTTGTCTCTGCTGCATCTGTCCCTCTCTCGATGTCTCTGTGCGTGTCTCTCGTCCATTCCCCGAGGCGGGCCTGTCAAGAGAGACAAAAACGCTGCAACAGAACCCAAAAATGTCTCACGAGCAGTGCAGCTCCGTCCTCGGCCCAGTTCGACGTCCGTGACTGGGGGAGACCAACGATGAAGCTGGAATGACCTCAGAGATAACAGCCATCTTGCGTGCGAGAGATAACAGCGCTGGAAAGAAAACGCTCTTGGCCGGGCTCACCCTACCAGCCTTGCTCTGCGCAAAATCCACCCCAATCAGGCCCAGATAGGATGTCAGCCGCGGGCAGGCCTATCAATTCTTTTCATTTTTTAAATTGTTTCTTATCCGCCCTCTCTCAGCTAGACTCAGCTCTGTACGCATCAAGCATCTGCCCCCCTGCCGCGCAACCCCGAACACGCCGTATCTGCGCAGAAGGCGAAGATCATTTCCCGCAAGACGGAAAAACACGACCCCATCTCGCAATCTCAATGTTTGGTTCAGGGCTTGCGCGGCGAGGCGAGGGGCGGGACGACAAAAAAAGTGAGGCTCCAGCAGGCCGGGTCCCGTCATGGGTGCCAATCTGCACGTCTTCCTGTCAGTGAACCAAGGAACCGTTTCCTCGCCCTCCATTCAGCCCACCAAATTTAGCAACACGCCAGGGGAATAGGGAGGAAGGGAGAGAGAAGAAAGGGGATTGCAGCCTCTCACATAACACCGCCCGGCATGCGTCCCCCCTCCGTAAAAGATTGGGCTGGGCCGTAGTGCCGATCGCGCCCATATACCTCAAACCACGACGGGGCTCCGAGCTTCTCCAGAATTTAGAGCCGAGTCAAGGAAACTCTACTTTCGTTTTGGCCGTGGCAGCTCTGGGCAGGAGTTTTTGTGGCAACTCTGTGGGTTGCGCGATGGTTGCATTTTCCCTCCGCCCCGTCCGCTGGAGCCAAAAGCGAAAAAGACGTCGTATCAAGATTGGGGACGAGGGCGAGCACCTACGACTCGCCGAACCGTGCTTCTCTGCCCATCTCTGCCCATCTTTACCCTTTCATCTTTTGTCAAATTCAGCTCCGGCTTATCATCGCCCACTCCCCAATCCCGAGATAATCTCAAGGGCAAAAAGGCAGAAACGAAAAGGAAGAAAAAAAACCTGTTATTGAATGCTACCGTTTCCTCGACGGCCCCCATCCACCTCCCCCTCCCCAACATGCCCTGCGGAAATGTCGCGATGCACCGACGGCATGCCCTGCAACCTCAGCCCTTCCCGCGGCTTGCAAAGGGTGACAAGCCCACGCCCCCCCGTCCCCCTCCCGGGGCCCGGCCTCCAGAGACGGAGGAATATGGCGATGTACGCCCGTTGAAACACAGCCCGACCCTCCGACGACCCTCTCCCTCCATCGCCCTTCCTTGCTGGCCGTCTCAGTCGCGCCGCCAGCCCTCCCCTTGCTCCCACCTCGCGCGCAACCATATTCCATGCCAAGGCTGAAGCCTCAAACCTTTTCGACGAGCCCTCGCCCGCCTGGGTCTTATGTGGAAAGCGATATTGACGCCCTAGCGGACCTTGCCGTCGCTGTTCTTACCCACCCCCCTCGCCCCCTCCGGACCCCACGACGTGCTATGTAGTTGCAACCAAGAACCCTTCTTTGATAATATGCCAGCATATCTCTCAATATCACGGCAGGGCGCCTCTTAATGAGATTCGAGATTCGAGGGGAGGGGGAGGGGTGCGTGTCTGATGTGTGATATGTAGCCTACTATGACAGACCAGTCCAACCCCGGCACCGATTGCGAACCTGACGCCGGAACTTGCCAGACTTTGTGATTGATCAGCCACAATGCGCCAGGAACCCTTTTTTTTCATTTTTATTTTGGCTTCATCACACACTATAGCACTGTGTCTCTCACAGCAACCAACAACGTCCACCCTTACCTCGATACGGCCACCAGAACCCACCAACCAACCCACCCCCCCCCCCCTCCTCACCACCAAAAAAAGGGCATCACAGCCGCCCGTCCAGCGCGGTTTCTGATACAACGCTCTCGAAGCGAGGGCCGCGCGCCACCCCACGGACATGCGCGAGGCGGAGAGGATATGGGATATGGAATGGAGGGGGGGGGGAAGGGCCCTCACCTCGAAGTGATGATCTGCGTATTCGCTATGCAGTCGCCATGCCGTAGGTAGATATTTTTGATGACGGGAGGGGGGAGGGGTGGTGGATGTCTTTTTTTCCCATTCCTTCGTCTCCTTCTGTGCCTGCCTATCATCGAGTATTCGGATGCATGCATCCATGCAATCTTGTCCTTTCTACCGTTTTTGATAATGGATGCCGTGCCGTAACCGCCGCTGATGGCAGAGAGAGGGGGGGCGGGGGAAGAGGGAGGGAGAGAGGTGGAAACCCTCATCCTCCCTCATCGTACATACACGCGGCATGCCCACAGCCACCGCCATAAGCGTGCTTGCCGCCAGCGAGCCAGAGGTTCACCGTGCAGAACGACGTATTGATCCGGAAACGGGTAGAGGGAGGGGATGGGGAGGTGGGGGAGGTGAAGAGGGCGGGGACCTGCAGAAATGATGTTGAAACTTCCTGTTTTCCATGCAGATTTTGGGGGAGGGGGGTAAGAGGGGGCCAAAAAAAACTTCAAATGCATAGCAACGCAAGAAAGACGAAGCAATGGCACACGACACGGGTAAGAAAGCAAGACAGCAAGCAAGAATGCAAGCAGGCAAACCGGCAGACATAGCCACCACCGCATGCACGGCATAGCGAAGCAGACGGCAAGAAGCAGCAGCGGGACGCGGGGAGGAATATTTAGAAACAGCAGACGCACGACGATGCTACCGCTGAAGCGTGCCTTGCCTTTTTTGTTTCCTTACGAGGTGGTTCAACGTGAACGACACGTCGTTTTCTCGTCGTCTCTCGGGGGCGGTGTTTTCAATTTTTTCAATTTTAGTTTTATTTGCCTATTGATGCCGTCGGCCGTATGTGGCAATGGTGGCATGATGGCATGAGAAGCAGAAAAGCAAGATATTGACAGAGTGACGGAGTAACGGAGTGACAGTGCTGCGTACCTCACGTCAAAGACATGCCGCGGCAGCGCAGACTAGAGTTTGAAACCCCCAGGACTCGTCCTCCAATCGCCTTGACGCATGGGCCAACAGGGCCGTCCTTCCCCCACACACGCGGTTGGCCGCGGTTGGCCGCTCTACACTAGCTTACATGGTTTGGACATGGACAAGAGACGGGCGCGCAAGGCAGAGACAAGACAGTTTGCAAGACAAGATGACTCCCAGGCGAGACACAAGCACGGCCAAAAGAGTGTAAAGCCGCACGGCATTCTTCCTCACACACACAAGCACGGGGGGGCCAACCATCACAAGATCGTCCCGAAATCAGCCAGATCTCGATCCGCCTGCCGATCCGTCTTCTTTTCTGCCGACTTGCTCATGTCCCGTCATCGTCGACGTCGCCGGCCAACACAACGCATTTCCCAAGCGCGCGTTTCATGAGGGGGGTTTTTCCCTCTTTTGGGGGGGCGACAAGAGATGAAAGGAGGGAACGTTCCTCTCCTCTGCCGCCCCCAAGATGACCCCGGCAAGGTTGGAATGATGCGTGTGTGAGTGTAAGTGTGTGAGTGTAAGTGTGCGAGTCTAATTGTGCGAGCGTGTAAATGTGAACGGGTCCCCCCCACGGGGAAGGGGAAGGGGAAAGGGTAGACGTTGAAAGGTCCAAAAGCGTCTAAATGGTTCGCCAAGATGGACGGCCGAGGGGGCGAGGGTGAACCGTGAGACTGCCGCCGGCTGCGAGAACTTTGCTGATGTCGTCGAGGCTGGACCCTTGGGGCGTCGGCCACAGACAAAGACGTCACGTCACGGCGTCCAAGCCGGTCGCGCTCATGGGACCGCGGGGGGAAATTTACATTTCACTTGAGACTTGACAGAGTGGCGCGAGAGACTGAGCAAGTGTAGGGGAATCCGTTTGGATTTGTTTCAATGGGCGTGGTTGTTTCAATGGCATTCTTTGCCGTCTTTTGTTGGATTTCGTCTGGCCCCCAAGTCATGACCAGTGTGCAGGGGGTGTTGGTTGGTTGGTTGGTTGACTGATATTCTTCATATGGCTCTGCTCATGTGTGAGCTCATTCTCGCCCGTGGTCGTGAGAGAGTGAGTGAGTGGGTGAGTGAGAGCGGGTGGGTAATATCGCGGCACCAGCCCAGCCACCCAATCCAATCCAATCCAATGCCCTCGTCCCAAAACCGACAGAAACGCCAAGGGGCAGAGTTTATCCTCTCGTCCCCTTTCCAAAAGAGCCAAGGCCTCATCCCCCAACGGCCCGCCTTTACGCCCATGATGCCATTCCCACTGCGCTCCCCAAAGGAGAAGGCCCCCCAGCCAGTGGCTCCTAATGAACCCCCCCAAAATGCGTTGGGACGCTGTCCGGGCCCCGCAGAGACACGTACAACCTAGCACAAAAGTAAAATGAGAAGAGGACGAAGAAGATGAGGATATCAAACACCACCCCCACCTCGTGAGAAGTGAACGATAGGAGGGAAAGCAACAGTAGAAAAAAAAGGCACAGGAAAAGCGCTCATGCGCGTCGACGTCAGAGGCGCTCCGGTGCGGAAAGCGAAGACGCTAAGAATAGGTGGATGCGAAATGGTGCATAGGTCCAAGGCCAGGTCCCCTTCGTCGTGCCGGCGAATGGGAGGACAGCAGCGCATCGTCGCCGGCCGTGATTGGAGGGGAGGAAACCTCCGCCTGTCGACCATCGTGTCGTGTCATCCAGGGACGCCAGGGAAAATGACTGCAAAGAAAAAAAAAGGGCAGCCGGGGACCGGGTGCCTTTCTGGAAGGGACCCCTATGAGTCTCCAATGACGTCCTCGTTGTCGACTCGTGCTGGCCCCCATCCCCTTCTCACCTCCTCCTCCAAACCATCTCCGATTCGGACGCATCCATCGTATTGGCTCTCGCGGGCCCTGCAGGGTCCCTCGAGCGGTGTCGTGGCCCAGTAGCGACGCTGCCAGGCCCTGTCGTGCGTGCGAGAGCGAGACAGAGAGATTGCTACATTGCAGACGAAAGGGGGGGAGAGGGGGGGAGATGCAACGTCGCGATGTCTCTTTTTTTCCTGCGAGTCCAGAGTAACAGAAGAAGGGCCATGCACGATGATGTCTATTCCACCCCCCTCGCCGGATGCGCGCTAGCAGTAGTGCCAACGTCTTTTTATTGCGAGCGAGCGAGGATCCGGGGAGGAGGAGGGTTGGCAGTCAAGTGTGTGCGCAAGTGTCGGCACTTGACAGGTCACATCGCAAGGTAAGGCAAGGCAAGACATGCACAGGAATACCGACGGGGTCTTGATAAATTTTTTTTTGGAAGTGGGAATATATTTGTTATTTATTTACTGTTTATTTTTTATTCCCCATGGGACGGGAATATTTTGTGTGTTTTGTTATGGCGATGCCCTCTCTTTTTTTTCTCCTCCACCTCCTTCTCCGCGGAGCCACCGCGCCAGCTGGCGAAAAAGACACGTGAAGCCTCGTATCCGATACGGCGCAATGCCGTTGTGGAATTGGCGCTGCAAAAAAGAGGAGCTCCATTGGGGCCATGGCGCAGTGAGTGCGCTGCGCTGACTGCTGCGAACGGCCGGTTGTAGAGCCAGAGCCTTTTTTGGTTTTTGGCGCAGGTACATGAAACTGGTGCCTATTCGCCCGGTGTTGCTGTGTCCCTTTTCCCTGCTGTGGGGCCCGCTTGCCGAGAGCGGAAATGCCCAGCCCCAGCCCCAGCCAATCCCGTGTGCCGCATGCCGGAGGTGGGCCCTCCGCTCCGCGTGCGGCCAATGGGAGCCCCCGGGCTGTGGGATGACAAAGTCATCGAGATTGGCTGGAGAGTGTGGGCAAAAAAGGCGCGTGGCTGCCGAGGAACGATGAAGCGAGAAAAGAATGAAAAAAATAAAATAAAAAACAACGCAGCCAAGATGCGTTGGATGGAAGCTCCAGAAGTCGAAAAGAAGGGCCCGGGCTCAGCCACAGACCTGGTCGGCCAAGGCAAGGTTTGTCGTACCATACTCCAATAACCGCCCGCCTTGCCGGCGGCATCAGTCGAGATCTATCTCTCATGCGAGATTGAAAGCGACAATCATCCGCAGTGGAGCTGCACCCTGTCCTCATAGCACCACCTGCCAGTCAATCAGGCCATGATGGTGCTGAGCTGCATGTGGAGGGGTCCCGGAAATTTGGTCGGCGCCGAGTCGGCTCGGCACCCTCGTTCATCTGGAGATGGGAGGCAGAGGGCACATGTTGGCGTGTTGACACCTCAGTGTTGTGAGTGAGTGTGTTTGTGTTGTGTGTGTGTGTTGTTGCGTGGTATTGTGTAATGCTGCCGTTATCCAGTGCCGTCGCGCTCCCCCGGCCGTTGTGTTCGTGGGGCCCGTGTGGGTTGTTTCATTCTGGACAGGCTTTCCCTGCGACGGTATCGAAGCGAAGCCGAGTAAGAAGAATCCAAGAGACGTTCGGCCACACACAAGCGAGCCCCACTCCCGAGGGATGCGTGAAATGCATCTCTCCAGATTTCTTCGTTTCCAATGGATTTTCCCTCGGTATGCTCGATTGCATCAGAGGACGCATGCCCAGGTGGAAGAACTGAAGAATGCGTGCCGAGGGTGGCTGCCCGACGCTGCAACTAGCCGCCGCGCAGGCGATCGGCGGCCCAAAGGGGATAAATCAGAGGACAAGGCGGCCCCGCCGAACAAAAGTGTCGTTCCATTCCGCGGAGCCTAGTGCGAACTCAAATGCCGTCCTGACATCGCCCTCTTGCTGATCCCGGAGTTGACTCCTTGGGAGAGAATAGGGGGGAAAGGTCTCACTCCCGCGGGGACCGTAGTCAGACAAGAATGTCGCTGGTCCCTGAAGCTGAGTAAGATCTGAGTGAGATCCAAGTCATCTCAGAGCCGAGGCGCCCCTTTGTCGTGAAGTGATCGACGACACTCTACGATATGGGAGCCTGATAGACTTTCACCCTTCGCAGGCGATCCCCGGCCTTGTCGATAAGGCTGGTCGTCTTTTGAGTCATCATGACATGGGACGTCGAGTCTGTCCCAGTCATGATAAGGTCGTGTCCGTGGTGCGTTGCTGTTGTTGCAGCACCTGGTCATCGATAAGAATGTTGCGTGTTTTTGTCGTTTACTTTCCGTCACCCAAAAAAAATCCCAACCCATGCCGCTCACTTGTAGCCGACCATCTTGGCGCAGCGCTCGCAGTAGTACAGGTTGTGGGCGATGCGGACCATGCCCGTTGAGCTGGAGTCGTCGGTGGATGTGGCCTCGACGGACCTGGCGCACCGCAGGCAGCGGAGGACCTCGACAGAGGCAATCGGTCTGGTGGCGGAGTCCATGCTGTGTCTGTAGGAAGAGGACGCCGAGGAGAGGTCAGAGTCGGAGGATGACGAGGAGCTGTAGTGGATCTTGGAAGGGCGTGAGCTCGAAGGCATGATGTTGTTGTGCGTGTTGTGTCGTATAGTTGTCTGTTGTGTAGGATGTTGGCAGTGTTGGTGCCTTGGTGTGCGTGGTTGTATGTTGGTGTCAAAGGCCAGAGTTGGGTGGGAAAGTGAGGCCGGTATATGTGGGTGTGGGATGGCTTGATGATATATAGTGATGAGTAGACGTGGTAGTGTGTCCGTCTGCCCAAGGGGGGTGTGAGCTCCAGGGGTGAGGGTTAAAAAAGAAATAAGGAGGGAAAAAAGCGCCGGGGTGTAATCTGTCTGTCTGGCAGGGGGGGTGTCTTTGGGTGTGGGATCGACAGAGACCGGATCGTGATGGCAGGCCAGCGTAATAATGTAGGTGAAATGTGCAAGGCGCGGCGGAGCAGTGGCAGCTGGACAGACAGTAAGCTCTCTCACTCTGGAAGGGTCGGCAACGACAAGCACCACCAGCGGTCGCTCAGTCACCTCCGTGCCCGACGGTTTTGTGCAGCTTGTGCTTGGAGCAGTGGGTGGTGCGGCGCCAGCCAAGCAGGACAAGGATGTCTTCTCCAGCCCAATCCAAGCCCCAGTCCAAGTCAGAAGACAGGGAACGGGGATCCTGTGTCGTTCTAGGGTGCAACGTCAGGCACAAGACTGCGAGAGCAAAGCAAAGCAAAGCCAAGCCAAGCCAAGCCGAGGGAAGGGGGTGTGTCGTAAAGAGAATGCGAGAGGGGGGGGAGGCAGAAGAGAGAGGGGTGGCTGTTTGAAGAGGCGTGTCTTCTTCTGCGTCTAGGCGAGATGGTGTGGGTGGAGCGACGGAGAACAGTCTAGCCCGGCAGCAGACGGTTCGGAGACAGGCGAGACGGTCGTCACCGGTATGGGGACGGTGTTTTGTTTTGCGAAGGGAGGTGGGTGTGTGTGTCCGTAAAGTCCAGCGTTAGAGTTCTGATAGCGGGGTGGTGTTAGCCTGTGTTGCATTGATTACAAGAAATGCATATGCATATGCACGAAGCGAAATAACGGGGAGGAGGGCCGTCGTACGATGAAATTCGCTCTACCGGGGCACCCACCATTCGTGGAATAAGTGAGGAGGGGGGGGCGTGTGCACCTTGGCAGCAGCACCTAACGGATGGTGTGTGGTCGGCTCGGCGTTGCGTTGGGAGTCGTAATGGGTCTTGGGCAGTGCAGAACCGTACACGCTGTGTTGTAATTCTCGAGTAATTTTCTGAGGCCTGCTCTCGGTTTGGTTTTTTCTGAGGCCTGCTCGCTTCGCACAGCGCAAGCGTATCCTTCGAGGATTGGGTGTGGATGGTTTGTCCTTTCCGTCGCCGGTCAGGTAACAATGACAACAACTCAGTTGTTTGTGTAATCCAGCCAGTGGACAGACAACGAGCCAGTCGTAAGGGGGGACGTCCGAGAAGAAACTGTTTGTTGGCGGGTTCAAAACAACAACACAAGATGCGTTTCCCGGAGCGGGACGGAGTGAGATGAGGGCCGTCGGCGCTTTTAATACGCATGGGGAGGGAACAAGCTCGCCGTCCAGATTGGCAGGAAAAATCATAATCAATCAGACTTCCAGGCCACATTTGCTCCATCTTTTCGTGGCTCCCTCCCTATATTTCCCATGTCGACCGCGCACATTGGCATATGTCTGATCGAAGCGACGGACGAGTCCCATCGCCGATGCCCAGGACCCCCCCAGAATCACACAGACTGGTCATCAGTCCGAGACGCTGGTCAAGAGGTGGCTTAATTGCCATCTCGATTACAGGACGGGTGGAGGGGAGGACACAAAACGGCGGGGGACGCTATGAATCCGTAGCGCCGATTGTCAGTGGCCGTCGCCCTCCTCCATTCTTCGCCGGTTGGCGCCGCGAGTTTGACGTTTGGCCCTGTCTTGCGTGGAATGTGGTCGTCTCACAGGGCCGTCGCGCGGGGCCGTCTTTTGGTGGACGGACGAGCACGAGCAAGGGGATGGCCGACGGAGGGGATGTGGGAGTGATGCGTAGATAGGCCTAAAGGTTTCATGATCCTCAATATGCCAGCCATGGGGAATTCCAATGTCCTGAGGTGAGAGTTTGATGAGACCCCGAGGCACCACCACGCCACCATCACCACCACCTCGCAACGTGAGTGGCCGCTTTCCGTGGAATCAGACCTCACTTTGTCACCGCAGTCTGAGAGAGAAGGGGGGGGAGGGAGACGAAGCCACGTCCCACGACGGGGACCACCCCGGATCGACGACGGAGCCCCGAATTGTGGAAACCATCGTCTCGCTCCTGTGTTCCTTCGTCTGGGGGGAAGAGGAGCCATTGTGCATTCCGTTGATCAGAATAGCCTGCGACTCTGCTCGCTGGGTCCCGCCGTTTGGGATTGATAATTCGCTCGCGCGTACTCTCGCTGCATGAGGCCAGTAAGGATGACAGGCAATATGGGAAACGGCTCTGTAATTACGCTGCCGCTGCCCTTTCCAACTAAGTGGGCACGATGCAGACGCACGGTTTGATGCGTTGCCTTTGCGCGTCGCTGCGTGGCATCCACTCGACGGGAACGTCCTCAAACTCTGAGGGGCCTTGGGATGGACGGAGGGCCCGAACCATGCCATTTTTGCTAAGGAATTGCATGCTGTCGCAGGCAGCCCGCTGTGTATCCGTAAGGGTCCTGGGGCTTGCGGTTCCTTAGTTGATGATCGATATCAGCTGGGGCTATCCCTCCAGCATTATGGTTTGACCGTGGTGTGCACACAATGTACGGCGCGCCGTGCATGTGCCTCTCTCTATTCCTTACTTCCCATCCTTCTCATCCCTATCCCCCCCCTCCTCTTCCCGAGGGCTGTGTACGACGACCAAAAAAAGGCGTCAATTCGGGGATCTTGTTGCCCGTTCGACTCCATATCCCCGGCGTCCCTGGGGAGGGTCTTGGTCCCTCGGCGAACCGCCGCTGTCCGATTTGTGTCGGGGGGGGGGGGGGACCGGGGTGTCGGACAATTTTGTTTGGCTTACAGGCGGGGGCTGTCTCTTGTAAATGTGAGAATCGGGGCCAACGGGAGGCCGAGAGAATGCAGATGCAAACGACGCCAAAGATAGGTAGGTGGCAAAGGGAGCTCGCAGAGCAAACGTGCATGGGGCCGGTGTTATTCATCAATCTTGCTTTGCCTCAGGGCTATTTTCTTCTCGAAATGTTTTGTTTCTGTTGCTATTCCTAACCTCCCCCCCAGTCAATGCCATTACTATTAAGCCCGGGGTCGCCAAACGCTATAGCCAGAATCAAAGACAAACATCTCGAGGAGAAAATAGCATTTGATGCCGGGGCATGTAGCATATTTCGCTACCATCGTGAAAGTAACGCGAGCGAGCATTATTAGGATTCAGCCGAGATGAATCCGAATGCGCGTCTGGGGGGAGCTTGACCTTTGGGCCATCGAACCCGAAAAAAGCCAACCTTAATTGGCCAAGACTTTGCAAAACGTCCAGAGCTCTAGCCAGGCAGGGTCTCTCGGGGAAACAGACCGCCTCGCCTCCATCAGTCACTTGATGAGAGGGAAAGCCTTGCCGTTGCATCCTGTCACACGATCACGGGATGTCCAATCTGAGCACCTCCTTATCGTGCCGTCGGGCTTTGTATCGTGTCTCTGCCATTCTGACTTTCCCCCATGGCATTTTTCAATTTCCGATCCCGTCCCCCTCTTGCGGCGAAACCATCGCAGCCACCTTTCGACACAAAACTTTGTTACCCCTCTTCTAATCCTCTTTTCGTGTATTCGGCGCCGTCGGTTTCCTCTTCTTTTTGTTCTCAACCCTCATGTTGCCTGGCTCTACTTTTCTGTAAGAGTAATTGGTCTTGGCAGTGCAGAAGTTCCGTCTGTGCAAAGCCCGCGTAACAGCATATGCTAGCCCTCAGCTTTGAGACGACAGGGTGCCCTCAAAGTGTGCTCTCAAGACTTCCGAGCCGTATGTGGTTGGTGGCTGGTCACCTTCGTCTATGCGTTTAACAGAAGGGAAGCACTGATTAGTGGCTTGGCTGCCACCACGGCAGCACCGGCTGTTACGAAGTCAACCGCATTGTCGAGATGACTAAGGATGAAACTATGCCCTGATGCGGCTAGCCTTTGATGACTCTTACAAACCCCCGATCCCTTGGCTCAGCCATCCAAGGGTCCCGTTTCTTCAGCTTTGGGTCTCTCCACGGATTTACAGGCACTTTTGGAGCGTGCTTGGGCTTTGTTGCTGTGAAGCCTGATGTTCCCACCATCCCAACTCTCGCTCCTCCGCTACTGCCACCTCTCTGTCAGCTAACTCCTGGAGGGCAGCAGACGTTGAACTGAAAAGAAAGATGGTGTCGGCGTGTGAGCAGTGTGCACGCGGTAGGTATGCAAGTCGAGAGTTTCTCGCGTCTTCGCTCTCCAGCTCCCAAGAGCTCCAAGAAGCTCAGCCAACCATCACCGCGCCGAGCATTCTAGTTTCCTTGCACAACAATGCGCTAGGTATGACAACGGAACCGGGGAATGCGCGGAGAGTCCAACCAACTCCGTGTCGTTCGACAGGCCATACTACGAGGTATGCAGCAGCAGTAGCCTTCGTTAGTCTTCTTGCATGGCATCCTCCGTTGAGCGGAAATAGGCTGCTACACAACCCTTACTCCGTGCATCCGTCCTGTTAGTCATTCTATCTGGGCACCCCCTCGTCCTCGCGGAGGAGGTTGGACAATCTGCGTCTTTCCACTGGCCATTGGGAATCGCCATGGAGAATGCCATGCGGCCGCGCAAGCGCATGTGTGCCAATCCCGTGGCATGCAACGGCTTCGCCTACCATCCCGCATCTCACCATTGAATGAATGCCGGTGGCTGTGGCTGCCAGCAGCCGAGCCCCTGCCCGTTGCGCGTACTTCTGCTAGCCCCTTCTGATGCTGCCGAATCGCTGATGAACCTTGATACGATAGGCCTGAAAGAAGAATAGGCTGCAGAATTGCGCGACCGTACCGCCGACATTCCCGCTAATACGGCCGTTCGAGTCCGTATGTTAAGAAGGCAGACAGCGTTAGTTTGTCAGCGTGGCTTTTTTAATAAGCAGAAACGTCAAGACAAACCCAGCTAATGCGTCAAAAGACTAATACTCAAACAATTTGTCCCTTGTCCACCGAGGGGGGTGGTGGTTTAACATGGGTTGTGTCGGAAGGTTGTGAGTTATCTTTCGATTGACTTTGTCTCTCACCTTTCTTGTGCCCGGATCCTCGTCCAGTGCGAAATGCCGTTCCCAATCTCCATATGTCCGCCCACGGCCGTAGACCCCCCTTCGCCGTGCTGCGGCACAAAACCTCCTCGCATTCTGCCTACTCGCGTTCGGGTCTGCCGGGCTTCAAACCCATAACCCCGCGTTATTCCAAGCCAACTCAAGCTCACACACGCCCCTCACTGAGGCTGGGGCGTCTTGGTGTCGTCTCATGCCAAACCCGTTGCATTTTACTTCTCAACAGGCACCCGACCAGTAGCGCGTGACAATTTTCGGTCTCGGCACGTTAACTGAGCAGATTCCTCATCCATTTTCAATGCTAAGACCCTTGCTGAGGAATCAGTGTTGAATAATCAACCAGAACAGCGCTCGCGCGGGCACTTGTGTGAGCTTACTTTTCTTTTTGGCCCAAGCTGCCACGGGACGCCGAGGTCCCTTACCGCGGTACCCTTACGCTACTGCGTAGTCATCGTAGTGCGCAGGTAGCGAGAATGGAGGGGAATTGGGGTAGGGCCCTTGCCATCGAGCTTCCAGGTCCGTATCGAGGAGTTGCTCCCCGGCATCGTGATTAGAAATCCCATCCTGTGAACCGACCTAATGCGCGAATCTCTCATCGAACACCCCCTTCCGGATCCCCAACGCCAACCTGCAGGCTCTTCCCAAGTTCTCTTTGATCTGAGTGGTCGGCGCTCGCTCCGACAAGCTGTAAATTTACCCCCATTTGTGGTCGGTGGACTCACGTCCACCAAAGGCTTCCCCCATTGCGGGGCGCTTGACACACCAGTGCCATATCGACGATGGGATGCGCAGGCATCGCCGATGTAGGGGGAACTAAGAGAGGACGCGCAAACTCGGTTCAAATGCGACTCATCGCCACCGCGGACCTGTCTCTCCGTAGGGATAGACACCCGCCCCTTTCTTACAATCGACAAGTTCTAATCGATCGAACAATCCCATCAAATCCGCCAGGGAAAATGGTCCAATAGCGCATATGTGATCGACATTGTGTTCAAGCCTTACCCGTTGAGCAGGCCCCATTTCTCTCCCAGCAGCTAGGTAACTTTGTGGAGAGATGTGTCCCCTGGGCAAACCGCGTCAACGAAGACCTTCCTCATACTGCAATTGATCGTCTGCAATCTGCGGGAACGGACGAGACACGGACAGGTTAATAGTGACTCACAGGACCGATCGCGATTAATAGCAGCGACAGCAGCAGCACACCTGCAGTAACAGCACATCAACAGACGATAATCGGTCCAATACGCGCAACCAGCCGGTGATACATACGCATGGACGGGCTAGCAAAGCCCTTGGTGTTTGTTTTCGTTTTGCCCTGCGAAGGCTGCCAGAGTGAGACCTCTACGAGGACATGGCCCCAATCGTCGATGGGAAACCACCCTCTCACAAAGCCAAGAAACTCCCGTCTCCCTTCTCATCAAATCGACAACCAGCTGCTGCCTTCGAGGGCCTTGCCCATCAGTTCTGCGTCAGGCTTCAAGGAAAGCCAGCCAGCCAAGCAAAGTCTCGCATCCGAGCGTCCGTTGTCAGGTCCCTAAATCCCGAGACAGGTCGCCGCCGCCGCCGCCTGACGGGAATACTGATGTAGCACCCGCAAGGCCACGCGGATGTTTTCTGGAATCTGGAAACGGTATCTGTTCGTCGCCTAGTATCATCCTTCATCAGACGCACCAAGAGCGCACCAAGAGCGCATCAAAGTGCAAGTAAGTTCAAGCTCATAGCAACGTCTCACAAGACCTCTTCTTCACGCTACTCCTTAGGGCGCTGTCGTACTAGAGGGGAAATCGCCCGTCACAACCCAATCTTATTCCATGTCATCGAATCGAAAACACGATCGCAACTTTAATAGTGCATCCAACCTTTTTTTCTAAGCTGCTCATACGCTACGCGCGGATGCTTTCCCGCGGCGCTTGCGCGCTGTCTCGCAATTCTTCGATCTCGATGACATGCCATTTTCCTTCTCCTTCAACATCTCGATCGATGCCCTTTCCCTGGTTCATATTCTCGATGCTCGTCGATCTTTTCCCCATCTCTTCTCTCCCCGTCCCTACCTACCCTTGCGGCAGCGCACGTTGACCCAGTTCGCGCATTCTTTTCTGCACAGTTCACCGTTATCCCCTCGGACCCCATTCCAATTTCCCTTTGGAGAACTAAGCCACAACTTTCTTCCTGGCTAACACTTGACCGTGCGACTGGCGTGAAGGCAACTCCGCTAGTTTCCGATCGCGATGAAAGTTTCCCATCACTCGATGCTAGGCATTGTCTGCTCCCCTCTATTGGCCAGCGGGCCTCGGCACAGCATGCTATCTTCAAGCAATGCTCACCCATTGGACGGCAGGCCGCTCGTATGAGCGATCACCTGTCTCGTTGCTGTGCCCTGTCCTGCTTGTCTGCCTTGCCGACCCAAAACGCATCTCCGATCGCCTGTCAGGGCGGTCGACATCATTCCATTCGGTCGTTGCTCCTATTGGGAACAGAGCCACTCTTTCTTATTCGTTGGTTGCGCGTCCCTCGCCATGATCACCTCCCCCTTCGGGGCCGACACGGCAAAGCACCCACCCACCAAGCAAGCAATTTGGCTTGAGAATTCGCCTCTCCACGGAGTGTTCTCCAGTCGCTCTCCGGCGTCCAGTTCTTTGCTCCAGTCAAACCATCCGAGTCCATACATCGCCGATCCCGTCTCCAGTCTCCTTATGTCAGCCCCTCCAGCGTGGGATTCTTGCAGGGAGAGGGGTGCCCGGGGAGACATTGTCGACCGGGGCGCGATATCATTGGGGGCCCCGTGCTCATCGATGCCTGTGACGTCCATTCTGATGGAGAAAGTGGACGTTCCCAATGCTACCTCACGGTTCTAGGCCTTCGTCGAAGTCGCCAGAATCCAGGGGCAGGGAGACGCCGGCAAATTCCCGTCCACTGGGTTCTTCGACGCTGCCCCCCAGCTCTCCGCATTTTCTCGTGTCTTAACAGCCGTGGCAGCATGATTTTTGGGTACTCCCTGGTGCGGCTCTCTAGTTTTTCTGCCCACTCCATGTCTTTCCTTTTTTTTTTTTTTTTTTTTCCCTTGCCTTGGACAGCTGGCAGTGGGACCAGGGAGCATTCAGTTGGGTCTGATAGAGTCGTTGGCAGTTCAACCGGCGCACTCTCATAATCTGTTCCTTGTTTTTGTGGTTGTGTAACCGTACTTGTGGAGGGGTCAAGCCAGTGCTGCCTCATTTGATTTGACAAGGTGTCAACCCTCTCTCACTTTGGCTGAGCATGTCAGGTCATTTGGGTAAACAAGTGTTTACAGCCCAAAGCCTCTGATATCGATCCGGCATCTCTACGTCCAGGTGTCGTCGAATATCCGGCGATGACCGATTTCCTCGCCAACTGGAGCTCCACTGGAGATCGCCGGACCAGCACAAGATCCCGATGACGGTCATCGAACGGAGGTACGGCACATCGAAGACCTCAGTGGATCTTGGACCGCCGTCGAAGGAAATCGATGCCGGGGCGTGAGGGTCCTTCTCATTAAGCGGTATATCGCCTCTTCGTCCGGGGTGTGCCAATAACTTGATGCCATCACATACTCATTTTGGCCAACGCGCTAGGCGCCCAGTATCATGCCCTCGATAATGCAATACCGACCTTCAACCCCCCCTCCCTCCGTTCTTCAACGTCCATAGGACGGATCCTCAGCTCGTGATGGTTACAACTACGTCGTCCCCCCATTCCCAGCATATCCCGACTGGGACCGCGGGCCTACAGTCCCAAACGGGAGGAACGCTAGTCTTGGCCGCCGTGAATCCTTACCGGGGAGGGGTGTGGGATTTCCGAGGTCTAGAGCGCCGTCGACGGGATGACATGCGGCGCCAATGTACAATGATGACAGGCCATGCATGATTGACCGCCGGGAAGACGAGTCCTGCATCGATTCACGACCTTGTTTTTATCCTTGTGGATCTGGATTTTTGGCTGTATCGTTCTGGGAGGAAATGACGGCAGGACGGAGGTGGAGGACGGGCGCCCGATGCCAAGCTGGGTCTCAGCAGATCCCAGCCTGTTGCGGTCGCTGTGGATGATGGGGGTGCGCGTCTCAACAGTGCAACAAACAACAAGACATGAAAGCCACCAAGCCCGCGATGCGAGTGCATCGTTAGCCTCTACTGCGAGAATGCAAAAGGGTCCGAGGTTGTCACGGTCGTTGAGGTTATACCACGGCCCGACATGCTTTAGGTTGAGACTCCTCGAAACTAATGTCTTAGTGCCCAAGACCCTTCCTGTCTAGTGAGGTAACGTCGCGTCGCAAGTTTCGAGACGGCACGGGATGAAAGTAGGGCTGATGTCATTCTCCGACCTGAGAAGTGGAAGAGCCAAGGTGAGGCTGATCAGGCCATGTTGTCATCAAACATTTTTTTTCTCGTCAAATTGTGGTGGTGGTGAGGGTCCGGGATTACGACCTCGCGATGCCGCATCCCCCGCGCCCCGCCCCGGCACTGCGGGGCCGCGAAATGGATATGTGACCACCCGGAGGGTTTGCTCCGGGAGAAGAAGATTCCAGCAGGCAAAGCAGAATTTCTGTGCCTTGGCGCTGCGTCTTGTGCCAAACGCGACGACATAACGTATGATACCGTTCCTGCCCACGAAGTAATGAACGTCTACCATGAGTGGGTTCATGTACACATCCTTGCGGCTAGATCCCACATGCAATGCGAAGACCCCCGGCCTTGCATACACTCTAAATTATCACAGCCGGGAGTTCGTGTCATTTGTGGTTGGTCTAGGAAGCGCACAGAAATCGTAGGGTAGATGGTTTGCAATTCACCGAGTTCGATAAGCGCGCGCCTTAGCCTTTTTCGAGGTAGCCGTTCTGATGCTTACACAGTAGGCTGCAATGTCACACTTGGAGGGTGTAAATGCTTCCCCAGGAGATAGTGATGTCCTTACGTCTCTTTCATGTACCAGAAGTTCTGTTTTCAAGCCGGAAGGAAAGTCTGGAGACCCCTGTCTGATCCAAAGCTGAGCGGCACGATTTACCCGCGCAGCACGTACTCTCGACTCCAGCCCCAACCTTGACATACACTCCATATAAACAAAACGTCAAGGCCTTCGTGAAGTCTTTTTGCCAAATACGGCTGCTTCATAGTGTTTTGTGCCCTGTGACTTGAGGAAAGATGAACTGTGTTGTTGCATGGGTTAATGAACGATATGGTCCGGCCAAGATTGCCATACCTTCTTGGAAGGCAACTATGCGACAGACCGAACTTTACCGCCGTCCAGCATCTGCAGTCCAGCCTCGAGTCTTACACTAAAAGGATGCAAACGAACTGCACGAATAAACGGGACCCACTCTTGCTAAATTGAACTGTAGTTTCTGTTTGTCTTGAGGCCCGTCATAATGTCGGAATGCACACAAACAGTTGGCCTTTGGTTGTGAACCCTACAACAGACAACTTGGTTCTTTAGACGTTCTATCTCTACACTTCTAAGCTTTAACTAAAATACAATTGAGAGTATCCACTTGCAAACATCCACATTCTGCCCTAACCTCAAGATTGGTGGGGAAGCTAGCTGATATGGAGCACAATAATTGCAGCTTACAATAACTCAACAAGGAGTTCCAGTCCTTGATAGTCTAGTGGTTAGGATATCTGCTTGTCATGAATCATCGTGCTCGCAGGGGACCGGGGTTCAATTCCCCGTCGAGGAGATCTTTTTGCGTTTTGCACCTTTTACTATTTTGTTTTCTTCGACGATTTACATGATCAGAATTTTGATGCTGCTTCCATTCCGAGCAAAGTCTCCCGATCGAGCGCTCCAATTATGGATTATGGTGTTTGCACACTAGTCAGCCGGTACTTCCGCGAGAACATCGGCGCCCACATGCGCTCCATGAAGAACCCGACCTCCGGGTTGCTGGAGTTCGCCCTCTCAAATTCGGCCAGCGCCTTTTGATATACAGCCTTTGGGAGACTCCGTATGGTTTCCCGTCTGACGGCGAATATCCCACCATGCATGGCGCGTATGGCGGGCGGGTGCCGCCCTCCCAGTAACTTTGTCCAAAATACGCCTGGCGTGTATGGCGCACGCTTCAACGTCTTTATCTGACTCGGCGTGATCCAGAGGGACTGCGATGAACTATTCCAGTTTATCCGCTTCCATTCCGCGACGTCATGGAACAGGCCAGGGTTCAGTGGCGTGACATCGTCCTCGGCGACACGCATCGCCTTCTGGACCATCTGCTTCGTCGTATTGACGGTTGGCGATAAAAGGTCGAAAGGGTCCGCTTGGGAAAAGAGCATAACGTCTTCGAGGGCGTCATAGTGGTTGACGATGTGATAGAGGTGGGTGTGCCCCTCTCGTCCGATGTTCCTGAGGGGGGTGTAGGAGCGGAAGGAGGAGTGCGGGACGCTGTCGTTTGCTTGCGGGACGGAGCCCTTGGCGTAGAGGTAAGTATTTGATGCGACGGGCGCCCAGGGCTCGAGGGACTCTCTGAAGCGTGCGCAGACGATTCCTAGCCTTGGGGGAGAGACGGCCAGAGCTGCCAGAATGGGCAGAGCGTTGATGGCGACCATTGCTACTTATTGTGCTGAATGAAATTCTGGTGGCCCAGATCCATTCTTGAGTGAACGAAGTGAGCTGCATCGTCTGAGGTCAGCAGCTGAACTTAAATAGCTGTGTGACTACGGACATGTGGATAGCCCACTTTGTGAAGCTTTCATCGTGTAATTGGCCATGTATGTATGACCTGATAGAAACTCACTTGAAAGTTTAGAGTTCAAAGAAAAGGCATTTCAAGAGCTGTCTCCGAATTGCAGAAAGGTCTCTTTTAACACGAACGCTGGGCGCTTTTGGCCTGGTTTGTGAACTAGTCCTGCCTCTACACCAATGAATCTATAAATCCGCCAGATGCACACCAATTTCTTGTATGGTTTGCAGCTGCTGAACATCCATGTGCTCTTTCTCGGACTCAACTTCTTCCATTCTTTTCCACCAATACTCGAAAAAGTCTTTAACAGACATCGTATCATCTTGCAGCCTTGAAACAAAGTCTTTCATCAATGTCTCAAGTGTCACTGCCAAATACCTGTCCTCTTCCCGTATCTCTGCAACCTCTGCGTGATCCATCGTTGTTAATAGAGAATTTCCAGGATGGAATGGGTCAAATTGATAACCATCTATTCCGAGATCAAACTCATGAACGCAACAGGTGTGCTGCATGCCAAGTCGGCTGAATGTAATGACTCGAATGAAATCAGAGAGGACATGATCATTGTGTTTGAAAAACATAATAGCCCATTCGGAATGATGTGGAAATTCCCAGGAAGAATCCCAATTGAGATTGGCGAAAGTTCCCCCACAGCCTTTGGCGAACGTTGATGCCGGGCTGCACCCTTGTGTTGTACAATAGCATAAACAAGGATCTGCGGAGGTGTCGCTTAATAATCTTTGTAGTTGAGGAATGCTCCGTTGAAAAGGAATGGTTACCTTCAGGTACCATGTCCTATGTAATCCCAGTGCATAAGTAAGACGGTGTATGACTTGAAACCTAGGGCCCTGTTCTTGCAATCTCGGCATCTTCAGGTAGGAAGAGCATGGCAAAGGATGGTGAATATCCGCACCATGGATCTCGAACCAATCCACAAGATCCAGTATAGACCCGAGACTCAACTTTGGGCTCATCAGATTGATGGTCATCAGAGGGGTGTATCCATTGATGGAGCAATCAGTGTTGTTGAATCCTGATCGGAACAAAGCTTCTGCCAATGTAGCGTTCATGAATCTCGAATGATAAATCGACCCACGGAAGACTCGTTTATATTCCGGAGGTACTTGGATTCCCTTGGCCTCAAGAGTCACCACGACGTTATGGGCGTTTTCCTGTAACATCAACGCGCCGGAGAGACCTAAGCTTCTGGCATCCTCCTTCGAAAGATTCCCAAGGGCAAATTGTAACATTTGGCGCCTACGTGAGGCCAATTCTTCGCTCAGAAGGGAGCAAATCTCGGAACTTTGATAGAGGGGGGTCACTCTGCGAGAAATAAAAAAATTTAACGTGTCTTCGAGGTTGATGCTTGCGTTCTCTCTGAGTAACAGTTTGATGGAGTCAAACTGCTGCAACATGATGGCATGGTTAATTGGTGTCAAGCCTGTCCAATCTGGGATGTCAATAAGTGATCGACAAGCAACTCCACTGAGATCAAATAACAGTTGCAATCCGCTCGGCCAACCAGTCGCAAGGTGGAGTGGCGTTTGTCCATTGAGCCCTGTCTCAAATATTGAAGACGGCGACACAGCCAGCAGGTGGCGTACGTCTACTTCGGATTTTCGGAGTAGAGCACAGGACAAGTCTCCATAGTCGAAGCCTTCGCCTATGTCAGTCTCGAGAGCTTCCGTAGTCGCAAAGCTCTAGGCGGTGTTGCGAGACACATACAATCGAGAGAATTCGCGAGATATTGACCTATTTCCGGAAATATCGAGCGGCCCGCCACCCAATGTTCTTTCGAACAGTATAAATATTGGGCATTGAGATTGATCAGCCTTTTGCTAACTGTGGACGTGGCCAGTTGCTGATCATTGACATCTCCTTGTTGCAGCCTTCCAATCGCTGAGAAGCGCCTCGATGCCCTCGCTTGCAAGAACAACCGCAAAGGTGAGCTTCAGAAACAGAGTCAGTTTTCGCTTCTATTAACGGATTATTGAAAACTTCGAAACGACATACCCTAAATGTCCTGTTTCGTTGAGTGGCACGCCCATAATAACTAAATTTTCAAGAAACTGAGCGAACAGATCGAACATATAGGCCGTCCATGAATCATCGAATATGTAAGCTGCCATCTTTACCACAGTAAGCCATGAGTATTGTGCTCCTAAACAGGGTCAGTCAACTCACATGCAGGAGGTTCCGGTCGAACCCATCCATATCCGTGGGCCAAGCCTTGCGTTCGGCGAATAGAAGGCGAAGTTCTATCAACGCGGACGATAGAGAATCTTGTAACTCTTGACTTGACAACCAACAACGGCTTTTCCTCTCTAACTTGGCCAGGATTTCAAACGATGGCGAGCCGAAGCCCACCACGGCCCGAACTGTAAAATTGGGTTGAACCTGCAAGTCCCTGAAAAAGGCTGAGCGAGAGTATTGAATGCTGACTTTCCACCTGAAGAGACGATTTAAAACCCTGATTTCGCCTTTGATGTCTCGATTCTCCTTGTTTAGGAACGAGAGCACACATCCTTTGTTGTGTCGTGGCCGATGGGCTGAACCAGGATACTGATGTGGGTTTCGCAGTAGAGGTTTACAACTGCAGCGAGACCCCAAGAGATCTGGTTCTGAAGAAACCGCGCTATTCCACGAACTTGTAAGCTGAGTTTCTGATTTTGGAAAGTGCGTCGTGGCTGCTAACTGCCGAGCACCACAATTTGAGGAAACCAAGAACATAGGTGACGGCAATTCGGGAGTTTGATGTCCATCGACGTGAAATCTGATGGTTTTGGTGCTTTCAGAGTTTTCAAGGCGTGCCTGCAGCAGAGTCTCAAACTTGGTCAACTTATCATCCACGACTCTCTCCAACATAGGGAGCAAGGCAGATATCTGATCCTTTGTCCGCTGGCTCTCGGTAAGAATAGCAGAAGTAATTTTGGCAGATTCAGAGATTGTGATCTCACGTAGATCACTAGTAAGGTCACTGCCCAACCATGAGTACGAATTTCACTACGGCAGTCATGAAGGAACTGGAAAACCAACTGGTTCATCAAGAGCAAACAACTTGATAGGGCCGAATGGAACTCTTGCATTTGGGCCCTTAGGCCCTCAAACCTGTCCTTATGAAAAGGATACTGCAGCTGCCTGGCGAGAGCTTTACCATTTTCTTTGAAGCCTTGGATCGTTGTGGGTCGGGAGTACTTCGCCCCTAGTGTCTTGAAGTCTTGGAGGCACATATCGCAGGCACCGAAGCACTCTTGAAGAGTATTTGAGAGTGCCGAGTCAACCTTGCCGCCACCGCTAAGCCGGCTTTTGATGAGATGCAGGAAGGCCTCCAGCCGCTCCGCATGCTGGCCGAGGAGAAGGATGTCGACGTCTCGGGACCGGTAATCTTGGCAATAGATGCTGAGGCCCTTGCAAACCGTGATGCCGAGAGAGACGAGGCCGGCGACGCCGCTCGATACCGAGAACGGATCCATGGAGGAATCAGGCTGCCGGTCCGTAAGGAAGTGGGGAAAGACTTCTATCGTAGCCTGAAAGACGATGGACGTGGATAATTCGCGTTGGAACTCTGGGCGAGTAACCCAACAGTTCGTTCTGTTCTGATGCCGATGCCTCACTTTGACAGGATATGGAAGGGGCTGCGTTGGAAGGGCAAATGATGACTTGCCCAAGACAAGGGCGGGGAAGATCAGACACGGAGATTCAACATTGGTGAGTGCCCATGAGAGTGCCTTGGCTTGACTGTGCTGCAGCACAGCCTGCTCAAAAGTCACAGCAACCATGCCGATTGGTTGCCTTGTTGTTCTGATTGGATACAAAACGTAGCGAATAAAACGCCGACTTTTTATATTTTCTCTCCAATACGCGATTTCAGTATCGTGCTAGAGCTTGCCGTTCCAATGGTAGAGGAATGATGCCTCACTATCAAGGATTGACATTGCATTGCCAAGGCTGAACTATTAGAATAGTCCATGGCCGCATTCATTTCACTGGCCCTTGGACCTCTTTGAAGCGACAAGCCTGAGCAGTGGCTGTTTCAAGGAGTGGAAGGCTTAGCCATTCACCTGATTATCATAATGAAACGGTAAATATAAACAATCACTCAAATTTATCCCCCAACCGTTTGAGCCGATTCCATACAATGATTACAACATACTGAAGTCCCAATGGAGACTTTAGGTCGTTCAACAAGGTAAAGTGCAAGGCGTGCATGTAGATTCCGCACGCCCTGGTGAGAGTGCACAAATCACATGGTAAGATGCATATGTTACAAAAGTGTTGCACGATGAGACTATTCTGAGTGACGAAAAAGCTTGGAGACTCGTAAATGAGGTTGTCATTGTTGATCATATTATGGTAAGCATTAAAAATTTGACCGAAAGAAAGGCGCAGGTGGGTGATTGTTTGTAGTTGAGCCTTTTAAAATCCGGTTGTTTCTGTAAGAAGCGGAAAACTCGCCAGCGCAATAGCATTCCCTAGTTTCTTTTTGTATATATATAATACGCCGCTTAACGTCTCCAGCGCCTCTCCTCTGTGGGACTAGTTTCTTGTATTATTCAGCGTGTGTATACTCTTCCACGGGCCGTCGAAACTGATATAGGGTCGAAAAGGCGCTTGTTTGGGTTGGAAACTCACGCAATATCACCATGTCACTCACCCAAGGTCGCGGGGCCCGAGAGCCATCACTTTCCTTTGGCCTCTACGGTTCTGAGAACATCCCGATGGCCTGCAGATGCATATGAAGGAATACCACAGAGATATAGGCTCAGCTGAAATTTCGCTGTACTTACTTACTTTTGTAACTCGGTGGAATGGGGGAGGTTTCGTTAAGGCATTCTGGGGAACTCACAACCCCCCCCCCTGACCTAGCTTCAAGACTCAATGTAAGAGTGAGACATATTCTAGTTGCTTATCATCTCGTGTAGTTAGGTTCACAAGTACTGGCCAATAACCGAAAGAACAACTACGTGGTGAGGCAGCATGGTTACATTAGCAATGCTGAATATGTTTTCCATCCCCCGGGCAAGGACGCCAGCACACTTTGTTAAACCCCAAACGTATAGATGACGAAGAACAAGGTGATAAAGCAAGGAAGTAATGCAGCCCCCCAAACTTGGAGGTCCCATACCTCAACCTCCGGCTCCAGATCCCAACGTCAAAAAAGAGCTCAGGGCCAAAAAGCGAATGCGCCGAGGGGGAATCGAACCCCCGGCTCCCCGACGCTGCTGGATGGCAACGGAGAATTTTACCACTAAACCATCGGCGCGCTGGCCAGACACTGCCGTGTCCTTGTGTGAGATGCCGGCCGGGAAATTGGGATGATGGTGGGTGTCGAGGCAAGGGGACCATGGTTGTTTTGTGCGTGCGTGCGTGTGTGTGTTCGTGTTCGTGGGTCCGTTTTCCAGCACAAATGTGGAGGATGGAAAAGGGGCCCCCCTCTCTCTCACCCCTTTGGTGCCCACCATACGGGGGGGCGGGGGGAGACTTTCCGTCTCACAACTCGCGGAACGGGCTCCGCATGGTCCACCCACGGCGGTGTAGGGGGCCGCGGTAACTCAAGACGTATGTAGCACTGGTGCTTGACATAGGTCATGAGGGCTGGTTGAAATGGAGACGTAGCGGAAACTGCCATTAGCAACGTCCCACGAATATCAAGAGAGTCAGACCGGGCGGGGGCTCTTCGGTGACCATCGCTGCCATGGCCCGTTTTATGCTCTACAAAAATACACACAAGCACACGCACATATGTGTATATATATATCCCCTCCGATATCAACTTCCCCAAGGGCAAGTTCGGGGGTCTAGTAAGGGCAGACCGTATCAGATCCTTGAAGATGAATGAATACCCAGTTACACCCAACAGGGAGAGTTGGGGGGCACACGGTCTTGGCGATACGGGGAGCACCCTCTAGTAGTTATGTAGGACAAATGCTCGTGACTGACGCTCCGTGTTCCCAACATCGAGCAAGTCTTCGCAGCTAAAAACCAGCGGGCCGCTGCTAGTGGTAAAGAGAGACGGGAGACGAAGGGGGCATACCAGTCAGGCCAAGTGAATGGGACCCGCGACATGCCGAACGCCTCTTCGTCAACAGCTCTCACTCGACATCAACCACCAAGAGAAGTCCGGGGGGAGGGGACAAGCATGGACAGAAAAGTCTTTTAATTCTAAACCCGTATTCTATCTCTCTTCCTCTCTCTCTCTCTCTCTTGCACCTCGCACTCCACACGCTCTCTCTCTCACGCTCTGACACACACCTGCTCCCCTCGCCAACACAACAGCGCTCCTCACCTCCGCGCCTCCTCACCAAGCCCTCGGCCACCGGCGGAATGTGGATGGGTATCAATAGTATATAAATCTCACCGAAGCCTAGCCCTTTTCCTTTTCCTCTCTCCCTCCTCCCTCTTCTCTCCTTCGTCGCCGTCTCTCTCTCTCCCTCTTCTCTCCCCTTCTCGAAACCTCGAACCTCCCTACAATCCACTTTCGTTACCTCCCCCCCCTTTTTCATCTGTCCTCCAGACCATCTGTCGATAAACAGCGGAAAAGACTTTAACCAGGGCATATCGTCTCGGCATGAACAGTCGAAACGCCGAGCCCGGGGGGAGATACGTGTTGAAAAAGAAAGGGAAAAAAGAAGAATAAAAGAATAAAAAAAGGATAAAAAGGGGGAGGAGGGTTGGGTTTCAAGGAAAATAAGAAGCAAATGCGCAAACGCCAGGCATGGATATGAATCTCGAAAAAAACGCCTGACGGTGTGTAAAGATGCTCCTCCCCCCCTGCGCGGACAAGTAAGAAAAAAACTATTCGGCAATGGAAAAAAAACTCGGGTACTCGGGAATGGTGATGAAGAACAATTTTTTGAATCGCTACGATTACACATTTATAATCGGCAGGGCAGCTGGTATCTGTCTGCCTCGGGGTGCTCCTCGCGGCTCTGCCGGGGGGTCACTGGATATTCAAATACGCTCTCCGCGTCGGGGGGGTACAGCTCGTCTCCCAGGACTCGGCGTCGCCACGACCCTCCTCATGAGGTGACACGCGCCGGGTGGGATACGCTGACCAGAATGCTGCGGGAGCTCTGTAGGGTACAAAGGAAACTTGACCGTGGTGCGCTCTCAGGGCATCGTCCTTCGGGGACGATTGCGATGGTCGGGTGGAAAATGTCGATAAATACATCTAATGATGGCCGATGCCGTGAATGGAATTAGGAGACTCGTAACGTCGTCGGAGGCACGCCTCGCGGTTTGGAAGGGGGTATGTCGAGGTAATGTAGACACGAATATATGGCACTAGTGGTGGTGGCGGCTGCAGCTGCAGTCGGGACACGCGCAAAGTATGCGGCTTTCACATGACGACGCAGCAGCCACAGCCTCCGCTCTTCTTCTTGCTGCCACCCATGGACATGCCGGCGGCGGTGGAGGGCCGGTCGGGCACGCGAGTGATGGTCTGGGGCTCGGCGGGTTGGGGAGGCGGCATGACGGGGCTCATGGGGCTGCGAGGGCTCGGCAGCGGGCTGGTCGGGTGCTTGTCCGAGATCTTGGGCATGGTCGAGTACGACGTCGTCTGCTTGATGCTCGGGGCCGTGGGGCTCTGCGCCGTTGGGCTCTTGGGGGCGTCCCCCTTGAGCGGCCACTCGTCGTGCTGCTGCTTCTCTTCTTCCGGGGGGGTAGTGCTTGGTCCGTTCTCGGGCGGCTTGAGGAGGCCGTCCGCCGTGAGCGGACGGAACTCCTTGTCGTAGATGCTGCCGTACTTGCCCTCCCGCTCCCACTGTTCTTGCTGCAGGCGCCTGGCGACGGTCGGGAGGAGCTGCTGTTCGGGGGGGAGGCGGGGATCGGGGCGGTAGGACCCGATCATCCATGGCGGGTCGCCCTCGGGCTTCTTGACGCCGGGAGACAGCTCCCCGGACCTCGTCGTCGGCCGCAAGGTCCCGGATATGCTGCTCGTAGAATCCTTGCCGCCGCGGGCCTTGGTCCTGCCAGCGGGCTTGGTCTGGGTCGACGTCTTCCGGTTGTTCACCGAGGCGCCGCTGTTCTTCCGAGGAGACACGTCGGTCAGGTTGCGCTTTGCGGGCTGCAGGGTCGACGTGGCGCCGAGCGTGTTGGCGCTGCCGCTCCTCGGCCGGGGTTTCGGGTAGGCCATCATCTCGAGCTCGCTGCCGCCGCTCCGTCTCCGCCCGGACGGGGCGTTCCTCTCGAGGTAGAATTCGGGGATGGGAGCGGGGCTGGCCTTGGCGACGGGTATCTTGGAGCCGTTCTTCTTCTCGCCGAGCGAGGTCCAGTAGACCTCGTCGCCCTCGGTGGCAATCTCTTCGGGTAGACGCAGGTCCCAGCTCGGGACCTCGTGGTCGGGGACCCTGAACTCGGGCGAGGTCGAGTTCTTCCTCGACCTCGGGGGAGGCATGTCCTCGTCGGGGGCGGCGGACGTGGTCCTCCTGGAGCTCCCGTTGAGCTTCTCCTCGCTGCGGCCCCTGCGCGGCCTGCTGCTCGCGCGCGCTCTCGGCAATGTGATGCCGGCGGCCTGGAGCTCCTGACTCTCGATCCGGGCCAGCTTGTCCCGGTGAATCCATTTGGAGTCGTCGGCCGGGGCGTCGGCCAGGTCGTTTGTGGATCGCTTCTCGGCCACTCCGCCCTTCCCCCCAAATACGTCGTCCGGGTTGTTCCACCCCGGCTTCGATGTGTCGTGATCGCGTCGGTTGGTCCTGTCCCACGTCTTGGAGCCCTTGTTCAGGGACAGGTTGTCGCTGGAGGCCTTCTTTCGCGGGGGCGGTAGCGGCTCGAAGCCGTATTCGTAAATGTTGGCCGAGTTGCCGTTCTGGGTCAGGGGTACGCGGTTGGGCTGGATGTTTTTGTCCAGAGACTTGATGTTTTGGGGATTCTGCGGCGGCGGGATGTCAGCGTTGGGGAGGGGCGGGAGGTCGCATGATGCGATGGGGGTGCAATCAGAGAAGCCAATTGCGGAGAGGTGAGGAGAGGAGAGGATAGGAACGAGACGGCAGGCAGCTCCCAACTTACCTCCATGTCGGCGGCCGTGTAGTTATTCCAGGCACTCTGGTTCCCATTGCCGTGGCTGCTGCTGGGGGGAGTGATTGTGTTGGCGGTCGCTGACGCGGCGGACATGGCGGCCATCGCGTCGTCTGGAGAGCTGGAGGCCCCAGCAAGCTCCAGACTATGGTGTGCGGGACGATACGAGGTTTGGTCAGCTCTCGGGGCAGAGCAGCTTCTCTGCGGGATTCGAGGGATTCAATGTCGGGGCCGAGGACGAGATGGAATGGCGGCGCGTCGAGGGCAGGAGAGAAGCGAACGAAGGATGGCGGTGGGCGGGAACGGGAGATTGAAATTGCGTCGTTCGGCGAATTGGCCTAGGGTGGCTGGTATGCTGCGGTGGTGGTAGTCTACCGGAGCGGCGAGGCGGGCTTATTAGGAGGCGCTCAGAAGCGCGGGCGGCGGCAAGGCCCAGAGGCAGAAGGACACACACAATCAGCGGGCAGGGCAAGCGAGGGCCCCAGAAAGTCGAAACAAAGGAAAACGAGATGGCGTCAGGGCGGAATTGCCGACCGGAGGACGGGGCCGGGAGACAAGAGGTCAAGGAGCGTGGTGGTGAAGGGTGGGATTGGGGGGGTCGAACGAAATGGTGGAGGGGGGAATGGCGCGCAGCTTTCAGCGGGAGGCCATTCGCAGCAAATGGAGAAGAAGGAGAGTAGTAAGAGATGGTGGTGGTGGTGGTGGTGGTTGAAGCTGGATGTCTTGCCGTGTGTGCGTCTTTGCTGTCTTTGGATGCGGCCGGTCCTCTTTCTCTTGTCGGCGAGGAATCCACAGTGCCAGTGTCTCTCCGCAACGCAGACAACACAAACGACAGGAAAGAAAGACAAGATAAAACGACCAGGACGGAGCTGGATGGGATGGATGGATGGATGGACGGATAGGCGAGAGAGAGAGGAGAGAGGAGAGTGGAGAAGAGACGGCGCCGCACAGGCGCACAGGCGCACAGGCGCAGAGAGAGGAGGAGGTGGTGCACGCACGCACGCACACACTTACTCTCGCATACTATGTACATAGACACACATACGGCACGGCACATACATGGCTACATATCCGTACATGGATGGGATAAGACGCAGACAGGGCACAGTGCGAGGGCAGGCATTTGGGGGCAGGCAGATCTGATCTAGTATAGCACACACAGCATAGCAAGCAGGTAGGTCTACGAATCGGTCAGTCTGGCTGGCATGGCACGGCAGCATGGCATGGCATGGTGTAGTTGATCTGGCCCGGTATGGCATAGTATCGCATGGTCCGGTCCGGCCTGGTCTGATACTAACTACTATTACTACTTACTGCCACTCTCTTCTTTCTCCTCTCGCCTCGGCGCCGGGACACACCCTTTTTTTGGACATTTGTTTTTTTGTTTTCCTCTTTTCGTTTTTATTTTTATTTTTTTATTTTCGTACTCCAACCCGTTAGGCCTTGCTCTCCTCTCCTCTCCTCTCCTCCTCAGAGGCCACACCAGTACACACTGGGCCTAGCGGGCTTCCGGGTTGAGGGGATGGCATGGGCCCCTGGTTGGTCGGACCCCAGTCCAATTAGGGGGACGAGACCCGCATGTGCAAGGCGTGGGATTCCCTCTTTCGGGGAGCGGCGGACGCTGATAGGAAGGGAACGAGGCTCCTGGGAGGCGGCGAATGAGACAAGAGGGACGTCAGGCCCAATGCAGCAGCCCTGTTGGGGGTGCTATCCGTCGCAGGCTCTCGGGCAAGGCATGGAGGGTAAATAATAAAATTAAACAAGATATGCTGCCGGGAGCAGAGTTGCATCTGCCAATCTTTTGGTCCCAACGGCGCGCCATTTGCGTAGCAATGGGCCTTTATTTTGTGTTTTGTGTTTTGTATTTTGTATTTTGTATTTTTGCATCTGACATGCCCTTGTATTTTTCTGCCCCTCTCGCCGTCATTCCCCACTCGGTCCATTTCTTTCTTTCTGTGTATCTGTGCGTGTATCTGTGTGAGTGAGTGAGTGAGTGACTGTGTGTATATCTCAATCTACATATATATATATCTATATCTATATATACATCTATATATCTCTGCATCTATGTACAAGCATCTGTACGCAATCATGCACGGCATCATACCAATCATACCCAAATACCCGTACGCTTGGGCTGGTTGGTCGGCTGACTCGGCGAGCAAGCCAACAGCAGGAGAGAGTGAGAGTGATTGAGTAAGTAAGTGAGTGAGTGAGTGCGAGCGAATGAGTGCGAGCGAATGAGTGCGAGAACGACCCCAGCCACTCAATCAGTATCCGCAATGCACGCAAAGTATCTACGGCCTGAAGATAAGTGAGGGCGAGTGAGTATGAGGAAGAGGACGAGAATGAGCGGAAAGACTGCCCGCGCTCGACATGGACGCCGTCCCTCATCCCATTGGATCGACGGCCGGCAAAGATGCGACGACGGCGCCGGATGCGCTTCGCTTCCATCCATGTATGCTCCTCGCCTCTGCCTCTCCGGCGGCAGACGCACAATGCACGATGCACGACTGCTGCAAAAGGCGGGCCAATGGCTGCTGCGAGGCGTCGATTCACGAGACCAGACCTGCTCGGTTCCGCTCAAACGGCCCACTCTGGGCTCGTGTGACGAAGCATCGTATCGCAGGCAGACGGACGGACGGACAGGCAGACAGACACATCAAGTGAAGCCGTGGAAAGGGGGAGTGCATGGCGCAGCTCCAGAAGGCCGCGGAACAGCTCAACATCGCCCGCTTCTGCAGCACCCGACAGGCAGCGAGAGGGCGAGAGGCGGACAGCACAGGGACCGGGTCCCTACTTACATCGTAGCCGCGACACTTTGACAACATGAAAAGAAAGGAAAAAAAAAGAAATGTTGCCGAGACAGTGTATCAACGGGGGGAGGGGAGCCACCCACTCAGACAACTGCCACCCGCCCAGCCCCTTACCTATTAGGCAGTCAGTCTAGAAAACCGCCGTTTCTCTCCTGCTCTGAGGCTATTCCCACCAGCAACAAACTGCCGCCCCCCAGCCCCAGTGGCACTAGCAGAGCCCGGCACGCGCATGTCCACACCGCACCACGCCCAGAGACAACGGCGACAACGCCCCCCTATAACAATAAGGAGACTTTTTTTTTAACGGCATGATGCCGGTTCGGGGGCTTGTAATTGCGGTGGGGGTGCAGTGAGTGCGAGTGGGCGCGCGGCCGTTGAAGAACGATGGGTCATAGTCGAAGGGGGCGGCCCAGGATGGCTTGCTGCACAGCAAATTCAATTGCCCAAACCGCAGACAGACATACCCACACAGAGAGAGAAACAGAGGGAGAGGGCCAATTTGGGGATGTGCTTAGCATAACTAATAAGCTCCAACATTCGTCGTCCGTCGCCCGCCATCCAGGGCTCATCCCATCCAGGGCCGGGCCAGCGCACCCGGGTGACCCAAATTCAACGTCACCTGGGGAGAGGCGTCGGGGTCTGCGACATGGGACATTCGTCAGCCCTCCCGCCGTGTTTGTTTGTTTATTTCATGTTGTGGGCATAGCTCTGCCTTTTGTGATGACTCCCCGAGTTGAGGAGCAAAGTCTCAGTCGTAAACATTGGGGGAGAGCAGAGGGGGGGAGGGAGGCATCGTCGGTGAACAACTCACAACCTCAGGCATATTTCGACTTGTGCAATCTCTCTCGGCCATCTGGGCGGTGGCGCACTGTGCCGGACCCCTTCTAGACCACCCCGGCATCGTTCATTTGCGCCTCCTGGCCCAGCAATTAATCCCAGATACCACGAGCCAGGAACCTCAACCGTCTGTGCCCCGTCAGCCTCTCAGGTCGCTGTCTGTCTGTGTCTGACTGACTGTCTGTCTCTGTCTCTGTCTCTGTCTCTGTCTCTGTCTGTCTCGCAGGTCTTGCAAGTCTCAGTTTCAGTCATGGTCTCAATCTCTCAATCTCTCAATCTTACTCTCTCTCACTCTCTCTCTCACGCACACTCACACACACTCTCTCGCCATCTCAAATCTCTCAGTCTCTTCTAATCAATCTATTAACCTTTCAGTCTCCCAATCTCGTCCACCACCTCAAATCTCTCGCCCATCGCCTCGGCTTCTCACTGCCGCCTCTCTCTCACTCGCCCCCCCGTAACAACTGCCGCCGCATGGACCCCTTTAGAGCTTTGTGACGTGACGTTTTCTTCCTCTCCCCGTCGAATTGGAAGTCCATGCTTCGCATTTGGGGGCGTTCTTGAATGTCTTTCGTATCTGCGTCTGCACCTGTCTCCTGCAGGACGAGACTCGTTATTTTCCTTCTTCCCCCGTCCGTCCGCCCGCCCGCCGCGTCTGTCTTTGCATCTGACCATTCCATCAGACAGACGGCCGACCAAATGTCTCTCGCGTCTCTGCCCTTGGCCGTGTTTCCCGTCCTTTCCCCCCCGACCCTCTCTCGTTGAACCGCCTGCGCCCCCCCTCATCCCTTCCCCCCCTCTGCCGCCTCCCCATTCGTACATTGTACCGGTAGTCTCGTTGAGCCTTTTTCTGCAACTTTTGGTCGAGGACGGGTCCTCCTTTCACCGCCCATCCCAGCCAATGGCGGCGGTTCGTCCGCTGGCCGCCTGTCCTCGACCACTCCGGCCTGGATCTCGCATGACGGAGACATATTCGCCGGCCCCGCATCCGACCAAGCTTCCTAGGCACTGAGACGTCGTGCCCACACAAACCCCCCGAGGGGCCTGGGTCGGCGCAAATAGTGCACACACAATCGCCACGCCCGAATGGCGGCCACACCGAGCTGGGCTAAGGGGGGGGGGGGGGGGGGTGAGGAGGACACCGGACTCCCATCTCGTTCGAAATCCAAATCTCCCTTTTTTTTCCTTCTAGAAGGGGACCGGGGGACCCGGCCCTCATCTCATCTCATCAAAAGTCGGCAGGGGGGCCCAAAGCCAGATCGTCCTCTGGGCCTCTCTGGAAATTTCCGACATCTGGCCGTTGACAGTGAACGAATCCGCCCCCGGGGATGGGATGGGAAGCGCACGGCCAGAGACGCCAAACAACCCCCGTCCTACTCTCCGCGAGTAATAATATATCCAGTGCTGGATTATGTATGTTCATTATCCGAGCTGTTTCAAGTGAAGGGCCGCGCACAAACATTCTCATTCCAACCAGTCATTTTGAGCCCCCTAAAAATTTAAACACAAGCGGGAAAAAGCCTCGCATCACAAAAACTCTCTCTTGCCTGTGCCAGCCAGTGAGAGTGCCATGCCCCCCGTGTGGCCCCTCTGTAGGCAGCAGCAGCAGCAGTAGCAGCCGTAGCAGCCGTAGCACAATTTAGCCCGTCCGCTCTCCTGCACAACACGACACGCAACACGACACAATACAACCTCTGCCGATCTGCCCCCGTCCCTCTTCTCCCCCCCCCCTATACCTCGCACATTGGTGCCGTGTCAGAACCGCTAGCCCCCCGGTCCAACTGGACCTCTCGCCCGCCCACACGCTTTCCCGAGCTCCCCGGCCCCTCACCTGCCGGCCGCCGGAGGCCCGCCGGCGCGCTCCCCGATCCATGCCCAACGTCGCCGGGCACGCCAAACATGGACCACGGCGGCGCCCAGCAGCAGCAGCAGCAGCTAGAGGACGAGGAGCAAGCGCACCGTCAACCTGCACTGCTGCGGAGGACCCGGTTCGTCTGCGTCTCCGACACCCACAACACCGCCGTCAAGCTGCCAAAGGGGGACGTGCTGATCCACGCGGGGGACCTGACAAACCAGGGCAGCTATTCCGAGGTACGTGCGTCCGGGAGTGTGTACGTGCGTGCGAGTGTGCGTGCGTGCTCTTGTCGACGAGACAGACAGACGGGAGCTTCCCTGCTGTCGTCGAGTTCACATGGCCCGTTCGAGAGCCCACGCGGGAGATATTCGGGGTCCTGGTGCACTAGCAGAGCGATGGAGAGCTCTGATTCCGGGATCTTCGCGGCAGAGGGGGTGTTGCGTCTAGATGAACCACGAAGAGCGCCAGTGTTCATCATTCTCGCCCACCTTTTATTTTATTTTATTTATAACACCGTTTTTGGGGTTTCGAGAGCATCCGAGGACTGACATTCGTCGCTAGTTGTCCCGGGCTGTGCAATGGCTCGAAAAGGCCGACTTTGAGGCCAAGATTGTCATCGCAGGTAACAAGAACACACAAACCCCATCCCCATGCCCATTCCCTCGCCGTCCTTGCCGCTCATCCGTTCGGGGAGCTCGAGTGTGATCCGGTCTGACCCCGTCCTTCCGCCGCCAGGGAACCACGACCTGACCCTGGACCCCCGGTTCTACGCCGAGCACGGCGGCCGCCTCCACAACCAGGCGCCGCAGTCCCCGGGGGCCTGCGCGGCGCTGCTCGCCGGCTCGCCGACGATCACCTACCTGGACCACGCGTCGGCGACGGTGCGCCTCGGGTCGCCGTCCGGCCCGCGCACGACCTTCACCGTCTTCGGCTCGCCGTACTCGCCGCGCAACGGCCTCTGGGCCTTCGGCTACGACGCGCCCGGGCACGGCGGCGTGGGCGACGCCGCGGACCCCCCGACGCTGTGGGACGGCATCCCGCTCGACGCCGACGTCGTGGTCACGCACACCCCGCCGCGCACGCACTGCGACGGGTCCCGCGCCCGCTCCGCCGCCGGGTGCGAGGCGCTGAGGCGCGCCCTGTGGCGGGTGCGCCCGCGGCTCGCCGTGTGCGGGCACGTCCACGAGGGCCGTGGGGCGGAGCGCGTGCGCTGGGACCTGGCCAGCGGCGCGCCGGCCTTCCGGGAGGAGGGCGCGGAGGCGTGGGACGACCCGGGGCGGGAGGGGAACAAGCAGTCCCTCGTCGACCTGTCCGCCAGGGGCGGGAAGCCCTTGCTCAACGACGGGTCGCGTCCGTCGGCAGACACCGAGGTCAACGTTGCGGACGCCGGCAGCTTGGACATGAGCACCGCGGGGGCCGGGCTCGGCGAGGCCCCGGGCCCGGATCCGGCGCGGGCTGACGCCGCTGTCGGCGCCGCGATGGCCGGACGTCTGGGCCGGCGCGAGACGTGCGTGGTCAACTGCGCCATCATGGCCAAGAGCTACCCCCACGTCGGCGGGAAGACGGTCAACAAGCCCATCGTCGTCGACCTGGACCTGCCGGTGTGGCGGTGACCCCGAGCTCGCGTACGCCGAGCGAGGTTGACTGAGAGGTCGGCCTCCTCCCCCATGGGCGCAGCCGCCGTCTTGGGTGGCTTTGAAAAAAGGGGCCACATATCGGAAAACATTCAGCCTTGCCGGTGAAGGGGGGGACCTACAATCCGTTCCTGGAAAAAGGAATGATATTTCTATGTTACCGAAATCCGGGCCGTGCCTGGGACGATGCTTCACATTTCGGTGAAAGGCCCCCCCCCCTCTCGTTCGTATCTCAACACTAGGTTGGTACCTGCCTTTTCGAGCACAGTTCCCCTGAGACGATGACGATGTTATCGACCTGGGCAAAAGCATGACCCTTTTCCTGCTCAATTCTTCCCGCCGGTCCGCCTGCTGCACAGCCTCTCTGCCTCGCCCGGTTGCGGCTGGTGGGTATTCGCGGTGACGACGCAACAGCATGCGCCGCGGGGACGCATATGCCTACCCCCGCTTTCCCCCTTCTCCCGCTCAATTCTCGAGGAGACGACGCGCAGAACCGAAACGAAGAGACCGTAAACGCAACCGTATCAAGAGGCAGCCGTTGGAATCTCTCTTACAAGAGGCTTCGACTGAGGGGGGAAAGGGGGCGTCGGTGCCTATTCTTGCACTTTTCCTCAGTGGCCAATTGAGCGACGAAACCCATGCTTTGGGGAGAGAAAAGAAAGGACAAGCCACGAAACGAACGAGGGCGCGAGCAGAAGTGCACTTTTCAAACGGGGGAGGCGTTTTACCAACGGGCTCAAGGAGGCGGGGGGCCAGGTGTGCCGTTCGCTGCGGTCAATGACTTGCATCTGCACTTCCTGCGAACCTCCCCCCCAGTGTCCTCCCTTCTCAGGCAGGGGGCCCCGCGACGCCGCATGGCCATGGGCCCGAATGTCTCAATTCACAAGATGGGGAAAAGGGGGGGAGGGGGAGAGGTTGAGACGGCGTCGAGGCATCCGCGACGAGGCTGGTGTTGTTTTGCGCAGGAGCTCTCACGAGGGTGGTGGGTTGGGTTGGGCGCGGCTGTCTGCCTGATGTCGGTGCCTGCCTGCCTGCCTGCATTGCCATGTCTTGTCTTTTGCACTTTTGCGCTTTTGCACTTTGCTCCAAATACATACCCAACGCGGCGGGCTGGCGAACGGGCGGGCGCTTGGAATCAACCTCGAGAGCGACAATCGCAAAGGGGGAGAGGGAGGGGGAACACTTCATGAACGATTCTGGTGCCTCGAACGAGAAGGGGGTGTGGATTGGGATTGGAGTTTTTTTGATATCGGGCTTCTTTTCCAAGCCCAACTGTAACAACATCATCAACAGCAACAGCAACAACAAGAACAACAACACCTCACCCAAAGCCTTCCCATCATCTCAGCCTCGGCGTGGTCGACTTGTTGCAGCATACACCGAGCCCTTGGCAATAACAAAAAATAAAATAAAAGAACAGAACAGAAATATAAAAAAATGGAAATTCAAAACATCTCATCTGTCTCGGACGTCACTCGCACGATACGAACCCCAAAATGTCTCAAATCTCTCTATTTCAAAGTTCCGCTGATGTGAGAAGGCATGCCACCCCAAGGCCCTGCTGATACTCCAAACATTCCATCCCATCCGTTCCATCCAATCCGTCCATCCATGCCCCGTCCGTCCGTCCCCCTTCTCTCTCTCTCCGCCACACCTCTAGAGAAACACTATCCCCCTGCTTTCTTGTCTTGCCTTGGCTGATGTGAGATATACCCTCTGCAGCCTCTCCCGCAACGACAAACAAGACCCAAAAGGGCTGAGGAGAGATGGAGGGTGGGGGGGAAGGGTAAGCACTCTCCCACTCTAATCCGAGCTGCCGCCATTACACGTAATGGCGGCCACCCGGAGAAGGGGTATTTTTGTTGAATATCAGAGGTGACGCAAATGAAATTGAAGAGAATATCAGAAAGACAAGAAAAACTTTGACAAGAGCCGGCCACCAATCTCTCCTGTCCCCCCACCACCCCCTTCGTCGACAACCGCATCTTTCCATGGCACCCTTTTCCCCCCGTTGAACTCAGCACCATTTGTGCTACCGCCGTCCAGGCTCTCGTCCAATCCCCCCCGTGGCTCCCATCCCGCAGCTTCCCCCTCCTTCGTCCAATCCCGTCGTCGTCCGCCTTTTCCCCCTCGTCGCCAATCGGCAATCCCATTGCCCGCGAGCCAACTGTCTGGGTGCCTGACCGGCCGGGGGGGTAATGCCGTAGAGGGAAAGAGGAGGGGGTGCCTGGGCCGCCTGCGCCCGGGGCCTGCATATCGATCCTGTACTCTGCGGCCGGGACCCCTTTCCTCCTCTTCCTCCTCCTCACTCCTCGCTCCCGCCCGCTCGTGTATTGTCTCCGTCTTACATGGCTACGTTGTATGTGCTTAGAAGGCCGGGCCGGGCTGTCCGAGGGGTCGAACGCGGGTCTGTTCGACCCCCCGCGGCCTCGTGCAATGGCAGGGGGGCCCCCGAGTAGAGGCTATCAACTGTGACAACCCAAGGAAACGAAAGCATGTAGGCTGGTAGGATAGATAGCTTCTATGCCCCGCCTGCCTGGCCGCCAGCCAAACAGCCAGGTCATCCTCTCCCACGGCTCCGGCTTGCCTGATATCGCATGTCCATCCGCATGTCCATCCCGCCCCCGGGGCCAATAATTGCCTCTTGCCCCCAAGAGAACATCGCGTGCCCGGAATTCTCCAGGCAATGTGTCTTACCTTCTTTTGCCTCCCACTTCTGTCCTCCTGCAAGGCTCTTTCCAAAAGAGAGAAGGGGGGGGGGGGGGATGTGTGACTGGGATAGGATAAGCTCAAATCCCCCCCTCCCCCAAGGTAAAAAAAAAAGAGGTGATCGGCGGCGTACACTTGTAACGGGTGCGACACATAAAAAACCCTCTCGGATATGCATCCTCTATCCTGTCGGCCGTACATGCGCGCGTGCGCGCGGGGGCCAGCCGGTTGGTCCGAGATGCTGCAATCAGCGCCTGTCGATGGGAGGGCCGCGGCCCCCCTTTCGAACCTTTTATGGCCGGTTCTCTGTTTCTGGGAGAGGGTGGAGGACGACGACCTTTCCCCCGCCGCCGTCCTCGTCGGCCACTGGGCACGACGCACCAACCTGCACATGCGAAACCCCCCCGGTCTGGCATGCAGGCGAGGTAATACAGCGCAGGAAAGGGAAACAGAGCGCTGAAAATCAACGGTTGTCAAAGTCGCAGTCACTATTGGGATTGGAGGACTCGGGGCTCGACTGCGGGAGTGGTCTTGCATAGCTGAAGAAGGGGGTGAGGACATGCAGCTGAGCGCTTGGGGGAGCATCCAATGAGCGCATAGGTGGAGACTCTTCCATACAGAGAGACTCTGGGAATAAAAATGGAGGGGTGGTCATCGGAAGAGGGGGGCAAAGGGCGGGAATGTTGAGCCCAGAGCCCATTTGCGGCGGCGGCTGTGCGCGCAGTGGGATGATGCGTGATGTGATGGATCGAAATCGCGGGGTTCGATTTGTTTGGTGGGGGGGAAGAGATTCCTTCCAAGGCAGTCCGAGAAACCGATTCCCCCAGCTTTCGTTTCTTGAATACTTTGACAAGTCAGCTGGGCGAGAGTGGGCGGCGTTGCGCATCGCGCATCGCGATTCCACATTGCAGATTCGATGCCCGCGAGAAGACCCTCGTGGGGAGGAGAGGGGAATTTGGTTTCCAGCCAGCAGCATCAGCACGAGGCGACGACGAGAATGTTCCTCAGCTGAACAGCTCACCCGCAACCGCCATGGATGGAAGCTCGACGTGGGAGCTGACCGGCCAAGGTTGTAAGGAAGACTTCACCGCCACAGGAGGCAGCCATGTCCCGGCGACAGCAGAGCTCTAGCATGGCCTAAACATCGCAAGCTCGGGCGTGCTAGGAGGCTAGCAATTGAGCCCGTCGACGCCCGCGGGTTATTGTTGAAGAAAATGCCTCTCCCCTGGAAGCAACTTCCTTGGACAATCGCCAGCTCTGCTCCAAAGATGCACCAGCCTTATCCACCGAGTGACTGGTAAAACTCGTGCTCCTGCATAGGTAGTTCCTGGATTCGGTGCAAAATCAACAAAAAAAAAACAAAAAAAAAAAAGATCGGATGGCATACCATGCCATGACTTGACGGTGACAAACGGCGGCTTCCACTGGCAGAGATACTATCTCTGAGTTGACTCTGTTGGCGCGGTACCCGCTTTGAGGTGCATAAGACAACAGTAACAAGACGAAATAAAGATAAAATAAAAATAAAACCGGAGATTTTTACACTAACAACCCCCAACTGACCGGCAAGTCTCTTCGCGAATCTCATCGTTGATAGGCTATCGGGGCCAGGTACCCTGAACTGGCAGACATCCCTTCCCGCGTAGCAGCGTTTTGCTGCAAAAAGTCCTGGATGCTGCGGCCGAATAGTTGAGCGGTTTTCGTCTCCTGAAGATTTCCACGGGAGCGCAGGAGGGGTTTCCCTGGCGAGTTTCGCGGCAGACGGCGAAGCGGGCGGGATGATCTCTGCTCGAGCCGTGGCCCAGCTCTCACGCACACAAACATACACACACACACACACATATGCATTGCCCGTGGTTTGTGGCCGTTGGTTGCTCACTTCTCAGTCTCACTCGACTCACCCATCGCCTGCCTTACTGCTCACATTGAGCCAGACAGAGGCGGACTGTGGAAGGTGAGCGGCCGGCTGCATCTCAGACGGACGATCGCTGGCCCCCCCGCAGCCAATCCCATCGGGCTGCTGCAACACATACCAAGAATGGACGAGACGTTTGTGATCGACCGACAGCCGAGAGAGGTTTTGGGTAAAGACGCTGGAGATGACTGGGGCGCGCATGGCATTTCTGTGGTCTCGCAAGGCAATACCGTTCGTTACCAGCAGATGTTCCAACTTGGCCGGATATCCACAAGATTGCGGCACCAGCCAGGTGATCATCCGCGGTGGAGAAGACGGAACCAGGGGCCCGCTGGTGCACGAGACAGGACGGCACCATCGAGACGAGACGAATCGGCCGCGCTCTCTCCCTCGAACCATTGGCCCAGACGGCGCTGACCGCTAAAACGTGAAACCCCTTCAACCATCGGCCGACCGCCAAGCGCCAGTAAGAAACGGCGTCTTGGAGCGTCGTCGATGTTGCTGAGGGGTAGAGAGAAAGTCACCAGAGTTTCTTGTGCCTTGCGGGATTCCCCAGAGAGACGCGTCCAGAGGGAAGCCTGGTCTGCTTGCCTGATGATCAAGAGCGCAATGCCCTCAGGCCAGGACGTTTTGGACAGAACGATTCGAGCACTGTATCTCTCAATGCGGCATCTTCTCAACGAAATCCTCTCCGCCGACTGGCCCCTACTCGCCGCGAGCTAAATAGTTGCAGCTAAGCCTCTGATCTGACTGGCCGAGACGATGTGCCATGTTTCGTCTGATTTGTTGGCGCGGGAGGCGGTCTCGACCTTTTCGTCCTCCTAGCCTGTCAAGGCCCAATAGCAGGGCGATGCGAACCACCTCTACACAAACCCTCTAGACACTGCAGAGAAGCAAGTGGAAGAGACAATTCACGTGGAGGGCACGGCGGAGTGCGTGCCTGTTTTTATTTTATTTCATCTTCATGTTGCACATGTTAGTGCCCTCCCACCCACACCTCCCGTAAGCGCGCCTCCGCCTCCGAGTTGGAGGCTGTGATGCTGAGAGTTTGTACCTGCTTCCGATCTCCCCCTGGTGGTTGCTGGCACGGGACCTCGTGTGGTGACGACGATCCCATCACGAGTAAGAGAGAGTGGGATGCGAGGGCGCGGCGGAGATCGATGGGACGCGAAGACACATGTTTTGAGAGCCTAGTGGTCCTGAAAGCCGGACGGTCTGTGATATTGTGTGATGGAGGATGCAGCAGGCCCTTCTAGGGGACTGTGGATGGTGTCATGCACGCACTTTGCCGTGATGCCCCCGTTACTGGTCGACTGCGACCTTGAAGGCCCGCCAGGCCTCTCTGCCTCTGCTACCGGCTGTCCTGGACATTGGATGGCACCACAGGAGGGGAGCTAAAGGGCGAATTCGGAGCCCTTGCAGATTCGCCCGGGGATGGGAGCGGACGAATTCCCAGCGAGAGCCAGACTCCACAGCACCACAGTCGGCGTCAAAATGTCGGCGGCCTCCATTGGCCACTGGCAGGAGGGTATCGGGATGCGGCGAGTAAGTCGTGTGCTTGCGAGCTGCCACCGTCGCCGCCGCCGCGAGATGCAGGGCAGAGGCGATGCATTTTTTTCTTTCTTCGGCGATAGTGGATGCACCCGCGAAAAACTATACGCTATCGAGCCATGTTCGACGAAAGCCCGTGAAAGGACTCTGTCCGAGGCAAAAACCGACGAGACAAGACCGACGTACCGACCGAAAGGGTGTGCAGACGGCCCAAGACATGGGGATTCTTTCGTAGGGCTACGACGGACTGACGCCCGGCCCAGTCGCCATCTCCCAGACTTTTTGAAAATGACGTTGTCCCGAGTTTGATGGGAGGGAGCAGAGACAGACGATGGCCCGGCCAAGTTTGCTCTGTCTCTGGCTCCTCCTCGGCCCTGCAGCTAAGGCAGTACGGGAGGAGTGGCCAGTGGAACTGTGGTCGTTGGCTAGCCCCCCTGGCACAGGGTGACCACGGCCATGTGTCGAGCGCGGGCCATGCTGTGCCCATCCATCTTTGCGCGTTCCCGGCGGGAGAGGGCAAATAATAGTCGATGGGCACAGGTGTTGAAGGCGGCTAGCCTCGTATGGCATATCGACCCGGGCACGGCGCACCCATGACTTTGCTGGCGGCGTCTCTTTGGCTGTCCAACAGCAGGTCTGATATCATTTCAGAGCCAGAGCAGGCCACAAACACCACCCCCCGATCGATGGTCATCTGCGATACTGGTCGTCATCGTCATTGGGCTCCAGCACGCAGATTCTTCGTCGATGCGTGCTCGTGGAGAGAAGCGACGGAGGTTGGGCATCGAATTGAGCGAGTGCCATGACAGAATCCATGGGAAACGGTTTGGGTTGGCGCGAGGTTGGGCCAGCTAGCGGGTGGACGGTTCGACGTAGGGCCTGGCCAGACGGTGACAGGTCGGACAGCTGGCCCATGTGTGGTGCAGACTTAGTCACTCTATCACGCTTGCCGAACCGGGAAGTCCCTCGTAGCGCATGGACATCTCCCGACGCTCCTTACCTAAGCAGTCGATGTACCGTCGTACCTGTGCGGAACTGGAGCGACTAGAGAGCCTGGGAAGTTGGAAGTTGGAAGTCGGAGTTTGGGTGCTTACGAAAGGAAGCAACGAAGGAGGGAGCTAACGGACGACCTCGAGGGCACGGCGCCGGAGGACGGCCGCTTCGCTGACCGCGCGTACCCGCTTTTTAATCGCAAACGGTCGTCAAACAGAGCTGTTCGTACACCGCCAGATGGCCCCCCGGAGGGGGCAGCTGCGTGGCATCGAGCGGAATGGGCGGTGCCATCATGTCCGATGCGAGAGAGCCCTGCCAGGCCTGGGCATTACCTCAGCAACGGCTGATGGATGCGTTTGAAATCATGTTTCCGTGCTGCCAAATACGGCCGAGGGGCTCCCATTCAGCACCCATCGGGGACGGCGAAGGGTGACAGGAGCATGACAGACAAAATAGGTCAGACAATGGCTGATTCAACCACCCTCCCATTCCGATGTCCTCCGACCTGATCGTCGCCTTGGCCCGAGAAGGAAAGAAGAAGAAGAAAGATAGACTACGGTGTACCTGTTCGTGGGCGATGGATTACACCATCAACCAAGGTCTTGTTAGACTATCTTGTTAGACTCGGACAGATTGACGGCCTAGCGTCCCATGTGCTAAGCTCCCATCCCTCCCTAATCGAGTAGTAAGCTGCGCTATCCTCGGGAAACGGAGAGCGTTGAGAAGCCAAGTTGGCTGCTTGGAGCTTGGAGCTTGGGGCCGCTGGAAACTGAACGGTCAACAGGTGCCACCCGCCGTGCTAGCTAGCGGGATCGTGGATTGCCCTGTTGCCACTGAAGACAAAGGACGAACAGGAGAGCCAAAAAAATAAAAAAAACGGCGACGGAAGGGGAACGGATACTTTGTGGACGGTCCTGCCCAAGGTACCCTTGTACCTGGTACGTGGACTGTCGCCCCCTTCCCCCGCACGAGGCGAAGTATCCACGACTTTACGTACAAGCCACCACCCGCCGCCAATTGCCCTCGGCCACATTCCTCCACTGCCGTTGCTCGTCTGGTCGCTCTTTTTGCCGCTGTTGGTGCCAATTCGCGACAACTGGCGAGGCGAACAAGCGTATCCGTAGTGCTCCCGTTCCCATCGGACCGGGGATTCGCAGCTTCTCGCGGGTACAGACGATACACAACAGCCTTGAAACTCGGCTTCCATGGAACCAGAGACGAGATGACGGACGGGAAAGGCGATCACGAAACCCGGCCCCCCTTTTCGCCCCTCTGAGTCCGCTCCCATCGCGGGATCCTCGTTGTGCCCGAGGGCGACGTGAAGGATGATTCAAGTTGATTCATCCATCGTCATCTTCGCCCCATGCTTCAGCTCCTCAGGCCGAGGCGCAGCATGGAAGTCGTCGTCGGCAACTTTTTGTCGTCGTCTTCGTTCCAACTCTCTAGTGTAATGTGTGGTGTATTCTAGCCCGCCTCCTTGTCGAAAGTGCCTGGAGCGTGGAGAATACCCTGGCAAGATACGGCACTTGGCGGACTAGGTAGAGTTTGTACCGTCCATACCGCAAAGGGCAGGGCGAAGTACATGGATGACATTGCACCTGGGTTGGTTCCATCCCCCCTCCCTAAGCCCCCCTCCCCGCGGGTCGTCGTCGTCTGCTTCACCGTATGCGCGGCCGCTGTGGGCGGTCTACGGCGGGAGCCCATGTGCTGTCCCTGTCGCTCATCGCCTGAAGCGTTGCTCGCTGAACCCATTCCAGGCCTGCCGGGCAGAGGATCTCCCCGACAACGCCGCGGGGGGGGGGGAGGAGCGCGTTTGTCAGTGAGAGGGGACGAAAAACCCGGGCCTCAGGGGTCTCCCTCGCATACGTCAGGCGTTGCGCATCTTACCTCAGCTATACCGGGGGGGTGTTCAGTCATTCGCTGTCTAATCCGCCCGGCCGCCTGCCACAGCTGCAGCAAGCCACAGCGTACCCAGCTGTGGTCTGCCCGTTTGGGCCGTGGGCGACGGGGTCGGACAGAATCGAGCAGGGCATGTCCGAGGCCGTGGAAGCAGAGAGAAGGGCCCAGTCGAGCGGGACGGACTTTTGGACCTTTGGACTTTTGGACGAGGGCGACGACAGCGGTGACGCCACGGGTGCTCCGGTGCCCTGCCTGGCGGCCCCGAAGTGACTCTTAGGATAATAATAGGAGGTCGAACATGCTCAGACTCGGGCTGCCATCTGTGGAAACAAGAAGAAAAAAAAAACCAGATCATGTCTGGGGTTCGACAACGACTACACTACGGAAACTAGCGCAGAATCGTCGCACCGACAGGCTCGCGACCAGAAAAGGCCACCCATCCACGACAACCCTATTCGTACCCGCTGGCACATCACGCTCATCAGCCCCTCCAGCCCCTCCAGCCCCCCTCCCCTCCCCTGGGAGGACAAGACGTGGGATCCCCTTCCAACCAACAGAGTCATCACCAGCCAAGGCCACAACCGTCTCACCTGGCTACAAGCCCCGTGGTTTCTTTCCCGTTCACCGTCCGTGATAGCTGTCGCACGCGCAGCACCCAGCGGTGGACGACGACCCAACACCGGCACCACCAGTACCACCAGTACCGCCAGCATCAGCAGCAACGCAACAGCACCACCACCACAAACACGCCCCCAGGCTCTCCAAAGGGGGACCAAAGGCTGAAAGTTTTGGATACTGCCAACCAGTCGTTGCCAGCTCTTCCGGTGGGGTGACTGACTGACTTGTCGGCTCTCACTTTCAGGGACCTATCCACCCGCCGTAGGGATTGGCGATTGGCATCCAGATACAGCGGAGGAACAAGACGAAGAAGAGGAACCCTGCTGGCTCGGTACGTACCGCGGGTGCCGAGTGTGTACACTACGCAGTCTACATTCACTGCACCAGCTACCTACCTAGTGTGAGGATCTGAACGGAGGGTACCTACGACGGGAGCCAAGTACCTCGTACCTTTTCGCGTCCGTTTCGCTGGGTTGAAACGGACGAGCAAAACCGAGAGGCGACCCACCCTCCCGTTTGGACGGTGTGCACTAGTCTCTGACGCTCTGTCAGCCGTTTCCTGACTGGCCGTCACTCCGCTGCAGACCCTGCTCTCCGTCCAACCAGCAGCGGCCCAGGCCCAGGCCCAGCCATAGACCTCTCTCCCTCCCCTCCTTTCCCCGAAAAGCCCGTGACCTCATCGGTCCAGTGTATCCAGGCGCACCTCGAGTACTTGGTCCGTCAAGCAAAAGTAAAGGCTGGCAGAAGGACCAGTCCAACCCGCACCAGGCTCGCTCACCTACTTTTATCCGTGGTGTCGTAGTGCACTCGGACAGAGGACCGGCCAGTCTGCGTACACGATTCACGATTTGGCTCCATTGACACGTACCAAACCCAGCCAGGCCAGGCCAGCCCCGATCCGACCCAAGAGACTGACTGACCTGACTGACCGTTTATCCACGACCACGACCAGGACCAACCCACGTCCCACGTCCCACGTCCCGCGACAAGCAACAGCCACTCGCTCGCTCGCTCGCCCACCCACGTCCTGGACACCGGCACGCACACCACACGCCCCCCCCTGCGCCCTCCTCCCCCCCCAAAAGGCTCCACGCTCCACGCCTCTCTGCTCCACTACTTACGCTTGACCCGGCTCACTGACAGGACGGAAACGACCTGATCTATCCATCAATCCACAATCCACAATCCCACACACCTCGCAAGTCACTCGCAGCAGCCAAAGTCACTCGCTCGCTTCATTAATCGACAGCATTTACTCGTCAAAGCCACTCCGGTCCCCGTTTTCAGATCCCCTCTCCCTCTCCCTCACGCAGTCGCTCATCGCTTGTTTGAGCTGCCCGTCCAACGCAGCTTGCGAGCATCAACCCACGAACAACTCCACCTGCACCTCGAGGGGACGCTCACAGAGAGAGGAAGAGAGAGGAGACACGGCCCACGATCATCGCCCTATCCTATCCTATACCACCACGCCCGTTTCCTTCTTCCTCTTTTGCCATCTGCAGCTGCATACATACATACATCTGCATCTCTTGCCTCTTCTCTGCCTTTCGCCTCCCTCCCTCCCTCGCTCTCTCACGGTTCACCACGTACAATTACAATACCCTTACCTTACTTTACCCCTACTTTTGCCTCACCCCGACGGTACATCATCCTCTTTGCGCGACTTCACTTCAGCCTACATACATACTACTTTGCCCTACTACTCTTTCTACTGCCGATACTTCCCTTAAACATCCACTCCCTCCACATTCCATCCCTCCAATTCCTGCGCAACCACCGGATTCCCATCCTTCATCCCCTGGACGTCGCCGCCCCCAATTCCACCGCAACGGCCTGCAAACCCCAACGGCCGCAACGCAACGCAACCACCGACAGCCCAGCCCCAGCCTCGACTGCCTAGACATCACCGCCCCAATGCAACAATAGCCTCGCCGTTCGACCAGACACCGAACCGAACCGCCCTGCGAGCCTCGTCTTGCATTCTTATTACTGTCGCATCGGCCTTTGTTTGATCGGTCACTTCCCCCTGACCGTCGTCGAACTGGATTCACCAGCCCCCAAAACACCACCAAACCAACACACACCTCGCTCAACATGTCCTCATTACCGCCCGATCCGTACAAGATACTGGGCGTCTCCAAGGATGCCCAGCTCCCCGAGATCCGCTCCGCCCACCGGAAGCTGGTCCTCAAGTGCCACCCCGACAAGGTCCAGGACCCGACCCTCAAGGCCGTCAAGCAGGACGAGTTCCAGAAGGTCCAGCAGGCGTACGAGCTGCTGAGCAACGACAACGACCGGGCCAAGTACGACGACAATGTCAAGCTGGCCGAGCTCCGCAAGGAGATGGCCAAGGGCATGTCGGCCAACACCTCGGCGCCCCGCGCCCCCTCCGCGAGGGCCTACGAAGTGCGCACCGCCGAGCCCCGCTCCGACACCTTCAAGACGACGTACCGACCGTCGCCCGGCACCAAGATGTACTCCCAATACCCCTCCCGGTCGTGGGACGAGGAGATCCACAGGTCAAGTCCCATCTTCGAGGAGCCCCGCGCTCGACGGGCCGCCAGCTACGAGAAGCCGTCCCGCCAAGAGGACGACAGAGACCGGGAACGGGAACGGGAACGAGACCGCAGACGTAGGAAAGAGGACGAGGAAGCCGCCATGCGTGCCGCGGAGCGCCGTGCTCTCGACAGAGAACGGGAACGCCTCGCCGAGAAGCGGGCCCAAGAAAAGGCCGCCGAGAAGGCGGCGAAGCGGGCTCAAGAAAAGGCGCAGGAGGAGAAGGAGTTCCGGAGAGCCGAGCGGAAACGCCTGGAGAAGGTCGAGAAGGAGCGGGAGAAGATGCGCAAGCGCGAGGCCGAGGAGAAGCTGTCCAGGCACAAGGTTGCTCACATCGAGCCCTTTGACGACGAGGTGACGTACGTCGCCAAATCCGAAAAGAAGAAGTCCAGCAGTACCAAGGAGAAGGAGAAGGACAAGGACAGGCGCGCCCGCTCAATCCCGCGAGACTCGGTCCCTCGAGAGGAGCCACCAGCGATGCCCTTACCCCTGGCCGACCCGAAGGCCAAGATGACCGAGTCGATGATGTACGCCGCCACATACATGGATCAATCCCGCAAGGCGGTCCATCCAGGGCTCGGCCGCTCGCAGACCTTCCACGAGGTCCGGTACCAGCCTCCCATCGCGGCCCCGACACCCCCGGCCGCGGCACCCTTCCCGCCTCCCCCTCCACCCATACCCACGTCGGAGGAGGACGTCGGCCGCAGGTCGAAGTCGAGGCGCTCATCCGAGACCAAGACGCGGGATAAGTCGAGCCACAAGAAGTCGTCTCCCACCAAGGAGGCGCCGTCAGTGCCACCGTCGCCCATCGTCCTTGACGCTTCGCCCTCGAGCCGCCACATGCCCCAGTTCGCGTCGATGCAGTCATCGCCATCCACGTCGCCGCCCAAGCACCTGGGCAGGTCGGCCACCTTCAACGACGGATACAACCGCCCACCCCCTGGGCCCGTCAGGGCGCAGACGTTCCACCACGTACCTGCCGACGCCGACCTGCGGGGTCGCCACCGTTCGAGGTTGGACCCGCAGGTATACAACGAGGAGTCCGAATCGGAAGACGACCGTCGCTACCGCAGGAGTCAGCGCCAAAAGACCCACTCTCCGGAGCCCATGGCCCCCGGATACGGTCGGCGGACTCAATACACAGTCAACAGCGGCCGGGCGGTCCCCGTCGAGGCTTCATACCCCTCCATGTATCGCGACGAGTCCCCTCCTCCGAGGAAGCACAGCAAAGCCACCTACTACGACGTCAGGCCTCCCGGGCCATCTCGGGAGACGAGCTACACGAGTACCAGTGGCAACCCGTACTTCTCCAAGGTCAAGACCGCGAGATACGACGACGTGCAGTACAGCAACGTCCCGCGCTACCCCCGGGACGAGTACGCTTCCGCTTATGCTTAGCAGCGGTGGCTCGGCATCTCGAATGCCTCCGCCCTCTGCTCTTTACACCGCCGTCTCCGCGACGAGAAACGCGTCGTTCTGCTGGAATGCGTCGACGCGCCCCCTCACGTCGTGGCCAGCTCGGCCGGGGGTCCTTTTTCTATATTCTTGTCATTTTCCATTGTCTCATCTCTGGTTTTTCTTCTCTCTGGTTTCGTGCTGATATGAGGGGACGACATGAAAGACGCAAAAATACCTTGCAGTAACGAGTACCGATCTGTCTTATTTGATATCAATCTTTGGGGGGCTGGGGTTGAAGAGCCCATAGGCGCTAGGTGGGGAGGGCATACGAGGGACTGAAGTCGCACGAGACGGCTATTGATTGGCATTTATGGAGCGAGACGCGCTGGGCGGGCAGCGGTTGCCTGGAGGGGCCGGCTACGGAAAGGCTGTTGGCGGGGTCATAGGAAAGCTTCTCGAGTTGGGTCATGCGTCTCATGGCGAGGCCTCCCTCTCACCGAGCCGACCGGTACCGGACCCGCCTCACCTGGCCAGGCCGAGCCCCAATCCAGACCAGGCAACCGTCGACGCCGCCCATGCGACGGGGACAGGGACGTCCTGGATTTCTCACAGAAGTTGTTGTACGCTGGAGTCTGACGATACACATACATGCATGCATTGGGATGGCGACAAATACTTTCACATTTTACTGGTTTTTACATATATCTCTAACGAGCCTAAAGACTTATATTTTACGCTTCTTCGTCAAATCTTTTTGTCGTTCGCTACAGGAGTTTAGCGGAGGAGATACCACGCTCTTTTTTTTTTCTTCAAATAACTGTTCTCTCCCCCTCCGTGCCGGCGAAGTTGCGAGCCAAAGAACGCATATTGGGAAAGGAAAAGCGAGAAAAAAGGGGAAGAGGAGGAGTTATACCGGGTCCAAACGGGAAGCCAGACGGGAGGAGTGGTGGCCTCGTTGAGTTACGAGGCGAATAAATGTCATGGATGCCCGACCGCGGGTTAATCCATTTACGACTTTTTTACGCTTTTTTTTTTAACGACTTTTTTTGTTAGCTAGATTTGTCTAATGGACACGAAACCTGACAAGCAAACCTCGCTCGCCCTCGGGCCTTGGCTGATGGAAGGGAGCAACCCCTCCCTCCCTCTCGCCCCTTTCCCCTAGTCGCCATGCACTCTAGGATGTTATTTTTTCGCCCCGTTGCTTTGGCCCAAACAAACGAATCCTTCCTTCTCTTGTGATGCTTGACGAGATGGGGGACTAGGATGTCTTTTGCTAGACTTGAACGAGCGCGGCGAGGTCAAGTGTCGGGCGCGTCTGTAGTCTTGGCGTCTTTCCGTGTGCGGGCTTCATGGTACGTTGTCTTTCCATCTCTCTCATCTCACGCTTCATTCTCCAAGGAGGGCAAAACTCTTGATTTTCTTGGTCCATCCGATCGTGTTGCGGCTGTTGAAGAACGCCGGTAGGGAAGAAGGGGGGGGGATGGGTTGTCGAGACGACGAAGGGGATGACGATGATGCTAGACCGGGCTTCTGGGAAAGCCGCGGGAGGTTCTGTCGCCTTTCGTCCGAAAGGGACACGAGGAGGAGCGGCTCTGGGTTGGCATCTGATCCTGACGACGTCCCCCCCTCCCCAACCCTGACTTTACGGTGCGGGCTTGGTTCAATTATGGGAGATGTGGCGGGACCCGAGGCCCTCCCTGACTTGCCTGCCTGCCTCGCCATTGCTTGTCAATTATGGAAAGGGGGAAGTTATTCGCCCGTCCCCCCTTTTTTTTGTTCATCCCCCGTGGCAGGTATTCTCACACTCTCACACTTACTCATACACATACACTCATACACATATACACATATACACTCATACAGACATACACACTCACTTCTGCCAAACTCACGCGCAAGAGACATGTCATCACTGATGCCGTGCGACTGTGTTGCCAAACAAGGCGTGTGAAATAATGGGGTATAAGACCTATCTAGAAACGCCAGAAACAAAACGAAAAGAGCAAAACGAGAAAAAATGATTGTGTCGTGGGGGACGCCGCCGCCCCGTGTATGATGTAGTAATGATACAGAATGGTTTGGTAAAAGTACACAAAAGGGCCCCCCTTTCCGGACTCCCTCCCAGCTCCCCCATCTCACCGGAGATGGCTTCAGGCACAGCCGAGGGAGGAAAGTAGGGGGGGACCTCCAATGATGCGGATGCTGTTGCGTCGGCATGACGCGAGATGATTTGAAAAAACCCCCACCGAAATGATGCGGATGCTGCCTTGCAAATGCTTATGCTAAAGAACTCTAGACCAAGACGTAGAGAGCGCAAATCTGGGGAAAAAAAAAAGAATAATGTTAGCTGCAGCTGACGACGACCACCGGGAAATATAGGATTAGATAATGATGGTAAAATAAAATAAAAGACGTACCAGGCTGAGTCCCATGACCATGGAACACCAAAAGCACACGTTGTTCAGCGTCTTCTTACCGCGAACCCACTTTGTGCGCTGCAGCACCACTATGGGCAGCTGCAGCATCTGGCAGATGAAGCCGTAGCCCCGCAGCTTCTTGGTGATGCAGGCCATGACGATCTCGTGGCCCATGGCGGAGACGAGGAACGTGATGACGGTGGCCGGCAGGCGGCCGATGTAGGGGCGGCTGGCGCTGTAGACGTGGCGGCGCAGGAAGCTGTAGACGGGTATGTTCCACTCGCGCGAGAACTCCATCCAGTCGGTCGAGTTCCACCAGTCCGAGTAGAAGTGGCGGTCGGCGAAGTGGGTGATCTCGGCAAAGGCGCCGAGGGCGTACTCGAAGATGACGAGGAAGACGAGAAGGAAGGTCAGCATGAAGGGGAAGAGCAGCCAGGAGATGCTCTCGGCGAGGATGAGCAGGGCCTCGGAGACGGGCGGCCCGGGCACGGCGTTGAGGCGGACCGAGGCGTCGGTGAGGATGGGCAGGATGAACTCCTCGGAGATGACGGTCAGCAGCGAGATGCAGCCGAAGACGGCGACGATCTTGGAGATGAGGTTCTGCCAGTCGATGCGGGCCGTCCGGGGGTACTCGAGCTCGTAGCACAGCGTGGGGCAGAGGAGGTAGTCGAAGTAGTTGGCCCACGTCAGGTTGCGGGGGTACGCGATGTTGCCCATGGGCGAGGTGAGCTCCTGGGCCAGGTCCTCGCGGAGCTGGTCGATCTCGTCCGAGGTGGACTCCTCCTCGGACGCGCTCGCCGAGTCGGGCTTGGCCTTGGGGTCGCGGTGCTTCGGGCTGCTCACGGTCCCCATGGGGTTGTCGGGCGTGGGGTACAGGTAGACGGGGTCCTTGGACGCGGTCGAGGGGTTGTCGAGGGCGCGCAGCCGCTTCTCCGTCTCGCTCAGGTGGCCGTTGTAGAAGGCCCAGCTGTGCGTCTTCATGAGCAGCACCATGGTGTGCAGGAGCAGGAAGACCTGGGCCGTCCAGGTCCAGTCGAGCAGGAAGGGGATGGCGATCCAGAAGGCGAGCCAGGCGACCTGGTATATGCTCTGGACGGCCATGCCGCCGTGCTTCCACGTGAAGGCGCCGTTGGCGGGGGCGGCGCGCCAGGCGCGGTGGAGGGGCAGAGACACCAGCGTGCTCGCCACCATGAGGAAGTCGGCGATGGCCAGGTGCCAGATCTTGATGGTGAACAGGGTCCAGATCTGCACCCGCATGGGGTAGCCCGTGTCCTTGATGTTGCGCAGCACCGAGGTGATGGCCATGATGGCGAGGCCGATCCAGAAGAGGTTGAAGAAGCCGTGGAAGTCGCGGTAGTCGGAGTTGGGGTCGAAATGGGACACGCGGCTCGCGAACTCGATGGTGGGGAAGATGCGACGGCGCTGTTCGGCGCGGGCCTGCTTCCTCGCCGAGGACATGCTCTTGACGGAGGGGAGCGCATCGTGGGGGACGGGCGTTGAGCGGCCACTGCGACGGCGTCCTCCAAGTTAGCATAGCTGTTTGGCGAGCTTCCGTTCCGGGGACGGAGGGGAGGAAGCTGCATACCTGGTGTTGCCGCTTGTCTGGCCGGTCTCCGACAGAGGCGTCATGCCGTTCATCTCGCCCATGGACGTGTTGCTCATCGTCCTCGTCAGCTGCGAGTGCTGCGGTTTCCTCGGGCGCGGTCGCAGGACATGGTCGTGGGTCCCGCCGTTGGGGGCAGACGATGTGGAAGCCATGATGCTGGCGAGTTCTCGTCGGTTCGGCTACGGCTACGCTATTGATGGGGGATGCGCGATATGGGCCCTCGGGCGGGCTGGCTCAACGCAAATGTCCGACGCTGCGAGTGTTCTCCGGCCGGTGCTGGAGGTGCTTCGGGTGTATGCTCGGGGTGGGTGGCGTGGTTCGGTGAGGCGATGACGGCGGGCGTCGTGTCGACACGGGGAATGGGTTGCAGACGCAAGCGGCGACGGCGACGGCGACGGGTGGTCAACGGGATCGCATCCGGGTCAAAAGGCAGTGAAGTGGGCAAGCAGTTCGTTTAAGAAAGGTCCAGAGTATCCGTAAAGGGGGCGTATTCAGGGTCGCGATCCAGGGGTCGCCATTTCTCGGGTAGAGTCCGCGTATTTGGGGGGGTGGTGCGTATGGGTGCGGATCTGGCGCGCGTTATGAATATGAAGCAAGGAGCTCGAGATGGCCCCCTCCTCCACTTCTGCTTCTGCAAGGCCGTTGTTGGGAGGGTTTTTGAGTTGGGGTCAGGTCGCACCGCACCGAGGCAGGCCGGCAGCACACGCACTGTGGCCGCCACCTCACCTCACTGCCAATCTGCGCCCGCACACACCTTGCATAGTTCCTCCGTACGTAGCTTCGACACGGAGTCAACGCTGTCCCCGAACACCATGCTCGAGCCACGCCGCCACGGGATTACGTCACCTCCACGTGACGGCAGCTCTCGCCAGGCCCAGGCCGAGGAATGGGGCTGCGTCGGGGGCTGGCCAATGGCAGCCACACAGCAGCATCGTGCGTGTTCCAGAAGCCCGGGTAGGAGGGGAGCTCGCCGGCACCTCTGACCAGGGGCAGCCTCCCTCCGCCGCCGCCGTTCCTCTTCGGCTCCGTGGCTGCCCTGACAGCTGCTAACGTCACCTCGTTAATTAAGGTACGGGAATGCATGCAAACGGCGTTGGGGCGGGCTGGTATACGCCCGAGATGTGCCACGGTCCGACTCCAATGCGAACTTCAACCTCTCAACACCCGATGGAATCTGGAGATGTTCCCCATCCTCTCCCTCCCGATGCCGCTGCCTGCGCCTGCACACCGTCATAGGAAAGGCCCTACAAGGCTTGGACCTGCACGACCGGCCATACGCATTGCAGCGCCGAGAAGCATCGCCGCGTGGCGTTCCGTTGGGATTCTCCAAAAAAGTCATCATCTCATGTCGGTGCCTGCTGTGTTGCCCTGTCCTCACTGGGCTGGACGAAGGGAGGCCGTCGCCGATCAGTGTCGGTGTGCAGAGCTAAGGTGGCTGTCAGCATGCAATCTGAGCCACTCCCGAGCCCTGTGGTACAAGCTTGCCATCATCTCGGTGTCAGTCTGTATATTTCCCTCCCTTTCCAATCTGCCTAGTTGGCCTCTACAATTTGACAATTTGAGCTCGGATGAGAAGTCTCATGGTATCATGTCAAGCTTGGCAGAGTTCAATACCACCGCTCTGCGACCCTTTGGTGGCTGCAACGTGCCCTGCTCTGCAGCATAGCATACTTGTTTGTCATTGGCCTCTCCTCCAAGCCCGACCAAGACTTTACAAGACTCGAGAAGCTCGAGAGCCATGAAAAGACCAACGCATCTGAGACTTTTGCCATGTCCTGTGCAAACCAAGACGGAGGCGGCGTGACTAAGGGACTCCGGCCGCTCTTCCTCGTCGTCCCAACACAGCACCCGCTTTGCTAAGGATAAAACACAGACACTGGGGAACAAGACACGAGGCGTCTTGGACGTTCCGTGCCGCCACGAGTTTGTCCGTCCGTCTGTATGTCCGTCTCTCTGTCTGGGGTTCGCTTTACAGTCTACCGAGGCGTGGAAAGGGACAAGTCCGCTGGGGCATCCACAACGGCGCTGAAGATTCTGATGAAAATAGTGCCAAGGCTTGTCGGAGATGGGACGGTAACAGGGCTGCGCCTTATCGCCGCGCAAAAAACAGTCGATTCTTCACGCTAAACGATCTCGATGGTCCTTGGGCATAAATTTTAATTGGCTCCCAGGGTTATGACGTCCCGTCGGGCCGCCCCATCTCATCAGTCAAAGCTTGCACTCCAGCCTTTCCCAGAGAGAGAGAGAGATAAGAGATTTATCTGTTTGATCAGTCCCTTTTTTCCCCCCTCTTGCGCCTCTCTCTCAGTGCCCTCTCTCTCTTCATCTCAAACCTGCCCAGTGACGGAATGCTTCCCTGCTAGCAATAGCGACGCTGGAGGCGTCGACTTGGAACAAGTAAAAAAAAGTTCTGAAAATCCTATAAAAAATTTGACCAGAGAAAGCGACCGCGCGCATCACGGTTCGGCCAGCAACTCTTAGCTTCGCGATAAGCAGCAGTTTTTATTTTCCGCGCCGATGGCCGCTCCACAGGACGGATTCGAGGAACCCGAAGTCATTCCGGGCACGCGACGTCTCTACGACGAGAATGGCAACAACCTGCCGGGCGACGCCTCGCTCCTGAAGCACGGCGACATCGTCCTCGTGCCCCAGCCCACCGAGTCGCCCAATGACCCGCTGACATGGTCGCTGACGCGCAAGATATGGCACTCGGTCCTGGTGCTGTACATTGTGGGCCTGACGGCCGCGACCTCGAACAACGCCGGCTCCGGCGCCGACGGCGTCAACGAGGAGTACGGCATCAGCTACGACGCCTTCAACACCGGCGCCGGCGTCCTCTTCATCGCCATCGGCTACTGGACCCTGCTGAGCTCGCCGCTCGTCCATCTGTACGGCCGACGGCTGGGCTACCTGATTTCCATGATTGTCAACATCGGCGGCCTCATCTGGTACTCGCGCATCCAAAACGTCGCCGGCGTTGTGTGGTCCCAGCTCTTCGTCGGCGCCGCGGAGTCGGTCGGCGAGGCCACTGTGCAGCTTTCCCTCCTCGACATCTGGTTCGAGCACCAGACGGGTAGTGTCCTCGGCATCTACACCTTTGCGACCGCCATTGGAACATATCTAGGGTGAGTTGGGCCCCCCCGAGACCCCCTTTTTTCTATCCGACGTTTCTTTAGGTACTGAGAACGCATACAGGCCCCTCATCGGCGCATATGTGTCTAGCGGCCTCGGCTGGCGATGGATTGGCTACGTGGGCGCCCTCATCTGCGGCGGCAGCCTCATCGTCATCTTCTTCGGCCTCGAGGAGACCGAGTTCAACCGCGACCGCTACTTCACCAGCAACGGTGACCGCTACATCGCCGACGCCGCGCACCCCGTCCCGGTCCCGGTCCCGGAGAAGACACTGGAGCATGCCTCGGCAGGGAACTCGGTCAGCATCGAGAACGACGCCGCGGCCAAGGGCCAAGACAACACCGAGGCCACCGACGAGGCCGCCGGAAAACAGGGTCAACTCGCGCAGACGACGACGAGGACGACGGCCGAGCGGGACTCCATGGTGTCCGGGACTGCCCGCGACCGCATGTACTTCTCGTACTCCCGCCGCAAGACGTACTGGGACCGCATCCGCATCATCACGCCGGCCCCCAACCTGCGCGGCACCGGCTTCAAGCAGTATCTCTTCCGCCTCTGGCACACGCTGCGCGTCTTCACCTTCCCCGCCGTGTGGTACGCCGGGCTCCAGTGGGGCCTGCAGAACATCTGCCTGACCTTCTACCTGACGGTGCAGGAGGACTGGTGGTACGGCCCGCCGTGGAACTACTCCCCGGCGGCGGTCGGCAACATGAACCTGCCGACGTTGATTGGGAGTCTGGTCGGGTGCCTGTACGGCGGGTACGGGAGCGACAGGTTCATGCTGTGGATGATCAAGCGCAACAAGGGCGTCATGGAGGCCGAGTTCCGGCTGTACCTCATGGCGCTCTGCACGCTGGTGTTCCCGACGGGCATGTGGCTCTTCGGCATTGGGAGCGCGCGCGGGTGGGACTGGCCTGTGCCGTACGTGGGACTCGGCTTCATCGGGTTTGGCTACGGCTGCGCGGGAGACTTGAGCCTGGCTTATCTCGCAGACTCTTTCCCGTAAGTTTTTTTATTGCTTCTGCTGCTGTTTTCCGAGGGGGGCCCGAGGTCTCTCCGACCGATGGGGTGTTGACGCACCTGTCGCAATCACAAAAAAGGGGGTGTGAGAGGACTTTTGCTGACAGGACTACAGAGACATGGTCCTCGAGGGCATGGTGGGCGTCGCCGTCATCAACAACACCATTGCCATGCTCTTCACCTTCGTCGCCAGCTACTGGATCGACTCCGGGATGGAGAACTGTTTCATTGCCCTCGGCGTCCTCAGCTTTGTCATCATGGGCCTGAGCTTGCCGATGATCATGTTTGGCAAGGGGACGCGCCGCCGGGCGAAGGACAGATACGTGAAGTTCGTGGACATTCGCGACGGCTTTTCCAAGTGAGCAGTGAAGATGACTCGACGATTGTGTTTGGTGTTACATTGGTGAGCGCGCGGGGGGGACGCGGGGGGGCAGGGGACAAAAGGGGGGAGGGAAGGATACGGACGTGGAAGTGCAACACTCGTTTGAGAGAGTTGTTGTTTTCTTCTAATTCTTTTTTAATTTCAAATTTCCTTTCGGGAATGCCGTTCGTTCTGGATCCGATGTCCTTCGGGTCTACAACAACCGTTTTGATACGATCACGGACTCCTTCGTGATGATGACACGAGCTGCACATGTTTCTTTTTGGTTTCCGAGGTGACTCTTTGTTTATCTGTGGTCCCTCTACATGGTAAGGTACCTACCTTAGGTAGTAGAAGCGCAGCGGAGCAGTGGCACAAGAGGCACAGGAGGCACAGAGGGACCGAGCCGGAAGGGAAGTCGCCCCTTGCCATGGCTGCTCCTTCCTCCTTGGTATCGCAAGTCAGGTGGTGCTGGAGCCTCCACCCTGCGCCGCGCATTGTTCCGTCCCCCCAGAATTGACAAGGCTGCCACTGATGAGGCCGCTGCAACCTCGTCGCCCCCGGCGTGTGTCACTCTCCCCTCACCAATACGTCGTCTATTGCCCGTACGGGCTACACACCTCGCGCCCTTGATCATCCGCAAACGCGCCCATCGTCCTTGGCACTGCTCCGGGGGCCCCCATAGTGACAAATGCCTGGTCCTTGACCTGTGCCTTCTCGCTCTCCCGAACCATGGGGACAGCCAGTAATCAGCAGCACGCCACCTCGACTGGGCTTCAATGCAGCGCACACGTCTGACAGTCCCGTCCGCACAAGGCCCCATCGGGCTCTCTGGGCGTCACGTATACGCCAGGAAAGGCATTCCGGCCCTGTATCCTGGGCATTGCGCTTCTTCTTCTTCCTCCTCTCTCTCGCCAGACCGGCATGATCGGCACAACTACCTTGCTGGCCTTGGTGGTGCAGATGCCTTGCGCGCGATTTGGCTCTCGCGAGGTGCGAAAAGCCCTCATCAGAATCATGATTCCGTCATAATCTCGATGAGCTGATACTCGCGGTAGGCGGAGACCAAAGCCAGAGCAAACAGTAACAGTAGATAAGATAGACCCTGGGAATCCGGTCGACATCAGATGAGCTTCGAGTCGGTCAGCCTTGACTCAACAGCGCCCGTTTCGGCCTTGATTTCCCTTTACGAGGGCCTTACTTCAATACTTCGCCGTCGAGGATGACTGGCGTTGATGATTGACCCCCACAGCAACGTCGCAGGGCTTCTCCGTGCTGGGAACCGACAAACAGCATGCATCGATTTCCGACGTCAACAAATCATGATGAGGCCCAGGCTCACAAGCGAACCAGAACCCCGGATTGCACGCGCAGGCTCGCGGCGCAAGGCTAGGATCGGCATTCCCAACGACATCTGCCCGTATTCACTGTAAGCAATGGCAATATGGATATGCCAACATACAAGACGCGCCATTCGTCGCTGTGGAGAGCAACCCTCCAGGGTGGCTTCGTGCCGCTCACGTCTCGTATCTCCTTGGCTGCTGGGAACGGCCTCGCAGATGGAGCATCCCGCTGGGGCTTCTCCGTCTTACACAATGATTCGGATGCCATCTTCGGTAACATCTTGATGCTTTTGCGAGAAACCATCGCTCTGGAAACCTTCAGAAAACTTCCATTGGCTCCATCCGTCGCCGGCAGTCTCGGTGAGAATGGAGTGCCCACCATTCATTCGGCTAGCAGAGGTCTATGGCAACGACGGGCACTTGACCGAAGTACCTTGTTCTACCTTCCCGAAGGAAACAAGGTGAAAACTTTGTCGCTCCTTATCGACCGGGCCACTTCTATCCAGGTATTTGGAAAAGGATTCGCTCCTGACAACGCTCTGACATATCATGGCACAGCAAGGATATCGCTCTTCAGCCCGCAGAGTGACCCGAGCTGATTCGATGCTTCTCGGAAAGATAAGTGGATGTCTGAAATGGGGTTGTGGCTGCCACACCCGCATCCCGACGTCCGCGTTCGAATCGATGAGGGGCACGTCATCGACAATCCAGACTCAGACCACAGCTCGACGTTCATGATAGTTTGTTGCTGTGGCCGAGCATGTGGTTCGCGCTCGCTCGGGAAACACGCATTTCCATCCGAGAAGTGGATAAGCCCTCTGATGATCAGAGGACCCGGCGCCCCCAGAACCACTCGGCTCGCGTGCCCTGAATGATGGATCCCAGGCATGGGCGGTTCCTTGGTCGATCTTTGCTGGAGCACGACATTGGCACGACTTCTCGCTTCAGGACTCGCGCCTTGGTGCGTCACTTTACCTCATTGTTGCCGCTTCCTTGGGACTACTACGGATACACTATTACACCACGGTATTTCGTCTTTAGTGGGCCGGTTGGCGTGTGTGGTCGCTTTGCTGTCGGCATCCATGTCGAGGGACAAAATGCCGGTTGGGACCTGATTCGGCCGGATGTGTTTGCAATGCCCGCCGGTTGCCATGCCCTTAACATTACCCCGGTCTCCCAAGGCAGCCTTTCTACAGTTCGGAGGGTTTGTTAAGTGCGGTCTGCAAGAACAATTCCAGTTCGATTTCATTTTAGGTTGACAAGGAACCCGTTGCCGGTTATCGTGCTTATGAGACGCGCTGCAGGGATTTCCTTGCCTGGACGGATATTGGTGTCGAAAATTCGAGAAATTTGGTCGGCACCAGTCCCTTAACCACATTGGGACATTGCGGCATCCTGCCCGCTCAGCTTACTGGGGACTGTCAGCCATTAGGCACTCAGCTGCATGTCGACATGTTGCATTTATCCCGCCGTTTTTGGCAACTGTGGTGTGGCTTGCAGAGAGGCTGAAGGCGTGAAACCCTCTTCGTTGGATGTGAAAGAAGGCAAACCCGCCGTACACAGGTCATCCTTTACACCTCGGCCTTGACAGCGCCGCACGGACATTGCCTGTGGTGCAACCGGCCGAAAATAAATCGGCTCTCGCCCGGTAGCGACGGCCCAGTGCAAAGGGCAATTTTGATTGATGGCTGACAATCGAGTTTGAATCATGGCGTCCTTGGACCCAGAGATGGATGCCCCTTTGTCTTGCGGCAAGTCCGCGGAAAATCGCCCCCAGGTTGCTTCTTGGTCAGTCCCGCTGCGGCTTACTACTTATGTGCGCTATAGTATTTGGAAGAAGTGGCTGGACGGCAAATCCGCCATCACGATTTCCAAGGCACCTAACGGGTTAGCCTCGAGCGCCGTCGTTCGGATGATGTCTTTGACAGCGCCGTGGTCATTGGCCGTGCTCATGAAGTGGCTTATCGGATGGCACCAACACGGCTTGGTGGAAGGCCGTTGGAACATGCACCATGCTTCTACGGCGTTAGTCTTCCGCCCGCGGCACCTCCCCCAGCTTTTCCCTTCCCAGGAAGCGGGCTTAAAAGCCTTGGCTAACGAGGACCGAAAGCGAGCGAGCGAGCAAGCCGTCGCTCGTCGTACTCGATGGCGGGCAGCGACGCACCTTTGAACCTCAAGAGTGACGCAGCCCGAGGTGCAGGTCCGGAGACATTTAGAGCCAGCGGCAGACCGTGAGAAGGTGAGTACTTGGCGACAGTTCGCGACTCTCTCACCGCGGCCTTTCCGAAAAGGGGGAGAGGGCCTGGTTGATAGGATACATGCGAACAGGGCACGATGATTGGTGGTCTGAGTCAGGACTTGGTCGTTGGCGTCCATTAGGCCGGCCAGGACGCCTTCTCACCTTCTTAATCCAGAGGGAGTGGTGGCACCATTTTTCTGATTCCCCGCCTCCTGGTCACCCTGGAAATTGGAATTGCTCGCCTACCCGAAGGCAGTTTCTCACAGGCTGTCCGCCGGCTGCAATGTCGACATGATGGGTACATTGGATGAATTCCCGGGGGCTTCCCTGGCTCGGAGGCTGGAGAGAGGCACACGCGCAGTAGGGCGAGCGTGATGGAGCGGTCCCTGGTGCCCACAGAATCAAGCAAAGGACGAACCGCCTTGCCCCCCCAGCTTCGATAGCAACGCCAATCCCCCCATCCGACATTGAGGGTTCCCCCAATCTCGTCTTGTTTCTCTCGGCCAAATTGCCTGCCAGCGCCCGCTCCGAACAGTGGGAGCCGTCGTGAATGGTCCCCCATTCGTTTAGCAGACGCCCGGACTGCCAGACCGTCTGAACAACCATTGGCCATGTAACGCTTCTTTGCACCCCTCCCTTCGGGCAGCTCCACGGACCCAGCTACGGTTATGCTGCTAGGAGGTCCTCTTATCACTGGGAAAGGAGCCCCGAGGGGACGGGATACGGGCTGGCTCTACCCATGTGCCACACTCGCTTTCCTTGTTAAGGAAATTACGCGAAGGAACTTTTGCCTGCAGCTTTCACCACATGGGGGAACTTGGCGACCGCCGACCAATGCCAGTTCAACAGCGGAAAGTGGTCTTGGTCGAGAGAGCCCTACCGGCGGAACGAACTGCTGGGAGCAACGGCTCCCCCATCCCATCCCCCCCCATTGTCCCTCTCTGCACGAGACAACATTGCTTGCCGTCCGCCAGCTCAGTCTTGCCCAGTCTTGTCCTGTCCTAATCCGACCTGTTCCTGATGAGTCCCGACCCGTGTCAGGCCCTTCAGTCAGTCTTTAATCTTTTCGAACCCATCCGTTACCCATACTGAACCATGACGCTCTCTCCTCTGTCGCTCTATTTTTAACTTGGCAGCCCAGAGAGACCTTCTCTTTTATGTGGCGACGATCATGGGCACTTTTGTTTGGTCTCCTCCCACGTTCTCGTCTTTCATTTGAAGGCCCAGTGGCACCCCCCTCCATCTGACGGGCAATCGATGCTTGCCACCAGGGCAGTGCGCTGGGCATCTTGGATGAATCGCATTCGACGACGACGAGGCACCTGTCCTACCGAGGAGCTTTGACTTGTCCCAGTTCTTGAACCCGACCCAGCCAGCGGTCCGAACCTCTGCTCCATCGGGGGACGTGGGACGCGGGTTGCGGCCGAGATGTTCAATCATTCTGGGGACAAGCCCCGCGGTGTTCCTTCAGGTTCAGGATACGGAGGAAGTCATCATGGCCTCACCCTCAACACATCCGGGCAACAATATACTAGGTTTGGCATGACCCAGAACGTCGGCGGCCCTTCAACATGTCCGCCGCAACAAGAGCCCGTCGGCGGGGACTTCGACTCGTCCATGGACTGGACGTCACAGGGCGTGCAACAGCAATCGCGCTTCAACGTCGGCTCCTCGATGGGCCACGCACCGCAGCAGAACGATGGCATGGAGCTCGACGACCTCAACTCGTCCGGCGCTGGAGTATCGAATTTGATTGCGCGCTTTGAGGGGATTCGTGCCGCGCCGCCAAGCAGTAGCAGGGTCATGAGTCCAGCCAGTTCGGTGGCGAGCCCGTCAATCGCGAGCCCATCATCAGCACATTTTAGCAGCATGCACAGCAGCACAGCAAACATGAGTTCTTCAGGCATGAGTAGAATCACAAGTCCGGTCGCCCACAGCCCGGCAACGCCCAATTTCTTTCGTGCCCCGGAGTCATTTCGTCCGCCAGTGCCCAGGAGTACAAAGCCCGTATTGGACCGCGCGCCCTCTAACATTCCATTATTTACTCCCGATGCTAGGTTTGGTGATGGGAGCGGCGGCGGCGGCAGCAACAGCAACAGTAACAGCAACGGCAGCGGCAACAGCAACGGCGGCCGCGCTGGTCCCTCAAACCCCGCTCCACCGCCTCAGTCTCACCAGCCTGCCGACTTCAGCCAACTGGACCCTTTCAGCTCATCGAAGACGTTCAATTCCCAATCAAATGCCTTCAACCCGCCGATGAATACGTTTAACAACACAACAAGCAAGAACTTCCAGTCCCAGTCGAATAACTTTAGCCCGTCGACGAACTCATTTAACACGTCAAACAACAAGAACTTTAACTCCCAACCAAACAACTTTGGCCAGTCGTCGAATGCATTCAACACGGTTAACAAGAACTTCAACTCCCAGGCAAATAACTTTAGTCCCCCGACGAATTCGTTCGGTACGGCAAACAAAACATTCAACAACTCCCAGCCGAATAACTTTAGCACAGCGGCAAATACATTCAATGCGTCAAACAAGTCCTTCGGCTCCCACCCCGGCGCCTTCAACTCATCGGCAAACGCCTTCAACCAGACGAATTCTTTCGACCCCCCCGCGAACACCCTCAGCCCACCGCCGAACGCAAATGCCTTCAGCCCGCCGTCTGCCGCCTTCAGCCCTGCGCCTACGCCCTTCAGCCCTGCACCGACGCCCTTCAGCCCGGCGACGTCGACTTTTAGCCCAGCGCCCACGCCGGCCCCGAGCCTTATTCCCGGCACCCCGAGTGGGTTGCAGACACCGTTTGGACCTCCGCCTCCCACATCGTTTCCTGTATGTACTTCCCTGGCCTTGAAGTACTGCCGTCTAATGCTTTCGTAGGGGCACTCCCGAGCGCCCAGTGTTGCCCCCACGCCGAAACCCGCAACCGGCAGCCGGCCGTCGCGGGAGCAGGTACCCGCCGAGGCCTGGGAATCCTTCAAGCTGACCATCAAGCACTTGTACCTGGAGGAGAGGCGACCTTTGAAGGAAGTGATGCAAATCATGGCCGACCAGTACGGTTTCCAAGCAACGTAAGTCTATACGAAATCGCAATGCAGGCACGCCATCTCACCGTCCTAGGCCGAAGATGTACAAGACGAGATTCTCGCAGTGGGGCTTCGTCAAGAACAACACCGAGGACGAAGTGAAGCGACTCCTGTCGATGAAGTTCCAACGCGACGCCGAGGGCAAAGTCTCCGAGTTTGTGCGGAACGGCAGGGTTGTCAACCTAGGCACGTACCTCAAGAGGAAAGGAGTGACGGAGTACGACCTCGTCGACTTTGAAACGCCAGCTCACCTACCGTCGTATGTGCGATGTCGTACACCGACACCGCCACCCGCTCCGGGCTATCTGCGATCACCAGACCTGATCCGAGCGCAGGAGACGGTCGTTGGGAACATGAGGAAGGCATTCCTTCATTGCCGCCAATTCGAGGTGGAGACTGACAGGCAGGTCGGCTGGACATCGATTATGCTATGGGGCGCCGGGTCGAGCGACATGTTTGCCGATGCAAACAACAAATTCGAGATGGGCGAGCACGACGCGGGCGGGCTACTTTTGATGAGGGCGTTCAAGCGGCTGGAGATGGACCTCAAGCAGCTGTCGCCCCAGGGCATCAAGGAACTGCTCCTGGGAATGGTGCATCGCGATGCGGGCATGATGACTGCGCTCTGCAAGTACCTGGCGGCCTACTCGACAACCAACTTCGAACGCTCGCATCCCCTGCGGCAGGTATTTTCCTGCTTATACGAAGTGCAGCAGAAGCACGGACCGATCACGCTCTCGGAGCTGGTCTGGGGCTGCATCCCCACCATCGCCGAAGAGCTCGAGGCCATCTATGGCCGACGCCACCCGTACGTTGCCAGGACGTGGATCGACCTGGCCATCTTCTACAACCACGCCAACCCCGAGAGACTCGAGAAGCTGCTCGCGGAGCTCCAGCCCCTGCGGCGACAGGTGGCAGGCCGCTACGGCCAGGGCAGCGCGGACGACTTGGCATTGCGATACGCCGTGGTGCAGCTGATGCAGGCAGCCTGGCCCAACGCGGACAACACGAGGATGGAGGCCCTGGAGCTGTGGGCGACGATGAAGAACGCCGGGCTCGTCTTCCCCGTGCGAGGGGCGGAACATACAACGTTTTGCTTCCACAGCCCTCTCAAGGTGGACCCGTGGGAGCGACGGTGCAGGGACCGGTACAACGTCGGGGTCCAATTCTTCCAGCAGCACTGCGGCATCAAGGTGCTGCCGTATTTCGAGGAGGACATGCACTACACGGAACACGCCCCCGATTCGCATTCCGCGCTGGCGGCAGCTTTGGGACACATGGCGACGTCCAAGTACTCGCTCATCTAAACCGCGAGTGCATGAGAGAAGAGGCGAACGACAGGATCCTTTCAAGGACACACATATATATCTAAACCGACTCGCCGACTCAGCAATTCCGACGGCCTCACCAACCCGACGGACAAGAGCGGCGTCACCACGAGACGAGTCACGCACGAGTGACATTCCGAACTTTTCTTTTTACGTTATACTTAATTTTATCGATTCGGGAAGAAGATGCTACGATGCGACGGCCGCCAAAAAAAAAAGCGACTTCAAGCAAGGGGGGGGAGGCAAGCGATGGCGATTGCCCGAGTTGGCAGGTCGGGATCAATGATACCCCAAACGGGACCAAAGAGAAGGGATCAGGGATATTTCAGGAGTACTTGGGTCAGGGCATAACGCCATGGAAATGTCATGGCCGGCGTCTGGGGTGGGTGGGATTTTCCGATTCCAGCACAGCGAGCAAACGTTTCCACGGAATGAATATTTGTACACTAGCATTTGAGCACGGCGAGGCGCAGAGGATGAACCCGATACCACGATACGAGAAGGAAGGTGGAGACTGACTGTAGGCGCCCTTTGAGAGCGGAGACAAATGGAGAGACGAAGATGAAACGATTGAAAGCGTTGGAGCCCAAGAAGGCGGCGACGCTGTCCACCGACAGGATGGGCAGCGGGTATGCGTGTATGCGTGTGTATGTTGTGTGTGCGTTAATGTGTCTGTATGTCTTGTGTGTGTGTGCATGTGTGTGTCTGTCGAGGTGAGGTGAAATGAAAGGGACGGACGGACAGTGGAGAGTGATGAGCAGCGCCAAACCGAATCAGACGGGATAGGAAACCAGCCTACCGAACCGAGTGTCCTGAACAGGCTGGCCCAGACGGCATCCAGGCACGGATACGGAGCCGAGGGAGAGGGAGGATGAGGAGGAAGAGGAGGGGAAGCGTTTCCGAAGCACTGGTCATGACGCGATAAGGGATTCCCACTTGGCTCAGCTGAGATCCCCCCACTCTCCCCTGCTCCCCTCCCACCCTCGAGAGCAGCTGGCTGTGTGCACGCTTCGTGTTTTCCCTTGGGGGGGAGGGGGGAGCGGACGGCCGTCATGCAAAATGCATGCAATGCAGCAGGCTTCCACTTGCAGGGCGCGCAGATGCGGATTATCCTTTTTTTCTTTCTTTTTCTTCTCTTCTATTGCACTTGCCGCCCTACCTGAAAAGAGTAAACCCAGCTGGGCTGCCGCGTTCCTTTCCCGCCTGTTTCCTCCCTTCCCTTGGCCCTATCAGGTCGGTATCGGTGTGCTCCGGACGTGGAGCGGTCCAGCCCGGTGGTGTCCGGTGGTGATGCCCGGCCCCGGTGGTCACCCCCGAGGCCGGAAATTTCAGTCTCACAGCCCTGTTGTTTATTTGTTTTGTTCCCTTTTTTTTCCCCGGGTGTTGGTTTGTTTCTAGGGGCCGGGGAGTGGGAAAGGCCCAGAGGGAGGCCCGAGGGAAAAGTTTTTTTGTTAATGGTCATTGAGGATTTCAAGAGAGAGCCCTTCCCTTCACCCCCCCTCCTACCCTTCCCACGTTCGGTGTAAGCTGGCCGAAGACGGCCGGCCTCTCTTCGCCTGGAGATATGTCGACGACGAAACATAAGATGCGTTTTTCCGTTGTTTCCCGCGCCGCCAAGGCGGGAATGCGGTCGAGTCAAGTGGTCCCCCCTACGCCTACGAATACAGGGCCATGGAAGCGTCCTCTGTACGAAGTACATACATGGTACAATACCGCTGCTGGTGGGACCCTTTTCCCTTCCTTCCTTCCTCCCCCCCTCCCCAGCACCGATTCCTGACTCCACCGAGGCGGCCGGGGGGGCGAGGCCGGCGGCGTCTGGAAGCCTCCACTAAACGAACCAACAGACGATGGGAAAAGCCTGTCGGAATCTTGACTTTGGGGGGTGGGGGGCGGAATCCAGATCCCGATAATCGCATGAAATCCAGCTCGCGCTCGGCCACTCGCGCCGGGCTTTGAACGGCGCTGAGAAGCCGCGGCGGCATAATGTGATATGTTGCCGTTACCGTTGCTGACTGCTTAGCTGACTGCTGCTGCTGCTGCTGCTGCTGCCGCGCCCGCTATCTATCCTACTTTATTTCCAGTCTTATTGTTGTTTTTTAAGTCTTGTGCCGTTGCCCGGCATTGCCACTGGGCATCTCCCATGGCCCTCCCACGCTCACTCGAGTTCTTGTTACACAACGAATTGCCCGATTCGCGATCCCCGAGGGGTGGGATCCACGGGGAGTAGGGGGAGTAGGTAGCAGACGCGCCCCGGGGCACTGGCGTTAGATGCGCGCCGGATGACGAGCTCGGGAGGGAGACCTGGACGCCCTGGGCGCGCCCTGTACAGCCCGTGTGCGGTGCAGTGTCGGTGCCAGCCAGTGCTTGTCCGCCCGGCATTTCCAATTTCAACTTCCAATTCCAATTTCCAGTTGCCAAAAGAGAAAATTCTTTTGTTTTTCACTTCTGCTTCTTGGCTCATTTTGCGTGTTTTTCTGCCCGGTCAATCAATTACGCATTCTGCCCTTTCTTTCTGCCTTTGCTCAGTCGACGCTGCGTATCTTTTTTTACCTTTCCGCCGTGCTCCCTCAGCCCGGGGAAAGGGGGCGCGGAAATGGCACGGGGCAAGCAACCCAAACGAACGAATTAGGGGAACAAAACTCCGTGCTCCGTAGTGACTACAAGCAACAACCTCTCTCTCCCTCTCCCTCTCTTGTGCCTGGCCCCCTTCCCTCGGCCGACCCTTCACCCCGGGCAAAGCGGTGAAAGGATTCCGCATGCGCATATTCGCGCCGCGAGAGCGTGCTATTGCGCGAGGCGAGCTGGCGCCGTGGTCATCTCCGCGGAGAGTATAAAATAGTAGCGCGCTTAAAAAAAAAGAACCAAGGAATTATTGATGAAAAAACAAAGAATTAAAAGAATCGGCCAAACCCAGTCCAAGCCTCGTTGGCCCGGTGGGGTTTCCCTTTTTTGCACGAAACTAGATGTTGCCTCCGGAGACTAGAGCCGCCGGGTAATGGCAATAGCAATAGCAATGGCGGTGGCAGTGGCAGCGGCGGTAGGAATGGTCGTAGCCACCTCTACTTCTGGTGTGTTCCGGCGGCCCCCCTTCAGCTTGGTCAATTAGAGGCTTTCAAATATATGTCCGCATGCCTGGGGCCCGAGCTTGGCGCCGGCAGCCCGGCTTGAGTTCGTGAATCTCGTTTCGCGGAAAGAGTTCGAGGGGGGAGCAACTAGGAGTGCCTCGGCATCCCATGGACGCCTCACGTCTTTGTGGGATACCTGACGATGCCCCCGTCTGTGTCGAGTAACCGGAGCGCGGCATGCGCGAGAGGATTCTTCCTCGAGGCTCGGGTAGTCGATGACGTGAGATGGCAGCTTTGGCTGCATTCCTTCATTGGCTTCTGAACCCGCTCCAGAGAAGGGACGTGTGTCTATATGCGGCTGCTCACTGCACGCTCCGCCGAGTAGAGCAATCCATGTTGGGCACCCGGGGGTTATATTCCAACCCCAGCTCACGACAGCTCGTACCGAGGGGGCCTAATGTAACGAGGACGTCCGGCAAGTCCTGCAACACCCGCCCGCTCATCTCCAGCAAGCCGGGCACTGCGTCGGCAAAGACTTAGAGTTGAGGTCTCTAATTCGGACCGTGGTCAAGTCCAGGACCCTGCAAGCGTTGAGATCAGCTACCGTTGGAGAGGAATGGGGGTCCAGTCCTGGGCGCGCATGGGAAGGGGGGGTTGGGGGCTGTTTTGCGCGCCAGTCAGAAACCGCTGACAACGGGATGATAGTCAGGGGGGGGGGATGCGCCCTGTGCACTTGGTTCCCGCTGCCGGTTCTAACACAAGCAATTATGGCATGAAATCAAGCTGGAAGAGGATAAGAATAAGCTTTTTACCTCCCGCACGTGGCTTTTTTGAGACGGTTGAAGAGGGGGGGAGGAGTTGGTTGTCTGAACGTTTCCGGGGGGGAGGGGGCTTCAGGAATTCCCATACCTGGACAGTTGAGCGGAAAAGGCGTCGTCCCCTCCCGCTCCCCCTCTCGAACTGGAACCAACGTGCTGGGAACGAGACAGCAACCTCGCTGGGCGCTTTCGGTCTGCAGCCAAGGGGGACAGGAACGCCTTGGGCCAGGTTTCAACCTTTTCAGCTGCATTGTCCGCAAGCAGAGGACTTGCTTTTTTTCCTCTTTCCCAATCGGGACTCTGAGAATGCCGGTGGAAACGGCTCCCGCTCTGGCATGCATGTGCGAGGAGGACGTTGGGTTAGGCTCGCATTTTCACTCTCCGGGCACGTCCTGCCCACGAGCCGAAAGGAGGACTACCGGTTCGGGGAGCGTTGTTTCTTGACGGGAACGATGGGCTCTATAACGCGAATAGCTGTTGACAGAAAGCGTCAAGAAAGGCCGTTTTGTAACGTAGAGCGGCTGTTGTATAATAGATGCCGTTGCTGCTGCCGCTCCCACCCCTTAAGCACCGTGATGTGTAGGCTGTTACTCTCTCGCAGAACCGCATGTATTATCCAACTGGGCTCTTCGTGACTCTTATGGCAGTCGATCCCCTGTCTCGTTCGATTCGGCGATTCTGGCCGGTAAGGGGGGCGAGCACCACATCATGAAGTTGAGGAAGCCGCCGCCGCCCCTGCCGTACGAGACCATCAACGACGTGAGTAAGTATCGCAGCCCACCCCTCTCCCCCCTTTGACATCCTCCTATTTTATACTGACACTGGGGCCTCGAAGGTGTGGCGGAGACCGAGAAACGTCCTTTCCGGCTGCAGTTCTACACCGTCATTTCCATCCTAGTCGTCACCCTCGGCCTGATTGCCGTGGTCGTGTATTTGAACAAGAAACTGCCCGACGCATCGCACTCTCGATATGACCTCCCCGGGGTGTCGAGGGCAGATATATCCTTCGCCGGGGACAGGGAGACAGGCCAGCAGGAAAAGGCCATCCGCAACGCGATTGTGGTTGTTGAAGAAGACGTCTTGGCGCGGGCGGCAAAGGCTTTTAGAAAGAGGCAGATACGATTCCCCCCCAACGGTACGATAACATCGACTTCTACTACAGAAACGACGCTTACACCGGCTTCCTTGTCTTCGACGACCACGCCTGAGGGCACAAGACAAATACCAACTCCAAGCTCAACAACCACCTCACTGGACGTATCGTCGACGACGACCACACCTCAGAGTATAAGTCCAACAACACAACCACCACCGCCAAGACCAACGACTACCTCACCATATGTCTCAACAACGACCACCCCTAGCAGTACTCAGACAACTATAGTCCCTGCCATCATCACAACGAGCGTCACATCACCCAGTGGCACTCCAACGAGTACTCCATTAAACGTTGTGACAGATACAAGCATCAGCTCGGGTTCCGGCCCAAGCATACCTACCACGAGCGACTTCAGTTCGACTCTCATCAACAGTCCAAATGTCTCAACCGAAAAGACAACGTCCCCAACTAAGAGCATTTCACCGATAAACGCTCCCGCCAGCACTCAAGACTCAACGACTCTATCAAGCGATCCTTTTACAGTGCCTTCAAACAGCGCCAGCTCAGCCATCACGTCAACAGTGCCAACCAGTTCGGTCTCGGCCCAAGTACCACCGCCGACGTCAACTGCATCATTCAGCTCGGTATCCCTGTCAATAGGCACACCGAGCAGCATTCAGACCACTGGCTTGCAGACGACAGTGGCAAGCGTTCCCGCATCGACCTCACCGCCGGTCACGGGTACACCACTCGGCTCTACTTTCTCATCAAGGCCGTCTACGACAGAGCCCACGTTACTTCCATCCACGTTTTCACGGTCCGAAATCCTCTCCTCGCCTAAGCCTGAGACATCCGCAACGAATACTCCTTCGGTCACAGTCCCGTCGGTGGGAAGCTCTAGCAGTGAGGCCATTTCGACAGATGCCTCTGTATCAGAGACCGTAACGTCTTCCGGAAGTACCACGGCATCGGAATCGACTGCCGAAACAAGCGTAGAGACGATCTCGATGGTCTTACCCACGGCGACCGAGACCAGACCAGAGGGCACCCCTCCATCTCGGGTACCCGACGAAAAGGTCAAAAAAGCCGGGGAGGAGACTGTGTCCGTCTCCAACGCAATCGTCGCCAACTTTGTACCAATCATTGTTGCAAGGGCATTCGTAGCCGTGTTGAATGGACTCTATTCTCAGATAGCCTCCGTCGAGCCCCTCCGCCAGCTCCTATCCGATGCCGGTGCCTCGGGCCCTGCGCTCGCTGGTTCTGCTATCAACCTTGCGCCTATAGCCGTCAGCTTTCTCCTGGCAGACTTTGGCAGCGCGGTCGCTGTCGAGGCTCTCAGCGCCGACGGGTTTTGGTGCTCCAAGCCCGTGTTGCCAGACAACCTCATGCCTTGCGTCCCGCGTATCAGCGTCAACAGGTGGGCGACGAGTGTGATCTTGTCCGGCCTGGTCGTTGTGTCGGCGGCCTTGGTCTCCGTCGTGGCGCTCTGGTTCAAGACGCCGTCGCGCATCGCCGTCGAGACGACCTCCATCTCCGGCGTAGCCATGATCATGGGCCACCCCCAGATCGAGGACGACTTCAGGACCATCCCGACAGAGATGACGAACGGCCAGCTGGCGCTGCATCTCAGGGACAAGAGGTACACCGTCGGCACTTTCGAAGCCGTCAACGGCATCAAGTACGGCATGATGCCGTTCGACCCGAGCGAGGACCGGCACCCTTCCCTCCTCCAACGCCTCGAGCGGACGGCCGTGGAGAAGAGGGCCCTCTTCAGCCTCGCGTCGTGGCAGCGGACCCGGTTCAAAGTCGACGCCGTCTTCGCCGTCTTCCACCTCGCACTCCTGGGCCTGGCCATCGCCGCCCTCGCCAACGTCGACCACCCCCGCCGCATCTTCACCTACACCACCCGCGGCCGGGCCACCGCCGCCCGCGTCGGCATCTGCCTGATCGGCATCGTCGTCTCGCGGTACTGGGGCATGCTGTTCAGGGACGCGCAGAACCTCGCGCCCTACGCGCGCATGCACGCGAGGCCGTCCCCGGCGCAGGGCACCATCCTCAAGCGCGGAGTCGGCATGCCCTTCTTCGCCATCGTGCCGCTCGCGAGGACGGGGTACGCCATTCCCGCGTGCGTCGCCGTCACGGCCTTCGTCGCCGAGTTCTTCGTCGTCGCCGTCAGCGGGATGCCGTGGCGGCCCGGCCAGCTGCGCGGGGAGTACATCTGCTGCGGCGCGATGTGCGTCGTCGTCCTGATGGTCATGCTCTCCATCCAGGGGCTGGTGCTCTACTGGCGCACCACGCTGCCGGCCCTGCCGCGCCGGCCGGACTCGGTCGCCGCGGTCATGACGTACGTTGCCGGCACGGCCATGGGCCGCGAGTTCCATTCCGTGTCCGGGATCGGGCGAAAGGCGGCCGACGAGGTGATCACGGAGATGGGCAGGAGGTATGCGTACGGGTGGAGGGCCGAGGAGGGCGGCGCGAGGAGGTGGGTTGTGGACGAGGTTGGGATGGGATATGAGGGGGACGGCAGGACAAGGGTGTTCTGATAAACATGGCATTGATGCCGGGTTGACACCATGCTAACAATACTTTCTTTTGTCATTTTCGAGGCCTGGAGTTGGGCTTGTTTGCGGAGCCAGCTATATAGATAGATACCCCGACATAGAACAATGTGTTATTTATTTGCTGAACCAGTTCCGAAGAACACAGTACTGTGACCGAGCCTGTTGGGAAATGAGTGGCATGATGGCTGTTCGGATGAAATGGTGTTAGTTATATTTAACAATAGCGGTACTTCTGAAGTCCGTTTACCAGAACACGGATGCTATCACGGTAAGCTGGCGTGAAGCCTGCTAGTCGATCCCTCTTAGACCACCAGCCTACCATGCAGGTAGCCATCTCACAGAGCGATTCTTACGGAAGAAACCATCGCTCCAGTCTGTCTTTCCCACTCAAAAGACAGAGGACACAACTTTTCGAGGCAAAAGAATGATGGGCTCACTGGGGCGGGCACCCATCCTCCCAAGCAAAAAAACCAAGGGCAAAGGGAAACCCAAAAGGAATGCGCCGAGGGGGAATCGAACCCCCGGCTCCCCGACGCTGCTGGATGGCAACGGAGAATTTTACCACTAAACCATCGGCGCTGGTTGTGATGTTGTTGAGATTGAGGGCGCGCTTGGCCGCTCATGGAGGGGACTCGACGGTGCGCTCGCGTCTGTTCGTGGGTATTAGTGCGTGGGTCAGCGTGGAGGATGAGGGTTCAGGTCTCGCGGGGGGGGGGGGGAGGAGCTCTGGCGGGGCCGCACATTGTCTGAACATCCGTCGATGAGGTGAACAGGGGATCCATTGATAGTGGAGTGGTGCTGCGATCATACCACGGCTGAATGTGTGAATATGCGCTGCGATGTTCTGATCCGTCGAGAGGGGGCTGTGGAAGCAGGGGAATCCGTATGAGCCTCCGGCTCTAGAGAAAACAACGATCACAAAGCCGCAGTGTTGAGCTGCTTGGTGGCTTTGGAGATGAACAGGAAGGGGGTCTTGGACGGATGCCGACGCCACGGGAACGAACACCTAAAGTAGGATTCGGAAGTTAAGCATGTCGGGGAAAAGAATATCGAGCTAATAGTGTAGAGAATAAAATACTATTAGATATGTGCTATTAAGATCTTTAGTTCGTTTTGCAAACTACCCAGAACAAGAAATGAAAGTGTCCTAGGGAACAGCTGGCATTCTCGAAAAAGCTGTGCCAGCAGAATAGTGCCAGCAAGATTACACAGAATTGTAGACCTAAGTGACCGACATGTTACGCAAAGCACTTGAATGCAAATATGAAAGCAGACAGAGTCTGAGCCTAGAAGAAATCGTCTATCAGCTGTTGAATATGTATCTAAGCTGGATATGCCAACGCAGCCATGTGTCTAAAGACTATGAGCAAGAAGCCAGGCGGAGAACCTAAGAATACAGTTCTGGCTCTCTTGCGAAAATTGCACCAGTCTCCAGTCCTGTAGTTGGCCGGAACTAAAACCGCCAATCCAGAGCAAAATATTTCCCCAAGAGCAAATATGTCATCAGAAACGCCTCCCCAGACTTCAAAACTAGTCTGTATTCATTAGCTCAGTCTTCACCGCGCTCAAGGAGACTTCCTGGGAAGCAGAATGCTCCTCTGCATTGATCACGCGCTCGGCCTCCTCATCGTCACCATCATCGAAACTAGGCAACGGACCGGTATCGGGAAGACGGGAGCGCAACCGATGCCATTCTTTTCGCCATTTGCCAATGACTCCAGCAAGCTTCTGCTTGGTGTCGTAATCAATGTCAGGAGATTCGTTGTTGGCGCCTTTTTTGGTTCGTCTGGCGCAGAGACGCTTGGAAATCCTAGTGAACTCCTTCTTCATTAGGGTACCACAGCCGTCGGGAGATTGCCAATGGTTCTTGGTGGTCATTGAAACTTGATGGATGTCGTTCCAAAGCTGCTTCTCCAGGAAGTTGCGAACCTCCTCAAACATGGAGAAGCCTCTTTTATTTGCAAACTCGGTAATCTCTTGGATTTGCTTCTTCATGATCCCCTTGCCTGCTTTCATATCAGTATCACGCACTCCCCTAATTGGCTTGCATAGATCCATGACCTACCAGTTTTGGACAGTGCAGCCTCGAAACCTGGCTTCATGAGGCGAGTAAGGATGTTGAAAACATCAGTTCTAGCCAGCTTGGAAGCGTTTCTCTGGAACGAGTCGACGCTGAACACAATCTTGTCGGCATAATGGCGAAATATATTCTCCATCTTGTAGGAATTCTTTTTGACCATGTCCCGAAATGCCTCTGGCAAGGTGCTGTCATCCTCGATAGTCTTGATCCATTTATCGAAGGCCTTTGCCACAGTGCCCCGGATCTTTTGCTTAATGCCAGGAAAGTTTCGGGCAAACTCAGTCTGCCAATTGTCAAAGTGACCTCGCCAGAACGAGGTATGCCTGCTTGGGGGTTAGAAACTAACAGCTTCGCGGCAAAGGGACTTACACATCTGCCATCCAATTTATGGCACGCGGAGTGTTTCCTTTCTTTACGGCGGGTTTGTAAAGTTTTCCACCTCTCTTGACACAGGCTTTATATGTAGACCAATGCAGCCTTTCATACTTTTCAAGAACAGCTGTAGCAGCACGAGAACTCTTCCTCTCCCAGCCCTCGACAACGCGATTAAGATGGGCAGAGGATCTCTTCAATTGTTCCTCTCCGGACTCTTCTGCCTTGATATGACTCGAGTTTCTTAAGTTCTTCTTTCGCAGCGGTTTCATTGAGACTAGGTTAGCTTGCACACTGCGTTGAATCCCATTTGTGATGGCCTAGAACAAATCGGTTAGTACATTCGCGGTTATTTATGCCAAGGAATGAAAAACTTGCCTTGAGTTTCTCGGCGATATCACCCTCAGCCTTTTTCACTCGTCTCTTCTCGTTGACGCTAAGTACTAGAGGGATTTCCGGGTCTTCTTGGATCCAGCCATCAACCGCATCTAAGAGTATGAGGATGTGGTGTATATCACTGTCGGCCCAAGCCTCTCTGTGTGACAATGAAACCTCATACAGCCATCTTCCCAAGGCCAGGATACCGGTAGACTCGGCGTCAGGGAAGCCTTCCACCACCTTCCCCTTCTTCATCTTCCTAAAAGCTTTACTGCTGACCGGAATGACAGGAGGCAAGTTACTGGTGTCGAACTTAAGCGCTTTCTGTGTCTCTGCTGCTTTCCACAGGGAATCAGTTACCCTTTGGACCATTCTTCTGTTGCGAGCCTGTATGCAGAGAAACATAAGACGAGATTCAAGGGCATTTTTCTCTTCTTCAGTCAGGTTTCTGGTCTTCGTGGGCTGGCGCAATTTAGGTCGCTGTCTTTTGGCATCTCTTGACATAGCGGAACTAGCCGCACGTTTGTTTCCGAGACGCAAGATTGAGAAATCACCGTCGTCAGAATGATATTCCTCGTCTTCATCCTCTTCTCCCACCGGATCTCTCAAGCGTTTGCAAACGTCGAGTATTTCATCGGTAGGGTACTCGTTTTCTGCCCTGTAGGTGTCCAAGTCATCGATTTTGGTGATCGCGATACAGAGAGAATTTTCTTTGAAAGAATCATCTAGGTGCATATCTAGAATTTCGTGTTCTGTAAAGATGAGTTCTGCTGCTGCCTTGTTGTCACCAGCCCTCACTGCAGGGGTTACAACGATTCTCTTGTGAAGTCGACGAGAAAAGTTTTCCGCTATACCCCCGCGGAAAATGAGCGCGTCTTGAACGCCTGGAAGATCAACGAGCTTGATCCCATGACGAAGGATTGGAGATTTCAGGAAAATCTCTATGTGCTCAACTAAGGGCCAGTACTGAACCGGACGGGACTCGGGTTCGGAGCTGTCAGCGTATGGCCTCAGAGACTTCATGAACTGGCCTTTGTTGGACGCCGTGATGGATTTTGAGAGCATATGCTCCGTGTCTATCTTTCGTGTGCCGCGACCACGAATCTTGTCGAAATTGCCAGCTTCCATGATCTGGGCAGATGAGAGCTTTAGGATGCCATCTTCACTCAGGCCAGACCAATTGCACACCACCTTGATGAGGCGGTTCACTTGAATAAGACGGTTGTCATATTCGGTATCGTATCCATCGGCTTGCACTCTGCTGGTGCTTTCAAGGTCGGCGAGTTCTTCCTTTAAGGCGTCGAGTTCAGCTTGCACAACACTCCAACTTTTGAAGGTGATTTTTGCGCGGAATTTCTTGCTGTTGTCTTTTTCATGGTTCCATCCAAAGATACAGACAGCCGCTGTGCACGCTTCGAAGCTGTGAGTGGGAACGATCTCGGCCTCAAGAAGTTCGTTAAACAGCGAACTTTTGCCAAGACCGGTTTGGCCGAGGATGCCGACAAGAATCTCACGAGATAATAAATTGTTCTTGAGAGCATCTGCGAAACCATGTCAGTTATACCTGCAAGCCTTAAGTATCATATTTAGCAAGAGCCTACTATAGTTGTCGATCAATTCCTTTTTGTCCTCCTTGTTTGGTCCGTGGGGGAGGGCTTGGACAATCTCTAGCGCTTCACTGAGTCGAAGCAAGCCCGAGTCACGCACATTCTCCTTTGCTAAGACTCGCTCAAATATGTCGGTCAACACTGGTCCTTTGACGTCTGCCATTTTTGCTCAAGGTATGAGCTAGTTGTCGCTTCTGTGTGTAGATGCAAATGCTGGAAGGTGGTGGATATGGACGTCGGATGTTTTGGTAGCCTGTCGTGGTGCTGCAACTGGGTATCGAGTGTCTTGGGTAAGGCGTATGCTAACTTGGATGCAGGTTGGACTAGTGATCTATAAGTAAACGCAAGTTGAAGGTAGGTGAGTGTTGAAATTTTTGGAAATGTGGAATTAGTTCAGCTTGATGGGGTAGAAGTCAAACCAAGTGAAGTATAAAGTTTGTGAGGTGGAAGCCGCTGAGGCGGAAATATTGTTATCGGAGGAGGGAGCTGATTTGTGCGAAGTTGAAAGAAAGGAAGGTACGTAGAAGAGCTCACTCAAAATTTCAGGAGCTACTTCTTTTCGAAGCAAGACGAGAATTGCCGTAGGAATGTTGGATAGGAAAGAGTAGAGAAAAGAGTGCTTGAACTGGATAGGCTGGTAGAAATAGCGACTTCGCAAACCACCCGTGGAAAGAGGAGAGAGGTTAAAAGAGGTTTCTCAAGCAAATGGGTGATCGCATAAAAACACTGAGAAATCTCTCCGATAATTGGAGTGTATTGTCACTTTCTTTGTGACGTTGAATCGTGGTCGAATTGGGTAGTTTAGAACGGGTGACATATGTGTGTGTGTGTGTGTGTGTGTGTGTGTGTGTGTGTGTGTGTGTAGAGGAGAGAAGGCGCAAGTTTGAAGTTAAGCGCCTGAGTAGATGATGTAGAGATGGTATTGTAGAATGAGAAGGAGCAAACTGTGTGTATAAAAGACGTATTTGATGGATGCTTGTTTGGGATGTGTGCGATGTTTGAGTTATAAACGTGACAAACTCGAGGTTAGTGCGTTGGGCTTGGAACGTAGGACGGCAACGGAGATAGATGCATGCAGTGGATGCCAGCAAGCTCGACTCCAACTCGAGACTTTGGGAGTCTTATCTACCGGGAGGGAAGGTGCCTGTTGCGAAAAGAACGCAGTCAACCTTGACGCCTGGGCTGACTTTATGAAGACAACAGGCTATCAGTCGTTATCCCACTGATACAATAGTATCCATGGGCTCTGTCGTCAACGTAACTCTCGTCCCTGGAGATCGGAACCCCCTGGTCTACCTGCCATCCCTGTTGTTTTCCGCCTTTTTTCTAATGCGGAGAGGCCAGCGAGCATTCACCAAATATATGAAAAGACAAAACACTTAATAGCAATGGAACACGAGGGGTTTAATTGCCGTATGGCACTGGCAGCGATGTGAGCGTTGAGGCTTGAGAGAATGGTTCACTGCTAAGACATGAGTGCTGATACCTGCCGGCTTGAGTTCCTAAGGGTCGCTCGGAAGAACCATACAGTTTACCCAGGGCCCCGGTGTTTGCATCACGCGCACCATGCCCAGTAAGACTTGTGTACGTAGACTGGTTGGGATATTTCTAATGGCGATGAGGTATCAACGTAGTGCATAGGACGTTCTATCCCGGGTATCTTGCTCAAGTGTAAATCCCCACGGCCACCTCCTTGTATTTCTTTTTGCAGCCCTTCTACCCCAATTCTTATTATTCCACAACGCCTGTACCCATTGTTGCAACGTCTGCTACCATTACTAGAAGGAGTAGGGAGGGGGCGGGGCGGCTTGGCTCGTCCGCAGACGATCCAGTTCCTTTTGGATAGAAGGTTACGAAGCCTCATGAGCTGGGGCCGGATTGCGTAGCAGGGAAAGGCGAACCCCCCTTGATTTTTACCCAAATCCCCCCAGAGTGCTTTTAAGAAGCCTCGGCGAAATTATCAGGCAAGGGACTCTCCGCCATGTATGCCTGCAGCTTCCAAAGGTAAAGCTGAAGAGATATTGAGCGCTGCTTGCTTACAATGAACAGTGAGTTGTCCCGAAACAGCGCATTCTCTTGTAAAATAGCGAAGTGCTTCGGCCCCAGAAGGCGCCGTAGGTCGTGGACGGGCAGTTTTTTCTCATACTTTGCCCCTGGAACATCGAACGTGGTAAACTCCTCAAGAACCAACGGGTCACTGTGCGCATGGCCATCCTGTGACTGGACACTCGACTTCGAGTAATACCACAGCAAGCATCCCCGCTGCTTCTGCTTAACGACGGCATTCCAGTTCTTGAGGGGCGCAATGTAGCCTCTGTTGTCTTTCCCGTGCAAGTCTGCGAAGTACAATAGGTACTTCATGGTGTTGCGACGCAAGTTCTCGAGGACAAAGTCGTCCATATCCTCACGCCATACCATCCGCTTCTGAACGCCTTTCGTCTGAAACTGAAGCCGTCTGCCTATCAGTAATTTCCATGCATCCCCGTGTGGCGTCTTCTTTCGCTTCCCGCCCATAGATTTAAGCAGAGGTTTTCTCGCCAATGCGTAGCTAGAAGGAGCGGCGATAAATATCTTACTAGGCCCATCTTTCTGCGAAGCTGATGGCGTCAATGTATCTTTTGCATCAGACTCTATGTCTGGCGCACCCGCCACCGCTCGGGCGTCCTCCTTTTGCTCCACACTCTCTTTCGACGTGAACGGCAGTTCCATATCACCAGGTGTCCACCAAAAGTCGCCAGTATCTGGTCGCATGACTGCTTTGAAGTCTTGCAGGAAGTATCTCGGCAGGTTTGTCGAAGTGATGGGGCAGTGACGGACGGGGGTTGCTAGGGCTTGGGCTGCGAAGTTTATCAGTAAGCCGAGACGTTCGCAAATATGGCCACAGGACTACTGACCGTATGGATTTTGCAACAATTTCCTGCGGAACCGTCCAGTTATCTCATCCTTGCGTGCCTTGGCCTTGGGGGTTCTGTAAGCCGTCCGAGCTTCCATCCATGCCGGGTCCATGACGGGCGAGACGGGCAGATTGCCAGCCGACGTCTCGACTATCTTTTTCTTCTCGTTGACCTCCAGGCGAGTTCCAGGGGCGCCTAACCCAAGAGATCTGTTGACCTTGGCAGCGAACGTCTTCACTTTCAGCGCAGACACCGGTTCCCGCGGACGGTCTCTCCCCGTTTGGTTTGCGCGGCATTGGCAGAATTCCCCAGGTGCGCGGCCGGGGCGGCGTACGCTAGGTCTAACGGCCGCGAATCGTCTCATTGCAAAGTGGACCGCCGGAAGGGATCGAGTAACGGCTTGGTCGGCGAGGGATTGCGATTCGGACTTTTGTAGGGGGCGTCAATGACGTTGGAAATCTGGGGACCCTTGGGGGAGCCAAAGAGCTTTACGCGGTTCGCTGCAATTTTTGGGCGAGGACGCGCGTGGGGAGCTCGGAGCTCGGGGTGCCCATGCAGGGGCAGCTGCAGCTGGTGAGTTCTCTGCACGGCACAACAACGTCACCTCCACTTGCTTGCCGCTGCTTGCCGCTTTCGCATCTCCCACCTCCAAAGTCTCAACCTCGTAATCCAGCACATACTGCATTGCGTCGCAGTCATGAATTGTCAACGGACGCTATTCCGAGCCCTGCGGGCAGTCCCTCGCCGGCATGTCAGAACCTTCACCAATTTCCCTATTGGAGGACTACCGGGCAGCCCACCCGTCGGAAACATCCCAATGCCCTACATCACCGAGGTCTCGGTTCGTCACCCATGACTCTCAACATCCTCAGGTCGCGAAAGCTAATTGATCAGTCTAATGGCTGGAAGACATGTTGGTGTTGCAAGCGCCCGCGCGATTGAGCTCCTCCGCTGACAGTGCACGCAGACGACATCTTCTCCAAGCTGCTCCAGGTACGAGTCCACGATTTTGCGGCTTTCGCGCGCTAAGCTGACCGTTCCAGGAACGAATTGTCTGCCTCAACGGCGCGATCGATGACACCGTCTCTGCCTCGATAGTCGCGCAGCTTCTATGGCTCGAGTCCGACAGTCCCGATAAAGCAATCACGATGTACATCAACTCTCCCGGAGGTTCAGTTTCTTCAGGTTAGATGCCTCAACCGCGGCAGGAGAATACAGACGAGGCTGACATAGCCAGGACTCGCAATATACGACACAATGACATACATCAAGTCGCCGGTATCGACAGTATGCCTCGGTGCCGCCTCCTCGATGGCTGCGCTGCTCCTGACAGGAGGTGAGGCTGGCAAGAGATACGCTCTGCCGCACAGCTCCGTCATGATCCACCAGCCACTCGGCGGGACGCAGGGCCAGGCCTCTGATATCCTCATCTACGCAAACCAAATACAGCGCATCCGCAAGCAGATCAACGAGATTATGAAGCGCCATATCAACAAGTCGTTCGGACACGACAAGTACAGCCTGGAGGAGGTCCACAACATGATGGAACGTGATAACTATCTGACGGCGGAGGAAGCCAAGGAAATTGGTGTTATTGATGAGATTCTCAACCGGAGAGAGGACAAGGACCAGAATGAGAAGGACTCGGCAGAGGGACAGAAGACCAAGCCTTAAAGAAGGCTAGCGCTGCGTCTGGCATCCATAGTGGCTCCTGATATGTCATGGCTCAAATAGCTTAGACAGCTGATGGGGCGGATTGCGATTACAGGAGCGGATTATGAAGGAAGCATGCGCGTTGCCGGGTAGCCATATCCACATACGGCGGATTCGGCCTCAGAAAAACGGGGCTCGTCCGGGACCGGAAGCGTTCCGGGCTTAGCGGAAATAAGCACAATGTAGAGAGGAAATGAAGAGAACGATGGCGATTCCATCATGTTATCAATGTTGAAGAACAGCTTCAGAAAAGAAAATTCCACCACAGAGTACAGGGCGAGAGATTGGCGTCGAGATCCCGTGTCCCCCAGAATAGCTTTCGGTGGAGTACAGGCTTAACGTTGCACACCTTAGCTGACCTGGGTGGACTGACCAAGCAAGCACCGCCGGCTCCGGTGCTTCACCTTGGAAACCTGGGGCCACCGAGCCGACCAATCAGCGAAATTCTATTTCAATGCGGGGAGCACTCGGCGGGGAGCTCCAGAAATTTTGCCAGCCGACATCGCCCAAATTTCCCCCGTAATCCAAACTATCTTCGACGTCGTGGCCGTGTCCCTGTGACTGTCCCTGTGACCTCAGGTCTTTCCTTCACCGCACCCTTAAATTTTTCCGTGACTCACCCAGGATCCAGGAACTATAACAAGGACAATCCGGAAACCCCAAGGAATACTTTGTATTGTTTGCCTCAATTGACCATCCACTCCGCATACAACCTCCGCATTTACCTTGGGTGTTCCCGGTGAACCCTTGACGCAATGCTCTCCCGGTCCATCGCCCGCCAGTCGCAAGCTCTCCGAGCTGCGACGAGGCGTCCCGTCTTCGCCAACCATGCGTACGGCCTCCCCTCGATGCAATTGACTAACTCAATGGGCCTCATACGCTGACCCTCTTGCAGTCGTCTCCTCTCCTCCACTGCGCCCCGACGCGCCGACGACCAGCTGAATAAGGTCTCCTCCAAGATCACCCAGCCCAAGTCCCAGGGAGCCTCGCAAGCCATGCTCTACGCCACGGGCCTCACCGAGGAGGACATGAACAAGGCCCAGGTCGGAATCTCGTCCGTCTGGTACGAGGGCAACCCCTGCAACATGCACTTGCTCGACCTGTCCAACATCGTCCGCCAGTCCGTCAAGGAGGCCGGTCTCATCCCCTACCAGTTCAACACCATTGGTGTCTCGGACGGTATCAGCATGGGAACCAAGGGTATGCGCTACTCTCTGCAGTCCCGTGAGATCATTGCGGATTCCATTGAGACTGTCATGAACGGCCAATGGTACGACGGTAACATCTCTCTGCCTGGTTGCGACAAGAACATGCCCGGTGTCGCAATTGCCATGGGCCGTGTCAACCGTCCCAGTATCATGGTGTACGGCGGCACGATCCAGCCCGGCTGCAGCAAGAGCGGCGAGTCGATTGATATCGTTTCCGCTTTCCAGGCTTACGGACAGTACATCACCGGCGAGATCACCGAGGAGCAGCGCTTCGACATCATCCGCAACGCGTGCCCCGGCAGCGGTGCTTGCGGAGGAATGTACACCGCCAACACCATGGCCACCGCCATCGAGACCCTCGGTCTGACGATGCCCGGAAGCAGCAGCAGCCCCGCCGAGGACCCCACCAAGAAGGCCGAGTGCGCGTCCATTGGTGCCGCCATCAAGAACATTCTCAAGGAGGACATCCGCCCCCGCGACATCATGACGCGCCAGGCTTTCGAGAACGCCATGATCGTCGTCAACATCCTGGGAGGCAGCACCAACGCCGTGCTCCACCTGCTCGCCATCGCCGACTCCGTTGGCATCAAGCTCACCGTCGATGACTTCCAGGCTGTCTCCGACCGTACCCCCTTCCTGGCCGACCTGAAGCCCTCGGGCAAGTACGTCATGGCCGACATGCACAGAATCGGAGGTACCCCGGGTCTGCTCAAGTTCCTGCTGAAGGAGGGCCTGATCGACGGCTCCGGCATCACCGTCACCGGAAAGACGATGAAGGAGAACGTCGAGAACATGCCCTCGTTCCCCGCGGACCAGCAGATCATCCGTCCCTTCAGCAACCCCATCAAGCCCTCGGGCCATATCCAGATCCTGCGCGGCCAGCTCGCGCCCGGCGGCTCCGTCGGCAAGATCACGGGCAAGGAGGGCCTGCGGTTCGTGGGCAAGGCCCGCGTGTTCGACGAGGAGGACGCCTTCATCGAGGCCCTGGAGCGCAACGAGATCAAGAAGGGCGAGAAGACTGTCGTCATCATCCGCTACGAGGGTCCCAAGGGTGGTCCCGGTATGCCTGAGATGTTGAAGCCCAGTTCCGCCATCATGGGTGCTGGTCTCGGCAAGGACGTTGCGTTGTTGACGGACGGTCGCTTCTCCGGCGGCAGCCACGGTTTCCTGATTGGCCACATCGTGCCCGAGGCCATGGAGGGCGGCCCCATCGGCCTTGTCCAGGATGGTGATGAGATCACCATCGACGCGGAGGAGAGAGTCATTGACACGAACGTGTCCGACGCGGAGATGGCGAGACGGAAAGCCGAGTGGAAGGCGCCGCCGCTCAAGTACAGCAAGGGTACTCTGAAGAAGTACTCTGCCCTTGTCAGCGACGCCAGCTCGGGATGCGTGACGGATGGACCTATCTAAACAGGGGGTGTGGGCGAGAGCGGCCGCTTTCTTGGGGTTATCGGGGATGACGGGAAGGCGATTTTTTCTAGAGTTCTACACTGTTATACCATCTTCTTGTACGGCTTCGGAAAAGGTAGTCCAAATCGGAGTTTTGTTTGTGGTCAAATTGGCACTACATTATTTGTATAACTTCAGGGGGTAAACTATTGTTCTGCGCTCGAAAAGGAAATCGGATTGTGGTATATGAAGCCCCAAATAAAACCTAAAACACACACAGATTTACACAGCGGTCGGTTTCTGTGAACAAGACGCCGCTCATGTTTGCTTTTTGTTGTTGTTGCTTGCCAATGGACGATTCGAAACATGGCGCATCAAGGCGAACCACCAGCTCCAAGCTATGCAAGACCCGCGCGCAAGACAAAGCAATACCGCCTCCTCAAAAGCCCCAACCCTTGCAATTCCTATTTTCCCTATTTTTTTTTCTTTTTCTTTTTTCGCCATGTTTCACTATTTCCGGCCGTTCCAGGCGTCGATAAAGGCTGACTTGTCCCGCAGCGTCAGGCCGACGCGCTTGTTGCGGCACAGCCTGGCCAGCGCCTCGCCGACCTTGTCCAGCACCCTCTGCTCCTCGACTGACAGCGTCGGCGCATCGCCTCCCAGCCGGCGCTGCGCAGAGCCGCCACTCGCGACGGACGAGGAGACGCCGTTGGTCTGGGCGGCGGAGGAGTTGAGTATGCTCTCGGCGACGCGGACGCGGATGCAGGTCGTCGGGCGGGACAGCAAGTCCCAGAGGAACTTGAACCAACGGCCGGGGACGGGGGTCGTGACGTCCGCGGGGGTGTAGCGGATACTAACCGGGAAGATGTGGACCTCGGGGCTCACGGCGAGGAGGCTGGGGGTGAAGGGGAGGACGCCCTTGCCGTTAGTGGTGCCTCCCTCGGGGAAGACGGCGACGATGCGGTCGGGGTACTTTTCGAGGAGGGCGGCGATGTCGGTAAGCTTGGCGCCGGGCCGCGGGGCGAAGCGGACTGGGGAGAGGGCGTAGAGGACGGCGCGGAGGAGGGAGATGCGTTCGACGGAGCGGGTGTTTGGGTAGGAGATGGTGAAGATAGGGTCGAAGATGGCGGCGAGGTAGATTGCGTCAATCGGGGAGGTGAAGTTTGAGGCGATGACAGAGCCCGGGTGAGGGAAGCGCTGCGGGGGCTGGTCGGCGAGGGTGCCCCGGCGGACACCGTCGAGCTGGAGGTCGATCCACCATATCCCCGGTATGCCCATCATGCCCCAGAGGAGGACTTTGCGGACGGCAACGGGGAGGAAGGGGAGGTGTTGCAGGAAGAGGAAGTAGGTGGCGACATAGGTGATGAAGATGGGGAGGCGGATGAAGAAGAGGAAGGTGTGGAAAACGGAGGAGACGGGGGAGAGGGCCGTCTTCACGGGGATGAAGGGCGAGATGCCCGAGCCTGTGGTTGTTAGCCTTGCGGTCCTATGGCGACGAGCGGCGGTGATGGGCGAAGCTGTTGAAGCTTACCTTTATCGCGGAACTGGCTGAACTTCTCCATGGTGGTGGTTGTAGTGGTGGTTGTAATCGTGGTATGACACTTCAGCAGGGCGGGTAGGTACGAGGCTCGTGTAAGTCGAAAAAGACCGGCAGCGGGAACAGCGGAAGATTACCGCGACATGAAGGTCCGTCGCAATCGGTATATGAGAGATGCGCAGCTGCCGAGGGGTCGGGGTCGCACGTTATGTTGGAGGATCGTTCTGTCCCAAGGGCGGGACAATCAGTTGGGAGGAGCTGAGCTGAACTGAATGAGAGACATATAGCTTGTGTCACGGAACCTCGTCTCCCAGTCAAAGATTCCACTCCGTTGGGGGGGAGCAAATACACAAATCTCGAGTGCTAGCTGACGAATGAGCTTCCCAACGTCATGCTACGACAGGGACCATGACATGTGAAAAAGGCCACACTACGCCTGCGAGTGCGGTGGGTGGTGCAGCGAGAACGCAGGGTTGAGGATGTGTCAGCTTGCTCTGGCCCCTCTGGCGACCGCTTTCCGAGTTTGGCCCGGTAGCCCCGCTTTATACCCGGTAGAATCTTGGTCCTTTGAGCACCGCCAAAAAAAAAAGAGCCTGGCCAAGCCTAAGGCAGGAATGCGGGTGAGTCCGGCTCCAGGTGACAGTCGGCAGCTAAGGTGGGTTTGGATTAGGTAAGATCACCTTATGTCAGCATCTGCACAACTCCCGTTGCCCCGGCACCCATGCACTTTCAGACGGGGCGGTGCGTACACAATTCAGAGTAAACACTCAGACCCTGGGATGTGCCTCCACGCCCCCCAATTAGGAAGCCCAGCAAACAAACCCGACACTACCAGCACCAGTCACAACCCACACCCCTCCCCATATTCAATCATAGCTGTGGGCTTTTTGCGATTTGCATGCCTGCTCCAACTTCACAACGTCGTCCCCTACCGCGTCCAGAACCGGAGCGCTGCTCCTCGTGTCCCACATCATAATTCCCGTTGTTGCTCGTCGCGTCGATAGCTTCCTCAACATGGATGCCTCAGAAAATCCGGTGCGTCCAGCATTTGCATCCGACCGAGGCTTTGCGGATCGTCGCGACCGGCCGAAAGCTGCCCATGGTGTGCATCCAGAATCCCCGACTGACCTCATTTTCTAGCAGCACCCATTTCGATCATCCGTCATCCGCCCCCCGAGCAACCTCCCGCGACCCGGCACCATTTCATCTGGCTTCGGCCTGGCAGAGATGAGCGAATCACAGAACAATGCGCGCGCGCATCAGTCAATGATACCGCCGCCGGCGACCAAGATTGGCGCCCTGAACGGTTTGAAGCGAGACGTCCCCAAGCCAGGTTGGTTTCTCTTTCCGGGGCCACGATGGGGGTGGTGGCAGCAGCTACTGACCGCCTCTTCTACAGCTGAGCTGTCAGAACCGAAGCGAGGGAAGACCCTGGCCGAAAGGGCAGGTGAATACCCGACAAAAGCCTTGACGGCGCCTGCGTCTGGCATTGCCAGAGCAGGCTCTGTGAGGGGGCAAACACTGGCCCAGGTAGGTCCTTTGTCTCCTTTGCATTCTGCAGTCCATCCCGAACGTCAGTCCGAGTCCTTGGAAATGGCGCCCGAGTCGAATACGGCATCCAGCATCGTTAGCAGACCCGAAATCATTCGGATAGTCCTTTGGATGGTCGTGCATCTCTGCCACACCGCACATCACATCTTGCATAGGGCGGTCCGGATCTCACCGCTGTCGCCGATACTGGACAGGCTGCTTGTCGCCTTTTCGCTTCGGTAGGACCAGAGCGACCCCGACAGGCCCGATGCTCAACGTACCCTGCAACGGCCGCTCTCTCGACCTCGACCTCGACGTCATTCTCCAGCATCTAGCCCTACGTATTTCCGCAGCGTTTCCGGCAGGGTCCAGTTGTGGCTGGGGTTAGAGAGCGACATCGATAGCTCGCAGAACGGGATTCAACTCCTCCTGGACGCTCAAGTGCAGGAAAAAACGCCTTCATCGAACCGGACCACCAGGAACGAAGACGAGACTGGCGCCAGGGATGAGCTGCATTGTGTACCGCCCAATGCTCGCTCACTTTGATCGCATCTTGTGCACATGCTGACTCGGAACAGATCAGGAACCCAAATCTTGCCAGTTCCCGGAATGCACCAGCACCAACACGATACAACTCGAATTCCAATTTTTCCGCGAGTGTTGGCCCAAGAGGACATGAACGATCAAAATCCTCATTAGCCCACGCAAAGTCTGTCCACGGACATCCTCGGACCCGAACAGCGAACCCGCAGGCGAGACCACGCACGGCATACGGTCATAGATCAGAAGAAGAAAGTGATGGACCAATAGAACAACAGCATGGTACGACTTTACAATCCCAGCAACTGAACTTTTTGCGCCCCTTTGATTTTCAGCCTACCGAGATCAGACATGCCAAAACAAACTCCCAAATGAATTCACAAAGAGAAGTCTCTCTCAGCAGCCAGTTTGGTGCACTGTCCATCAAGGACGACACCAGCAGGCTCACTACCCACGATGAAGATCAAGTGGTTTTCAGCCAGGAGAGCAGTGTGAGCTCCGTGTCAACCGCAGCGAGCACTGCGCAAATGGACAACGTCACCATGCGATCACCACGTCGAGCCCTCATGAAGCTGCCAGAGCTGTCGCCGAAAAAGAGGCAGGCCAGTCGCATGACCGACCCTGCCACACCTTCGCCAGACTCTAAGCGGGCGAGAGCCTTCATGGAAAGACTGGAAGAAACAATCATGACCATCAAAGAAACCAGATCCCCAGCCAGATCCCCTTCTCCTAATAGACTGCCCTTTTTAACAAAAGATTCTAACTTGACTCAATTTATAGCCTGGGATGTCGAAGGACGGGTGGCCGAGCTTGATTCGCAATTCAAGCAAGTCAAGGAGTCGATGAATGTCATGCTGTCCGACAAGGAATTGATGGATGAGAGGGTGGACATGTACAAAAAGAGAAGTGAGCTGAGCGAGTCTGTATCAAAGTGAGCGACCAACTAACGGGGTGCAGTATCGGAACTCGAAGCAGAACGGGACAAGGTCGAAGACCGCAACGAAAACCTGCAAACAGAGATCAACAACTTGAGAGACCAGATGCAGAGACTGACCATCGAATCCGAGACGGAGAAGCGCAGCCACAAGTATGAGCTAGAAGATGAAGCGCGCAAGCACCGCCATGAGCTTGATGAACTGCGCCGTGAGCTCAAGGATGAGACACAACGAACGGAAAAGAGCCATAGGGAGGCATTGGATGCCCTTGAGCGTCATTTCAAGGCGGAGCTCGATGATGAACGTAGCCAGAAGTCGAAGGAGGTCCAGGACCTCCGGACAAGGCTTGGGCACGAGCAGCAAGACCTCCACCTCAGCCTGCAAGCGAAGGACCGTGAGGTCTCGGAAATGAGGGCGGTGGTGGAGGGGCTGAAGGGAGATCTCGACCGCGAGCAAAGCTTGAGGAAGGGTCTCGAGGGGAGCATCTCGGAGCTCTCCGCTTCCAACGTCACGCTGGAGGCGAAGATCAACTCTCTCAAGTCACACGTCGAGTTCCTCGAGTCAGACAGCAAAGCTCAGTCGGACTCCTTCGCCAACATGGAGGCTAGACTGCAAGAGGCGCTGAAGGTGGCCGAGGTGGCCAAGGAAAAGCTCATCAAAGAGGAGACGGAACGCCGTGTGCTCTTCAACAAGTATCAGGAGCTCAAGGGCAACATTCGGGTCATGTGCAGAGTACGACCTGTGCTGAATCCGTCAGAAGGCGCACCTGCCAAGGTGACATTCCCCGACGAAAAGACCTCAGCTGAGATTGCCTTGCAGACGCAAGAAGTCAACAGCTTTGGTGATGTCTCCAACAAGAACATTAGCTTTGAGTTCGACAGAGTGTTTGATCCGGCGGCGCAGAACCAGGACGTATTCGACGAGATTTCGCAACTTGTGCAGAGCGCACTCGACGGGTACAACGTGTGCATCTTCTGCTACGGCCAGACGGGCTCTGGTAAGACACATACCATGTCTTCTCAGGATGGCATGATCCCTCGCGCGACGCACATGATCTACGACACGGTCACCAAGCTCAGGGAGAAGTCGTGGACGTACTCCATGGAGGGCTCCTTCATTGAGGTTTACAACGAGGAGCTCAACGATTTGTTGACGCCCAACGGCCGCGAATCGGATGGCAAGGGCCGCAAGCTGGAGATTCGACACGACGATGCCCGCAAGCAGACAACGGTTCTCAACTGCAAGACGGTGTCGCTCGATTCGGCAGACACAGTGGAGGTGATGCTGGCCGAGGCGCAGAACAACCGGTCGGTGGCGGCAACCAAGGCCAACGAACGGTCCTCGCGGTCGCACAGCGTCTTTATCCTGAAGCTGGTGGGCTTCAACTCGGCGACAGGAGAGCGATGCGAGGGCACACTAAACCTGGTGGATCTCGCAGGTTCCGAGCGGTTGAAGCACTCACAAGCCGAGGGTGCCAGGATGAGGGAGACACAGAACATCAACAAGTCACTGTCGTGCCTCGGCGACGTGATTGAGGCGCTCGGCAAGAAGAGCGGGCACATTCCGTACCGCAACTCGAAGCTGACGCACCTGCTTCAGTACTCCCTCGGGGGTAACAGCAAGACGCTCATGTTTGTGATGGTCAGCCCGTTGGAGGCGCATCTGAAGGAGACAGTGACGAGTTTGCGATTTGCTACTAAGGTAAGCTTTGAGGTGATGGGCAGCCGCTGGTGACAGGAAAGCTAACGACGAACAGGTTCATAATACCCACATTGGCACGGCCAAGGCTACGAAGAAGGCGTGAAGGGGCTGGATGGCTGACTGATGACGGCGTTCTTGGATGAGTGTCTAGGTGACCGGCGTTGGGTTGGGGTATTTGTTTCTAGGATTGACGGGGCATCGTTGAATTTGTATATCTCAGGAATACGTACAAGTACGATTTCGACATACAATACATGGCCTGAGGGCAGCTTGTTGTACACACCACGTGGAGTTGTCTAGGATGTGATGCTGAATTGGTTAGATGCTCGTGACGGGTGGAACGGCCGGCAGTGCGCAGGAATGCAAGAACACTGGGGTTGAGCTTCTGGAAGGCCGCCCTTTCTTCAGTGACCACCAGCGCACCCCCGCCCCTGCGTCATCCCGCGCGCGCAAGGTCCACATCGCGTGTCAATAGCCCCAGTGGCGTCTCCCCGCCCAGTGTTTCTCATGTGCGCCAACGGCAACAGTGCCTCTTCAACACCCCCACCTATCGCACCTAATCTTTAGCGCCCCCCTTGTGCCTGGCCGTAGCAGCTTGGCCGGACCAACAATGACATGACACAAAAAGGGGGCGTCCATTTCCTTCTTCGTCGTCAGGTTTCGACTGAAGAGTCGTCTTCGGATTTAGACATTACAACATCCATTCGCCCATCATTCATTTAGACAGCCAGACCTTGCCACTATCCCGGATCCGAGCTGCGATTCGTACCCCGCCGTTATACGCCTCGACTTGCGACTATTAGGCCGTTTATTTGTGGCAGCCGACGACGACCTTGACGAATCGCTCTCCTGGACTGCGAACCCGAGACACAATTAAATACGCAGACTACACGATCGTGAGTCCCGAGAGCACACCAAATCCTTCGGAGGGCTGTCTCGACCACTGCGACTAACAACACTTTCAAAGCCTCCCGCTGCGATCCGAACACACGATGATGCGCTCCAAGAAGGGCCTGGAGGAGTCAATATGGGCCTCTAGAGGCAAAGCCCAGAACTTCAGCTCCGCGCCGCCGTCAAGCTACCGGCCGCGAACGAGCCAGCCGACGTCCTCGATCATCACGCCCGCGACGCCGCAACCCCCATCGCCAACCAAGAATGGCGCCTTCCACTCGCCGAACAAGATGGCGCCTGCGCCCGTGCCTGCGCCAGCGGCGCCAGAAGCAGCGGTCGGCAGGGGCAACAGGGTCGTCGGTGCCGTCACCGTCGCTGCCAGAGACGGGCCTTCGGCGCAACAGGAGTTCAAGAGATACATCCAGATCGTGCGCCGGCTCAAGTGGAAGCTGCCGTACCTCTCGCACGGCTACCACCACGCCATAGCGCGGCCGGGGGACCCGCTGTACGGGGGCGAGACGGACGCCGAGGAGGCGGAGCTCATGTTCAAGCTTGACTTTTACGAGTACTACATGCTGCTGGAGAGGGCGCTGGTCCACCTCCTGGGGGTGTTTGGGATCACGATCTCGCGGGACGGGTGGGGGGGAGGGCCGGTGCGCGGTGTCTACGGCGCCGCGGCGACGCACTCGTACCACCAGAACGTCATCGTCGCCCTGGAGATGGAAGACAACCCGCTCCACGAGGCGCTGGGGACGGGCGAGGTGCTGTTCCACCTGCGCCGGGCGAAGGAGCTGCGGAACCGGTGGAAGTACGCCGAGGAGGCTTCGAGGCTGAGGGGGGAGGCGGGGCGAGAGCGGGCGGGGACGGCGCCGCTGGAGAGCTACGACCTGGACAGGATTTTCAGGCATATATTTGCCGGCTTCGATGCCGGATACGCCGTTGCGGAAATGAAGATCGCCGAGGAGATGAATGCTGGAGCCGGGAGAGGGCGGGGCGGGTACGGGGTGGTCGAGATGGAGGAGGACGAGTTTGATTTCATGGTCGAGGCTATGGATTGGGAGGCTGTCTAGTGAGCTGTCAGGGGTGGGCTTGTTGTCATTGGTGATTGGGGCGGGAAGCTTTCGCACTGGAGTCTGGGCGAGGGTGAGGAGGAGGAGGAGGACTCGAGGGTGTGGTTTAGATGGACCTCTTTTTGAAGGCCCGGCGTGACGTGGCGTGGCGTGGCATTATTAGACGATACCCTTTGTTTTTTCAGCTTGCTAAATGTATAGACCTCGGGGGGTTTACAACCCTCGACCAGAGGTGCTTACATGACACTTTTCTTCGTGAAGTTATCGTTACTTGGCCTATGTGACGAGCTCAACCCCCTTCGCCAAGGCCACTCGCTATCCATCTTGACGCCACTACCTAATACTGACATGCACCTTGGACGGTTTGCAGAGTGCGGTCCAGGCCTAGGATCTTTGACTTGGGCCTTCGGGCCCGGGGTCGGTTAAACTGTAGCTGCCGCGTCAAACCTTTTTCGAGTTGAATTTCAACTTCTGTTGATACGGCACTAGTACATCCGTCACACGCCACATGATGCGGTGAAATGTGCCGCTGTGTAGACGGGAGGCTGTCCCTTTGGAGTCACGCAGGGCCTCGCCCGGCGGGGTTGCTTCAGTGGCGGAAGAATCGTCATCTGATCCATGTCGCGACGAGTACTACCGGTACTCGGCCGTCGAACAACAGGGCCGGCGGTGTGGCATCCGTCAACCACGCGGGCGCCAAACAGTTGGCCCGGCACGAGAGGGATCGACGACCAGATGTCCAATCACACAAAGAACTGTAGATAGAGTCTAAGAAAACCTTTATGCTCTAGGGGAGACCCCCGCCCTCGCAATGTTTGAAAGGCTACGCGAGAGATGCGAGGTAAACGAGGACAGACGACATGGCTGTGAACTCCCACCCCGGCCCTCTATCCAGGGAATATCCGTACCGCGACGTATTTCAACCCGCCCACACCATGCCACTATTCGGAAACTGGTACCCGTCACTCACCGCTAACGGCGGCTGCAAGCGAATCGGGAATAGCATGTCAACTGTCCGATCGTTCCGCTCGGGGAGCTTGCGAGGGGGGCTTTTGGTTTCCAAAATAAAAAATAAAAAAGACAAATATTGGACAAGGTAGCGCTGTCACCAACTGTAGCATAATTGTGTATGTGATGACGTTTGTATTACACGGAAGAGATGTTCGCAGCAAGCGGGAACTCCTACCGACTCCCAGGACCACCCCGCGACGGTATCCCACTACTGCCGACTTCCCAAAGCCCGTGGCCTTTGATCCAATCGCCCGCTTTCAACATTGAAAGTTTCATGTCTGGCTAACGCATATGGCGCGCGCCGTCTCATACTAGCGGCCGATCTGGGGCGGCGGCAGTGGTATGGTGGTGGGGGAAAGGAGGGGGAACGTGCAACGGTCAACAGTCAAATCCCGTATCATTCGGTTTGGCTGAGGAGCAGTGCAAGCGATGCAGGGGGGGCGAGGCGCACAATAGCGAGACTCTCTTATTCGGAAAAGTTGAGATGAAATGTTCTGGTCTGGTTCTTTTGCTGCGCCAACGCACACGCATACACGCGCGCGCGCACACACACACACATGGCCCAAGTTGTTTTACACCATGAACCCTTGCCATGCGGACGACATCGTTTATCCGAACGGCCGCGTTTGGGGTTTTGATTCGACGCCCATCCGTTTAGAATCCCCCCGATCGAAACCTCGGGGAGCTGCCCTTCTATCTTCAACGCCCGAGTTAATTGATGCGAGTGGCTTGCTTGTCTTGGCCTCTCTCTCCTTCAGCTATTCCGTTTCAGTCGGGCGCCTGTCGCAGACATCGCATAGACTTTGCCTCCTCTCCATACTATAACTGATCTCTCCATCTCTCCCCCCTCCAATACTTCTCCTTCTCCCTCTCTTCCGCGCTCTTTGGGCTTTCGTCTCATCTCCCAGTGCCAGATATAACCGCCAAGTAACGTCCTGCAAGACCCCCATCGCAATGTCCCTCGCCGCAGCAGCATCCGCGGCACTGCGCCCGCAAGACTGGCCGACGAGCATCTGGGTCCTCCTCCTCACGGGCCTGGCCTACGCTGTGGGCTTCCTCGCCTACCGGCCCTCGTTCCCGCGCAACGCCCCCAAGCTGTTTAAGGGTTACCCCGTGCTGGGGGTGCCGCGCTTCTTCACGGACCGGGGCAACTTCCTGACGGAAGGGCGCCGGCTCGCCGGCTCGGGCAACTGGAGCTTCTACTTTGGGAAGATGAGGATTGTCGGCCTGTCCGGGGAAGACGGGCGGCGGCTGTTCTTCGAGAGCCGGGATTTGGACTTCACAAAGGGGTGAGAGCCTCTCCCCTTCCCCTTTTTTTTTCCTTGGGCCGGAGGTGATGTGTTTTGTGTGATGCCATGTTGCGTTTGTGGTGCTCCAGGGGCCCGGACTAACACCGACCACCAACGGCAGCTACGGTGCCCTCTTCAATGCCACCCCCCGCATCGAAGTCTCGGCGGACCGCTCCTCCGGCGACGACTTCGGCGTCAAGTTCAACAGAAACCTGGTCAAGCTGCTCCGCAAGGATATCCTCTCGGAGCGCCTGCACCTCCTCGTCGGCGACACCCGGCAGACGATGGACAAGCTCGCGTCCCGCATCGGCGGCGACGGCGGGAGCGGCGTCAGCGACCCGTTCGAGGACATGTACCACCTCGTGTTCAAGCTGACGATGAGGACGGTGGGCTGCGACGAGGTGGCCGAGGACGAGGCGCTGCTGCGGCGCGTGCAGCGCATCTTCGAGAGCATCGACGCGGCGAGCACGGCGACAAAGGTCATGTTCCCGTGGATGCCGACGGTCGGGCACCTGCGGCGGGTGTACAGTGGCGCGCAGATGTACATGATCCTGGAGAAGGTGATCAAGGAGCGCAAGGACCGCGGGTTCGGCGGCGACGACGCGCTGCAGTTCCTCATGGACAACGGGGACAGCACGGCCGAGATGGTGGCCTTCATCGTCGGCGCGCTGTTCGCGGGCCTGATCAACAGCGGCATCAACGCCGCGTACCTGCTGTGCTTCCTGGCGGCGGACGCGCGCTGGCGCGGCGAGGTGCGGCGCGAGGTCGACGCGGCGGTCCGGCGGCACCGCCGCGCCGACGACGAGGCGCCCGAGGACGTGCTCGCGCGCTTGACCATGGACGAGTGGGAGGCCGAGTTCCCGACCGTCGACCTCGGGCTCCGGGAGACGATCCGGCACACCATCACCGGGTGCGGGTTCCGGTACAACGCGAGCGGCAAGGACGTCGCCATCGGCGCGAGCGGCGAGGTCTTGCCGCGGGACTCGTACGCCGTGTTCCACTTCGACACCACGCACATGGACGGGCGCTTCTTCCCCGAGCCGCTGCGGTGGGACCCGGGCAGGTTTGTGCCGGGGCCGGAGGGGGGCGACAAGAACGACGCGAGCGCGTTCATCGGGTGGGGTGCCGGGCGGCATCCGTGCCTTGGCATGAGGGTGAGTCTTCCCCCTGTGACTTCTTTTCCTCTTGATGCCTCATTTTTTGGTGCTTTCGTACGTCTCAAAAGATGGTGGCGTCACGATGCTGCGACGTCGTGCAAGTGAGCCCAGAGCCAATATTCGCTAACGATACGCCCCGGGCAGTTTGCAAGGATGGAGATGGCGGTCACCACGGCACTGTTCGTCGCGAAGTTCGACTTCGATCTGGTCGATGGCGAGGGCAAGCGTATGGACAAGGTGCCGGACAACTCGGTCGATCGCAACAGGCACTCTGCGTCAAAGCCGCGGGAGAAAATGTTCCTAAAGTACACGCTGAGGAAGTAAGGGGGGAGCACGGTAATGGTAGCGCAGCCTAGATTGCATGATAAGGACATGAATGAAGCATTGCCAGCATCGAGAGTACTTTTCTAAAAACTTCGTATTGATGGTTCTTTCGCGCGGGTCCAACTTTGTTTTGGGGTTCGTATTAAATACGTGAAACAAATGACGCGGGATGAGATGTCGCTGGGAGCTTTCTACGGACGCCCTCATAGAAAGGCCTCGGCCCAAAGGGACCATCTCTTGTGATTCGGCGACCATGGCACTATGCTGCACAAGGCCCGAATCATCGGGCTTCCCCCTCCGAAGACGGGACCGCCGAACGCCGAAGCGGAAGAGCCCCGCTGCAGGGGGGCGTAGGAGCAGGCGGAAATCCCACGGTTGTTGGGCGCGGGGGCGCAGTGCGATGCTGCGGCGCGCGCACAGCACCCGTCCTGTTTCCCATTTTCCCCCCATCTTGAAATCAAACCTGCCTCATCCTGGTTCCGTGCAACTTCACCCTGGAAAAAGTCTCCCTCTAACCAGGCCGATATCCCACCCCACGGATGTAGTTGCGGGAAGCCTGGCCCAGAGATTCAGCATATCATTGCCTCCCTTCCCTCTCCGAGTCTGACGAGCTGGGCTGACAAAACCAAGACAAAAGAAGACAAAAAATAAAAATAAAAAAACCCCGCATCGTCCTCTCATTCCTCGCACACACGCGCATACACATACACCCGTCAAAAAGCTGGCCGCCCCCCCACCCCTGCAGTCAGGATCTCATCGCGAGTTTTGATAGCCCGGTTCCGCGATCCTGCCTATCAATCACATATCTTTTCCGAACTCGGTGATTCACCATCCTAAAATCATTCTTTTCTCACCTTCCACGGGCAAACCAAAAAAAGAAGACAGAAATACGAAAAGAAAAGAAGAAAAAAACCGACACACCCAGAGAGGGCCCCCGCGCGAAATATGCTCACCCAGATAGCGCCCCGGGAGTGCGAGGTCGTGCAGCCGGCCTCGCCCCGCGGGCAGTCCATGACGCCGCTCTTCCTGATGCACGACGGCGGCGGCACCACCTTCGCCTACCACTGCCTCTCGCCCCTCGACCGCGCCGTGTTCGGCATCGCCAACCCGCGCTTCCACTCGGGCGTGCCGTGGGCGGGCGGCCTGCCGGAGATGGCGGCCGCCTACCTGCAGATGATCCGCTACACCGTCACCAAGGGCCACGAGTTCCCCGCCCTGGCGCCGTACTCGTACTCGTCCGCCGCCGGCGCCGACGGGAAGACGCGGCGGCGGCGCAAGATCCTGCTGGGCGGCTGGAGCCTGGGCGGCCTGCTCTCGCTGGAGATTGCGCGGCAGCTCGGGCCCCACGACGACGACATTGAGGTCGTCGGGCTGGTCATGGTCGACAGCGTCTACCCCGTCTGGCCCGAGGGCTCGAGGGCCAAGATCGCGTGGTTCGCCGACGGCGACGACGAGACCGAGGGCAAGAACCAGAAGCTGGCGAAGCGGGCGATGAAGATGGCGCGCGGCGTCGTCAAGCAGTGGAAGATGCCCAGGTGCGGCGCCGCGCCACCGCCGCCGGCACCGGCGCCCAGGGCCAACGGGGGAGAGGCTGAGAGCGGGACGGGGCCGGAGGAGGAGAAGGAGATCGAGAAGGACTTTTACGGAAGCAGAGAGGACATGGAGACGGCCGAGATCGTGTGGGAGCGGCCGCCGCGCGCCGTGCTGGTCCGGGCCAAGGACCCCGTGCCGATGCCCACCGAGGGCATCAGCTCCGTCGACGTCTACCGCGGGGACGAGAAGCTGGGGTGGGAGGGGTACTGCCCCGGGTTCGTGGAGAAGAGCCTGGAGACGCAGGGGAACCACTTTGACATGTTTGCGTGGGGCTACGTCGAGGGCATCACGGAGAAGATTGCCGAGGCTTGTCAGATGCTGGAGAAGTCCGACTGAGGGGCGGGCATCACCGGGCTGCGGCGAGGACGTAGTATGGGGAGGAGGGGGGGTGCTAATATCTTTTACTCTTTTTACGGTGCATTGAGCGGGAGTACTGCTTGGGCAAGGGGAACTTTGGGTACACTGGACCAATAGATAGAGGTAGCGAGACTAGACATGGAACTAAAGTGGTAGATGCAGCTTTGCGTTCTGGATTCTCGTTTGTCGTTCATACGCCAGCATGCCACTGCCGGCCTATCCTGCGTATCATCGTGGTGTTTCCTCTGCGGCCGCTGCTGCCCCGTCCAAGTCACGGCCTCAGTCGTGCCGCCGAAGGCCAAGCCGCTCACCATATCCTGTACGCGGGCTTGAGTTCACCTCTAATTGACAATAAGAGACCAGATGTTCACGATAAGTATATAAATATCAAAGCCCACGATGCAAACAGCTACAAGTTCTCGAGCAATTCATTAATGTGTATGTCTTCTAAAGCAGACAGACGTCTTTTATACTTTCATATCTGCAGGCTAACAAGGTCCCCCGGGAGAAAAAAGGGGGGCGGTGATACCCAATCAAGGAGGCAAAAGGTTAAATGCAACCGCCGGGGTTCGAACCCAGGTCCCCAGCTGGTTCCCTGTGTGGGAGGCTGGAATGCTAAACCACTGCACCACGGTTGCCTTGGACGTTGAATGATGAGACCAAAGGCAACGGTTTAGAGGAATGCAGCTGGGAAGTTGCAGCTTTGCTTTGTGTGAGATGGGAGGCAGGTAGGTAGGTTGTTCCTTCCTGTTGCTTCCCAGGAGGTCGACATACGGGCAAGTGCCGGCGGAGACCCACCCGGAGCCCGTCCTCCCATCCCACACGCCCCCCCACGGCCCGAGCTTCCTCACCGTCCCGGCTCGGCGACGGCTTGCTGCAGAATCAACCCTGGCTGGCTTGCTCTCCTGGACCCTCCTTATCCCCTGACTAGGCACTTTTGGGTTGGGCTTGGTTCGTGCTTCCCGACATCCCGTTTGCTCTTTTCAACCCCCCGAAACCGAAACACTCCAACCCCCCTGTCCTACCATCTTCACGCCCGCACTCAGTTCGCAATCTGTGCAGCCGCCGGAGGCACGACCCTTTCCTTCTCGACAACAACAATACGTTCCCCCGCAGCGCCGGCCGGGGCCTCGCCGCCCCTCGCCCACGCCTCGAGCGGCGTCGTCAGGACCTTGCGGATCGCGCCAAAGGCGTACGCGGTGACGTACATCATCAGCAGCCACGACATGGACCACAGAGCGAGCACGCCCTGGAAGATGACCCACGGGTTGTCCAGGAGGTAGTCCCCGAAGTCGATGCCCGCCCGCTCCTCGAACTCGGCGATGGCGGTGGTGAAGTTCTTCCGCAGGCTGTCGTCCTCGAAGAGGCCCGCCCCGCCGGCCGACACGTCCTCCTTGTCCGCGGCGTCGAGCGTGGCGGCGAAGACGAACATGAAGCCCATGAGCACGACGAGGAAGAGCGCGAAGACGACGCGCGCGAGGTGCAGGATCCAGGACACCGAGAAGAGGAAGAGGACGAGGGCGCCGTGGGGGGACCCGTGGTCCGCCGTCGCCAGCCACGTCGCGAGGTTGCCGCCGCCTCCGGCCCCCCTGGAAGACGATGCCGTCTGGAGCGTGGTGGAGGAGGACGACGAGGCGACGACGAGCTTCGCGACGAGGAAGGTCAGGAGCGAGGGCAGGGCGATGAGCTGCAGGAGGCTTGGCTCTGCGTCGATGGCCGTGAGGCCGACGCCCGCGAGGACGATGAGAGACCAGGCGCCGAGGATCGACACCGCAAGGGTGGTGTAGAGCCACGAGATGGCTTGGCGGAAGACGCTGGCCATGGCTGCCCAGGTACGTTCAAAAAGAGGTATCTGCACGATTGGCTTGGCGAACTGAGCCGGGGGTGGTGGGGCGTTCGAGACAGGCGCCGGATGTGCTGGCCTGACCTGATGAGAAGGACTGCGCTGGACGTCAGATTCAATGCCCGCTACGCAGCTGGCCGCTGGAGGGCATACTTACGGATATTGTCGCCTTGATCGCCTCTCTTTTGAGGTTGCGCTGTGAGGTGAGATTACAATTGAAGTGGGAGAAAAGGGGGCCCGCCGACTGGTTGCCTAGATACTGCGGGGCTGCCCGAAGCAGTTTAGTGTGTCCATGACTTTAGTTAACTTTCTTGCGACCACCTTTCAATTCTCAACCCGTGAGCATGCATCAGCATGGGCAGCATCACCCTTCAGACGGCGCGACTGTGTTTCTTTCCTTAGGCCTCTCTCTATCCCAACTACATGCATTGAAAGGAATCGAAAGCCACTGTCAGAATGTATTTGTGTCATGGTAGGAAAGCCAGGAGTCGTGGGTTAAGGGCAAATGACCCGAAAGTTCCACCCTAATTAATCATCTTTACATATTTCACGTCTTTACGTTAAAGATGATTTCATGATGAAGCGAAAACATGTACGGCTCTTCCATATCCACAATTGACAACCTTTTCCTAAACTGATACACAAGAGGGCGTGCCCCAACACTCGTATTTGATCAACTTGTCACCAAACTCCGGATGATCATCGGCACCTGTTTCGAGGGCAATGCCATGACATCCCATGTACTTGCTATCCGTTTCTCTTTGGATTGGCGATGGTCATACTGGGAGGTGGTTTTGCTGTTGTTTGTTCTGTGCAGTCTAGGCATCCCGGTCAACAATCCTAACGACAATATGACACTTGTTGTGGCATTATGGCTTTATCAACACCTCTCAAGCCGCCAGAAGTGGACTCTTCTGTATCTTTTCGAGCGAATTAGCACAGGGGGTTGACCCAGTGGAAGACAAAAAAACGAGTCTATACCGAAGTTGTCAGGCTGACCTCGGCATTCTCGGACGCACCTCCTCAATCTCGCCTTCTTCGGCTTTTCGCTTGGCAACGCTTCAAGCCCTCGCCGTTTCTGCCGTCGAGAGACTTTCCCGGTGAACACCATGGCAAATGGACGATGGCCGAGCCTATCTGCCTACCTAAGCCAATAATGGCCTAGAACTCCGGTAGTATGTACTGCCCACACACCATCGTGTTCATACTTGTTGGGCCTCCTTTATGCAAAGACCTTAACCGATGCGACTTCACCACTGGCGCAGTTCGATTATTTTTCTCGCGCCACCTTGCCACTCGATTTCATTTGGGGCTCCATGCATCCTCGAGCGGATTTCTAGAGCCCAACCGGGATCCGATTTCCGATCCGTCGATCAGCCTCGGCCAATTTCAGTAACGGAATAGCCTAGAATTTAGCACCCAACTATCCGTATGCAATTCAAGACTCGCTCGCTGTTGGAGTAGGCCGTGATCCGCAAATACCCATAATCGTTCTCCACGATGCACCGGATCTGGTCCGGGCCACTGTTGTCCCCCTTCTGAACCGAATTGAAGAGTTGCTCTCTTTGTGTTGCCCCCTTTTCATTGCTAGCGAATATCACAGCTATGCTGTAATTACAACTACCAATACCAGACTCGTTTCTGTTTATAAGCTGTCTTAACTGGACTGACTATCGTCCGAGCAATATAATATCTTGTTGGTGTTCAGGGCTGTCAAATTGGTCCCGCTTTCACACCCACCCTACCTATGCGTCACACTGGTTGTCTGTAAAACCTGCCAATGAACCCACATTAATTGAACTGACTGAGGGGCCTTAACGTTTGTTTTAAGCTATCGCTGCCTATCGGCCAGGAGTGGAGACAACCAACAATGAAGCTCGACGAGCAAAACCTTGAGAACCTCATGGTTTGAGGAGCAAGCGTGAAGTTAATTGCTGAGTGGAACAAGAAATACTCAGGCACCCTCTTGAAAATAAAACCAGGGCCAAATACCTATACAGAGCGTCGAAGAATGTCGCACAACTTCGGTCGTGCCACTTTGGCATGTAGGGCTGCAAACACGTATGTTACGTGCTCTGGCAAATTCACCAAAGGAACGAGTCACATGAAAACTCTTCAACGGTAAAATTTTGATTCGGGTGCTCACCACCGCGTTCGTTCATGCTGACATGCCACGTCTGGTACGGTCTCCATTTCCCAACAGACCAATGCGGGTTTAAGCTTAGTTCGGTGACCAATAGATTTATCAAAAGTCCAGGTGAGCCAACAGCGGAATGCTCCTTGAGGCATCTGTCAGACTATCACCTCAGGAACCTTTGCGACTGGATCCTTGAGTGGTTTGAGTTAGACCAGCACCCATGTACCCTGGTCGTCCAACGGAGGGCCCCGTTTTCATCTTATCAGATCCGCTCTAGCATGCTGCCAAGCATCAAAGTTTTTTTATCTGATCCTCTGCTAGCCACTTTCGCCAAGACGGCGCGGGGCGATGGGAGGGTCTATGCCGGCGAGGACGAATGCCTGTTGGCCAGCGCTGGAACCGCCTCGCGCGCGCGTTACCAGGGGGGTCGCAACGTTGGGCTTGAACTGGTTCGCGGTGTTTAATACGACGTCTGGTGCCCACCACACAGGCCACATCCCACAGATCAACTACCCTTCCGGGACAGCTTTTGCGGTATGGAATCACCCGGCTAGCCAACGAACGATGATGCCAAGCTGTGCTCTGTGGATATTGCTCGCGCAAAGTCGGAACTGGCACGATTCCATAGAGACCGAGACCTGCAGCCTTGGCTAGATGAAGTCTTTGCCTGCTGTGCCGTACATCTCGTCCGATGCCGGAAACCTGGCCGTCATGCTGGACCCTGTACGTTTGTCTCGTTTGGTCCATTCGTTCCGTCGTGGGTTGGCATGAACGGGTGGAGTTACGTAACATGCGCATGTTGCTTCGTATTAAGCTTCTTTCATGAAAATCGTTTCCCAGTCTGATTCTCGCGGCCGGTGGGCTACAAAACCAACAGACGCCGCTGCCAAAAACCCGAGAGAGTTTCATCCCACGGATCATCGCTCGGCCTCACCTTACAAGCCACGGAAGGTCCACGCAGCTCCGCCAAAAGCGTGATCAGGGTCGCCCACCATGAGCTCTACTTTTGTCCAGCAGGCCGCGGCTGAGAGCCAGAGCCAAAACCAGAGCTTCGACGAGAAGAACCCGGCCAACACGAAGACCGAGATCAGCGCCAACACCTCGGAGCACGACCCCGAGGGCGAGAAGACGGAGCCTCAGAATGGTATCAAGAAGATCCAGGCGATCACGACCGCCTGGACATGGAGGGCTTTGATCTTCACTTACATCCTGTAAGTTTGAAATGGTCCCAGCATCTTGGTCAGGACCCTGGGCTAATTTGTCTGTCTACTCAGTATCTGGATCACATCATACACGCATTCTATGCAGCAGCAGATGAACAGCAACCTCGGAGTCTATGTGACCTCGTCCTTCCGCCGCCATGGCCTCACAGCCACAACGGGCATTGTCTCCGGTCTTGCTGGCGGTGTCTCGCAGTTGCCTCTGGCCAAGATTCTCAACATCTTCGGCCGCATGGAAGGCTACATGCTGGCCCACCTTCTCTGCTGCTTTGGTTTGATTTTGATGGCTGTCTGCCGTAACGTGGAGACATATGCTGCTGCACAGGTTCGTACACTACAGGTCCCAAACACCTACTCCATGTCGAAGCTTACGTATTTCTGATAGGTATTCTGGGCAGTTGGAAGCGGTGGCATTGGCTACATCCACACTGTTCTCATTTCCGATACCACCTCCACCAGGAACCGTATGATCATCTACACCCTTAACTCGACGGCCTACATTGCCAACGCATTTGCGGGTCCCATTATCGCGCAGCTTTTCTACGAGCACAGCAGCTTCCGATGGGCTTTCGGATCCTTCGCCATCATCTTCCCCGCCTTTGGATCCCTCATCACCATCATGCTGTGGTGGAACCTCCGCAAAGCAAACAAGCTTGGCCAGGGACCGGAGCTGGTGAAAAGCGGCCGTAACCTTCAAGAATCCTTCTTGTTCTACTGTAGAGAGTTTGATGGTAAGAGCCTCTTGAAACCCACCTCGTGCTGGTTTCTTCGCTAACAAACCCTTAGTCGTCGGCATGCTTCTCATCATGTTCGGCTTCTCATTGTTCTTGCTGCCCTTCAGCTTGGTTTCTTACACCGCCAAGAAGTGGGCTGCCGGCCACATCATCGCCATGATCATTCTGGGCATTTTCTGCCTCGTCCTCTTCGGCTTCTGGGAGAAGAAGTATGCCAGCAAGCCTCTGGTGCCGTGGGTCAACCTCAAGGACCGCACTATCTTGGGCTCCGCAGCCGTAGCTGGTGTCATTTCTCTGAGTTTCAGGCAAGTTGTTTCTCACAATGTACTACTTGGATTTGACCACTAACAATCTACTTCAGCTCCTGGGACTCTTTCTTCTCGTCCTACTTGCAGGTTGTCCACCGCCAGAGCATCAGCCAAGCTGGTTTCATCGGCAACATCTACACGATTGCGTCGTGCACGTGGGGTCCAATTGTGGGAATGTGAGTTACATCACCATACCTCCTCCGGTATCCTCCTGGGCCGTGGCTAATTTCAAATTTCTAGTCTTATCCGTCAGACAAACCACTTCAAGTGGATTGCCTGTGCCGCGATTCCGGTTGCCTGCCTCTCCACCGGTCTGCTCATCCACTTCCGCACGCCCGATACTTACATCGGCTACGTTATCATGTGCCAGATCCTCAAGGCCGTCTCTGCCGGCACCATCATCATCTGCGAGCAATTGGCCGTCATGTCCGTCGTGGAGCACAACGAAGTCAGCGTTATGCTGGCCCTGATCGGCTTGGCCACGTCCGTCGGCCGCTCCACCGGTCGCGCCATCTCCGGCGGCATCTGGACCAACGAGTTTTTGGATTTCCTCATCAAGTATCTCCCGGAAGACACCAAGGGCGAGGCTTCCACCATCTACGGCGACATCAAGGTCCAGCTGTCCTACGCTTGGGGCACTCCGGCCCGTGACGCCATTGTCCACGCGTACGGTGATGTCCAGCGCCACATGGTCATCTGCGGTGCGGCTTTCATGCCGTTGGCGCTCGGATGTGTCTTTTTGTGGAAGAACGTCAACGTTGCCAAGGTGCACCAGACGAAGGGCCAAGTCTTCTAGTTTACTAGAAGCTTACAATATGAACACGAGACACGGCAAACGGAAACGAGTAATTAACAATAACATTATGACTAATAATATGCCTTTTGAGTAGAGTCACTGGCCTGCTCTTACGGGCATCGCAGAGATTCTAGAAACGGCTTTTGAAGGGAGGGCCACAGCTAGGGTGGAAAAATAATATATAACAATATTCTGACTCATCCTCGCAAATTGTTCCCTTGTCAGCCCATCGGTGATCGCCCAAGCCTTAACAAAGCTTTGCTCTTATATCTCAGGTTCCAACGCAACATACACATCTTTACTAACCAAGGCACCTCTGAGCAGGCGCCCTGCCACCGCCGTCCTGTGTTCATGGCTTTTACGCTTATAGACTTCGGTAGGCATAGCATCTAGTACGTTAGACATCTCGTACTGCATTATCATGAACGGTGAACAAGGTACGCAGGTTATAAAAACAAGTCCATTGGTCGTATTCTCTCTAGAAGTATGTTGCAAGATTATGCGACATGTACACAATTCATAGCATGGCTGCGTGTTCCACCACCATATCGTAATCTTTATCATATATCTTAAACTCTTGATCCTTTCATATCATTCTTTTTTCTAATCTACCTAGTCATAGCTAGTAATGAATATCAAGTATCTGCAAAGGAGGAAGCTGTTTGGCAGCTATCATCCGCTCCCAAGATATCACAAATCCTTTTACTGTGTCTATTTCTTCCATAAACCCAACCTCACGCGACCGTGACAAGTCAAACTCCCGGTCAAAGTCACATTTGACAAGCATGAACTCCAGAAAGCCCCAGTCGAACTCCCTGACGGCACTTTTGTCAACACAATGCTCCTTGGCCAAGACATCCCAGGCACCCTCGTGTTCTTTTACAAAGTCTTGGATCGACGTGGACTGAGCAGCTGGTCCCTGGCCGACAAGTCCAAAGTACTTGCAAAGGCGCGGCCAAACCTGAGACCACGATACCGCCTGTCCGTCCGCGACGTTGAAAACACTACCGCCACCGCATTTCTCGGGATTGACTGCGGCATAAATTTCCATCTTTGACAAGACGTCTTGAAATGTATCTGTGTGTGTTGCGCGATACCCGAGCTCAGATCCGGGGAACGATACCACAGCACCGGCCCCGTGGACTACCCGGTGGAGGGTAAAATAAAGGCCGGTACCCTTCGCCATATTCATTGCATTCGCCGTCGGTGCGAAGCCAACGATGCCGTCTGGGCGGATCTCGGAGAAGGTCCATGATTTACCTTGCGATAACTTTTTGAGTGCGTCGTACTGAGTGTAGTAGAAAATGTCACTAGCCCATGGCTCTGGGATTCGGGGGAGGTCTTCTCTTAGCGGGGGTTGGATTTTGATCTCCTTGGGGAACGTGAGACCATATCTTGTATTTCAAGTCAGTTATGTGATAAGAAAGCTTAGAACGGAGCTGATTACATACCCTTTGCCGCCCGTTTGGAGGATGACAACCTTTAGGCTTCGGGAGACTCTTTCGATCGCTTGAACAGCGACTTCTAACAGGCGCGTATTCAACTTTACGTTGTCCTTGGGGTTATTTGCGTTTGCAAATGCTATCCTAGTTTAGCAATTCCATTTGATACTTCCAGCACAATTTGGGCATTCTGTTCTACCTGTGTAAAAGACGTGCGATACAGTGCCCACATCAGGAATCGTTTGTTCCAACGATCGAGCGACTTCTTCCACCGTCTTTGTAAAATCAACTCCAGACACGATTCTTAGACGAGGGTCGGTGGGAAGGTGTGCCTGATCCAACGTCAGAGGGCGATTTGTGGTGCCAGTGATACGGGTGAATGTTGCCGGGGTGGGATAGTTCCGGGCCTGGTTCATGAGAGACCAGCCAGAAATACCGGAGGCCCCGAGAATTAGTGCGTGTGCCATTGAAAGATACAAGAGCGATTTATTTGCTCTTACTTTTGCTGTTCATTCACCCGTAAACCTGTCGGCATACGCTGCTTATTTCAATTATTGGAATTGATCCACGGAAAAGATTAGCTGACCTTCAGGCACCGAGCTGACTAAGTTGATGAGCAATTTCATGGTCGCTGATAACGTTATTACCCCTTCACAACCCGTTCCCATAATTAAACAAGCATCAATGGCTATCACAACCCCTTTGGCTCTTGGTAGCTACACAAAGCATCAATTAATTGTCTCCGTACAATGTTGCCTTGCCAGAATGCTCTGCGTCCGCGCTGCCCACGCATGACTATTCTCCTACAGCCATTACTTTGTTGATTTGACCCAATAGCAGGTGCTAGGTTTTGAAACGGAGGGTAGGTCATCACTCCGGTATACATATGATGCTTGAACTGAGGCGAATTATGTTGATTGTCATCGATTGGTTTCCAAGGTATTTTTTGTTAAATTTCGTCCCACCATTGTGGCATAATGCGTCGTGTTCTTTTTTATTTGCACCCCAAAAGAATTGCAGAAAGCAAGCGCGTGAAGACATTATCGTCACCATGACTTTAAGTATACCAATACGGTGGCTTTATATGCAATCCTCCAACCACATGACGCCATCGCAATTATTCTTGATATTTAAGCCTGTGAACCAGAAGCCCATTCCAGCGAAGTCTTCTTCAAATTCAATCCTGCGACATAAATGTTGTGCCTGCAATGAAAATCCCACTGGTATTCACCGGTCTATTTTGGCTGTAACACTATTATCTTCTTTAACGTAATGATAACCGCGTGTTAGATGTGTAAATTATTCGAAACTACACACATGACACAGCAAATCGAACAGAAAGACCCGGATTCTGCTAAAATCCGAGTCTGAATTGCATAGTCTAGATGGTTGAGGATCATGGAGGTCTTGTTGCTGTCCTTAAGTGGATTAGATACGAAGTAGCAAATTAGTAACAGAAGTGGAAGGGAAATGCTAATTGTTAGCGTGACAAAAAGAGCCTGGACCCATTAATTACTGGGTTGGGCTAAGACCACATGCTGATGTCATCCCCACTTGGCCGGCTGGCCGGGTTGCGCGGACTCCGAAAGGCAGCGATGAAAGGAAATACCGATAAAAAACGAAACATGGACGATTGCCTCCAAGATGGGCCAAGATGCAAAGTATGCACTCTTTTCATATTTCGGCTCCCGAGCTCTCCTCTTCCGAAAACAACACTGTTTCTCACATTATTCAACGGAGTTGATTGGCCATCACGTCGTCCATTTGCCTCGAAGAGTCTCTTCCGCCGTAACTATTGGCGTTCCCACACACCCTTGTTAGAAGCGTTTCACAGCCATGGATGAAAGCCAGCAGGAAGTCAGCGGTCACGAGGACACTGTTAACGATGATCTCGGAGAAGGCCCTGAACCGTCACCGGCCAATCCCCAGGTTTCTATTCGTAGAGCTGTGAGCCATGCCAATGCACATTGTACGGACAGTCACTGACGGAATTGTTAGTGTGATGCTTGTCGTGCTCGAAAGGTACGTTTACTCGCGCTCTGGAGTCATGCTGCGCCAAGAGATGCCATGTCTTGAATCGCCATACACGGCTGATAGAGAATCACTTGGCAGAATATCGAATTGAGCCACAATCTGCTTTGCGGCCATTTTTATATCACAAGAAGTGCTGACTTAGTTTAAGATCCGCTGTAACAGAGAATCACCCTGTTCGTACTGCACACATGCCAAGCTCGAGTGCACCCATGCCGACAACAAGCCTAAGGAGAAGCGAACGAGGGTCCTAATCACCCCACAATAGTAGGCATTTGAACCCCTCAAGACCTTCCACTTGTCTTACCGTTGGACGGCATGACTTCTCGGTAGTCGCGCTGGAAGAGGGCGTCATGAGACTTTGTCTTAGCTAACAATCATAACACAGCGAAAGAAAGATTGATCAAATCGACCGTCGACTCGAAACAGTGATCCGCCTCCTGCATGATATGAAAATGCAGTCGCCATCCAATATGAGCCGCGGTGACAGTAGCAATGCTACCACGAGCACACCGCAAATTGATGGTGCAGTATCGTTCGCTCAGCAGTCATCATCCTTATCAACACCAGCAAGTCAAACTCTCCATCCTGCAGACGAAGAATCCGGTCCTGTTGTCGAGGGGGACTCATCTCTTGCCGCCCATTCTGTATTCGCCACCGAGTTTGTGCAAAAGGTCGTGAACACTGAGTCGCTGCAAGATTCAAGCCTGGACTTGGGTGAGACGCTGGAGGCATTATCGCAAATGGTCAACGCTCTGAAACAACCGACCGCCGCCGGAGAAATGACTTATCCCCACGCGAAACCGATTAGCCGGCCTCGCCTACAAGGACTTGAACTACCACCCATAGAGAAGGCCGTACATACCATTCGCATAGCCAAGAGTAAGATACTATGCCACTGGGGGATACTCATCTTATAGACACCGTTGTGTTCTACGCTAACTTTTATTATTATTAATTTGCAGATCAACGTCTCACAGGAATGGCCTGGATCTATGATTTCTTACCTTCTGGTCGCTTTCCAGATATTTGCCTCAATGTCTACTTTTCCGATAACTACTCGGAATATGACTACATTACTATGAACGGCGGTCTGTACTCGCTTTTCACAGACTACGCTGCGCAGGTATCAGCCAATGAAAGACAAGAATACCTTGATTACGCGAAGTGAGTACCACGGGGGCTTTTCTTTTTCTTTTAATGATTTCAAATTTGTCTAACGCTGATAGGATATGCCGTGAGAATTTGGAAACCTGCCTGATGACTCTCCCACTTCACTTACCGGCGACATCTGATGTTATTGTTGCACTTCTTTTCGGAGTGAGTTAATTTTCAATCTAAGTCAAAGATCGCAAAAGCATTTGAAGCTTACCATTTCAAGACATTTCATGCTGTCGAGATCTCAAAACCCTCGCTTGCATGGACGCTCTGCTCTAAGGCGTCAGAATTGTGCCAAAATCTAGGCTATCATCGAGCGGAATCTCTCAAGAACACGAAAGACGACGGAAAGCCTAGAGTCCATGGAGTACATTGGTACCAGTTCCTTTTCTGGAACGTGTATTACATTGACAAGAGTCTTTCGCTCCGCCTAGGCAGGCCATCTACGATTCCCGACTGGCACATCACCATGCCACCGCCTTCACTAAAGGAGCCGGTAGCAAATCCAATTTGGTTTTATTTCATTGTGTGGATCCAAATAGCGAAGTGCCAGGGCCAAATCTACGAGAAGCTCTATAGCCCAGATTCCATGGCTCAGCCGTATCATGTCCGTCAAACGCGAGTTCATGAGCTTGTGTCTATGCTTCACGACATCGACATACGCACCCAGGAAGCGAGTGTCAGTATCCGTGCCATCTCCCAATAGCCACTTCCACTGAATATATTTCAATAGGAAAAGTACAAGGATTTCAAAGGGGCGGTGTCGGAAGAGAATTTTGCGGAGTTCTACCTCTCTTCAGATTGCGTACTACGTTTGTCGCTTCTCACACTAGTATACCGAGCCGCTCCACGTGTTGAAGGGTCCCCCACAACTTTTAGCCCCGAATGCATCAAAGCGGCACGAGCTGCGCTAGAGAAACATCAAGATTGTGTCGCTGTCATGCGCAAGTCTCACAACGTCTATTTTGCTAGCTACATTCATTGGTACGTCTTTTGGTAGGCTCCTGTATAAACATAGATGTATCATATATGTAACAGACGACGGGTGGCAAAGAAATGCTAATCTTCCTCCAGGACAGTTTTGTTTGCGCCATTCATTCCATTTATCGTCCTATTCTGTCAGGTAATAGAGACTCAGGACAAAGAAGACTTGGCACGTCTCCATTCCTTCGTCTTGTTCCTCCAAGAGACATCCGACATGTCTGATGCGGCGACAAAGATGGCTCGCCTCTTCCAGGTCCTGTACAGCGTGGCTCTCCGCTTTGTCGAGTTTCGCGCTTCTACACCACAATCTAGGCAGACGCAGGCAAGCGCAGAGATGGATGCGTACCTTGCAGCTTTGGGCTTCCCACCTAAAGGCGGAGATGTTAGTCAGCAGCAGCAGCAGCAGCAGCAGCAGCAGCAACAAGCGATAGATTTTGACCAAAACTCGAATACTGGTCCAGCGCTTTTCCCAGCCGCGGGAATTGCAAGCACAGGCGGCGACACCATGTATGAAAGTTCAAGGCCTGGGAACCCAATGATGTGGGTGACGAATACGGCTCAGTTGGAAGATTTCTTCTACAGTAACCAGACGATGATGGACCTTCTTCAAGAACCCGCATTCGAGCCGTCACAGTAAACCAGTGGTGGGTGCTAAATGAGAGGAAGTAAACTTGAAGATATATAGAATATGTAGGACTACAGGAAACCATCATCTCGCTAGATACATAGCCGACTCTATCTTCTCGCAGGAGTTTCAGAGTGCAAATCCAGGTAGCCTGGCTATTTCATACCCCTATCCTCACCTAGCCCTGTAGCCTAACTCGTAAAAATTACTTATCTCCTTTAATGCCCTCCGAATCCAGCTTAGTCCCTTTAGTTTCCACATCCGCAGCCCTTTTCATCGACAGACATTCGTGTAAATGCCCTACCATAACTGAAATAGGCCTGTTTTTAAGATAAATAGCTTCAAACTGTGCCAGTACCTCCGGATAATTAGCAAGACACCCTCTAGTTTCCCAGAAGTATTTTTCTGCCTCAGTAGTATCGGTAATGTGCTCTAGCATCCCGGCCATCAGGGCGTTGTGCTTTTTTTGGTTCCCTTCATCGACGCGCTCCTAAGACCACCGGCATCAGATGATATCCAACGATGTGTACAGACATGTGGGAGATATACAATATGAAGGAGTTTTGGAGACTCAATGCTTAACGGAGACGCAACGCTTACCTGGAGGTCGAAATTCAAGTTGATGGTAGGCTTAATCACACCTCCGGTGAAATCGACATCGGGGAAAAGTTCCTGGAACTCTTCGCTGCGCTTGATCGAGTCCGAGATAGATAGTTCTCGGGTCTCTCTTAGGGGTGCCATTCCTGATGGAAGGTTATCCCATGGGTATTGTGTGGTGTCTTGTTGGTCGTACATGGTGTGTCGCAGCTAGTGTAAGTGACCCCGTTTGATTTCAAATCTGTTTTGCGCTTTATATAGAATCGGACTCTCTAGTGTTGAAGAGCTTTTCCTTTACGCTCGAGTTTCCAAACAGCGACCTCGGCTGTGAGGGTGGGAGGGGTGTACTAAACACGAGGTTGGTATTGGCTGGCGATGGATGGGGCTGTGCCCGTCCCTCCTATGCACCTTTCACGCCATGGTCTGCACTTCTTTGCGGCCCTAATGGTCCGGCTATGCATGTATTTATGTCGGTTAGGCTCCTCATGCTTGGCTGCATTCATATGACAATGACAGGGGACAGCCGAGAGGCGACGAAGAGAAGATGGCTATGCGGGTGACTGACGGGAATCACATTGCTAAATTGATTATTGGAAAGCAAGTGATTGTGGCGCATCCATGGCTACGATTGCCTTTCCTGTAAGCAAGGTCGTTGGTTCAGTACTCTGTCACAGAGCTTAATAGAATCTATGTGACAAATTATTATACTAATGGGAATCCTATTTGTTTATTTCCCATGATGGAAAACTACATTTAGATAGCCTTCAGTGACTGGGGTGTCTTTTGGGCTCAAGTCGCCGCCAAAATAAAGTAGCATTCTCTTTACGGCTGTTGAAGATGACTTCTACGAGCTCAACTGCCACAAGGCAAGGGGTATATATTTGACGCAGTTGCAGCAGCGCAAGCGGTGCCACTTTGGCGACAAACCGACCCATATGCTATTATTCACCGGGTTCTTGAGCGCAGGCTGTGACACGCCCCTTTTGCAGACACTGCGAAGAAACCTTTGGATTTCCATTCCAAGCTAATCCTTGGGTCTTATTCGAGGACATCAGTCAAAGAAAGAAAAGAAAACGGGGGGAACTTTTAATGCCAAGTTATTCTAAAGCAGTAGATATGAAATGTAGTGATTTAACTAGATTTTTGTTTTAAGCCAGGGTATATCATGATTCCTCAAGGACAGACTTTGGCCAAGCCAGCCTATCTTCCCAGCAGGCTCCAAGTTGGGAAATAATGGCTTCGATCAAGTACTGGCCACCGTCATTGAAGACCCAGAAGTCACGACTTCTATGCAGCATCGCAGCATAATACGCTAGAACCACTAGCGCTTCTGGTTGTCGTTGTTTTAAGCTCGTGATATACTCCTCGTTGACAGCGGTACAGAATCTAATAGGAGCTTCATGGGCGGCAAGTCCTTCAGCTAGCAACTGATTTTGAAGACTTAAACATTCGTGTAGCACAGTCAAAGTCTTGCGATAGGCCTGATCAGACGCTTCGGGGAGGTTTGCCTGATCGATCATGTCGTGTAACAGTTCTGTTTCCTCAGCGTGATTTTCGTCCTCCGAAGAATGCCATTCGATTGAACTGATGAAGGGGCCAATAAGTGACTGACTAATGGCTTCCGTCGACTGAGTTGTCACAGCGCTGACTCCTCGGTGAATGTCAAGGTACACCGTGAAGTTATCTAGGAAAGAGCCGAAGTCATCCCGTTGACCCTGGAGGGTGTCGTAGAGGGTATGGAGACCTAAAAATGAGGCAAAAATGAACATTGAAACGCTGTGGTCTTTTGAAACCTCTTCTCTAGCCTCATTGAATAACAACAGCGCTCTTGTTTGCAAGTCTGAGGCTTGCTGGTGGAATTCTTGAGACCGGGGATGGCCCTGGCTCAAGTGCAGGGCTGACAGCGCGAGCAATTCGTTGAATAGATATGGGGAAGCAAAAGCAGCCTCTAAAACGTGTTTGAAATCTTCATTTGTTTTGCTCGTCTTCGAAATATCGTTCAAATTTTTCTCGACATGATGTAGTAAGATCAAATGGTCCATCGTGTAGACGTTGTTCGCGATAGGACTTATGTTCTCGGCTCCGACATTTCCTTGTGGTGTTGGAGAGCCACGAGTAGAAACTGCAGGGGTGTTTGCTGTTGCTGAAGATTCGACATATGTATGGCTGGTTGTAATGTCTTCTTGGGGGAGGTTTAGTCTGGTGGACCTTGACCATTGTGCTCGACCTGGGTAAACGCAGTTGCGTTCGACAACGGAGCAGTTGATGCAAGACGGTCGACTTTCGTCACACTTGATGTGCCTAATCTTGCAGACATTGCATCCGTTTCGTGACTTATGATGGGACCGACGCAGCTTTGCATTTGTTGATGTGGCCCTCATTGCTGAAGCTGGCCAGATCGGGGTGTGATAGATACCTAGACGTGTTCCAATAATGAGACCACGGGAATAGAACAATCGGGGTAGAAGTAAATTTAAGGAATGAAAATGGCATTTATTACCTTTTCAATCCCTATGACTGAAACCTCGCATAGCTACAATAAACCCGCGTTCCCTCGTGTCTCTCTGTCGGAACCAGACGCATGCGATTCGTCAACGCCACGAGAGTGGATACCCATTCGTTTTTGACATTCAGGTCAATTGACTCCATCCAATGCCAAGTTTGTTAGGCAATAGTAAAGGTGTCTTTATAAGCCAGGTACTGTAATGAACAGCTGCTACTTTTAAGATAGTGAAGGTATTCTCGTAGTTCACAACAGAGTTGTACAGGGGAGAATTCGGTGGTAATCGGACGCAAGTTTCTCAGCCCCAACTATTTTATAGCCGGTTCTCCATATTCAAATCGGCGCAGGTTGATTTTCTCTCCACCATTCATCACTATTTTAATTTTGGAAAAAAAGTCTTTAGACCCTCTTGCGCGAGTCGGGACGCCAAATAAACCTGCATTAGAGAACTTTCAAGGAAATCAACATTGTCTGAGACTCCGTCGGTGCCGAGTCTGAACAGGACCCATAGTAAATGGAGACAGAAGATGGCAGTGCCACGCTTCACTCTACGGCTAACCAGCCGTATACCAACTCTCATGTGTGCTCTTTAGGAAACTCGGTCGATATACTCGATTTCTACGGCTCCGTGATACCTGGAGTGGTTTAAATAACGTAGAACCCCCTGAAGTCAGAGCAGACGCCCAATGCACTTGCTGCAAAAGGATGTTAGACGACGCACCAATGCAACTCCCAATACAGGGGACCTCTGAACCCTACGTAGTTATCGAAGATGTCGTTTCGCAAGTGAGCCCATGTATTAATGATCTATGTCAGGGTATTCTCAACGCCTTGCAAGCGGTTGGAGAAAACGCTGGATCACGGGCGGAGGAACCAACATGCAAGCGACTGCGCCCGCTGACGGGTCCAAAGAATTTTGTGAGGAACGCATAAATTATGTGCGGATTATTCATACCGACAGTCAGTACCAAGATATTATGTGTCAGATTAAAACGATCATATATAGGAATAAATGTTGTAGACTGCTAATACCACGCTTCTTCGGTAAGAGTCGAGCTATGTCTATACTCTACATCCAATTATATGATAAGATGATGTTTTGATTCTTAAGCTGCTCGTAACCGATCGTCATTCAATTTCAGGGTTAAGTAGCTGCTAATGGCGACGATTTACATATATTCTTTAGAGCTGTTCATATCAGTGATCTCATATTTGCCTTTGAACAAATAAGTACTTTGAGCTACTCCCTTTCGTGACACACAACAGAGGAAATATGCCCATCATTGCTCTCAAAACTTGCCCGATGCCTGTCGGCATTAGGTGAATTCCCCTGTTGCCTTCGACCCAATTTTCCTCCGCAGGACCATGATTTACACATCTCACCGAAGTTCTTATGCAAGTAAGATGCGGGGTTGTACGAATCTCCATTTTGTAACCTTGGTGTGGGGAGAGGAATACATGAAACCTGGCGATTGCGCATTAGTGCTGAGCACCCAAGAACTTTGGTACATCCCTATTGGGCTCCGCACATATCCCGAGGCATACCGGAGCTTTCGGTCATAAAAGCACAAACAATCAAGGAGTAGAAGGTAGCCTTTGAGAGATTATATTAAGCAATCAATCTACCAAAGTTTATACCCAAGGAACTCACACGATTCAAAGGCAGTACGAAAGATAGCGACCATGACCTCAGCCTATCAAACAGAAGGCGTAGCCTTCATCACCGGTGTAGGTCACTTTCCTTCATTAATCCGTATCTTCTGACAGACTAACACCACTCAGGCGGGCAGCGGCATTGGTCGCGCAACGGGCTATACATTTGCCGCCTCCCGCGCCCGCGCTGTAATATTCACAGATATCAATGAAGATTCGGCTGTCGCCGCGGCGACGAGGTCCAAGGATTTTGCTACCAATCCAGAGTACGAAGCACGGGGCTACAGAATGGATGTCACAGACGAGGCTGCCGTCACGGCGTTGATGCAGACTGTGGCAAGGGAATTTGGTAGGGTCGACTATCTCGTCAACAGCGCGGGAGTGCCCGCTTTAGGAGACGGACTTGTGCCCGACAACGACATGAACATCTTTGACGAGACGTTCAAGATTAACTCGCGGGGGCTGTTGATCGTTACGAGGGCTGCGGTGGCCATCATGGAGAAGCAAGAGAGACGTCGACATACGACGCTCTTGGGCAAAGAGAGGGTGCTTGAGAGGGGGTGCGTGGTGAATGTGCTCTCTGCGCTGGCATTCGGGGCAGTGAAGAACAAGGTTGCGTACGTGGCTTCCAAGCATGCGTCCTTAGGTATCACAAGGTCGACAGGTTAGTTTCTAATTCCTGTTGCGGTAAATTATGCGTAGATTGCTGACTATGACCGACAGCGCAAGATACAAGAGAAAAGCATATCCGCGTCAATGCCGTTGCCCCTACGTGGGTCAATACGGCCATGTTCGAGACGGAGAGTCAGAGTACACCGGGCATCGACCAGTTCATCGAGGCGATCACGCCGGCGGGGAGACCGGCGGAAGCGGACGAAGTTGGCGAGGTGGTTGTATTCTTGTGTAGTCCCGCGTCTAGCTATGTTAACGGGACAGGTTTGACTGTGGACTCTGGTTTAACAATTACCATCAATCAAGGGCTGTAGTAAGTATCATGTTGGATTACCCGTCTAGAACGCGGGCAGCCTGCCGCGCCAGCGGAACCCGGAGTTTCCAACTTCGGGAATTCACAAAGGAGGCAAATGGAAAATTCCTAACTCTTGTATTCGCAAAAGAAAAGGCACCCTTGCGACTTATATGGCTCATAGACATCAAGGCAACAGATTTATGTCATTGAAATCTCCGCGAACCGAATGTTGCGTATAGTCGTACCTGGCAGCATTTTGACGTAACTTTGCTGCTTCCTTTCTAGTCACCTTGCTGAGTTCGAGTTTTCCCGGAAATTTTCATGGCGAAAGCATCCCAAAGATGCGACGGAGCGCTCGCCTGGGAGTAGTTATTGAGGTCCTCCTCAGTCTCAAGAGACGAGTCCAGGATGATGGTGTATTCGGCTATCACGAGTTGTGTATTTTGGCCCAACTCGACCATACATTATAATTTCTCGATTCAGGAATTCGACTTAGTTTCTAAACGTCAAGGACCCCACGGAATGTGTCACATGAGTGAAAGGTTATGTTTAGTACATATCAAAGTGAGAGGTCAAATTCGTCGTTTCGTGCATTCAATTTGATTCAACACCAAACTGCATTCTTTCGAGTTCAGTTTATTTTAATATCCAAAGAGACTTCTCACTTTTCAATCCTTGAACCTTAACCTCTGCTTCCAAACTCTCTGCACCCGTGGAATATTCAACAGGCTTCACATCACATTCCAAGCCTTCACGCAACAGCCCATTGATGGCCATTACTCTTCACTTGTGGTCATTGATTCGAAGTCCCTTATTTCTTAATGACGTAAGGGAATCAATTCATTGGAGATAAGATACGGGTTGAGAGATGACCTTAGGCCTCAATCGCATCCTTCTTCGAGATGATGTGGGGGCTGATGGGAGGGCCGTATGCCTCAACCGTATCTCTCTTCGACTCGGAAACAATATGCGGGTTGAGAGGGGGACCGTAGGCCTCAACCGTATCTCTCTTCGACTCGGTAACAATGTGGGGGTTGAGAGGGGGGCCGTATGCCTCAACTGTGTCCTTCTTGGAGATGATATGGGGGCTAATGGGAGGGCCGTATGCCTCAACCGTATCTCTCTTCGACTCGGTAACAATGTGGGGGTTGAGAGGGGGGCCGTATGCCTCAACCGTATCTCTCTTCGACTCGGAAACGATATGCGGGTTAAGAGGGGGACCGTAAGCCTCAACTGTGTCCTTCTTCGAGATGATGTGAGGGTTGGTGGGAGGACCGTATGCTTCGGGGTCCACGGGGGCGGCAGAAACGATAGAAGCCAAAGCTGCAACGGCAGCAAGGAAAGACTGACCACGCATGTTGACGAAGACAATGGTCTTGTGTTGGTTTGGTTTTTGAGGGGGTGTCAGAGAGCAATGGCCTGATGGTGATTCGATTCACATGCTATCAGCCATCCATAAGACTTTATAGCCTTTTTCGCCTTACCAGCTTGAACTCACAGCTCCTCGACGGTCTTATCCGGTGTCGTGGGACACCGACATGCAAGTCGCAAGCGCCCCTCTCGTTGACAACATGCAATACGACCGCGCACGCATCGCACATAATCCGAGACAAGCGTCTTCAGCGTCACATTTAGAATCCTTCGTGCCAATCCTTCATCCCGATCCTTCGTCTCAACCTCATACCTAGGAAGGCATCCGCACTTGTCAAACGGAATAGTGAAGTCATACGCGCTCATACGGCCCTTTCCATCTTAGTCGTTGCCGGCCGATGTAACGTGAGCAACGGGGCAGCTCTCCTAACCTCATCGAGAAGGTGCGTGGAGAGCCCCAAAAAGGCAATTAACATGCAGCCTAGAATCCTGCAAAGACCTAGGCGATTGGCAAAATAAACTCAATCTCCAATTAAAATAAGCACCCGGCGCCCGGCTGGCGCTGGAGGCTAGCATCTCATCCTTTTCGCCCCGGTTCCGGCCCCTGCCGCTGTGGGATCAGTCGCCGAGACTCGTCTCCTGTTATCTTTGCCCTTTGCCTCCCCGCCCCTTTGGCAGGGCGCTGACTCCATTCCTCCCGACTTCACTGGACAGAGACGATTTGGCAATCCGGCTAATTCGCACGCTGCTCAGACAAACCTTCCTTTTCAGCGACTCCCGTCGGTGGCTTAGCGACTTTTCCCCTCCGCACTGCAGGACGAGATCGAATCGTGCTCAACCATCGTATTCTTGGCAGAATCCTTCGGGCACTTAGCTTATCCTTCAGCCCAACTGCGTGATACATGCCGCACGTAAAGATTGAGGTTCCGTACGTGTACGAGATGCGCCCGTTGGTGCCTGATACAAGGTCTCGAATCCGAGGCTTGACGCTTTCAGGCAGGTGACACAATCGCATCTGACGACTTGACGCGGTTGCGCCATCGTCGGCAAACTTCTCGTTCTGTCGTCGGCTCCAGACAGCCGACGCGCCGCCGATATCACTTTCTGAAGGGCACACGGAAGCCCATTGAGAGGTTGATGGGCCTTTTTTTTCTCTCTCAGCTTTTCCTTTGAATTCCTCCGCACCATTGGCAACGATGCAGGAACTCTACCAAAGTGTGCCAGACAAGGAGTCCACAGAAGATCTGTCCACGGAGGTGCGTGGTGCCCGACCTAGTTTGCGAAACACAAAGGCATCTGCTAACAGACTCGGCAGACAAAATGGGCATCTTCGCGTCCACGGTTTAGAGAAGAATGGAGTTTCCGGTTGAAGCTCGTCACAGTTCTCAATGCCGTCTTCTTCGCCACGTCGTGCGGGATTTTGTTCGTATCGTGGAGATGGCTCAACGACCCTGTTCGTTTGATGAAACGCGTGTCTCCCTACAGTATGTTTGCCCATCTTATTAGCTAGCTATATCCATGCACTGACGTCGGTTGCCAACAGGTCCTATCCTCGATGATGTGCCGATCAAGTTAGAGACCGTCGAGGTTAAGGGAACCCTCTTCAACGACTACACGCCGCCCCGTATCTGGCGTGAATCGCCGAGTGAGGAGGTCGACAAAGCATGGGAGGACATGGCCCGGATAGAGTACTTCGGCGTCAGCGGAGACGCTCTCAGGAAGATGGGTAAGGACCCCAGGATATCCGTGTCCATCCCGGAAGACTGGGGCGTCGGGCCCGACAAGTATCTCGTCGAGATTGACATGCAGCACCAGCTGCATTGCCTCAACGAGATACGCAAGTATGCGCATTGGGACCACTATTATGGGAACTCGTACAAGAACATGTGAGTTACGCCGCAAAAACTTATTTGACGACATTGTGCTCATACCTGCCACAGCTCAATGGCGCCCAAGAGGCACCAGGCGCACTTGAACCACTGCGTGGATATACTCCTGCAGGCGCTTACCTGCAACCCGTCGCTGGACTTGATCTCGCACAACTGGATGAGGACGCAGAAGAACCCGTACCCAGATTTCAATATCAAGAGGCAGTGCGTAGCGCACGACCCCATACTGAAGTGGCAGCATGAGAATGGCATCACGGAGCAGATTCTGAAATTCAAGAACCTCCCGAGGCCAGAACACTTCCCGGAAGTCGAGCCAGAGCCGTCGATCCTGTTGATAGGAGAGGACCTGGGCCACCACACATAAAGACGGCGCCAGGCCAGAAATTCCATAGTCAAAACTTGACTTCTTGTTCGATTAAGAACGAACATGCTCCCTGTAGTTTCACTAGCCAATAAGTGTTCATCACAAACCAAGGTAAGAACAGTAGATACCCCTGTTAGCCAGCTATCTGCACTAGGATCTCCTCATGCTATATTAGTCCTCCACTTGACGTCCAAGTGATCTATGTAGAAGAGTTTCGGGGGAATCTGTGTGAGGCAGATGTGAAGTTGACATTAGAGCTAAATTCATCAAACAAGCGAAACAACATATGTTGGCATGACATTTTCATTTTACTTACTTTCTGGGGAAAAGGTCTTTCTTGGCCGGCTACGCCTGGCGAACCCAGACTCGTAAGCAGGGGGGCCGACTTCTCTCGCTCGTTGGTCCACCTCAGCGCCGAAATAGGGCCGTCGTACTGCACGTGCCGAGCGTCGAGGCAGTGTAATTAGACGACATGCTCCATGCTCGTTCGGGAGTCTTGTAAGGCTTGCGCCCAGTCAATACGGTATACCTGAGAATACGCCTGATTGCTGACGGGCGACGTTTGGAGTCCCGGCAACCGACACTCGCCTGCGCCGGGCGATGATCGGGAGGCCGACGGTCTATTGTCCCAGCCGATATCACCGGCCGGACTTTTGTCCTACAATGAAAGATCCATTCGTTCCGACGAGTCTCAAGAAAAGAAATCCGCATCCCGCTGGCCAGCTCCCATCCTCCGTAGAAACCACAATGGATAGGCAGTCCCACCCCTCCACTCCTTTAAACTTATCGATGCCCTCCCTCCAGCGGATCAAAGGTCCAAGTGTCCGGGCCGATTGAAATGTCACCGGGTCCCCACAAATCCCCGCGATCTTCGCAGGCAAAAAGCAACCCTCCCCTCCCCTTCCTCTGCGGAGCATCCAATCATGTGGTCCCCCCTCCCCCCCCGCAGGCGGTGAGTGGCCCGCTAGCTCTCATCCGGAAACGCGCTTGACGGCAGAATCCCGCCGCGCGGACAGCCGAGCTCGAACCTCGAGGGAGCTCTCCCTCTCTACGTCACGCCAACGGGGGTCCAAACAACCCATCAATCTATCCCCAACCACCACCACTTTCTTCCATCCCGATATCAAAAGAGAAAACATAACTTTGCAAAGCGCATCACCCATTAAACGGGCCAATACAATGGCGCCTTCCCTCCGCACCCTCTTCGCCCGCCTCTCCTCCGTCCTCCCCCACCTCCCGTCCGGCCAGACGCCCATCGCCACGCCCGCCGTCCCGGGCGCCGGCGGCCGCGGCGTCGGCTTCGGCTTCGGCGGCGTCGCGACGACGCCCTACGAGCCCCTCTCCGCCGCCCCCTCGTGCCCGATCGACGGGCCCACGAGCTGCCACAACGGGACCGGCCCCGTCGAGGACGCGTGCTGCTTCGTCTATCCCTCCGGCCGCCTCCTCCTCACGCAGTTCTGGGACGACACGGTGCACGCCGGCGGCGCGGAGGAGGACTGGACCGTCCACGGGCTGTGGTAAGATAACCCCGTCGTTCCCCCTCTCACCTATGAATCATCACCCCTCCTGGCACGGCCATGACGGCGTCGAAAGGCTCGCGATCGGTGGCTGACCACACGACGAAAACCTACAGGCCCGACCTCTGCGACGGGAGCTACAAGGCGTTCTGCGGCATGACGCCTCGCTTCAACAACATCACCGACATCCTCAAACACTACGAGCAGGACGACCTCCTCGCTTCGATGGAGAGATACTGGGTCGCGGCATAGTAAGCGCCACCCCCCCTCCCCTCCCCCTGTTCCCCCCCACAATCTCTATTCCCCCGTAACTATTCCCCATTCCGTCCAACGTCCGCGGAGCGAGCTCGCAACAGCCCCCCCCTCGTCCCCCCGTCCCCCGTCCCCCCGTCTTTTGCGAACATGGGATACTGACGCGCGGGAAAACCACAGCGGCGGGAACAACCACCTCTGGGCCCACGAGTACAACAAGCACGCGAGCTGCATCAACACCCTGGCGGCGACGTGCTACGGCGACGCATACGCCCCCGGCATCGAGGTCGTCGACTACTTCACCCGCGCCTTCAGCCTCTTCCGCCAGCTCGACACCTTCACCGCCCTCGAGCGCGCCGGCATCGCGCCCTCGCACACGAGGCGCTACCCGCTCGCCGAGGTGCGCGAGACGCTCGAGAACCTGAGCGGGGGCCGGGTGGTGCTGCGGTGCCAGGGCCGCGGGCACGACGTGCTCCACGAGGCGTGGTACAGCTACTTCCTCAAGGGGAGCCTGCAGACGGGGCAGTTCGTCCCCGCCGGCGGCCTGGGCGAGCACGGGGACGCGAACAACTGCGCCGCGGAAGTGAGGTATCTGCCCAAGAAGTGCAAGGGCAACTGCCCGAACGAGGAGCTATGAGTTTCGCGAGCGGGTGGACGGACGTACGGGCTTGGGGGCATTGGGATATGATAACGGCGTGTGTATCAAGATTGGGATAAGGCTGCGAGGCTGACATCATTTGGTTTTCTTGGGAAGAAACGGCGTTTTGTTGGGCAAGTAAATGCGGAGTTTTGGGGGGGGGGGGGAGAGGAACATGGGTCGGTTCATCGGACATCTTCCCGTTCGGTATACAGAAGAGAGGGCTGGGCTTTTCTTCTGGTTTCTGCTCGCCGGCAGTTGAGCTGCGATGATGATGCTGTTTGCTTTTTGCAGGAAATACAGGGGGACCGCCCCCGGAGTTGCTTCCGCATGTTAACAGCATAGCGAGTCCCTCACGGGCAAACAGCTGGCCTTGGGGCGTTTCAGCCCGCGTTGGCGGAGGTGGTCTGCCGGCGTCCGGGGGCTGTCGGGTATCTAATCGCCGACAAGGCTGCAAATGCCGATCATATGTATGCAATGTTGCTTGAAACTGTTTTCAGATTATGAGATGAAAAAAGGTCTAACCGCCCTTTCTGATGGCTGTCTCCGAACTCTGTGAAGGAATGCCATGGCGGGCAATTTTGGAGGAACCTCAACGGCTTTTTTCCCCCTGCAAGTCGATATCGAGCGATATTATTGGGCCAAGACCATTGTTTCGCACGCGCAGCCAGACAAGTGTTGACGCAGAGGGGAGGGTCTGGCGTGTAGCAACGATGGACCTCTAAAGCAAGGGGCCGTAAAACACCAACCCTACATTCAGCCTTGCATGCAGCTGTCCAGAGGGCTGAAGAACAGTTGGCGATGCGCTGAAGAAAACGGACGCACTGCCTTATCGGACCGACCGCGAGCGCTAGAGCCCGTTTCGGATTAGGTCGTGTGGAGGTGGAGGGTGAGCTGAGACGGACGCACAGAATGGTCGAATCGGGCCTGGCGCAGCATCCTGGTCGTCGTTCTGGGAGGTTTGTCGAGTGGCTTGACTTTTGGGCGCTCGCTCGAGCGCTGGTTCGTCGTCGGTATTTGGGATGGGTGGGGTGGAGCAGGGGACGAGATGCAAGCAGGCCACTTTCTCTGGGCGCTGTCATCGACGGTGATCGGAGCAAGGTCTTTCTGGTTTGGTGCTCAGATCGCCGCCAGCCTGGAAGCCCTGCGTTCCCGAGGGTTCTTCATGGGAATAAGGATAACCGCAGCGGGTGTCACCAGCTCCGGTGTCACGACGGGGCGGAAGAGAAGAGCGCTGGGCGACGGGGGAAGGGGGAGATTCTTCAGGCCTTCCGGTGTTGTCCAGAAGCCGTGCGATGTAACGTGTGCCCTGATGCCGTGTTACGATGGAAGCCAGTGACAGTGACGGACGAGGAATGCAATTTTGTCACTTCCACCACACCACCCTCTTCTCCCCCTGTCTCGTGTGCGTGCGTTGGACCCAGCTGCTGTGCGATGCTATGTAAGAGGGACGGACATTTTTTTGGGTGTGCTGACATGAGGGCAAACGCCTACCTACACTATTTCTCCCAGGCTACGGGTGTGTCGGCACGCCGGCATTTGCAGATGGAGGCGGTGTTGATGCACGTTGGCGTCGATGGCTTCTGAGGCGGCGGAAGCTAGCATTTCTCGCCTCGCAAGCTGCTTCAGTCGCCGGCCCCCCGTCACAACAGGGTTGCCACGGAGGCAGATGCCGCTCACGTATTTATCGAAGAGAAATCGAATCCCGACGCGGGCGAGACAATGAAAAGATGGCGACCCGGTTGACGAAGCAGCATTTGCTGCCGTGAACGAGTCCCAAGGTGTTCCGTTCCTATCCAAACAATAGCCTGCTGGGCTGCAGTGGGCTGCAGTAAACCCAGCTCACCCAAGCTCTCGGGCGCGCACAGATTGGCATGCTGAACCGACCAAGCAAACAGCAGAGCTGGCAGCGTCGCTGAGGGAGGATGGTGGTACAGCGTCTAATAGGTGGGCCGTGGCGAATGGAAGCACGGTGGAAGGCAATTTGGAAGGTTCCCTGCGGTGTCGCTTGAGGGCGATCTGGGGCATGACAGGCTCAGGGGTGGTGGGAGAAGGTGGTGGAAGTGTGTCAAGTGAGATTGCCCGCCAGTTGTCAGATGGCCAAGGCCGGTGGGCGCATTGAGAGGTGCGGGACAGTGTGATTTCAATATTGTCGCAGTCGTTGTGTGTGTGTGTGTGTGTTTGTGCATTTCTTAGTGGGCGCGGACGAGAACAAGGACGATTCAGTGTCGTCTGCAGAGGAGGGGTTGGTTAGCCAGTGGGAACAGGAGTTCAGCGTGTTGCCGGACAGTGACGGAGAGGAGAGGGCGAACTTTGGCCGTCCCGTCCGAAGGGTCGGACGATCGCCATGTTGTCGAGACGGGTAAAGTTCATGCTGCCATTTTTTATTTTTTTTGTTGAACTACCATAGTAGACCGACTACTGGGAAGTAGTGGCCTCGACCATGGGCGGCATTGATCCGCGGGCCCCATCGAGGAACGAGACCGCGGGTGGTGGGAGGGGCTTCTCTCCAGAAAAGAGGGACAGTATCCATAATAGCTGCTGTCTGTCGACGGTGTGTGCCAGTGCTCGCGCGCTCAACAATGAGCAACCCGGACGGGTCAAGACGATGGCTGCTATAGCTGCGTCCCAGCGGCCCCATGGGCAGCCCATGACGCATCAGTGCGCTGTGTTTGTGGCTTGCTGGCGTGGCTGTCGAGGTTGGGGCGGGTGATGGATGTCCCTTGCTCTGCGGTTTTGTGTGCCTCCTTCTTCAACCATGGGCGTCTCGGCAGAAACACAGAAGGAAGGGGGCACGGCCAAGGATGGGGGAGGCAGCAAAAGACGCTGAGCAGGAGATTTGAGTGGAACGCTGGGGTTATTGGCACCAGAGCGAGGACGGAATGCAGGCTGGTGACAGGTCCCGCGGGGGGCGCCAGAGGCAGCGCCAGGGTCCCAGATCAGATCAGACAATGGGCAGCAAACTGCGCCATGGCCCCAATGAAAACAAAGGGGACGGCGTGGCGCACTGGGGTATTTCATTCGTAAGGCGTTGGTGTGCCTAGCACGGTATAGTGGTATGGTGGCGTGAGTAGTCTTGTGTAGCGCTGTGTAGCCTATGTAATTACATTCCGCACACGTAGGCCGTGCATGATGGTTGCTTGCTGGCTTGTTGGTGGGTAGGGGCAGGCGAATCTGGTGGTGATGAACAGGTCGAATTTCGAATCAAGATCAAGCAGATTGAGATTGCTGGCAAACAAGGAGTGACGGAGTACAAAGGGCGAAAAAAAAAAAGGCTGACAAAGTGAGGCGAATGGAAACCTCGGGTCGACTCAGAAACACGCCTCGGCCGACTGCGAGTGAAACGTACCCGTCGGGTACTGCATCGTGCAACGAGGCAAGGCGAGGCAAGCAAGGGCGGCGGCAACGGCGATGGCTACTGCATTCGCTCAAGAGCAGTGGTTCGGACAGGTTCGGACATCGGACGACGGCAGCGAGCTTGGGCCAAAGCAGGCCGGCGCGGGATACGTTGACGGTGCAGGACGCGAAGCTGGGCTATGAAAGGTGCGGGCATGCCGTGCCGTGCGTATGCTATGCGTCTCAAGAGAATGAGAGAGAGCGAATGGATGGGAGAGAGAGACGGGTGCTTCTGTTCTGTGTGTTGTGCTGCCTCGGCTTCATCCAGCTCTCACCAGGAGAGAGTACCGGTAGCTGGCCAGAGGGTGAGTGAGTGTGCTGTGAGATGCTGTGAGATGCTGTGAGCGGCGGTGGTGGTGGTTCCTCAGGACCCCTGACCCCATGGGCGGCTCCTCTGCATTGATAGTGGAAATTTGCAGCGTTGTGCACAATGTTAAAAAGAATAAAAATAAAAATGAAAGTGAGGTGGATGCCTTGGAAGTGAGGAGTGAAGAGAAAAAATGTACCGAATGGGGCGAGAGAGGTAGGTACTCTGCAGTGTATTCCGTGGTGTAGGTACATGGTACTACAGCAGAGAATTGGGTGGATATCGTGGGCACAGTAACCATCTCGATGACGCCTCACTGTGGGGAACCAGGCCAGGAGAGAGTGCTCCTGCAGCGTCCCAGGGCGTCCTTTGATGTTGTGGCAGCGGTGCATCTCCACGTGTCTCTCTTTTTCTCTCTCTGCCTCTCTCTCACACACGCATATTCTCTCATTTTGTTTTTCTGTCCGTCTCTCTCTCTCTCTCTCTCTCTCTGTGAAGTGTGCAGTATAAAGGCTCCTGGTAGCTAGGCATATGTGGATGGGCGTGTGCTGTGCGCGGTATGGGGTATGGGAGCTAGTGCATGTATGTACTCCGTTGCATGTACTCCGTAGCGTAAATAGCATGCAGTATACATGCTTACCTACACACATTTTGTGGATACGTGCGTGTATTCATTCGTGTCTGACATTGTCTCTCACCTGAGTCCCTCTTCTCTGCTCTCTCTGTCCCTCTCTCTCTCTATTTTAATCACCCTTTTGTCACAAACACACACAACACTATACACCATACTGCTCTGACTATATGGCCATGACTACAACCATGACTGCAACTATGGCCATGGCTACTACGTACTACTTACTACACACGGCATAGTGTTCCTACGGAACCTTGGCCTAATTACCATGTGCCGGTAGCCCTCTCAACTGCCTGGCTGCTTGTCCCCTTCATAAGTCAACTGTGCCAGCCCACGCCCATGTCCATGTCCATGTCCACGCCCATCCACCCATCCATGCCCAGCCCCAGCCCAGCTTGTCCGTACTCGTTGCCCGTCCCCGTCCTCCCCAAACCGCGAATCCCCGTCGGGACTAGCGCGCTACTGCAACAGGCCTAGCCGAGCCAGGCCACATAGGCTACAGAGTACATGCTAAGCCCGCCAAACAACCCAACACCACTGAAAGGAGCCAGGAGCCCTCTCCGTCCTTTCCTCCCCCCCGGTCCACTCGCGTATCCACCCTTGTCCTCTTTTCCTCTGCATTTCCTTCTCTACCCTCCCCTTCCCGGCTCACACCCTACCACGACCACTACATCGTACTCCCACTACCACCACCGCTAACGAGTACTATACTATTACTCTCCTCCCCTTCCCTCCGCCCACTCACACACACCCGCAATCCTCTATCCTCCCTCTCATCTCTCTCTCCTCTCTCTCTCACCCTCTCTCGCCGCCACCACCGACCGACCCTCACCGAGAAATCCCATCCCATCCACTCTCTCTTCCATCTCCATCTCTTGGGGTTTGCTTTCGACCGCGACGACATCAACTCGACATCCATCAAGCGTCCGATACATCAACAGAGTTTTTTTCTTGCTCCTCTCCCTGTATAATTGGGACCCAACCCGCTGCACAGACGAGCGCAAAGGGTTGTAACGGGCGTCCCAGCCCCGGATTCTGGCACCATCCCCCCCCGCGTTTCGTTCCCAGCGACTGCATACAGAAAGGGCCGAATACACACATCCCTCTCAACTCTCTCCACGACTCCCTCCCAGGCTTCTCTTCTGCCACCTCCCTTATCATTCCTCCTTCCCCGCAAAACTCAATCGCCCGCTAGACTCTCGTCGTCCATGCCAACGCCCGCGTTGGTCCGCTGCTTTCGCTCGGAATAATCTCACCTGGTCTCGGAGCGACCATCGACGCCTTCCCAACCGCCACGACGACGTCCTCACCTCACCCCTCCGCCAGCATGACACAGGCCGTCAAGCGGGCCTGTGATGCCTGCCATCGCCGCAAGGTCAAGTGCGACGGCGTCAGCCCATGCCGCAACTGCCACACTGCCCAGCTCTCGTGCACATACAATGCCATCCCCCAGAAGAAGGGCCCCAAGGGCTCCCGAGCAAAGGTCATCAGCGAGCTGAGGGAGACGCAGCGGCAGACGAGCCTGTCGGCCAAGGTCCAGAACCGCATGAACGGAATCCCCAACCCTCCAGGACCCGTCAGCCTGGCGCCCACCCCCGGCCTGCTCTCCAACGAGCTGGTCAAGGAATGCCTCGACTTCTACTTTGCGAACCTCTACGAGAAAATGCCCATTCTTGACCGACGCCAGATCGACCAGCAGCTGCCCTTCATGGAGCAGAACCGCGACACCTACTGCCTCCTGACATCCCTCTGCGCATTCATGATGCTCCAGCCCGGCATGTCCATGCCCACCGGTGACCCCTACAATCTCGATGTCATGCCTGGCGCAACCATTGTTGCGAGCCAGCTTCTCTTGGAGGAGACCCTGCAGGTGCGCAAGGGCTACGACTACCTCGACAACCTCAGCTTCAACACCCTTGCCACAAACTTCTTCGTCTACGGCTGCTACCACGGCATCGAGCTGCACGACAAGGCCTGGTTCTACCTCCGCGAGGCCTCGACCCTCATGCACCTGAACGGCATGAACAAGGAGGAAACATACCACGGTCCCCAATGGGACAATGCCGAGTCGTCTCGGAGGAGGCGCCTTTACTGGCTCTTCTTCATCATGGAAAGGTAACCCAGTTTTTTAAACTTCCATCTTCGTGCCCTTCCCAATCCCATGTTTCATATGCTAAACGGCGATCACTATACAGGGCCCACGCCATTCAGCGACAGCGTCCTTTGACATTGCAAGCCACCATCAGCCCCCCCAACTCCGCCGACGATCCGAGCGACCCACTCAGCCACCAGCTCAACAGCTTCATCATGCTCGTGAACCTGTTCCGCCCGTTCGACGATGCCTTCACCACTGTGTGGAACAAGACCCGAGGCAACCTCTACGTTTCCAGCCTCCAGAAGCAGCTCAACGAGGTCCTTCCGACATACCTCTGCCAAGATGGCCAGCTGTCCGACCTGCGTACCAACCAGCAGTGGCTGAAGAGCACTGTTTGGCAGCTGACCCACGGCAACTCTCAAAACGAGGATAACATGAACTTCAACTACCCCGTCGACTTGTCGCGCGAGCTGTTGATGACTCTCGCGTCTCACTTCCCCGGACAGGGCATGGAGCTGATGGGATCCGGACTGGTAAGACTTGAAAGAAACCCAGTGAGGCAATTTGCCCCCGGCTGACTAAGTGCGCGTAGATTGAAAAACTTTTCGAGATCAGCTGCAACATGACCGACTTCCTCGCCGTCCAGCCCGCCGCCCGGGACCCGTTCACCGTCGGCCCTCGCGAGCAGCTCAATCAGACCCTCAACATCATCGCCGTCCTCCGCCATGGCGACCACCGCTTCTTGCCCCTGCTCCTGAACAAGGTCGCCGACATCATGCCTCGCCTGACCAATCCCATGCTGCAGAACGCGCCCGAGAACTCGAACCTCGCCAACATCGACATCTTTGACGGCTTCGGCAATGCCGGCATGGCCCAGCCGCCCCCCCAGATGCAGATGCAGATGGACACAGAATACGAACGCAAGTTTCCCGCCAACGAGTACGAAAAGAAGTATGGCATGTCCGACATGAACAGCAACGGGAGCGACACGAACACCATTGCCGCCTCGTCTACCGGCGCACCATCCGTTCCTCCAGCGACTGCTGCGGACATGAACTCGCCATTTGCTAGTTCTCCCGCCATCATGTCTCCACCGATGGAGTATCCCCACCACGGAATGAACGACTATGGGTGCACGCCGATGCCCGATATGGTCATGAGTCCGATGGGCCAAAATGGATCGGCGATGAACGGCAACAGCCAACACCAACACCAGCCGCCGCATCACATGATGCAGAACCAGTGCATGACGCCGCAGCAGCTTCAGCCCGGCATGAGTCAGCATCACAACCCCAACATGCAACAAGGCCAAAATATGGGCAGCATCAGCCCACCATCAATCCAGGGTCAGCAAGGACTCAATTCGGCGTCAATACCGACGTCGCATCCCATGGGCCCCGGCGGGAACAACCTGATGAACTCAATACCCCGTCAACAACCTCAGCGTGCTAGCAGTAGCTTCGCCATCCAGCAACAGCCCATACCTCGCACCGTGGGTGACTTCCATGCACTACAACGGGCCAACTCGGATATGCCGGGTTTATCCAGCATAGGCACGGAAATGGACTTCAACACCCTCCGCTGATCGCGAATCGTGTTGGGTGAGGGGTGCCACCTCGGCTAGTAGTGTGGTTTTGATTCAAAAGATATTTTCAGCACTTAGTTGACTAAACGTCACGTGCTATTTACTTTTTCTTTGTCGTCAGGAGCGCTGGCATTTTATTTTATTTTCACCCTTTAGACTTTTATTTTTAAACTACATCACTGCCATCATCCTCGCGACGGGGCGCGGGTCGATACCGCAGTCGCTACGGAGGATCAGGTGGGGTGTGGAAGCATAAAAAGTGCCTTGGGATCTGGGATCAACTTTACGAAACATGGGCTTCTGTACAGTTTAGGGTTGTGAACATTCTGCATCTGCCGACTAGGGGGCATGGGACAAGGTGTTATTTGGGCGTCTGATTTGGTCCACCACATGCAATATCAAGAGGAGGGCTTTGGGACAAACGAGCATGGTTGGCGTGGGATCGGGTATTCTGGCCACGGCCGAAACTTGGGTGCACAGGTAGCAGCAAGTATGTTGACTGCTATGATGCATGAATGAGAAGTGGGAAATCTGTCAAAAGTTTGCACGCAATGACGGCAGACTGATGTCTTTGCAGAGAAACTAGATGAATCAAGAATGCTAGATTGACCTCTGCGTCCATGTGCCAACCTCCTTGTCGTGAGCTGATGCTCGACCCACAAGCATTTGTGACGGTGCTCTTGATATTTGTCTTACGAGGACTGGACTGAATTGTCGGAGAGAGGAGCTCCTGTGATTCAGAGCCGTAACTGGGTATCTCGAAACAGTATGAGCCAGAATCCTAGCTGGGCCGCCTCCGAGACTCACGCCGGCGTTATTGGGCAGATTGCCATCCACCAAGCACCCAAAGGCGTTGGTGTGCCGTGCCAACAGTTGGTTTCCGTGGCCGGCGAGTTAGTTTTTCAAGACGAGTTCATCGTGATGCAGTCGGGATGCTCCCAAGAGATTCGGCTGCGTAGGAAGCCGTTCCACGACGCGAGAGCTGGTAGCAGCGAACAGGACATTGTGGCTGAAGAAGACATGGTTTGCGTGAGAGAGGTGGGTAGTACCGGCTTTATAAAGTCTTTGCTATAGAATTAGGATGCGAGACGTATGAAGAAGTGTCTGTCCTGGGGGTTCAAGGCCATGATCGGCCGCAGTGACACTTCCCCGGGTTGAGCGAGAAGCCGTCTCATTGTTCTCAGCAATCCCGGAAGAACTCGAAGCCCCCGATGGCGAGACAAAGTTTCCAGCGCGAATTTCCACGAGTACTAGATGCATTGCAACACTAGTACCGGAGTCTCAGAGAACACGGAGGCAATGCGCTGTGTTTGGAATGCATCATCTAGCTATGCCGATGGGAGATTTCTGTGCCATGATTGTGGCCACAATGAGCTGTTGTTGAAGACAATGTAGGAACTGGGCGATACAAAACCTTGACCCGGCTCTCCAACAAACATGGCCAACGGCGGAAAGAGGTGGTATCTCGATGGAACGAGATTTCGCGCCAGAGAGGGGGAAAGCACCAGTTTTACAACTCGGGCTCTGGAAAATCTCCAAAATGTAACTTCCCAAGCATGAGGATATCCATGGTACCCAGATTGGTTTGGTTCCCAAGGAACCCGGCGCACTACTTATGCTGCACTGGTGTCGGGTGGATCGAGTATAGGTAGGTTGGTGGCCCGAGATGAAGAGTCGAATCCCGGGTAAACGGCTGATTGTGTCGCCATGAGCTCCCCCGAGCTAATTAGGATTCCTCCCCGGCCTAGTCCGCCCGAGATCTGGGGATTGCCGGGGTTGGCCGGGGTTGTGCGGGGAACCTACTTACAACACGCAACATTCCTGGCAGGCGTAGGTGGCTGTGGTGATATTGGGTGGTAAAACGGAATACCGACAGACGCAAAATATTCCCGTAGACCGAAGGAGGAGTGATTGGTGCGAATTAGTTCTAGATCTGCAAATCTCGTTTGAGCACATTTGTTGAGGGGGGGTGTGAGTTACCATGTAACCTCGCGGGGTTCTCAGACGAGAGTATCTTCAATTGAGACAGAAATAGACGCTTCGGGGTAATGGCAACGACTTTTGGTTGTATCATAGCGACCAGCGACTACTCCTCTGATGATCTTTCCAAAATCAGGACATAATTCGTCGTTGCATACATCCGCAAGAAGGGAACCCCTCAGCTCCGTTGCTTACATGTCTAGAAACAGATATAGAAGAGAGGCCCTTGGCTCGTAATGGTTGGTGTTTCTTCGTCATTATACCCAGAAGCACCTATAAGAACAATCGGCAACTCACTATGAAATCTGCTCTCTTCAGTCTCATTGGGCTCTTGACCACTGTTGCTGCTGGCGGTGTACAAGTCAGCACGGTCTCTGGACGTCGCGAATGCACAGTCACAGCCAACGGCAACAAAGTCAGCGACGTGGGAAACGTTCTGGAGGCGTTCGACCGCTGCGGGAAGTCTGGGAACATCATCTTCCCCGAGGGCGAGAACTATTGGATCGACAGGAAGCTAAACCCGCATGTTAACGACGTGCATATCCAATGGCGAGGTGAATGGACTGTAGGAAAACACCACCCAGCCCGCGCAGATGTGCAACACGTAGACCGCATGGCTGACATCTGCGCCGCCACAGTTCTCTGATAACCTCACACACTGGAGGTCGGACAGTTATTTTATAGCGTTCCAGAACCACCGTGCCGGGTTCGTGATGACCGGCGATGGCATCCACATCGACGGATATGGAACCGGCGGGATCCATGGGAATGGGGATGCCTGGTATACTGCCGAAGCAGGGACCACAGTCGAAGGTCGCCCTATGGTAAGATTCGTTCATGCTTTCCGATCAGACTACGAAACTGAATGAATATACTGACTACGCGTGAACACAGCCTTTTGTGTTTTGGAACGTTAGCGACGTGACGGTAAAGAACTTTTACATCAGACAGCCTCAATTCTGGGCCTACAACATTATGAATGGTACAGATATGTACTTTGAAAACATTAGCAGCAACGCTACCGCCACAAAGGCACCTTCTAGGTACAACTGGGTGCAAAACACAGATGGATTTGGTAGGCGCAGCACGCCCCTAGCAGAACGAAACTACTGCTGATGATTCCTGCTTAGACACAATGGATGCTCGTAATATCCGCGTCAAAGGGTTTGAGTACACTGGCGGGGACGACTGCATTGCCATCAAGCCTCGCTCGTACAATATTTACTTGGAAGGCGTTATATGTCACGGAGGGAACGGCATCGCTGTTGGAAGTCTGGGCCAATACCTTGAGGACTCAAGCGTGGAGGACGTCGTTATGACCAACCTACTGGTGAGTCGTCTGCAACTTTGGAGGCCGCTGAAACTGACACAGGTATTAGCTTAAACGATCGTCGCTAGATTTGCGCTTCGGAGTCTACATCAAGACCTGGGTCGGCGAGCTGGTGCCGCAGGATCACTACGAGAGCGCCGGCCAGCCCCGCGGCGGCGGCTGGGGCCTGGTGCGCAACATCCTCTTCTCCAACGTCCGCTACGAGGCCGTCAACAACGCCCCGTCAATCAACCAGCACAACGGAGACAATGGCACATTCGCCGGGACCAGCAAGATGGAAGTGTCCAATGTGACCTTCGCCAACTTCACGGGCACCTTGTCCGGCACGAGAAACCGGGTCAGCCTCAGCTGCAGCGCGAAGTTGCCCTGCCATGACATCGCTTTCGAGGACATCAACCTGCTTGCCGGGAACGAAACGACCAGCTGCACCGGACGATGGACGTTGCCCGACACTGTTACTGGGCTGCCGGGGTGTTAGGCGATACAAATATTTGCTGTACGAGATTCTAGGCACGGGTTTGATATACGATTTGAAGCACCCAAGAATTCAATGGATTCTGATTAGTATCTGGGGATTTGAATGTTGCTATCCTTTTGCATGTGTTACTCCGTTTTCTATTTTCTATTTTATCCACCCTGAAAGAACATTGTTGCCAGCCAAACGCTTTGCAGAGGGTAATTGTTCGTATTACAGGATACCCGCACGGGCGGTAATCCAAGCGCAAACAAAATTTCAAGACCGGTACTGTATTCTGGTGTATGTATGTAGAAGTAGAGAAAGTAGGTAGGCTGGCAGCAGCAGTAGTAGTGAAGATATTGCTGTTAGCAGCCCGGAGGTTAGATCTCCGGGTTCCGCTGCCGCGGACGGCTGCTGCTGCTGGCCGGCTTCCTGTATGATGGTTGAGTAATCCGAAATTAATAACCAAAATGCAATACTGTTTTAACCAAAGGAGGGTCATTGCTCGCCCAACTAGCAAATCAGCGGCGCGGTGGACGCATTCGTAGATGCTCAGTGAACTTCTAAGCGAGAGGTTCCAAGCCAAGAGCCGAAGTAACCGATCTATTCTCCATTCGTTGAAGTAAAAAAACACTGGCCGAATTGCACAGAGGAAATATCTGAGGGCCGTAACACTCGGATTCGTATTTTCTTTCGCTGGTAAATTGACAACAGCCACGCGTGTGATTTGCCAAGGCCAAAGAACAGAGAAGCAAACCATGATATCTAAGAATAGTCGGTGTTGGTCAAACCTTTTTGTTCCTGCTTGTTTTGCCTTGGAAGCGATCAAAGTAACACTCGGAAATCCATGCAGGATATCGGGGATGCAGGCGGCCACCGCGAAAGTAGGAACATTGCTTTGACCTGGTTTCAGCCCGGCAGATGAGGAAGTCAGAGACAGAGCTCGCTTGAATCCGTGATCTTGAATGCGAGGTGTCGGAGGCAAGAACAAAGGCAAATTTACCTAAAAACCCATTCAACTTCCCCGTGCTCTCAGTTCATTCCGGTCGGTTGGACGGCAACCTTCTCCACATTGATCCCCACTTAGGACCGATCGGCGGCCACTCTACCGGGCTCGGGCCGCTCGCCCCGCCCGGCCCGACAACCTCTTGAGACATCATCCTTTCTTTCCGCAACCAATACGGCTCTGGACTGTCGGATATCTCGGGCAGTTAAAAGCCCGCTATAATCCTTCGGCGGACGGCCATCAAAGCACCTTTTTCTTTTTGTTTACTCAGCCGCACTGCCAAAGGTTACCCGGTTTAGGTCTACTTCTGTGCTGCGTGCCCAATCAAGAGTTTCGGGCACTGATAGACAGCGATTGAACGTTGCAGAGCGGCTTTAGCCTCAGCAAGAACCATGACAGCAGAAAACTGGGTTGCCTTCCATCAACTAGCGGTTGGAGATTCATGCCGTGAAGCCCGAGAAAGCGCCGCCGTCATCATTGTCTCCCCGAATCTGACCTTCCTAGGCCGCATCGTTGGCTGGAATCGGCAAATATGCCAAAGTAAAGAGAGTAAAAAACATGCCACGCAAAGCCTCGCCGCCTTAGACTTTATCGACCCCGCGCCTCGTCAGCACCCCGCAACCTTCCTTGCAACCTTGGAGGACTTGATCTGTATGTGCAGATCAGAAATCAATGCGTTGTTCGGTCCCGCTTATCGTCGGTTGTTTGAGAGATACCCGAGAAGGAGGAGCAATTGAAGTCTAAAGTAGCAAAAGGATCGTTGCGTTGTGTGGTTGTCCAAAAAGAATGCAGCAGTGCAAGGCGATGGATTTGGAGATTCAATGCAAAATTGAGGGGCCCGGAAAGTCAAAAAACAACGACAGGATTTAGATATGTGCAACATGAGGAGGCAGAGCAAGAAATGCGCTAAAAGCCCGCGCTGCCACGTGGAGTCGAAGTTTGCTCTTCATCGGCAGCATCAATGGCTGAGGATTCCCCATGCAAGGCCTGATATAGTTTGAGGCTACATAAAACCGGGCCAGGTCTCCCACCTTCCCCGACAATTGCCTCTGGCCAATGATCCCTGCGCTAAATCAGCCTTTTTAGCTGCAGCCTTGAGTTTGTTGGGGCTGCATCTCAGCCTCATGATATCTCCACGTACGTAGTACGCTGGGAACATCTCTTAGGATGGCTCCCAACATCTTACCCCTCACTGCGTCTGCCCGAATGTTCCTATCAGGGTTTCACCAAAACCTACAATGTGGGATTTCACAGAGAGATCTAGGCCGTGCTGAAATGTCTTCTTGCGGACATTAGGCACGAACTTTTCTTAGCCTTTGGCTTCATCTTGCGCGCCCAGTTTGCTTGGACACTAGCGGGCTGGCTGATTTGCATGTGAAGACAAACCGCGAGTTCGATCAGCTCATTGGCGAATTCCTTCATGCCCTTGGACCAGTGGTTCGTCCACGTTTTGAGAATAATGCGACGATGAAGCATTCACAGCGTTGTTTGGCAGCAAAGAGCCCAACTCTGGAAAGTTTCGGCTTCGTTATCTTGAAGTTTTGATGCACGCTCGATGCTTCCCCGCAGCAAACCATGCAAAACTTTCATGCCAACCATGAAGAAACATTTTCAAACTCTTCCAATTGGAGTTCACACGGTCACGATTTACCTCAGGATGAGACAAAGAGGGGAAAAAGAGAGGGGACTGTGACTATCTAGGGTGAAGCAAATGGATATAAAATCCCAGTGGAATACCCCGAGGTTGAGAGAATGAAAAAGGAGCAGCAGCAGATTCTCAGCCAAGGTCAACATCTATCATCACCCGCTACACAAAATACAACAAAAGCAACACTATAATACACTTATAACAACATACTGTACTTAAATTTTAAAATCAAAATGGGCGACATCCGAGGATCCGAGAGAGACAGCAACGTTATCGCCCTTGTTGAGGCCATTCTCGGTCACAAGATCGAGAGCCAGCCCGCGTCTTCTGCTCAGAGCACCATGGAAGACTACGAAGATCTCGTCGAAATGAGCAAGGATCACGACTTCAGCAAGGAGGGTCCCCGCCCTGACTCCCCCCCCAAGAACCCTTGCATCGGTGCCGTCAACCCGTACGCCCTCGCTGAGGCACTCATCGGCCGCAAGATTGACCGTCACTCCATGGCCTCGGCTCAGATTCTCCAAAATGTCTTGCAGACCGACTACGATGAGCTCTTTGACATGCGCCACCACTCAGTTCTCTTCGCCGGAATGAAGCTGAACGAGAAGGAGAGAACAGCTGAGATGTACAACGAGAAGGACATGAAGATCCTCAACGAGCGGGACCTCATGACCCCGGATTTCTCTGGCGTCCGCAGGCTGGATGACCTTGAGAAGGTCGGCCTTAAGGACCTCAAGGATACCAAAGTCAAGGTTGCCCGGATGCAGAATGGCAAGCTGCGCCTGGTTCTCCACGCCCACGACCTTGGCAAGACCGTCTCGAACCGGGAGGTCACCATGTCTATCAACGAGCTTGTCACCCCCTTCCGGATGCAGAAGGGCAACTGGCAGCCACCCAACGCCTCTTGGCGCGACATGTATGACTACTTCTTCCAGAGCGTCAACAAGCGCTTGATCTCCGACATCACCATGTTCCGCATTGGTGACCGCCGGGAGACCAACCGTCAGTTCGACGACCCCACTCAGGGCTGCTCCAGCAACAGCTGGTTTGTCGCTGCTCTGTTCTCCGTCTTCTGGTCTGACCCCTGTGCCATTAACCGTGCCACACGCGTCCACTCCCACGGCAATGACAAGAAGCGCTTCTTGTCCGTCAAGTTCCACGACAAGGGCGGCAAGCAGAACAGCCGCACCGAGACTGTCGAGGTCAACTATGAGATCCCCATCAACAACTCCGACAACGAGCCGCTCTACTGCCGCTCCAGCGACGGTGCCGACATTTGGCCCTCGCTGTACGAGAAGGCCTTTGCCAAGTGGATCACCGGTACCAACTCCGACAAGCCAGATATCACCCAGACCCACTGCGGTGACCCCATCAAGGCCATGGCTCAGATCAACGGCCGCTCGGCTCATTACTACATGTGCGACAACCACTCCGCGCACACACTCTTGGGATTGGTCCGCTCCAACAGCGTCAACAACAAGACCATCAACCCCATGACGGCCTACACCTACGCCACCGGCCGCGAGTTCCACGGCGCCAATATCGTCGCCAACCACGCTTACTCCGTCCTGGGTTACTGTGTCATCGGAGATAAGCAGTACATCGTCCTCCGCAACCCATGGGGTGTTACTGAGCCCCAGGGCCTCACCAGCTACACCGGTCTTCTCGGCCGCCTCGATCCCGAGATCTGGAACCCCGCCACCCTCCTCGACCATGGCGGTCTGTTCGCTCTTGAGGCAGACTCTTTCAAGAAGTGCTTCTCTTGCATCGGTGTTGCCAAGTAAAGGTTGCAAGACCAGTGGCCGGTCACTGATTTCGCAATCAGTTCGCCTGGGCAACTGAGGGTAGGCGTACGGGCTCTGTTGTTCTCTCTCTTTTCCCTGGCATGTATCGTAGGGTCAAATGCTTCTCGAGCTGGCAGAAGTTACATCATGTCAGCCTTTTTGCTTTTGGTTGACGGGGTGGGGTTGAGGCAGCTGGCGGTATGGCAGAAAAAAGTTGGAAAATTGAAAGGCAAATGAAAAGTTACTTTGGAGTACTTCGTTATAGCAAAATATAATCTCAGTTGCCAAGGACTTGTGTTAACGCTGCCGTTGTCAGTTTATCGCAGATCAACTGTTGCATGTGAGATGATGGCACAGGCAATCGAGTCTGTAGGCTGGCTTTGCCAGACAATTTAGTGTTGCCAGACATTGCTGAATATTGTCACAACTACAGAAGGCATCGACCATCCTCCAATGAATCCTTCCCCGCAAAGATGGTGCTAATCGCTCTGTCTGGCGCAGCAATATCATACAGACTTGTGGCAAAGCTGTGGCTGTTGCTGACTGGACCATAAAAATGAACCGCCAATTATGTGGGTACTGTCACCCCGAACTTATTAACCGACCAAGCATTCTGCAGTACGTATGCAATTTCATGCACTCAACACAACACATGATCATTTTTCATACCGCTACGCTATATCATGATGGAGGCCAAAGACCCCCTCTTCCATTTTAAAAGTTCGACGACGCCTTCTAGTCGACACGCACCTGGTGTTGTTCCTACAGGAGAACCAAGTCAGATAGTAGACGATCTTCCTAATTATGAGCCACCGAGCTTTGCGTCAAAAATCTACACACCTCTCGCACACTCGGATTCGATAAGAGTGTTGGTTTTGCACCCTTCCGTCGACCAAGACTCTGACATTCATTGCGAGCTGTTGCAAATAAGGATATCAGATTGTGTAGAGATTGACGACTCCTACGTAGCCCTGTCATACGTCTGGGGCGACTTGAATGATCCGGAATCTGTTTATGTCAACAGGGAAGAGGTGCAGATCGGGAGGAATCTTGCTGGGGCACTTCGCCATCTACGTCGTGGCGACCATCACCTTCGGCTCTGGGCGGACGCTCTTTGCATCAACCAGCATGATGTTTCAGAGCGCAATCACCAGGTCCATCAGATGCGCGACATCTACGCCTCTGCTGTCGAAACAATCGTTTATCTAGGGTCAAATAATGGCAGTAACACTACCTCCTCGGCGTGGAACTTCTTGGAAAGAAACAGCGAGTGGGCACTTAACAACGACGGCGAACAAGACTTTGACCTACCACTTTCTCTTGAGGACAGTCTGATCTACTTCAGAGGGGACTTGTCCGACGTTGAGATTGACGTCCTTACACGTCCTTGGTTCCTGAGAGTGTGGGTGCTTCAGGAGGTCGTCGTCTCGAGGGAAGTCTCAATTCAGTGCGGGCATCGACGGGTTCCCTGGGACGACTTCTGTAAGATCCTGCTCCTAAGCCCCAGATATCATGACCGATATGGACTCAGTTTACGCGCGGTCGAAAAGGTTGAGATAGTTCGCGACATGTTCCAAGCCCGCTGCGCCTATCAAGAATCGCACGACATGGTACACCTTCGGCCCTCCTGGCACACCAGCGTTACCAACTATCGCGGTAGAAGCACCGACATAATTGAAATGCTTGATAGAGCCCGACAGCTTGAAGCATCCGACCCACGAGACAAAATCTTTGCCCTTTTGGGAATCTCTACCAATGTGGATATTGATGACAGCAGGACTGCCATTAACTACGAGAAATCTGCCCCACAAGTGTATGCCGATTTTGCTCGGTATATAATGGAGAGAACCAAAAGCTTCGACATGCTGAGCTACGTTAATCACATTGTCAGCTACTTCCTGCCTTTGGCGACAACTCCCGCAGATGGAGCACTACCCTCATGGACCCCGGACTGGGACGGCAGTGAGGCAGCTCGAGAAGTCGCATCCAAGATGTTCGACCTCGAAGATCTTGACTTGGACATACGATCCATGGGCGCTAATTCAATTGGGCCCACAATGCTAAGTTCACTCGAGGAAGAGAGCGAAGAGATCCGAGAAAAAAGGCAAAAACTTGCCGGGAAAAGCATGACTTGGGTGAACAATAATCTCCGACTCGTCACAGTCGGTTCAATTATCGGCGAAGTAACCGACTTTGTGTCGTCGATCAGTGTTCGCGGACTAGACGAAGTTTCTTTTCAGACCATCAGGGATCAAAATAAGTCAGACCCTAGAGAGATGCGGAGAGCGATCATCAGCAGATGGAGGGCCTTCTTTACCCAACATCTTAGACTCCAATGGAAGATCTCCCATGTCGACCCAGAAAGTTTTATCGGCCCGCTCACGCGCCCAGAGATGTCAGTGAATTTACTTGACGATGACCCAGATCTCGGGCCTGAGACGATAGAAAGCCACCTGTTTGCCAGAGGTCGACAAACGGCCGCTTGGTCGAGCGATGACGGAAAAGTGATCAATCAAGTGACGGACAAAGCTTCTGTAATCGACGGGAAGCTTTTGGGCATCTACAACGAAGGCACCAGCAACGAAACAAGGAGGGTGATTTTGCCATTCGGGACATCAATAGACGACTGGATTGTTCACTTTCGCGGCGCACGGGTCCCCTTTGTTGTTCGACCGATAGCAGACATCTCAACTTACCCACAAGACATCAAACCCGGGCATGGGCCGCATGGAACACCACGACCTTGGATGTCCGAAGTCATTGATAGGTTTGAAATTGAACAAGACACCCCGTTCAAGAGCTGCAAGTTTATTGGAGAGTGTTTGATCAACGAATTCAACGATTTTGTAGCACAAGGCGAACACGAATTGATGGTACTAGCATTGGATTAGGAAAATCTTTCCATGGCACAAAGATCACACGTTTACTCATAACTAGACGCTAAAAAATAAGATTCTCTTTAAGGAAGCCGCATGTTATCACATGTGGGACTACATGGTTGATCACACGCAATATAAAAATAAGGGGCAGGTTTCAAGTAAAACAGCTTCATGATAAATACTGACGTACTAAATTAAGGAATAAACAGAAAGAAATGCAGAAAGCTTTTGAACAAAAGAAAAACGAAAACAGTCAAGGGAAGGGGCCAATTTAAGAAAATAGCAAACCAACTCGGGATGAAACACAATTCCCTTACTCGTCTCTGCATTTCCCTGTCATGCAGCGAGCTCTGACAGGGATACACGCAAAATTATATAACAAAGTCATATTTCTATTTACTGCAGTCTGTTTTCTATCTGCACGCAGTGGAAGAGTTTTTGCTCAGTAAGTAATAACGACGAGAAATAAAGAAAAGAGGTGATATTTATTATTCTAGAAAGTCATTTTTGTTCTTTTGGTCTATATGCAAGAGATTGGAGAGCATTATTCAAATGCCACATTGATATCGGATCTCCCCTTAGTAGCCAAGCTTGAAACCTCCCCAGCTGAGCTTGGTAAAAGTAAGATTGGGATCATATTGGTCCCGAATCTGTCTCATTTTCTCGAGGTTCTCCTGTCCATACGCAGGGAACGGCGACTGCCACTCACCAGCATCACCCATGTAGACGAAATCAACCGCTAGTCCCCTTGCCTTGTTGATTTCATGGTGACGCGCAAGCAGAGACTTGGACCAGGCTGTCATTCTAAGGTCGTCTTCAGCGCGAGCCCATGAAGTGGTGAATTGCCACCCTAAAAAATAATCAGTTAGACCAGGATAAGGACGTATCATGCCACTTCTCAAATACTTACAGACGTAGGACTGTGAGTCGTCCAGACCAAAGGTGTTTCCGATTCCGTTGTTCTTTCCAACTGAGAAAGCAGACTTCGGAACCATATTCAAAATGTAAGTAGGGCGGACGCCTTCGACATCAGCAACGTCCTGGATGGCTTCAACCCAGGCTTGGTAAATTTCATAGAGTCTATCGGCATCGGGCTTTATTGTGTGGTGTGCGAATTGAACACTGGCAGAATTGGTCAGCAGAAATTCTCATCCGCATTGTACAATTTACTTACCGGAACATCTGGTTGGGGGATTCCAGCTTCGCGTGCCAGTGAATGGGTTCCGTCACGTTGTGGACCCTAGTCACTGCAGGTATAGCGGTGAAGTTGGCGAACCTTGAAGGAGGGGAATCAGTCGTCTCCTGCAAGCCAAAGACCTGGGGCACGGCCTCCTTGGTGGTCATATTGTAGTTGATGTTGACGACAGCACCAGCGCCGACGGATCCATCATCCGAGAGCACCATGTCGCAAGCAGCCTTGATAAAAGCCGGAACAGCAGACTGGTTGAAAACCTGAAGTGTGCTGGTGACCATGGGGATGTCGTATGTTTTGAATACAAACTTGGTAACGATGCCATAGTTACTGCCGCCTCCCTTCAAGGCCCAGAAGAGATCAGGGTTCGATGTGGCGCTTGCGACGACCTGGGTGCCGTTTCCGAGAACTATGTCGTAGCTGAGAACATTGTCCATGGTGAAGCCGTATTTGTTGAGGAAGTAGCCGACGCCGCCAATCAAGGTGAGGCCAGGCACGCCAATTGTCTTGAGACGGCCACCGATCGTGTATTTGCCGTAGGGAGCCAGAGCCTGGTACACATCGACCCATTTGTTACCCGGCCCAACCTCAATACTGTTTTCGTCCACGTTAACTTTTGTGTCGTGAAGCCCGTTCAGGGCCACTAGGACTCCATCGTCGATAGTATTGCAGCCGGGGTACTGCAATGGATTTATGGTTAGCGGGTATGTCGCATTATAGGGAGGTTGGAAACACCTACATTCATGTGGCCACCTCCCTTTACCGCAAAAGGGGCATGGCAGCTGTGGAAGATTCCCACTGCCTTGGCAACATCGTCTGCAGTGGATGGAATAAAGATGCAGCCCGGGTTGAGGTTGGCTCTCATATCCCACACATTGATGCGTTGGGTTTCGTAGGCTGTCGAGTTGGGATGTAGAGTCGAGTTCGAGAAAGCGCTACTCAACGCAGTGCAAGCGCATTTTACGTTGTCAGACAGTAAAAGGTCTCTGCGGCCAAATAAGGAGCTGTTTGCTGCGGCAGTGCCAGACAGCAAAAGTACAGGAAGGACAAAGGAATGCAACATTGTTGGGGAAGGTAACTAGGAAACGAATGGAGTGGTGATTGGAGCGAATGAAGATAAGCACTTCCTATGTTTCAAGAGACAAGAAGCGACCTGAATGGAGTATTTATCTATCGTTATAATCATTTGGACTGCTTACACTCCTTGTCGGCCTCCTTATCGGCCTCCTTGTCGGCCTCCTTACCTCCCCGAAAGGAGGCGATGTTTCTGTCGAGCACTATAGCATCCTCAGCAACCCCGTTCCAGGTGAAGCCCCTTCACCATAGCCCATCACCATAGCCCATCGGAATCGGTCTCGGAATGCTCAATTGCTCTTGCGTAGTGCAGTTAGCCTTGATGTGGGCTTCTAGAAGAAATGGCACCGCCCAGGCTGTCAGTGCTACATTGTTCACAAGATACCCCAGTGAGCCATGAAATGCATTGGTAATTACTATACTCGTGATCGTGCCTATGGTGAACTAGGGACGGATTGACAGGTCAATGATGCAAATTCGTTCCACAGTCAATTTAGTATGGAGCATTTCAAGGCGTTTTTGGGGGGGATCGCTTCGCCGTGTTTGCCCCATTGCGTGTTTTTCGCGACGCCCCAGGAAATTGAAGTGACACATCACAAGCCCAACGTCAATCTAGTCTATAGGATGATGGGTATCTATTTGACGGAAATAAGTGACGTTTCGTTCTAGATCCTAGTCTTCGTGGCGATTTAGGTAATTCTCCGTGTCTAGTTCGACACCACCCCTGATCATAAGCCACGCTGCATTGCATTGCGGTTCTCGCTCTCGGTCTCGGTTGATGAGGCAGGCTTGCGATAGGGGCGGTCGTCAGCGAAGATCCGCAGTACCGGTAGGTCTTGTCAAGCCCCGACTCCACATTTCTTTTTCCCTCCGCCTATCCATATTTAGAATTGACTAGTGAGCGAGAACACGCGTGTTGAAAGAAAGGTCTGTGAGGAATTGGGTATAATGATCGTCCGCACCACTTACTCGATGGTACCTAGTCAATGTCCCCTCGGCTAAATTGCGGGTGAGACAATAACCAGCGACAACCAGCCCAAGTCGGTCAGAGGGGGAAACCCCATTCCAAAATACTCTCGTGTCTCTTTTGGCAACACCTATGATTATTGATTCGACTCTCCGAACGTTAGGAGCCATTGAACACGCCGTGTTGCGTAGAGCTGTCATTGAATGAGATGGTTGATCAACGTCGTTGGTTGTCGGCGCAAAAAAAACCTAAAAAACTTTAACGTTGGTTTCATCAGATCAAAGCTTGATCCTGCTGCTAAAATAGCCTTTGCGATCTGCACGTTACTGAAGTTTCGAACGTAATTGGGTTTTACCTAGTGAATTTACCATAATACCCTTCCGCCACTTAATTGATAAATTGTAGTGTAAAATAACCCATGTGAAGATCCACGCTGATCTTAAACTCTCGATGCATCTATTCGTCCATCACGTGCCATGATTCTCAACAAATAGAAAGTTCACGTATTTTCGCATGGTCCTGAAGCTATGAATGCTACTATCATACATTTATTTTCTAGGGCTATGTCTGAGCTGAGCCTACGACGCGGTGCTGCATCAGGTAGCACTCTATTGCCTCATTCGTTCATGGCAAAGAGTTGGTTAGCTTACGTTGTGTTATCTCTATCGAACGTCCTTCTAAACAAGTTACTTCGGCATCGTCAAAATAATCATATACGGCGAGCGCAAGATGACAGGCGACAGCAGCGACTAGGTGTATGGGAGGAAAGGAAACACAGTGGTCTTGAAAAACTTCACAAGACTCTTTCCGATTTGGACATACCCGATATGGACCTCAACACAGTGGACATGCATGAATGGCTGGATTATGCCTTCTCTCGCATATGACCAGACATTTCGCTTCATATGTACGTCCCTGAACTCTGGACGACGCGAGAATATCATAAAACTACGAACGTGGCCAGTCAATGCCACCATAGCACAATTAAGGATATTGGTAAAGGGAGGTCACAGGCTTGCTCTCCCATGTAGCCATCACCCAAATACACTTGAGGATTGAGCAATTCAAATGCTTATAACCAACGCAACCAAACGATTCAAATTACGACGATAGTCGAATACATTGGATCTATTGGAGCTGTTCGGTTTATTGCGATTGTTGTTTTCAGTATAGGCAACTCCTGATTCAATATCACCATGCATCTTGAAGTTAGGTCATGGCTTATTTCTTCGTCCGTGTTCAAAGTAATTTGCTACTTCCGATACTATGCAATTACAAGATATGACCGTACCCAAACAGACGGTCGTTGGCTCTGCGTCCTTTGTCTCATTTCCGCGAGTCCTCTACATGATCCGACGAGACCTCTGGCCTGTTTTTGTTGTTTGCCCCGCTCTGCTCAGATGACTCCGTATCCAAAATCTTCGTTGGAGATGTTGAAATCTCGTCGCCGAACTTAGCAGCAACCTCTTCAAGGGAGAGGAAGCGTGTTTCTGGTAGAAAGAAGAAGTATATGATGCCTGCAAATAGGTTGCAGGCAATGAAAACAAAGTAGAACCTCCAAGCGATGACGTCGAAGGCCAGCGACGCTGCGTAAGAAAGCCAGATAGCCGTGATAGCCTGTGTGAAGACTGAAAAGCCTACGCCAACCCCACGGAGATCGAGTGGGAAGATTTCAGCGACAAGAACCCAATTGACGCTGTTGAAGAAGAACGAGTACGCAAAGGCAAACAGGAAAATGAAGGCAACTCCTGCGCGAGCTCCGGCAGGATTAGAGTCATCTTCAAATAATTTTGACAATGCAGTCAAAACCGATAAGAGAACCGCAAGGGTAAAGCTCCCCGAGATGACGGTAATACGCCGGGTCCAATGGTCAGCGACGAAGAAGACGTTGATGATCTGGCCAACGACGGCCATAAATCCGTAAAGGGCGCCGATGAGAAGCACAGTCTGGCCTTCGTAGCCAAGAGAGTTGTACATGACAGACTGGTAATTCTGGATTACATTTGATCCAGAGAGCTTCATCATATTGACAGTCAAGCAAGCCAGCAGAGTACGGCGGATATACTTGCGAGTAAAGAGGTTCCAAAAGTTGGATGTACTTTTCCTGTTGGCTTCAAGCTGTATTTGACTGCACATCTCGGCAAATTCTTTTTCGATGGTCTCGGGACCACGATGAGCGTGAAGATAATACATGACTTTCTTGGCGTCATCATATCGCTCTTTCATTGCCACTGCAGAAATCTCAGTCAGTTTTTGCACTTTCTTGATAAATATTTGGGGCGGAAAACGAGGATTAAGCAACATAAAAACCTACACCAACGAGGGGAGTATGGAAGGAACGTAGTCATGATGGCCAAACAGAGGGCAGGTGGTATTTGAGTGGCCAGAGGAATGCGCCATTGGAGTTCACCAACCGCGAACGAGCCGGCGTAGCCCACCCATCCGGCTGCGAAGAAACCCAGTGTGTTCATCAGTCCCTTCAGACCGACTAGAAACCCGCGATTCTCTGGAGGACTAAGCTCTGCCAGATAGACAGGAGCAGTTGGGTAAACCATGCCAGTTGAAAAGCCCGAAAATGCGCGACCAACAATCATCATTGCCGGGTTCATAGCGGCCGTCTGTAGTACGGCTCCCAAGACGCTGACACAGGACCCGAAGAGCAAAGTCCAACGACGAGACATCTTGTCCATGCAGTATGCAGATCCGCCGCTACCAAATGCATATCCAGCATAGTAGCCGGAGACTATGCCGGCTCTCACCGAGACATTGTCCATACTCGGGCCATACATGTATAGCTTGAAAGTGGTCTGGGCAATAGTCGAAGCGATGATGCCCGTGTCGATTCCGTTCACAAAACTGGACGCAGGTTAATATCAGTTTTGGCGTTCAAATGTGGCTTGTTTATACCACTTACCCTGCAAGACTGATTGCTAAACCGATCAAGATCGACCTGGTCGAATTGCCGCGGTGGCCCGCCAGCTGTCTCGCCATATTTCCGCCTTTTAAACAATTGGCAACTGATGGAATGGAAGGCTGTATCACAATCTCAATTTCTAATTAGTATCTCTTCTGCTCAGTTGAGTCTTTCGAAGGAGAAGGTATGTGCTGCAAGTTTAAGCCGTGCCATATAATGTCATCAAACGCAGCAGCTACGATAAAGCGGCAAATTTCGTAATATTTATAACGCGGAAAACCTCCCAATATCATGCACGGCTTGACATGAGATTCCGGTTAATGTAGCAAAGTATGGCGAGAATGTCAGCTTCCCCCGCTTCCCCACGATGGGGAAGGATGATCTGCTCCACCCCCGCATTGACTACTCCGTACCGGCTGTTACTGTCTCGATAATGATTGGCATTGAAAATTTCCGAAGCTCCGAGAATCATCTCATTGCAAGGTTCGGCTGCTGCGAGGCGGTTCATTTCAGGCTTAGAACATCCGCGGAACATGTGGGGCCTGCGAAGCTCTCTCATCACTTATCCTGCTCAGTTGCTTCCGAACCAAGGCCGCTTTGTGGGAACACGACAATTCGACATCCCTTCACCCCACTTGATTACTGAGACGGAGGGAAACTTTGATCATTTCTGTGAAAAGACGCGTAAAAGGGCATTTCTTTATGGTCAAGAAATGCCCATGAGAAGAAAGAGGCATGCCTGGCTTAGGTGTCAAGCCCCCCAGCTATCAACCTAGATAGCATAAATTCAGCTGCAGTGGTGCACGATTTCTTCACTAAATTTGGGTTTCCATAGGTTTCAACTTCTCTGTGAACTAGGCTTTGCTCCCTGTGCCGTCATCTAAAACCTCAACATAGCTAATTTGTCACAGAGAGTAGGAAACAACCGTCAACCGTCGCCGCTCCCTTTCGTAGCTCAGACCCCATTCACCAAAAGAAGCAAGACCACGGTGATAGAGAATGAAACTTGATAGTGACCACATTTATGTTAGAATTTACCTGAAGTTTATTATCGTTGGCAGCATGCTTGGGTTGTCCGCAACGTAGCAATCTCTACATGGTGCCTCAAGTTAGTAAAACAGACCAAAGAGCAACGCCATATCAAGTTCATTCCAGAGTACAAAGGCCTGAATTGAGGGCCAGGTTTAAGTGCCAAAGGAGCTCAAAAACTTGAAAATCAATCCCGGATGAAATTGGCTGCAATTCACCGTCAGAAATTCTGGCTATGCCACTCTCGGCAATTGTCTTGTCATCTATCAGCAGAGAACAGCAACCAACGAGAACCAAAATCATGACAGTATTTCTCAGTTGGATGGCTGTGATTTGCAACCCAAACCAGCGCCCGTAGGCGTTCGCCCCTACTAGCACACCATGCGCTGTGGCTTATTTCTGCCCTGTGGTCTTTAAGATTATAGGGTATTTAGTATTTTTATTGCTATAGTCATAGGAGTTACAACGTCAGCCTTGCGCATTGTTGCTATTCCAGCCGGTCTTAAAATACCTACTTTAATATCTATTAGAGTACAAGTAGCTAAGATTACAATATTGACCTATTTCCTTAGGAAGTCTAATATCTCACTCTTTTCAGGCCCTTAACTTGAGTATTTGTGTGACTTAAACCGGACACAGATTCGTTCGTCCACTAGCTGCACTTCCCACACTTTCCTGACAACATAGGACAGATATTAAAATCCTACAACTTCTAGACAGCAATCAGTTTTATGCATTGTTCCCAAGCAGATAATCATGTAATCCTAGTCGGCCTGTCTGAAGCCCGCCTCATTCATGGCATGAATTACTCGATCTTTCGCCTCTAAACAGCTTCCAAATCAGTTCACGGCGCTAAATTCTTCCCGCAGGCGATTAATTTCGGTCGTATGACTGTTCTGCGTCATGCTGGTTGCGCTCGGTTTCTGGAAACTGCACCTGGTTTATCATACTGGCCGAGGCCATCAGCAAGAAAATTCCATTGGTCGTTGGAGCATTCCCGGCTTTCTAATATTCGGCATATTTGGCCCCAAGAAAATTTCGTGGGATTAATCGCGCGGCCAACTTATATATCATCACCTCCAGGTTGCTTTGGGGCAGCATACGCATGTAGGTGGCGCATTGATCGAGGTATAGCAATGCGATTAGCAGCTGGTTTTCCATCACCTCCAGCGCATTAGTGAAGACTTTGAGGACGATATCTCTCATGTAAAAGGAATCCAGTGACCAGGTTCTGCCAGCAAAGCCGACTATAGCATACACACCAGGTACAACAGTGGATTCTTTGGCACGAGCGCGACCTCGAGGATCTCGTAATCAGGGAGTCAAGGACATTGACACCAACGCCCACGAACGGGTCAGAGTAGTACTTGACAGGATACTTTTTGGATCATGTGGCTGAAATAACCAATACCCCTAGTCGATCAAATTACAAAAGTACCAGCCTATAATGCAAGCCATTATTCCCGATTTCAATGTATGATATACTAAGAGTATTCCAATTAGTCATGACACGTGGTTGCCGGACGACAAAAAGCAGGTTGTTGGCATCTGCAAGCTAGCCAGCAATTTTTAACGTCCGGTGTGCCACATACATCGGCTGCGTAGTTCACATAATTTCCAAGCCTACAAGGCGTCAGTGACTTTGTATTTACAGGGATGGCAGAGTGTATGGCAGAGTGTATGCGCAAAGTAGGGTTGCATGAAAGAGGTTTGGGGGAATAGTAAGATTTTGTCAGCACTGGTTACATGTGATGGAGATGGGGGTCGAACTCGGTCATGGGGCTCGGCCACTGCATTTGCAATGCCGCTCAAGCTTCTGTATAGTACGTAAAATGATACAATAGCGACCCAATGGGATTAATTGCAATCCAACGTTTATCATTGGCTGCATGCAGTCTTCGGAAGGTGACCGCCTACGGTTAATAATCTCCCGGCAGGCAATGCCAATGAGGTTTCATAGTCGCGGCAGTAACCGGTAGTGTGGCCAAGATGAACGCCGCGACCAGATAAGAGAACCTCACGTTGATTAAGCACCCTGGTTGAATGGGTGGCCAAAAGGGAAAAGAAGGGGAGAGGTGTGGCAGCCATGATGCAAGCTGCAAAATGTGTCCTCCTTCGCAGCTCATATACCGGTACCTGTCACACCAATGCACTGACACACCTTCCTGATACGCAGATCTCTCCCTTGCAGCACGGGGACGCCACCTCATCTTGGTTCGGAAGAAGACTGCAGGTCGGGTTTCTCGTAATTGGTATTATATATACGAGACTCTTTTTGGTATTATCTACTAACCTCTGCTAGCACTCTCGGGGATCAATTGAGTCTTGGCTCGTTGCCAGAAATGGACCGGCTGGAGCATACGGACTAGTGTACGCCCATTGGCACACACTTGTCGTGGCCCTTTCTTAAACAACTTCCTATTGTAGAGTGTGCCATCTGATAGTAAGCTGCTCATGCATACAACCCTGGGCCCGTTCCGGAGACTAACTCGGAGATATTAAACGTGGTCGCCGGCCAAACCTCGGTGAGGAATTGTGCATTTATGTATTTCTTACAGTGCGACTAGTTTGACCAACGGCTAGCCTGGGTAATGGTTAAGTTTCTGCCACTGTGCCCTATGCATAAATATACGAGGGTTAGGGTTGATAACACCCACCATCCTGGCAAACTATTAGCAGTGTAACCTCACTTCCCCCCCGGCCGGAGCAGCACACACAGACCGATCTACACGTGTGCTCGGATGAAAAGCGCGAGACACCGGGTGGCTCCGGCGCGCCTGGTGTTCATCTGATCGTGGGGCGGATTGTTCCACCTCGGCCCGTAGATCTCAGTTGTTATATGAATTATAGATAAATAAAATGACCAGTAGGAAAACACAGAAGACTGAAAATAGATTCGATTGGAGTATATTCAACTCTTGTCATTGATCATCCATTTACTATAATCCGCTTCCATTGAGACTTATATCACATTGCCAATTACAAAGTCATTACTCAGTTCCTCAACGGACAGAAAATGAGGTTCGGAGGCCTACTAATGCCGCAGCTACAGGACTCTGGACTGATCTGCCGCTGATGACTTTATGTCTCCGCTGCACCTTATATGCAGGGGTCATGGGCTTGAGCGCGAAGAACGGGGCTGACTTCCGCTTGGGGAAGCTAAGGATTGTTGAAGCATTAACCCCTCAATTGCGAACAGCTTACTAGGAGTGGCTTCTGGCTGGAAAAAGCCTGGCATCGGTCTCGATCGGGTATCGGTACGGCTGGGGAGGCCGAACAATGCACTGCGATGTCACATAACGGATGCGCTTGAGTTACAGCGTTTCATCGGACGAATAGATGAAGAGGTAATCGTTCCTATATGTCTTGCTGGTATTGGCAACAGCGCAAGAACGTGGTGGCTGCTACATGGAAAGCTGCCACATGGAAAGCTGCCACATGGAAGGCTGGCGAGTGTCTATGGAATTGGCAGGTGTCTACACGAGAAGCCTTAATTCCATCTATTAATTAAAGGGATAGCCTTCCGGTTCCCTGGGAGCAGCAAAACGAACTGCTCGCACAACAATATGGCCCTCTTTTTACGACTAGTGCTGGTGTTGGTGATTGGCATCCTGCCCGCCGTCATGGCACAGGACATTCCCTCCAAAATACCCACCTACCCGGCTTGTTCGGTGAGCTTCTGTGAACGGTGCCCGCGCACTGCTCTTCCAAGGATATGTCTAATGCCATTTTGTTACAGGCAGGATGTCTAGCTAGCGCTTTCGATGGCGGGCTATGTTCTGTTACAAATATGACTTGCATCTGCACGAGTGCCGAGTTCCAGCTCAACTTCACTCTGTGCGCATCTGCAAGCTGCACAATGCCGGATGTACTAGGTATTTCTCTACCCATTGAATTCCATCGAATTTCGACGTCTAACCCGACCTAAACCTACAGCTACAAAAAATGTCACCATGACGATCTGCGGTGCTCCAGTGCGCGACCGATCCCAAGAATTCGTCGTCATTTCCAACACCATGGCCGTCGTGGCAGCATTTTGCGTCTTCTGTAGAATTGGGTACAAGATCTTTGTAACCAAGCTCGATCTTGGATGGGACGATTGGTTTATCCTGGCAACCTTGATCGCCGCCATGCCGAGCATAGTTATCGCCGTCTATGGCACATCGGCAAATGGCTTAGGCAAGGATATGTGGACACTCCCGCCACAAAACATCACCAACGTCCTCTTCTACTTCTACACTGTGGCTTGGCTGTACTTTCTGCAGGTGACGCTTGTGAAATTGGCCATCCTTTTCTTTTACATGCGAATATTCCCCGCCAGAAACGTACAGCGTATCCTCTTGGGTACGGCGATTTTCGTTGTTGTTTGGGGACTGACATTCGTCCTCACGACCATTTTCCAATGCAACCCCATCCCATTCTTTTGGGAAAGATGGGATTTGATGCACAAAGGAAGTTGCATCAATGGCAATATTCTGTCCTGGTCAAACGCCACGATGAACATTGCGCTCGACTTATGGATGCTGGCAATTCCTTTATGGCAGCTGAGAGCCCTCAGGCTTCACTGGAAAAAGAAGGTAGGTGTGGCGTTGATGTTCATGGTTGGCACATTGTAAGTTTCAGTTGCTATTGCAAAGTGGCATAGTTCAACCGTAGCTAACGTCGTGCTAGTGTCACTGTCGTGAGCATCTTACGTCTGCAATATCTGGTTCATTTTGGAAAAGGAACCAATCCTACGATGGAACTTATTGAAGTCAGTGTGTGGAGCACGGTCGAGATCTGTGTGGGAATCATGTGCGCATGCCTACCTTCTATCCGCATGATTCTGGTCAAGATTTTCCCGGTCCTGTCTGGCTCCACACTCCGAAGCAACAGACGGAAGTACTACCAACACACCGGCGACGCGAGGCTAAGAACTATGCATAGTCGCAGTCAATCACAAACTGTTGGTGTGGTCACAGCAGGCCGGAGCAACTCTGGGCTTGAAGCGGGGAGCGGGCAAATCAACTTCCAGCAGTCATTCTCTGTATTCTATAGTGACAGCGACGAGGCGAATCTGGTGCAGATGACGAATCTAAAAAGGCCCGAAAAAACTGCTTACCGTTAGGAAGTGGTACCTGCGGTTGTGTGTATTAGATAATAAAATTACGAGAATATACTTTGAATTCAATGTATTCAACAAGCCATCTATTCGGACGTTGTCATTATGCAATAGAGCGATACAATATGTCTCTTTCTTTGCTTTTGCTAACTGCATGTTAATCTAGTCTTTTAATCACCATTTGGGGATTCGGGCTGAGAAATCAGGTTGGAACTTCTTCATGTAGGTAGTGTCGTCCCTTTTCCGCAGCCCGCAGTCGAGATATTGTTGGTGAAGCCGTCCCAGTTTCCCTCTATCGAGCTCGACCCCTAACCCCGGTGCAGTAGGAACATCCAAGCCGCCATCAGCCCACTTCAATGCGCCATCAACGATAACATCCTCGTCACGAGGCTTCCATGGCCAATGGGTGTCGCAGGCATAGTCCAGATTAGGAGTTGCCGACGCTAGATGAGTCATGGCGGCAAGCGATATACCTAGATGGCTGTTGGAATGCATTGAAAGCCGCATGCCCCAGGTCGCGCAAATGGCCGCCAGCGTCTGAGATTTGCGCAAGCCGCCCCAGAAGTGATGGTCTGAAAGGACAACCTGAACAGCGTTTTGAAGTATGGAGGGTGGGAGATGAGAGAATGCAACTACAGCCATATTCGTAGCCAGTGGCATGGATGCTTCTTTGGCTACCGCGGCCATACCTTCGATTTCTGGGGCTGGGTCTTCCAAGTACTCGACTATTCCGTCCAGTTCTTTGGCAACCCACTTGGAAGTCTCAACTGTCCACGCAGCATTGGGATCCAGCCTCAAGGGCACACCGGGAAATGAAGCATGTAATGCTTTGATAGCTTCGACCTCCTCGGCCGGGGGGAAGACGCCACCTTTGAGCTTAATTGCTTTGAAGCCATATTCTTCAATGATCTTCCGAGCTTGCTTCACTATTCCAGCTGGGTCGAGTGCAGCACCATACTCATCATCTGTTTCTCCGGGATGTCCAGCCCATTTGTAGAAAAGATATGCCGAGTACTGAACGTTGTTTCTGACGCGACCACCGAGCAGGTCGCTTACGGGTACGCCCGCCAGTTTTCCCTGTATATCGAGGCATGCAACCTCGAAAGGAGAAAACACTTTGTCAGCAACCGAGGCCGTGGTTACCATGCCCGCCATCCCGTCGCCGCCAGTACTTGTGTCGCCTGCTAGGGAGTCGACGCATATCTGGTAGATCAGATTCGTGTCGTACACTGTAAGGCCTTTGATGCGATCGGCGGCTAGTTGCAGGCGTCCCAGATGCGTTGAGTCGCCGTAAGATTCGCCTAGCCCATAAACATCATCCGCGACCACCTCAATAATGCTGCGTAAGGCAAATGGCTCGTGAACGCCAACACTATTCAGGAGCGGCATGTCGCGAAATGCCACTGGCGTGATAATAATATCTCGGATAATGCCAATTCGAGACATGATTCCAGATTTCAACGTTCAATATGCTTGTTTTTGCTTTTTGTTCAGGATGCTGTAGTTGTCGTCGGCTAGAAAGCCACAGATAGTTGAATGGAATTGTTTGATGTTTTTAACATTCTAGTTGTCGGGCTTATTGGCTGATAGAGGTCGCGACCGCTTGTGAGACTTGTACCTAGCAAGATCAACTAATGACATTCTTGTGGATAAAAGTCCGTCGCATTGGGGGTGGGTTCAGTCTTTTCCGCGGGGTGAAGTTGGAGTTGCAAGGATCGGCACACATCCGATATCCGAGGAACCTGGGGTAAGGGGCGGAAAAGTGCTTCCGGCACACCCTCCCGATAACAAATCTGTCTCTCAGGAAATTGTCGGCATGTAAGGTACAGTGAGTTTCATCATCTAACATTCTATCCGAGGAAGCCATGGATGCGCCTTTAGTCCCGTCAGACTCTCGAAGCCGACCAGCAACTGATCCCGCGGAACCTGGCCGGCCAACAAAGCGACCAAGGGAAGACTCTATACGGCCACGGGTGAGCAGAGCCTGCGATCGATGCAAAGCGTGAGACCCCTCCAAAAGCCCATGCTATAGTGTAAATTAGCTAACTATGACGAATCAAGCCGCAAAACTCGGTGCTCCGGTACATGGCCTTGCGTCTTTTGTGCTCAGTTCAAGTTTGAATGCCAATTTACCGCTGCCTATCGACGAGGTCAACTTCTCCCAGCAGTTGATGCCGATGACGAAGATCCGGTAGAAGATCAATCATCAGGGCGAGCCGATACATCCTTATGTATCACCTCGGAGCGGGGGGATGACACAAATGGCGGGGACCACGGAGAATCGCTTGCCAACATGGCATCTTCTGGGTTAACGTCAACTGCTGATACAGAGTCGACCTTGGCGTTACCGACACCGGTTCGGTCAGCAACGAAGATAACCACTCAGAATGACCACACCGAGATTCAGGCTGAGGTTGGTGCCGGGGAATCGCAACGCCTGCACTTGCATTCTATGCGAAACTCTCCCGAGCCCTCGCAGACAGATGAACAGGGACATTATGTTGGTCCTGCTTCAGGAGTGTCATTTCTGTTGCGGATACAGAAAAAGCTCCAGGTCCAGTCTCCAGGATACTTGAACTCATCTGTTTTTAATTTCGGGGATCGGCCGCTGCCAGGACAAGACTCTTCATTTGCCATTTTGCCGCCCAAGGCTCTGGCGGAATCCATGGTAAGGAGGTATTTTGACTTTGCAGCTACTACGCATCGCTTTTTGCATCGTCCATCCATAAAAGCATGGCTAGAGGAGCTTTACGATACCAACGGAGCTATGCTATACAAGGAGACAGCTCGAAGTCGAACTGCCCTGCTCTTCATGGTGTTTGCACACTCAAATAACTACCGGAGCCGACTAGCTGCTGACAACAAGGACTTAATTTCAGAGTCAACAGAGACAAGGCAAGTGATCCCATAGTGTTTTTAAAATCGCTTAGGCTGCGTTTGTAAACTTAAGGCTGACTTGTCATGTAGTGCTCGGTTCTTTGCAGTTGCAGAACATCAGCTGTCAATGGAAAAGTGCGAGATCCGATTAGCCCATGTACAGGCACGACTGGCACAATGCTTCTATCTCTTGGCGCAATCACGACTTAACCATTGCTGGACGCTATTTGGAATTACCGCACACTTAGCCATGGCGCTCGGGATACATCGGAAGTCCCGAATTGACCCCAAGACGTCTAATCGCGTTGACCATGTTGACTTGGAATGTCGGAAACGTACCTTTTGGTGCGCCTACAACCTCAACACATACCTTAGTGCTGCTCTGGGCAGACCCATGACATTCCATGATGAAGACATTGACCAAGAATTGCCTATCTGCGTCGACGACGAAGAATTGCGCCCTGGACATGCGCCTCAACCTTTGGTTCTCGGTCCGTCAATAACTTCAGCCCCGGTGGCTCAAATTAAGTACGACTGTCTCACCTAGCCACCCCTTGTTTTGGAGGACTTGTAAAATTGGTTCATATCAGCTTGTCTTCTGAATCCAAGCTAACAAAAAGTGTCAGGCTGTCCAGAATACTCGCCCGAATCCTTCGAGCCCTTTACGGTATTCACCCCCGATCGACCGAAGAACACTTTACATTGGCTGCAAAGTTCACTGAAGAGTTATCAGAATGGCGGAGGCATATATCGTATCTCCTTGATACGGATGGAAGCTCGGCTCTCTTTGTCAAGTTGGTTTTGCGACAGCGAGATGTTTTGAAACTCGCTTTTTGGCATGCGCAAATCCTTGTTCATAGACCATTTTTGCTCAGATCTTTCACGAGCCTAGCGGACTATGATCTGAGTAGCGAGCTGAAATTATCTAGGCAACTAGAGATGCAGAAAAACATTAGGCTTTGTATTGATGCTGCAACACAGATTACGGAACACATTGACCGCATTGATGCTGCGGGAGAATTTTATAGCACGTTATTTGTAAGTTGCAATACTATCTTTCGCAAATTCGAAACTAATCATACCTTCTGCTAGTTTATCCCGTACTATGGCTTCAGTGCGGTGGTTATACTCTATGTCTACGCGATCCAGCAGCGCGGGGAGGTCCCGGAAACATATTTGAGACATTTTCGCCTGGCTTCAAGATGCCATGCTCAAATCGAGAGCATCGCAACAAAGGGATCGCTGATGCAACGGTATGGGGTTGTGTTGCAAGAGTTGCGTCTTGAGGTGCTCCGAAACAATAGCTACCTCGGCTCCGTATCGACTCCACAAGCTGGAGGGATACATGTTGCAGACGAGATCAACCAAGGAGAAACGACACTCCCGCAAAGCCCTCAAGTAAACCAAACAACAATGAGTCACCAATATGCCAGTGTCAATTTTGGCATTGATGAAAACAATTCTAGAATTGGAGGAAATCGAGTTTTTGATGCGCATGCCGAGGAGGGGGGGCCCGCTGAGGGCCTGCCTGCAAGCCTTGAGACTTCCATCGATGAAGTAAATAATGGTTTCATGCCTATGTCAAGCTGGGCGCAATTCGATTCACTGGTACTTACACACTGATCAACTTCCTCTGCAGCACCAAAATAGCTGACACGAGGACTGCAATATAGGTCACAGGCGGCATTGGTAGCTTCGATGCGATACTTCAAGGCGATTCAACAGATATCTGGGGCAGTATAGTCACTACGGAATTCATTACCCGATGACATTTCGACTTGTATTGTCAGTATAATATAATGTCAGCAATTCTGAGTTGCTCGTAGTGCAAGCAAAATGCAGATGTGAATACATCAACATGAAAACATCTTCCATTACATTGGCTGCGCAGTCTTTGCAAGTCTCAAGCTCACTAATTTGTCCTTCCTCAACCAGCTCATAAAACGCCTGCATTAGAGAATTGAATTGAAAATCGACTTATTTCAGATGAAGATCAGAGTCATCCTGAGGACAAACTAGGGCGTCATGCCAGCTTCAAGAGATTATCTGCCTTGAGTCTGTCAAATTGGCGTACCTTGATTTTTACCATAACCTTTGCATCTTTTCTTTCATCTTCTGTGTGAGAAGTCTACGCCAATCAATCACTTGAAAATAAACAACCCCCCCCCCCCCCCCCCTAGCAGATTTGAGAAGATGTTTTCCGGCTTTCAAGTCATTCTTGCCTTAGTCTATCACTCTACAAACGGCAGGGCAGATACATCAGGTCTAAATAAATAGCAATGTAGAATCAGAGAGGGCTTAAAATGACTTTCAAAAGAACACATAACATTTCTTCTTGTATGCTAATATCAAGCATATTCTATCTCGAATGTGCTCATTTCATTTTTCGTTCGTGTTACCGTTGGGAGAGCGTTGACACGCCCTTATTGACCCGACGATAACTTCAACAATACATTAAAGGCTTATATCTCGTTAAACTTGTCATCGGAAATCTTCATAGTATCCAACACAGTAGAGGCGCTGCGAGGTTCCAAGCTCTTCTTGACGGGGTGAGGTGCGGCGAAGACCTCTTCCAGCTCCTCGAGCGTGCGGTGGTTGGTTTCCGGGAAGAAAAAGTAGATGAAAATGGCCTCCAAAATGTCCCTATGGCCCTAAGTCAGCACATAACCCTGAACTAATGTTCCGAAGCAATATCTGCAGTCAGGATGATAACTCACCAGAAGACAAAGACCAGGTAAAAGTAGTAGCCAATCTTTTCAAACGCGGGTCCGGAACTGTAAGCAAGGACCAAGGAAATGGCCGAAGAAGCAAAGTTGCCGACGGCAGTTCCCTTGGCGCGGGTGGAGGTGCTGAGAGTTTCGGCAATGTACATGCTCTGCTGGGCGGTCCAGCCAAGGGAGAAGACAATGCCGAAGAGGAAGACAAAAGCGATGGTGGTGTTCGCTGCGTTGGTGTTGCTAGGGTCATCTACGGCCATCTTCGACGTTCCGGTAATAACTGCAAAAGTCACTGAGCAGAAGAGGATGCTGTAAATCAAGAGAGGTCGTCTGCCGACGCGGTCGGTCAATCGGGCGCCGATGACACTACCGAGGAGACCGAGGATACTGTTGACGGCGTTCAAGGCCAAGACCTTCTTTTCTTCGGTGATTCCGGCCGTGTTCATCATGGTGACGAGGTAGTAGCTTGAAAGTGAGTTACCAGAAGCCTGGTTATTGAAGTAGCTGTTAGAATCCCCTCTGAATAGCTGTTGGGAGTGCAAAAGCCCTTACCTGTCCCATGATAGCCATGCCCAAGACACAGATGAGCCGTCTCCGAGCAGAGTGGGTGTTCCACAACTCATGGTAATCCCACCACTTCTTGTCACTGGCCTCGCTGGAGATCTGAGCCAGCATCTCCTTCATCTGCAACTGCACAATTGGGTGGTTGGGATCCGTCTCGCCGTGCAGTGCAGTTAAAATCTTTGCCGCTTCCTCATGTCTGTCGTTGGCGACAAGCCATCGGGGCTATCCAAAATTATCAGACAATGCGTTAGATTATAAGGGTAAGTGAGTGCTTACGCTTTCGGGAAGGAAAAAGACAAAGATGACCACAATGCCGGAAGTAAACTTGGAGGTGTTAGTCACCGATTCCCAGGGAGGTCAAGACAAGGACAAAATTACCAGTTGGCACCAAACCGGGAGGCGCCATCCACCGTCGCCGGGAATGAACGACGCGCCGTAGGCAACCCAACCAGCAATGAAGGCTCCAACAGGCCTGGTTCAATGTCAGCTTAACTTACATATTTCCTTGAGAATGGTCTCAAGATACTTACCACATGCAGTTGTAGAGACCAGTCAGAGTGCCTCTCCACTGTGGGACTTGTCAACATGGCTCCAATGAACTCCGGGATCTGGCATACCTTAGGATGAGCCAGCTCGCTCACGTATGTGGGCGCAGAGACGCAGCAGAAGGAGACACCAAAGCCCAGAAGGAATCGCCCTCCCAAGAACTGCGGCACGGCATGGCTCGTAGCCCTATTTCTCGTGTAAGTTTCAAATCACACGTACGTATGGCAGAGAGTTGCCTTACTGAACACAGGTGCCGATCTTATTTGAGGTTAGTATAACTCCTATAGCCTGAGTATAAAGGGTCATAAAACTTACGATGATCAACACAGCGCCGGTGAACATTCCCCATCGACGACCGAGAAGATCGTTGGTAGGACCTGTGAAGAGAATGGCACAAACTGAACCAACATTGTACCTGATTATATCCTGTCAGACAGGCGGTCCACCAACAAAGCAATGGTTATGTATTACATCATAAATACGATACCGGTCGATGAGCCTGAAGTTTTCCTATGCCTGGTGTTAGCCTCTAATCTGGAAATCCGGACTGGCAAGAGGAGGAAATGGAATCAAGAGGGTACATACATATCAAACGTCCGTTGATAGGACTTCATTCCATTGAGCGAGCCCATAAGCGAACCGTCCTGAGAATTTTTGCATTAGCCTGTTGTATTCAATGGTCCGGAAGGGTAGGAAAGCCTCACATAGCCATTGAGCGCACCGCAGCAGTAACTGTTTCCTGCGAGTTAGTGAGAGGCTCGCTTTCTTTTGTCTGATCAACTAGAACAGCATTGTCAGCGACTTGTTCCGTGCAACATTGTTTTGATTTTTTTCGTGTGATGAGCTTCCTACCTTACGCAACAAACAGCACACCGTAAAGGTGAAACATGGACTTGGTCCATGGTGAGTATTTGCCACCCTCAACCTCGTGGGCTATCTCGTGGGCAGCTACAGCTGCTACTACTGCGGGAGGCGCGTTTTCCGCGACATCGCTGCTGACCGTTTCTCGTTTTTCGTCGTCAACCGTCTGGCTGGTTTCTACGGGCTTGGCCATGTTGGCAAGATTCGCAGCCGGCTGGTGTATTGTTGCGAAGGGTTGAGCTCTGATGGTGATGTGAAACGGATAGCGAAAAACAAGAGATCAGCACTTTCCCCGGATCAGCGCAGACGCGCATCCCCCCTTTTATAAGCTTCAATTATTGCAGCTTGATGGTCCCATTGCTCCATCCCTCGGTTGCAGCCAGACCACTCCGACCCCAGACCGGCAACAACGCGTGTGGTCTGCTTTGGTTCGGTCCAACCGCGTATCCACATCCATGGGATCACTCTAGCAGAAAGACAGGTGAAGAGCTATCCCCGCAAATTCCTTCCCCAAAACAACTTACCCCAGACCGTGCAACCCCCAACCTGATCACATGAGAAGGACGGTCCGCTGACGGTGAGTGTGAAATCCGGGTTCTGTCCGGCACTTCGACGCAACATTTGGCCGTGGTAAATTCGACCGGATCGCCGAGGCACGTTGTGATTGGAGGGGGTAGTAGTAAAGCAACAGGAGTCGCGTAGCCCCGGAGCCGCTTGGCGATCCTTTGCAGATGAGGGTGGTTGGCCCGGCTCCGAGTTCCCCGAACTACATCATAGAGAAGCAAACGCTCCCAGTACGCTAATGCCAGCGTAATGTGGGAATACCTTCCCTAATTGTGGCATTGAGCCCTGGCTTTTGCTATCTTGGCAGTATCCCAGACTGTCGGAATGAGGCTCCATCTATCAGGTTATGTCGAGCCATCTCCACGCAGAGCGTGAATGCCTGTCTTCGGCAAAAGAGATCATGGGATTGGGAAAGGGTTCACTGAGCATGGGATTGAGTGTGTGCCTGGGGCATCACTGCTTGGTTCCTCACTCGGCCGGCAATTCATCGCCTTACACGACGGACGGCCGGGGAACCGGTCCGGGCCTAGGCACTGCGTCATTGGCAGGCCCGGCGACCTTGATGTTGATTGATTTCTTTACTTCCCACAGAGAATAGAACGTCCTCGACGGGAGGCGAAATTGGCAAAGACTCAATTCAGCACTGAAAGTACATGGCACCCCGCACCATCGTCCCCTGCCCAACACGAAAGTACTCCAGTTTCTTGCTTTGACTGGCTTATGAGTTGTGGATCCATTTTTGTGTCTCCAGGCTCAAAAGATCTAGCCGTGGGCCTGGAGGATTCGACAACCTTTCACTTCCCCAACTTGAACCATGTCAAACATGTGGTGCGGTCACCACCCAGGTCACTCGTCCTCGGGGTCAAGTGTCCGAGCTGGTGGTGCGCGTCTCCACTTCGAGCGCCCCTGTCTGAAAAATACAATGACGAGAAAGGTGACAAGAGGGTTATTGTCCAATTCGGGCCTCCAAACCGCGGGGCAGGTCTCCATGTGCACGACAATGACGACATCGCCTTTGGACACCCTTTTTGATCCGGAAATATTTACCCTGATAGCACATATTTGCAGTCGGCTCCGGCCGGTCTCCGTCGGACCACCACCCCCGCGTTGTCCCTCCCATAGACACCTGCCTCCATTTTATTTAAAAGCGGGCGCTGCGGGCCTCTCCTCACTCTGATCAGTGGGGTTCTTTGTTGGTCTCGACCCGACCTCTGCAGCGCTCTGCTCCGGTGTTGGACCACTGCAGCGCCGACATGATCTGAGAGACTGGCCGCTACGCAGCAGCCCCTTGGAGTGCTCCGCAAGACTTGCAAGCCCTGCTCGTGTCACCACTGGAAAGTCGTATTTGAGATACTTTCGGGTTTTGATTGATTATGCCGCTTTTCAGTACTGCTCTTGGCGTTTGAACGCTCCACTAGACGGGCGACAAACTCGTCGAATTTGCATCCATTTCGAATGGAGCGTTTTGTTTTTATTAGTATCGAATTTTATAATATTCATTAGTCTCAAAAGAAACCTTACCAAAATCTTTCTTGAAGCTTGGGTCACTCTGATCGTTTTGCTTTAGCGAGACAACCCTGCAGGGTGTTACATCTACGTCTTCCACGAGTGTATTAGGCACATGCGACCACACCCACTGGAGAACTCGAGATCCCGTCCGCTCTCTCATAGATAAACCAGTGAGGGCCAGAGTAGTAGTCGGGTCGGAGACGACCGGCGAATGCCTGGTGTTGCATGTCTTTTTGGGACTAAGGAGCTTTCAAACCAATTTTCGAGAGGTTTCCTTTAACTTGAGGGTAGCGCCCCTGGCTTTGCCCATATGTTATTTTAGGGTAAGCATCGTGTAACGTACACTCACCTTCGTTTCTTCTACACGCAAAAAAATAAAAGGGTTGTTGTCAGAATTGCTTTCTCTGCGTTGTGAAACTGATGAAAATTTTTCAAGATGCAACTTGAAGATTTCGTTTGTTGCAATTGTTGCAATTATCTGGCGCATCTCACATTTAATTGAGGACGGACCAGCATCCGGGCTTGACTAATTTTCAGCTTCCAATGCACAAGTTGTCCAATACTTCCAGTTTATCAGGAATAATACAAGCCCGTTCATAGAATGTTAGAACATACCACTGCGTCGATAAACCAATCTTCATCTATTTGCAGTTTTCGCCCCCGCCATGCCATCATCTTAACAAAGTTACGCGCTCGACAGCAGCACGCGTATGACTGTCTAGCACTGCCAAATGAGCGAAATAAATTCAGCAACACCCTGTGGCAGAGTCATTATAGTTCGGTTTCCAGACAATAGTGACATTTGTGTCTTTTTATCATCTTCTCATCTGCGTCCTTGGGCTACTCTACAAAAAATACCCCCCCTTCTCCACGGCGGCCTTTTTTATTTTAATCATTTTATGATGTAAGCAGGGGATCAAAATCCAAAAAGGATTGTCAATCGTGACTGGTTGCCGGGATTGCAGTCATTGGACATGCATCGGCTTTCTCGCCGATATCATTATCCTGCAAAACGACCATAGTGCGGAGTCATGTGTGTGCTGACGGATACTGGCCGAGATGATGCAAAAACGATCCACAAGAGCACGCAACTTCGCATGTATTGACACAACACTTAAGCCTACTGAGCTTCACTCAACAGCTTTCTTTCCCGACCGACAACATTCTGAAAAGAAAGGAAAGAAGATTCTCAAAGTTCACATTAAGAAGCATATACCGACAACTCTTTCAGCGACATCCAGGCATCGTGTCTTTTGATCATGACTGGCAAAAGGCCCATTGTCCTCAGGCTCGGCGAGGACATCAAGTACAACCACGACTACTATAGAAACACCTTTACAGACCGATTTGATGTGGTGGCCAACGAAGAACCAGACCGGGAATCCTTCATCAAAGCCCTGAGAGAGAAAAAATACGGCGATTTTTCTGCCATCTTCCGCCCGCACTTCCAAACCGGCGGCGAAATGGGCCAATGGGACGACGAGCTTATTTCTATACTCCCGCCGTCCGTTCGCATCTTCGCGTCCGCTGGTGCAGGGTTCAACTGGGCCGATGTTGACGCTCTCGGCCGTCGCAAGATCTGGTACGCCAACGGCGCTGGAGCCAGTGACGAGGCCGTTTCGGACACTGCGCTCTTCATGATCCTTTCGGTGTTTCGAAACTTTTGGCGGTCACAGCGGGCGGCGCGAACGTGTGACCCGGAGCAGTTTCTCGCTATGCACCGACTTGTTGGGAGCATCTCGTGGAATCCGCGTGATCATGTGCTCGGTATCGTTGGGCTAGGAAATATTAGCAAGAAGCTTGCTTACAAGGCACGGACGGCGCTGGGGATGAAGATTCATTATTATGATGTTGTGCGGTCGCCACCAGAAGTTGAAGTTGAGTTGGAAGCGACTTTCCACTCGACGTTGCATGACCTGCTGGCGGTGTCGGACTGCGTGACGCTTCATACCCCGCTCAACATTCATACCCAGGACTTGATGAACAGAGAGGCATTTGCGGTGATGAAGATTGGGTCGCGACTCATCAACACGGCGCGTGGTCAGGTTGTCAACGAGGAAGCTTTGATCGAAGCTTTGCAAAGTGGCAGGCTTTCTGCTGCTGCTCTTGATGTGCATTACCACGAACCTCAAGTTTCCAAGACACTGGCGGACATGGACAATGTGACCTTAACATGTCACAATGGAGGGGCGGCTTTGACTACAAGGATCAACTTTGAGCTAAACGCCATGAAGAACATTGTGGAAGTAGTTGGGGCTGACGGTGGTTTTCTAGGGAAGCCTTTAACACCAGTGAATCAAAAGGCGTTCAAGGCAACCGAATGGAAAGGGCAGTAACATTATTATAACGAATAATTGAACTCGAACCTTTATAATGGGGACCCGAATGGCCTGCAAATAAGTTCTAAAGTGATGCAAGTTCAATACATTGACATACTTCAACTTTTGTGTTTTACCATCTACGTACAAGACAAGACATTGTTTCTTTCTCTGAATTATTCAATAATAATAAGAGAATACTGTCAGCCCAAATTATTTCAGCAGTGTTGGTTCAATACTGTAACCGAAAACTCTAGGACTATTTATTGAAATGTCGAAGTACCATTGTTTTAGCTTCTCTGGAAACAATTAATAGGCTTCCAGATGCTACTTGTGGCCCACCTGGACTCACTTCTTCTGATGCAACCAATTTCACAACCGAAGACAAAAGATATTATAACATCTGCCGGCAAAGCAGTTCGTCATGGTTCGCCTCCGTCCCAACGTTTCCTCCGGCATTCTTTCCGATACTCGGAGATCATGACCGGCAGACTCCCTTCGAGGGGCTAGCAGGGAGGACCCCATCTTCCCCCGCAACCCAAAATCCGGGGCCCCAGGATGGGGGTTCCCGTGGCAGACTGACCCCACCGGCGTTCTCCCCGGAATATCAATTTCACATCCCAGCAGAAACTTTGAAGTCGGTTTAAATACGATCGCTAATAACCATAGCTTTGTTAGCGACACGTTGCAAGCAAGTCAGCATTTACTGGATGTTCCTTCCAACCCGACTATCACAATGTCAGATGCGATTCAAGAGCATAAGTTTGAGGCCGATCACATGGAGAAACGCCAGCCACTGCACCCTGATGAGTTACCGCTCCCCCAGGAGCTGGAACACTTTGGTAGTGATGAGCTAAAAGCTCTGGAGCGTGGTTTGACGCGCAGACTGGACTTCACTCTCATGCCTGCCGTTTTCATCCTCTTCCTCTTGAACATACTGTAGGTAAATACAAGGATGAAAGTGTCTCTTTTCTGACACCTAGCTAGTGACAGGAACAACATCGCGAGCGCCAAGATCGCCGGACTTCCTGAGACTCTCAACATGTCCAACTCTGAATACAACACTTGCTTGCTCATGTTCTACGTTGGATGTTCGTCAACACCCTATAATCTGACTCCTATCAAGCACTTCGATACTGACTCCTTTCAAGACTGTATCACCCAGGTTCCCTCCAACCTCATTATTGGAAAAGTCCGACCTTCATATTACATCTGCCTCATCACCTCACTATGGGGCGTGCTTTCCATGTGTCAAGGCTTCACCACAAACTTTTCAGAGCTTGCCGCTGTCCGGTTCATACTCGGCTTAGTTGAAGCACCGTTCTTGCCGGCAACCTTTGTGTTGATGTCTTGCTGGTACAATAGGAAAGAGCTTCCTCCTAGGATCGCCATCCTCTATGGCGGTAATATGGTGGCAACGGCTTTCTCGGGTCTTATTGCCGCAGGGATAACATCAAACATGGAGGGAATGGCGGGCAGACCGTCTTGGGTGCGCCTTGGTCTCTTCCTCCGACGCAATAATTTGTGCTAACAGCATCCAGGAATGGCTGTTTATTATCGAAGGTGCCATGACGGTGGTAATAGCAATTCTCTTGCTCCCTCTGCTTACCGACTACCCCTTACAGAGCAAGCACATGTTCATCTCACGGGATCATCAATTGTACGTCGTAAGTCAGATATAGATGCTTTCTGGGTCAGTATGATGATGGCTGTCTCCTAGCTAATCAAGTTTCCGTGCATAGGAATGGAGAATTCGCAAGGAGAATGCGGGCATCGTCGACGAAGATCCAGAGTCTATCTTTTGGGGTCTCAAACAGGCACTCATTGATCCAAAGCTTTATCTTTTTATTGTCCAACAAATGGCTCTTATCACGGCGCAGTCCTTTAACAATTTCTTTCCTTCCATTGTAGGGACACTTGGCTACGGTCGTACAACAACTCTCCTTCTAACATCGCCGCCATATTTCTTCGCCTTCATAGTGTCACTATGCGTGTCATTTCACGCTGCACATAAGGGTGAGCGAGGCTTTCATATCGCCATTCCTATGATGTTTGCTCTTCTCGGAAACATTTTGGCAAGTTTAAATCTTCCTTCCAGAAAAGAAACCTGTGCTCTAGTGCTAATGATGAAACAGGCCATGTTCGTTCCCACTCTCGGTGGAAGGTACTTCTCCATGTTTCTTATGACCTCCGGTTCTTATGCACCCTACAACCTCTGCGTCAGCTGGCTCAGTGCGTCACTCCCTCGTCCACGTGCCAAGCGCGCCGCGGCCCTCGCCATTGTTAACTTTATGGCGGCTGGCGTCGCCCACTTCTACACTAGCTATATGTTTCCCGACAGTCAGCAGCCACGGTACTATGCAGGTGGTGCCGTCATGTCGGTCGCGTGCCTTTTGTGTGCTGGTTTAGCTTTGTCGATCAAGTACTACCTCAAAAAGCAGAATAAAAAGTTTGAAGAAGAGGAGCGTATGGGTGTGACTAGTCACAGCCGTGTCAAAGGATCGAAAGCCGGACATGGTGGAGAGGGTGTCGTTTCGTTTCGCTATGTGCATTAGAATACTGTAGTACATTGTAGTCAGTTAGCTCAGGACGATATGTGTCTGAACTGTACAATGAGAATGAGAGACTGTTCACCGTCATAGTTGAGTAGTTCTGACTCTGACGCAGAATCTCAGAGGTACCAGTTGAATCAGAAGCTTGATGATGCCCATCAAAACAACAAATAAAAGCGTAAAACTCGCTTGGACATCCAAAAATACCATTCCAAGTAGCAGCCCTTCCTTGGTAGAGCAACGGACCGGCAGAAAATCTGAAAGGGATTCAAGGGTCTCCCAGTATATCCTATCCAGCAATATCCCCTTAAGCCACGAAGTGAAAAGCAGCTATCCCTGGGCGCCAAAATGCAATCTATTCGACATATGCCATTCCTACTCTTTCGCAATGGAAATTTCGATTAGCTGGCCATAACCTTGTTCACCGCTGTTATACCTTGCGCCTCCAAGTCCGATGTAGCTTCGTTGTTCCTTGCCTCAGACAAGCAAGGGAAACAATGCTCCAGATCCTCTAGAAGACCACCACGAGAGCGACGAAATGATTGCTATTGGTGGAAAACATTTAGTCATAGCTTTCGCAAAGACGTAAATCAAGGAGCACAATATGAAAATTTTGCTGGCGTGGTCAGTGTCTGGCGGCGAGAACACTCACAGAGAAAGCACTCCTTTCGTTTGTTTTTTAGGAGTATTATAGTGGATCGATTGGGATATGCTTTGTCATACTGACCAGCAATTCGGGCTTCGTCATTAGAAGGGCGCTCGCGTGACCAGCGGCCTTTAACCGTGGGATACACATAAAACCCTATGCCCGGTAGGTGCCGTGATTTAGTGATGGGTGAAAAAGGCCCTTGCATGTTGTCAATGAATGATGTGCCTCGGAATCAACTGGCTCTTCGGATGCGATTGGCTCACACTCAAGGGTCGAAATCAAATTGAGTATGGTAAGAGAATGAAGCATCGAATCGTGGCAGGTACTCGTAATTACGTACAGATTGTTGATAACTCGTCGGCAAAAAAGTGACGATCGGCTATTTTTTAAGCTTACTTGCTGGGGTGACCCTATCCCCAACATTTCCCCTCATCGCGGTTTGGTGCAAAGCGGAGGAAAACAGGAGCAAAAGAGGGCTAAATCTCCACTGCAAACAACCCTACCAGTGTGCATGCTGCTGCTTGGTATGACCAGACTCGTCCAACCTCCCGGGCCAAGCTTTCGGGCGACATATCGGAGGCGATGGTGCAAGGGAAGTAAATACCTATCTCTCTCGCCAAGCCCAGCAACCCCAGTTTGCAAGTGGGGATAATATCATGGGCACTGGGTAACTTCATCAGGTAACCCAGTGCGGATTTGATATTCTACGTCTTTGTTAAGCTGGACGACACCCCGCGCTACCCACTACCGAACCAAATGACGAGTCAAGACGGCAGCTTCAGAGCGACTATTTCTTCAAATGTTCAAGAGCCAAGACTTCTAAAGAGGGCCGCGGTGTCCGTCAACTGATTTTGCCGCGGCATCATACGTGTGCCCAGACAACGGAACTCGGGAGGAGATAAGAAAGGGAGAATTCCCTCGGCATCGGAGTTAATTAAGGTCAGTATATAAGAAGTGAATGGTAGCTTATGATAATACATGTGATTCTTTGCAACCCTTTTGACAACGTCGCCCTTCATTAAGTTCTTTGACCACTATATTCATCATGGGTTTCCAGGGCCTTTCCAGGAAGCTTGTCCTGACTCTTGGCGTGAGCTCAGCTGTGGCATCTACGTTGCTTCCTCGCCAGAGCAATGGAACCGGCGGCAGTGCCAGTCCATACTTCGACGCCGTGTCGGAATACCTTGACTCTATCGTCGATGAACTCTGGCCTATCAACAAGGAAATACACGACAACCCTGAACTTGGATATGAAGAAGTCAAGGCTCATGACTTACTAACCTCGTTCATGGAGTCTCATGACGGATGGAACGTTACTAGATCCATTTACAATATCAGCACCGCTTTTGTGGCGGTGTTCGAGGGAAGCGGCGATGGGCCAGTGGTGTCATTCAACGCCGAGTACGGTGAGCCAGCCAGTTCACAAGAAACCGAAGTGTCCTCATATATGCTGACTAAATTTTCTAGATGCTCTGCCTGGGCTTGGACACGCCTGTGGACATAACCTCATCGCCACGGCTTCCGTCGGAGGAGCTCTCGCTACTGCTGAGATTATGCGTGCTGAGAACCTTCCTGGCAAGGTGATTTTGTTTGGAACACCTGCTGAAGAGAGTAAGACTATGTAAATCTTGAACGTTCATCCCAAATCAGTACTAACGCTTATGTCCAGGCCTCGGTGGCAAGGTCAAGTTGCTCGACGCGGGTGCCTTCCGCGACCACGAGATCGACATTTCTCTCATTACCCATCCCACAGCTGGCGGTGATTCTCCTTACATGATCACTACCTCTACCGACCGTTTTGAGGTTGAGTATTATGGCAAAGAAGCCCATGCAGCCGCCAGCCCGTGGCAGGGTGTCAATGCCCAAGACGCCTTGATCCTTGCCAACAACGCCATTGCTTTGCTACGCCAGCAGACGCAGCCGTCAGACAAGATCCACGGCATCATCACCTCCGCCGGCTCTCGTATCAACGTCATTCCCGCCCTTGCTCAAGCCTCATTCCAAATCCGTTCAGCGGACGACGCCGCCTTGGAGGAATGGACAGAGAGAATTATGAAGTGCTTTGAAGCTGGGGCGCTGGCCACGGGCGCCGAGCTCAATATCACCATGCGCCCAAACGGTTACTCCAACATGGTATCCAACGATGTTCTTGCCAGCTCTTATGCCAAGTATTTCACTGAGCTTGGCGGCGAAATCCCCGATGCCGAGGTTGACAAAATGCGGGACCCCAGTGGGAGTACCGACCAGGGCAACATCAGCCACGATTACCCGACCATCAGCCCCTTCTTTAGCATCACCAACGAGAACGGCAGTGTGCCCTCTGGTGACGTCCATACTGCTGAATTCGAGGTTGCCGCCGGCAGCAGATCCGCTTTCGACAAGGCGATTATGGTCGCCAAGAGCATTGCCGGTGTTGCTGTCGATGTTCTCACTGTCGATGGCATGTTGGACCAAATCAAGGAGGAGTTTGAGGCTACTCAGAACAAGCGCAGGAAGCGTCAAACAATCTATTAGATACACTAGTCTCATCGCTTCATTTAGTAAATCATTTCGGTGTCTGTAAATACTCAATGAACCAAACCCATAAATTCTAAGAGGAACCAAGCAACAAATTTCAAGGCTTCACAATACAACTACTCGCAGCTTACATTTGCAAAACTCATCATTAACTGTGGCCCTTCTCTTGTTACGGGTAGAGGGGCAAGTCGGAAGAATCAGAGGCATTGTGTTTCTTTAAGGTTCTATTTGACGGATCTGCATCAGGAGATGACTCCTATTTGTTCATGCGCCACATGAGCTTACCTGGTTACCCTCCGTTCCACCGAGCCCAAAACCAGAACGCTGTCGACTTGTTTTTCGACCCACGATAACTTGATCCCTAACTCTATTGCATATGGCACAGCCGCAAATTTTATCAAATCCCTAATGGCGGCCATAGCCTCATTCGTAAGCGTATCGGACACTTCACCGTCACCAAGATTGAGGCAGATAGCCTGTTACCACAGACTCCCGGCACGTATTGAGTGGTCTACACTGACCAAGTTTAGTACTATGAGCGTATTTGGCAGCTACCAGTTACACTTGACAGTGTGTTTTCATTGCATCGGAGGCCTGGACATACAATTACCAAATTGGTGAATTTGTATTGGTAGGAATTTACTGGCAATTCACTCCCACGTATTGACTCGCAAAACACACATTACCCTACAATATTCACTACCAGTAGAACTTTACTTCACTGCTTTGATACTTCATTTACGCATGAGTATAAATAATTCGCAATTATTTTACTTCAACATCATGTTCAACACAACGATACACAGAAACATAACAACAAGAAACAACTCCTCATCCATCCAAAACCTCTGCATACAATCTTAGATCGACTCAACTACCAAACATTAACTTTTCACCCTTGAAATTATCACAATGTCGAGCACTCCGAGTTCATGGGGCAACACTTCGGGTGGTTGCCAGGCTGGAGACAAGAATGGCCCCACGGGCAAGGGTCATGATGCCTCGGGCACCCGCGCCGGCCACATTGATACAACAAGTGCAGCATCTCAACGAGGTGGCAAGGCGGCAGGTGGTGGCTGGGGCCATCATGGAGGAAGTGTCAAGAAGTAAACGCATGCATGGGAAACCCTATCAAAAGGCGTCATGTCTCACTTCTAGTGGGAGACGGTTTCGAGGGTTTGCCTAGTAAACTCCCTAGTTGTCGTTATCAGTTAGTTCAATGAGACTTCAACTAAACATACCCTTGCAAGTTCCTCATTCTCCAACCATTGTGACTGTCCCCTAAGTTCCAGAAGGCCGTCCCAATTTGAATAAAGATACATAAAACATGACCAATGAGAATAAATTTTGAGCTGAACTCATCTTCCACTCCGTGCCAAGACTGTTGCTATCCAACGCGCTATGGCGTGCTCAACTTGCAATAATTTTCAAGGGTTCCAAAGAGAACCGAGATGGCGCTAAGCTGGAAGCGAAGCAGACGCTGGGGAAAATCGAGAGTCCACTTGGGGGCGTTTGTTTCATCGGCCACGCCTGCAGCGTGCTCTTAACCTGGTGCCGGGGCTATTTCATTCAACACTGCATCGACGAGACGACTAATATCTTGCACTGCTATATCGAATTTGCTTATCCTAGCCGGGAAGAGTGGGAGCAGATAAACCGTAGAAGAGAATTGAAACCCTCCGTGGACAAAGGTATTGAGTTCTGTTTAAAAGATGGCAGAAGGTTGAAGTTGAGATTTGTAGCATGGACGAAGAAGGTAAAAATAACCTTTACTTCACATGAACTCTAACAATACGAGAGTTCAACCGATTGTTCTTAAATCCTTGCATATGGCAGTTATTACTGGCCGAAGTATTGGGGGATCATGTCAAGAACCCAAAGAACATCAGCCAGAACCGGTTCTGACGCTGCCCGTTTGATAGCTCAGGAGTGGGTGGCGGAGTGCCTCTGAAACTGCCACGGCAGTTGTAAGTCCCCTGACAGCCCTCAATTGCCGAAACGAGTCGTGAGTGTTGGTAGCCACGACTCTGATAAAGCCTGCCTCCTAAAAGCTGAAAGCAAAACGCGCAAGTACGTGTGTCTCGATCACTTGGGCCGCAAGCAAATCACAACGACAAAATCGACAATGAAGGATCATACTACAGCAGGTATCTCATTGACAGAATTTCCCAACACTTTTCAGCAATTGGTTTTATTCACTGGAAGTCTTGGTATCCAATATATATGGATTGATTCCTTGTGCATTATCCAAGACGACGTCAAAGATAGGGAAGTAGAATCTGCAAAAAATGGCAGAAATATACAGCAACAGCTACTTGATTCTCGCCGCTACACATTCAGCAGAAGGTGAAGGTATTCTGTGCCCCGAGACGCTAGGCTTCCAGGTATCGAGCGTTACACCCGAAAGAGATGATTACTGCCTACTTTTCCGCCGCCGCATCGATCACCACATCGACCGCACTGAGAATTCAGACCACTACCCCCAAGCAATCAAGATTCACGCCACTGTCATTTTCCATCCTTTGCTTAAAAAGGCCTGGGTGTACCAGGAGCGTATTCTATCAACGCGAGTTCTTCACTTTGGCCCGTACGAGATCTATTTCGAATGTCGGACAACGGTCCAGTGCGAGTGCGGAAACATCGGCTGGCAAGACACTTCCAACGACACACCAATAGCGCAGTTTGAAGCACATATTCCCTTGTCTTGATGGTCCGGGGAGGATAAATGTTGAGTTGGGGCTGCAAATGCACCTTATCATTCCCTGTTGTAGGATCTACAAGCCCTGTGCAGATATATCAATACAGTGCGAATTCTTGGGTTAATCTAAAAATATGATTAAAATCGGTAATTAAGTGGCCGCAGCTCTGGGCCTGTTTTAAAATAGCAATTTGACATACAAAGACAACCTCGACAAATAAAAAACATTACTTCACAAATTTCTAAGTCGAATCTACCCCTTCTCCCTTTTCCACAAGGAAATCAACAAATTCCTTCGCACTTGAACGCTGAGCTAGACGTCGTGATATAAAATCGGTGCTTTTGATCACATATTCCGGAATGGTAACCTCCCCCTTCGTCCACTCATACAAGTATGGGAGCTTACCGTCTTCTTGCTTCTTCTTTTTCGATCTTGTAAATCCCTTGAGAGAATTTGGACGGTACGTCTTACACTTATTCAGGCGGTAGGTAACTGAAGGGTGGATTTGTTCGTTTGTCTTGCCAACTCCTTCCTGGGTAGTGTCATTTATGCATTCGCCCGGCTTTCTGTAAGTAGACAGGAAGGGGATAGCTTTCATGAAGAACACGATGATTTTGAGTATGAAAAAAGCGTTAAGAACGTCGAAAATGTCTAATGCCGGTCCTGTGGCCCAGGAGTCATCTGGCTCGTCGAAGTTTTTCACGACTGACGCATCATAGAAACCAGTGTAGTCTAGTCCCCGCCAAAAAAGCCGTAGGGGCCAGGAGCCGAAGTTTTTGTGTTGTTTTGCTCTGTAAATCATCTTCTCGCGTAACTTAATTTCTCGATCGGCAAGGCTTGAAGACGCGGTTAACTTTTCTTGTTCGTCTGCCTCCTGTATGTCGTCAAGCTGGAGTAGTGGTCTGATTTGGTCACACATCCAGGTGAAGGAGATGAGGGCAAGTTCTATCGCGATCAGCGGCTGTCCCATCGCCCATGCAGAGATCATGCTACTTACGTTCAAAATCAAATGTAAAACCCTTTAGAATTGCCGGGTTACCGCCTCCAATGTTGACGTGTCCACCGGGAAACCAAACTTGTCGCAGGTCCGGTTTGGCGTCTTGCAGTTGGGCCGCCATCTCGGCCTTAATCAAGTCACTCCAAGCCGTTGACAATGTCTCTTCAGTTGCTGTACTTCCCCTTTCAATAAGTTTTCTAAAATCATTTTCAAGTTGTTCAATCGACTTTTCAGGCTGATCTGGAAAGGAACGTTGTTCTTTTTCTTGTGGAAGGTGCCAGAGAGTTGGTTTGAAAGGTCGTATGTGTTCATCGAGGGCTAGCGCGTGGAAGGCATACTTGATGTCTAAAATAAAAATAGGACCTTATTAGCCGAACCAGGTATAAAATTATAGTATGATCAAAATAACCGGGCTTACATTTACTCATGGAAGTGTTGTGAAATCCTTGGTAATCTATGCCGAGAATAGGGACACGCTGAGCGACGTAGTTGAGAGTCTTTTGAAGATAATACCAGTCTGGTATTCCTAAAGCACCAACAGTGTCGAAGACCCCGACCACCTGAACGACTCTGCTTAATTCCGGGGGAAGCGTATGAGGTAGCCGGCGCCAATGGTCTTCCATTTTGCCAGAACTCGGTACATTCTCATATCCTTCTTTAAGGATGCCTGTAATCCACTCTCTGTAGTCTCTGGACTGGCGGAAGTTGCTGCTGTCGTCTTGGGAGTGTTTTTGGTAGAGTTTGTAAAGATCCGGAAAGTCGTCCATTTCTTGAGGCTCGATGATGCCGATGTCCGTGATAAGACCTGCCACGGCGCGTGCGGTATACGCTCCTCGGGAAAATCCAAAGCAGAAGACTTCGTCGCCCTCGGCATAGTTCATGACGACGAAGTTGTACGCTTTGATAACTTCGGCGTTGAGACCGTCGCCGAACAGAGCCTGACGCGCATTCTCTATTATGCTCACACCGCCGCTTGCGCCGATACCTGAGCTGTAGAACACTACCTGTCGACAGACACTGTCTTGTTCGCCCTTTTTAATGCTCCCGGTGCGAGAAATGGAACGCGCGAGTCGTGTGACGTTGGAGGGGATATTCTTCTGGCCAGTCACTGACGACTGCCAGGTGCCGTCACAGCATATAATGATCCGCTTGGGAGCAAGTTGCTTAACCTGGCCACTTGAACGTCTGAACGGTATTTCATTCGTTGCTTGACGCCGATATACATTATGTGCTGCTAATTCGAAAGGTGTGGCAGTCTGGGCGTTGAAGTCTGGGGGGCTGAAGTCTAGGGAGTCGACTCCTGGAGACCCTTGAGCAAAAGATCTCCAAAGATTTGATGGACTAGAGCTTGAAGATTCCATTTCTCTTAAAGGTAAATATTCTAATAGCGGTGGTGTGTGAGGATGAAGGAAGACATTGATTAGCACTGGTCAAGATCAACAGCTTGATGTGGGCTATTTGTAGACGATGAGAGCTTATTCTAGCTCCATATATCAGCAAAGATTTATCAGCTTATACATTTCCAGTCTCCAAGCTGTGAGTGACTACTAGTTCAAGGATATTCAGCTGAGGCTGAGACTCTAGCTGGGTGGTGGAATTGTTCTCGGTTAACAAGACTGAATGCGATGCAATGCCTGGAATGCAACCATAAGAACAATTTCTGCTACCATAGAATAACATTTCAGCTTCCTTTTACAGTCACATTTGGATTTTTCAGCTTGTGTATCGAAACATGTGATAGAGAATGGCACCCGGTCATGCTGGTAAAAACTAACTGAGACATGAAGCGAGACAAGAGAAATAATGAAGACTCAGCGATCTTTTATGAAAGCGCACGTCAGTTCAAAACGAGGCTAGCTGACCAACTACGCTAAAACCGCCCTCTTGTGAGACTTCCTCTTATCCACTTAAGCATGTGAATTAATTACACTGAAAGGGGGGAGGGGGATTCTGGTCAGTGGTTAGAGCCAGCCTATAGATGGTACACAAGGCTTTTTAAAAGCTATCACTTGGTTAGATTAAGAGCCATACAGAAGTGTCCGTTTCATTCGAGGGAACCGGGAATATACCACGAACACCTGCTTCACTGGACATATTCCTTAAGCCACTGTTATTATAAAACAAATATAACGCTGTACAGAGGTGTGTATCTCACTCTACCTGCCTATTTTGCAAAGGGAGCCGTGCACACCACTTATCATTATAGAAATACTCCGTCTGGTTAATGCAGTTAAGAATTAAACAGAGCCGCCGTCTGGCAAAATAGGCGTTCAGTTACTATATAGCTATATACAAGCAATCCTAAGAAAAGTGACAAACTTCAAAAAGCCGTCCGTATGTCTCAAGCTTCTTTTACATCATGCTTCACTGGTTGAGCGATTGATAAAGATTTATTTCTCACCAGTCCTCATGTATTGCGAAACATTCATTTGTGGATGTGGGGTTCTTGTTTGACTTTTTTTCCGTGCAACTTCTGGGTGGTTACCTTCATCTTAGGCGAGGCAATGTAGGACAACCGCTTAGCTTTTGGTTTTAGCCATGCGTCCAGTCCATGATACTAGACTTGGATGCATGTAAAGTTCGAAGAATTGAGGAGAAATCCTTGATGGGGTCGGAGTGCCAGTAGCGTGGCTCTCAATAACTTACAGTGAGAGACGCTCGCAGCTCAATTTGACACACACTCAGCAGATAACAAAGTAGTAAAGTGTCATATGTTCCACGTTCGTTGACATCCAATTTTTGCCAATGTTGCGCCCATGTGGTGAACCTGAGCTAGTGGAGCGGGAGGTTTTGCCTAATATGACTTTAAGCTCGTTTGACACCGCTATGACACCGCTCTCGCAACTCGTCTAGCCGAAAGTGACCCCGAGAAAGATGGAGCTTAGCGATCCCACGCCGCAGGTTACAGTTCTAGCACGCGTGGAACTCCACCTCGGACCAACCCCGCTGTGGAATCGAACCAGTCCGCTCAGTTTGACAGATGGGCCACGCCGGCATGTCCCTGGCTCGTATGAGCTGTTTTGACCTCTCTCATCTTATCAGATGCATCTCCGAGGACGCATCGTGAGCTTGGCGCACTGACCCGCAGAAAACCTTGGAGGCAAGAAAAAATTGCTTCGTCCGATTCCCCATTTGCCTAGACTGCTTTCGCACCATGTTACGTTTTTCCCGGTCCCGATCCGATCCGGCCTTGGCCTTGGTAACGGATGTCGGTCACTGTCCGACAATGATGGGTAAATAAAGAAGCGAATTGCTGCCTTTATGGTAACATTCCGGTCGTTCCCTGTCCCTATCCTCTTTCATTCTTGCATTAGTTTGCTACCGAGGAACTGGAATCACTGCAATAATGGCGGCCCGCGCTGATCCTGAGTCCCACCGGCAGAAACAACCCGAGGACCTCGTCGACGAACTCCCTGAGGTATCACCCACTACATCCTCAGGTTCTGAGGGCCCGAAACCGCACCCCCCACTTTACTGGAAAATCGCTGCCGTAATCCTCATCTCATGCATCAGCTTTGGTTCGTCATGGAGTTCGGGAATCACCGGCGCTCTGAAGTCGACGCTCAAGAAAGAGCTGGATATCAACAACAAGCAGTTCTCGCTCCTTGAGGCTAGTGAGGACTTCATGGTTACCCTTCTCATCCTGAGTAGCGGTATCGTTACGGATAAGATTGGAGGTGCCAGTGCAATGTTGTATGGTGAGTTGCATTATTGCGGCCGTTTGGAAGTGCATTAATAGAAGAAACTAACGCAATGGCAGGCAACGTCATCTACTCAATTGGCTCAATCATTGTTGCTGCTGCTGCTCAGACGCGATCATTCAAGCTCATGATCGGTGGCCGGGTCATTCTCGCCCTTGGTGATATTGCCACTCAAATCGCTCAGTACAAAGTCTTCAGCTCCTGGTTCTCGCCTAACAATGGTTTTGCATCGACACTGGGTCTTGAACTCGGCATTAAGAAAATCGGCGGCTTCGTGGGCAAGTCTTCGGCCAACATCATTGCTAAAAACACTGGCAACTTCGCATGGGTATTCTGGGTCTCCGTCTTCATGAACGTCTTCACCAATATTTTGACCCTTGTCTTCTACCGCTTCAATGGCATTGCTCACAAGAAGTTCGGCAACGTTACCGACCCGGCGACCGGTGAGAAGCTGACGGAGAAGTCCAAGAAGTTTCAGCCTAAGAAGGTTTTGGAGCTGCCGTGGGTCTTTTGGGCAATTATGGCATTCTCATTATTCCAGACCAGTACTGCCGTCGTTTTCACTCAGAATGCAACGGAGCTGGCGGAGAAGAGGTTCAATATCAACTCCATCACTGCCGGTTGGTACTCGGCTACTTTGCAGTATGCCGGATTCTTCTTAGTACCGTGCGTTGGTGCTTTCATCGACATCCTGGGCAATCGTATTACGTTGCGTAAGTTGCTCGTTCTCAACAACAAATAAGGCAAAATGCTAATTGATTTCAGTCGCTGTGTGTGGTACAGGAGTTTTCCTTGCCATGGCTCTGGTCAACTGGGCCACTGATATAAAGGGAACTGCTGCTGCGTTTGGCATATACGCAGTTGCTTTCACTCTTGGCCCAACAACGATCATTGATAGTATCCGCACATCAATGTGGCATGGATCAGCATTCGGCTCTGCTTACTCAGTTAAGATTGCCATGAACAATGCGTGAGTATTGAATGTCTGGTAATATGAAATTTGATCTGACGAATCCATAGGATGAATATCATTGTTCGTGTCATCACCGGTGCCATTCAAGACGCCGATAACGATAGCTACGACCACGTCGTCATCGTCTATGTCATTCTCGCCGCTGCCTCTGTGTTGGTTTCGATCATGTTGATCCTGCTGTCTTGGTGGTCCATTGACTTGGGCAACCTCCAGTGGACTAGAAAGCAGCGCATCGCCAACGGTGAGCTATGGAATGAAAGAAAGAGAGCTTTCCATGAAGAGAACGGAGCACGGAACAAGACTATATCCAAGGTATGCTTCGGGGCCTTGATCTTGTTGATTCTCGGAGGTTGGTCGGCTTATTTCTGGGGCGTTGCGACTGGCAACAACTCCTAGTGGTTCAAACGTTATTTTGGGGTAATGTATCAAGTGGTCCCAGTATGCTGAGGTCTCAATGCGCTGTGGGGGAAACGGCGCAGTAGAACAAACGATAATGCAAAACATAATGAATACTAAGTTAGGAAAGAAAGGGGAGACTCTATAAGACATAAAATCCTTCTCTACTAGGCAAAAGTCGGAAACTTGTACAGTCGTTCACCCTCAATTGAGTCTCAGGAACTTGGCGACTGTGGACAGTTGCAACAACTTGGCGTAGATGCCCCCGCTCGAATCATCCCCTTCTTTTACTTCATATTCCGAGTTTTGAAGTACATGCATTTCTTATTGTAGCTTGGTAGTTTGCTATCGATAGTGGTCTCAACGTCGCCGCCGGGGCCAATTCTTGACCGAGTCGGCTCCGATAAATGTCGCCGATGCATCGCCTCATTTGGATCCACTCATTCCTCTCCTTCCCCGCCATCCTTATCTCTAACTTTGTGATTGACTTTGTCCTCGCTGAAACGAAATATCGCCCAAGAACTTAAGACATTCCCTTCTTATCACATCATTGACCCCTTTGGAATCCATATACTACTTCTGTTACTTTTTCTTTTTGCGTCATCATATGGGTTACGCAGTATCGCCGGGCGATCTGCCCGTACCCGGCCGGGACACTTATTTTTGGCTCGGTGAGATCAACAAAGCCAGCGCCGTCATCAACTCGGATGAGGGCCTCCTAGATCTTGACGTCGCTCGTCATGTAGCCCGCGGTCTTCAGAAATTGCTGGACTCCGGTAACGAACCGAATGCGGCACGCCCGAGTCTTGTCATCACTTTTGAGCCCCTTCTCATCCAGGTCGCCGGGGTCGAAGCAACTCTACTCCATGCTGGGCGCTCAAGTCAAGACATGCTCAGTACCGTCTCAACGGCAATTCTGCGCGACGCAGTGCTAAATCTGGCTTCACAACTCCACGCAACAACCCATCAGCTGGTTGAGATGGCGAAGATACATGCCTCAACTCTTGTGCCGAACTACACCAACGGCGTCGCCGCTCAACCTAATTCATACGGCCATTATCTTCTTGGTCACATCGCAGGATTACATAGAGATGCAGAACGTCTACGACAGCTTTATGCTCGACTTGACCGGTGTGCCATGGGCACCACCGTGCTAAACGGGACAAGCTGGCCGCTCAATCGTGAACGCATGGCCAAGTACCTTGGGTTTGCAAAAATCGTCGAGAACGCATATGATGCAGCGCAGATTACCTCAGCTGAGATACCTGTCGAACTTGGCGCTCTAGCCTCCCAAATTGCCCTTCACGCCGGTGCCTACATCCAGGATATCATGGTTCAGTACTCTCAGCCAAAGCCGTGGATCCTGCTTCAAGAAGGAGGTGACAACACGTATGTCTCAAGCGCTATGCCGCAGAAGAGAAATCCAGGCCTTCTTAACAACGCTCGCGCTGAGGCATCTAGAGTCGTTAGCTTGGGGGTGGGCCGGGCCATTCAGGGACATAATCTCCCTCCGGGCATGACTGATACGAGAGGGCTTGCAGACAATCTGGCTGTCGTCAACGGCGCGACAGGTGTGCTTAAAAACTGGTGGCGTATTCTTGACGCTCTGGTCATCGACGGAAACCGTTCTTTGAAAGAGTTGGATCTGGACTGGACTGCCTCGCAGGAGTTAGCCGACGTGTTGATGCGCGAGCATAAGGTACCCTTCCGCGTCGGTCATCACTTCGCCTCAGAAGTTGTCAGATACGCAAAGACGGAGGACCTATATCCAAGTAACTTCCCTTATCCAGAGGCGTCCAGAATATTCACAGATACTCTGAAACACACAAACCTTGAGAACAGTGGGTACAAATTCCTTAGTGAGGAAGAGTTCCGAGAGGCGCTCGACCCAGCTGGAATTATCAAACGCCGGGCCACCTCTGGAGGTCCCCAGCCTGAAGAGATAGAGCGCATGATAGGCGATTCGAAGAAGGCGCTTGAAGAGGTTAATAGCTGGGTTCAGGACCGGCGGTCTCATATTGACGACTCACTGCGCGAGCTTAATGACGCCTTTGGGCTGTTGCTTAAGTAGACTGCGTAGATTTTAGTTGCTCTCATCAAATAATAATTACTTTGTTGTGAATTATTTTCTCATGGCCCTCCAGCATACAAAGAGTAACTACGCCATGGAAGTGGCGACACCTGTAGCTAGATCATGAGTTACTCTTCTGCATATGAAAATCAAATCCACCATATTCGACCCACCTTCGCATTGAAAATGGTATACAACTCATTAAACAAATATTGAAAAGCTTATCAAAGACCCTTCTAAACAAAACCGTTTGAATGATGTCCCTTGGGGCTGACCAGCAGGTTGCGAGAGCAATCTCATCAATACTGTTTTCAACCCTCTTGCAAAGCACCAAAGATCAACTGAAAAAGACAATTGCACTTTGTACTTCTTTCTCGGTGAATTGTAACTGTCCAAGCAGCACATGTAAGTAGGGTATAGCCCGATAAAATTCACAACCATATAGTTGTCTTCATTCAAGGCCCAGCCAGCCCGGTGTGATTTTGCCTCCAGAGCAATTGCGAATATTGATGAGGAAAGTGAAAATAGACTGCAGACGAATGATTTGGTAAGGCTTAGGCTCAAGGTCATTGGTGGAGGCGACATTGTACAGCAAAAAAGAAACGTGAAAAATGAAGCAAAGCGAAAAAGTTAGACTGAACATGGCGAAGAATTGCCGAGACTGTGATAAACAAAAGACAAAATGAAGTATTGAAACACTTTATGGATATTCTTTATAATGTTATTGTTTCGGCGAAGCAAGTCCGATGTTGTAAATCGACTACAATGTTGCATTACGTAGATCCCGTCGTTGTAATTCAGGTCTACGGTTGGGTTACTCAGCTCCGAAAGAGACTTCATAACATATTACTGAGGAATAGGGCATGCGCTTCTTTCTTGATTTCAGTTACGAGATGTTTTCAAATGAAACCTGGGTCTCACGTTGTCATCACTATCAAGCTCGTATCGTCGGCGGCCCGCCCGGAGCGGATGGCGGATGTGTTCAGGCGATAAGCAAACCCCGTCCCGCCAAATTTGCCGCGGCCGTCTTCTAGATTGCCGATGAACGAATGATAACATTCTTGCCGTTATCTTCAAGTGGGACGTCTTGGCCATCAATCTTTTGGAATCCGGGCGACACTTTGTCCACATACACATTGTCTGTGGAATCCCACGTCTGATAATTCCCCCAACTGGAATTATTTCACCCTTTGGATCTAGTTGGAGGGAAAAGATAAATGCAGCGTGCCCCTTGAACTTCTTTTGAATTGTACATCCCAATGACACTTGTTTTATCTTTCGCCTCCCGTGTTTGTTTTCGTTGCATATGAGCCAAGGACCACAAGTAGCATGCATCTCTCAATCGCATCCATCGCATCTCTTCTACTCGCCACGATGACCAGCGCAACAACAACAAACTATCAATATGGCCCGAACGTTCTCCAGACGTATGAGGTCTACATTCCGTTGGCTTCTAGAAACCAGTCTGCACAGACCGATAGGTACTGGCTGGTCTACATCCACGGGGGCTTCTACCGTGACTTCGCCGTGAACTCAACGAGCATCAACCCCGCCATCGCCTCCCTCGAAACGAACAGCTCAGATGTTCTCACAAGCCAGGTTGCAGGCATCGCGTCGCTGAACTACCGCCTCTCTGCCCTCCCCGGCGTTCAAGCTAACAACACGCCACCAAACGAGCTGCAGAACGCGAGGTGGCCGGACCATTTGAACGACACCATCGCGGCCCTGAAGGACTTAAACAAGCACCACCCTATCGATGGAAAATATGTCATTTCAGGCCATTCCGTAGGTGCCCAAATATCCTTCCTCGCGGCCCTGGAGAGTCTTGGAGACCCCTCCATCCCCAAGCCGGTAGCCCTCTTGGGTATTAGCGGAATATACGACTACCCGCAACTCCACGCCACTCACCCTGACTACGACTACCTCGTCCTCAACGCCATGAGGGAGGATCAGCTGGTTAAGGCCAGCCCTTCCAAGGCTGAGGTAGAGAGTTACACTGCGCTGGGGTTGAAGGCGTTCGTTTTGGCACACAGCAAAGACGACGGGCTTGTTCCTTGGGACCAGGTGGAAGCAATGGAGGCAACTTTGCGGGCTCTTCCTGAAGTTCAAAGCAAGACGCATGTTGTGGAACTGCAGGGTGCGCATAACGATATCTGGCGTGGGGGCGTTCAGCTGGCGAAGGCGTTCACGGAGACACTGGCTCTGCTAAAAGTATAGACTGGTGGTTCTCTAGGTCGTTGACATTATAGTCCGGGAACTCTAAAATGACAACATTTCAAGGCTACATCGTATCAGTTCTGGTGCCAATCTGCGTATAATGATAATCTCTAAGACGGGCTCTTTATAAGGAAAACTTGTCCCCATCAAGCAAAGCTGCAACTGGCTATTTTAAGGTACTGCAAGACTACAACGCGGGGCCTTGCATCAACTCAAAGTCGAATACTACTTCATATATAACTCACAGTACAAAGCATAATTTATATGTCATTCGCCCCAGCTTTTCCGCGCTCGTGTTGACAGGATGGGGGAGGTGGAGAGGCGAGACCTCGCTGCCAGTCCTTTTAGTGATTATTGGAAATCGCTGTTTGACCAAAGCCACTTCCCCTACATTCTAACCGCTCGATCGTACATATTCATTCATTTACGAGCTCTTAACATTAGCCTCCCTCTTCTCCTTCTCAAGGTACCATTCCACGGCCCTCCGGATCCCCTCCTCTTGGCTCACCTCCGGCTTCCACCCCAGCCTCTCCGTCGCCTTGTCAATGACATACCACCGGTGCATGTTCGAGAACCGCACAATCTGCCTCGTGACAGGCGGCACCACCCCCTTGAACCAGCAAACCCACTCCAGCCCCCACACATACAACAACGCGAGCGTCAGGCTCACGGTCCGGACCTCCTCGGGCCTCGTCTCGTCCCCCGCGGCCCTCCACACCGCCCGGCTGAAGTCCCAGAACCGGAGCGGCTCGCCGTTGGTGATGAAGAAGGCCTCCCCCGCGACGCCCTGCGGGGAGTTGAGGAGCTTGTCCGCGGCGGCGAGGTGCGCGTCCGCGGCGTTGCCGGCGTAGGTCGTGCTGAAGAGGTTCGAGTTGTCTCCGATCTGGATCTTGTTGCGGCCGAGGCGGAGGTTGCGCATGATGGCCGGGGTGATGTCGTTGTCGCGCTCGCCGTGGACCGCGGCGGGGCGGAGGGTGCAGGTGCGCATGCCGGCCGGGTCGTCGTACTCGAGCGTCATCTTGTCCGAGGCAGCCTTGAGCTTCGTCAGCATTCCATCACCTTCGCCGTCTTTATCGGGGGGGTTTTTTTTTTTAGCAAGCAAGAATTACGAAATATGGCACCATACCTTCGTCTTGGGATAAGCCATCGTATCATCCCCCTCCTCGGCAAGAGGCAGACTCTCATCTCCACCCTTGATATCGCGGAACATCTCCTTCTGCACAACGCTCGCACTACTCGTCGTCACAAACGCCTTGACCCCGTTTCTCTTGCTCTCATCCAGCACATGCCTCGTCCCATCAACATTGATAAGCTTCACAAACTCATCCGTCATGTTCTTGCGCCCCACGGTCATCATCCCAGCGCAGTGAAAGACGACGGTCGGCTTCGTCTCCTTAACGACCTTGGCGACATCGTCCAGGGACGCCACGTCGCCGGCATGGTACGCCACACCGGGGAAGAGGTTGGCCGTCGGGTTGCGCGAGAAGACGGCAATGCGGGCGGTGGGATATCGCTCGCGGAGCTTCTCGACGATGTGGCTGCCTATGAAGCCGCAGCCTCCCGTGACAAGGTAGGTTTCGGACGCCATGATATTTTTGCTCGTGGCAGATGTTGGGCCGGGCTACTTTAGATGGCCTCAACTTGAGATGGCAATAGCTTTAGAATGGTTCTTATCCGCTGATCTCAAGACAGGGGCGAGAACGAGAACGAGAACGGCCGAAGGCTTTAAGAGGACGACGGAACCATCAAAATCAGTGGAGCCAACTTCGGTGGCTTTGCTTTATTCAATTCAATCCTACCGGTTCGTCATCAAGAAAACGGCAATTGAAACGGCCAAGACAGTGGGCGCGTTAGCGTAATCCGCGAAATCTGATATAAGCACTTGGTCGTGGGCCCATCTTCGGGGTGGGACAGTAATATTTCGCCTCTCCCCGGAACGCCCAAGCTTCCACCTGCTCCAGTCACTGGCCGTCACAAGCAAAGGCCCTGAAAGTTACTTTCTGCAAAACCACCTCAACCCTTTGAGCAAGTAACTAGGCACTCAATTTTCAATGGAGTTGACTCTGGGTGCTTGGAGTTGTGTAGTGCTCGGGGGGGTTCAGTCGGGATGCTAAACCCTGCATCTTTGCTCCCAAATCCCTGGTCGTAACCGGTAGTTTTACAGCGTAAGCACTACACCTCCTGCCGTCACACAAGCCGATACGAGTAGCCGCAAGATTCCGTACCAAATTTAGATGTCGTTATCTCCGGAGAATAAATGCACAGTCTGCATGTGCTGGCTGGCGCGGGGTGCTGCAGAGAGGAAAGCCGACAATCCGGAATGGACGGGGAGTGAGCAGTCCCGGGTGAGACGGTTAGATGGCCAAGAGGAGGGTTTTAGAGGATAGATAGGCCACGAGGAAAACGTGAGATAAAACCCAGGACGCCAATGAGCCGGGAGGACGCCCACGTCTTTCGGGTGCCGGCAAGGTGGTGCTTAGTACATTCCATCTTCCCCCTCTCCTTTTGCACCGACTGTCCTTGACTCCTGTGGCGCGTGTGCAACCATGGTCCCCGCCATAAAGGGTTAATCGTATGGTACTGTGCCACAATGGTGGTGTCTGTGCTGGTTCTTTATCTGCTGTAACATCATCCCCGATTTCAACCATTGCCAGCGAGAGAACATCATTCGACAACGTAACTCGGATAGGTCAACCGAGCCTATACACCAAAATCACTATCTAAACATCACCGGAGTCAAGAACGGTCAAGACTCGGCGGCCCAAATCGTCGGCCCGGTTACCTGCTGCTCCTGTCTATAAGTGCCAGCTCATCAGGTCCGATTCATTGCATCTCGCACGTCCGTCATCAAAAGCAGTTGGTAAAGACACACACGAACTGACACTCAGTCCCGTCCCAAGTCAGGTCTTCACCGATGATTGAAAAGTCCAAACGAATAAAGAATTGTAACGCAAGAGAAAACGCAGCTGGTTGGCTATATGTAAACAACCGTTCCATCTACAAAAGCCCCTCACTCCGCCGTATCCACACCCATGCCCCCCTAACCGCGCGTGACGATGCATTTCCGACGAAGAACCCGTTTCCTCCGTTTCTCTTTTCGTTGTTTTATCTCGTGAGCTTCGCCACCCTCCCCAAAAGACCTTCCCCCGCCAGTTCCTCCGATTCGCGAAACGCATCGCAATCCTAAACTCCGGCAAAAGATTTCCCTGAACGCACGACTGCTAGAGACTAAACTACTGAAACAAGTCGTCGGCCCTCCCCGTCTACCGACCTTGCCCTTGGCTTCCTGATCCAAAATCCGGTTCCGGGTGCGACTTCTTGTCCTTCCTGGCTTTGATGACGAACTCGGCCATGATCTGGATATGATCGGCCGGGAAGTGGTAGTTGGGGAACGCCGGCACCCGCTTGAGATATTCGGCGTCGGGCGGGCCCAGGAGGTCCACCACTTCGAGTGTGTTGGTCGAATACCACAGATAATCGATGACGTCTGAGAAGCCAGGAGTGTAGTTGGTGAAAGGCATTTGTTCGGGGGTGTTCTTGAGATGCGCGTAAGCGTCCCGCAAGCTGAAGGGGTGCTCGATACCGTCCCGCGTGAAGCTGCCGTACTGGAAGCTAGCCAGCTCTTGGTGATTGGGTGGGACACGTCCCATCGACAGGAACTCGTAGACCGAGCTGTCTTCTGTTGAGTTGAAATCTCCACACACCAGCAGAGGAATGTCGGTATTGTTGCGGTATTCCTGGCTAGGACCGGGCTCCTTGGCTGGCGGTGGCGGCTCCTCTCCGTCCTTGCCGGTAGCAGAGAAGGTGATGGGCTTCTTGTCCTTAAGTGCCGGCCAGCGAACGTACTTCTCAGCCAACTTTGTAACCTGGTCCATCAAGATACCCGTCTGGATAAGCTTAACGTCTGCCAAGACCGATTCCCACGCCAAATGTCCGTTGACGAGTATGATGCGTGAGCCTGTGGCTCGGCTCTCTAGGAATATGATAACGGCGATGTTGTCCTTCGGCATGACACGGTTGAAAACGTCGTGCTGGTTCTTCATATCCGGGCGGTTGATGGCGATGGCGGCGAACTCAATGACTTGCTTGTCGAGCAGAATCCACTTGCTGGCCTTGTAAAACGTTGCACAACCGTCGACGCCCTGCGCATCCTTTTCTGCCATCGTCTTCGCTCGGGTCTTTGGCCAGTGTACGCCCTTGTAATCCATTTGCGCCAATTCAGGGCTGAACTCCTCCTTAAACGCCTCGGTCGAGATCTCCTGCAAACACAGCAGATCGGCATCCTTCTCGCGTAATTCGTCAAAAATGCAGGCCTTCCGGTATTCCCAGTTCAAAGCGCCCGTCGGCGTGTATCCATATGTTTGCGGCGTCGCGTACTTGTCGCACAGGACGTTCCAAGAGAAGACTCTGACCTTTTCCAAACTAGGCGAAACATCTTCCTGCACAGTAATGTACTTTCGAGGGGCGGGGGGAAGCGGCACTGAGATGGTTAGCTGATGACAGCACGCGCCCAGGAATTCTACATACCTGGAGCTTGCTCTTTGAGGAGGTTGATTAAGCTCTTCGTGCCCTTCTCCATTATCTCTTGCTTCATATCCGGGTCAAGAGGGTTGCCCTCAATGCCAAGAACTTCCAGTAGGTGTAGGGAGCCCAGTTCGAAGGGGAGGGTTTGAATCTGGTTGTCGAAGAGTAACAGCTGGTTGAGGTAGGTGCACATGCCCAATTCAGGGGGGAGGATTTTGATCTGGTTGAAAGAGACGTTGAGGTACCGGAGCTGACGCAATTGGCCGATCGCCGGGGGCATGGACTGGAGCCTGTTCGAGGCAATGAAGAGATCGTGGAGGAATTGGTAGCGGAAGAGGGCCGGGGCGAGGTTTCGGAGTCCTTGGCCACTCAGGTCCATGTTGTGCCAGTTTTGCCGTTCCTTTGTCTTTTCTAAGCTGTAAGGCCTTCTCCTATCGTCAACGTCGTCGTCCCCGCCAGCTTTGCCCGAGGTGGGTGAAGGTCCAGCGATGCCACGATTCTCCGAGGCCTTTAGTCTTGCGTAGTAGTGCGGCTGGTTTTGTTCGGTCATGGCGCGATGAGCTTGTTTCGACTCCTCGAAGAGTCGGAGTTGCTCCCCCCAGTGTTCGGTTATCTGCTGTGCTTGCCCCCCTCGCGTCGCTCCCCCCTGGCCGTTCTGCATGGCATTGGTGCTATACGGGCTAGAGTTCCCCATGACGCCGGAGGAGAAGGCTGAGTGGTGGCCCATGACGCCGCCGTTGCCATTGTGCGCAGCATGTTCGGCCTGGGCAGCTTGGTGGTGCTGGAGGTGGGTCTGGTGGTGTTGTTGTTGTTGCTGCTGGTAGTTGTACAGCATGGGAATGCCCCGGCCGCCGGGGCCCCCATTGATACGGGAGTTGTGGCCCTGCTGATGGTTCTGGGAGAACATCCCTAGCAGATTGGCCCGTGGGTTCGGGTTGGAAGTTGGGTTGGGAGAGGGTTCCTTCGGTACGAAGCGGCTCAGAAGCGTGTTCAAGAGGGCGGCGTCGGTGGCGGCGGTTTCTTTCGATATGAGAGAGTTGAGGTAGAGATCTCCGGCAGGGTGGTCCAGATAGCGAGTACCATCGGCCATCTACCTGACATTCGCGGTCGTTATAGTGGTGCCTTGGCTAGGATGCGGGCGAAGAGCAAGCACTAGGTGTGCAGCAGCAACTTATGTGAGATTGGAAGCGAGGGACAGCCAGGGTAGCTCGCGTCTGCGCATGGGAGTCGAAGACCGGGTCCAGCTGCATCGAGTATCGGTTCAGACAATGGAGGGTCCCGGCAGCGCAGCGTGCTTGTGCTATCCTCAGGCGCCCATGAACCGCGTCAAAAGATATGAGGTTGTCGGGTCTCGAGTTTCGCGTGTACGTGGTACGTGGTACGTGTCTTTCGCTCTGATGATGTAGTCGGTTAGGAGGGGTCTGGGGACAAGCGAAGGGCGAGTCGAGCTCAGCGGGAAGAGCCTACGTTGGGCAAAAACTGGACAATGGTCGAGAGACGCGCTGGATGCGGCGGAAGACTGTCTGGATAAGAATATGTCTGGTCAGCGAGGCCAGCTTGGGAGAGTAAGACATGAATGGGGCAAGGTCCAAGAGTAGGGGTTGGATCTGGTTGCGACAAAGGCTCGGCTGGAGCAGCCCCCCTGGGGGCCCTGGGGACGTATGGGCGGGGAATGGGTGGATGACATACCGTAACGAGTGAGCGCAGGGCGTTTCTTGCGATATCTCTGAAGCAGCCAATGAATACTGAGTCTGAAAAATGCGGTCGGAGATGCAGATGATCCAAAGATAGAGCCGTTGTGGGTGGGATTGACTCGATCTTGACGATAGAGCGACACAGGACACAAGGCCGGCGAGGTTGCGAGCTCTAGCGTGATCACGTGACTGCAAAAGAAGCACGGGCCAGAAGGCGAGGTCCACTGGAGCAACGTGACCTTGCCCGTGACAGGACGGCACAGTGTGGCAAATGTCGGGTGGTTTTTACACAGATCAAGTGGTGTGACATGTGGTGGTATTATGAGTAAATGGAGGAAACAAAAGAAAAGAATGCCGATCCTGGGTGGGTATGAGGCATGGAAATATGGAGGAACCAGGTCTGCCCAGACCACTTTTCACAGCGTGAACCTGTCAGCTGCGCACCACAGTACAGGACAGTGCCTGTTTTCATCCGCTGCTGAGTTCCCTCAGGTGAGGTATGGTGGTGTGAGTGAGTGAGCTGATGGCCTTCTGTCGATACGGTGATTAATCTAACCGGTATGTACTATTTATGGAAGGACTATTTAGTTACAGTCTCGGTCACTTCGATATGCAAGCTCTTCGCAATCGACCCTTTCTTCAAGGGAGGACGCTGGATGAAATGAAAGCTCCCTCAACATATAACATGACATTTATGAGTAGAAGAAAATTATCGAAGCTGATACGCTTTAGTGTTAGAAACACTCATAACAAAACCTATAGGCGATGAATTATTTCACTGCGTAGGTGCAGCAAGTGTACGAATGTGGCTTCTTATTTTAAATCTCACTTTTGTTTACGCATGGAGAAGGTTGTCTTACTTATTGTGTAAACTAACCATAAGATATGTTGGTCATGTCTGTATGCGTGTTTTGCTGAAATAGAAAGATTTTCGTCTCTTAGGTCTTGGTGACTGCAATTCAATACTTGAGTGACTACATATGAAACAGTTGTTCAAGCCACCAACGTCTGATTGATACTCTAATCAATAGTACTGGTACAGGGCTGGCTCTGGCAAACTTTGAAGTTCTTCAAGGTTTAATTTATAACAAGATACGCCATAAAGTAAAATAAAAAGAAAATCTGGGGCGTTTGCGTCTCAAGCCTCGCCGAACAACGAATGGTTGCCAGCAGCGGCAAGGCCAGAAGGCTCGGCTTTGGTTCGGGCGAGGTCTTGGGACTGATATATGGAACTCAGAAATTGGGACTTCAGCGTATGTAATCAGTTGTCGGAAATAGTTTGCTCACCCAAACTATGAGAGTGGTATTCAAGTCCCTATCAGCTGTTTCCTTTCCAAGAAATTCAAGTCAATTACAGATGACCAGAGCATGCAAAGTAATAAAGGCTAATTAACAAGCAGATGAAAATGAAACTGAGAGAGAGGAAGCATGGAAGGGATATTTATATCTTTTGTCCGGCGCTATCAAAATTCGTGGGTATCCGTATGAATTGAAGTATAAGTGTATTGGCGGCCTAAAAACGTTTTTACTATTTGATTTCGACCCTTTTCTAATCCTTCAAACCATTTGGTTTGCCTTATTGGCCATAGCTATCCTGTTTTCCGGGAACTGCGATCTATCATCTATGCATAATTGGCATCAGTTGCCGGCAGCTCCAAGTATCACATTGCATGGGTCGATTTTATGGTTTTGCCGTGACGTGAGCAAGCATCACCAAACAGTATTGGTTTGGGACGACTTAATACACAATACAAGATTTGGATATGAATCGAGAGTGTAAGTTTACAGAGTACTATGGGCAATCTCCTTGGATGGATGAAGTGACAATACTCATCGAAGCCAAGTGGACAAGTCTCCCACCACCACCTTCTCACTAAGTAGAGTATGAATATGATCGGGAAGGCCAAACCAACGCGCAACCCTTGTCACGTCGTTTCTATGGGCTGGTAGGATTCCGAACCGCCTCCCCACCAACTGTTTACGCCAACCTTGACTTCAGCCTTAATAGCCGGACTCTGCCGCAGGGCCAAGCCAACGACCCAAACAGCCATGCCATGGCAGCGTCGTAGCACCAGACTTGCTCAAAGAGAACACAAGCTGCCCCGCCAGATACACGCCCTTGGTACACCGGGCCGTAGGATGCCATGCGCATGTTGCGAATCCGGGGCACGGCCAATAGGTGGTGCCCCCCGGGAAGTCGGGATATGTCCTCCAGAGCTGCGCCGGCATGGCGGACATACTGCCTGAATTTTAGGATCACGCATCCGCAGACAGGCCATCCAGAAGAAGAGCAACCATAAACATTGTCTGGTATCATTCCCGAGCTTTTCTGCAAGGAAAGTCTGTTGTCACGGATTAGGTCTAGGGACGAGCGACAAATAACAACTACCAGTTTGTAAGTCGACCTAGAAACCTCGCAAACCTAACGCCAAAAGATTAGTCAAAGACGAAATATCGATGCGTCCCCAATGCTTCCAACACTGCCACCCCTCTTGATCTGTCCTCGAGTCTCTCGAATTAACGGATGGCTCACCCACACCGGATGATTCCACGAATCCGGGATCCCGGAGGAGCCCCTCCCCCTCATCACGGTCGATAAGACGGCTAGGCCATGCCGGGTTGTCTGAATCAGCCACTCAGCGACGAGCATCTGGGGGGAGCGGGGAGGGGAGGAATCCCGTTATCCCATCCCACCTCATCCCGCTCTCCCTCGCTTGGCCACTCATGCCCATTTCGACAGTAGGGCGCGGCACAGCAGCAGGCTGCATCTAGAGAAGCACATGCTCAATAGTTTCCGTCCCCTTCATGCAGCTTTTGTTGGTTCCTTATAGTGCCTTTCCCTGTGTGGACATTTCTCTCCCATCTCCTCCACTCTCGGAGATGGGTGGCGTGCCCACCTCCCTATTCTTGACCCCCGGACGGCACGCAACACGGCCCATGAAATCGTGAACCCATCCGAGGACGAGCAACATCCAACCAAGGACAGGACACTGATCTAGGTTTTCTCTAATCTTTATTGTCTTCCCTACACTGCAAAGACGCGATGCAGAGCTGCAATGACTAGTTGCAGAACCGAACGGCCAATGCCCGAATCGGTCTTGGTTGCCACGCAAGGCCCTGCAATGCAATATGCACTCGGCGCCGGTTTGCCACGGGACCATAGGCAATTAGTCATGAGCCTGTCGGCTCTAAGCAACGGGACGAGGGCTTCCTCTACGCTGTCTGCCTGCCTGAGAGGGAGGGAGGGGAGGATGATCGTGGATATCCCTATCCGGCGTGGATGTGTGCCGTGCGTGTCTCTGCGTGTGTTTGTAGAAGTATAGATATACAGTTTGGCACCAATCGACTCGCCAGCCGCCGACCTCCGATCTTCTGGATACTGAAGTGTTGGGCCCGGTTTCTTTACACTCATATCAAGCAAGTGTTCGTCCGTCTTTTGTTACACAGCCCAACTATTTTCATCCACTGGATAGTGACGGCGTCAGTTCTCACCTTGAGAGGCAGAGAACCAAACGGCAGGCAAAAAAGCTTGGCTGCTGCTAAAGCTCGATATCCCTGTGGCCGAATATTCCCGATACGCTTGCACTCCGTCGTTCGACCAATCCTTATTCACCGGACAAGCATAAACACAAGCATAAGCTGCCCTGTCCAGCGTGTGAATCGAAACGAAACGAAACAAAACCAATATAAAATCCAGGAGAAAACAAAGGGGAAGAAGTAAAATAGAAAAGCTCGATCGGACTCGCAGGGCGGATGAAAGAGGACGGGCTCTAGCGACGTCTTAGAGCCAGCTCAGCGCCGGCGAACTCTCCCGAGCTGGTGCACTGTCTCGTGAGTCGTAGCTTCCGCGCGTCGTGCTCGACCTCACCTCACTAATACGACGCCAGCTTCCGCAGTTGGCTGCATCATCTGCATTTACACTTGCACTTGCGCCTGCATCTGCACCTTCACCTGCCATCCGGGAACACCACCGCCAGATCGGACGGGAAGGGTTCATTCAAGCTTCACGCCCACGATTCAGGGTCCAACCTCCTCTCACCGGAGATCGACCACTGTCGCAGCCATTGATCGCACCCCAAATCGCGGTGTGCGCAAATCCCTCAGTTACCATCGACCGAGTAAGCATTGGACCCTCCGGCGCCCCGAGGAACGGGTCACGACGACTCGGATGCCGAGATTGCTGGCCCGCTGAAGAAGAGAACCCCCCTCAACGGTACTCGGAGAAGGAGTCCAAGGCGGCATCCTGCATACATCTCTATTGCTCGCAGACCCCGAGGGCCCATGTGACGTCTGAGACAAGCCGCCGATCAGACTATCAGCGGGATTGCTCCCAATTTATTACCCAATTCGCGGATGAACGATAACGAGATAGCGATCTCCGAATACCAGGTAACAAGCGGTCTCGGAGAAAGACGGCGACGGTTGGGCCATACTTAGGGTGCACAAAGTCATTTCGCTTTGCATTGCGACCTCGGGGGGGACCGAACCGCCCTTGACTTGATTCCGTCTGTCTCCGAACAACCGGGAGAGACACCCAAAGAAAGAAAGAAAGAAAGAAAGAGAGAGAAAGAAAAGGGGGGGAGAGAGAAAACACACCCTCTCAGCGAGACCTTTCCGTCACAATTCATCGGCGTTGCCTCGTCTCTGCTTCCTGCTTCCTGCAGCGGCTTTTCCGCTGCCGATCTCGACTGGGTTGGCTCAGTCTTGGGTTTTGGGAACCAAGGTTTGGCGGAACCCACTGACCGGGACGCTACGTTACGCTGTCTATCGGCCCAGGGCCCCCAACAGGGCAGGACCGTGAGGGAAAAACAACCAGCACGAGCTGCAAGGTCATCACAACTGCCGCGAAGGGAAGGTCCCCCACGCTTCGAAACGCATCTAAGAAGAGAACTAAACGAACGTCATTATCTCGCAAAAGCACAGGATTTCCGTTGCACCCAAGGAGCCTGTTATCTGCTGCTGTACGCCTCTTGGCCCGGCCATCGTGCTCTCGCTGTGGCACGCGACACTCCAAATTCGCCGAGGAAACGGCACGGCGCGGCGACGGGAGCCATTACAGACAGCGCAAGACGAAAACAGGCCACGGTAAAATAGAGGAAGCAAAAAAAACAAACAAAAAAACACCACCATCCCATAAGCCGACGTTACAAATACCCGGCAGGATTCGAGCCAAGTACGTAACTTTTGCCAGGCACCGCCGACGAGGGGCCGTCTGTGGTGAAATTTGATCCGTCCATTCCCTCGGTACCACTTCTCTGCGGGAACCAAAGCGAGGCGAGGCGAGACGAAGCGAAGCGAAGCGGCGGAAGACCAGGCCAGGGCTCCGGACCATCAAAGGACAAGGACCGGGCCTGAGGCCTGTCGAGAAAAGCTCAAGCGAAAGAACGAAGGACGAGGAATTGACGAATTGTCGACCAAAAGCTCTTGACAGTCAACCAGCCCTCCTGTCTGCTCTTCTCCCGTCCCGCCGTTCGGCCTTGCGGTCCCCATCCGTCAAAGTCGGCCCCCTTCCCATTACCCTACCTTGGTCCTTGACTCCTTTGACATTGGACACCCGGCGGGATAGCGAAAGCAAAACACGACTCGACTACTGTTCAGCTCGGCGGCATTTCCCCTCCAACACAAGTGCAAACCAACCCAGCCAACCAGGACCCGTCAGTTATCCGTCGGTCCATCATCCCCCAGTCCCGTCTCCACCGGGGAACAAGCGGCCGGTATCCCGCCGTCTCAAGATTTCAGAAAGAACCTGGGACAAGGTTCTAGAAGGACGGGGCTAGCTCCGGAGGTCTTGACTCTTGTCGTTACCCGGAAGTACCTATACCAGCTGTCGAAATCTTCGGCGGCCAGCAGTCATTCTCATTTCCTGGTGGCGCACAGCGTACACAAGTCTTTGGCAACCTGACTAAGGTCAGTCAGGTACAGCAGGATACACGATTCGATTCGATTCGGCGGCAGTTCGATTGTTGCAATCAGCGGCCCGATCCACTCTCGACCGACAAAGGGATCAACACAAAACACACACAAACGGCGACGGACCGGGGTGTGCGGTCTTTTCTCTCTTGTCACCGGGGCTCCGCCGGTCGTGGGTCGGTACACGCACGTGTAAACAGCTTCTTGCCTGTCAGAACCCGGCGCCCTTTGCTCTACCACCCGTGCAAGCACGATAGGTAGATTGATTGCCTTTTATTATCATTATTATTGCCATTTTGCCGGGGGCCTGGTTCCCGGGGGCTTGACCTTCACCGTTTGCTCCCAAGAGTGTTCCCCCATTGCAGGCATTCCTCTACCCTGGGGTTAGGCTCAACACACACCGAACCAACGACGCCCACGGACTTTTAGGGTCGACAGACTGTCCGAGTAGTCACTTGACCACCTGGCAGACAGACTGTTGGGTTCGATCCCGTGCTGCTTGGCTTGCCTGGTTGATCCGTCATTGAGCGCCAGGCCAGGTGCAACAGGGCAGCCGAAACGGGACCGCAGTTTGAGGCAGAGACATTGAGACAAAAGAAGGGCAGCAGCATCAGGAGTCGGCCCTAGTGTTGGCTCTCCCAAGTGCCCCGCGGACAAAGAAGCAAGGGCGATTGGGTGGGTTTGCCTCAGGATTACGGCACCGGGCGTCCCGAGGAGTTGGATTGGGGGCTGAGCGAGGCGTCTCTTGGGTCTCGTTCGTGTCTCTTGGTGTCCACCTCTGCAGCAGCCTCATTCGCTCCCCTGGACTGGCTCATCTGCTGAAGAAAGAGGACAGAGGAAGAAGGAATTACGTCTCGAAGCAGACGCCATTGTGGACGACTCTCATACGTACCAGCAGCAGCACACAAGGAACCGAAGGTTTGGGTTGGGTAGTCACCTGGGCCCCATCTGCCGTATCCCAGTCCTGCCGGCGTTTGTGGCTCCTGTCAAGACGGGGCTAATTAAGCTGGCGAGGCGAAGCGTGGAGCTGTGCCCAGTCTGTCAGCCAAGTTAGCTAGTCCGCCCGGTCCAAGTCGACGAAGCTTTGACAGTCGACACAACCAACACAAGGCACGCACAAACGTGACAACAAAAGGTCAACAAGGCGGTACACAAACATCAAACAAAACAACCAAACAAAACAAACAAACAAACACACGAGCAGACAGCCGGGACCACCACAACAGCCAACCACGCCTTATCCAGGAACCAAGAGCAAGCGAAGAGGCCGTCATTGACACGGCACACACATAGCACCCGTACCAGCAGACGACGGCTGCATAGTGCACTACGCGGGCCAAGGCAAAGGGGCCGACGTGGATCACCTTGTCGGGGAGGCAAACAGCACAAAGATTTTGCAGGGCAGTAGGACTGACTGCGTGGTAAAACACACGACACGGGGCCAATTAAAAGACGGGGAAAGCTAACTGCCACTGATCTGCCCTGGTCTGGCAGTGGCCAACCGAACGGAATTCCCCTGCCGGCGCGGTGCGGTGCGGTGCGGGTATACTGCTCGCTCGCTCGCCTTGCCTTGGCTGGGCTCATCTCTGGAGACTGGGCCGGCCTGTCACCTGTCGCCCGTCTGCCGTGAGCGCCAGGCCAGGTGGCCTCACCTGCCCCTGTAAACACGGTCGGCAGTGTGCGCTCGTTGAGTCTTCACGTGAACGAGCCCGCCAAACAGGGCTGCCCTCCTGTCTTTGGCGACCGACTTGGGCTGGGCCGAGTTGGGTTGGGTCGAGTCGGGAGTCGAGCTGCCTTGACCAGAGGTGGGACGGACGACGACGACAACGACGACGACGACTCGAGAAGCGGCACCCCGTGCGTTGCCGTCATTGCAAAGCAGACCTTGGTACAAGCAAGCATCAAGCATCAAGCAGCGTCCAGCAGGTGTCCAGTGCTTCTTCCCGCGGCCGGCGCTGTCGACGTCAAGCTCGAGCAATTTCTTTTTTAAATCTTTATTTATTTTTTACCGGCACGGATACGGCCACGTTTGGTTGGTTGGTTTCCCCAGGGCAGGCCAGGAGGTGACGCGAGAGAGATATCCGTACCGTCGCTCTCGCTCACACCCTCCCCTCTTTTCCCCTTCCTTTGGGCGACTTTTGTACCTTTGGACGGGCCGGGTTGAGGCAGCGTACCTGCAGGCCACGCAAGTACCTTGTCCGCTAATGTACGCAGCGCCAGGTGCTGCAAGGTACAAGGCGCCCAAACGAACCTCTGGTGGATCCTTCCACACCCTCCCTGGTCGACCATCCTTCGTTCCTTCGTTTCCCTCCCTCCCTCCTGCTTCCGTCTGGTCTGGTGTTTCCTTGGCCAGTTAGTTCTTTCCGTCTGTCTCTGCGCTGCGTGGTGTGGTGTGGATTGTGTGGCGTGGCGTGGCGTGGCGTGGCGTGTCTCTGGCGCTCTGCAGCGGCAGCAGCACCAGCACCAGCACCAGCAACAACCGCAACAACAGCAACAGCAAGCGTCTGTGCCGACTTCCCCCTCGTCCTTCTCCTTCCCCGCCCGGAGAGCGCACGCTCTCGTCAATTTGCGGCTTCTGGTACGGATATTATTCATCCTGCGGTCCTGCTCCCGTCGCTCGTCGTCTGTCGCAGCCAACACCTACCACATTCGAGAGTCGTCCGAACCCGTTGCAGCAACAGAACAGCAGCATCGCTCTACATAACATTGCATTGCATTACATACGTTGCATAGCACCCCGAGAGCAGGTTACATAGCGCTCCTTCTCCTCCTCCTCCTCCTCCTCCTCCTTCTCCTTTCCTCTTCCTGTCTCTTTTTCCCTCTTTTTTATTCTCTCCCACCCCCAGCCCATCTCCCCACCCACCCCCCCTGTTGCCGTCAGGTACCTACCTTAGCTAACCCCCCTCGTACCTATCTCCACGACACACTGCACCGCACCGCGCGCACCATTCCATTCGTACCTGCCTGTTCCTGCTTGCCCCATTCCCCATTTGCGTTTGCTGCAAGGTACGTACCGTACCCTACGACACTGCAGAGCCCGCGGTACGGATACAGAGTACACTACGACACTGCGACACTACGAATACACCGCACACTACTCGCCGAGCATCCTAGCTTCCGGACGGATACTTCGTACTCTGCACGCACACAAAGAAAGAAAGTACTGTACTTGCCGCGACGGCGGATGCGCATTGCCAAATCAAACAAAAAAAAATACATCCCCCCCGCTCCCCTCCACTCCCCTTCCGCTTTCCCCCCCCGGTGCTCCCCTCTCCACCGACAAACACTCGCACACACCCCCCCCTCCCCTCTCCCATTGTACATCTCCTCCCCTCCCCCCCTTGATTCACCACGCCCAGCACCAAGGTCGTAACAGAGACTGGGACTGGAACTGCAACTGGAACTGGAACTGGACCAGTCCACAGTCTCTCCCCATCGCTTCAACCGTCGTCGACTCGCCCCCCGCCCCCTTTGAGCTGGAACTGCCACCTACGAGTTGGGTCTCGTTGTCCGCGTCCTCCTCCCGGTCCCAGAACGGCATGGGCAGACGGGACCCAGGACACCAAGAGAGGATCCAACCCAACTGACCAGACGCACAACTGCGACGACTGGGTCCCAAGCCCAAGGGGCCCCAGAAAAGAGAAGCACAAGATTTTGATTCCGCAAACATGTCCCAATACATGTACACCAGCCTCGCCCCCTTACCTCCCGTCTTTTCTCGCGTCCCATCTTCCAGACCCAAGACCGCAAAGCCGCCGGCGACGGCAACCTCCTCCTCCTCCCCCTCCTCCCCATCTCCCTCTCCCTCCTCTGCAGTCCCGGCCAAGAGCAACGAGGACCATCACACAACAACCGACACCACCGCCGGCTCCAGCATCAACAGCGACACCGCCGCCTCGACGTCAGCCCGGACCCTACCCACTCTCTCTCCCGCCGCATCGTCATCCTCCTCCAACTCGAGCCCGGCAGACCCTTCACGCCCGCCGCCGCACCACCAGAATCCTGCCCAGCACCATTTCAATCACCGCAACCCCTCAAACTGCCTCCAGCACATCCGCACCTCCTCGTCCTCCTCCGCCTCCCACTCCTCCCACGAGAACTCGACAACAACCACCTCAACCACCCTCTCGATCCCCCACGCCGCGTCGCCCACTGTCCCGCGGTCGCCCGCCTCTCCCGTATCGCCCAGCGGCAGCGGCGGCAGCAGCAGCAAGCACACACACAAGCATCACCGCTCGCTGCAGGAGAAACGCGGCGCCGCCCCCGACCACCACCGTACCCGCGTGACGCCACGCCTCCGCAAGGAAAGCGGCAGTCTGAGCTCCTACGCGAGACTGGCACTTCAACCACCCCTGACACCCCGCATCGGCCTCACTCCCAATGAGCTGAAACATGTCGCCATGCTCGTCGACACGGATACCTCGGGCCGTCACCTCACCGCGAAGGCGGCCGCCGCCTATCCCTTCGCCCGCACCGACAGCTTGTCGTCGGCGGCCCCCTCCACGGCTTCTATCTCTACTCGCACAATGACATCCACCGACCCCACAACCTCCTCCTTCGATGCCTCGCGCCCCTACGCCCTGCGCAACGGCCGCATGTACCTGTCCGACTTGACGCTGGCCTACCCGCTTCCCGTCGACCTCACAGAGATACATCGTCAATCGTTGCGGACGCTGCTTCTGATACAGGTATTCGGATCACCGCTCTGCTCGAATGCCTTTGTCGACAAACCCCCGGCCCGCGTCCTTGAGGTCGCCTGCGGCTCAGGGTTCTGGAGCCAGTCGTGCCACCGCTACTTCGCCCAGCGCGGCCACTCGGGCATCGAGTTCACCGGCATGGACATTGGGCCTCTGGCGACCAACGCGGGCGACGTCGACCGCAACATGAAGTGGCGCTTCGTCCAGCACGACATCCGCAACTTCCCCTGGCCCTTCGCCGACGGCGAGTTCGACCTCGTCATGGTCAAGGACCTGAGTCTGGTGGTGACGTCCCCGCACTCGCTCCAGGCCGTCATTGAGGAGTACCACCGCATACTGCGCCCCGGCGGAACCCTTGAGTTCTGGGACAGCGACCACCAGATCCGCATGCTGAGGCCCCACGCCGCGCCGCAGTCCGACAACCACGAAGACACGGCCACCGTCTCGTCTCTCGGCGCCTACCCCATATCGGCCAAGACCCCGCTCAGCGCGCCGCTCAACAACTTCCTCGTTGAGTACAACAGCTGGGTCCACCGCGCCCTCGAGGGCCGCAACCTCAGCCCCGTGCCCTGCACCCTCATCGGCCCCATGCTGATCCAGGAATCCGAGGAGCTGACGGACATACAAAGCCGCCGGCTCGCCATCCCGCTGTCCGAAGTACGCTGGGAGCGCGAGGGCGTCGGCGGTGTCGTCACCAAGGACGGCAAGTCGTTCATCAACTCGGGCAAGGCCAAGGGCAAGGCCAAGTCGGACGAGCAGAAGAAGACGTTGACGGAGGCGCAGTCGGCGCTCCGTCGTACGGCCCTGATGACGGTCGTGCAGCAGATTCAGAGCCTGGAGCCGATCCTGCGCGAGGTCAGCGGCAAGAGCCAGGACGAGTGGGACGGCTGGCTGGGCAAGATGATGAACGACCTCCTGAGTGAGAACGGCACGAGCTGGGGCGAGTGTTTGGAAGTGGGCGCTTGGTGGGCACGCAAGAAGGAGCGATGATGGGCACGTCATTGCTTTTTGAATGGAACGGAGTTTGTATTTTGCCCATGGGAGTTGTTTCTGGAAAAGCTATCCGCTCGACCTGCGAGGAACCCCCTCACCTCGATCCTCTCACCCGGCGGCCCTCGAGCCACGGCCATCACGCCCCGGGAACATATCGCTTCCTCAGCGTCCGGTACCGTTTGAGATAATAGCTGCAGAGTTTAATTAGCATGGTCGCCATTGAGAAGCAACAGACGGAGCAAGGGGAAACAGACTGGAGGAACAAAGGGAAGGAAAACAAAGCAAATCGAGAAACAGGAAGGAAAAAAAAGGGTCCAAGATTCAGTTCATCAAGATACCCCATCATCGTCATCGTCGTCATCGTCGTCGTCTTTCTATCATCAGATCATCACTTATCGAGAAATTTACATATCCTATATACCCCCCAAACATAATCCGACAGCTAATTTTTTGTCTACAAGGCCTCCTCCTGTAAGAGTGAGCCCGAAACATGGTGAAGTGCACGTGTATACTGTGAAGCCTGCATATATCGCAATGATGGCAGGAACCGGATAAGACTGAGAGATGGCAAGGAAAGCAAAGCAGAGCGTTCTCGAACCACATCCGGGGGAATGGAATGTCTCACTCGGGGTGAAGCGTAGGTAGGGTAGGCTGTGTGGGACGGCAGATGGCCCGGCCGGGTGCGGAGGAAACGAGGGCCAGAACGGCCACCAGGACGTCGAGGCTACGAAGAATGTTTGCGTGGATTCTTTTCTCTCACGGTTCAGCTCCGCCCCCTCGCCCCTCCGATATGCATGCGCATGTCGTCCGCTTGCGGTGGTGGCGTACTGTCATGTGATGATGCGGCTCTGTGGCCGCATCCCGTACTCGACGCCACCACGGCCGGCGGACGTGTCCTTGGGGGTCGAGTTTGACAACACGGGCACCGGCCTCGTGTCCTCCTCCCCCTTCCCTCACCACCACTGGTGGAGGAACGTGCCCCGTGTTGAGAAGCGAGAGTCGGGCGATGCCGATGGAGGGGGGGTGGACGGGTGAGAGCAGGCGTGGGCCGGAGGGAAGGGTGCAAAGACAAGGGCAGAACGAGAATGGAGAGGAGAGAAGATAAACCGCGGGGCAACAAGGCAACTTACAGTGCTTCGATTTCTGTGCCGGGTTCAAATGTTAGCTTTCTGTACTTGTTTGCATATTCTTCCGTCCTGTTCTTGCGTCTTGCGTCTTGTGGTTCGGCAGACGTTGCGACTTGAGGAGGAGGGGGGGTATACTGGGGCCAGCGATGAAGGCAGGCAAGGTCCGTCGGAGATTGCTGGCCCTCGTGGAAGGGCGGGGGGACAATGGTGATAGATGGGCAAACCGAGGTTGGTGTTTAGGGGGCTAGTGTAGGGAAGGTGATGATGCGGTGCATGAAGAGTTGACCTCAGCGCCGAGGCAGGGGGGACAGGGAAAGGAATCGGGAACAACCAAGTACAACACAAGAAGAAAAAAGCAAGAAAGAAAATAACACGCACCCTTCTTCACAAACTCGGCCCTCTCGATCCCCTTGCGGATGGCGTCCTCGTCCCGCAGCCCGGCGTTGGCGCTGAAGGCCCGGTGCAGGCGCGGGCGGAAGTAGTCGTAGCCGAGGGGGTATTCCCGCCCGAGGTACAGGAGTTCTGTTATTTTTTGAGAATCAGATCAGGGGTCCCCCGTGAGATCAGCAGAGGGAGGCTCCATTTTGCATTGCTGGTATGTCTCTCTTTCACTCCCCTCTCCCTCTTTCTCTCTCCCGACTCGGACCCGCCTCGCCCTCGCAGGACTCAAGCGGGTTCGGTTTGCCCAAGGCGAGACCGGGAGACGGGGCGGCCAATGGACCTAGACCCAATACCACAACCACGGCGTTGTATCATGGTGCCGATAGCCCGAACCCCCCTTGAAGAGAGTAGAGACGGCCAAGTCCACAGGGACAGTGGCAACACTCGTAGTGACGTCGTTGTCAGAGGGACGAACGTGGTATACACAAGGGGCGACGACAAAAAAGACTAGAGACTCGCGACAAGCCTCCCCCAGAACAATACATGACGTCTTATTCGAAAAAGAAAGTAAAGAAGAAAAGAGGAAAGTAAGGAAAAGAATAAAACAGAACGCACCTTTGTAAATGGCAACGACACGCCTCCTCAGCTCGGTATTCACGGCGCCCATCTCCCTTGATTTATTCACTCCAGAAAGCGGCGCGCGCGCTAGACAAAACAAAAGATATCACAATGGTCTTACAGCATCGATGTTTGTGTGTCATTGATGTACGCGTTTGTAGGCCTGCGTGGATTGAGAGATGGTGATGGTGATGGGAATGGTGATGCTGTGTTTGGTGGTAGTCCCTTTTCTTACTAACAGACTGACTACTTGGGAGCTCCGAGGGAAAGAGAGCGGTTCGGCGAATGATGTAAGACCATCACCCCTCGTCGCTCCCCCCCACTACTCGTCGCCGAATCCGTCTCTCTAATTGGCCAAAGCTGACTGGAAAGGAACCCACCAAATCCCGTTCGGCCCCTCCAATTGCACGCTTATCTTATCAAGCACACCACCCGACTCCAACCTTACCTCACCGCACAAAGCTCCCCTGGAGAGCTTCAGGAAGCTTGACATCCCTCAGCCTTGCGACGCCCAAACCGACCCTCCACACAGCTCCTCTGACAAACGCCCGTCCCGGGGGGGAAGATAAGGTACCCCCACACGACGCCGGAAAAGAAAAGTAGAAAAAAAAGGGAAGAAAAAGAAAGCAGGGAAGAAAAAAGGGGCAGGACAAAGGAAAGGATGCATCCCACGAGAGCCGTAGCGCAGACGCTGGCAAGCAAGGCGGCCTCCGGACCAGCGGTCTCGCGCGTCTCCAACTCGGCCAGGCAGGCGCGGCACGCCTCGACCGTGGGCCGCCCGCAAATGCCGCCGGTGGAATGGCACGCCGGCCGCGCCCTCCTCGGCCGCATCGGCAAGTGCCTCGCCTTCGGCTGCAACCCTCAACAGACCGCCGCCGCCGCCGGCATCGTGCGGACCATCGCGACCTCCTGGCCAGGCATCCAGCTGAGCGTCGCCGGGAGCCTCACGCCGCGAGAGGCCGTGCACCGGCAACGGCTGTGGGAGGGCGAGGAGCACCGGCGTCCGGGGGGCTCGCCCGCGCCGTGGCAGGTAAGTGATTGACCTCTGCCCCATTGCCCGCCCTGCCCGCCTGCCTGCCCGCCTGCCTGCCTGCTCGCTCGCTCGCTTCGCCTTCGCCATGCTCCACCCTGTACCTGCAACCTGGGCTTTTCGCTGACACCTGGGCGTTTTGTTGGCCTTGACAGAACATCACCCGGAGTTCCCTACTAGTACAAGTCACCGAGCAGGCGGCGACGCGCTTTCTCGATTATACCCTCGCGACGGCGTCCCCCGATGTACAGAAGAAGTGGCAGGAGCTGCGGGACGAGTCCAGCCAGACGAGCGGTGGCCGCGCGTCTCGATTGGTGCTCCAAGATGTCTCCTACAACTGCGCTGATGTTCGACGGCCCCTCCCTCCTCCACGTGCTCGGCACTCGCTGACGATGCTACCTAGCCCCGCATTCTCGAACCGCAGACTGTGAGCGCCTACACTCAGATGAAGAAGTGGAGCGACTCGAACGACGCCGTCGAATTCTCACTCCAGACCATAATCTGGTCGCACAAATACATGGATAGAATAGCGGATGCGCAGCTCACCTTGGCATGCAACAAGGACGAGAGCTCCTGGCTCGATGCGGAACTGCGGCGCATGGCCCAGTTCACCAAGGACGACGCGGCGCGCGACAAGGCAAGGCGGAAGCAGGAGGTTTTGCTGGCGGCCATCGCCGAGCTAGAGAAGAGCACCTGGGACAGAGCCGACGCTACCGAGGACTTCGGCAGCGCCTCCAGCCAGTGAGGGCCGGATTGACTACCCTTCAAACGCTGGTTTCACGGTGCTTGATAATAGAAACGTGACAGGTGGATGCAGTGGCGCGCAAGCCCGGAGGTTTGGTCCTGGCCCACATCTACAGGTTAGATCCGGGGACCGCGATGGGAAACAATGGGGCACTCGTGGTTCATCCGAGGCGAGAACGGAGAGCGAGCAAGCGAGCGAGCGAGATAGAGAGAGAGAGAGAGCATATGGAGAAAGAGAAAGAGGTGTAATTTCGGTCAGTTGGTACATCGAGTGGGATCTCGGTGGGATTGGAAGCGTGGGTCGAGGCAAAGGCGCCAACTTTGGTAATTCTTTTTCCTTGGAGAGGAAACCCAGACCCGCCAGGAGAGACACCGGCAGCCGGCCTCCCGAAGCAAAATGCGATAGCTCCACGGCCGAAGAAGAAATATTGAGGCTCTTCCCGCCCGACCGGCACGCGACTCATGGCCGAGCAGCGAGGGCACAAATTGTTCTGCAGCACAGACCGTTGATTGCCAGCCGGGAGGGAGGAGGGGGAAAAAAAAAAAGACAAAACCCCCCACCTCTCCTTTGGGTATGTGATTTCGGATGCCCATCAGGCCATGCATGCTGTGAGCCGCCAAAGCTGCAGCCAATCTCTCGTTTGATGACTCACGACAACGACGATGTAACAGTCTCTGCGTTTGCAAGAGTAGCCGAGGTGACAGCCGCTTGTTCCTCCTGTGACAGGCAACACCAGGAAGGGAAGAAAAATAAGGGAAAAAGGGAGGGGTAAGGGGATGCGTGGTTGGTGCTGCCGGAGTCACAAAAAAGCATAACATCCATCCAACGCCGGGGCTGTGATATGTGACCTCCAGGTACCACTGGGTACTAGCCAGGACATTGGGTTGGGCGTGCAAGACAGGTGAGGCGTAAGAAAGGGACCATCAGGAGGGGTTGTGCATGTACAGTAGAGGATAGTCTCTGCTGACATGGGCCCCGTCGTTTGTCATACGGAACCAATTCGGTGGGACGAAACGAGGCGCAAAAAAAGATTTTTTTTTTAAAAAGAAATTATCCCTTTTTTTTTTTTTTTTCCATTTTTTAAAAAAAATCTCCGAGGAAAGGGGGGAAAAAAATCACATTCTCGGCCGTGGTCCAAGACGACGGCGGCCTTGCCCGCTGAAAATTCAAATGGGCTCCGAGGGGCAGAAAAGTCCACCGGGGGATCCGCACCGCACGGAGCCGCCCTGGCGCTATTACGTTGTGTCGCCTCACATGCGCGCCTCACGTAGCGTGCTATTCCTGCCAGACAAACGTGTGCGTTCGCTAGAGGGGCACACACGAATCCGGGCGGCCAGACCGCCTTCGACATCGGCACCACAGTGCGAGGGGTCGAAGGCGAGGGGTTAGCTCAACCCCGCTAAGCAGCCGCAGAAATAAAACGGTCTGCAGGGCACCAATCAAGTCTTGTTCTGCCATAGCCGTAGACCGCCAAGCTTTTGCTCTTGACGAGATGGAGGGGACGAGGAGGGGAAGAAAATAGCGAGAGAGACCTCTGAGGTGCATGAGAGGCGTGCCGTGCTGCACGAACTTGGCGCCTTGAAGCTTATCCCGGGTAGTGTCGATGTTAGATCAGTCGACGGGCACACCACAACGCAGTAAAGGCGGTGTCTCTGTCGCAATGAATGTAATGCCGGCAAGTCGACTGATCAACGCGGCAGAATCACGCCTTGATGCTACCTCTCCTGCCGTCACTCTCACGTCCACGCTCACTCCCAACTCTAACGAGTTTAGAGCCCGCCCCAAGTTGGATAAGATAACCCGCACTCCCTGGCTCTCCAGAGGATGTTCTGCGTTGCCACGAATCAGACCTTGCAACCGCAAATTGCTCCCCACGACATCCCGAGTCAGGGCTGCTGTGTGACATGGGAGGCAATCTGGCAGCAGGGCGCGCGCCGCTGTTCGCGGTCAAATGCCGACAGGCAGATCGACCTGCTTTACCGCTCTGCGCCTAGCTCCTTTTTTTTCCCTTTTTTGCTGTCTACACTATGCTCAGGACCTGGGGACGAAGTGGGGGTCGATACGGCACCTGAGGCTGCAACTTGCCAATTACCTCTGTCGTGACTTGTCGAGCTGGTGGGAGAGGCCTGTTGACGGCCGGGGATGGGCTGCTTTGTTTTGTTCATTTTTGGACATGTCCCTCCTCCTTTTTTGGCGTAGTGTACCGCTACGACATGCTGATCGGAGGATAATTAGCTAATCAAGTGGGTATGGCGGCAGGAAAAGCTTGACCCTGCGAGGGACGCCGAGGGTCAAGGAGGTGAACAAGCGAGCGAGTTCCCTCCTTGTTCGAACTCTTGTGTAGTGTATATCGTGCGCCCCGTGAGTTCCGTTGGCTTCGGGAAGGGTGTAAGGTTGAGGTTTGTTGATTGGGGCGAGGTTTCGGAAGCGGTCAGCAGTCGACGCACCGTTCCATGGGCTTCAATGCTCGCCGGGTCGCTCGGAGAGACGAATAATGGTTGACGACGGGCAGACAGGAGGCGCGCACTGTCTCAAAAATTATTTTCCATTTTTCTGGGGGGTTTTTTTAACCCTTCCAGAAATCGGTTGTCACGTTTCGAGTCAAAGGGGATCGTCGCCGCCCGAGAAAGGAGACGAAGACAGGGGCGCAACAGAGAACAAGACCGCTTTGTCTAGAGCCTGCGACGGGTCGAAAACAGCGATGCGGATCGGGCTCCAGCCTGGTCTATACATTCAATAGCAGTCGTCAGTCAAGTCGCAGTTGCAGGGCCTGTCTGGCTCGCCTGGCCTATTGTGGGAACGGTTCGGGGTGGATTGCCGCCGCAACAGACTCAGCGTCCAGATGGGTATGCATGCGGCATTCCTCTGCTGTACTGGCCGAGGATCGACGCAAGAATTTAACAACACAAGACCTATCGCCATTCTTGATAGGAGGGTCACAGACGAGGAGATGCAGTAGCAGCACGATGTGCATATATGTGCGTGCGTGTGTGTGTGTGTGTGTGTGATGGTGCGTTGTCAAACTCGAGATAAGACGAGACCAGTGTGCATTGCTGCATACAAGTCTCTGTCTCCCTCTCTCTCTCTCACTTGACTTCCGCCGCCGTCGAGTCGCGGGCAAGCTCCAGCTCCACCGACGATGCTCCCGTCCCGTCAATATTCTGCTCAGTTTAGCTTGAAGCCATGGTAGGTAGCCACGGCGAACCGCTCCATTCCATACAATGCCAGTCCTGAAATTGGACGACGTCCCGTTTGTGTGTTTGGTTGCACTCCCTAGAGGTTAGCGCTGGCCCTGCAAAGTAGTGTAAATAAGCCGCTAGTGCACATGCCATCGTCGCCATACCATACCATAAGCATCATGCTTTCCACTGTGCGAGGGGCTCAAGGGGTCATGGCTCCTGTTTTGCCAGGATTCTGTGGTTTCGTGCCCACGCTCCACGCCTCGTGCCTCACCGATGGGCGGTTTGACGCGTGCCTCTCCCCCTGCTTGTCTGCGTCCCGATGTTGATCGTGGGAGGTCAAGCCACCGAGCGTCAGGTAAGAGAGAGACAAAAATACATGGTCCGGACGAAGCGGGCACGTTGGCGGAGTGCTCAAAAGGGCAATCTGAAGTGGCGTTTGGGGCGAGTATATTTCCGTCGGCATAGCAGTGTGTGATGTGGAGCTGGCACTGGTGATCGTCGCTGTTTGGCTGGGGGATGGTGCTGGGCATTGCCAATTGGCGATGGACTTCCAAGCTTCGGCCGGGGCGGGCAGGCGATGGCTGTCTTTCGAGTGTCCACGTGCCTCCTTTTTTATAGCGATGGGAGATTTGATTGCGCGCGGGGGAGGGGGGATGCAAGAGGTAGATGCAGGCGGGGGAGAGCCTGGTCTCGTGGCGACAAGGAGGTGGTGCTGTAAGGTGTGAGGTGAGGGTAGGCAGAGTTGCTTCGACATGTGCGATGACGACGGCGGATGGATCGTCGGGGCCGTAAGGCCGGCCGGCCTCTTGCCAGACAGGAAGGAAGGATACGACGGGGACAGGACAGGACTGAGCAGGCCAGCCAGCAGGCTTGTCGGTGAGCGGTGGTGGGGGAGCAGGCATCAGTTGGCAGGCCTCAAAGGGCCTGGCTGATGAGATATTGGCCTTGGTTGTTCCTTGGTGGCATGGCTACCCAACGAGGGAGGGCTGCCCATTAATTATGCATCGTCGGTGTATTGTGCTGGCGTGATAGCATCTCGTTTCCCGGCATGAGGATGAGGGCGCTGAGTCAGTTTGACCATGGCATACCGCAGAGGCTGCGCACACTGCGGTATCCGAAGAGCAGTCCGACAAAGCAAAAAGACATGGCGGGCAGAGAGGTTGGCAGAGCAGAGGCATGATCCCAAGAGGCGGTGTCGTCTATTCTTTGCCGTGGGCCGGGTAGCAACGCGAGCAGCGATGATGGATGTTGCGGAGGATTGGCAACATGGACAACGGTCGATGGAGAAAGCCGTGAACAAGACGAAGAAGGGAAATAATTAGACGACGGGGGGCCGAACTATGGACGAAAGAAGAAAGGAGGGCGGCGACGGCGGCGGCGGCGCTGGACGGGGATGTGGGATGTACATGGCAGCAGAGTAGGGGTAGGCAGCTGGGCGGAAAAGCCAATCTAGTGTGGTGTGGTGTGCAGGCGGCAACTACTACCGTAGGTACTGTGCGAGGGGAGGATGGATGGATGGATGGATGGTGGGCGGATGGCCATCGGTGCAATTAGAAGCGCAAATAAAAAATAATTTAGAGTTGGAGTTATGACGAACGGCTGTTCCATGTGAAGAAGGAAGCACCGCACCACGCCGCACCACACCGCACGGAAGGCGCAGGACAGGGCGAAGGAAGCAACGAGGGGTCTCACGACACGGACACTTGACAGCAGCTGCTTGACAGGGCTCAACGGGACAGGCCATGTCAGGACAGGACAGGTCAGACATACGGCTTGGGAGGTCGATGGACGGGCAATGAATGGATGATGGCGAGAATCAAGCAACGAAACGAGGAGAGAACAGCATCTCGATCCTGCCGCCGCGCTCCCACCTCCCAGGGTGTTTACTTACTTACTGCCTCTCTCTGCCTTGCCTTGCCTTGCCTTACATTACCTACCTTGCCTTGCTTTGTCTGCTTGCCTTGCCCTGCCCTGCCCTACGACGGATACTTTCATGCAGGATTTCTTGCGTGTTTTCCGTTCCGCCTGGATCCATTTTGTGCCAGGGCCTGGGGGCGGCGGCGGCACAAGTAGCAGCAGTAGCAGCAGCTCTTCCATGCAAAGCGCCGCTGCATATCGCGATGCCACCCGCCGCCAGAGGGCCTCGAGCTGCCGGGAAGTGCACAACACGGACAGGAGGAAGAGGCGCCGGGGGCTGAGAGACACCACCTCGCAGCTCCGTCCAGTGGCTTTCAGGTGAGGAGCTGTCCTCCCTGCTTCTCCGTATCTCTTTCGGTCCTCTATCCTCGCAATGCCGTCGTCCCCATTCATTCATCCATCCATCTCTCGTCCCCAGCGCTCATCTAGCTGCCTCAGCACCGCGGGCCCCCCTGTAATCTTACTCGACCTCCGCTACTAGCCACCTAGCGTAGTAGTGTAGCAGACCTTGCCCTACCCAGCAGTGTGTGTTGTACGAAGTAGACCCGGTACTTTGCATGTATGCGCCCAGCGTTCTTCCCGTCCAGTGGGCTGCAGCGGAGCGGTGGGCAACGGGACTGCGCTGCATCTCATTCCCATTCTCCCATGATGCCACCCCCGGCGCTGGCGGCTGGGTCGGTCGGGGGGTACCCCAAGGTACAAGCATGTTGGGTGAAATTGCCCCTTGAGCTAGAAGCGATTTGGGCCGAGCAAAGGTACTGCCCAGGTCCAGATCCGAGATCCTGATCCTGATTCTGATCGGGGGGTGGAGGGGAGAGGGGGGGGAGAAGGGGGGGCAGCAGTGGGGCCGTCTTGAGCGAGGTGGACCACTCACAGCCCAGCCTCGGCGGGTTCTTCCAGGCTGCCCCCACCGTCTTTGGACCCACACCTCATCAGGAGAGGAAAAAAATGGAAGAGTACGTACCGGCAAAGCAGCAAAAGGGTACGTACCCGTGCATGGAAGGCCAGACAGTGCGGGCTGGGACATCCCGCACCATCCGCCATCCCTGTTCTCGTCCTTTTCCCGCGCATTCTTTTTAAAATAAACTTGAGGCGAGGCGCTCCCACTCCCACCTCTGCTATGCTATGTACATGTCCCGACACTGGTCCAAGGGGGAAGAAATAAGCCACACGCACCCTGAACCAACACGCCCAGTAGCAGCCTTTCCACGAGAAATTCTGCCGCCTGCTGCTGACACGCTACGCTACGCTACTGCCACCGCTGACTGTGACCGACTATCTGACTGACTGACTGACACTGACTGGCTGGCTGCGTTCAGCATTCATTCAATCATTCATTCGTTCGTCGACCAGCACAACATCCCTCGCTGCAATCACTGCACAGCATAGCATAGCACACACACCGCATAGCAGCGACAGCGAGCGAGCGAGAACCAGCCGTAATTCCAAGCCAGGTGCCAGCTCGGCTCTGTCCCGAACTCGTCCTGCCCGCCCGTCCTTTGCGCACCGTCCTCCACTGTCACTTTTTACCTTATTAAATGCCTTAACGCTTACATTACCTACCCTACCCATTCATTCCACCTACCGAACCTTTCCCGACGCGAGTAATCCGTCTTACCTTTACTTTTCCTCCACCACCACCACCACCACCACTACAACCGCACAACATACCTCCCGTCCCAGCACCGAAGGGGGAAAAAAAACAACACCTCAAAATCATCACCACCGCCCCTCTGGTCCCTCCATCTCCCACCCCTCAACCACGCATGAGGCCCCACGGAAATCCCCGGAAAATCTGCGGCTCTGCGCTCTTCTTTGCGTCGACGGCATAGTTTTCCTACCACACCAATCCTCCCGGTCGCCCTCGAGACGGGATACCGATCCCCCCTCCCAGCATCCAGACCAGTCCAAGTCGTGCTGCTGGCGCCCCCCGACCTGCCTCTCAAGGCTCCCGGGTCGGCGGACAGCAGATATAGGTGCAGCGCATGCCTCGTGCTTCCAGCTCTGCGAAGCGACAGCAAGGCGCCGCCAACCAACGCGATACCAGGCACGAAAATGGTCTGGTAGGCCCCGCGAAGCGACTCGCCAACAAGAAGAGTCAGCCGAACCTCGACGCCTCTGCCCGGACTCCCGACCAGAATGCTGCTACCTCGGCCCTCCCCTCCCCCCTCCCCAACGGCCTCTCCAACGGAAACCCCAAGAACACCACCGTTGCTGCCGGCCTCGACAACATGGCCCCCGAACACCACCACCACCACCGAAACGGCGATGCCGCTGCCAGGCGGCCCTCGCTGGGCGAGTGCTCCGAGACATCCTCCTCCGACTCGCTCTCCTCCAACCTGGCCAACGGCGTCGTTGACGCGAGCCACCGCCAGATCGACGTAAACGCCACCAAGAACGTCGACGTCCACCGCGATCCGGGTGGCCCCGTCGAGTTCGCCGCCACCGTCCTGCGAGCTCTCCCCCTGTACGACACCCTCGCCATCCTCATCCTCCTGATGCAGGTCCCGCCTGTCGCCCTCTCCGGCATCTACATGGTCTTCACCTTCCTTACCTTCGTACCCCCCGTCACCACCAGCTCCGGAATGAACATCAACCTGGCCGAGATCTTCGACTACAACTCCACCATGCCCTCCCTCGTCACCGTCCTCTGTATGGACGTCTTCATATTGCTGGTCTGGCTGTTCCTGTGGCCGCCAATGCAGCTCGCCATCCTCGACTTTGCAAAACCCGTCATCGCCGCCACACTGGGCGGCGGCTCCAACACCAGGGAGGGCGCCTCGAGGAGCGTCACCACCTGCTTCTTCCTCGTCATAGGCTCGCACCTGCTACGCGGCTCGAGGTTCCACTGGTCGCGGGCCGCAAAGTTCCTCCCTGCCAACTGGCGGTTCACGCCCGACTCGGACGACCCGTTAGAAACCTTCACCCGCGGCTTCGACAAGAGGGGGCCGCACGGGTGGATCAAGAGCGTCCTGGCCATACACATTTTGACGCAGGGCATAGTACGATACATCAGGGAGTGGTATTTAAGAAGAGAAAAGGGGAGCGCATCGGCACACGGCATAACGGACCCGGAGGCCGGCAAGTCGTACACAAACGACGCGGCGACCGAGACCGGGTTCGCGACGCCCGACAGCGACACGACTTTCCAACAAAACGCAGCAGTATCAACCACAAAAAAGAAGAGAAAACAAAGCACGCAGGTGCGCCTCCAGCAGCCGCTGTGGGCGGCCCTGGCGAGCACCAAGATCGTCATGGTGAAGGAGTACGAGTTATCGCACGCGACCTCCGAGTCCGCGGGCTCCAACGCTACCGACATTCACAACCTGGGGAACGCCCCGTTCGACAGCCAGGCCGAGCAGGTTTGGATCTCGTACATCGGCCACGACGAAGTTTGCTTCAACACCAGCCACTTCCCCGACAGCCCCGGCGCGGCCCCCAACGGGCACGTGGCGCGGCCGGCGGGCGTCGACACGGCGAAGCCCTTCTACGTCCGAGTGAACAACGCCTTTTGGCAACCGACACGCATCTTCTGCATCCAGGACGCGCGGCAGGACGAGCAGCCTGGCCAGCACAGGTGGTGCGGCGACATTTACGGGCTGCGGCCGCTGTCCAAGTACGTCTGCGAGTTTGTCGACACCCACACGAACCGAGTCATCTTCTCCACCAGCATCCGGACCTCCTTCGCGCCGAACAAGGACCAGGAGGGCTCCGTCAACCCGCCCGTGAGCACGCCGCAGTCCCTGCGGCCCGACTCGCCCGCGACAACGCTCAAGAGCACGATCAACGCGAACAACGAGCGGCTGTCGGAGGAGAAGGCGAGGCTCAAGACGCTGCGCAAGGAGTGGAAGAACAAGATCGCGTCGCTCAAGAAGGAAAACGAGAGGCTCGACAACGTGATCCAGTCGGCGGGGGGCAACGACGACAAGCACAGGCAGAAGATTATCCAGCAGGAGAACACCAAGGCCCAGTCCGAGAAGGAGATTGCCCAGCTCGAAGCGGACCTCAAGGCGTTTGAAAAAGCACCAGAGGGATTCTTGGAGCGCAAGAAACAGACAGAGAAGGAGTGGTCTGCCGAGAAGGCCGTCTTCGACGCCGCGTCCAAGGAGTTCAAGGAACACAAGGCCGGCATCGCCAAGGCTGTAAAGGCCAAGGAGGACGAGCAAGCCGGCATGCAGACCAAGCGGAACAAGATTGCGGCGCGCATCGCCAAGGTGGACACGGAGCTCGGCCGGATCACGGACGCCAACAACCGCGGGCTCGACGAGGCCGAGCGGAGGCGGCAGGCGCGTACCGCCTGGCAGGCGGAGACGTCCATCATCGAGAACAACTTCCGGGGCAGCATCGCCGACATCAAGGCGACCAACTCGCTCAAGCAGGAGCAGGTCAACGCCCTGCTGCAGCAGCTCCAGGCGTACCACGAGCACATGAACTACGCCACCGCCTCTCCCATGCCCTTTGAGATGCCCGAACGCCACCAAGCCCCGCCCCAGGCGACGCCCGCGTACAACCCCGCCGCGCCCGCCTGGACGCCGACGTCGGCCGCGGCCTCGCAGTACCCGGCGCCGGCGGCCTCCATGTGGCCCACGGCAACGATGACGGCATCGGGCTCGGCGTTGCCGCTGCCCGCGTCGTCGCTGCAGGCCGTCTGGGGGTTCCCGCCGCCGCACATGAGCACGGTGTCCCTGAAGGCCAGAGGCCGTTCCTCGTCGATGCTTAGTGACATCTCCGGGTTCACGCAGTCCAGCAACGGCGACGACGACTTCCTGTCCCTCAACAACACGCCGGCGCAGCAACCCATGGCGCAGCGCACGCCCGTCACCTTTGCCTTTACGCGGCGTCAGCGCAGCGACGGCGCAAGGTCGGGCGGCAGCAGCGTCCACAGCGGGAGCGGCAGCGGCAGTGGCAGCGGCAGCGGAAGCATGCGGGACCCGCAGAGTCCGATTTGAGGTTTCCAGAGTGTCTGTTTCTTGTTTTTGGTAGTCGACTTTTTTGGTCTGGGCTGGGAACGTTGTTTGCCATATTGTCCACCCCCCTTGTAGCGTGTCTCTCGCACGCCTTCACACCCTCGGCCTGTGGGCCTCTCCCGAATCGGGACGGGCCATGTCGAGCGAAGGTAGCCAGCCGCGGCTCGGAACGGATGTCGGTAGCGATCTCTCACGAAATGAAAAAAAAAAAAAGTTGTGCCTTTGTTTAAAACCGTTGCCCAACTTGACTGACCCCTGTGATTTGGTGACTAGTGATTCGATGTGCAGTGACATGTTGCCCGCAGTTGCCCGTAGCTCGGTAGTTGAGGCAATTTACTCTCATCTTTTGGTAATTCTTCATTTCTCTAAACTTGCTTATTATTTCCAAGTATTTTTCCTGTATTTCCATTTCAGCCTCTCAGTTTTTGGGTTCATCTTTTTCTTCTTTTTTCCCAAATTCCTTTATAGGCCATAGGCAGCGCGCATCGGTTCGCGTCCCGCCAGCCGAGCCACTTGTAGAGGTGTGTGTGTGTGTGTGTTTGAAGTGTAGTGTAGTTGACCGGTGGGAGAGCGAGTTATGTAAGTGTCGGGGATAGATTAGGAGGGGGGGGGCACTGCATCCGTCGTTCGTCTCATGTCTTGGCTCGGCATCGGCACCGCCCCGGCAGTTGGTTTCTTGGTCCTTGGCTCGGAGGCCCGGCGTCAAGCTTTTTCTTCCTCTCTAGGTATCTTCTTGCCATTCTTCAAGTTTCCCCAAGGAGGAGGGGGGAGGGGGTGGGGGTTCGCTGTCGATAGACTTGTGGCTAACCGTATGGTTCCGGCGGGTCACACCCCCCCTTCCCCTTCGGAACCGGGCTTCACTCGACTTCACGTCATGTCGCGATATACGACATAAAGCAGGGTAAGGTTTGAGAAGGCATAGGCCGAGATACTTTCGCATGGGAGCGGGCCGGCTGCGGCCGCGAGTATCTAGGCTTTGGCATAGATGGGTGACTGAGTGGAGGATAAGAGAACGCAGTTGACTATGAGAGAGGTTGAGAGAGAGAGAGAGACAGCAGCCGAGGGAAGTCTTGCCGGCCCCCGCTTCATGAACGAGGCTGATGACGGGAGCATCACGACACGGCTGTCGAGTTCGCTGCGCGAAATATCGAGAGGGTTGAGGTGTGGCACGCGCGGCACCTGGAACTGGGGCTTGGTTGGTTTCCTGGAAACCTTGCCCGCATATCACGTCTGCGGGCATTGTTTTTTTTTTTTTTTAAAAATGTTTTTTTCCAGGTTTTCCCGAATCGTGACCATATGGTGTTTTACGGGGTGGGACGTGGGGCTCGCGCAGAGAGGTCCAATGGTGACAATGCCGGACGGATGCAGATGCAAGAATGGGAGCAGATAATGGCTGGGAGGGGGGGGTGTCAGTCACCTACCCTCGATTCTGAGTCACGAAGCTGGACTCCTCCGCTCTCACCCCCGGCCAGGTCGCTCACATGCTCTGCAGAAGAAGAGGAAAAAAAGATGGGAAAACAGTTATCATGGCCCCATACATCGAGTATATTGCCCGCAGATGGACCGCAGTAGAACCAAACGGCGCGGCAGGGAGAGAGAGGTGTGTGCAAGGGGCGGAGAGGAAGGCGGCGGGCTTGCGGTAGCGTCGTTTCTCGGCGGCTACGCGCATACGGGGGGGGGGGGGACTGATTCGGGCTCGAGTTGGGTTATTGGTCGGATGAGGTGGGCGGTGGTTGGGGAATTATTCTTTTCCAATCTTTTTTTTATTCGTAGCAGCAGCAGCAGCAGTAGCGCCAGGCTCTCTTGTTTGAGCTGCACGAAGAGCATTAAGCATGAGACAAGAGACAGCCGAGAGGAGCTTGATTTGCCCGGTGTCGACTGGGGGACGAGGGGAACGAATGCCTTGCACTCGCCCAATGGATAGTTTTGCAGGAGATGGTTCCGAGAGGGGGCATGAGTGGTTGTGAGAGGATTCGCCTCCCCCAATGAATAAATGCTACCCAGAAAACCACACAGCACGAGATAGCGCACCTCCTTTTCGAGTGGTGCCATCCAAATGCAGCGAGGCATCGCCTGTTGCCGGCTACGCGAGGACGGACGGTGAGTGGGAGGGGGGATCAGGAGGCGCATCGGGGCCTCGGGCTGGCGGTGGTGGGGCGATGCCGGTTGGTCCCTGCGCCAGAGGCGGACTGGGGGAAGGGGGGAGGGGAGGCTTAGCACGGCGGGCGGGCGACGAATCAGGGGCGCGGGACCGGGATGCGCTGCGAGGCCACTAACGCCGGTACGGAGCGCACTTTGCTCGGTGCGAGCTGCTCTGGGCGTACCATTCATTCCACTCGGGTGCGTCCGTTACAGCAGAAATACTTGCGAACGGGGGGAGGAAAAGAGACGCGAGCCCTGTCTATGGATGGTAATCAGGACGCCGGGGCTTTAGCGCACCACTGCGAGCCCCCCCTCTCCCCCGTCTACCTGGGATTCTCGGAGGGCATCTCGTGCGCGCCGCAGGGAGAGCGGCGGGCAAGGGAGCGAGCGAGCAAGCTTCTTCAGTTCGTGGAGGAGGGTGGACTCTAAAAGCGACACATGACGACCTTTTCCCTCTCTAAACTAATGCCCCCCCTCCCTCTCCCGCTCCATCGGTGGCACAGCTCGAGGTGGCCTGGGCAATCTAATATCTATTCTGTGCCCCTCGATCCCGCGTTCCCGTTTCCCATCCTTTCCAGAAACTGGTGGCCTTGCATGTTTTCGGTTTCGTCCCTTTCAAGTCAAGCCCTCCACTCGGCCGGGAACATCCCTCCAAGGCGGCCGAGCCTCCCCCATCCGCGCGGCTGATCGCCACCGAACCCGACCGATCCTCTCTCGCTTCGCAGAACCACCGCCCCGTCCGTCCGTCCCAGCACCGAACCTCCAAGGCAGAGAAGGAGAAAACTGGAGGGGTGCTGCGCCCGTGGCGTTTCTATTCCGGCAACGACACCCCTGGGGGCGATCAACGGGCATCCCCAATTATTGTTGATTTCCTACTGCCCTTTTTGTTTTATTTTTACGATACGAATACGTATCTCTACGCTACTGCGTTTGATATCCCGATTCGGGACGAAAGCAAAAAAAAAAAAAAGTCCGTAAACCCGCGGCGCCAATTTATCTGTTTCGGGCTCAGCTGCGCAAGGTCCAAGCTACTTGCGTTGCGGCCTCTGCACTCCCGTCCCATCGGCCGTCGAAAACCGAGAGCCGAAGAAGAATTGCAAGGCAGAAAAGAGAAATCCTGTCCTACCCCGTTCCCCCAGAACGCCTTCCCACGAGGACACGGGGGTTCACAGGAAATCGCACAAACGGGACGCCTTGCTCGTGTCGCCCATCATCCCCCCCCCTTCCCTCTCTGTGTTTCCCTACCCTAGCCATCGCAGATCGCCTTGGCGGGTTCCTCGTGCCTGGCGGAATTCTGCTGCGCCTCTCCCTGGAGCCCTTTACACACGCCCTTCCCCCCCGTTACCCATCCCAGGCCGAAAATCTTGAGGGGAATCGTTATACTTTCTCTCTTCTCTGTCTGCAATCCACTCTCGTGCAGCTGCTTGGAGAAACCTAAACCACGGCCACAACCGCCCGCGCGCCAAGACAGTTCGTGGACCAGGACCACAGCAAGGGAAAGGCTCTAATTCAACGCAAGAAAAAATCTAGAGGATTGGGATAGGAAGAGACCCGGGGAAACAGAAGGCGGTGTAAAGTAAGAGCCGGGGGAAAACAGGGCGTGAGGGTTGGATGCTCGCCTCGCAATGGGTTTCTTCGACCGGAAAAGGGTCAAAAAGGCCAGCCCCGAGCCGGCCAAGCCCGCGCCGCTGCCGGCCAACGCCAACGCCGTCAGCCGTCCACCGCCGCCGCCGCCGCCGCCCTCGAGATATGCCACCTCGACGACGCAGACGCCGCCCTACTGGCAGCCCCAGCCGCCGCACCAGCAGCACCAGCTCCAACAACCCCCGCCGCCATACCACCATCCGCAGCAGCAGCAGCAGCAGCACCCGGCCCAACAACCGCATCGCCCCCAGGGCTGGTCGCAGCCCTACCCCCAGCGCGCCCAGTACCCCCAGCCCATCGTCGTGAACCAGCACTACTACCTCCACCCGCCGCCGTCCCACCTCGCCCTCCCCGCCCCGCCGCCGCCCTCCCAGAACAGCGGCGTGGGCGTCGGGCCCTACTCCCACGGCACCGGCACCGGCGCGGCGCCGGCATCCCAGACGTGCCCCCTCGGCCTCGACAAGTTCACCGGCTCCGTCGCCAACATCGCCAAGGACTTCGCCTCGCCCCAGTTCTTCGACGAGCCCAACTTCCACCCGCACGCCACCCAGCTCATCAACTCCACCGCCGCCTGCGTCGACCAGATCTCGAGCTGCTTCAACGACGTCATGACGCTCATCGACCGCGAGGGCATGGCCGGCCACGAGAGGGCCCTCTTCACGTACCAGCCCGCCCCCGCCGGCGCCAGCACCCCGCCGCTGCCCGGGTCCGGGTCCGAGGGCGACAGGAAGAAGGGCCGCGGCCGCGACCGCGGCGGCTCCGGCGGGAAGGGCGGCGGCTCCGGCTCCGGCTCGAGGAAGAAGAGCAGGGACCCGTCGTCGACTTCGGCGGCGCCCAAGGGGCAGAACACGGCTGTGGCCGCGACGGCGGTTTCCGGCAGCTACTTTGCAAAGGTCGAGATGTACGCCAACGCGAGGTTGCCCATGAACCTGCCCCCGCTGAGATTGTAAGCACTCACCTCGCAAAACCACACCCGTTGCTCATCGCTGTTCTCCGGGATGAGATAGCAGTGAAGGAGGAAGAAAAAGGAGTGAAAAGAAAAAAGAAACATGTGCTGACACACACAGATACATGCCCACCTGGCCCCTCCTCTGCATGGCCGCCCGGTACGCGGAGCGCGTCTACGAGCACCCCAAGGGCGCGGAGCGCGACGCCCACGTCAGCGCGGACTGGAAGACGGGCACCAAGGCCATGGTGATCAAGTCGGTGCCCATGGACCACATGAACACCATCGTCTTCGCCATCCGCGGGTCCGCGACCTTCATGGACTGGGCCGTGAACCTCAACACGGCGCCGGCGCCGCCCGCCGGCTTCCTCGACGACCCGGGCAACTCGTGCCACGCGGGCTTCCTGACCGTCGCGCGCAAGATGGTGCGCCCCGTCGCCGCGCGCCTGCGCCAGCTGCTCGAAGAGGACCCCGCCCGCAGCGCCTACTCGCTGCTCATCACCGGCCACTCGGCCGGCGGCGCCGTCGCCGCCCTGCTCTACAGCCACATGCTCGCCACCTCGCCCGCCGCCCGCTCCGAGCTCAACACCCTGACCGCCTGCTTCAAGCGCGTGCACTGCGTCACCTTCGGCACGCCCCCCGTCAGCCTGCTGCCGCTGGCGAGGCCCGACCGCCCCGAGCTGCGCAAGAGCCTGTTCCTGACCTTTGTCAACGAGGGGGACCCCGTCGCCCGCGCCGACAAGGCCTACGTCCGCTCGCTGCTGGAGCTGTTCGCGTCGCCGGCCCCGAGCCCGCCAAAGGCGCAGAAGCACCCGTCGGGGTCGTCGTCCTCGTCCGCGGCGCCGATTAGCTCGGCGCTGGTGCTGGTTCCCGGCGGCGGCCAGGAAAAAAAGAGCAGCGGCGGCGGCCGGCTGGCCGCCAAGGCGAGCAAGATGACGCTGCGGGCCAAGGAGAGCAAGATGTCGCTCGCCCACGCCTGCAGGGAGTCCAGGGACCACCACCACCCCCACCCGCCGGCGCTGCCGCCGCCGCCGCCGCCGTCGGAGCGGGACAGGAGGGCGCGGAAGCCGGTGTGGCAGCTCCCGCCCGGCACGCTCAGCTCGCCCGGCCGGATCGTGGTCCTGCGCAGCGGGGACCCCAGGGCCGGGCCCAAGGACCGCAAGACCGTGGCGGAGCGGCTGGACGAGGGCGTCGTCGCGCAGACGGCCTCGGACGAGGACCTGAGGGGGGTCGTGTGGGGCGACCCCGTGTGCCACGTCATGAAGCTCTACTCGGGCCGCATCGAGATCCTGGCCGTCGGCGCTGTCACCGGGAAGCACTGAGGGGCACGTCCTGGGGCGAAGTTTGGAAACGAGGCGACGACGATGAGGCGGGGCGGGACGAGGGGATTATGGAGTGAACGGGTTGGGCAAATGGTAGGCGTTTTGGGAAAGGGTGATACCATTGCTTTTATTCGTGGTTTGGCTTTTTTTCTCTCTCTGGTTCTGGATACCATTTGATGAAGAATGACATGAATGCGATATGAGATTTTCCTTTGGATTGTTAGTTAGAATGCATTTCATTTTACAGTTAAGAGCCTAATAACGGGAGACTGCGGATGACTGGGCCTCACCTGATTTGGGACAAGGAGAGCAGCGGTGCCCGCCTCTGAGCACAAGCGGCGGCACAACCCAGGACCACGCCCTTTCTACAGCTAGAAGACTTGGCAACGCGATAGGCCGAGATGGGGACTCTCAGGGCCGGACAGGGAGGGTTGTTGGGAAGGAATAATCTCTTCCAAATGCAAAAATTGATTAATCGTCCTAGATCCCGATGCCAATCGTGCCGTGCTTTTCCCTTCCAAGCTATCCTGCTTCGCAGACCAGGTGTTTCCGACCCTTTATGCCCCTATGAACAAGATGAAATACATGTGTTGTTACATGAAAACGAGATGCCGAAAGGAATTGCCTCCCTAGTACTCCTCATCGCCTTCCTCGTCATCAGACCGGCCCTCGTCCGCCATGTTCATGAACATGCCATTCTCATCGTCTTCGTCATCTTCCTCCTCATCGTCGAGGTCTTCATCGTCGTCGACCACGCTGCCCTCGGAGTCATCCTCGGGCTCGGACTCGATGGGGTTTCGACGGCGGTGCGCCATGAGTCGCTGGGCGAGAGACGCCTTCTTGGGCGGTGCCTGTGCTTCTTCCTCTGACGTCTCTTCTTCCTCCGAGGAGCCATCTTCGTCATCGGACACCGGGTTCTGACGGCGATTGCGGGCGAGCTTCTCGGCAAGGGACAGAGGTGTCTTCCCGCCTGCTTGATCATCGTCCGTTTCTGAGCCATCCTTGCTCTCATTTTCACCGACCTCGGCACCACCTTCGTCTTTATCTTCATCCTCATCCTCGTCTTCATCCTCGTCATCCGAAGGAAGGACTCGAGCACGCCGACCGGCAGGCCGCGAAGGTTTCGCCGTCTCCTCATCCTCATCCTCCTCTTCATCATCAGACAAGACGACGCGACCACGGCGGTTGATGATCCGAGACGGCTTCTCGTCCTCCTCAACCTCGTCTTCGTCGTCGGATATGACCACTGGACCACGACGGTTTCCGCCGCGACCTGGCCCACCCGTCTCCTCCTCGTCGTCAGATTCATCATCGCCATTAGATTCTGGCTCCGGACTGGAGAACTGCGCTGCCGGGAGGCCGCCGTCAATCATCATGCCGCCGTCCTCATCCCTCTGGGGAGAGAACCCGCCAAAGGCTGAAGTCCCTCCATCTTCGTCGTCGCTCTCTAGCCGTGTATCGACCAGTAGGTCGTCCTCGTCCTCGCCACCAGACTCCCCGTCAATTGTGGCGTCGTCAATGCCGTCGCTCTCGTACTCATTCTGGTCCGAGGAGTCGTCCGAATCCTCTGATGACCCGTCCCCATCTTCGTCCTCCTCATCATCGGCAGCGGGCAAGTCTCCGTCAGTGACCCCATGCTTCGCCAGAAAGGCCTCAAATCGGTCAGCCGCATCCCAGCCGAAGCACGTCATCTGCCAGTACGCAATCGCGCTGAGACGTGAGACATCTTCGTCATCCATGAAGCTTGGTTCCTCATCTCGGATCTCGGCGATTTCCTCCATGGCGCTAGCGGCAACGGATGCCAGTGATGCTTGCTTCTCTGCAAACTCGCGATGTTTCTCGAGGTCCGGCCAGCAGTATACGAAGTGCAGATCCTCACCGGCACGGACATCTTTCTGGAGCTGCTCGACCTCGTAGCGGTTGATCTTGTCCGAAGCGCACCAGCGCAGCCTATGCGGGATGCGCCTGTCGTTGTGCCAGCTAAAGTCGTAGACGTTTCTGAGGTTGGCGAAAGCCAGGAACAAGCTCATCTCCTGGGGGTCTAGGTCAAAGCTGTCCAAAGCCAGGTTCAGGACGTTCTCCGAGAAGCCCGGGACGTTGGCGTTGTGCTTCCAGCTCTTCTTGTGGCCGTTGAGGTGAACGACGTCCCGCTGTTTGTTGAAGCGCACCGTCCGACGCCCCTCACGGATGGCCAAGGTGTCGGGGAACGCCTTGAGGGCGATCTCCCGGCTCTCGCGGTGGACGGCCAGCATCGCATCTGCCGGCGCAATCTGATGCTCCAGGACCGCGCCTTCCCAAATGACGTCTTGCTTCGGGTAACAGATCATCTGGAAGGAGTAGACGCGTGGTGAGGGGGCCAGGTCCGGGCAAAAGTACTGCCAGATGCGATGGCGCAGCTCGATGGGGAGCTTGCGGAACTCGGGGAAGAAGGCACGGGGTCTTCGGCGCCGGTTGTCCCCGAGAATTGAGGGATCGGAGGAGTCTGAAGAGTTTCCGTCCGAGTCGGAGTCGCCTGACTCGGAAGCCTCGACGTCGAGGAAGCCCTTGCCGGTGCCGTCCTCGGATCCCGAGTCGTCGACGGAAGTTTCTGAATCGGACGCATCATTCTGCATAAGCCCGACGCCCTCGACGGCCGATTCGTCAGATGAGTCTGGCATTTCGATTGACGCTCTCCTTTGAGACGAAAGGGTCTTTGATTGCTGAAGTTTGCCGTTGGGCGGGAGCTTGACGTTGGCGCTGAGATGAGACGCGACCGACCAATCGCCGGGGTCGAAATTTGAGGCGCGCTGTCACGTGGGACGGTACGTACTGAAGCTTAATTGCTCCCCACCAACGACTTCCTCACCGAGCTTTCACCTTTCATATGCTGCCTTATTTCATAACCATTCCCAGTCTTTTTGACTTGAGGTTTTTTATCATAACACAGCACAGCAGCCCGGGATAGCCACAGCTACTGACTTGAGATGTATGTTTTTTTCCCCTTCGAACTCTAACCGTCCTTGTTTCAAACATCGAATCCCTCAATTCTTGGTCCCGCTTTGGCCTCTGCCTCGCGGTTACATCGCTCGACGAAATGTATCTGCCACCCATCAAAGTCGTCTTTCCTCGCAACTCTTCTCTATGATTTCACAGAGAGAACCGTGCCAAGACATCGACTCGACCAAACCACAATGAAACCGGCTCGAGGCGCATTGACCAGTCTGTTTCTCGACTATCTCGTTACTTTTCCTCTTCTCCACACACCACTGGTCCACATCGTGAAGCTCCATATTCCCAAAAATCCCGCAAGCTGTCAACTCACAGAGACACAACATCTCAACATCCCCGATGGCACAATTGGCTAGCGCGTCAGACTGTTAATCTGGAGGTTGGTGGTTCGAGCCCACCTCGGGGAGATTCAGTGGTTAGATTCCACAGCTCAGTTGAGACTTGATCTTTTGCCATGTTGGCAAACATTCTCGAGAACCTAATGGAGAAGACTTTTTTTTTTTTTTTGGGGGGGGGGGGGGGGGGGGGGGGGGGGGGGAGGTTACATGAAAAGTAATATTTTTTTGATTCATTTTACGGTAACTCTCCTGTTCTCCATTCTTCATACCTCTTGTTTGGTGTGCCAATATTTGGCATCTCCTATTAGTCTCTAATGCCCGACTGTCACTTTTACTGATCGACGGTGCGTATTAACCGTGCTGTATGAAGAACGGTAATGGTGAGGAATGTGGCGATTTGGTTTCATTAGACAGCATATCCTTCGTAGAAGGGCTGAACGATAAGTGTATTTATGCTACCAGAGACTTCAACCCCTTGTGACATGGGTCGAGCGACTCAAATCACCTGGGGATGACGAGGCACGTTTGCCAGGTTTTTCCTGCCACCGCCAACCGCTTCCAAGACAGAAAGGAAACTCGAGGCGCAGCAAACTCTCCCAGTAACGCCGGTGGGCTCTTGTAAACCCCTGCTGCTGTCACTAGGATGACCACAAGGCAACAAAAGAGTCAAGACTTGAGGACTGCGGTCAGGCCTGCAAGCGCAGCAACATATGCCAGTCCTTGCCGGTGCAAGTCCAGTCTCTTCCATTCCGCTGCCCATTCTCGAACGGCTTCGTAGCTCGCACTCTCAGGCTCTTTGTCTGTCTTTTTTTCCTCCCCCAGGCGCTCGTGTTCTTTCAAAAGCTGGTCGTTGACTGGGAATACCTTGAATTGGGTATAAGGCGCCACGGCAATCATGAGGACCGACGCCGCGAGGTTATAGGGCAATGCGGGGCTCCCAAGACCGTCTAAAGACATCGGAAACACATCTGTCAGCAAGGACTCCATCGAGGATCACCGCTTCTTCTTCAAGTGGTTCCCGGCGGGACCGGAGGGAGTACCGACGGGATGTGGACACTGACCTTTCCATGCAAGAAAGCCAAAGACGGCCGATGTGCCGCAAACCATTGCGGGACCATATTTTCGACCAAAGTCCCATCCACGAAACCAATGCTTTACGATGGTCTCTTTGTCTCTGAGCTCCATGATGTTGTGCATCGCCACCTTGTCGGTTCCAAACTGGTAGCCTAGATGCCCGATGAGCAAAAAAAACAAAAAAAAAATTAAAAAATTCATCAGCAGGTTGGAAAAGGGCTTGGACGAACCTGCGAGATGTGTCACTCCCATGAGGTTGACTAGTTGAAGGACGCGAGCCCAGTCCATGTTTTCAGTCATAGTAACAAAGGTTGATTCAGCACAGGTGACTTTGCTCTAGTGTTTCGATTTCTCACTAATGTGTCTGATAAAATATTTTAGATACGACAGCGTCAAGTTTGCAGGTTTTAGAACACCTCAATAGACTTCGTTGTTGAGTCGTGGTGTGGCGTGGTTGACGTTCAATTTAACATTTCCCTATATCCCACACGGGCCGAAGCCAAACTACCTGACGTATTTGACATGCATAATCAACCTTCTCGCACCCCCCACTTCCTTGTGTTCAGGCCAGCACACTCTCCCACCATCCCACCGGTACACCGCGCCTTTTGGATCCTGGTAAATGCGGGAGCCGAATATACGCTGCGGATGTAAATATTGAACAAGGATTCCGTAGCTTCGCAGTTGACATGCCTCGGTCCGGCCTAAGCTGTGCAGTTGAGCAAAAGACGGGGCTAAGTAAGCGCTTTGTCATACAGCATCACATCAACTCCCGCAGCCACGCGATGGAGGACCACTTTGGCAGAATCTCGGTTGAACTCTTCTTTATATTTGTTATGCTACCCAATGCCTGGATTGGAACTGGCCCCTTTCAAGGGATCCAGGACAAACGGCTTGATGTTCTCGAGAAACTCTTTATCGCTCTCGGTCCCTCTTAAGCACCAGCACCAAATCGCCATACCCAGGCAGCGATCCCAGGACAGAAGCGGGACGAGGGCCTTATTGTCCATTGTTGTCGTTGCCTTCTCACACATTTTACCAATCACCAAGCTCTCGTCGTCGTCCATGTCTAGGAGCTCGGGATCGGTCGGGATCATGCCGTACCACTGTGTTGCCGGGCTGTCCCACATCATCAGCGGCAACGGCACTTTGATTCTAAGCATAGCCGGTTCGGCGTTTCGGGATATTCGTAGCGCCGGGTGTATTGTGACGAAGATGGCTTGTAGGATCAGATGGAGTTTGAATTGAAAGACGGCAAGGCTACAAACATTAGTTGCGACTCGAACAATAGGTTGATACGCAAAAGAAAAGATAAGCCGTTGTGTTGTGGAACATGGTGATTTGAGGGCATGCGGCTGAAAGATCTTTCTTGAGGCAGTAACGACTTTAACTCTTCCACTGCTCTGCCCTCGACCACCCATTGTACCCAGCAAAAGGGGTATTGACTTACCGCTGATAAAGTTCCTGGAATAGCCAAGGGTACATGCCGTGTCCGTAAACCTGCGACCCAAGATTTATTTGCGACTGCTCGTATACCCCAGTGGCTTTGAAAACCTCTAGCAACATAGCGTGTGTCATCATTACGTTGTCCATGGACTTGTCCGCCCGATAGGGCACGAGTATCGTTGCTATTAGCGTAGCCTGGAATGTCGGCAACAGCTCCGCCCGTGGGGAAAGCAGGCCTTGCCTCGATTGCTCTAGTAGGTCGAGCTGGATTGCGTTAGCCGCCGCATTATTCAGCAGTAGACAAAATGGAACCAGGAGGGGTAACGTCTGGAGAAATACTTACAAGCTTGTTTCCGGTTTCCACAAGAAGATGATCATGCAGCTTGATCGCAAGGGCTTTCGAATCTGGCGACGCCGCAAACCACAGGCCAACTGTGATTACAGCTCGCGTCAGCAGCGTATGCTGCGCGGTTGTCTCAAACATTTGCCGGTGCAGCAGCGGCCAATGGGGATGGAACTCGGTGAAATAGATGTTCTGCAGCTGCAGCCTCATTGTTTCACTCAGTATAGACTCAGGGGAAACGTCGTGGGTTTCGGGCATCGTCGTGGGCGTCGGCGGCGTGCTCGTCAGGACATGCATGCTGCTGGGCGGCAGACACGGCGCAGTCGGCTGCGGCAGGATGACGGGATTCGGTGGTGTGCAACCTGCAGCACTGGAGTTGGATGGTGATAAGGACGAACGTTCCGACTGTGATTTGCCGCGCGTCTCCGGCCATTTGCAGCATTTCCCCTTGTCACTGCATGTCGAGCAGACGGGTTGCTGGCCATCGCATCTGGTCTTTGTCCGGTGGCACGGAACGCAGGCTTGCGCCACCCGCGTTGGCGGAGCAGAAGGGCCATGGAGTACCATATGCCTGCGGAGGGTATCTCTGGGTTCGCGTCGAAAATGTCAGCAAAGAATCATAGATCCAACCAACGCCTCCGTGTTGTTGTGCACGGAAGATAACATTGCGACGACAACGGCGCAATCAAAAGAGAAAAGAGGAAAGGACATCTATCGGCCGTACCCTCTTGTAAAACTAGTGCCGCATGACGGACAGCAAAACGAGGGAGTTGCTGCATGCTCTTTTTTGTGACGCGTAAGGTGTTCCTTGCGTAGATAGGAGCGGCCGCAGCCGTCATGGTCGCAGGTGAAGGGCATTCTGGGAACCTCCAACGCAAGAGAGGAGCAGATCCATCGCACTCAGAACTTCCGGCGAGCAGGCTAGGTCTAAGAGGGGCTTCGAGAAGAGGGTCTCCTGCATGAGACAGTAGTTTGCCTGTTATGTGGTTGTGTGTGTGTGTGTGTTGGGCTGCTTGCCTGGACTTTTGCTTTCTTCCGGAGTGCGCTGGAAGCTGTGGGGCTGAACGTCCCCTCCGCGGAAGTTCTATGCGCCCAGGCTCGCTAACGATTGGTCTGCCACTCTTCAGATCATTTCTCATCGATCGATGACTCAGCAAGTGGGATACCGTTTTTGTGGATCTTCTAGCTCCGGCCCGGGGTCTCCGGACGCCGAGTGTCCATGATGTCCGCCGGCCTGCCGGTAGAATGATAGTCAGCAACAACGGAGCGACCGGTGATGATGTTGAATACGGGTATTGACAGAGAATTGCTATAATAAACGGCGTATGACGCCGTTCAAAGGCAGCGACCGAGGCTTCATCACCACACAATTTGACTCAAGTGACAACCACGCGTCAATCACCGAGTTTACCGACGGGTCCGCAATCTGAGACACCTTAACGCCTAAACCTGAAAGCCTAAGCAAACCTAACATGCCTGCTCTGAAGAAAATTGCTGTTATAGGGGCAAGTTACAGAAGCTAAGATGAACTGCGCCATTCTAAACCAGGCACTGACCACAATCCGCGCCGCGCGGCGATTAGGGCTCTGGCGGCCTTGGCCATATCATCGTCCAGCAGCTCGCTGCCGCCGGCATCTTCGACCTGACCGTCGTTTACACGGGGCTCCCGAGCCAAGACTGCTCCGCCTAGGGTCAAGACCGCTACAGCTGACTATGAATCCCTGGACGAACTTACCACGGCGTTCCGTGGGTTTGATGCTGTCGTCTGTGTGGTCCCGGGCCACCTCGAGGCCCTACTCCTCCGCATCCTCGAAGCTGCCATAGCCGCAGGTGTCAAACGGTTCATACCATCCGAATTCGGGTCCGATCATCGCAACCCTTCAGCCCGATCCGTGCCTCTCTTCGCCGCCAAGATCTAAGCCAACACCGCCCTTGAGAAGGCCGTCGCAGAAGGCCGTATCGAGTATACGGTTATCCTCGGCGGGCCATGGATCGAATGGATCATGACTTGTGATACTGGTATGAGTATTCCCAAGCGCAGGTTCTACATCCATGAGGATGGCAACCTCCCTTTTGGCCTCAGTACACGCAAGGCGGTTGGCGATGCTGTTGCGGGCGCTCTCAAACGCCGAAATGACGGTGAATCAGGTCTTCCCGATCGAAGTCATCAACCTGACTCAGAACCGGATCATTGAGTTAGCCAGGGAAGCCTTGCCGAGTCTTGAAATCGAGGTTATTAGGGTCAGCACTAGGGAGCGGTACGAAAGAGGCGTGCACAGACTTTCCTCTGGGATCTTTGACTCGTCCTTTTTGGAGGACATCATTTTCCGATTTGTCTTCGACCCCGAGCTGCAGCTAACGTCGGATACCGAGAGCCCCAATGCGTTGCTGGGCGTCGAAAGGCTCAGCGAAGAGCAGTTCAAGCAGCTTGTTATTCAACTCAAGCGTAGTTGAACAAGCCGGGCTTTCTGCGATAGGGATCGATGGCAATGCACAACATTCGTTGCCTGCCTAATTGATTCACTAGTTGTATAGGCGATGTGTACGGATATTCGGCTAGTATAGTTACCCTTAAGTGGCAGAACTAGCAATCATCAGGCTAGAACATGTCCCGTGGAAAACACTAGGCCGGAATTGAATTTTCACATTGCTGGTGCGGAAATAAAGTTTGGTCCCTAGCGATTCGCAATAGAGACCTCGAGTACAGTTGCCCGCGGCCTCCGAACCACGATAGGCAGCCAACATTGTCTCAATTCTCAGGTATACCGCCGCGGCAGGCATCGGAATAAGTCTTCCGCTGACAGATGTCTGCGGTCTAAAAGTGTAAAAAAAAAAGGTATGTATGTAAAGCTCGTCGGCGATAGGCCAGCCTATATCTGAAACCCGAGCCCACGGACGTCAACGTTATCGTCGGCAAACACGCGGTCTCATTGGTCAGTAACCGAATACAATATTGTACAGTAATCCTCTCCATGGTATGTATGTCTATGAGTATACTTTTGTTCACAAAATAGTGCTCATGTCTGCACACCCCCCTCTTTTAGTAGGTGTAGCGGAACGACTTGTTCTCCTTGTCAGTCATCGAAGACCATGCCTCAGGCGCCATGTACGCGTCCTCGGACTGCTTGATGGCGCCACGTCTCTTGTTCTCCCAGCGGTAGTAGCCGTAAAGAACGAGCGTGACGATAGCGCAGCCGGCCTGGGTTCCCATGACGGCAATCTTGGCCGGGCGGTACTCGGGGGCGTCTCTAGCCTGGAAGGTCTGAGGCCCGATGATGTTACCCAGAGAGAAAGAGCCACTGACGATAGCGGCGGCGAAGGCACGCTTCGTGGCACCGCCGAAGTTGGCAGCAGTCCACTGGATACGTGTTAGTGACATTGTCGAGTCCACGTCAGTCCAGAGAGCTACTTACGGCGTAGAAGACGGTCAACGGGGCGACGACGGCGTTGACAAGGTAGATACCGGCCAGGCAGCCAGAGCGGTTGCTAACCGGGAGGAAGGACATCAGAGCACCACCGATGATACTACGCAAGGTTAGCAAATTGCTTTTCACCGCCCCAGATTCACCGTTGATTGACTCACGCTGGGATGATGCAGGCGACGATCCAAGCCCACCGGTTGGACTGATAACGAATACCGTAACCGACCAAGAGGGTGAAAAAGATGCTGACAACGCCCGAGGGCATGTTCATCAGGGCGGCGTGCTTCGAGTCATATCCGAGGTTGCGGATCAGAGTGGCCGAGTAGGTGGTGACGACACCGCTAGAGACGGAAAGCTTTATTTGCGTTAGCAGGCGACGGCTACACGGGAACCAGGCTACGTACGAGAACAACGGCCAGAACCATGAGGTACATTTGGGGGTCCATCAAGGCCTCGACAATCTGCTTGGGACGGAACTTGCGGCTCTCGATACCGGTCTGGTTGACGCTGACGTGCTTCAACAGGGCAACCTTCTCCGTGTCGCTCAGCCAGGTGGCCTTCATCGGGGTGTCGGGAACGAAGAGCAAAGTGCACATGCCGATGGTGACGGTAATGCAGCCTAGAACGACGAACATAATGCGCCACCCGGCGAGGCCTGCGCCGGGAGCGATGTGCTGGAAGCCGTACGAGATGGCACCGCCTAGAATCTGACCTAGGCCGAGACCAAGGTACCAGAAGGAGAAGCGCGGCGCCTGCTCCGACTTGGTGTACCATTGGGAGCTGATCAGCATTAAGGACGGGCCGATGGTGGCCTCGAAGATACCCAGGAAGACACGCGAGACGAGGAGGGTCTGGTAGTTGTGCGCGGCGGCACCGCAGGCGGTCGCGGTACCCCAGAGGATGACGTTCGCACCCAGCCACTTGGCCGCAGGAACCATCTGGAGGAAGTAAACTAAGCAACAAGTGTCAGCGCGTTTCTTGTTTCTTTTCTCGCGTCCAGGCCGAATTTCTTCTCTCGCGAGCAAGACAGGTGGAGGCGACGGGTAACGCACTGTTGGGGACCTCGAAGCAGAGGAGACCGACAAAGAGGAAGGTGGCGATGTTGGAGAATTCATTGCCGACCAGCTTCAGGTCTTTGCTGAGACCCATGACGGCGGCGTACTGCGATGGCATGTTAGATTTCTACTCTGCCGTCGAGGGAAAAGCCGCGCCGCAGGACAAAGCGTCCGGCAACGGGAGCTCGGGGGGAAAGACGCACGTTCAGGATAACCTTGTCCAGGAATTGCATGGTGTAACACCCGAACATCAGCGGCACAATTCGCCAGTCAATCTTGCGCCTCAGCGCATCGATATCCACGGAGCTGGTGTCGACACCAGCATCGCGATGGTCGTTAAGGTACTTCCACGCGGCATCGACGTTGCCAGACGGCGCCCTGGAGTCGGACGAGCCCGAGCTCGTAATGTCCCTGGTGTCCTTCTCGTCCGCAGACATCGTTTGTATCGTTTTGGGATTTAGAGTTTGATAAAAGAAAAAAAGTCAACGGCAGCAAGGAATCGCTTTCGATTATCAGTCTACCAAGAGCGAGGGGTGCAAGAAGCAACACGGTCCGTCTTGTGATCGACAACGAGGCACGCACAGGCTTCCGCTGCGGGACTGAGGGCTCAGGAAGGTTGGGGGTGTGATGTATGCGATCTGCAAGGCGTCAGATGGAAAAGAAAGGGTGAGGGTGACGATGAAGGCGGGAAGCTTAAGGAATAACAGCAGTGAGAAAGAGAGAAAAGCAACGAGGGACAGAAGTTGGTTGGCTGATCAGTTCGTCCGGTGAAACCCCGCCAGATAGCAGATCGAAAATCGTTCGAGGAGAGACCATTGGCAACGTGCTTGTATGCTGCTGCACCTTGTATCTTTGTACAACCGCCCCCATGTTGCGCAATATTCGAGGATGCAACTCCATCGCCTGGCATCAACCACGACCAGTACGTACCCCTACGGAGCCCCGATCCCCGCCTGCAGTTTACAAGGTTTTCGCTGCCAGGGCAGGGGACCGGGGACCCCAGCCACCAGAAGGAAGACCGGGGCTGGTCCCCGGCTGGCCGATGCATGGAGGTGGCAGCTTGAGCTTTCAGTCGGGGCAAGGGATATTCGTCTTACTCTGGATGCTCGCTCCGTAGCGTAAGGATACAGGCCATACATACCATACCATAGCATTACGCTTGATGGCTAGGGCCGGAGAGCCAAGTCCTAGCCGACTCTGCTGTCTCCCTGTCCCATTCATATCCGGTCGTATGTATTGCATTCAAATCTATTGGCCGATCCAAACCGTCTTACAACTCTGTCCAGTCTGGACCGCATTCCAGAGCGCGCGCAAGGGTCGAGCTGGGTGGCGACGAAGCAGGCCGTCTGCAGTCTGCTGATTCCAATCCAGTACCTAGGAGTCATCGGCAACCAACAAGGGGACCACCGTAATGTGGCGGGCAGTGTTGCTGAGTGAGGTGAGACAGGTCTTTTCCAAAAGTCCTCTGGTAATGAATGAATGTATCCTTTGGCGGGGGCAATGCACTATGCAAAAATGGGGGCAGTTTTTAATAATGGCAAGGCGACATGGTGGGAAGGACTAGCCGCCGTTAAAATTTCATTTGTCTTCCTGGATTAAACGATATTAATCTTTCTTTTTCTCCTGTACGTGTGCGGCGGTGCGCATTCGGAGAGAAAACTTTTGCTGTGCCTTCTCGTCTGGAGGCAGGACGGCGGCACAGCACTAACGACGGCGATTTTTTTGACAGATACCGCCTGGCCCGTTCCCCTTGCACCGGGCGCGGTGCCGGTTGCTGCCCGCGTTTTTTTGCCGTCACAGCTTATTCGGCCAATACTGCCCGCCCCAAATACCCTTGTCGATAGGATGTGGTAGGCCGTTGCACCATCCATCTCTTTGCTTCCAAATCCGAGGGCAATCCCTTGTGCTTAACACACCTCCGCACCACACCTCCGCACCACACCTGCTCCCCTTCGGATGGGACCCCAGGCGGCATAATGGAAACTCCCGTGGAAGCGAGGAAGAAGAAGGGTTTTGGAAACCAAATTTGCGCCTTGGCGAGTTTAATGTGTGGTGGCCAGAACCAAGCAACGAAAAGGGGACGATGCAGCAGTGCATTGAGGCGGGGAGGGGGCTTTGGCGATCTCCCATAGGCACAAGGCTAGGCACCTTTGCACCAATTCTTTTCCTAATGTCACTTTGAACATCCGAGAAATCCACTCGGAGTGGTATCATTGATTTACTCCGTGCTCCATGCACTTTTTCTTGATACCCTGGCTGGGCCCCGTCATTGGACCATGCCGACAGTGACAAGGCTCTGCTAGGCCTACGTTTCCGGGGCCAGCAAACCGTATCAAATTTGGCGGAATCCTCTAGATTGAGCCATCCTTGCGATGGTTGAGACATTAGAGGACCGTTTGTCTTCGCCTGGCAGGGCATCCTATCCTTTACCTTCCCCAATGTCGTGGCCTAGCATAGGGGCCAAATACGCGGGCAACTTCGAAAGATCGATGCAGGCCAAAGTGACTGGCCCGGCTGTCTTTGATTCTTGTGGATAAGACGATCCCCCTCTTCCCATCAGGCACAACAGGTACGAGTAGAAGGACGGACGACGCGGCGTTAATAAAGATTAAAGCGGCTCCCCCCAGTCATTCACTTCGTGGCGCGTGCTCTCCACCATTTCAAGTTCCCCTTGCTTTCCACCTGCAGATTAGGCTTTTTACCAGTCGACTGGCAGTTCTCTCCTTACTCGTCTGCTTTCGATTCCTCCATCAGCCCGTTTTTACTAAACCATTGGTCCCCCGCGCTTGTTTTGTCTTGGAAAGTGTGTTGGTTGTCTGCAAGCCACAACGAGCAGGAAATCGCGGCAACGCTAGACAAAGACCTGGCTTCTACGTCTTCGATTTACTCTTTGTGTTGGTCTTGACGCACGCACGCACGCACACAGCCAGCCGCTGCCGCCGTTATTCGTCATGGGCTGGGTTCTTAACGCCACTCCCGAGGTCGAGGCCATATCACAGTGGCCGACCATCATCGCCATCGTCACAGTCCTCTCCGTTCTCTCCGTCGCCGTGGTGGCCTCCCGGTTATGGATTCGGCATACGGCCAGAGGCCTGGCTTCCGATGACTGGATGTCCGCTCTCTCAATGGTTTTTGCTCTCATCTATTCCGGTCTTACCATCGGACGTGAGTACACCACTGCACTCTCTTTACATCAAAGTCACTTCTGACGATGGAGTTATCAGAAACGAGATATGGCCTTGGCTTGCCAATCAAGCTGCGGCCGCAGGCCAATCTAATCAGTTATACGCGCATCAACTTCGCTGGCCGGCCCGTCTACCAGGTCGGCATCAGCTTCTTCAAGATCGCGCTCTTGATTAGTTATCTGCGCTTGCTCAAGGGAACTGACCAGAAGAGCTACCGTCGTGTGGTCTGGTTGACCATTTTACTGGTCTTCCTTGCTCACTTGGGATGTGCTCTCTCGTTGATATTTGCCTGCACGCCAGTGGACAAGTCATGGAACCCCTTGAAAGCCGGAACATGCCTGCCCCCAGGCCCTTCATTCACTGCGTACGCCGTCGTCACCATTGTATCCGACGTTGTAGTCGCCGTTCTACCCATCCCGGTGTTGTTGAAGCTCAACATTCGCATCGAGAAGAAGGCCGGCCTCATCGGAATTTTCCTACTGGGCCTCTTCACAACTCTTTGCTCAATCCTGCGGTACCTCGAAATCAACCGTATCCAATTCGGTGACGGAAACTCGACGATGCTGGTCCTGTGGGGAACCATCGAGTTTAATGTGGGCGTAAGTTCGCCCGGGCATCTCAACCACGCAGATCAAGCTAATGAATCTGCACAGAACATTGTTTCGTCGCTGCCGTTCCTGGCTCCCGTGTTCATGAAAAAGGCGAAGAACTACCGCTCGAAATACTCGGGCGGCTCCTCGCACGGACGAAGCCATCTGAAGGGTGGCGAGAGATACAAGCTCAGCGAGATGAACCACGACAAGAGCGTTTTCGCCTCCGCCAACCACAGCAAGGGCGACAATGGCAGCGAGGAGAACATCCTACCCGGGAACATTATGAAATCTGTGACATACAGCGTCGAGGTCGACGACAAGGTAGGGGGCAAATCTACCCCACGACGGAGGGATTCGAAAGATTCACAGGCCTAGGCGCATACGAGATACGGTCACTATTAAAAAAGAAAAGAAAAAAAGGGAACAAACAAAATAAGGAAAAGAAAATGACAAGAAAGAACCAGGAAAAAAAAAAAAGACAATAGTACAACATGTGTACATGATAATGTGTAAGGATACAAAAAATCGTTAGAATTGATAGATCGGTCATAGATCGTTGGGGGCACTCAGAATTCACGTTCATTGCAGCGAGCGATCACTTCCAATCGAGGACTTTCGGAATCCGGCTGGATCTGGGCAATTCCTACACATCACTTTTTTCTCTTTTGCGAGAGAATGACATCCTTGATCGGAATCGTCAACGGGGGCCAGAGGGGGGACCTGGTCAACATGGCACGGGCTTCGTTGGTCCGTCCCTCTCTCCACCACAGCGAGGGGCAACACTGGAGACAATTACGTGTCAGCGTCACCCCATACATCCCACAATACGGTGCAGATCCAAATTCCCAGGCGTACGGTGTGCGCGATCTCTATGTAATTCAATATATATACAATCTACTGGTTATTTACTCTTCATCAAACTGAAGCTTCATCTCTCGTTTGCTCAGCAGTGGGCTCGTAGGGCTAATCTTGGGCCAGTCGTGCGCGTCCATGCAGGCCCGCCGCGACGCCAGCACGCCGGGTCGGGCTCTGGAGACGACGGCATCTTCGTATACATCCATGGCTGCCCGCAGATCAGCAAAGGCGGCGCCTGACTTCGGCACCACGTTCTCCGCGAAGTCCAGGACGTCGAGGATGGCGTGGTTCGCACCCTCGCCTCTGTCTGTGCGTGCCGTCAGTAATCATGCTCATCTATTTGAGACGAACCGCCGCGGAAGAAGGGAACAAAGCTGTTTCGAACGAAGCGGCGGCAAGAAGCGACGCTTGAACTGCGAAGGGCACAGGGTTTCGACAGCACGGCCTGACTTACACATCGCCATAGCATGAAAGGAGTCTCCCATCAACACCGCTCTTCCTCTCGACCTCAGTCCCTTTGGCGGAGGATAATCGTAGAGATCAAGTTGTTTCACGTCGGTGTCAGCTGGAATGTGGCGTGCAAGGGAACGAAACGGCTCCGACCATCCCTCGGCAAAGGACTTGATGAGCTCGATCTTGCCGGCATTGGTCTGCGGGTAGCCTGTCGGCTCCGACCTGCCCAAAAAGCCGGGGCGGTCGGGCCATGAGACGCACAGCTGACAGCTGTATTTGCCCATACTCTCATCGTTGTTGCCAGGCGCATCGAGCACTGCAAGCAACACACAGAGTGTAAATTAGTTTAGGTTTCTTTCTTCTTCCCTTTTTTTTTTTCGCCCCGCAGGCACACACGCGCGCGTATTTGGAAACACAAAGGGAGGAGCCGGCCACAACAGGGTTCTTTCGCCCCAGGGTGGTGGTGGTAATGATGGTCAGGGACGTCCCCGGTCGGCGAAAGAGAGATCGTCGCTTGCTAAAGAAACCTGGAACAAAACAAGGGCAGATGCATCGCAAAACACTCACTGCTAAGATAGATAAATGTGTTGTTCTGAGACGAAGTTCCCTGGAGAAAGAAGGGATCAAGCTTTCGGATTGGTTCCATCTGGTCGGGCGACAAGAGCATTTTCAGGCCCAAGAGCCGGACCGGGATCCGATGTCTCTCGTGCTGCTCCGGGAACAGCTGGCGTCGGACGCGGGATGGGCCTCCGTCGCATGCGACGAGCACGCGACCGGTCGCCGTAGAGCCGTCCTCGAAGGTGACGACGACGGAATCCTCTTTTTCTTCGTACTTCGAAAAGCCCTTCCCCCACTGTATTGAAATTTAGTACCGGACCGACGGCATCGCCAATGCCTCACGGTGGACACCAAGCATAGACTTGAGCAATGCGACATACCTGGATGTCGATACCGGTTGAAACTAGGCGGCGCAACCTCTCCCTCGTGACCCGGATCCGCAAGCTTTCCGGCGCCCGGGGGCTGGCACCTTTGAGCTCGCCAGTGCTGAGATCAAAAAAAGGGAACGCCGAGGCCTCACCTCTCGCAACGGCGGCGCGGTCGACGTACGCCTCGGGAAGCCGTGCGACCAGATCATCGGGCAGCAGGGATCGCAACGCCGGGAGCGACCAATGCAGCGTCAGCCCCCAGCCGACACCCCGGGTGGTGAGGTCCGTGTCGCGCTCGAAGATGCGGAAGGGGACGTTATTCTTGCGCAGATACTGGGCGAGCAACAGGCCGCTCACGCCGGCGCCAATGATGATGATGGGGAAGGCCCCTTGTGCTTGGTCTTGGTCCGCCATGGCCGACGTGCGTGTGATGTGGCTTTGCTGCCGCGGTATGATTTGGACGAATTATGAATAAGGAGGCTGGGGGGGGCGTATTGTTTGACACGAGCTGCTGCTTGTCTTCTCTTGCGGCGAAACGATGTGCGGAGTGAACAATGCACCAGCGGCGGCCAGGCAGATGAAACGTGAGGGTAAACGGCACCAATGAAAAGCAGTAATAATGTAATTGTATTTACGGTATGGCTGGGCAAGGAACAATCGCTCTGGGCCAGAGGCCATTGGCTTCGGCAGATGCAGGCTCCCAGTCGTCCAATTTCACTCGCCCCGAGGCCCCGTTTTCTCAACCCATCGAACCACCTCCCCTGCTGAATATGAACCGAAAACTCTAATCCCACTTGCCTTGGGCCCTGCAATGGCGGAATCGCCTGATGTCGGGGGCCACCGACAGGGATTGCCTGAGGAGCAACTCCCATGGGGCGGGAGGATCACCGGAGACCTCCCCGGCGCTACTGTGCCACTTTCCACTCACACCAAGCGACGCCGTCAACGGGATCTTCAGCGCTCTGCGGTTACCTACCATAGTAGGCAAGCGGGAGCGGGAGGGAGGGAGGGAGCGAGCCCAAAAGAAGCATTGGCAGCCGGCTTCTCCAGCTTGTGCCGCAAATTTGGCGGTAGTGTTCGCAACCACACCTCCAGAAACGGCCAGAGTTTCAGCCACACTGTGACGTCGCCAATCTCCAACAATAATGCCCTTGGTTTTTTCGGTCGTTTGACCCCAGAAATATTCATCTCAGTCGCTGTCAAGTTGTCGAGATAGAAGGGCAGCCAGGAAACCGGAACTCCTCATGAAAACAGGGGGTGCCAGGCCTCGCCAGAACCGCTAATCTCGGAGTAGTTAGGGGTGGGGGTAGAAAGGCTGATTTGCAAAAGGTCGCCTCTTGGCCCGTACGTAATTCCACCGAGACTCCACTGGGATAAAGTGGACAATTCGTGTTCTGGCTTCTCCTCCCTATTTACTCCTCCCCCAGAACCGCAGACGAAGTAGCGTAGCCGTTTCTCCCTCTTCAGCTAGCCCGGCCTGGCTAAGCATTCTGCCCAGTGGAGACCCGGGAAACCGTGCCGCGAATCCACCAAAGCCCTGTACAGAGTACTCGACAATATTCTCTGACGCACCAACCGCGCCTCTCGCAACCATTCAACAAGGGCTGCCTTGTCCTCATACAAGGCTCATCCCCCTCGAGTCGACCATTGGCTGCCTATATTATATGCCATGAGTCGAGTCGGCCCTGGGCTGGGAGCGTACTTTAGTAGGGCTGTATTCAAGGGACCAAAAATACTGTAGATACGGGTCGGATGAAGAAAATGAAATTGGCCCCCAGGCAGTCCTGTTTCCCCCTCGTAGATATCGGCGACGTTTCCAGATTTCCCTCCATGGACTCAAACCGAACAAGAGAGCAATACCAGGCGTCCATCAGACTTTTCATTGTGCAGCAACAACCCTGTACCAACTTATGCAAGGCCGCGGCACAGCACGCTGAACACCCACGCCGATTGCATGCCTAGTTGTTCTTTTCGGTGATTTCGTTTTCGTTACGATGGCATAGATTAGGCAAAGCGCCGCTCTCAGTGTCATCTAGATTGGAAGGGGTATGCCAAAATGCTGTCGTCGAACAGGGTCGCAACACACCCGCCCAGCAAAATGCGCCTGTCCGCTTCCAGAATCCTCGGAATGAAACGTTGCGGTGGCGGCACTTGTTGGTTTTCGCCCGATTCACACCAACCGAGCCATCTCATCATTTTCTAGGTTCTGACTGGTGTTATTTGGCAAATGAATATCGGATCGAAATTTGACTGAAATGTTCCGATCCCTCAATGCTCGAGTCAACCTGGCCGAGACGGTTTTACTCCGTCGACCAACCCTCCTTTGAGTGGTTTCTGGCATTTGACGCCGGCTTCCCGGCCTTCTGGAGTAGCTGTCTGACGCGAGGATTGCGTGCATAGGTCCAGCAACTACCGTGTGTTGTTGTCATTTGACTTGGTTGCAGCAGAGATGCATAAATCGCGCTGTGCTGCAGGCTGCATCTACCGATTGTGCCTCCGACCGCCAAGATAGCGACATGCAACCCATACGGGCGGAGTGCATTACTTACGGTCTTTCACAACATTTAGGGCTCCAGAAGGCCATCGTTCCTTGCCCTCTCAGCCAAAATGCCCCTGAGCACTCAAGGCGAGCATCCAGGCTCGATCGAATGTCTGGATCCTATGTACACCAATGGAGTTCCAACCGAGACTGGGGTGTTGAAGATATTTGATGACTGGACCCCCCCGACGGTCACAGGGGATGGATACGGGGACCCACACACAGTGGACGAGTGATATGCGACAACATGGTGGTCAAGTACTTACTACATTATCCCTGTCGGTACCAAGGCCAGGGTCTGGTGCAAGGAGGTTTTCAAAATGCCGAGCATGACGGTGATGCGTCCCAATGGCCGTTGGAGGTTTTAGACGGCCCATAGCAGAGATGTTGACATCAAAGAACGGCAACGGCATCAAGCAGTGGCTTTTGGGGAGCAACGAAAGCGGGCGCAGTGAGTCCCTCGACCGATGTGCGACAAATCTGATGTCGCAAGTGAGCGAGCGATGAACTGCATGGAACCCTCCCTGGAGCATTCCCACCGTTTGAATGCATGGCCTCCATGTCGACAAGGCCTTGGACGAGCTGGTTCGCTTCCCAAATGCTGGGTATGTTGCATGCATACACAGTAGCGGACGGGTCTGGGAGACTTGGATAGCGAAGACTTCCAACGAATCCAGCAGGGAGGTTGCATATCGGCCAGTTCCCGCAGTTCCGGATTGAGTAACCAAGGGCCGTCTTGAGCGCCACAACCAGGAGATTCCAATAGCGTACGATACGATGGCAAAATGAATATTGGAAACATCGCGAGAGGTTTCCTCTTTAGGCGAAGCAAGCACCTTTGCAGCTGATGGATACCTCATCGCTTTCCAGGGGCCTTTAAGAAACCAATCCATTAGTCAGAAACTCATCAATGACTTTGTCCTTTTGTGATCTTCTTCCGTCGGCAATTTATATGATCTGCAGGGCCTCCTTGTTTATGACATGTGTAGATGCTGTTGCCTTAAACAGAGGGGACATTTGGTCTAGACTTGCCGTGAACCACGAATACCGGAGGCTGTGGCTTGATCCCGGCCGTCCACGTCAGCATGCGCACCCTGCCCCCTTCAAGTGCATACATGAACTACTGCAACTTTCATGGGTAACACGTTTTTCACGGCTGCGGACTTTACGTGTTCAGCTAGTTGCCTTTCTGCACGGGCACGATACCTTGCAGGCACAGTTTGGTTGTGTGTTGCCAACCAACATGTTGGCGTCGTTTTCGTGGCATACTATACCACTTTGACCCGAATTCATGGCCTGCGAGAAATCTTGGATTATGAAATGCTCTTCACGGTGCAGGCAAGATAAGCCGGGGTCTGCTTGAGCAGAAATAACCGACGAAGAGGAGCTTCGTAGCCGAGCGAGTGGCGGGTGGCGGGGACACAAAACTGCGTCAGCCGATGACACCGCAATTGGTCACTTGAAAATCTGATCACAAGTGTTGACAGAATGGTTTGTTTGGAGGTCTTCTTAGATGCATTTTGAGTAATAACAGCTTCAGCAATCTATGCAGTGGGTTGAGAAAGTCTATTCAAAGGCATCCATGGTGAACCAGTTCAATTCTTTAAGAACGCAGACCCGGAGGGCTGCTGATGAACCCGAAAAGATGTTGTAAGAAGCTGCTGCTTAATCAATTCAGTTACAATCTGGATTATGACCAAGTAACATGCATATTCACGTAGCCCCGTATTACAACTACTTGATTAAATGGTCGGCCATTGCTGTCTTTTACGCCTTAGGTGGCATATTAAAACTTTACCATTATCTTTGACCATCTCTTCGAAAATAAGCCGAGACTTAACTCTAACACGGTACTATTGTCTACAAACAGCGGGAGTAATCTCGCCCTCAATCCTAGTACGTCTGTTGTACTGCTGAAGATCGGCGAGACTCATTTTAACAAAGTCGTACTCCTCGAGCGCTTCCTCGGACGAACGTGATGCAATTTGTGGCGGCATTTTTAAGTACACCTCGGGATGACTCATTTCCTCCGTATTTTGGTCAGAATCCTTCAACCCACTGCCACAGTAACACATGTGAAGCAGGGGCCGAAGCGTCGGTAGGCAGCAGCATATCACGGCACTATTCAAATTTGTTTGCATTGGTGTCCAAGTAGTGGTACAAAGCAAGAGAGGTAAACATACCAGTAGGCTTCCAAACCCGTCCAGATCATCAAGTCGACAGTGCCCCATGTGGGATCCGAATAATCAAAGGTAGTCACTTTGATCAATCGTATGATTGTTACGAAACAGTTACTGTAGGATAATAGTCAATAAAATTCTCCTGCCTCCAATTGCACATTCATAAGCACAAATGGTAGAAAACTTACAAGCCACCAAACACGAAAGAAGCAATGAGGAGTATTTTCTTCGGAAGTGGCATCGTCAGCCTTAAAGCGTAAGGGATAGGAATGAGAATAAGAACAAAGTCGGTCACAATGCTACCGATTGCAATACTAATGTAGAGGCGAGAAAGGTTGATGCAGTTCTTGTGCGTAGTCCAGAAATTCTGAACAGGAATGCAAGCCACGATTGTGGGTATAGTCTAGGACTGGGGTTAGCAACTGACTAGACTGACAACAAGATTTTCTTCCTCGAACATACAAAGAGCAGTACTCATTGCCCGCTTTAATTGGAACTGACAAAAAATACAAGAGAATAGAAAAACGTGAGGTCGGGAGGCTTACAGCATAAATTGCCCACGCGCCGATGAAAGCCACGAGGCCGTACAAATAAAATCGTGCGCTGAAGAGCCCAAAGATACGGTGATACAACACGACGAGGGATAGTCGTGCGGAAGCCAGACCCATTGGATACATTATTTCGTTGGCAAAGATTGTCTGGTAAAACCGCATGATGTTCAAAGGATCCTCCTCCTGAACAACGACTTCGTGTCTGCCCAGCCCAAACTTGAGCCAAAGCATTGTTCCAGTAAAGACCCCGACGATGAACACCTGGGAGGTAAAATTAGTGGACAAGTTGAGGCAAAGACCCTGTGAAGCTCAGTGACAACAAAATTGAGTCTTTTCAAGCACTGCAAGTGGGAGCCTACCTCTGCAGCCACAGCTAGCCAATCGTCCCATGATAATCTCCGTCCCGATCGCCTGACTGCAACCAGTCTTGCGCAAACGGAAAGTATCGAGAGAATGAAAAATATAACATGGATCGTGTATACCTCATCTGCTCGACTCTCGGCCCTGAAAGCCGCCGATTCCTCCGCGGTCATGAACGACATTCCTTTGGAAACGTCCAATGGCCTAAATAGGGAGCAAAAGGGGATGATAATCAATTCATAGTAGGCGTAAAGGAACGAAAATCAACGATGAGTGAACGAAGGTGTGGTATGATGACATTGAAGCGTATATTGGCTCTAGAACAATTCTTAACCCTAAAGAGGGGAACTGCACATCCTGAAACAACATGCCTTGCAAAGGAAGTTTTCCGACAAAGGCAGAGTTTCGTGCACCGCACGGAGGAACTTACCGTTGAAAAACTTTGTCCGTTCATCCATCCTGGCCATGTATATCATAACACAAACTCTAAATTATCACTACGCTAACTATGAGAAAGTAGACTCCTGGGCTAGGTGTATACGCATTACTTCCGAAGACTGAAAACGTAATTGCTGTCAGCATGTGCCTTTCTAATTATCCCAGTATTGCGAGGAGTAGGACCAGTAACCCAACGGTTCGGCCAGTTACCTAATGATAAGGTTTAAGCTAATACAGCTTGGCCTGTGGTTGATTTATTTGTGTCAATGGCATACTTGTATTTCATAGATTGAATTGGGAATGTTTTGGGGCACAAGCACAAATTCGAGTGTAGAATTTCTTTTTAAAGTACATCTGCCACAATGCCACAACGAGCGGATCGAGTCACTAAGAGATGCATATGCGCGAGATACCTGACCTGATAGTAACGAATGACCTAGGAAAATTGGAAAGTGTGCGGTTGAAAGTTAAATAATCACGGATACCCCAAAAAAAGGTTGAGCCGTTGATGCGAACCCGCATTGCCTTGAGTCAAAAATGACTCGAGGATTGCAATGATTGAGGTCCTCTAATACGTCAGTTTTAGCGAGAATTGACGAGCACATCGTATGCTGTGTTTGGAATAGTGTCAAACTGCGCTGTAGAATGAATGTCCAGCTTGACCTTTTATTACATAGGTAATATCAATACAAGCACTTTGATACCACGCTCCAAGGAATTGGAATGCCAACAGACGTTGCCATATTGCCGCATCACGTTCCTGAATCATAGCCCTTTTGTCTTTTGGGGGAGGGGGGATTGCCTTTGCCATCACATACCCGGAAAACAAAGTGTCGCACTAATTACTGCCAATGTTCCCTAAAGCGCGTGCAGCCAATTACCAAAAATAAACAAATCAACTATTTGACATGTCTCACGTTGCTGCAATCTACCGCTTTGGTGCTGATAGAACACACTGGTTTCAAAGTCCTCAAACGAGTGCTTGCGAGGTTGGGGTAATTTCCCATAGCCTTCATTCTTTCTCATCGTGTTACCTATATTGGGCCACTGGCAGTGGCAGTGCGCCGGGCATGTGCTGCCTCGGTCCATTTTGTACACGTGCGGAGTCACATGGAGGAGTCGCTACAAGTCTGACATCGGGAACTTGACATGAAGCCTGGTAACTGAAGCCTCGTAATACAAAGTTTCGAACAATATAATACCCCAGGACCGAAAATTGTGATCGATGGCCCCCAAAAAGTTGACACCCGAGCCTTATGGCAATCCTGAGCCATTCGCCGAACCGAGTTGGTACAACGCTCTAGCCTCGCCATACTATAATGAAAGCCACAGAAGGGTGCGCGAATATGTTCGTAGATACGTGGAAGAGTATATTGCCCCAAATATCCAGGTATGGGAGGAGAACGGTCTCGTGCCCGACGAGGCAAGAATCCACTATGTTCAAGCAGGCTTGGCTTTTCCAGACATGCCACGCGAACACGCGCAAGGTGCAAAACGCCCTGGGGAAGTTCCAGCAGAAGGTGAGAGAAATATATTCAACAATACAATTGTATTTGTCTTTTAATTTGATCGTTAGAGTGGGATGTGTTTCATTCTCTTGTCATGAACTATGAGCTTAGCAAGATCTGGGCTGCTGGTGTTTCCGCCGGTCTTTCGGGAGGCACAGTCATTGGCTTGCCGCCCATTATACATCATGGTACTGAAGAGCAAAAGAGATGGTGGCTTCCGGGACTTCTCTCTGGAAAAACAAGTTTCTGTCTAGGCTGTACCGAGCCCACTGGTGAGTTAACTCATACACACGAAAGTGTAGTGCTGACAAGGCTAGGCGGCTCTGATTTGGCAAATTTGAGAACTACAGCTAGTAAGACGAATGATGGTGAGCACTATGTAGTAAATGGTCATAAGGTAAGATAATATTGCGAATCCCGTGCATGAAGAGCATCGAGATACCGATACACATGCCATTTTGTACTTTTGTAACAAGCACTAATGCCTTACCAGAAATGGATCACAGGCGCATTGCGAGCAACTCACATGACAACCGCTGTACGAACCGGCGGCCCTGGAATAGGTGGAATCTCCGTCCTCGTTGTCCCTCTCGATCTTCCAGGTGTATCTCGTCGTAGGATTAAGAACAGCGGATGGAACGCTGGAGATAGCACTTGGGTAACACTGGAGAATGTCAAAGTACCAGTGGACCATCTCATTGGACAAGAGAACTCCGGGTTTCACTACATTATGACGAGTATGTATCCTTGCATAACCGAGCTATTTAACGCTATCCAACGACTCACTGAACCCGTCATAGACTTCAACCGGGAACGTTTCATACTTGCCGTCCTCATGAATGGCCAAGCCCGAGTCTGTCTTGAAGACGCATGGGCATATGCAGTGGATCGGCAGACATTTGGGAAACAGCTCATGGCTCACCAGATAATCCGCCATAAGCTAGCAACTCTAGCTCGGTACATTGAATCGCATTGGGCCTGGCTCGAGCAAATTGCATACCACGCACAGGTGAGTGGTGCGATGGGAACAGAGCTGGCATCGAGAATCGCTCTTGCAAAAGTTCATGGTGGTCGCCTCCTGGAACTTGCCAACCGAGAAGCCCAGCAAATATTTGGTGGTGCGGGCTATCAGCGTGGTGGAGTTGGAGTTCGAGTGGAGCAAATTAGTAGAGATTTGCGGGTGAACATAGTTGGTGGCGGGAGCGAGGAGATTATCACGGATTTAGCTGTCCGGCAGGAAATTGGCGCCGCTGCACGGAGGAGTACCAAGCTCTAAAACTTTTGTCGTGAGTAAGCATCAGAAAAGAGGTACTTGAACTACACTCATGAATAAGAAGTATTCGCCATTTTGGCTTATATTGAAATGCCCTAGAACTCATGCCAGAAAGGCAGATGTTCATCTGAAAAGTGGCAAGCGAAATTGAGCTCAGGTCTAAGGGAAGGTGCAACCCATCATAGACAAGGAATAGCATGTTCAGCTTAATGCAAAGTGCTCCTTGCCCCAACTTAAACTCATGCATAGGAGCTACTTCCTGGTATCAGGAAACTAGGTTCGAATCAGAGTTTGAGAAAAGAACCGTATATGGCTAAGATAAGGCCCAACATGACGTATTTGCCATGTTTGAAGTATTAGCCATGTTTGAAGTATTAGAAAGTGACTCAAAGGCGCAAACATTCTTTAAAAGTCCCAACACCGGGATCTTGGCTCTTTATATTGCATGTAATATAACCATGTATCGTTAATGCCGCATAGTGCATCTACAAACAGTACCCATGAGTTTTGCAACTGTCATGGTCCATAAAGCGACTGGGAGGGCTATTACCATGCGGAAAGTCTTTGCTATGGCACAGCTCCTAATGAATATACTCGTGGCTTCAGATTTTGGTTTAAATATGAGTAACACGATTGCGAATGGGATGAATGTGCCGTTTCTTCCCAGATGGCACTACCCTGCCTTCAAGCAGATTCAAGAAACCATCGAGGCCGCGCTTCGTTGAGCCTCCAGGCACAGAGACTCCTGCGTCAGTCAGAGCCTGTCTTACGTCGGCGACAGTTGCCTTTGAAGTCGAAGCGGGCGCCTCAATCTCATCGAAGCTTCACGTTGTTATTAATATAATATTCAATCGAGAGCCGGGCCGGTTCATATCGGAGAGACTCACTAGTAGACACCGTACGGGCCGGGTTTCCCTGACGCCTTGGCGACCTCTCCACCATTCAATTCTTGTTTCCCGATAAGCTTGAACTTTCCGGCAATTCCCTGAACAAAGTCTGTTTCACGATACTCGGAATTAGCTACAGGTGCAATGTAGCGGCCGGATTTGGAGTTGATCATGAATAAGTAGTCTTTGGTGGTTGTGAACATGCCGTCCCCAAGGTTTAATGTCGTGGCCATGACCTTGCGGACTTCGTTTGCATCGTTTGAGGGAGTGTTGATGTTGAGAACGAGATCTTTGAGTAGTTAGTAGCTGTAACTATGTGGTCGTCAGGAAGGGAGGGAAAACCTTGGACTTCATAAATTCCGGGCTCGCCCTTGCTGACCACACCAGCCTCTAGTTTGTCCAGCATGTTAACTGTGGCAGCATCCAGGTCTGTGGAGCGAATGACCAGGCCCGTAGTTGCTGGCAACTTTCCAATGGCGGCATCAAATTCGGGGTTGATGTAGTACCACTGAATCCAAGTCTTCAAAGCCCATTTCTCCTGGTCGCTGAGGCTGTAAGCCTTTGAAGTTGCTGTGGCAATCTTTGGCCAGTCAGCGGTGTTCTTGGTGGCCTCCAAGAGAAGGCTGCTGATTTCGTCGACATTTGCAGATACAGACTGCGCCTTTGTGTACCAGTTGGCGAAGCCTTCACTCATGGTGGTAATGAGCTTCGTCTCTTCGGCAGTGATACCAGCTGTGCTTGAAAGGGCCGCGACAACTCGATCAGCCAATGCGATGGCTTCGGATGTCCCGAGCTCTGTCGTTAAGCCGGTCTTGTCGTTCCAGACACTCTCCGGGGCTTCTAGAGTCTGCGGGCTCATGAAGCAGCATAGCTTCCGAAGCAATCCCTTTTGACGTCTAACCTTTACGCCGGCGCCCTCAATGCATACCTTGCAGTTATCAAAGCCTAGCCTTGTTAGTTAATCCGCCAATGTCAAAGATGATCGGAACCAGTATTAGGTAACTTACCGCCCTCCTCGATCGACTTCTCCATAGCAGCAACATCAGTATCGGTATACAAAAGCTTTGGCTTTCCATCGCCTGCATCGCGGAAGATTTGTACAGTGTTTTCGCCTTCTTTAGCCTCTAGCATAATCCCCTTGCCCTCGCCAATGGTTGCGGTGGCCTTGGTGAACTTGGCCAGAACCGCGTCGATGGCACCGACGGCCCTGGCTGCCTGGACGACATCCTTTGCCAGACTAAGGAGAGATACAACATCGGCGAATATGCTACCGGCCTTCTCAATATCATTGTCGTATTTGAGTTCGTGAATGCTCTGGGAGTGTGTTGTTAGATACAGGCCATGAATAGTCAGCCCGATTCTCATGATAACTTACATCGAATGCTCTAAATGCGTCTCTGCATCCTTCTCGGATCGTCTTTCCGAGGCTGGCTTCGAAGATTTCTGTGAGATGGCTCATGCCCATGCAAGTAATCTTGAGCTCTTGTACATGTGGTGTAGCAAGGAATTTGAATGCCCCGATCGCCTGGTTGATGACATTTTTCATTACACCTGCGTATCCCGCCCGTGTCAGTATGAAGGGCCATGAAGTCTAGATAGCCTTTGGATTGCCTACCCATCCAAAACTGGTCTTCCAGGGGAATGTTTGACTCTGGAGTGCCGAACAGCGGATCATTGGAAGTCTGGCGCTTTGATGCGGCACTCCCGCTGCTACCACCACCTCCGCCAACGCCGCCGACATACTTGATCCCGGCAAACAGATTTGACGTGCATGCAGCCCCAGAAGGGTTCGCGACGCAGGGACCTTGACTGATCTTTCTCACGCATACTTCTAGAGCATCCGAAGCGTTGGCCCCGTTGCGAACCTCAGGGAGATCGAGACAGAACGCCGGCCAAAGGTGGAGAATGCAAGTCTTGTTGGACGGGTTGGCATCACAACCGCTGGGAATAGTTGCGTAGGAACGTGCAACAATGCAATCGGTTGACCCCATACTTTCAAGCATGGATGTCGAGGTGTTTCCCGCATCGGCGAACCTGCACTCGGGGATAGCACCCTCCGATGCAGGCAGAGTGTTCCCAAAGGACGAAGCCGTGAGATTAGTCAAAGCTGTTTGTGGGTAGTACATGGTCCCTGTGGTGGGCGGAACGATCAATTTTCCGGTATCGTTGGCGTAGGCGCAGAACTGCGTTTGGCTCGCCGATGGAAACGTGAGGGCATCGCCGGCGGTGCTGGGTCTCTCGAGTGCGCCGAGTGTAGAGGTGAAGATGAAGAAAGGCTGCTTGTCTCCGGGGATACCGACCTAGTTAGCCGTATGATTAGCAGTCTAGTCTTGGTCGATTTTGCAACACGGGCTTACATAGAAAGTCTGGTTCTTAGCAAGATCGCACGCTGCAACTTTGACGGTACCATCAGAAATATCCCAGCAGCCGCCTCCGGAGCCTGCTGGTTCGGCGACCTTGATTGCTGTAGCATCCACAAAGGACTTTCCGCCAGCCAAAATACCGTTTGTCAAGTAGAAAGTTGTGGCAAGACCGTCAGCTGTACCACCAGCCATCGTCGTGTCGCTGCTGGACTGGACCGGCGTGAACTTAGACGCGTCACCTTGGGCGTCTTGGAGACTCGTGGCACATGTTTGTTCTGATTCCGATGTGGCAAAGAGTTTCATTGGCATCCCCAGAGTCTTTGAATTTTACTTGTCAGTCCTAAGCTACCGAGGGTACATGTGTTGGTAAGAGGCTGGCTCACCCATTCCACTGTATTGTCCGTCTGGCTATTTACTACTGCCGCAGACAGAGCGATAGCGAGCGCAAGGCTCTCGGACAATGCCGGGAGTTTAACCATGATAAAAAAAATTCACAACAAGAGAAATTGACTGAACGAGTGCAAATAATGAATGAAGGAACGGATCTTGATAGGAAAGGAGTGACAGAGGGCCGTGATTGACCTGACGAGCTAATGTCGTCCGTACTTTCGTTGGACAATAAACGTTCTTTTTATCGTCCGAACGCATTCCAAAAACAAACCAAACTGTCTTGGCACCAGACCCGGCTTGTCCGCCTTACCCGAGCTGAAAACATGATTAGCAACGGTGGAGTTTTCTTAAAAGTACAATAGATAGAGTTGACACCAACTCTCCCAGATCGTCATGCATATGCCTCTTTCAGAATAACCGACGCGGTTTGGACCCTGGAGCCCCTACTTAGCAGTCGTAGCAATGGTGCGCACATCGAACTGAGATAGATTGCCCAGCCTTGGCTGTCTCTGGCTATTTCCCTGTATCCGATGGTGTCGGCGTTTCAGCTTCGAGCCTTGTGGGTCTGCAAACAGGACCCGTCCTGTCGTTATCGTCGTAGGAAATACAGTTCGACCCGGCATCTGCTGCATGACAGCAACACGGGTATCTATTAAAAGAATCACGAGGAACTATTTACTCAAATAACTCGAAGAAGAACTGGATCTACGAACATTTGGTTGAAAATGAGTTTTATAAAATGGTAATTACAGTTGTGAAGTATATTTGCTGAAGTCATTGGTAGCCGAGTAACGCTGCGAAGCTGTTCGAGCAGGTTTGCCAATGATTACCAAGGTTCCATAGTCACAAGTTCGTCACTAACGCAAGTCTGGTTGAAATAGAATGTGATGGTCGTGATTGTATGCCTAGCAGTTTAACATGAGGCGAACTGGGCATTTGGGGGCCAACCAATAAACCAAAGGTGCCCGGTGTGTGCGTGTGTAAAAATACCTTCAAGTGAGTTTATTAAAGCGCAATTTTTGTTCATAAATTTTATGCTATATGGCTGGGCTTGATTTGTTGATAAACTCTAAATTAACAGTGACGCTCCGGTAGAACCCTCTATGCTAGTTCCCACAGCCCAACCAGGCAAACTTTGGCTGTGATACGCGAGGCGCCGCCTATCCATTTGCCTTGGGAAGATGTCCGAATGGGCCGAAGGTCTCGTACGAGAAATGACAGCAGCGCGATGGCCACGAGTCAGGTTGAAGTCAGGACCACTACTTTAAGTCCCCCCTAGTGAGGCGCAGTGGTGGATTGAGCAGAATTTTGACCACAAAACTGAAACACCCCAACAGATAATATATAGAGAATTCAGGAGTCGATTTTCTTAGTATGAAACAAGTTGGAATATGCCGATCATACCTGCTCTTTTTATACGAACACATTGGAACGAGACTCCAGCTGCACTTCCACCGGGACATTGAGTGAGCTTCGACCACAACAAATATAGACGAGACGGACGTAGCAAATGACGACCAAGGTGCTGGTTTATAACATTGATCCGGGTACGGTATGGTCCTTCTGCTTATGTAACACAATGTTACTTTTGCCTAGGGCAAAATGATGCCTGTTCGGTGCTTGCTCAGGCTCTGCTCACACGACTAAGCCCAGACCAGGGTCACATAACTAGGATATCATAATCACGTTCATATCCAAAGATATATACACTTACTTTCTAGTTATCACGCCTCCCTTAGCACATTCTTTACAACAATAGCCAGTACCAAAATTATAATTCAAGATGGCACAAATCGCATTAGATCGTGTAACAGGATGGTACATGGTATAACGTCCTAAAGTACGCCAGTACGTGATGCAATATTATGGAATATACTGGTGCATAACGCACCATCCCAAGAATACACTAGATTTACCTGTCCTGCCTAATAGCCTACACGATGTTTGTTGAGTTGTATCCTCTAGGCGTTCTTGTACATACGGTCTGATAGATGCTCACATGGCCCAATCCGCAACTGGGTTGGAAATAGCGGTTCCCGATTGGAGAATGAATCTGGAAGCAATGTTCGAATTCATTCATGGGTTATTATAGGAACGGCCCTTGGTGGCTTGAGTGACCGCATGCGAATGACCCTTATGCCGAAAGCGTAAGCGCTTGCACTGCAGAGCTGATACGACAATGTTCTTTACGACGAGTCAGATGGAGTGACGGGAATTGCCTTAATGGCCGTGCATCGCGTAGTTACACTGCATTTCCCTAGGTGGAATATCGCCTGCGGATCATTGGCTTCTTGCATGTGAAGCAACCGCCTATCCTGCAGCTTACTCTTGTAGAGGTACAATGCGGAGTCAAGTGCAACTTGACACGAATACCTACTATTTGCTAAAGAGGCAAGGGGAAGTCACTTTTCCTAGTTGCGGTCGCTTACGCAGGAAGGAGCATAGTCAGGACTAGTTCCATACCTATCCAGGGTGCAACGAAAGGGTTGAATGTTGTGACGAAGGGTGCATGGCTGATACAAAACGTATCAGTATGGTAATGCAAGGCGCTAAATCCATTATTATTGGCTACATTTGTAACGACGCAATGATTTTCGCTTGAGCGTGCTGGCTAATTTATATGTGCTGGGTTTCCCCCATGTTTCTCTTGATCTCTTGCACCATCCACGTACATACTGTTTCGAACGTATCTACATTATGGCATACACGTTTCTTATTCCACTGGCGGTCATATTTATTGCTCTCTTTCAGCTACGGAATGTCGGCCGACGTCCTAAGGACTACCCTCCTGGTCCTCCCACGTTACCATTGATCGGCAATTTACACCAAATCCCATCGAAAAAACCCCACCACCAGTTCAAAAAGTGGGCAAAGGAGTATGGGTACGTTTACCCAGGATTAAATAGATACGATTAGGAGTATAATAATGACGCTTTGAGCAGTCCCGTTTACTCCCTCATTCTTGGTACCAAAGTCATGGTTGTCCTTTCATCCGACCGGACGGTAAAAGACCTTTTGGACAAGCGCAGCAATATCTACTCGTCTCGCACCGATGTTTACCTTGGAAATGTAGTCAGTGCGAATCTTCGCGTCGTCCTCATGGTAAGTTCATGATCGGCCAAAGCAAACGGGGCGCTACTTGGTTGAACTATTGACGCTGATGAACGACAGAAATACGGGGACACATGGCGCATGATTCGAAAGATATTCCACCAGCTTCTGTACACCAATGCAGCCAAGGGTTACGTGCCTTACCAAGATCTTGAGAGCAAGCAGATGCTGTCCGGGTTCTTGGATGACCCGCACCATTTTATCGATCACATCCGCCGATTTACCACCTCGCTTACGACGCAGATGGTATATGGGTTCCGCACTACAAGCATCCATGACGAAAAGTTGAAAAGACTGTACCGCTGTGTTGAGAAGTGGAGTGAAGTCGTGGGATCCTCTGCAGCAGCTCTCCTGGACGTATATCCACTTCTCAGAAATCTAGGCTTCATGTCGCCTGGTAAAAGATACGCCCAAGCGCTGCACAAGGAAGAAAGCGCACTCTATGTCGGTCACTGGATGGATGCAAAAAAGCGCGTTATTCAAGGCACGGCGAAGGTAAGTCCCCGCGACCCTGTCGGCCGAGTCGTCGTAAAAAAAGCTGACAGATACCAGCCCTGTTTTTGCATGGGTATTGTTGAGAGCCAGAAGACTATAGGATTTTCTGATGACTTGGCTGGGTACATCTCCGGATCTGCCCTCGAGGCTGGCTCAGATACCACTGCAGCGACGCTAGTCGGCTTTGTTCAAGCTATGGTTATGTACCCCGACGTACAGAAGCAAGCACGGGAAGAATTAGATCGTGTTTGCGGCACAAACAGACTCCCTGACATGGGTGACTGGGAATCCATGCCGTACATAAGAGCATGTGTAAAGGAGACTCTCCGATGGATGCCAACGGCCATTCTCGGGCTGCCACATTCAGTCATCCAGGATGACGAGTACATGGGCTACAAGATTCCAAAAGGAGCTGGCGTCATGCTGAATGTATGGGCCATCAACATGGACGAAGACAGGTTCGAGGACCCCCGAGCCTTCAATCCTACTCGATATGAAGGCGACGATCAAAACTCATTCGAGTCGGCAATGAATGGCGAGCCTTCAAAGCGCGACCACTACGTGTTCGGCGCTGGCCGGCGTCTCTGCCAAGGGATGCACATCGCCGACCGATCGCTGTTTTTGAGCATTTCGAGGCTGCTGTGGGCGTTCAAATTTGACAAGGCTGTTGATGGCCAGGGGGTTGAAATTGTGCCGGACGCGGACGATATCACCAACGGGTTCTTGGTGCAGCCAAGGCCATTCCCTACAAATATCACGCCAAGGAGTGAGGCTCACGCACAACTTATTCGCAAGGAGTGGGAGGCAGCTCAGGGGCTTCTCGATGAGAGCAAACAGTGGAAGGAAGTCCCACGCGGAATGGTGTTTGAATCTCTGGTGCCGTCGGGTTTGAAAGATTGAGCCACTTGAGGCTAGGGTGGTGATTGCATAAAATCTTTTAGTAAATGGCTTTCAACAGATGATACTATGAATAGAAATATAAGAAGCGAAGTTTTCTTCTGGCTCAAGTATCAGACTGTCGCCCATGTGGGCGTTGCAGAGCCGGAACATGGCTGGTTCAGGAAATGTCTGCTAATTGTAGTGATCGTTATTTTAATTCTTATTAATCTCTTTGGAAGTTTATCGGGACACCAGAGATCTATTCACTCTGAAAAGAAAATGAAGGTGTTTGGGTTTTTGGAGTGAACCCAGTCACTATCTTCTAATCAATTCCAACCGAAACCATAAGCGCAAACGTCTTCGATGAAATGTGTCCCTCGCAATACTCCCATGCGTCGCCGAGTAACCCTGTTGGACATCGGCGTCTCACTGAGCATCCCTCATGCTTTGAATGTCTCAGGGGCTCTCTCTTCGGCCTGGTCCTGGGGAACAGCCTTCGCCTTTCCTCGTCCGGGCGCCGCCTCGAACTTGGCGGCCCACTTACCCTCTTGCTTGAACATGGTAAGACATTGAACCGCCGAGGGCGTGCCATACTCTGGGTCGGCACCACCTTCCAGAAGGACCTGTCCGAGCCCCTTTAGCAACGACACCTGAGCTTTTGTACCAGGACCAACGGCCAAGCAGCCTCAATACTTGTGACGGGCTGTGATGGGCTGGCCCTAGGCAAGTGCTACGTCTTGCTGACTTACCTCGATTACGGAATCTAAGCCCTTGAAGACAGCGCCTGCGATAGGACTCTGGCGCTTGTCATTCAATCTGTTAGGATCCGCTCCGTGTTTTATCAGGAGCTTGACCAGGTCCGCGTGACCGTAGTACGTCGCCAACATCAGCTAGTCTGAAAGTTAGCGACACCGTGACTTTGAACCAATGTCTCCAACCAGCACGCCAAAAACGATCCAGGAAAGCCTCCACGGTGAGCATCACTACTCACCAAGGTGTCCCCCTTCTCATTTGTGAGATTGGGTGGTAGCCCGTCAAGAAGAGCCTCCTCGATTACGCTCTTGTTGCCTTCGCGGGCCGCATTGTACATGCTGGCGGCCAGTTTGATGGCCTCCAGCGACGGCGAGAACGCCGTAGCGGACGTCAGCGTTGATCCGCTCATGGTGTTCGATGAGGGCAATTACGCGCTTCTTGTCGTATAGACCGGTGATTAGTAATGCCACTAGTGATTGTGGTTCCTTGCGGGCGGGAGGTGAGGTCAGAATTGATGCAACGAGCGAGGTCGTTCGCAACGTATGCCAATTCACCAGTGAAGTTGGGGCGAATGTTCGAGAAACGATTAGTAAGCTGAAACGTCATTGGCTCGGGCCAAGGAGAAATTACCCGTGCCCCAGCCTCAACCAAATCCAGGACCCCCGCTGAGCTCAGGCCCCACCGCCATAAGCTCAATGGGAATCACCAGCTCGAGCAGTCAACTGTATCCGTATGTTTATCCTACCATCCTTTGAGTATACCCTATATCCATGATTTAGCAAGTGCTTCCCTCCAAGTAGAGATCCGAGTTCTTTGAAGATGTATCTTATTTACCGGTGTTCCAACTTTGAGCAAGGATTTCCCGGCGAAGGTACGGATACAAGGTCCAAATATAAAAATTAGCGGACGCTGCTGTCACCCTAACATGTCATGAGCCCAAGCCGCAGCCGAGCCCGTTCTTACTACTTGAGAAGCGAACAACCTGCATGCGATACAATGCAGAGCTAGACAAATAAACCACCACAGCCGGGTTAACTAATCATAGTCTCAGATACCAAGAACATTCAGTGGCATGGCTCAAAAAACAAATGTACTCCCCGAGGTGGGCTCGAACCACCAACCTCCAGATAACCATCATGATTGCTTGTGACAACCAATTCCGATCGTAACAGTCTGACGCGCTAGCCAATTGTGCCATCGGGGATTATGTAATACGTTCTTCGGTGATGAGGCTCGGCTGGGTCTGCACTATGGATCAAACAGATGGGGAGTGGAGATGTGATTTTTAGCTTGGCCCATCTTGTAGTTTAATCAGCTTCAAAGAACGTTACCATTTTCTGAAGGAAATATTCAAAAGCACTCAGTATTGCTGTTTTTTCCCTTTTGGTCAGATGGTTATAGGCATAAAACCCATATATACCGACTCCGACTCGGCCAAGACTGATAATGTTAAAGAACAAGGTCGAGAAACTCTCCTTGGATCTACCCTTGACTCTATTCACTTCTAATCGTATTCTGCAGCATGAATTAACTCGTTTCATGCCATTATATCTTACATATGGATTCATTCCCTCATGGCTGTTTACAAAGGATCTCAGGTGGTTGGCAGCCCTAAGAAACCCTTGAGTCCAGACCAGTGTATTGTTCTACGCGGTGCCCAATTAGGATTAGACACAAAGTACTTATACCAAAACTTCCTGAATCTTCATTCCATAAAGCTTGTACCTATAAAAAAGCCTAGATTCAAAGTCTTCATGACGACGGGTCCTGTCCATCTTCAAGCGGAGGCCCCGAGTGTATGCGGGGCTCTCAGTCCCGCAAAACACACAAGGAGCCTAGAGCTCTTATCGAGTCATAGACCATGTCAGAGATCTGGATTCTGGGCCTGGCCGCGGGCCCCCTTGCCAGACTCATTGCTACGAGAGCCTTGTACTCAGTCACATTAACCCCTCAATTTTTCACAAAATCTTTGCGAAGCAGCTTGGGGAACATTCTTAACACTGTTTAATAGGTAGTAAAAGCTCAATTTCGCATTGTGTTGGTTCTTTGCTGTTCATAAATCATCTAAATTATCGACAACAATCCTGTGCCTGAATGGCAGCCGACATATTCAAACAACTGCTGCTCCGGCTTGAGCACCAAGACCTCATGGAAGAGTCGTAGTGAGACGTTGTTTTCAAGCTTCTTGGCATACTGCAGGAATCCTCCAAAAATCTCCAAGTGTGTCGAGTGCTCCTTAGCCCATCCCTCCAGCGAGGCAAGTTCGTCAAAAAACGCCAACCCAAACGTGCGTTCTTTGTCCGCCTTGCCCGTCACAGGGTCAATGAGGTCCATGAACCGGCAGCTGTGGCAACCGACTTCGTCGCCTTGGTCGCGCAGGAAGTTCATACCCTTGATAAGCACGGGATGCATTGTCTTGAGGTAGAGCTCGCGCTCCTCGGGCAAGGTACCAGACCAATCTTGACCCGAACGAATGATGGCTAGGTTCTTCTTGCCAGAGACAGGCACTCGTTTCCTTGATTGCATACTGTTGCCGTTTGTCTTCGTTTCACTAGTGCCGTTGACACCGTTCGTCTTGGCTCGCTCGACCTTTTCTCCTTCAAGCTCGTCGTTCTGGGCAGCAGGCATACGATCACGCATGCTACCCCAATAAACATGTTCTTTGATCGGTCCGATTACACATTCTCTCATGTGCGCCGCACCCTCGGGCACCTCGTTGTTGGAGAAGACGGTCTCGAAGCGGTCGACAGTGGGGAAGAAAACCTCGAGGAACCATCCGTGGCGTTGTGACTGAGCATCGAGGTTCTCCCACCACTCCTGGAATCCCGAATCGACGGTCCACTTCTCGTAGGCATTCTTGCTGGGCCAGTAAGCCAGATGTGCCACGTTGTAATAACCGCGGTTATCGGTCACGGCTGCCCACTCCGCAAACTGAGGGCGGGACTCGGCGTCGACGGCCTTGGAACTTGTGAATTTCGTCAACTGCGCAACGGCATCTCCATCGGCCTCGGCGGCAGATTCGTACTGAGCACCCAAGACAGCAAAGACGAGGTCTTTGGTCTCTTTGGGGAAGCCAGCACTATATGCTGGGAAAGGAGGTTGGAAGTTTGGGGGTGTCTTGGTGGCAAGCTGCCGGGGGCACTGGAGGTGTTCTGGAATTGCGGAGACGAGCATCTTGTAATACGTGAGGTGGGATTGGCAGTAGGAGAACAATGAATCATGGGAAAGAATCGAGCCTGGGTTGGGGACTATGCTTTTAAGCCACACCAAAGTGCACGAAGTCCCTTGTCGGCACAAAGCCTGGGGCCTAGCAGACATGTACACGCGCAAGCCGCAACATGCATGTACAGGGATTTGAACAAAGAGAAACGATAAAATATCGTTTATCGACCTGGGCCTCAGCTTTGTTGGTGGTCATCCCTACGCTGCATCCTTGACTACCGGCTCCCCATCCTAGTTCGGAGTAGTTTCCAGCAATGGCGCCACCGGCAGATGGACTTGTTTGAAGCCACGGGCTGTTATCTTGTTCATCGGGCTCGTAATTTTGGCCAGACTCTTATCTTCAGGGTGTAATTTCATGTGGCTAGCTATCATCATGTCTGGCGTCCACGTGGATGATGGGAAGCCGAGGTGTAGCGCAAAGTTCCCCGAGCGCTTGCTTTGCGCTAAGCGGAGGCACCCGCACCAGGAAATATGACAACGGCGTTCCCCAACAAATTACAGACACATTAAAAACACCTGACTGCGCGGCATACGTTAAGCAGCAATTAACGAAGAGCACCCGCAGGGATGACAGACTCAAGCCAACCTGACCAATGTTCCACCAGAGGCACAACCCCACCCTTAGTGGGCAGAAATGTGCCTTTACTGATCTGCTCCAGCCTCGGAATTGTTCAGGGAAGCGCAGATCTATATTACGAGTCCGACGCTAAACTACAAAGCTCTCTTTCACGATTCAGGCGCGCCTGGGAATTGACGCCCCTTTTTCAGGCGGGGAGTCGGAATGCAACTCAAGGTGCCAGTCAACATGGCACCACAAGGAGCCCAGTTTTCCCCCTGGCTCAAGGATTTCTGATTTGGACAGGCAGATATTCTCAGGGTATGGCTGGATTGGAACAGCGGGATTTGTATAATTCATGCTTGGGCCCCGACAAGCCATCGCTTCCTTGGAGAAAGGGAGACCACATCAGATTGCAGAGGGGGGCAACTTGCGGACGAGAAACCACCGCAACTGCATACGCTACCCGTATCCCCACCACCACCATACCACAATGGCGACGCCGTTCCAAGTTGAGGCTTGGACCGAGTATGCCATCGGCCTGCTTGTCCTGCTGATACGCATTGCCTATCGGTCGAGCATTGTGGGCACCAATTGGGAAGGAGACGATTACTTTGCGGTCGCTGCGGTCTTCTTTTGGACGGTGGGTGATGAACTCTTGGCGGCTTGCATGGCAGTAAAGTTTTAGGCTAACTCCTGGCTCTAGGGTGAGCTGGTGATGCTAGAACTGATTGGTGAGAAGCTTATTGCTTGCTTCCCTTTTTCCCACGGTTTTCAGACCAAGGTTTTACTGAAACTCGTATCTAGGACGATTCGGCAGCATTACCGGAATGAACGATGAAATTGCCTTGACTCTCTCCGACCAACAAATACAGAGCATTGTCATAGGTAGCAAGTGTCTGCTAGCAGGATGGGTTCTATACGTTACTCTCATCTGGTGTTTGAAGGCGTGCATGCTGTTCCTCTACCGCAGACTCACGTAAGATCCTTGGTCTTCCCCTGCACTATGGAGAAACTTCGCTAACCTTAAAATTAATCTGGGAAAAGGCTTAACTTGCAGCAGCAGAAGATGGTGTTGGTGACCGCTGGCGCCTGTGGTCTTTGCTACGTCGCCACCATTATCGTGATTTTGACACGGTGCATGCCTTTCCACAAGAATTGGCAGGTTTATCCCTACCCCGGAGGTGCGTCTCTCATTCTTCTTCTTGATTTATGCTCGATATTCGGGACTGACTAGAAGTCTTAGATGCGTGCGCCTTGAATATTCCCAACTACATTGCGCTGGCAATAACGAACGTCACGTACGTGTTCCAACACGTTGACCTTAGCCGGCTGGCCTAATAAAGCAATGCTGACAAGGACATAGAACCGATTTCATGATTTTGTACATTCCACTACCGTTGTTGTGGTCTGTTCGGATGCCGCTTTCCCGGTAAGTAGTTGCTGAACACGATCAGGAATGTAGCCTGACTTCGGCCTAGCAAAATCATTTGCGGTCTCTGGCTCTGCACCGGAGTGTTCATCATCATCGCCACGCTTCTTAGATGCATCCTCTGCCTGCAAGACGCCGAGTCAATCAACCTGGGAACCATCTGGTCAATCAGAGAAACAGTAAGGCCCACGCACCCCGCACGGATTCCTCCACCACCACTCCCACGCCGGAAAACTCCATTGCATCCCTTGTCAGGCAGCTAACCCCATTTCTTTTCCCTGGCAGTTCGTCGGTATCCTGGCAGTCAATGCCCCCGTTCTGGGTCCCTGGATAGCCAAAAACGCTTCAGCCGTGCGGTCCCGCACTTCGAAGAACCGGTCCAAGACGGGCGGCCAAGAGTCGGCTAACCACATCGTGACGATTGGTGCCAAGGACAGCACCCATCGCCTCGACCGGTTGACCAAGGATGGCCGCTCTCGCAAGGGCGTAGGGTGGACCGAGATTGATAATACTAGTGAGGAGCGCATCATGAAGACTCAGAACGATGTTGCCGTTTCGGCCAAGCGTTCTGACGAGGAGATGCGCAACGGTATCCATGTCAAGACGACCTTTGAAGTGTCAAGAGTGGTTTAAAAGAGGGGAAATAAGGGTGAACATCCGCATGTTCCATGTAACATATATCAAACGATTTGATAGACTTCTAGTTCAACGGGCCCGCTGTCATGGCGTTGGTGAAGGGTTCTCACCTCATGCCAGGTAGCACGTAATCTAATGTCATTACGTGATATCTGCAACTAAGGACTAGATCGAAAGTTAAATTCCAAATAAGGATTATCTGTTGCAATGTCACATATGATATCGCAGCTGAAGCAGGGAGGGAGTACTATGCACGTAACTGTGTGAGAGAGGCAACGTTTTCCTAGTCAAGTTAAGCGCGTGCCCATTGAGATACAATCTTTAGGTCAGCTTTGGCTTCTGTTCCGGGGAAGGTCAATGGCGGCGGCGTACTGCATAGAAAGGAACGAGCCAATGAAAGACTGCGGCGTGTTGACATCCGACTAGATAGGCAATTATTTAGATGGCGAGGCTGCCGCGAAACAGAAACCGAAGGAAGTCTGGGGAGGTCGGCGGAGGGAAGGTCCCGCAGGGCGGGACTGCGGAAGGCTCCACTCCGCAGATGCGCAACACATTTGATTGGTTGTTAGCTAACAACACCTCGTCCTTGCAGACTCGCAGTCAGGGGCTCTTCAACGCACTGCAAGTTGGCAACAGGGTGAAGCCGTGATTTCTTCGAGTAAGCACCCCAGCAAAATCCTCAGCTGGGACTCTGAACTTCCATAACGGGGTCTGGCGCCCGTCCATCCTGCTCAGTTTCTTGAGTCGTGTTGAGCATCAGACATGGATCTGATCCCTTTTTGGCCACATCCGAGAATCTGGGCCCAGGCATGTCTAACTAGTATGGCACAAATACATATGGATCTGCCGTCCTTTTAGTCAAAGGTCTGTCGTTTACATCTTTAGTCTCTCTCTGCGCCGAAGGCCCACCAGCTGGCCCAGTTGGTTCTGCTTTCGGGGCCATGGCCTGATGCAGACGAAAGATTTCGCAAGAGCTGCGTTCGGCACGGTTCGGAATGGGAATAGTTAACAAAGACTCTTCCAATGGCAGCATTATACGATCCCGAATTTTCAAGACGCAGGCCACTTCGATAAGCCAGTCCACGGCTGCCACAGGACCCGATCCATCTACAACAAGCTCCATCAAACGGTGCCTAGCCATTTTACGATGATGAACGAAGAGAACCAAACGTACTTTGTTACGATGTGCGTCATTTTTCATTATAGATCGATTCTGGAGTTCATTTTCGACAACTTTTCGGTTATCGGAGAACAGAAGCAATCATGGGCGAACATGGACGACTCTCGTGCCTGAAATCATCGTGGAGGAAGGGGAAGAGAAGAAAGAGATCGGATAAAGCGCTATTACGAACACTGAGACGGGAAACCCGCGTGAAGATATGAAGCCAAGTCAATGGGTTGGCCTCCGGAAGCCGTGACACTAAGAGGCATATCACCGACAACGACTAGAGCGCTTGTCGTGTGGATCGTCAGAAAGACAAGTCTTGCATGGAATCCTCTGAGACGCACTAATATTGGTTAGAACAGTTTCCGCCCGTTCCTGGCTTACGCCGAAAGAAATGGCTGCTACCTCGCCATAGACCTTTCCAGCCACGAGCAAGTTGTTACCAATGATTCAAATATTACCATGATATTTCGAATCATTGCTCCAGTTGCTCATACTGCTATACCAGTCTTTTTGTTCGTTCCTATTTTTTAACGCCAGTCAGTCCCCGGACGGGGAAAAGGCGCCTACGCGTCTCAGAACCAGTCAACAAATGTTGCCGGCCTGGGTTGTCTTCAGCTACTTTAGCCAGCTAAATACCTCTTATATGATTGTAGTCACTGTTAACCATTTGCTATCTCTATATGTACCATGATAAAAAACACCTGTTACCTCTCCCCCTCGAGCAACTAGCCCACCTCCTTGCCCTGCCCATATGCAGTGTGATAAAGTGATTTGATGTTGTCGATGACTTCCCCAGTATCTAGTGTCCAGGACTTCTAGGAAGTCAAATTAGGGTGCCGTAGACTCTCTGACCAAGGCGCCGGATGTCCAGGGTGTGTGTTCCTGCCATAACAGTGTTCGGTGACTGCTTTTTGTTGCCAATACGGCCAACAGACCTTGAGTTTCTTTTACACCACGAACATACTCCGCTTTCAATCAGAAAGTGTGGCGATATTCATGTTCCGACTGCCCTTTCGTATTGACGGTAGGGTCTCGGTTAAGTTTATAATATAATCGGTTGATATAAGTATTAAAGTGAGTCAATTCAGCAGTAGTAAATCAGGGACTTAATCACGGTGGATCACAGGCGAGATTATCCTGGATACAGAAGGGCTGTCTGTCCACCTACAGACTACTTTGCTAGTCAAAAATCAAACACAGAAGTTAATCTAGTCATACCGCTACGGTTTAATAACATGTAACTAATTATAAATCACCCGCGCTTATCCTGTACTAGTACAGAAACAGAAAGCAGTCAGCTGAGATAGTATACCTGCCAACCATAAGAGAATCCAAAGCTTTAAACAACTTCCAATGGAACAAAAGAATACACACTTAAAGGTGGAATGCAACAAATTTCAGATAAGACAAAGCTTGAAAGGCTTGACATTTTAGTCGGCCAAGTGGTGGCATTATGAGTGATCGGCCTGCAATCAAATCCTACGAACGACAAGCTGGAAAACACGACGATCTAGAACGATATCATGACTTAATTGCCTATGTATACAGCCCTTTTTATGATCTTGATTCCATATCTATCCAGGGCTTGGGTCAAAGCCAAAGATTGGGTGTCTTTTCTTTTATGTGAGTTCATATTTACTCATCCCCAGGGAGCCGGATTTCATGACCATTCCCTTCTTTCACAAGTGGACTAGTAGCGATCGCTACCACACCTACCACACTGCTGACCCAGAACGGCAGACCAGCCAGATTGTGGTTCAAACCGTAAGCCAAAAGAGTACCCGAAAAGGCCGAACCGGAAGCTCGGACCGCTGTGGATACAAAGAATGTAATGCTTTGCGTTCTTCCCAAAGCCGAGGGATGCGGAGACGAGAGCGCTGTTAGTATGAGTTGACAGGGGGCTACGCAACCCACAAAGAGTCCCGTTGCACATGCGAGAATCACAATATATGCCCATATCATAAATCCGGTCTTTTCCGAAGGCGGCGGCGTGCTAGAAGGCATGACAGCGAGGTACGGGTACAGGAACCAAACCAAGGGAAAGGCGAACATAAAGTACCGCCAGGTCTTCAATGTTCCGAAGCGCTGGGTGACCTGAGGGTATACCCAGAGCTGGAATGGAAGTCCGGTAAGGCCTATGGCGAGATTCGAATATCAGCATGTTTTCGGTCTACAGTAGCACGTGGGATTTTGTGACCACCTACCGAATATACTTGTCGTCCATGCCAGCGAATGTGGCTTAAACCCAGCGCCACCACCAAATTGGAAGGGTAGTGCCCTGTGACTCTCCTCCTCTTTGGTTGATACTGGGAAACTGAACAAGTTGAACATGGCGTCGCTCGTTACGGCGATTTGTATGTCTAGGAGCACCGTTGCAAAAAGTACTAGCATCATATTCTTGGTGAATATCCGACGCATTGGCAATAGAGAAACAGGCTTCTCCTCAGTTTGGCCGTCGTCTTCAACCGAACTCGATCGTCTTTCTGGGCTTGCTTCGTCGTCCCCGTCGGTACTCTTTCTGAGGGACATCTCTTTGCTTTCTTCGGGTTCGAGAGAGACAGCCTCGTAATCCCCTCCTTGATGCCTAGATGGAAAGCGTAAATATGAAGCAATTTTCCGGGAGATTGCAATTCCAGGGTCGTATCTTCTACGCAAAGGCTCCAAGGTCTTCGAAAGTCAGTCTTGATCACGCATGATTCAGTGTGTTATGTGGAAAATTCAGCCGGCCTACCTCCTCGAGAAAAAAGAAAGTCGCCAGCAAGGACATGAATAAGCCCACCGCATTTATCAGAGCTGGCAGTGCGTAGGGATATCTCAAAAAGAGACCGTCGTTATCGGTATTACCGTCGCCCTGTCCCTGGGCTCTGACTCGGACCGTCGTACCTGCTATGAGCGGACCGACAATTGTTGCAACGCTCGTACATATCGGTAACAGCACAAATGCCCTTGCTTGAAATCTTACAGGTTCAATGTTAGGACACAGAACGGGACGGAATGTAGGAAACCAAGGAGGGGTACTCTAACTGTTGAAGCCGTGAACTTACCGCTTCTGTGGCACCACTTCGGAAACCATTGTCCTCACGATGGCAACATTGCTATTTGAGAAGCCTTGCAAAGCATGGAGAAATAGCGCCTGCTTGAAGCTGGATACAAATCCGAGAAACAACATACTGGAGACTATAATCATTCATCAGAAATAACCCTTGCCATTGTGCTTAAGGGTTGTTGGTAAGAGATTGACGAACATGAACAGGTTAGGCCCACGAGCATGACGACTTTTCTCCCCCCGCGCGGCGAATCCGCGATTCGGCCCCAAAGAACAGATGAAGTGCATTGAGCGAGCATGTAAGCTGTCCGAAGGTATGACGCTTGCTTGATAACCTCAGCACTGGGCAGTTCTGGATCGAGAGATTGAAGCTGATAGAATATGTAGGAATTGACGCAGAATCTGACGATTGGCTCGCTGATTCGTATCAGGCAGAGGACGAGAAGTTGGCCTTTTCGAGGCAAAGTTGACCATTTCGGGGGTGCATCTTGGCTTGCCATTTCTGAATCTCACCTCACAGTCCTGCCTACTTGCAATGAATAATGAGGCAAAGAGATGTAAATGAAGGGCTCTTTGTTAGGTTGGATAGGTGAAGTGGGAGACTAGATACAAATCCGATTGTCGGTTCATCCCAATGTGTAAAAGAGTAGGAAATGGGATATGCAGTGCAGAATGTTGGAGGATGGCTGTTAGTTGGCTTAGTTTGACAGGGTCACTGAGTCATTGCGTCGATCGGAGGGTACATACGGTGGCAGTGTAATATTCTTAACTTTGCCACGTAAATTTCATCAATATAAGAAAGTGATACAAATTCCACTCATTAGTCTCCGGACAGGCCCGCCTCACTCGTGTCGCAACCATGTCCACCTTGCGGATAGAACCACAAGGAAAACGACTTCGCATTCGCTATGACAGGCTGGGAATAAAAATATAAAAAGACGTTATGAAGTGCAGAGGCAGGAATTTGAGTTTTTGCTGCCGACAACTGACTTAAGCGCAGCTACAGTTCAACCTGGGATTGAATGAATCGAGCTGATGATCGACGTCTCATGTCCTGAGATGAGTGAGACGGGCGTTTCCGTTGTCTAGCTTTATCACCGGCGGGTGACCGACGGAGGTTACCATCGTTGTCTGGCCTGCAACAACGAGTCAAGTTGCAACGGCAACTTCGGAAAACCTGGTCACGGGAACTTTGCTTTATATATCCGACGTACTCGCAAGTCGGAGAATATGCTGCGGTATTACGTGTAAATCCAAATTAGGCAAAATTTCCCCAGGGGTGAGAATTGTCAAGGTAGCCTCTCCTAAAAGACGATACAAAACCTAAAGCGGCATTTAATTTCAAGCAAACCTAAATTCCCACCACTGACAAGGCCCCAAAAAGATGCATCATCCTATGTCGGGTGCCAATAACTGCTGTGCCTGAATAGTGGTTGTAACCAGACTGAGCAACTTCGAATCCGGTGGGATAAATACAGTGAGCAAAGCCCCCGTATCGTCCGAACAGTCTGCTTCGGTCCATATCTTCGTTGCCACCCAAGGGACGAACCCAATCTGAGAATTGACAAAATGGCTTCCAAAAAAGTCTCTGAAGACTTAGAGTTCAGCGAAGCTGAGATTTCTTCAAGGACGTCATCTACGCACGAAAAGGCCAGGCTGATCTACTCGCACGATGATTATGAGACGCAACCCACGAAGAGACGCTCGGAATTTGCAGGACGGACTATCTTCATCCTATCTCTGTCCAATGTAATTTCCATTTTGTTGCTGGTATGGACGACCTTTTCGCGTGCTGGTCAAAAAGATTGCGTGGCCCCAGATGCCGTACACTACCCTGAGAAGCCGAAATGGTTTCCTCCGGAAAGTAAGTAAACTCTTGTCGCGGATTTTCAAACGTCTTGATAGCTTTGCCCTTTCTTCATCAAACCGTATCCCATTCACTAACGCTACATTGTTTCTCCCAGTTCCCATTACCACGATTTTGGAAGCTGACGAATTGTACACCCAATCTCCCAATGAGCAAGAACTACGAGCCTGGGATGAATTGATGCCTCGTAAGTAACCGAGAACCCCCCTCTCATCACAGTAATTGGAGAGAAATGCTGAGCAAACCCTTCGTGCGCAGTCGGCCGAGGCTTAGTTATGCTCGACAATGCGACAGCCCTACCCGAAATGCCGAACCTTGACCAGTCACTTCCCAGAGGGGCCACGGCGTGGATTGGTATTTCTCATCAACTTCACTGCTTGGTACGTATTTTTTTTTGAGGCTGTACAAAACAAACATCGTTGCTAAACACTAGTGATTAACCTTAGTATTCCACCAAACACGCCTTCTATGACCTTTACAATAACCAGAACAATCACGACGACAACCGCGAGAAACTTTTCGGCGCCGACTGGAATTTGGAACATCTGAACCATTGCTGGGACTACCTGCGACAGGGTCTTATGTGCAACGCGGACGTGACACTGGAGTGGCGAGGCAAGGTTGAGGGCACTGGCTGGGGCTACGAGCGCCAGTGTAAAGACTGGAACGCGATCTACCACTGGATCGAGAACCACAGACTGACGAATGATCGAGGCATTCTCAGAGATCTGACCAAGGCACACCCACTGGACACTTCAAAGGTTCCCGGAGTCTGGGGTGATGTGTATGGCCCCTCGAATCCTCCCCCTTAGGTTTTCATACCTCTACGGAAAAGGGTACCAAGAACCACCCACTCAGAGGCATACCTCTTAGGCCTACTAAGCTCAGTTCAACAGAGGGCTGTCCTAAACATTAGTCTAACAGGGCTAACTAAGTAAGTAGTAAATGAGAGTGTTAGTGTAACATTACTAGACGAGCGAGCAGGCCAACCACTCGAGAACACCACCAAATCGAGATCATATGTTAGAATTATTTTTTAAAAAAGAGATGGAAAAACACGACCAAAAAAATATGAAAAACAGGAAAAGAAAAAAAAAGGAATTGAATAGAGTAATAAGTCAACGCCTGTTCAATTCAATCCAGACCCAAACACCTGCCGCAGGTGTATTCAAACAAAATGTAATTTTTAGGCATACTTCCGTGTTCCCGCTAACACCATATCGTTTCTGAGCCATACGCCACCACGCTTGGTGGTATATTATCAGAGACTTGAAAGGAACATGACATCTTGGCTAAGCTCGGTACTCCTTGGCATTTTTTGGGAAGTCGTAGGATAGTCGACTATGTTGTGAGCCATATTCGTTCTTTCCAGTTCTTAAGCCTTGGCGTACAATAAGCAGACATCAAGCATGCGTTCAAGTTGCGTCTTTCCAAGTGGACAGAAATGTATTTCCGTCGGGCTCGAAGCCTTTCAGGGTCTATATTCTCGTTCACATTGGAAATTGGAGACAAGAATGTATAGAAATAGTAAACATTAGGTGGGCCACCGATGTTAATAGTACGTTAGATATGCGCCAGGTTTTTTACTTCCAAGTGTAAGTAGGGGCAACTAGTAGGGTGATTATGGCCAGGAGACAGGCCGCAATTGTGCTAAAGTCACAAATTCATTTTCATCATGATGGATATGGAGAATTTTCTTTTTCAATTTCCCTATCAAGACCAAGTGCTCAATGAATGAGTTTATGCTTCTCCGGCTGGAGTCGCGGGTGGTGCGCCTGGTGCCGCGGGCTGTGCTCCTCCCTGCTGTTCTGCAGGTGGTGCGGGTGTGGCAGCTGGCGGAGGTGTGGCTGGTTGCTGGCCGTTGCCTTTGTTCTTGCCTTCCTTGCGACCACCACTTGGGCTGATGTTGATACCTAGCAGGCGTTAGACATTGCATCTTGATTAGTTTGCATGGGAGATGCTCACCAGACTTGCCGCCAACCGAGGTGCTGCCATCACTGCCCTTCGTGATACCGAGATTGCCACCAACTGGAGCCACATTGTCAGTCATTTGAGAATGCAGTCAACTGCGGAATGCCTTACCATTCTGGGCTTGACCGTCGGCGCCGAGGGTGATACCGGAATTCTCCTTGAACTGCTCAGACTCTTTAACGGCTTTGGGTTCTCCCTCGGCAGCTTGGCCTTCGCCGGGCTTTGCCTCGCCGCCAGCCTGTCCCGGCTGAGGCTGCTGTCCCTCACCAGCACCTGGTTTCTGTCCCTCTCCGGCGCCAGGCTTTTGGCCCTCTGCGGCGCCAGGCTTTTGGCCCTCTGCGGCGCCAGGCTTTTGACCCTCGCCCTGCCCGGCATTTGCTGTGCCGTTCTTTTTGCCCTGGGCCGCGCCCAAGAATGCATCAAGCGCGCTGTTGCCGGTGCCCCCAGGAGGCTTGTTGCCTCCAACTTGGACGGGGTTGCTTCCGACCTGGATGCCTCCAATGCCACCAATGGTCAAGCCGGCGTTGTTGTTGGCCGTTCGGTTGCCCGCAACGTTGCCTCCAGCCTGTGAGCCCTCGCCATTCCCTTTGCCTTTGCCTTTGCCGCCAACTTGAAGGCCTCCCGGGCCCCCGATACTGATACCTCCGTTCTCGAAGCTGAGTTGTCTTTTGGTGACCGTGGGGTTCTCGACGTCCGGTTTGACCAGAGCCGCAGCGCGGCCGGCAGCACTGCCCTGTTGTGTCAAAAGCGCATTAGACCGGTGCATCAGATGGAAGAGCAGTCCAAGAGACGGCCCGCTACCCCAGAGGCTGCGTCCGAACGCTCAGGCAGAATAACTTACAGTGAAGATCTTCAACTGGCTTTCTTGGCGATCGCAGAGCCCCGTCTCGCCAAGAGCCAAGAGGGCGACGGCAACCAATGGTGAGAAACGCATGATTGCTTTGTTGGAATCGAATTAGGACGGTGAGATAAGGTAGTAGAACGTAGAAACCAGGGCTGCACAGCAGCCGAGAAGAGAAACGAGAAAAAAGAGGGTTGATTAAAGGAACTGACGAAGCATCACGGTCCCGTTTTCTGGATATGAGAGTCGGGGAACGCGATACGAGAGCAAGAGACGAGATGAAGTAATGGCCGGTCCGGGGAAGACAGGCGGAACCGGTCACATAGTTACGCACATATCATATGAGGGGACGGCGGGGAGAATCAGATGTCGTCAGAAGTGTGTTTCCCCATGGGCAGCAAATACATGCTTACCTCCATCCTGCCTGTTGTGTCACGTAGACGTGAACCCGGGCCGTGGAAGGTCGCATCGAGAAATCGAGCCGCATAAAGTTCCTTTGTCACGGGGATTTCCCTGGCGCCGGGACCTTTCACTGTCTGCACCACACACTTTTAGGGCGAGCCAGCCGATCCAACCTGCTGGGTTTGAAGGGGACCTTGCAGCTTGTAGGGCAGACCTGGATGGAATGAAAGCTACAGGTATTCAAACGCACGCTATTATGTAGTTTGGGCCGAAAATAAACAATTCGTGCGTGCCCGGCGGCGCATGACATGAATCGGTTTTGGGTGGCTTCGGACGGGGCCGCAAGTGGTCGTCTGAAGTCGACTTGCTACCGCCTCCACCGTCTCGGCACGCCTTGGCGTCACGAAACTGCGGCAGCGCGGGCTATTAATGGGTTGCCGTGGTCGCCAACATTTATCTATTTCGCAACTTCACGACCTCCCCCCAAAAAATAGATGACGGTTTTCATGGGTCAGGATGCCTCGAATGGTGCCGTCCAAATCATTACATTATATCTCCTCTTGAGTCGTGAGACGTCGAAACATTATGAAGCGCGCGCGCACACATACACATGATAGATAAAACCAAATAGGGACACGGGAAGGTAATACGAAGGGCTTCAAGAGACGGGTATCGAAGTGATCTTGAGATCGGCCACACTCCGCCCACCCGTGCTTCATTTCTCTTTCAGATATTGCCCAATGATATCACCAAACCACCAACGTCCAAGAAGATTTGCCTCAAGTGAGGCGCACACTTGTCCCCAAACTTTCACTCCGATGTCCGGTTTGCCACAGTTTCGTGTGAAGACGTTGTTGTATGCCGTCGAGGCTTGCCAGAGAGTGTCCACTTAGCAGTGGCAAGCACCAGTGGGAGCCATCTCCAGAGGAAGGTAGGTGGTGCGGTAGATGGTGCTCGTCACCTCTTCCTCATCATCGTCCTCAGCCGCGTGGAAGGAGCCCCTGCCGCCGGTCGGGTAGGGCGCCTTGGTGACCTCGGGCGCGTTCGGGGCACGGGGGGGCTTTGTCAGAGTTACGGGATGATTGTAGCCTGAAGACCAACCAATGGTGTCAGGACAAGTGCCTTGGAAAACAGTGGTAACTTGGGTGACGACGACGGGCGTCGGAGTGATCTGGTGGGCCGCCGAGTAACCGCCCGTCGCCGTCGCGGTGGAGTTTCTAGAAAGGGTCTTGCTCACCGTGACAGTGACGGTGCTCGGCGGCGCACAGGTAGAAGGCGAAGCCGGGGGCAGCGTGGTGGGGTCCTCGCAGTCAGCTCCGGAGACGGAGAACTTGGGAGTCTGCGCGTAGATCACGTAGACGTTGGTGCCGTTGATGGCATTGCTGTGATTCGGGGCCCCCAATGTCAGCACGATTGCTATCCAATCATAGTTTCGGAGTGCCAGGTCCCTGGTCTCTTGTCCTAATCTTTCGCTCCGCCTTTCATTTAAGATGGCGGCTGCATTGCATGACTCGCCAGAACCCTCCCCCCTTGCCGAGGGACAAGCCAATGGGGGTGCAGTTCAGGGGCAGAGAGATGAATTTCAAGAACATGGAGAAGGAAGCAGGCCATGGGAAACAGAGACAGGTAAGAAAAGAAAAGAATTTCTCACAATTGGAAACCGTAGGAAGAGGGGGTGGAGCAGGGAATCTGGACAGAGGCAGCGCCGGCGGCGGTCTCAAGGTCCTGAGCCAAAAGAGTGTAGGAAGGAGGCCAGTTGAGGAAGTTGACCAGGAAGACGCTGAAGGACGAAGGGTCCGTGTCAACCGTGTTCCAGGTCAGCTCGTAGCTGGAGCCCTTGGTGACGGTGGAGTTCAGGCCCGGGCTGGTGAACTCGATGGCGGAGACCAAGGGGGCCGCAAGGGCGAGGGCAACGGCGAAGAAACGCATTTTTGGTGGAGTTTTCGGATCCGGGATGTTCAAAAGAGTGACTAGGATCGGTGAGGGAACGAAAAAGAACCTGAAAGCCCGAAAGCTGAGAGATGGGGGGGCATCGCGGGCATTATGTGCACTTTGGGTCCTCGGGGAACCTTGGCGATGGGAGATTGCTGGCAGGCAGAAGCTGTGCCCGCGCCGCAGGATCGGTGGGGCCCCCGGATCCTCTCAGCCGTGAAGCATCATCGAACGACACGGGCGAAGGAGTTCGTATTTCGCCAAAGACCTGCTGGAAGTCAACTTGCAAGGGGTCATGTTGGTTGACGACGGCGGACTTTGCACTCAAGACAGTAGCATGACGCGGGTGGTACTTCTAGGCTAGGTTAGAGCCCCTCACGTAGCGTCAGTCTAAGCGAGAATTTCAGGCACTATGCGGCACAGCTGGGCCCGGATCTTGTCTCGGCTTCTTATTGATAGCTGTGATTGCTTGGTGCGAGTTAATGTGGCTGTCTGGTGAAAAGGGGGTTCGCCCGAACCGGACTGCTGACAGCTGCACTTGACCGTCAATTGGGAGCCCGGCAGGGGCTGCGGTTGGCTTGCGGCGGTGCGCGCCAGGTCTAATTCATGTCGTTCGCTTCTTAAGCTTACCCAGCTAATTTCCCGTCCAACAACCGTTCGCCCTGCTTGGTACTGTTCCTGCATATTCAACCTACTCCATCCCATGGCGCGCCGAATCGAATCTCTCTGGCTCCTTCGCCGCCAGGCGCGTGGCGTTCGTGACGGCGGTAGCGATGCACTTGCACCAAAAAGGCATCGCACATGACATGACAGCAGCGCCGTGCCGCAATCTCTAGTCCCCTTGCAACGGTTTTCTCGGGTTTCATTCGAGGCCATGCCAAAAGTCCCGCAAGTTGGGAAATTGGGAGACAGGTTCCTGCAGGATGATGAGCAAATGGAGTAGGAGGATCGCCAACTTTGGTGTTTGCCAATAACAAATAAATTCAACAACCAAGAGGCAGATGGAAATGGGATGAGGGAGGGCCCGCCAGCGCATTTTCCTTCTGCCAGCGCTCATTTCGTCTACCCAAGCGGTTACACGACGGCGCGTCTCAGGGTGGCACAGCGCGCGGATCGGAGTCCACGGTCCCCAAGTCCGCCACGAGAATAGGGGATGCCTCTTTTCCGCCTTGGCGGGAGCAAAACGTTGGTGATATCAGTAGATGTTTGACATCAACGATACATGCACGCTCCTAACGTGCCCACGATATTACGATGTCACGGTCCACACTGACTGTCAAAAGTCTATTCACTCTAGATCTGCAATTTTTATCCACTTGTTGACGACAGATTTTAACGAAATCTGATAGCCAAGGGCATGCATCTTGCTCGCCAAGCCTCACATTCAGCCGTCGATGTCGAGCCTAATTCGGACTGCATGTGTGGCCCACTGCAGGGGATTCATCTTGGGGTAATGCAAAGTAGTTAGCAGGCACAAAACAATCCCCTCCAGCGGAAAAGGAACCTCTGCACGTGGTGAGAAATTCGGCCGAGCGCACTGGCCATAGAATCTTGGATACCTCCACATAGCATTTCATGATTCGTGGTCATTTCGTCTGGATTATTGGTTGCATGAGTGATTAATTGGTCTCATCCTCTCAGTCAGGGAGAAGGGTCCAAATCATATCGCCTAAGATTTTCTTTCCGGTGGGATGCAACTTGCAATTCAAGCCGGAACTTGACGGCATGATGATTCTTCGGGACCGTAAACCCTCTGACACCATTACGACTCAAGGACAAAACTAATCCAAAAAGCTGCACAGACACTCGCCAAGCGCAAGTGCGATTCGATGCACTGTGTAGAATTCAAACAGGTGCCCATGGATCTATCTGTAAACGAAGGGGAAACCGAAATACCGAAACATGAAAGCCTCCTTATGACGTGAGAATGCCGTTCACATAAGAAAAAAAAGGCTCACAAGAGTGGTTTGATTGATTAACATTAAGTCCAAATGGAAAAAAGAAACTCCTCGACGGGGAATTGAACCCCGGTCCCCTGCGAGCACGATGGTTCATGACAAGCAGATATCCTAACCACTAGACTATCAAGGACTTGATATACTAACAAGGCAGTTATCAAATTATATGTATGCGACAATACACGAGCCCCAGACCTTTGACAGCGATAAACCTAGGCCACCGCAGTCAATTTGCTCATTAGGGATATTTGATCAGCTCCACGAACCAAATATTAAGACCCGTAATGTAATCCACGCTGATGGGTTAGCCAATGTCTCAGAAGCCGTGTTGCCGGTCTCCATAATTAGGGTCAACGTCACTAAATGTTTGATTACCACATGGAGCCTGCAGCGTGCGGGGGTTCAAAGCAATCACAAATCTGAGCCAGGTCAAGAGTGTGTTGTTTCAAGCAGGCCAAGGACGAGAAGGAAAACATGCTGATCGGGCACACAGCGACAAATAATCAATTTTTGGCACATGGTTACCTTTTCGAAAACAGAGGCTATAATTTTATTGATATTGCCTCGGTTACTTTGAGCTACAAACTTATTTTTACAAATGCATACGAAAAGAAAAGATCAGAATTGGTGAAAAGGGTAGATATTTTATGCACAGCAGGAGTAATCAATGAAAATTCAGACGTAGTAAGGTAGAACCAAAACCGATAACGTTTGATGCACTACATCCATGAGACGTATTTTCGACATCTTTTCATTCATGATATGGGTGGTGGCACTGTCACATCTTATTTCTTTCAACTTTCATCTTCATCGTGTGGTAAGGCAAAATGTGCACCCAGGAGAACTAATGACAGCAGTCCTGTGTGTGCTCACCAGAATCTATGCGGGTTACAGAAGCTCATCAACTTCCTTGGCGTTCCACGAAGCAGCTAGGCCGAGCTAACCATCAGTATTCGCCCAAGATAGAGTATCAAGGTAGCAAATTGACCGAAATCGTATGCAGGCAGAAATTGACCCGGTCGGGATAATGCCGATGCCCTTCCAACATCTCAATAAAGCTATAGCCAAGTCTAAGGTCCTCCCAGAGAATAGAATTGAATTCTTGAAGCATGGACCCACGAGGCAGCAGTGGCAAAGGAAGTAGAGAATATGAGACATGGGCATTATTGACAGAGTCCAGAATGTAGTCGATGTTCTTCGCTGCAAGAACCGACAGGCAAGTGGTCCCAGTCAGCCTATGGAAGACGAAATGTGTCGACAAATATACTAAAGGGATATGACAGCCCAGTGCTTCAAATCGTGCGGAGGCAGAGTATAGAGGAGTGTTTAACAGTAACCGAAATCGTGATTCCGAACAGTACCCCGCCTTTTTACCGGCAACTGGCATTTGAAACGAAGTATGGCGAGTAAACTCGTGGCAGCCCGCGTAACTGAGATTGTGTGAAGAGTGATTTAGGGGTTATATCTAGATAGAAGTAACACCAGCAGAAATCACAAGGCGGCTCAACTACAGCCAGCGCTCGAATACTTGATGTCAATAGTCAGTTCTCGTAATTTGATGAATCACTCATTTGCATCCACTCACGAGAACGCAGGGTTTCTTGCTTAAGCTAGGGACCTAAAAGCTGCGTCATTCGCGATTGAGGTTGATCGTCCCACGTAGTTAGGTGTAAGTCACATGAATAATAAGCTCCTATGAGGCTAGGGGCTTGGGATTCGTGTTGATTGACTGGAGAGTGTCTCAACCAACCGAAATTCATGCCGCGAACACAAAGCCGACGATGTATAGCTTTGCCTAGTGCCGCAACGGATCTATGATTCGATCTGGGACACGAAACCTCGGGAATCTCTTTGACTTTCCTTGAGTGAAGTCAGTATTAATCATGTTGACAACTAAACCAGAAACCTCTTTCAAAGCGCTGGTGCTCCTAGATATTTCGGGGTCGGTTTTATTCATCAAAAGTGGTTGGTCAGGTTGGTTGGCTAGGTCAGGCAGCCCAAGACAAGGATACATAACATAGTTTTCAAGGCAGAGTGAAAAATTACAATGTATGCAGCGTAACTCGGAGACTAAATGGCCTGGCCCGGCTTGGTTTGTCTGATCGCCTAGGTATCAATGCCCATGTTACAAGGTGTCGTTACCAGTCAGCGTTGCCCCCGCACATACAGTTGGATATCGGCGATCTCTGCGCCATGCCATCGTAAGGGGGCTTTGAGAGGAGTCCTGCGGGGCTATGGCGATGTTCCACTGTGTCCGGAAACCGATATCGGTTACGGGGAAACCCCGTGGATTCAGGATCAGACACCAAGTAGCTAACTTGACGATCAAAGAGCTTAGCTCATCGTTGTATTTCGCAGCCCTATGAAGCAGATTTTCCTTGAAAGGCAGTCTCGTAGACTACTTGATAGCCCACTAGAGGAATAGGTCTGGCTTGGAACCTATCTTTTTGGGTGCTCACTCGCGGTTGAGCAGAATCCATGCGATGGTGCCATGCAGATAAGCAGAGATTTCTTCGGGGTGGAGAGATTTAGTGTAAACGGCTAGTAAAGTTGCTGGCCCTGGTCAGGGGTCAAGCTGTGATGCTTGCCGGCATGAACCCCCTAATCAGAGCTGACCTGACCATCTTCTTTGATATAGGTAGAGGCTAGGGTCCCATATAGCGTTGTTCTGAACTAAGGTAAGCGTTAAAGTTCACTTAGACACAAATACACGTCCGTATCGCCGTTGACGAACACACTGTTATTTGGACTCGTAGCATCGATGGTGAAATTGTAGCCGTTAATGATGACGTACCAGAGCGGTGCCCTTATTAACGCGCCAAAGATGAATGTGCCTCTCTCAATGCGCCTACCCCAAACGGCATTAGTTATGTTGATATCAGTAGTTAACCGGAGCTCAAAGTGACAACTCCTAAGTACTGCATCGGTACAAACATGGCCTACTTGGTAGCTTACGTCTGGAGTAAGCTGACAATGCAGATATGTCCACCATGAACACAGTGAGAAGTTGAGTGATAATTCTGGGCGACCTCCCGGGGGATGCGCATGGATACGTTCCATGTCTTTGAATATGCCAGTGTTCATGCTCGCAGAAGCCTCCGGGTAGATAAATAAATCAACCAAATTTGAGAAAACAAAAAACAACCAAGGCACACGAGATGATTCTCGGTGTCCGGACAATGGTGTTCACCGTCTTCCCCATCCACAGGCGCAGAGGCCTAGGCATTTAAAGGTGCTGCCAAGATCACTACATCCGCTCCCGTCATTGGCGAAGCCGGCAAATACCGCTATTACTATCGTCGAGATTGTAAATGACTCGCTGTTTACTCCCCTTGCGATTCTCGGAATGCTCGTCGGCACCGCGGTCCTACGAAGGGAAGCACCGGTACGAGGGCAACATCCAAGGATACGCTACAATCTTGAACCAGTAGAAGTGGCCCTATGCTCGATGGATTTTATCCACTAGAACACTGGTTCATAATGCTTTGCGGGGCCGCTGACGGTAGGATAACACAAATAGTGAGATGCCTAGCCTATGCACGGCATATTTATTCGATAGCGCTTTTTTACTGTTGTGTAGCGAGACAGATAGAGGTCGACCCTTTTCGTTAAAGAGTTTAAAAAGAAGGGTAGCAATGAGTTTTGCTAGCGTCCATAAAGCGGTTGCAAGCAAACCAGGTTCATCAGATTGCCGCCGTTGTATGAAAGAAGTTTGTTCAGTAATACGGAGATTTAACTAACAAATCTGGGGAATTGGCAAATGAAGACGAGCTTCCTAGATGTGCCCAGTTTCAAGCTGCCAGATATCGGGGGGTCGCGAGGTAATCGTACAGACGAAGACCCAGAATCTCAACGCTCCCCCCACATCGTGACTCGTGGTTGTGGGCCTGTTGGGACCTCCAAGGCCAACATCGTAGCTAAGACCCCTAATAGGCTCCGCAGGTGGTCGCTACGTAGACCGTGCCCAATGAAGCAAAAGCTCGATAATATATCCGTACAGGGCCACCGACAGCCAGCTTTGCTGCGAACCATGCCGTCATAGTTTACGGTGCCGTGACACAGACTTCGTTACAGACTGTGTCGCGAATATTCAGATTAAGAAATCAGCCTGCCTACATAGCATGGTAAAGTGACAAGGTTATGTTTAAGCAATGTTAGTGTTTTATATAAAATTTCCACATAACATAGTAACAAATTAGTACCACATTAATTAGAAGATATCTAGATGTTTTCTTCTCTTAAGAATAACTAATTTTTGATTGGCCGTGGTGGTCAATTTCCGTTTCCCCTGCAGGCGATCCGCAATCCCTTGTTCCTAGCGCTGACTTGCTGGAGCGTCTGGCATTACGCAAGTGTCGGGGAGTCGGGGAGTGGGAACGAATCAGTTTAGACAGTGTCGTGACTGCTCCGGGTGCAAGAAAAGGCCGCTCGCCGTGTCTTTTCTGGGTCTACCTGCAGGTACTACTATGAATTACCAATGACGGGGAAGGTGATAGTAAATGGTGTGGTGTTGTAGACTCTTAGGGTAATGGAAGCCGTCCGACACCGAGATGCATGTAACCCTTGGAATTTTTGTCGATAATGCAAAAGCCTCAAGGGCATATAAGAGTCTCTTTGTGTCCCTCCAAGAGGCCTTGATATCATATGGTATCCCCAGATTCAATCATTCTATTTCACGAACAGACAGCTAAGGCTAGCTCCAGGCAACTCTCCTAGTGATACCTCAGACCTTGGTCACTTGCCATTGCAAACCGTACATTTCGACGTCCCTGTCAAATCCTACGCACTAGAGATACCGACATGGCAATGGGGGTCTTGTTCGGGAGCTCAAGGCTCTCGCCTCTCATTCTGTGGCCGGCCGTCAGTGTCTCACTGGTAAACCCCTCCATCCATCAGACAGAGCCCAGATGAGACTAATACACTCCAGATTCTCGTCATATTCCTTCTCAAAATCCTCTATAACCTAACCCTCCATCCTCTCAGCAGGTACCCAGGCCCTAAGCTTTGGGCTGCAACCCAAATCCCCTACTCAAAGACGATATTGGACGGCAACCCACACAAGAAAATCCTCGCTCTTCACAAATATTACAACGCAGAAATCATTCGCATATCCCCCAATGAACTTTCCTTCCAACACCCAGACGCCCTCAAGGAAATTATGGGGCATCGAAAGGGAAAAGCCGAAGAGAACATCAAGGATCCAGATTTCGTCATTGACCCACAACGCCTGGATATTGTTACGGCCAACCGAGAAAACCATTCCCGTTACCGAAGGATCTTGTCCCATGGCTTTTCAGCTAGGAGTATACAAGAGCAACAGCCTATCGTTAAGGGATACATTGACCTTTTTATCGAGCGCCTCCACGGTATTTCTAGTAAGGGTCCTGTAGACGTCGTGTCGTGGTACAATTATGCCACCTTCGATATTATTAGTGACCTTACATTTGGAGAGCCCTTTGGATGTCTCGCGAAATCAGACTACCACCCATGGGTGAAAGTCATCTTCGAAAACATCAAGTTGGCAGCTATGTTGGGCGTTGCAAGAAACTTCAAGATCCTTGAGCCTTTTATGAAGGCTTTTATCTCTAAGGACCTGATGAAGAAGGGGATAATGCACCGACAGCTCGTGCACGAGAAGGTGAACAAGAGAATTTCCCTTGGTAAAGAGCGGCCTGATTTTGCTGAGGCTATGCTTACAAAGGCAAGCGAGGTAAGCAGCCATTGTGATATATCTAGTGTAATCTGAGAAAGCTGACCCGATTCCGTCTTGAAGCCTTTGAGTCGAGAAGAGATGTATGCAAACGCAGATGTTCTTATTACCGCTGGATCCGAGACAACAGCAACAGCGCTCTCAGGATGCACATATTTCTTGACGACCAACTTAGATAAGCTGGCCAAACTTACGCACGAAGTGAGGACTTCATTCTCAAGCGAGGATGAAATCGACCTCCTAAGTACCGCTAAGCTTGAGTACCTTCATGCCGTCCTTGAGGAGGCTATGAGAGCATACCCGCCTATTCCTGTTAGCACAGCTCGAGTAACACCGCCTCGAGGGCAGGAGATTATCGGGCAGTGGATCCCTGGCAACGTTAGTTTTATCACTCAACTTAGTATTTCCGTCACTAACTCAAACTCAGACAAAAATGAGCGTCTCCCAGTGGTCTCTGTATCATGATGATAATGTCTTCTCCAAGCCCTTCGAGTTTCATCCAGAGCGCTGGCTCGGCGATCCGGCATTTAAGAATGACCGTTTCGAGGCTCTCAAGCCCTTCCATATTGGACCACGCAATTGTCTGGGAATGAACCTCGCATACGCAGAGATGAAGATGATTCTAGCAAGGGTCATTTGGAACTTTGACTTGCAGCTGGCTCCCGAGAGCCAGCATTGGCTTGATCATGAGGTATACTTCCTTTGGAATAAGCCGGCATTGATGATCCACATGACTCCCAGGAAGATGGAGTGATTTGTGAATCCGGCCGGAATGCAAGGCGCGGAACAGAAAGGGATTGACTGTCGGAGGTGCGTCACTCTTTTGGAGACCAATTTGGGAAGAGATGCAAATATTACACCATACAGATTAGAGTTGAATCCGTAGATTTCGAATTACATTCAAATAGAGGAATGCTTCTTTTTCAACCCTCATCACGATAAACTGTCGTCAAAACATGTGGCTTCTGTTCCGATCTGATTCAAGTATCGGTTATTTTTTATTCCCCATCCTGCAGATTTAGGTTTAGCCCATAAAAGGACTGAATCATAAAATCCGGCGAGAATCTTTTGTTTCTCCCCCCCCCCAACGATGATCAACATACGGCATCAGCAATCAAAGATTCAACGATTCTCATCGGTTGTGCCTCGGGCCGTGTGCTCCGATTTGCAGCCGCTCAACTGCAACACCGTTTCCACTTTCAGAAGTAGTCACAGATTATGAGGAACAACCGGAAAACTCGATTTACCTTTTGCTTCTCCTTCCCCTCATACTGTGTCACAGGTAAGGTTACGCAGAGAGCCAACCTTCATGTACTTTATGTGCAGTTGCAAATTTTCTTACACTTCTCGGAACGAATTCCACAACCCTCCCTTCACAATGCATGTGTTCTGGCTCGAATGGAACTCATGAAATAGAGAGTAGGATTTGTCTCAAAATCTTGAGGGGACTCCTCTCAGGGTCAAGTCGTTAGAATACTACTCGTTGACCCAAATCCCTGTTATATGCAGGTGTAATGCTGACCTAAATGCTGTGCCTCACCAGCACAGAATAAGGGTACATAAAGATGACTCACGCATTGAACGCGCGTTGGTTGGAATAAAAAGTATTGACAAATTGGGAAGGTCTTCACGTCTAAAACTGCTGCCCGCTCCAGAATTCTTAGCAAATATGCATAGAAGAGGATCCAAACCAGGAATCTAAATGCAAGGACAGTGATCAATAAATATAAAAGATTCGTCGCTTCCCAGACGTTGCCCATTTCCTTTGTTTTGGAAGTACTCCTCTGTTCTTTACCTTTCAGGAACCTTGATATACGATCCACTGCAACATTTTGGTCATATCGTCTCTCTCTCAAGATGATTTATCCTCAAGTTGCTCGCTCCGCATATGAAGTTAATTCTTCCCGACTGATTATACGCACCGCTATAGATTCGGATACGGAGTCCTTTCATAAGCTCCTTACAACCGCGGAAAACTTTCCTTTCGAGGAACCCGAGAAGGGCCTCACTATCGAGAAGCTCCGCGCCCGCATTGGTAGATTCGCAGAGTCTACAGCCCAGGGGAAAAACGCCTTTATGGTCGTCATCCTACATGAAACGAACCAGCTTATCGGCTATGGGGGCTACAACACCTTTGAGTCCGCCGAGCCCGCCGAGTTCCTCCGCGAGACCACACTCGAGCCGGGCCAGAAGAAAATGACAGATATCGGCATCGTTCTCGACCACAAATACTGGCGAAAGGGCTATGGGTTGGAGCTTGTCAGTGTCCTAGTCGAATTCGCTAGACTTGAGCTTGGATGCGAACTCTTTAGGGCCGAGACGGGGAATGACAACGAGCCGTGGAGGGCATTGATGCGGGCAGCTGGTCTTGCCGAGTTTGAGGGGAAGCACAAGGCCAGCTACGATGCTAACCAAGATGTTTGGGTTTGGATGTTTGACAGTGGTCACTGGGAGCAGGCGAAAACGAAGATGCAGGCGGAGGGGAAATGGCTTCTTTGAGAAGAAGTATGGCTAGAGGTTCTCTTGCGAAGCTCTAATAAGAGAGGTGGCCAGAAGACAGTTTGATTGGAAATAGACAGCAATCTAACTAGTTGACAGCTTTATTAACACACATTCCTTGACCCAGCTGGCGCTTGTATGGCCGCAGTGCCTGCACTGAGGCCGTTACGTATACTCAAACAAATGACGCTTTCTGCACGGCTTATTTTGTTCGGACCGACCGTCTATATGGTTTATTACCTGATTAACAGCAGCTCATGACGTATTATTAATGGGATTTAGACCAAGGTGAATGAAATGTTTGGATTTTAGGACATCGATAGAAGAAGAAGTTACGGAGTAGTCGGCGATCAGCTTCAAACTTTATCACACAGCTTCGCTGTGCATAACTTCTGAGCTGCTCTTCAACGTCCAACATCGTTGGTATGGAGTTTATCCTGTTAAACGCATCTCTATCGCTATGATGCATCATGAGACATTGGAAAAAGTACAAGAGTTGAACATTGTTGTTAAATAGATAAATACATGACTGAAGTATTTTCAATGCTTGTGGCTTATATGCTCATTGACGTTCAGGTGTGACATTGCAGAAATAAAAGATCACAAAGGCTCATTGAAAGACTAGTCTCTTCAACATGATTGAAATTTGCAAGTTATTTATACTTCAGTTCATGTATTCATACGATTTCGTAATCAAGTACTAAGTTACAATTACAACGCTTCAGTCACAACACCCAAGGCAGCGCTTGCCTCGGTAATTTGCCCTTCCTTCCATGCAACGCTCTCTTCCGGCAATACAACACTTGACAACGGTTCACCAGCATTCTGGATCAAAGCTTCAATACCAGGCCCATTCGTAAAGGTAATGGCCCGGACGAAACGGCTGCCGAAATCAAGTGTAAACGCCTGTCCTGCTGAAACCAGGAGCGTCTGGCCCTCTCTGACCTCGGACCAGACGCCAGACTCTTTCAACTTGACCTTCAGAATGCCCTCCTGGACGCAGAAGCAGTGGTCCACGGTCGGGAACGTCAACCACCTGGCAAGAGGAGAGTTCTCATACAGCTTTGAGGACTCGAGACTGGTGATTGAGAACTTGCCGCTGCATTGCGAGGCGTTGATAAAAGGACGCGACAGGACGCCGCCCAGGATCCATCTTGGGCCGGAGTTGGCGCGGAGGAAGTACGGCTCCAACGGTCCGGGAAGAACATTTTCTGACTCCTCCCAGTCCGCGACTTCGGGGGGTGTGTAGTTGCGCTCAAAATTCACGTCAAACCGGTCCTTTGCCGCCATGACCTTGGGAATCAACAAGCTCTTAAGGTCTCGGTTGTCGTTTTCCGGCACTATGAGGCCACTGTACTGCTCGCCCACATAGCGGAAGAAGTCAACCCAGTCGCCTGGGGCGACCAAACCGAGGGTCTCGGTGTGAGGACCCAGAAGCTCAGGGTTGTGAATAGCTTTCTGCACTTGAATCAGCTGCTGTATTCATGCGTGACTTAATCTTGCATGGGAACTTACAGGGGGAACATATGCAAAATCACCAGGACCCATGATCCGGCACTTGTCGCCGTTCCATAGCTTCAGGTGGCCTTTGGTCACGAGAAAAACGTCGTGCGCTTCCGCGTGCCAATGGAACCCGGGAGCATCGGACAAAACTGCACCGCTTGAAAAGACGGCAATGCCACCGTTTGTTTGTTTTGAAGAAGCCAAGATTCTGAAGACACCTTTGCTACCGGGGATTGTGATGCGCTCGCCCTCGAGCTGGTCGATGATGTAGCTCGTCCTGGCATCAGGGGGCGTTGAGTGCACTGGAATGCTCATTTTGGGCAGACGACGCGTGTCCAATGATAGCGGCAGGGGGGAAAAAAATGCTGTCTTGGATTGAGAATTTGTGTGTGTGGGGGCGGCACGTTCAAGGGTCTCGATCTTGTACGAATTGGAGTTGAGGGGTTTGCTTCTGTGAACAAAGCTCTCTTTTCTCTGTCTTCAACGGCGTGCGTCCAGCCTTTTACAGAGCTTCGCTTCCCCGCATCACAACGGTGCTAAAATCGACGGGGAACTATTAGACGCCGTCGGCCGGAACCACGTGTCTCGTTATCCTTCCGAGACCTCTGCGAATCGTCAGTGCGGGGAGACGGGAATTCCGACCCGCTCGGAATAGCCCCCCTCACAGTCCGGAATTTCCGTCGTTTCAATGTTGGCTTGCCACACGCGCCACTGCCGGAAGGCCCGCTCAGTCATTCTGGCGAGTCTTGTGGACCAACCTCTCAGCTTTTGTTAAGCTATCTAGGTTGTCCCCGCCACATCATTACCCCGGACTTTCAGCTGCACTTTGCACACTCCCCGAATCTCTTTGCAGAAAGCCCCTTACCAGCCAAGAAAGACCACCAACATGGCGAGCCCAACCCCTTTCCGAGCGGTCTACAAGACCATAGGGGAACAAGAAATCGATGTGGATGTCTACCTACCCCCGCCTGGGCAAGCCAAGGCGAAGCAACCGGTTGGTATGAGTGCACCAGAGCCAAAGCTCATTTCGATTGGGGTAACTTTGGGCTAATAGAGCATGAACTATAGTCATCAATATTCATGGAGGCGCGTTCATGCTTGGCTCATCCAAGATGGTCAACAAAGATCAAGTAGTTGATTGTCTTGATAGAGGATGGATTGTACTAGCCCCTAACCACCGCCTGTGCCCGCAAGTGAGCCTTCTGGAAGGGCCGATGAAAGACTGTCGTGACCTTCTAGAATGGGTTTACAACGGCGGCCTTCAGGCAGTTGTTGAAGCTAGATCTAAGGGGTCCCATGTTGTTGACACTGACCATGTGTTTGCATTTGGCACCTCATCTGGCGGCACGCTTTCGCTCAGCTTGGTAAGTTCATTGAAGCTCATAGGCTGCATCACGTGGCATTGTGTCAATAATCCAATGAGAAAGAGGTCAATGCTGACGATATGACTTCGCTATAGGGCTTTGGCGTCCCTCGTCCAGTGGCTGGGATTTTTGATATGTACGGCCCAAGCAACTTCACACATCCCTTCTGGGAGAAGAAGCTATCGCATGTCGCCGCTAGGCTGCCTCAAGGTCTCACAGATGATTTCTTGAACAAAGTGTTTGATGAAAACCCGGTGCCGATTCTCGGAGGCGTCTCGCTAGAAGGCCAAGCCCCAGGGCCGCCGAACTTCGATGACCCAAGACAAGCCTTTGCGATGACCCAAATAGCCAGCGGCAATGTCATGAACACAATTGTCCCCGACAAAAACTGGGATGCAGTTGATCCCATCAGAAATATCAGCGCCTCCTTCCCACCAACATTCATTGTACATGGGCAAGAGGATACTATGGTCCCCCTTGAGCTTAGTCAAGATCTTTTCAAAGTGCTGAAGGCGAAAGGAGTTAAGTCTGATTTGAGAGAAATCCCGGGCGAAGAACACACTTTCGCTGCGAAGATGAAGGTGGGGTCGCAGACTTGGAATCTCCAGAGGGAAGGCTTTGATTTCCTGGAGAGCTTGATCAAGTAGTAGCTTAATGGACTTGAGAACCTAGCAAAAATAGATGAAAGCAAAAAATCCTTGGTTTGAAGCCCAGCACCTTCACCACAATCGATTGACGAATCTTCCTAACTTCCATTGAGCCGTAAACTATCGAAACAACCTGTGTCATGCTGATGTAAAGAGGCAACGTCAACTCAATTGAAGGCTTTTCGGATGATCCGTGGTGCACTCGGTCAAATTGCCAACGAGGGGCTGAAGAGTTTGAACGCTCCTGATACGTCAATCAATACCCGGGTTGGTGGAAGTGCATCAGCTGCACACTTACGTGTCAAGCCTGACATACTCAAACCAATCATGAAATAAATTGCTGATCGAATGCAGTTAGTAGCATCCGGGGACCCCGCCACCCTAAAGCGTTGGAGACTCTGGGGTGCAGCCGGGAACTCCGACCCTGGCCGGATCGATCCCGGCCAGCGTCGCAGGAGGGTTTGGTGGCCAGAGTTGAGAGTCGGTGAAAGTTTGATATAACCCTCCGTAGCTATCAGCCCATCTCGGTTCTAACATCGACTGACATCCCATCTATCAATCTCATCGGCACCTACAGTCGCCGATACTCCGTCTTGATACCTTGGACATTCTTCCCCTAGCAACATTCGAGAACTTGTGTGTGCATTACGCTGGAACGTAAGCACACTCGAACGAACACGGGTCGGCGTTACTCACCCGCCGACGGCAGCAACCTACAGTCGGCCGCCGGTCGCACGAGAGGCTCCCACGATGGACTCACCTCGTGATGACATCCGGAAGGATGTGATTGTCGACAAGATTGACGTGCAGCACAATGAAGATGTGTTGCGTGAGGCGGACCGCCAGATGAGCCCTATGCAATGTCTTCGGCAGAACCCGAAGATTGTGCTTTGGACCCTTTACGCCAATGGTAACTAGTTCATCCGATCGTTCATGTCAGCACTACTGACGTTGTGTATTCAGTTGGCTCAACTCTAGTTGGTTTCGAGAACTTGGCTCTCTCTGTGTGCCTGGCTATGCCGGCTTTTCAGTAAGTTGTCGACGAGAACCCGCGTGCAACTAGCATGGCCCCGCTAACAAGACCCCTTTCTAGGATGACCTTCGCGACTGATGTCGGAGGACAATTGATCATCCCCGCCTATTGGCAATCCGCCTGGAGTGCCATGTACAATGTGATGATGGTTTTCGGGTCGTTTACTGCGGGATATGTTCAAGATTGGCTTGGCCGTCGCGCAGTCCTTCTCATGGCGTCGATTATTGCTGCAGCCGGTATTGCCATCACATATGTGTCAGAGACACCACCTCAGTTTCTTGGCGGCAAGATTGTCACGGGATTCTCTGTTGGCCTCTTCACGACGGCAACGCAGACTTATGTATCCGAGATTGCGCCCCTTCCGATCAGAGGCATTGCACTCTCAGTCAACACCATCATGCTCGTGAGTTTAAACATCGAACTGTCATAGTTGCTTGGACAACGCGCTAACGTTTGTTGCACAGAACCTTGGATTCCTCATCGCCATCGCGGCTAGTTTCTCTCGCGTCGCCATAATGGACAAGTCAGCCTTCCGTGTCGTCTTTGCCGCAGCCTGGACGTTCCCCGGCATCATCCTCCTCGGTCTTCCCTTCATCCCCGAATCCCCGACCTGGCTGGTCTTCAAGAACCAACACGAGAAGGCGCGTCGATCTCTTGAACGTCTTTCGGGACCCAACGAGAATATTGACGCCCGCCTGGGCCAAATCATCGACAACATCGAGACCGAGCGTCGGATACAGGCCGAGGACGCCTCCTTCTTGGAATGCTTCAAGGGAACGAACTGGCGTCGCACGCGCATCATCCTCATCTGCTTCTACATGCCGCAGGTTGTCGGCGCCGTGCTCTCGTCCAACGCCCCTTACTTCCTCAACCAGACGGGTCTTGCCAGCAACACAGTTCTTATGCTGGTACAAGTGGGCATTGCCGTGGGAGTTGTCTCGGCCGTGCTGAACGCTTTCATGATGATGAGATTCCGTCACCGGCCACTTATGTTTTTCGGTGTGGGGGCCTGTGTTGCTCTGTACTTCGCCATGGGCGTGGCTGCCGTGTTCCCCAAGACCCAGACATCGCTCATGGTTATCGGTGTTGCACTTGTATTCACCTCTGTTTCTTACGGACCCGCCGTCGGTGCGTCAATGGCCGTGGCCGGCGAAGTCTCCTCCTCAAAGCTCCGCGCAAAGTCGCTCGGCATTGGTGTGGCCTTTTCCTCCATCGTGAGCACGGTGTGGACTATCATTCTTCCGTACCTCTTCAACACGGACCAGCTCAACATGGGTGGGCACATTGGGTGGATCTTTTTCACGATGGGCATTATTATGCTGGTGGTTCTCTTCTTTGATGTTCCGGGCACCAAGGGCCGGACGTTTGAGGAGCTGGATATCATGTTTGAGCTAGGCATCTCGGCGCGCCGCTTCGAGAAGCACAAGCTCAACGATGGGCCCGCGGACAGGGAATGAGGCGCGCGCGGAATGTATTGGTTGGGTTGCGTCGTTTTGAGTTATGAGACTTGTTTTGGTAGAGATGGAAACCTCTTTTTGCGGGTCTCGCCGCAGTTGCTCCAGATCCTCTTGCACAAATATCCATTCTTCTTTGATCAACCTCTTGTGTGACAGTGAATCCTGCATGTTTTCGGGCCGTTTCGATGGATGTAACGTCGGCGGGAAAGCCGACGTAAACAAACCGGAATTGCCGGTACTAGGTGGAGTCTAGTGTGACCCCGCACGGTTCATGTTAGTAAGCAAAAGGCGGAACAGAGATGGAGACACGAGAGAGAGAGGAGAGAAACTAGAGAGAAACTAGAGAGAGAGAAGAGAGAGAGCAAGAGTTGGCAAGATTGCTTCACTGTCGCCTGTTGTGTAGTGTCTGAAAGCAAGAGAACGAATCAACGGCAACATGCGTCCATCTGATACCAGGCGGGGGCCGGAAAACGATCTGCGGAGAGTCTCCAAATACTGTGTTGAGCTCTAGCCTGACTTCCCCTGAACCACCAGCTCCTCCAATTTTGTGCGACTCGGGGCAAATGCGGTGCAGCATCATCGCCCGGGCGTGCTTTACGTATCAATGCACAATGCCACGTGGAGCTTTTCCTCGATCAACCCACATAGTATTACACATGGCGCCTCGTTCCATCTATGCTAAAGCTGGCGGTACTGCGTGAACACAGAACAATCGCGGGGAGCTAGTGTCGTTTACGTACCCCAAGCTGACCAACAAACACATGCAATTTTGTTGAAGAACACCCCAATCCAACCCCCCCATGTATGTGCTACTACACTAATTGCCACGCTAATTACCCCATAAAACATTCCCCGCATCTGCTTGCCGTTCCGCCGTCGTCTCTGTGCGGGGGTGGAGGTCGATCGCTCGTGGTTGTTCCCACGTTCCTGCGGCACCGCTGCGTTTCGGATGCGCGGGCGACGACAGTTTTCATCTTTCTGCATACCCAACTTTCCCCATCACCCTCCCACCCCTCGCAATTTGACGTTATCGAACGGGTGTGCCGATACTGAAGTCATTGAACATCAGATTCTGGCGTGACTGACCCGTTTAACCTTTTTTTCCCCTTGGGCTGTGTGTCCTCATGGACTCGGCTACAGAGACCCAACGCACGACGCAGAACTCGGGTATCAAGGTCCGCCGACCCCGGGCAGCCCGAGCCTGCGATCTCTGCAGGGCAAAGAAGAACAAGTGCGATGAGTTGTATCCATGCACTTACTGCAAGAGTAAGCCTTTTCTTTTCAATCAAAAATTGCAGATAAATCCCTCATTTAGGGATTCAGGATGCTAACGCAGCCATCACAGATCGAAATGCAACATGCGTCTACAAAGGCCAAGATATGTCAAGGAGGCTTTACACTCCAGAGTATGCACCCTTGAGCCAAGTTCATGAGCCCCATAGCTTACCTCACTGGCTGTTCTTAGGTATGTGAGGCAATTAGAGGAACAAGTCAAGAGCCTCTCTGCTGTTGCCGAGTCTCGTGTCAAGGCTCAGTCAGTTGACGACAACGCTTCCGTGACTGCCCCTATGTCTGAAATTCCCGAAGCTTTTTCTCCAGATTGCAGCCTTCAACGGCGGTCGTCACGAAGCACCACCGTCGGCTCACCCTCAAACGCCCGCTCCAGGAATGCGGCTGGCCAAGAGATCTCCGGCGTCAATCGGCATACGAGAAACGTCGAGTTCTACGGCAGTTCCTCTTCCGTTGCTCTGCTGTCGCATGTACAGAGAACAGGCGATGAGCCCATCATCTCACCAGATCTGGACTCTGACGCTGGCACTCTGCTATCAAATCTCCACAACCCGGCCTTTCCATCCCCTGCTGCGGACCAGACCCAGACGCCCGCCGATACTGGTGATGCCAGGTCTTTCGTCCGGCCAGTAACCCATTATCCACAGTGTCGATGCTTTCTTCAAAGCTTCTTCTCCAGCATCCATTACGTTCACCCCATACTCGACAAAAATATGTTTTTCAACCGCTGCGAACAGTTATGGGCCAATCAGGAAGTTTCGAGGGAGCCCTCGAGCTTCATTGCGTTGTACTACAGCATTTTGTCCCTGGGCGCGCTCATCGGTGTGAGGGAAGATGAGCCTATTGACGGGATCGAGAACCTGCAGTGGAGCAGGAAGTTCTTTGATGAGGCGAAGAGACGTTGCGACCAGTTGGGAATGGTCACTGACCTAGAAATGGTGCAGTGCTACGTCTTCCTGGTAAGTTGGACCTATACACGGACTGGTTGTTCTTGGCACTGACAGCCTTTGAAGGCCAAAGTCTGTCAAAACGAGTTGAATGCTCACTGTAAGTGCCGATTGTTCCCAAAGAAAAAGGAGTGTTGTTCTAATTAAAGTAAAAACAGGGGCATATATGTACGTCGGGCTTGCAGTTAGGACAGCACTTGCAATGGGTATAAATCGAGAACCTGGACCTGGAGTGAAGAAAGAGCCGGCCCAACTCAGGGCTGAGACAAGAACGTGGTGGTAAGAAAGACCTGGGCATTCGAAGATTGTGGAAGTAGCTAACGTAGGACTTCAGGGGTCTTTACTCACTAGAAACGTAAGAACGAGGCAAACTGCTCACCTTGACTTGATTCGCATATTAACCTTCGCTTAGAGAAATGTCGTTCTCAATGGGCAGACCAGATACGCTGGGAGCGGATTTGTATCATAACCGGCAATTCCCAGTAATTGGCGAAGCGGATACAGAGTACTCTGGGAGCTTAGAACTCGTGGACCCTCCCTCGTGCGCTATCATCAAGTGCATGGTGGACTACTCAAAGATAATACGGAGCATCTGCTTGGGCATCTACCTTCCGGAGACAACGGTACCGAGGACAGTTCAACTAGCTCATCAGATCGACCAAGACCTGCAGAGATGGGCCGAAAGCCTGCCGGAACCCATACGTCCCACAACGTCGGTTGAGCCGCGCTCGTTGAAGAGCATCAAAGAGGCGCAGTGGATGAAGAGGCAAAAGCTTGTCTTGACCATGCGTGAGTTTAATATTCCCACAGAGAAATCTCACGTTGCTAAGGAGGTCTGAAGGTTTCCTAAATATCAGGATCCTTCTATTTGGTTCAATAATTCTCACATCAACATCTGCCGAACGAGCCTCCATCCCCGGCTCCCACGAAGGCATTCATCTATGCCTTGAGTCTGCCAAACAGACCATTGAAATCATATATCAGACATATCAGCACCATGACTTTTTCAGAACATGGTACGTAACCGATCATTGTCCCGCTGTGATAGAGTTTCGGCTGACCATCGCCAAGGTTCTACAATACAACATACACAGTCTTTGCAGCGTCAATGATTCTAGTTTACGTAACCCAGGAGGCCACAGAAGCAGAGGTACAGCCCCTCTTGCAATTGGTTAGCATGGCGATCGAAATTCTGGAGACCATGGACGAGTGTGTCGTGGCTCTGCGGTCGGCCAAGCTGCTCCACAAAGCCATTGAAAAAGCAGAAAAGAAGTTTTCCGCCTCGCCAGCGGCGCTGCAGATCCCGGCAATGCCTCCCGCGGACGCCATGCTTCAGCTAAACCACTATTGGGGGCCACTAAACATCTTGGATAATGAGATGGATTTTGGGTTCGCGATGCAGTTTGCCGACTTTGAAGGGACAAACTCTCTATTCATGGCGCTCGATGACCAGAGATCGATGTAGAACGGCTCAGAAAGATCCGAACCAAGACGCAACGAGACCAGGGGAAGAGTCTTGCGCATTCACCAATAAACCAAACCATCACCAGGACACAAATATTCAAATATTCATTCAAATTCTCCAATGTGGTGATGTGCCTGTCTGTGTTCCCCAAGTTCAAAGTCACATCACCTAGTGTGACTAAGTCGTGGAGCATTCCCAATGAACATTGTTCTGAGATATAAATCCGTGGTTGACACAAGAACTGCCGAAACTATTGCCTTGAGGACGGACGTGTGGCGGAGCTTTAAATAGCGCGCATACAACTCGGAGATTCCTGCCATGCTGAAAAGCCGATAGTAATTGAGGGGTAATGCCTGCCAATGCGGAAAAGCCGAAAGGGGGGGGAGGGGGAGAGTGGAATGTGGAGGTGGAATGTGGGTGCACGCTGGCGGAGTGTGCGCGGGGGAGATTCCGGGGTCGGTAGGTCGGTGGATTTTGCCCGACATTTTTTTACCATCACATGGGGAACGCTAGCTGTTAAACCTGGGGCTTAGATTATTTGGAGAACGGACAAGATTAAATCGATTCTCTATAGCTCAACGTAAAAAGGACCAGTTGCCATCATCTTCGAGCAAACGTTCCTCAGCTTCCATTACCAGTCGACTCGGAGATCCACACAATTGACGACAAACAAACAACTGAACGAGACACTGCGAAAAATCCATCATCATGGGGTCCCAGGTTGCCGAGAAAGACTTCAAGTCTCTTCTCACGGAACTGACTCTGGAAGAAAAGGTCACTCTGTTGTCCGGACGAGACTTCTCGACAGCAGCAGGTGTTGCTCGAGTGGGCATTCCTCCCATCAAGGTATGCATGTTCCGCGACGCAGTCGCCCACGAATCGCAGCGAGGGGCTAACGGTTCACTTCCAGGTTGCAGACTCCATCGCCGGTGTCCGGCCGTCAGGGCTGTTGACGGATATGACGACAGCTTGCTTCCCCAACACTACATGCCTTGGTTCGACATGGGACGCAGAGCTGCTCGGCCAGCTCGGCGAACAACTCGCCAACCAGGCGCGCATGAAGAGCGCGCAGGTTGTTCTGGGGCCTACCATCAACATTCACCGCGACCCCCGCGCAGGGCGCAACTTTGAGTGCTTCAGCGAGGACCCGTTGCTGTCCGGACAGCTGGCGGGCGCGATCGTCAATGGAATCCAGAACCAGGGCGTTGGCGCGTGCCCCAAGCACTTTGTGTGCAACGACTCGGAGACTTTGCGACACTTTTACGACGTGCAAGCGTCCATTGATAGCCGGCCTTTGAGGGAGATCTATATCGGCGCATGGCAACACCTACTGCGTACTTCTAACCCCACTGGCATCATGACTGCGTAAGTTCATACCGCAACACTGTTTTCGGCATTCGGGGACTGACGCGCAGATTGATACAGATACAACAAAGTCGATGGCATCTACTGCAGCGAGCACGAACCCCTCATCGAAGGAGTCGTAAGAAAAGAATGGGGCTTCGAGGGCATAGTGATGTCCGACTGGTTCGCCGTTCACTCAACGACCGCGCCGGTAAAAGCAGGTCTCGATCTTGAGATGCCGTTTCCGGTTTTTAGGGGCAAGAGATTGGTCGAAGCTGTGCGGAATGGCGAGGTGTCCGAAGCGGACATCGACGCTAGGGTGCTCAAGATGCTAGACCTCCGAAACCGCACAAGGAATTGTCACCGCGACGAGCCCGAGAGATCCGAAATCAACGAGGAGACGAATCGCATCGCGCGGGAGCTCGCCGCGGGCGGAATCATCCTATTGAAGAACGATAACGAAGCCCTTCCCCTCAGCCCCTCGGACTCGCCGAAGGTCGCGCTTATTGGGGAGTTTGCCAATGATCCTGTCGTGACCGGAGGTGGAAGCGCTTCTTGCAAACCTCAGTACAGACATTCGCCCTTCAAGGTGCTCAAGGAGGCCTTCCCTGGTGAAGGGAGCGTTAAATACTCACCCGGTGTTCGAACACGGCGGGTTATCCCCGTAGCCCCAACTGCGCAGCTCACAGCCCAAGACGGACGTCATGGTATTGATGTCAAGTACTACAACGACGACTCACCCGAGCCGATCCTGAGCGAGTTCCAGGAGAAGGCCGAAGTCTGGATGTTGGGCGAGTTCAAGGCTGGGCTGAAGGTGCCTGGGTCTCACATCGAGCTTACAACCAAGTTGACGCCCGAAACCACGGGAACTCACACGCTCGCGGTGCGGACCACTGGCGAGTTTTCCCTCACCGTCGATGGAAAGGAAGTCCTCTCGGGTGATGCGAAAACCATTACAACGGAACAGTTTATCTTCAACCACGTCAAGCTCGAGAAGCGTTTGCAGATTCCGCTCAATGCGGGCCAGGCTTACGACATTCAATTGACCATGAAGTCGTGGGATCACGTGGTGAGGGGCGAGCCAACTCCCTACGCTGCGACGATCTGTTTTGAGGAGTACAAGTCCGAAGAAGCAGCCATCGCGGACGCTGTTGAGCTTGCACGGGCATCGGACGTCAGCATTATCTATGCTGGCCGCAACGAGCAGTACGAGTCTGAGGGTTACGACCTCGAGGATATCCGCATGCCGGAGAACCAAACGGCGCTGATAAAGGCCGTGGCTGCCGTTTCCAAGAAGACCGTCCTCGTGCTGAACTGCGGTAACCCCATCGACGTAAGCGCCTTTGTAGACGACGTCGACGCTGTATTGAATGCCCACTTCTCTGGTCAAGAGGGCGCACAGGCAACGGCAGATATTCTCACGGGCAAGACAAACCCGAGCGGACGCTTGTCGACAACATGGCCAAGAACCCTGGAAGACGTGCCTAGTTTCGGTGACTTTCCGGCTACCCAGCCGGAAGAAGGCAGCCCTTATTTCCGGTATGCGGAGGGCCTGGGCGTTGGCTACCGCCATGCCGAGTCTGCCAAGCGGGCTAGGTGGGCCTTTGGGTACGGGCTGTCATACACCTCTTTCGGCTACTCGGACCTGGTTACGACGGTAGATGAGTCGTCGGCTACTGGCAAGCTTAGATCCTCTGTCAAGGTCACCAACACGGGATCCCGGGCTGGAAAGGAAACCGTGCAGCTCTACGTCACTCCGGCGAAGGAGACGTCGGTTTGGAGGCCGGAACGCGAACTGAAGGCTTTTAAGAAGGTGTATTTGCAGCCTGGCGAATCCCAGGAGGTCGTTTTGGAGTCAGATATTAAGGTCGCCTGCAGCTACTGGGATGAGGCGGAGAAGGCCTGGAGGTTGGAGAAGGGTCTGTACGGTGTGCAGGTTGGAGGTCAGCAAAACGAATTCTCGGTTGCAGCGGACTCAGTCTGGAATGGTTTGTAAATAAAGTCTTCATTCGAGACGGCGACGCTTTTCCAAAATCCCACAGCGGCTCAGATAGCTTCGTGTGTGGATTTTCGATTGTGTTCAACCAAACAGTAATAAACTTCGTCAAATGATGTTTTGCGGGAAAAGCCCCTGTGTCTTTCGTTGCTTCCGGTGGCGCTCTTTGCCAGTCTGAGCCACCCTCCGAAGCTAAAGTGAGACATTGGCTGTTGGCGTATAATCGCTTATACCGGAGTCACCTAGATGGTTTAAGCCATCATATCTCTAGATATCATGGGAGCGGCTCGTAAAAAGTCGATAAGTACCCCCGAGCCTGACAAGCAACATCAAGTTGGATGACAGGATCGGAGATATATCTCTTGGCAATGAGGAATGAGAAAACCACGCACCTGGAAGGCCGAACTCGCACTCGCCATATCCCTAGGCTTCTACGAGGTTACTCATCACCACGTCATGTGATAGCCCATCTGTTGTTACAGATCTCTCACAAGATATTCATGGCCAAAGAACCGAGTATATACGTACTTGGCATACATTGTTGAAGACCAACGAACGCCACTGCTTACGCGGACGTTCACAACGGCGTTTGAGGAAGCTATTGTCCCGGTTATATGGCTCGCTCTCGGGTAGCTATTCTCGAACAGGACTTTTTGGTCCGTTCCTGACAGCCAGCCTACGATTAGCAGATTTTGGGCTTGCTCGCCGTGATCGGTAAGACCACCTTGATGAACTGGGACTTTTCGCAAACCAGCCATGAATAGGTATTTTTGAGAGCTAGACTCAGTCCACATATGGCCTAGATTCACATGTCTCGAAGCATCGACGCCCCAAACGCCACAAAGCCGGTCTAGATACCATGATTGTCAGCGCTAACCTTAGTTCGGTGCTCTAATCATCGGAGACCGTGCCATTTGCAGGCGTCAAGACCTGCTAACCTTTCACCTTGCTAGTCCGTTTCCTAGCGTTACCCTGCAATGCATACGCTAGAGCTCTATTTTATCAGTCGGATCTACCGATCGACATTTTACACGTGTAACCTCCGCAGTACGTTATAGCTACCCCTGCCAACCAAGTACAGGGGGGGGGAAATCGGAGAGGACAGTGAGCTCCAAATGATTTGCGCGTCCATGCTGGAGGGAAACATAACATAGGCATGCACAAAATAATCCGCGTATCTCCAAAGCCCTAGGCTGTTTGCTATTTTTGTTTTTAAGGAGGTGTATCTCCAATCTTCATAGAAGACACATCAAGAAAGCTTGCAAACCTGAGTCTCCCACCGTCTTCGGCTTCCTCCTCGCCAAGCAATAGTGCCCTCAGACATACATGAGACCAACCGGCTTGTCACATTTGATTCCGCCCACCACACAAACTTGTCGCTGGGTCTAATTGGGTATGTGAGGGCGGAAGGACGCCTGTGGCGTTTGGCGCCCTTGCATTCCTTAGGCTAGACTTCCGCATCCTCTTCTACAATCATACTAGGTGGACATTAGTGCGAGTCCTTTGGGGCCATAATTGATATGTCTTTCGATCGCCCCTTCGCTCTGTCGTTTTGAATCTTCTCTGACGTGAAAGTTTTCCAATCTACAGTAGCTCACATCTAAGCTCCACGATTTATCCCCGCCCTACAGACCATACGGGCGAAAGACGTTGTCGAACCCCTGTCAACGGTGTGAGATCCAATGACAGCACGGCCCTTCGTCGACGGCCGCGGCTCGTCTTCTTGAGAATGGAGACCATTCAGGACGGGGGCCCGCCGGGTTTCTCACCTCGCGGCAAAGGCGTCATCGCTTGTGCGACCATCAGCGCCGGACTCGCAGGCATCATTGTCGCCTTGCGGTTCTTGGCCCGATCATATCCTGCACGAATATTGGGCAAGGAGGATTGGTGTATCCTCGTGGCATGGGTACGTCATGGCCCGGTCCTCAAACGGCCGTCAGATGGCTGGATGTAGTGCCTGCGATAGCTTGGAGCATTTACTCCTCTCTCAGAACCGACTTGAACCGGGCTGACCACTGTGGATGAACAGGTTTTTTCTGCCGCAACTTCCGTAGGAATGTGCCTTCGTAAGTTCAACATGGTCAAATGAATACCTGGTTGAGAGCCTGACACTGGAAACAGAGGTTGATACAGGCTTGGGTAAACACTTTGCAAGTCTAAGTTTATATCAGCAGCAAAACTTCTTCAAGGTATGATGATATATATTTGTTTGGCCATCGGAGCCTTTTGGTGAACCGTTCTGACGTTTCGCATTCAGTGGGCGTATTTTACGATTGTTAACTACAACACGGGACTCGCCTGCGTCAAAGTCTCAATTCTTCTTCTGTATCTACGGATACTGCGCGACCTAAATTATCGCAAAGCATGTTTTGTGGCACTGTTCATCGTGATCACGGTATCGCTATGGACTGTAATATCTTCAGTGTTCTTTTGCACACCGATTCGGAAGAATTGGGATCGCTCTCAAGAAGGCTACTGCCTAAACCAGGCAGTGGTTTGGTTCACAAACGCCACTCTCAACATATTTACGGATCTCATAGTTCTTATTCTTCCTCTTCCTATACTTCCAAAGATCAAACAACCTCGCCAGCAGAAGATTAGTATTTATCTCATATTTGGACTTGGGTTCTTGTAAGTGTTAGGTATGTTCCACAGCATGCACAAAACTAACGATTTTCCAGTATCTGCATTGTCTCAATACTGCGAATACCATCTCTTATGGTGGCCAGGCATTCAAAAGACCCGACTTGGGACAACCACGGCATAGCACAATGGTCGGTCGTTGAGTTAAATACGGCTGTCGTCTGTGCCAGCCTTATAACCCTCAAACCTCTTGTCAAAAGGTTCTTTCCCCGCCTTCTTGGTTCCAATAGTGCTAGTCGACAGTCTGGCCTTGGGACAGATTTTGCACCGCCGACAGTTGGCTCGAAAAGGTCAGGACAGAGAATACTGAGCCAAGGGTGGGGCACACCGGAGGAGAGCACTACTGACCTAAACCATGATACATTCGAGGGGAGGTCCGTAACGAATAGTGATAGCTCACGAAACAATTCCACAGCAAGATCGGACTTGGAGTATGGGATGAAAGAGATATCACAAGATTTAAACTCATCGACACGTAATGCTTAACGAGGACACCGGATACCAACTACCTGTTTGAATATTAAAAAAAAACACAATGAAAAGAGAAGAAGAAAAAAAAATGGACAATCGATGTTTGGCCAGGGGTAATTTACAACTTACATATCACTCGACTATTTTGGTGAAATTGATAAAAAAATAATTGAGTATTCTTCACCGGTGGTAACATGTACTCGTCGTCACGAGGTGAGTCTATCGGTGCATTCTGAAGTGTTTATAAAGTGCAATAACAAATTAAGATGAAGACATTTGCCTTGAATTCGGGTTCAGATAGCGCAATTAACTCCATTATGACGTAGCCAAAAGCTCAACGGACACTCGTGTTGAAATTATAGCCCCCTGTTAGTCACCCCTGGTTGTATGCATGCACTGGTGTTGTCAGTTCGTATTCCTACTTTCCCGCTGCACTAGCCCTGAACATCCATGAGTATTCCCTGCACCTCTATATTGCCTTCTTCCAAATCGTCGCACAAGCGCGTTTTGCGATGCTACCCCGGTGGATATACCGGTATCCCGCTGCATACCAGCAAAACTATCCGGCGGCACGAAATGTTCGATACGCTTTATTGGGAAGGTGTGATAGACGAAATGTCGTTGTGCTTGGCAGGCAAAGAGCTGCTTGAAAAGTAACACCTCTCGCTCGCAACGGCCTAAGCTTCCTGCTCGTCTGTGCAAATCCACGCTCGTTTCTTGGTGCTTGTTGTTTTCTGCGACCATGCGTACAAGGGCCGCCCTCGTCGCGCTTCTAGGTGCCACTGGCACCGCCGAAGCCGTCCACCAGTTCTTGCCTCGCTCTCTCAACGAAACCGGTCCCAGTGATGCGGCGCCAAAGCGGTACATCGTCGAGTACAAATCCCGGGCCCACGGCTCCCGCATTGCCGCCAAGGTCGCTGCCGGGTTTCCCGGCCTTCGCGTTGTGAAGCAGTTTGATTCGGACATTTTCCCCGGCGTAACAATCGAGTGCGAGCGTGACTGCAGTGCCGATTCCGTAAAGACTGCGCTGAATGGAGATGACGAGCCTGTTGTGGCATCGGTCTACAAGTCCCAGGTGCTGCAGATTCTGCCTACCGTTGAGGGCGAGTCGTTCAGCGACGATGCCGCAGCGCTGAACTACTCAGTACACGGTCTCACTGGGGTTGAAAAGCTCCACGAGGACGGTATTCTCGGTGAAGGAGCCACGGTTGCTATCGTCGACAGTGGTGTTCAGTACACACATCCTGCGGTTAGTCTCGATAATTCTGATGACCAGTGTTGTGAATGGGTGGCTGACACTAGACAGCTCGGCGGAGGTATTGGCCCTGAATACACTGTTACTGGAGGCTATGACCTCGTCGGTGACAGCTGGCCCGACACGCCGGCCCAACCCGATAATGACCCCATGGACAGATTTGGCCATGGAACTCATGTGGCAGGCATCATTGCCGGGAAAAGTGACCAGTACGCGTTTTTCAATCTTCTATATGAATTTCGATTAACGTTTCAAGATTTGTTGGAGTTGCCCCGAAGGCCAAACTGCTTTCTTTTAAAGTGTTTGGCAGCACCGGGTATTCCAACGAAGAGACTGTTATTGAGGGCTTCCTCAAGGCTTTTGACTCGGGAGTAAGTCCTTCGACTAATAGGTTAACTCGAAATCACTGACATCAGCTTTTTTCAGGCCGATATCATCAGTGCTAGTGTTGGAGAGGGCAGTGGCTTTACCAGCAATGCTCTAGCTGTTGTCGCGTCCAGGATCGTTGACAAGGGTGTCGTAGTCGTCTTTGCCGCTGGCAACTCTGGACAAGACGGCCCGTTTGTGATGGCGAACGGTGCATCTGGCGAGAGCGTTCTGACCGTGGCGTCGTCTGACCCTGGAGTCTTCCCTGCGCAAGCATTCTCGGCAGACTTCAATCTGGATGGCAAGTCGAACAAGACGCAAGTTGCTTACATTCCTGGCTCCGGGTTTTTCCCAGATACGATTATCAACTGGCCTATCCAGCCCATCACTCTCAACTCCTCCGTAGAAAACGATGCTTGCCAGGCCCTCCCGCAAGACACGCCTCAGCTGAACGAGACGGTTGTTCTGGTTAGACTTGGCGGCTGCACCACGACTGTCAAGCACAACAACGTTGCTGCTTTTGGTGCTCAGTATGTCTTGTTCTACAACGACGATGGTCCATACAGGAGTCCGGTCAGCGGCAACCGCGTGGGCCTTACTGCTGCCATCGAAGCAAACGCTGGCGAAGCTATCGTCGCAACCATTTTAGCTGGCGGTAACGTAACTGCGTCGTTTGATGTTGACACTGCTCACTATGTTGGCCTCCGCAACGCCGGTGGTGGTCGACCTGCCCTGTACTCCTCTTGGGGCAGCACCTACGACCTGGCTCTCAAGCCTGATGTTTCTGGCCCCGGCACGAAGATTCTCAGCACGTACCCGACCGACGGATATCGCGTCCTTAGTGGCACCAGCATGGCGACCCCCTACATCTCCGGAATCGCCGCTCTCTGGGTGAGCAAGTTTGGTGGGAGGGCCGCACACAAGGACGATCCTGAGTGGGCACGCCGACTCTCCACTCGCATCATATCGACTGCACGTGCCGTTCCATGGGCGGATTGGGCAACCAGTGCAACAGACTACGGATTCTGGGCCCCTACCACTCAGGTGGGCGGAGGGTTCGTCGATGCTCAGAAGGTCCTGAGCTATACGACTGAGCTGAGCTTTGACGGGCGCAAATTCGAGCTCAACGACACTGCCCATTTCACTGGCACGCACTCTGTGGATATAACCAATCATGGTGCTGAGGCTGTCACCTACAGATTCTCGCTACAGGATGCTGGGGGTTACGAGTCGTATGAGCCTTCGGTTCCTGGAGAAACAAAATCCTTCGTCCCGGGGATTCCCCTCTACGCAGAAATCAACCCCTTCAAGCTGACTCCTGAAGTCGCAGTACCCCAGGAGATTACTGTGGCACCTGGCGAGACAAAAGCAGCTGAGTATGACTTTCCTATCTGCTACAAGAAGAACACGGAGTTAACGGGAATTACAGATTTACGTTCAGCGTTCCCGAGGGCGCCAACGCGGCGAACCTGCCCGTGTACAGCGGCAAGATCCTCATCAGCGGCAGCAACGGTGAAGAGCTGGGTGTTCCTTACTTTGGTCAGTACGTTAACATCAATTGAGAGTCAATTGGCTAATTCGTTATCAGGTGTTGCCTGCGACCTGAAGGAAACAATTGAGAATGTTTGGGATTATGGATGGAGCAGGCCTTACCTTACATCTGGGTTGCTCAGCACCAAGATCGAGCAAAAGTCAAAGTGAGTCGCGAAGAGTGTTGCTAAACGCACGATCTAACATCCTTCAGCTTTACCTTCAACCTCTCTAGGGATGCGCAGGACTTTCCCAGGCTCTTTACCCAGTTTGTTTGGGGGACCAAGGAGTTCCGTTGGGATGTAAGTCCAACCACTTGAGAGTTTATATGAACGACGATGATTCTCATTGCTTCTACAGATCTTCAGCGCCAATTATACCGAAGCCCAGTGGTCTTACCCTCCCGTTGTCGGTCAAAAGGGCTTCGTCGGCTCCGCCACAAGCTGGAATGGCACAGCGGCTTCTAGCTGGTTCATTCCTGGTCAGGATAGCGAAGACGACATTTTCTCCCTTCCGCTCTACACCCAGCCCCGAGGAAGGGCAGGCACTTATTACTGGCTAGGAAGATTCGCCAACGGATCTCAAATTCTACCCGGGTCGTACAAGTAAGATTTTTCTGCAACTCGGAGTGTAAAAGCCTGTGCTTACGTTTGCAATAGATTCCGTATCGCCGCTCTGAGGCCATTTGGGGTGTCCGAAGCGTCGCAAGATTGGGATATTTGGGAAACGCCCATTGTCACTGTGCTCCCGCTTGAAGGTTGATTGAAATTGTGCCTGTGGATATATTCTGGAGCCTGTAAAACTCTTGCTTGGCAGATGCACAACTACTGAAATTAATTTCCACAGATAGCAAACTCTCAAAATTGTATGTTAAGACCACCGTATACAGAAATTAGACTTCAATGATAGCCCTGGGAGGGAGATAATGGAAACATTCTAAATTTCTATACAAAAACATAAAGCTATTAACAGAGAATTCCTGGGGGTATTGGATGTCCCCGAGACATTTCTGGGGTTTACAAGCCCGTTCAGCTACTAGGCTATTTATAGATTAGATATTCTCAGCCAGGACTGAGACCTCTGGGAGAGTAGCATTGCCGGCAGGAAACAGCTGCCCGACGTTGTCATCGAACACCCAGTCGGCAAAAGCGCCAACGATCCCAGCAATGACCTTTCCTACCCTTCCAAACTCTATAGTCCCTAGCTCGCCCTCCAGCAACGACTTCAACTCCTCGGGCAAGGCCAAGTTGAAAGAATCGATCAAAATCGGGAAGTCCGTGAAGGTTCCGTGAGTGGTCCCAGAGACACTGAGCAACGCCCGCTGCCCTCGCAACCCACTATAGAAGGGATTCCATGTAGAGTCATCATCTGCGTGCCCTGGCCGCCCCACGAGCAGGAATGGATTGTCGAGACCGGCTTCCAAGGCGGGGTTGAAGAGCATGCCGTCGAGGTTGATGCCGCCTAGGATGCGCGAGTCTTGAAGCATTGCCACTGCGGCAGTGGCGCCACCGAGAGAGTGGCCGAACATTATGGTGCGGTCGAGATCCATACTAGCATTTGGCTTTTGGTGGAGTTGCGAGAGCACGAATGATACATCATCAGCTCGGACCTGAATGGTGATAAGCGTTTGATAAGTAAAAAATGACTTGACACTGGTGAAGGGGGTTATATCTTACCTGAACGAGAAACTCTAACTGGGTCGTATTATCCGGGTTAAGATCCAAAGCGCGGTAGACTTCTCCATCAGGAAACTCGACAAATGAAGGGTCGTATGGGTGGTCGATGGTTACAACAGCGAAACCATAGCTGGCGACCTCGCGGGCCATAGCACCATACAGCAGGCGCGGGTTTCCCCAGCCAGGCGAGAACAACACAAGCGGAAAGCTAGTAGAAGTTCTGCGGCGACATGACTGGGCTCTGGGGACGCATAATTCCAGCTCGAGGGATGAGAAGGTTTCGTTGGCGAGGCCGAGGGCCACCCCTAGCTCATCATATGCTTCGGCGACCAAGGGCGTCATATACGGCACTCTCTCCCGACCCGCGCAGGGCGTCTTGGCTTCATCCACGGGTAGAAATGTGGATATCATGACTCGACGGAGGTGAGGATTGTCGAGAGGGGCAAAGGGGTCAAGTCGACTTTCATCAGTGAGGCTCTGAGTGGACATGGACACTGCGTATGGCCCCGATGGCGGCGCCACGAGGATGGCCTGCGTGGCCAAGGCGAAGGTGCCAACCAGTACAAAAGATAGCATAGTGAGTTTCGTAGAAATAAATTATTGTAATGGAGAGTGCGTGGGCTGATTACTTTATAATAGCAAAGAGATGCAAGGAGTTATTTAAGGTGTTCGATGCAGAAGACAGAAGAGCATCTGGACGAAGGGATAGATACATCTTATTATACTCATCCACGACAGATCTGAAATACTCAGAAAAAAAGAAATATGGTCCCTTCGCGCGGTGGCTTCCATTCTTGGGCAAGCACGATGGGGTGAGGTAGAAAGACGCTGCGCCTCTGACGCTCCAAACCAAAATACCAAGCAAAGCTTGGGACATACCAGCTGAGAAGCCGGCCATGACATGATTGGCTGGCGTACCCAGACCCCTAATTTCTCCCTGAACCCACAGCTTAGCGTCGCCTGGTCGCTTCCGCTTTGGGTTTGGTAGCTTTTGTCTTGATCCACTTCAGGACTGAACGTCTTTCGCTCCCAACTCATTGTGTTGGCGAAGACTATGCTGCGTCCATACGTATGACGACTCTTGAAAATATCGAAAGAGGTGATAAACGGTAGAAGGAGGTAACTACGCCAAACCTTTTTCGACTCTTTTAAGATTCCCAAAATGCAGCTTGGGCCTTACGATAGTCGCACCAAACGTTTCCGTTGCACGCAATGCGCGGCGAGTCACTCAAAGGTATGGCCATTAGCTACCGTCCTGACAGTCTTGTTATTACGGAAGAAGTCTTTCCCTCTCCTACAACACTCTTCCATGCTGACTCAAACGAGTGTTCCGGCCAAATTCCCTGTGCCCGATGCACAAAACGTGGAATTGGTTGTACCGTCCCGACACCCCCGGGAAGCGGAGCCGCTATTGTGCTGAACAGAGGGCGGCATCTGACGGCCAAAGCATTCATGTCTCCCAGCCAAGGAAATCCTGAAGCACCGCTTCCAGACACAACAGCCAGCTACCTCCATTTCTTTGACTCTTTTATGAGGAGAAACAGCTTCACGGGACAAAATCCCTCCTTCCTCGCTGACGTCCAAAACCTCGTGAAAAGCTCGGGAAGCATAAAACAATTGCCGAGCTCTCACTTACTGAGCGCCATGTTGGCTCTGGGCGCCATGCAAGCATACTCGGATGGCACGTCAACATCCCGTGCTAGCTTGCGATTTGCACTGAACTCGTACGCCCAGTCAATCGCTGCGCTCCGGGAAGCGGTCTCAACATTTTCCTTAGCACCGAGAGCCGGCATTCTCTGGTCAACCTTCTTTCTCGGACTATTTGAGGTCTGTGCTCTAGTGCAATACTTACACCTTGATTTCATCTCTGGAAGCTTATACGAAGCATGCAACTAACGTTTCGACAGCTAATCCAAGACGCATCCGGACAAAAGTGGCTTCAGCACATGCTGTTTGGCACTTCACAGGCACTCATCGCGGGCGGACCATCGATCTGCACTTCGGGGCCGATGCGGAACTTTTTTGTTCAGGCGCGTACCTTTGAGGTTTGCAGATCCATAATCTTCAACCAGCCAAGCTTTCTGGCGTCTCCAGAGTGGATGGCCCTGACAAACAACTTGTCAGCTACTGGTGCCAGAACGGAGCGGTCCTCCCTGGACGAACTCCTGAATCTGGTCGTTTCATGCTCTTCGTTGAGAGTTCGGTTCGTACCTTCCCACCAAGATTGCCTTGGATCTCAAGGCTTTGGAAAGCTTTGGATTTAAGACGGTGCTAACCCCGACATCCTTAGCACGGGTGATTTCATAGAAGAAATCTCGGTTAGCTCAGATGTTGACACGCATCTTATCAGGGCATTGGACCTGTCCACAGAGGGATTCGACATACGTGAAGCACTCGAGCACTGGAACTCCACTACAGCATGTCTGCCGAACACAAGCCAGGAGATGCTCCTGGCCAAGACATACTACTCCGCATCTAGTATATATCTCTCAGGCAACTATGATTACGACTTGGAGCACTGGCAGAAATTTAACGTTGTTGTACCAGTGCTAGATCATGGTGAGATTGTGGAGCATTTCAACCTCATCATTCGATTAACGAGGAAAGCCTTGAGGGACTCTAGTCTGTCGCCGCTGCTGTTTTTGTTTCCTTTAAGAGTAGCTGGGGCACGGGCGCAACAAAAGATGGATAAGCAGGCGGTGGCTGAATTACTGTGTGATATCCGGAAACAGTTTGTGGTGGCGGAGGCAATGTTAGGCGAGCTGAGTGAGTTGTGGGCTTTGGATCCTGTCATATCGTAGGATTCTACTCTGAATGGCTGAGGCGCTGAGGTGGTCGCCCACAGCGTGTAGAGTTAGAAATACACCGGGGCTGTTCGTCGTCACACATGCTGGAAGATAAGTACTGAAACGTCAAAATTCATTCGTTCTATGAGAATTTAATCTACTCGTCTATCTTGATGCTGAAACAAAGGTAAGTGAAGCCGCGGAGGACGGCAATCAAAAATTGAACTACCGAATGGGCAACGACGTTCCGTTAACGCCATTGGTGCTGTGGTTTTTCAGGACGAGGCAGCCCTCAAAGTACTTCTGCAACTCGCTGAAGTCCTCGAGCTCTCCAAGCCAGGCGACGTACTGGTCAGGGCGCACCACAACAACACAGCCCCTCTGCTTGTCAATACCATAGTTCTTGTAAGCATCGCCGAAGCCCTCGTGGTAACTCTCGTCATCCACGAACACCTTGTTGTAGTCCCAGCCCACATGTGAATCAAAGGGGTGCAGAATGTCAGGGAAGTCTCTCAACAGCTCCGTGTCAGTGCGCTTTGAGGAGTGGACGGTGAGGACCTCGATGATGCTGTCGATGGGAGCATCAGGAGGCGTCGCCCTGCGAAGGAAGTTCTCAGGGGCATCAAGGGCAGCGCAGAACTTTTCAACGCGGGCTTTCTGAGCCGCGTCCAAGATGTTACCGGCGAAGAGCACGACTCGGAAACGGCCATCTGACTTGAGTCTCTCCTGCAGATGCCACGGGCGCGCACAAGCCTGGTTGAGCACCTTGAAGCTGTTGAAGCGCATACCAACTGGCAATCCGGTGGCAAGCGCCTGCTTCTTCTCAAACTCCTCGGCGGAGATGGTAGCTACAGAATCAAGGACCTTCGTACCATCTCCCTGTGCCAAGTAATCTCCAGCTTTAACGACGAGATTGCTGGCACCGTAGTCAACTGACAAGCCCGAGGCAAACATATTGCCCTTGAGGAAGGCGTCCTTGAAGACCTCCATGCTGACACCTTCAGCGTCCATGACGTCCTTGGCCGGGCGGCCGGAGAAGAGCCGGCTGAAGCGGTGGTCGAACTCGATGAGGTCCTGTGCTACGCGACGGCGCTCGCTCTGGTAGGTGCCCAGAATACTGCGCTTCACGACGCCCTTGGCGGCCAAGGCAACCTTCCAGCCGAGGTTGTAGGTGTCCTGCATAGAGACGTTCATGCCCTGGCCGGCCTTGGGGGAGTGGGTGTGGACGGCATCTCCAGCAAGGAAGACACGGCTGTGGGCGTCGTAGGTGGTGCCAACTCTTTGGCCGATCTAGCACCAATGATCAGAACTTTTTTCGCGAAAGTGACACAGATGCAAGATAAGACTAACCTGGTACGCAGTCCACCAGTCACAGTACTCGTAGTCGATCTTGTAGGGGCTCAGAATCTTCTGGGCGGCGCCAAAGATGAGCTCGGGGGTAATCTTTGAGCGGTCGGCTCTTCCGGAGGCGTCGGGAGTGACCTCCTTCAGCTGAATATAGAGGCGAACAAGCTTGTTCTCTCTGGGAATGACCATCAAACTGCCGTGCTCGGCGGAGTGAATGGCGCATCGCATACGAATGTCGGCTGTTTTTTCGTTTGTGTTAGTGATAGATCCATGCGAAATGTTAACGTGTAGAAAACTCACGAAAGTCAGTGATGGGAATAATGTCCATGACGCCCCAAATGAAATCGGTTGCCTCTCCGTCAAGCTCGAAACCGAGCTGTCTCCGCGTCCAACTGCGAGCGCCGTCACAGCCAATAACATACTTGGCGTGAACAATCTCACTAGCTCCAGATCTAGCTTGGCTCTTCTTGATGAGGTCCTCTTCATCGTCATCTTGGACCAAGTTGCTTCGGAAGAGACCGTCGGGAATCTTGCTGGCGTTTACAGCCTGCGCAGGAGTGGACTCCTCTTCTGAGAGTTGACGGAGCCTGACAGTTACTGGGTAAGCGGCGTCATCGTCAACCTTGGACTCATCGATCTCAAGAGACTCGGGCAGAATTCCACGCTCGACCTTGATCTCGTCCTTGGAGTACTTCTTGATATTCTCAAGGAAGAACCGCTCAACGCGGCCTTGGTTCAGGACGATTTGCTGGAAGCGGGAGAGGCCAACGATAGTATCCGGGATTCTGTCGCTGCGACGGATAACACCATCATTACCGGGGTTCTAGGTTGCATGAGTATCTCCGTTATCTCTAAGATCAAGGAAATTCCGTGACATACCCACATGCAGATCTGGTCGAATATTTTAGCAAGACATCAATCACGGAGAGCGAGGAACCTATTCATACCTCAATCATGTGGTTAGCTTCCTTCCACGCGCGATCTGCGAAACCGAGCGAGTCAAAAATCTCCAGACTGCGACATTGGAGCCCGTCGGCCTGGCCACAGAAGATCTTGGTGTTTCTCTTGTCCACGATGCGAGCTTTAACGCCGCAATGCGCCATCCAGGCGGCGGCCATCAACCTGCATAGTTACGTGTTACTACCGTTTGGAGACACGAAGTCATCGTCGTGGCCTGATGCAAACTTACCCCGCAGGGCCGGCGCCGATGATGAGCCTGTAGAACAAAATTAGTGAGCCATCTTCTTCGAGCATGGATTTAGAGTGGCAAATAGTAGGACTTACACATCCACATTGGATTCGGGAGTCTGATCGCTGGCCATCTTGCTTGGGTTGTTCCTGCGCAGCCTGACGTTTAGAAACTCGCGGTGTTACGAGGATTAGAGTTCGGCGTGTGGAAAGGGAGAAGGCAACTGAGACGTGAAGAGCTGTGCGTGTCAGTGAGTAAACAAAACGATGCGGAATCGTTCGCGCATGCCCAGGTCGCGGGGTCTGCGAGTATCTTGACTCGTTCTCGAAAGCAGCCCCTCAAGGCCTTTCTTGGACCGCCCCCACCAGCTTTTAACGCGAGGCCAAGGGATGTATGTGGTTGGTCGGGGTTGAGTGAATTGATGGAGGAGTAGGATGCTATCCAACGTCTCGAGGTTGCGGGGCCGTTGAACGTTGGCGGAGAACAATGGATGGGGGGCGCTAGCTCGCCGTGCCCACCCCGTCCAACGCCCAACGTCCGGGAGCGTCCCGCTGGCAAGGGGTTGGGTTATTAAAAGTCGTTGATCTATTCCAATTTGGGCCAGCGTCCAGAGGCGATCAGAACTGATATGGAAAAGCATATGCGTGTCCGTGCGCCCCTCACATTGGGCGTTTTTCAATGTCACCGTTGAACGTGGGGGCCAAAGGGGGGGAGGGTTGTTTTGATGTCCGTCAAGTGAACGGAGGACGCTGCTGAAGTCCACGCTGATACGTACTTCAGGTTAAATCCTCTTTGAAGGATCACAATCTTGAGGTACACGCAGGCAGCAGGCAAACGGGAAGCTGGCCAGAGACAGGAAGAACAACAGAGACCACTGCGGGACCTTCTTGCGCGGGATTCCCCTAGTTCTTGACAACTGATGACTTTTGCTGCCACTAACTAGAGATGGATTGTAATACTCTCCCCCGGCCCCCATGGGACGCGAATAGCTTAAAGATATGCCTCATGTGTCTTCTTCGCCCGTGCGAAGATCACGGGGCTGTCAAGCACCCTAACGTCAATCTCGCAATGCGCGGAGCACCTCGGAACGGTTCACCCACTCACCCGGCCGTTCAAGAATGGGGCAACGGTGAACCGTAATTTGTGGATATGGCTGCAGCCATGCAACGTCAGGGGACCTCCCACCGGCAGTTGTCGGATGACTGGTTGACGTGGCAGTACTGCGCAACTTGCGTTACTTCAACAAGCTTATGAACTGGAGATATACATATCTGTGGAGCCTTGGCTGCGACGAGATCCAGTCTGACGGAAACATGGTTGTGCAATCCGAGGGCCATTGCGAAGTCTTATTCGTAGACGATGTTGTCTCCTCAATAATTGGGGTAGAAGGCACAGGACCAACCCCTGATCGGCCGAAGCCGTAATGATTACATTAGACGACCCTGGGCAGAATTACCTGCAGGCGTTGTCTGTGCTTTGTGCGTCTTCCATTCGGTCCCATAAATACCACATTTTTCAGCGCAACCACGACTCATTTTCGCCTTGAGGCAGAACCTGACTCGTCGCAATTAATCTTCAAGTGGTCTCATTTTTTATGTGCACGCAATCAACGTTGCAGTGAATGATTAGATCCCGACATTAGAGAACGGTGATCACAACTCCTGCGCAAGGGCCTGGAGAGCATATGGATTGATATGCTGCATCTATACCAGGAGCGATAAGGGACCTTTTGCAATCAGCCGGGAATTCCTCCAGTCTATTGCGTCACCAAGACAAATGACAGGACGAGGGAACGATGCTTGCGAAATTCCGAGGAAAAGATAGCCGCACCCGGCGGCTAGACAGCGACTCCCAGCTCATTGATGTTTCACGCGGCATGCCAAGGTTGAAGCCAACGGAGCCGCACTAAGTGGTATTGAGCATGCTAGCACAGCCACCAGGGTTGAGGGTATCAGTAACATTAGATGACGTTCTCTCGTAACAGCCCCCCCAATCCCAAAAAGGAACTTTCTCGCGATGACTGAACCACCATTGCCTAGACTCAAGATAGCACGGCTAGCTATACATGATATATGCAAGATATGTCTCGCTAGTGTTGTGCCATTCGCCATCGCACTCTGTCTCTTTCGAGTCTTGAGCCTTCAAACCCCCAGCGAAGTGCGACTGAGTTGCCACGCTTCCGGTTACCCGAAGAATCTTTGCCTCGAACGGTTCGGCTCTCATCGTGTCGTAACCAGAGTGGGCTTTGACTGGGGCTCTCCTTTACCACCGTTACCGTAGAAAGCGGAGCTGGCTCCGTGGTGAGCCCCTGGCCTTTGGGACGCACCGCGGACAGGTGCCGACGCTGCGCCCTTCATCCCACGTCTCGAGCCGAGTACAATCGGCACCCTATTCGGGTTCCCCTGCAGTCCTTTTGCGATCGACATGGAGCTTACCTAGATGCTTGGAGCATAAAGCTGGGAAGTTAGGACAGGGACAGGCACAAGGCCGGTAAGGAGAAGATGTGACAAATGAGCGACTCAAGCTCCTTGGGTCAAATGCTTGTTTACATCCTCCTAAACTTGTTTTAAAAATTTGCAAGTAGTTATTTACACTTCGTCCCCCCGCAAGTTTCTTTCCGTCTAGTTTGGCTGCTGGATCCAGCTGTGCTTGTTTTAATATCTTCCTTCGGCAATCGCTTGCTAGCGCCACCGACTTGCGCAATGTCTGCTGCTGAAGCTGAGAGATTCATCAAAGAAGTCTGGGGCCTACAAGGTGCAGCGTATCTTGTCGTTGGGCTTCGCTATTACAGTCGAGGAGCTACCCTAGGATGGAGGAAGTTCGCATGGGATGATGCCTTGATGGCTGTTGCAACTGTAGGTTCAACTCCGAAGTCGAAACGAAACTAAAGAGTTTACTGACAAAGAAACTTAGCTTGTTTATACGGCCGAGTCTGTCGCAGCCTATTTCGTGGTGGCATACTGGAAAGGCTTCGCCAACAATGGCATGACAGATGAGCAACGAACTTCCTTAGACCCGTCTTCAGAAGAATGGCTATTACGAGTCAATGGCTCCAAAACACATGTCATCGGTCTACTTCTATACACAACCCTCCTATGGTTGTTGAAGGGCTGCTGGGTCATCTACTACTCTAGGTTGACGTAAGTAACATTATCTCATCTGAGAGTCTAATGTTAATAATCAGGACAGAGCAGGTGTGCATAAGATGAGGAAAATCATCTTTTGGGCAATGATTATTATGCCGGTTACCTACGTCGCGTGTCTGTTCGTTGCGTTTTTGAAGTGTATTCCATTTCATAACCAATGGCAGATCAGTCCGTCACCAGGCAGTACGTAGCGTCACGTTATACATCCGAACAGAAGCTGTACTGACGTGTTACAGACTCATGCATGCCCGCGGTCTCGTTTATCCAGACAATCTTCGTCATGGCCATGAACACCGCCACCGACTTCTACCTAATGGCCATCCCGCTACCTGTATGTATACTATCTGAGTATTCTCAGGGACAACACTAAATCAACTTCATACAGATGGTGTGGAAGTCACACCTTCCCTGGCGAAAGAAGGCTACTCTCTTGATCATGTTTAGCGGTGGCTTTCTTGAAATGACTTTCGGCATTCTACGTTGCGTATCTATCCTTACTGTATGTAACAGGCGAAGATTCCTAGATTTACATCTACTGACAATGTGTCTGTAGGTTGGCGACACGGATCCAGCGCAGTCAGGTTATTGGTCCGTACGCGAGTCTTTCGTCTCCGTGGTCCTCACCAACATGCCCATGGTATACCCCCTTTTTAAGAACGTCATCGATAAGAGTCGCAACGCAAGCACCAATAAGAGTGGCGCTATGGGAGATAGTCAGGGGTACCGGCTTGGCAGCTACCCAGGAAAACAAGGGCCTAGGAGTCATCCTCTGTCCATTCCAAACGAGACGACTTGGGGTTCCAATGAGCATATCGTCACTGACGTCGAAAAAACAACCTCCGGCGGCGATGAAACTTCAATTAGCTCGGACAAGCAGCCTCAAAGCCCTTACTTGCCTCAAGGGACTAACATTGCCGAAGTGGCCTCAGACAACAACCGTCGGTCGATGCGGCCGAGGAGGCAACAGAATGAACCCAACCACAAGAACATCGTTGTCACAACAGAGTATACCATCTCAAGGGGAGATAACGACCCTAACAAGCCTCCGAATGGAATGTACTAAATGCCGACGAGACTAGCTAATTGTAGCAAGATCAGATATGGAGTCGGGGAGAAAATCGCATCACACGCTCAGCCCGGGTGGTTCGAGTTAGTCTTTTCACTTGCGAAAACAAAATACCCAGGAATTGATATTCCGTATGTGTGGGAAATTTGGCATGATGAGGTGGCACATCCAGGACACACATGTATATGTAATAATAAAGCCAGCGAAAATACCATGTAATTCTTTTTATCAACCGACATTTTCCAAAGTTTGTAGATTGACCTTGCAGGCCTTGAGGGTAGGGGCAAATAGTAATTAAATGCTGTAATTTAAGCACGGTCAGCACAATGATTAACAATATATTCAACATTTATTTGTTTAAAAATGTCGTAATGACAAAGTATGTTGTCGCTTAACAATAACTTTTGTTTGAATCTTGGGACCACGCTCTACTTTGGATTGTGAACGACAGCTTGACAGCTTGGCAGCGGCTTGGGATCTCTTCCCGCTCATATATAACCTTACTTGCTTGTATTTCCTGTTGATGCCTCTTGGGATTGTCCTCAAATTATATTTCCACTACTTACGTAAATTATTGAGACTTGCTGCTGCAACTGCCCTTCAAACCTGCCTCCTTGTAGGTCCATCTCGTCTAGAAAAGTAACACCTGTACAAGGCTCCTACGTCTTCAACTTTATAAAACAGGAGTTGTGTTACAGTTAGATATCCAACAGTAGGGTTTATGTTAACAGAGCGCCGATGTTGATACTGGAATAATGGTTGTATATTGTTGGAATGACAGGTATCTGTTGTATACAACAGGACTGCCCGTATGGGCTGGAGCTCGCCGAATACCAATATGGTATATTCGGAAGCTGTAAATTGGTATGTATAAGAGAAAGTAGAAGGTTGGCAGCAGCAGCAGCGGAAGTGTAGATATAGCTGTTGGCAGCCCGGAGACGTAATCTTCGGGCTCCGCTGCTGCGGCTCGTGCCGCGGCCGGCGGCCGGCAGTTGGCTGCTGACCGCCTGCCCGTATTCTGGTCACGTAATCCAACATATATGCTGTAAGTTGCAGTGCTAGATCTAGGCTTCAGGAGGTATAGTGATCAATCATACACCCAACAAGTTTGTAGTACTAGTGATATCACTTATAAAGGATATTAAGAGTTATATAAGGATGAATTACAAGTTGATTGCTAAAGAGCTATAGGAGTTTAATTTTAGGCTTCCTTAAGTTTATTCTTTATACAAGTTTTAATCACCTTTGAATGTAATTTAGTGATTATTACTATAGGTATTAATAGTTGCTTATAGATTCACTTTACAAGCGCTTATATATATTACACTATTATTATTTATAGATTCTTTACTTATATAATTATTATCTTAATTTTATCTCTATATAACTTATACTATAGATCTTTATACTTAAGTGAGCTCTATTTACTTTTATACTTATATCCTACTTAGTTGCTAGTTCCCCTATAGAGTATTACTCTAGTTAGTTATATTTCTCATAGGTTGTAATAATAGTGATTAGTTATACACCTAGTAAGAAGGTTAGTAGTAAGGTCACTGATATAGAATATAGAGAGTCATTTAGAGATGAATTATAAAGTTGATTGCTAAAGAGCTAAGGGAAGTAATCTATCTGGTTCTAGTTATTAAGTCTTATACCCATCTGTAATTCCTATAGTGTGTGCCTGGGACTGACGCCTGGAAGTCAGTCCTGATGTTGGACCGCCTTTAGTGTGTCGGTCCACTCTTGTTGGACCGCTCTTCGCTTGTCGGTCCTACCCTATAGGACCGCTTATCAGTTGTTAGTCCTTCTTATCATTATGTGACTTCCTGTAGTTCTTCCGTTACCGATTGGGCTGAGCTTGATCCCTATGTTCTTACGCATATAAGGGCTTATGCCGCCTGCGTCCTTGCCGCCGGGTGGGGCGTTATGCTTGGTAACTTGTTGGGTTGTAACATCTAGGAAATAGGATCCTAACATCAGTTTGCCTAGTTTGCTTAGCTAAGAACATCAGTGTTTTACTGTAGTTGATGAGGCCTAATATTAAGCTTCCACACTATATAATAGCTTACGTTCTTTCTGTTTCATAGTACTTATTCTGAATTAGTAATACATACTACATGCTATAGCCGCGCCTTCGCTGGGCAGACTAAACGCTTAGAGAAAGATATCTAGAAACCTTATCTGAGAGGGAAAAATCAATGTTGTTTGCGAAAGCAGTGCATCCACTGCTCCCTCATGAGACTATATTGATAGTAATAAACAATAGCTGTAGTTTTTCTAATTTTGCTATTGCCCTTCTCTACAAGACTGACTAGCGTTCACCTACTGGTAGTAGGATGTAATACAATCGGTATAGTCTTTTCAGCAATAAAGTCGTTTCCTGTGCCTGTTGATATCTAAATGTGCTGAAGGTTGCTGGATTTGAGTTTAAATATTCGTCATTAAAACTCAGCGAGTTAGTAAAGGACGCTCAATTTTGCGTTTGTTTCATCTAGAATGTGTAAACACGATCAGCGTCCACCTATCTCCGACGCGCATAACAGCAAGTACTTAACCCCTAGGAACCCTCCAAGAGGAAAAGAATCCAATATGCTATGGAACGTTTCAATACCGAACCCATTTTTTATCTCTACTTTACATATGTTACCTTTGACATAGTTGTACTCACTAAGATATGATCTGATTCCTCACATATGCTCATTTAAACTTCTTTGTTTCTATTTTCTCGTTGAGTAAAGGACTGGTTATTACAGCACTGTGTGAATGATTCGTTACTTGAGGCACATCAGTGTGACAAAAGTACTGGAGGTATGGCTGCTAGTACGCTGGATAATATCATAAAGCGCGACCCTATTTATGAGAGAGAAATATGGGCTTGGGTCATTATCGGGGCTGTCGTCATTTTTATGCGCTTTACTGTCAGAATCAGGATGGTTGGGCTTGAGGGTTTTAAGGGTGACGACTACGCTATGATTGCAGTAAGCTAAAACAAATTCAGCGGCGGCTATATTCTGACTTGGCCTCTTATGCAGACCTTGCTCCTGTATATAGCTTCCATGCCGGTCCTTGATGGAGTCTGTAAGTGCGAAAGCCTCAGTCCTACTGAATGTGTGCGGATCTAGTCGGATTGATTGATAGTCACGGTAGGAAATAGAGACTCTAATCATCTAGCTGACATTCACAGACCACTTCGGCTCCAACGTGGATCTCACAGTGGACCAGATTAGGCTCTTGTCCGATGAAGAAGTTGCACGAGTTGTTAAAGGCTCAAAGCTTCAACTAGCAGCATGGTACCTCTACGCGTCATTACTGTGGTCTATGAAAGGCGGCATGTTACTTTTTTAGTAAGCTTGCACAGCATTGTCTACAATTTGCCTATACTAACTTCGATTGTAGTAGGCGTTTGCAACTTGACCTGTGGCAAAATGCTCGATATGTCAAGTATTTAACTCTTTTCACAGTTCTATCTTACTTAGCAGTGGTGGGAACAATTAGTTTCAGCTGCCTTCCGTAGGCACCCAACGCAGCGAAGCTTGTAAAGCTGATTAACAGAGAGAACAATGCTAACCAATTATTTAGGTACCACGATAACTGGGGCGTGCGACCTAGACCAAGCGAGAGATGCGTTCGTAAAACTCAGAACTTGCTGGTTACAACCTTTTTTAGTAAGCCAGGCGTAATTCAGTCACAAGCACATAACTGATGGGTTCCTAGATATAGTTACCGACGTGACAATTCTAAGCCTTCCCATTTTGCCGCTAGGAAAGATGCGAGTGTCTCTGTTGAAGAGGATATTGATTATATCCCTCGTTTGCTCCAATATCTACTTCATAACGGCTTCAATCATGCGGGTTGCTATCACACTGCGGTCAGATCGCACAACGCTCGTCATAAACATTTGGGGCACCCGAGAACTGGGCGTTGGAGTCATAGCCATGAATGCTCCATCACTGCGTCTCATGTTTTCCCGCAGGTTCTGGCATTGGCATCATCAGCCGTCACCTAGAAGTCCAGAGGAAATGGACAGTGCAAGAAGAAGCAGGACTGCTGTTTCTCGAATACGGAGAAGGGTCCCACACGACTCTGTCCTCGATTGGGTAGACTCTACAACTTCGACAACCGGACAAGTCGCGTAAAGTCAGCGCCAAAATGGTTCAACACCAAGAACCAGGAAAAGCTGCCAGCTACTAGTAACATCATCTCGTCATCTTCTTTCATCTATTATAGGGCAATAAAAAGCAAATAGAATTTAAATTTGCTCGTAATGTCTCTTTTGTGCAGTGTAATAACTGTTGGTATTACAGGGGACACACACACAGGTAGAAGCTCAACGAATATCTCTATATGTTTGTAAGCTGTAAAAGTGTATATAGAAGAGAACAAGTAGTAGAAGCAACGGAAGCAACAGAAGCGAAGTCATCACCAGCCTGGAGGTAGTAGAATCTCTAAAAATCGGTACTGCCGCTGCCGGTTACTGTTGCCGCTAACTGCTTGCCTAGATTCTAATTGGCAATCTTTATCTACCTGTCTCTACCTAATATAATATTAATATAAATTTAGCTAATAGTAGTTAGGTTAAAAGTTAGCTATCTACTATATAAACCCTGACGAAATCGTGGAATCAGTTCATGCTTTCTTCATGTGGGTGATATAGATAAACACAAGCCCAAGTGAGATGAGGAAGATGGGCGAAAGTTATTGATAAGGACGATGTGTCCTACACCAACGTTTGTCGACTGGTGTGTGTCGAATGTTTTATATTTCAATAAGCCAAGCCATTCCGTGGTTTTTCTACACACCCCAACTGAACAGTATCCGAAGATGAACTTGCGAAAGATGATTTTGCAAACGATGAATGCCGCGTATAGCCTTGACGGAGACCCGATCAGGGCGAAAATTTCTCTACAGCCTTGATCTTTTATGCCACTCGTCAAGGCATTACAACCTCACGCACACCATTTTTGATCTCATGACTTAAATATCCCGTTGGTAATTGTTATGTTGCCTTTTCGCCTCTATAACCCATTTTTAATCCGCTGAAGCCTCATTGAGAATGGAGTGTAAAACTACAGAAATATCCATGCAACTATCTGTCACCAGACACTAGGCCAATCGGCATAACATCACTCCCTACCCCTTGTCATTTCATTCTGTGAAATATGTTGTCGCTTGGCGACATTCTCGGAATAAATAAGGGTGACAAACGCATGTCAAAAAGAAACTGCAGCATTGTACTTCATAGTCAAAGTAATCAATATTGATTTGGAGTAAATTGTGTGTTTATCGTATTATGTTTGATATTTGGTACGACATGCCAAGTCCAGTAGCTCGAGAATTGCTCCATGGGGACCTTCTACAAGCCAGTTTTGAGCACTCGTTTCTCATTTCAAGAGATGTTAAGCGGACGACAACTCTAGCATGCCACCTCGGTGAAGCCGGCGTTGTCGCCAGCTGTGGTCGCGGGGCAGCCACTGATGCACTTATTGCATTGCTGGCCGCTGCCGTTCCATGATTCATCGCCACTGCAGCTTCCACTGCAACGGCCACCCACGAAGGAGTTGAACCTGCAGTCATAGCAGGCCCTGCGGGCCAAACTGCCGCCCTCCGACGGTACGGCAAGCACACCAGAGGCGGCGAGTGTGATAGCGGCAAAGATGGTTGTGAACTTCATGGTGGATTCGAATTGGTTGATGGTGTTTCTGAAAAGGTTTGGGCAAAATTAGTGTTGGATGTTGTTTGTCTCGAACAGGCTTTCTGTCGATAACAAGTCAGTATCAGAAACTATACGAATGATGACATACACGAAGGCATGTTATTTGGTTTCATTCTGCCTTACACTATAAGTAGAAGAATAGTTCGCAATTTTTCACAACTGTTGACTGTAGGATTAACTGAAAAAGGTATGTGTGGTACGCAGGCAAAGGGAACTTATAGGTCTGCAACTGTCAGTTGAGAGATAGTGATCAACAGCATTCAAATGTCATGTTCTGTTGCAATGAGTCAGGTTTCGTGTTCAAAAATAGTGGTTGTTCCGAGATCTGCAAACTCTATTGTGGAAGAATTTCAATCGGGAGCAAAAACTGGGGATGTCTTCGTCAACAATTATTCGCAGCTTTATTAAAACCTCTGTGCATTTGATGTGAGTGGATGGAAATACCCTCGGATTCGCTATGGTCGGGCCCATCTTTGCGGGGTTCCTAGTCTCAGTGTCGGGTTCCCGTTTGATTGCGGGACCCGAGGGCACAAACACGAGACTTAGATAGATGAACCGGCGTCAATGCATTAGGTATGAGCGATGGGTTCTCATCGCACTGAGTCCTTGCTAATCTATCTTCCTCACAAAGTGATACTTGCATGTCGCTAATAATCGTTTGCTGGACGGAAGCGCTTGGAGATACCTAGTGGAGCAAGTTGACGACAGCTACTTGATTAAGGTTCACCCACAATACCGGTCCTGGCTTCTACGTTCGCCTCTCAAATGCGAAGAGATGATCAACAGTTTTGCAATCCTAACTGATCATCTGATGAATCATTCGTTTCGCGGAAAATAAATGAGGCAACAAGTCATTGTAGTATTAGACATGTTAAATTACAAATCGGTTAACTATTTAAATCTTGAGTATTTCAGTCAGCTGATCTGGGGGACACATCCCGTATATTCAGTTTTTTCCTGGACCTATGTATGAATTTTACACCCGATTGACAACTTAATGCCATTTCACAGGGCACCATGGCGCCTCACTCAAGACGCCGCCTACTTCCCACTTTTGTGTCTGAGGCAATTCTTTGACTCCTGTCGTGTATGTAAAGGAACTCGAGGCTCACCACGGTTACTCCGTTAGAACTGACATGCGCTCGCATCACAGACGATTCGTTGTGGGTTTACAAACCAGAAAGTAACAAGGATAGCGACAATCACGTGTTCCTCTGTCTCAAACATATTTACCAAATATGGTCTTCGCCGCAACCTGTTGAAGAACAAGCTTCTAATGAAGCCTTGTAGCACGCTTTGGTGAACATTGAGCTCTTTGTTGTTCATCAAATGGCCGCATCCATATCCGTAACTAGATGACGCTGTACTAATGGCTTCACTTCCGGGTTATCATACTATGGATATGCCTTCTTTATTTATATCGCTACCAAAAATCGACGGGTGTCGAATTTAGTTCTTGTTTCGCTCTTGGCTAGCCAACCTTGAAATTTGCAACAACCACTGTTAGAATCAACACCGTCCCTTCCGAGCTCTGGATTCATGTCTAACAGAATTGAAATCTTCCCGCCTTTATCAGCCATTCACCATTCTATTTCATCATGCGCTCGCTACGATGGATGGGTCCGCATTCTTAACAAGCATTTTCACAAACTCGTTAAACCACTGCCCTGCGCTTGGCGCGCCTTCAAGTCCGCAGCGGCCATCACTCTCGCCGCCGGGCTTCACCCAGACAATCGAGTCGACATGAGTGTTGTTCACCGGCGTGCCTGGCTGGATTCCGAAGCCGGAGGGGCTGACGTTGCACCACTCACCCCACTCGGCCCTGCTGTTCGAGACACGGCCTTGGTCAATGATGAACCGCGACGGCAACCCCTCGGCCTCAAGGTGGGGCGACAGAGAAAGCGCATAGTTGTTCTCGTCGTAAGAGTTGCTCCACTCGGTGTAGTTGGCTCGCGGGTTGGCGTGGAAGGGGTTGTAGTTGGAGACGTTGGTCGAGAAGCCCCGAATCTTGGTGTCGTTGCCGGCCTTCTGGACAACCTTGGCGAAAAGTTTGGCCGCTATCAAGCTTGTCAGTTTGTGGTATTAGCAGTGTTTAATTAGAGGGATACTGACACGGCGCCAGGTTATCATTCCAGCCGAGCCACCCGCCGTGGGCAGCATCGATGTACAAGTTTACATGGCTGTACTGCAAGCTGGATATGGCATACGCAATACCCTCTTCGTACACCGGCGCCGCCTTCGCGCAGAATTCAATGTGCAGATTCGTCACCAGATTGGCGAGAGAATCTGGCTCAAGAACAACGGCAAACGTCAAGTCGCTCGCAGCGGCCAACTTCTCGGCGTACGGCTTGATGTACGTCTCCTTGTACAGCTCGAGGCCATTCTTGTCGCTGCTGAACTCGCCGGCGCTCTCTCCAGCGCTGCAGTCTCTGTCGGGGAGGTTGTAAAGCACCAGGCCGACGATTTGCTGCTCTCCAGTCTTTTTCTGGATGGCACGCGCACGCTCGACGGCCGTGTCAATGTTGGACAGGCTTGCGGTGTTCGAGACCCACACAAAGGTGCCGATGTTCTGGATCGTGCGGACCTTGCCGGCATTCTCGGAGTCACCCTCTTCTACGAATGAATTGTATGTCTGCTCGAGCTTTTCGGCCCAGTCTGGGTTGGCGTAGAGCTTCTTTCCTTCGAAGGGGTTGGTCGTGTCGTTTGTCACGCCTGCTCGGCGAAAGTGATGGCCCTTCCCGCCGAACCGGGAGGATGCCGAGACGGCACCCAAGGTGGAAAGAAGAGCAAGAATTGAAGAGAATTGCATTTTAAACAGATTCAAGGCTATGATATAAAAGGGAGCAAAGGAGTTGTTTCAAGTGCACGACCGGCGGGCGTGTTCGCAATAACAGCAATCATGACTGAAGCGAGACAGTGTCTCCAGTCCTTCTTATACTCGCGTCGAATCCCAAGGCCATTGTTCGATCAATTGGAGTTTCTCCCATCACGGAGCATCTATTGCCATCTCAAAAACGGAATGAGAAGCACCTTGTTGCGTTGTGACGGCCCTACGTAGCCAAGAGGTTGAAGAGGACAATGTCCTCCATCCGAGGCGCCATTTTGGGACAGGATCGACGCATCATGCAGGGCACGGCACCAAAATTGGGGGAATGCGGGAATGGCGTATGTGTCCGATAGATTGCTGTTACAGCCATTTCTTTGGTTCCGGCTGCGTCCCAGGATAGTATCCTTCATCTGGTTCGTTGGAAAGACGGTGCATGCGTAAATTGCCGAGTAAGGCCAAGGAACCTGATTGGAAGACACGGGATTGTCTTCCGAAAGACCCAAAATGGACCACGTGCCGGATCGACCATCTGTTAATATGTGGCTTTCTGGATTATTTGGGCAAAGATTACCCAATAGATGCCGTGCTGCGGCTCTAAAATGGTGAACAGTGTAAATCCCAGACATGAAAGATGCGAGTTTCTGCTTTGTTGAGTTGCAATCAATTTAATTACATTAGCAGCCTAATTATCCAGCCGAGCTGCAAAAGATGCCGGTATTCCATGTGGTCACGTTTATGGGGCAATGGGCTATTACAGGGAAAAGGCATGGCTGCAAGAGGCGTGTTGTTTTGCTGCTTGCTGGGCATAACTAGCCCTAGATTTCGAACCATATGTTATCTCATCAGCTCAATCTCTCCAGGCATTGGTTCGGTTGTGTTGTCAGATGCTGGAACTCTCAGTTTGCCAAAGCCATCTACGACTCAGTTAATGAGCACTGTGAAAATGAGGCTGTTCGGCTCGTTTTGGACTGATGCGCCTAATGATAGCACGATGAAAGGAATGGGATCGAGGAACTTACGATGCCAAGCATCTTAGCTGCACGGTGTTAGCCATTGTTCACTGTGGTATGAATACAGGTATATGAAATTTTTGGAGACATTAAGGGAGCAGTGGGATGCAATCTACGTGAAAGACAGGCCTACAGCAAGCTAAAACATCTCCAGGCCATTTCTGGGTGGGAAGGGGAGGGAATTACCTGGGAGTATCAGGTATCTCAATCTAGGGCTACGTGATCATGGCAGGTAGCTGCTTGGGTCTTCCCATCCTTCCTGATAGATAATAAAAGACATTCACGGCAGATAAGAGGGGTCTCAAGTGTTGGGGAACCACTGGTGGAAGATGCTCTGTCCAGGAGAGGAGGTCCCATGAGCATTGCCCTGGGTCTCGCCCAGTTAGACTCCCAAAAACATCATCAGCTTCCACAGTTTTGAGCTGCATTGGCGATTATTTTCCGCATTTCTGCTATCAGAATTATATTGAAAAGGTGGGTATTTCTTTTCCATCTCCTGCCTCTCTTCTCCAATCGGATCTTTCCGTTTGCACTCGTCGTTTCTTGGTCTTGTCAAAGACAGACCAAGACTCCGAAACCCCCGCCCCCCGGCTCTTCGACCTCCAATCGCGCCGCTAACGTGTGTGTTTAGTGAAAGCTCCGCCCTCGTCTCCCGAATCATTCAAAATGTCTTCCCAAAAGCGCTGCTACTCCGCGGGTAGCCTCCTGAGCGAGGCCAAACCGATTCTTGATGCAACGGACTGGGAGGGGCTAGCCGACTTGAAGCCTAGCGCGGAGATACTGGTTTAGGAAGCCAACAAGACCGCGAACGAGGAAGAAGGATGTGTGGACAAGGGTATGATTCGATCTCGCATAGACAGATTGAAGCGAAAGTGCCTGGAGGAAATAGCGAGTTTGGAAGCGAGTATTCGTAGGGTCCAGGCGGAGACCCACGCCAAGGCCGCCGAAAATAATAATCTCGAAAGCCACCTCGCTGAGATCAAGAGGAGGATCCTATGCAGGCAAAGGAAACTAGGCGTTTCGGAAGGTCTTCACTCCATAACACGGAGGGTTGAGGATAGATATCTTTGATGAGTTGGACGTGCTAGGAGGCGGGAATATTTCAGTTGTCATATTGCTTCAGACAACTTTCACCGTCCGGTTCAGTTACGTTCAACAATTCTTGCTTGGACTTGCTTTGGCATGGCTTGATGGAAGGTTAAAAAATAGAGTAGATTGCGCATGGGACTGCACCCGAAGGCAATGGTTCGAGAATGAATGGCATAATGGAACAAGGAATAACATTAGCATCATAGTGTACAGGTTCAAATTAGCCATTTGCTCAGAAACCTCGGTCAGTAATTGGTATCCATTCCTACTGGTTCAAATACCAGATGGGGACTACATTTCTTTAGCGATTCGCCATCTTTAATGCGTGGGTTGGGAGTTGGACAAGCTCAGGGCTCGACACATAACTCAAACCCTTAACACTACCTTGACAGCTGACAATGGCATGGCTTGGTCTTCCCGTCTGATAAACTTCTTCAAACCCTCAGTCTCATAGATTTGGTCCTGCGGCAATCGGCGACTTCTATACTCTGACTCTGCGGAAGGCTGGCTTCTATTCACCGTAGTTCACCGTTGCTTAGAAATGAATACAGTCCCCAGTCATTCACTGCCAACACTTTGGAAGTGATGCAGTGACTGTAACCAGAGTCCATGAGGTATAAAATCAGAATGATATTGGCTACTCCAGAACAGAATCGTACAGAATCAACCGAGAAAACATCAACGCAAACAAACTATCATACCAGCTCAGTAACGCCGCAACATTGAATCTTGACAATACCCTCAAAGCAATACTCGTGTAGGTTCCCTGTTAGGCAACATTGGCAACATTGTTCAACAGTGCAGCTATGGTATTTTTATCAGAGAGACTGACTTCCAACAGTAGCAAAGATGCTCTCAAGACAGGATAGAGAGGCGGAAGAGAGACGGCGCCACGAGCAGGAGCAGCGGGAGCGAGATCAGAGAGAGGCTCGGGAATGGGCCGAGGCAAGTAACACCCGCTCTTCCAACAAGGATGATTGAGGAGCTGCATGTTGCAAGTCTCCAAAATCTGCTTTTGGAGATGCTGGTCAGCTGTAGACGAATCTTGGGCCTTTACTGACGGATTGGCCTTTGTTGTAGAGAGTGCGACGAGACGTGGAGCGAGCTCGGGAGCACGCCGAGCGCGAAAGGCACGAGCGCGAGCGCGAGCGTGAACGGGAGCGTGAGCGGGCGCGGGAAAGGGAGCGTGAACGAGAGCGGGAACGGGAGCGTGAACGGGAACGGGAGCGTGAACGGGAGCGGGAGCGTGAGCGTGAGCGTCAATCCCGTCGCTGAGGCGAGAGTGATGTTGGCCGTTGAAGTTACTAGGCTAGTCACTAGCTAGATCAGTCAGTGCAGTAGGGATCATATTAAAACAGGTTCTTGATACGATACCATTCGCCAGGAACATCTTCAAATCTACCTTTCTTATCGTGGACACCCTACCAGTCTCCAACATGCTGTATTCTTATAACATAGCCAAGCTCTTACAATGTAGGCAAGCTGGTACACCTTCAAATATCATGTACCGCTATTATTATACGCACCCGCGTCGTATGTAAAGCCCGTTATCCCGTAATTCAATGTTAACCAACAGTGCCTCAAGCACCTTGAATCACTCTTTCTCTATCTGTAGCTGGCGAGGGGGCAGATTGCGGGGGAGGTTGCAGGGCACCGGCTCCTTGTAATATACATAAGGTAAAGCGAGTTTGTACGACAAGCATCGATTGATCTGCCGTGTCTGGCAAGAATTTAGTATGGGGTATTTCTGCTGGAAAGCATTCGTCGGCCATTTGCATTGCAACGCTACGTCACAATAAGCCTTGGAGAAGGAATATGTATTCGCTGAGGGGTTCTATTGGGCCGAGGTATGACGGGCGCTCTAGCGACTGGGTTGTTGTCGGCGCTTAAAAGTTTGTCTTCTCTACCATGTGAAACCTTTCCTGTGCTCCTCGATTTAATCCATTTTGCCATCGGTCCATCGTCAGCATCAAGCCCTGGGAACTATCGTCAGAATGATGTGGCAAGTCTGGGTTTCCGTCGGTGTTGCGACGGCAATCCTAGCCGTCTACCGCATGCGCAAGAGGATCAACCCGGATTTCGGCTTGCCCGTTGTCGGGTCGCCCAATGACCAGAACATGGCGAATGCTGTTCTTGAAGGATACCGCAAGGTAACGAGCCAAGTTCCCAGCATCGAGACTTGTGCAGCACCGAGACGCTGACCGAGGCTGAACTGCAAGTACCCGGACTCCGCCTTCGTTATCCCGTGCGATCCCCCGCGCGTGATACTCCCCATGAACCTGTACCAGGAAGTGATCCATGCCCCGATGTCAGAGCTTTCATTTCATGCGGAAGTCTACGACGCCTTTGTTGGCCGCTACAGCCACGTCGGAGAGTCCCGAGGAGAAGTCGTCAAGGCCGTGCAACACGACCTCACCAGGAGCTTGCCGGGCGTCCTGCTGCCGATCCAAGAAGAGGTTCGGGTTGGCATGAAGCAGCTTTTCGGACAATCAAACAAATGGAAGGCTTTCAATGCCAATCAGTTGGCTCTCCGGATGGTTGCACTGATGAGCGGTCGCGTTTTCGTCGGCCTGCCCCTAAGTCGCGACGAGGAATGGCTCCGAGCCTCAATCACATTCACAACGAACGTTGCAAAGTGTCGCATAGCCGCGCTTCAATGGAACCCTTGGGTCAGGCCTTTTGTCCTCCGATTCCTTCCTGAAGTGCGGCACGTTCGTCAAGAGCTTCAGAGAGCGACCGAATGGATGCGGCCGCTGGTCAACGAGATACTGCAGAATGAGCACGCGGTCGAAGATAAACTTGCTAAGCCTGGCACCCGGGGTGCTTTTATCTCGCGTATGATGAACTATTTGCCCGACCATATGAAGACTGCAGAGGAGATGGGAATAGACCAAATGCTGTTGTCGTTTGCTTCTATTCACACAACCTCGAGCACGACCACTTTCGTAAGTGCATTACGCTTCGAGGCTACAGGCTACGGTATTCTGACAGCATTGTAGGCTCTTTTTGATCTCGTTAGCCGTCCAGAGTACATAAAGCCTCTCCGCGATGAGCTGGAGCATGTTATTGCCCAAGAAGGTGTCGAGACGAATGAAGACGGACACACCTTTCTTTCCAAGTCTTCCCTGGGCAAGTTGAAAAAGCTGGATAGCTTTATCAAGGAAAGCCAACGCCTGAATCCGCTGAACATGGGTGAGAGATTCTAATGTGTGGTACATTTGCTTACAGCACTGATTCGATGCACAGGTGGTTCGCCTAGGCGTCTCCAAAAGGACCAGACCTTCTCCAATGGCCTGAAACTCCCAGCAGGAGCACCCATTTCATTCCCGCTCTGGGGCGTCTAGTATGCAGTCACAGTCCGCAAAGAGCCGTCAAACTTCAGTATGACTAACCTTTTTGCAGCAACTCTCCCACCGTGCAAACTTTCAGCCCGGAGTATAATGAAAAGGCCGGTAATGCGAAACCGAATGAATTCGACGGATTCCGCTTCGCGCGTCTCCGAGAACAACCGGAGCTCGAGATGAGGCATCAAGCTGTGACAACAGGGCCAGATGCTTTCAACTTCGGCCACGGCCCACACGCCTGTCCGGGCCGCTTCTTTGCTATCTATATGATCAAGTGTATTTTCATCGAACTGTTACTCAACTACGACTTCCAGCTGAAGGGCAGCGATGGCAACGGATCTGAGTCCAGGCCCCCAAACGTCGTGAAGCAGATGATGAACTTGCCGAACTTTGCGGCCGAGGTGGAAGTCAGAAAGCGGGGTTGATCCCGAACAGAGGCTAACGATATCAATTAGTGTCAGTAGTTATTTGCCAGACATAGTTTACCTTCATGGCCTATGAGTTAATGCTGTTACACTCGTCGTATTAAGGACCATTCCACATACTTATTGCTTCTTATGTGAATTAACTACAGCAGAAGATCAAGCCATCAACTCTCGGCGCCTGACTGACTGATAATCATTTAAACTTTGGTGCATTGTATATACGGAGAAGGTGTATATTTGCGAGAGCGAAGCAGATCAACGATATGTACATTTACCAGTTCAACATCGCACCTAAACCAACAATGGGAACACAAAAGAATATCAGGTCATCAGTGCACACAAGTACCAGGCAAACACTGTCAGACATGACATTCACTAGGACTGGGCAACCTGGTCTGGTAAAAGAAAACTGCAAAAAAGAATGATGTCAATCGCTGACGGGAATTGAGCCCGACGTGGCTGGTAATTGTTAGTACTTGTACTGATGTGGTGTGACGAGGATTTAAGCTTACGGGTCGAACCCACAACCTTGAGATTAAGAGTCTCACGCTCTACCGATTGAGCTAGCCGGGCAGATGAAATGAATGCACCTGCTGGTTGTTGGTGAAGCTGGCTGCTTCGGTGGGATCATGTAGACGCAGAGGTAAATGCCCTCGCACGATTTGACTACAAAAATTAATTTTTTCGAATCTAGTTGAGGCCCAAGTGGATCGCCGTGCAAGGCTGGCCCATGTTTATGTAAAACCCTTGGCAGCGGATTTGTCGCTTGTGTGATCGGCAACGGCCCCATCACGAAAGGGGACTGGGACGTTCGGACGAACAACCAAGTGGTCTCCAAAGAGAAACTTCGGATGGCATGGGCGCGAGATCGAGCATGAAATGACGTTCGACCTCACCTGCAGAAGCCCACGCCCAGCTTATGTTGAGTTTGTCCGCAAACCACGGAGACGCTGCGTCCCTCACATGACGGCTGGCCAAGAAAGTCCCGGGACAAGGGTTCAGAGACCCCCGGCAAGCCCCTTCGCCGCACGCGGAGCGTCACACTCCGTCTTCATATTCATGACAGCCAAGCCCCCTCCGTCATCCCGGTACGATGCCACAAGTGCCGGGCAAGCCTGCTCTAATGGGGTAGACAGGCGGAATGTGGAGACGCAAAATTAACTTCCGTGCCCCCTGGAATCTTGATGAACTTCCCCCATGGTCCCCTTACGACATATGGCGAGATTGAGGGGGACGAAGGGAACCTGACGGTTATAATAAACATATATATTCTACCGCGGTGACCGTTCTCTGGTCCCCCGAGACGATGCACGTTTCAGCCGATCCTTTTCTCTTCTCACCATTCTCATTACATCCCCGTGCTGATCTTCCGTGAGCCATGGCGAGGTCCACGGCGCTTTCTCTTCGTGCAGTCCTTGCGTTTGCCGCTGGCGCGTATTCGCAGACGTGCATCGGCAGTACTGGGTCCAAGACTTACGAGGCCGAAGATGGAGTTCTTTCGGGCACAACAGCCGAGACTTCACAGGCCGGATTCACAGGTATGGGATGGGATTTCTGTGATTAGTGTATACGTGAATAACCGTGATGGGCGCGCAGGTACTGGCTACGTGGCCGGCTTTGAGGACAGCACCGACAAGGTCACCATCAACCTTGACTGCCAAGGCGAGGGCCAGAAGCTTTTCGATCTCAGCATCAGATACGCCGGCATCTACGGCGAGAAGCGCACCAACGTCGTTCTCAACGGCGGCGCCGCCAGCGAGGTGCTCTTGGCTGCCACTGAGACCTGGGCCAACGTCTCTGCCGGCCAGGTGCTTCTCAACGAGGGCAGCAACACGATTGACATTGTAAACCACTGGGGATGGTAAGGAAACTTGGTGCAAATGGCATTATGAGTGCTCTGGGACTAACACCAAGCAGGTACCTCATCGACTCCATCACTTTGACGCCCACCGCCCCGCGCGGAGCTCACAACATTAACACGGCGCTCGTTAACGCGAACGCTAACGCCGACGCTAACGCGCTCTACTCCTACCTCCGCTCCATCTACGGCAAGAACATCCTCTCGGGTCAGCAGGAGCTCTCCTACTCCAACTGGATCAATGAGCAGATCGGGAAGCTGCCCGCGCTTGTTAGCGTCGATCTGATGGACTACTCCCCTAGCCGCGTCGAGCGCGGCACCGTCGGCACCGCCGTTGAGGAGGCCATCACGCACCACGAACGCGGCGGCATTGTTTCTGTGCTCTGGCACTGGAACGCGCCCACGGGTCTTTTTGATACTGAAGAGAACAAGTGGTGGAGCGGTTTTTACACGCGCGCTACCGACTTTAACGTTTCATCCGCTCTTGCCGACACGACCAACGCCAACTACACACTCATCATCCGCGACATCGACGCCATCGCCGTCCAGCTCAAGAAACTTCAAGATGCCGGCGTTCCCGTCCTCTGGCGACCGCTACATGAAGCAGAGGGAGCATGGTTTTGGTGGGGAGCAAACGGGCCTGAAGCGTGCAAGAAGCTTTGGGCTTTGCTGTATGACCGTCTTACCAACCACCACGAGCTGAACAACCTCATCTGGATCTGGAACTCAGTTGCAGCGAACTGGTACCCCGGCGACGACACCGTCGACATTGTCAGCGCCGACGTCTACGCTCAGGGCCACGGAGTAAGCTCTTCGCTCGCCCTTTCACTGTTGAATCACTTGCTAACATAGCCTTAGCCCATGACGACGCAATACAACGACCTCATCACGCTCGGCCAGGACAGGAAGCTCATCGCAGCCACCGAGGTCGGCAGCGCCCCCTTCCCCGACCTCCTCCAGGCGTACGAGGCACACTGGCTGTACTTCTGCGTCTGGGGCGACACCTTCATCAACAACGCCGAATGGAACAGCGTCGCCGACCTGAAGACGGTATGCCCTCCGAAACCTCCATGATAAGAACGCGGGAATCAAGAGACTAACTATCGATAGATCTACGAGAGCGAGTACGTCCTCACTCTTGACGAGATTCAAGGCTGGCGCGGATAAAGCTCGGGATCTTGGGTTGCTGGTAGCCCCTTTTAAGAAGACTTCACTGTAGATATTTCTAAGCCTTGTGAATACCAAAAGATTTCTAGACGCTTTGACCCTTTACCATTCGTTCTGGTTATGCCCGCACCCGAGCATGACATTGCTGGTTGCATGCTGGATGGAAGCCTTTTATTAACAAAAAAATATTTCACCAACATTTGCAATACCTAACCGTTTCAAGGAACTGCATTACCCTTAGCCGCACTATGCCACCCAACATGCGACCGCCCCCGCCCCCCCTCGTCACTTTGCTTGTCCGGTCCATATGCGCCACCCCGTCTCAAAAAAACAAAAAAAAAAGTCTCCAACGCAGCCAAGGACACTGAATATTTTTGAGTGATGAAAACTGACGTTTAATATAGCGAGATAGAACTCATAGGCAGGCTTGAGACTTTTGCCAACATGACGCGAACGCTCAGCCAATACAGTGTTTGTTGGTATCACAGGATACCCGTACGGGTGATAAATCGAACGAAGAGCAAAACTGGTACTGTATTCTGTCGGTTGTCTGTAGAGGGAAGAAAAGAGAGGCAGCCAGCGGAAGCAGCAGTTGTGAAGATATCGCCGTTGGCGGCCCGGAGGTAGAATCTCCGGGCCCGACTGCTGCCGCTTCCCGCGGCCTGACCGCCTGCCCGTATTCTGGTTGGGTAATCCAACAGTGTTCATGAGAGGACGAAGAGGTAGTGTAAATTCAAACCTGTCTCTTTGAGTGAGATATTAACGACCGTTGCCACATTCCGACAGAAGAAACAACCGACGCTCCATCAAATTTCTAAAAATGCGAACCGCTCTGTGCAGGGACATTTTGAAGCTCCTATCCCGGTTGATGCAACATGGGTAGCACTAAGGATGACACCGAGGTACAATGCTTTGGGCCGGTAAAATGTACGGTTGAGTTATTTCGAGGTTAAGAAAATGAGACCCAGGCAGAGCTTTGTCCATTGCAAACAACTTCGTATGTTGATGTTCTTGGCCAGGGGCAGCCGCCAAATTCAGGGCTGACGCTCTCCCCATTCATGCTTTCTTGGCGGCACTTGAGATTCGGCCTGCTCTTTTTTCGCTTTCATTGTAAGAGGTCTTGTTTATTACATATTAGTAGTCAATTAAGACTGGCAAGAAGGTTTCGATACGAAAAGCCACCGTCGGGGTTCACTTATTGATGTTCATCCATTCACAACTCGACCCCGTGTTGAGATGGTCCCCTTTTGATGGCCGAGCAACAAATGGTCCTAGCATTCTCCCACCTAGCCCTGAATCGGGCATTTGTGACCGAAGTTCATGGGAGTTACAATGCCCAATGATGGCAGTTCGGACCAGGGTGGCTCAAAAGGCACAGTAGAGATGCGCAAGGCTAGTGCCGTCATTACGCCGCTCAGCTTCAAGAGTTGCACCGTGGCCGTTTTGATCAATGAAGCCATTGAAAAAAGCTTTAAAGTAGTTGGCGAATCCAATGATAACGATGGCTGAGGTTTGGCGAGCACTCCTTGAGAGACCCGCAGGGAGGCAAAGGCCTCGATAGTGTCCGTCTCTGGGTTGACCTTTGAAGCGTGACGATATACCACGTCGCCTTATATATGAGCTTTACTTACTTCTTGATGATCTGAATAGCGTCTATATCTCGCCGCGGTAAGTGAATCTAGCTTATGTGCTCGGGCTACGTTAGCCATGACACTTGGTTTGACTCGCAGAAGCCTCGTTGCTATCTCGCCTGTTCAAAGCAACAGGGAATCTTCACGAAGCCATAAAGTAAGTACTCAGCCTTCCCACGCTGCGCAATGAGTTACCGTGTGACCGGAGACCACGACCCACAAGAACTTCAACGGCTCAAGCCTCGACATATCCGCTCTTCGCGTGGTACAGTCGCCAAGAACCTACTCGGTCTGACGAAAAAGGCCAACAGCGAGAACAGAGATCAAGGAACGGCACCGAGTGTTGGGCGATTCATACACACCCGGTCTAAACGTGAGCACCATGCCCCATCCAGCGTCCAGAATCCAGAGCACACATCATCAGCCAGGCCTGCTCCTCCCTCCTTCACACACACACACACACACGCCCGCGCGCCCATCCAATCCTGAAGCGGCAAATACCACCGAGTGCGCAAAGAAAACAGCCTCATCGGCTCACAACGTTGTCTCCGACTTTACCAGCGCCTGCCCCTTGTCTATCATCACCGGATTCCTCGCCTGCCCGCCCCGTCCACCCACCCACCGCGGGCACCCGCTCGCGAAAGGCGCACATCATGGTTCCTCCCCCCCCGGCCGACTCCGCAGTAGTAATCGGTACCATGGTTCCACCCGGCCGACGGGCGGGGATTGGAACGCCCAGAGCCGAACGAGAGATTGCAACGTTGCTATCAAGCCCAAACCCAAATCATTAACCGCCTGGGGAATTCCTCTGGAGGGGATACACTAACGCCGACTTGCTCGCTACAATGACGTCGATGAGAGGGGGGCTTTCGCGGGTGCTCGACGGGCGACGTGCTCGGGCAGGACATGCACCAGATTGGGAGGATATCGGGATATGTCACTTGGCTGCGAGGTTCCTATGGTCCGCTTTTTACACACACGCCCCTTGTCTTGCCCCTGCTCGTGTAACCCCCATGCGGCGACACACCACCGATTGATATCTGGAAGGTTGGGGGGTAACGTGATGTTTAAACCGACTGCTACCTTCTACAATCGCATGGCTTTTCATTTCCTCTACCTTTCCTCCCCTCGCATCCCCTCCCTGTGGATGCCGAGTTCCCCTCAGTACCTAGTTCGACGTCGGCCCTACCCCGCGTCGGATGCGTCGTGCGATGTCAATAATGGGACAACTTCCAAGTGCTCGATAAGACGTGAAATATATATCAGCATCCCGTCAATTGGACGAGGGGAGACGAAAGACAATCCGAAAAAGTGTAACCCTGAAACGAACGGGTCTTGATTGAGTTTATCCGAATCTGGTCCAGTCGCAACGATGCGGTTCCTCGCAAGCATCGCCCTCACCCTCGCCCTCGTGGCCGCAGAATCGGTTCTCCCGGGCCTCCCGACCGTCCCCTACACCGCCACAGGCGGCACCCTCCCCGCCTCCTCCCTGACGAAAATCGTCGTCGACACGGCCTTTGCCGACGCCCGCGACGAGTCCGGCCAGACCCTCATCCCGCCGACCCTCCGCGCCTTCGCCGAGACCTTCGCCCAGGACCTGGCTGCGGTGCTCGGCCTTGAAGTCCCCGTGGAGACAGGTCCAGCTGCGGAGCAGGGTTCCGTATTCCTGACCGTCGGAGACCCGGACGTCTTCAGGGATGCGGCGGGCCGGCAGACCTCGGAGGGCTACTCGTTCAACGTCACCGTCGACGGGGTCCTGATCACCGGGGCGAGCCCACTTGGCGCGTGGTGGGGCACGCGCACGCTCCTCCAGCAGCTCATCCTCGGGGACGGGGCCGTGGATTTGGGGTACGGGACGGACAGCCCCGGGTGGGGAACCCGGGGGATGATGGTAAGATATACATATCCTTCCTCTTAGAAGAAGACAGAACTACCGATGGCCGCCGGAAACCACCAAGACCCGGCCGGGGTTGGTGATGTGTTGTGTGTATGTCGGTGCATTAGCTGACGAGCAGTGCAGCTTGACGTCGCCCGGCACTACTACCCCCCAGAGTTCCTCGTCGAGATGTGTGCCTACATGTCCTTCTTCAAGCAGAACACATTCCAACTGCACCTCAGCGACAACCTCTACAACAACGTGGCCATCTACTCGCGCGAGCGGTCGCTGTCGCTTTACGCCGCCTTCCGGCTGTGGTCCGACGACCCGGCTGTCGCGGGGCTCAACGTGCGCGCCAACGAGAGCTACACGCGCGCGGTCTTTGACGGCGTTCAGACGGCGTGCGCGGCCCGCGGCGTGACGGTGCTGCCCGAAATCGAGGCGCCGGGCCACGCGCTCGTCGTCTCGCAGTGGCGGCCCGAACTCGGTCTCGCGAGCGACCTGAGCCTGCTGAACCTGTCCAACCCGGAGACGCTACCCGCCGTTAAGGGTATTTGGGATGTCTTCCTGCCGTGGTTCCATACTAAGACGGTGTCCATCGGGGCGGACGAGTACGTCGACCCGACGCTGAGTGAAGAGTAAGTCGCAGCCACCAAGTTGAAGATTAAAATACGGCGAGCTCAAGGGCGAGGCCGTTACGGCTTAGGAGACATGCGCTTATGAAGAATTTAGGGCGCTGGTAGGAGAGTACACGCGGTTCGTCGACGCCATGAGCGACCACATCACGAGCACGTCAGGGAAGCAGGTCCGGATCTGGGGCACGTTCGCGCCGTCGGTGGGCGGGTCGGTCAACAAGTCGGTCTCGATCCAGCACTGGGCCAACTTCGAGGCGAACCCGCTGCTCGACTTCATCGACGAGGGCTATGAGGTGCTCAACTCAGGCGACTACATCTACACGGTCGGGAAATGGAGCGAATGGTATGGACACGAGCTTAGTCTGGAGTTCCTATTCCACGGCTCGCCCGACGGATCGCCGTTCTCGCCCAACGTGTTTGACCGCGAGAACGCGACCAACAATGCGGCGAGGGACAGCCCGTCGCTGCTGGGCCACATTGCGCCGCAGTGGAACGATTTCGGCCCCAACGGGACGACGGTAACGGAGGCGTACTACCAGTGGCGCGACGGGCTGCCCGCGCTTGCGGACAAGCAGTGGGGTGGCGCCGTCGCCGAAGCCGAGTACGGGGCGCTCTTCGCGGCGCTGCAGCCTTTTGCGCCGGGGCAAAACCTCGACCGACGCATCGCGTCCGGGGGGCCGACGATATTCGAATACGACTTTAAGCAGGGCCCGCAGAGCAACGGGACGGCCGCGGTGAAGGACCTGTCGGGTAACGGCTACCATGCGACGTCGACGTGCGCCAGGAGCGCCGAGGGTGCTATCCTCGGGCCCTCGTGCCGCATCACGACCCCGCTGACGCAAAAGGGGAGAAACTACACGCTGTCCTTCTCAATCAAGCCCACGACAGACGCCAAGGGGGCCATCTTCAGCGGTGGGGACAGCGGGTTGTGGTTCGGCAACGGGAGCGTGGATGCCGTCATGCTCTTCTCCGGCGAGAGCACGTACGCGCTCAACTACACGTTCCCCGTGGGGTCGTGGACGAATGCGAGCCTCATTGGCAGGGGGAGGCAGACGTTCCTGGATGTCGGCGACGGGGCGCCCAAGGAGTTCCTGACGGTCATGGGGTGGAACGGGAACCGGTTTGTGTGGGCGCCGATGGCGGTGGAGGCGCCGCTGGCGACGGTCGGAGGGAGCGGGTTTGAGGGCGTCATCGGCGGTGTAAAGCTGGTTGACAATGCCCTAGAATAGTGCTGTCGCTGCTACGTGGGAGTCTCGTGTAGTCTCTCTGCCCTGCCCTGCCTTGCCCTGTTTTTTTTAGTCTCTTTTTGTCGGGGCAGTGGTACGGCTGGTCCTCCTGGGGAATGGAAAATGCTATGTCATAGCTGACTGAGTCGTGCGTTATGACATGAAATTCTTAAGAGGGTCTTGGTGTGTGAAACCCCTGGCTTGTTGTCCGCGTGCCCAGCAACAAACAACAACAAACCAAACGGCACCAAAGGGAGCCAGCCAAGCCAGCCATCCATCAAGGCCAGACAGATTGTGCCAGAAGTTTCCCTCGTTACAAGTTTGCAGTTGCTGTCAACGGCGTGCGCTGCAGCAATTGAAACGGCGCCGATCATTGCCATCACCTGACGCCCGGGGCATCCCGTCGGGTCGATGTCACATCCAGGTCTCGATGTGGTGGCATGGCCGACCCGGATGAGCGATCGGGGTCCTTCGGGGTCTTACGTAGTGTAGCGCGCGCGGCCGGGGGTCAAGAGGGTATCATTGAGGGGCCACAAAGCCTTGAAAGCCCCCGGCAACGGGATGCTCGCCGCAGGGATGGGGTGACAGAGCCAGGGGCCGAATCAGGGTCCAGGAAGGGGTTCCTGGGAGCAGCATACGATGTACGAAGCAGTGTACACACACTACTGCGCAGTGCGGATGTGTAGTTGACCAAAAGCAGGGTCTAACGAGGTTGATGCCCTTCAATGACAGGATGATTCAGATTGCCTCGGGCAGAGGTGGTGACGGTGCTTCATTTGCAGGAGACGATATTGATGGGAGAGGGCGGGGCGAGTAAGGATTGATTTGCTGACCTAACGCGGATAATTGGATTAGTAGATGGGATGACGATGACTTGGAGCAACGGCGGGGGGATATCTCTTCGCTTCGTCTCATCGTTGGGTCAACAGATGAGCCCGCATGATTGAAGGGAGGCGGTGGAATGGACGGATGGGCGTATGGAGGTTTGGGGACCCAGAAAGCAGGTCTCGTGTTGAGTGAGCGAGGGCGAGCAGAGACGAACCAGTCGGTCTGAGATTTTGGGTGGCGGCGACGGTAGCATTGGTGGAAAGGGGATAGAACAGCAACGATATCCATTACGTGCCGGCGATAGAACCTCACGGTCCTGCGGACGGAGAGGGTGCGAGATGGAAGGATGGATGTTGGCGAAGGCGACACTTGGTTCCGGTCACGATGAATGAAGTAAATGAGAGGGCCGTGTCAGTGCGATGGGAATTATTTTGGAGATGCATGCGCGTGCGAGGCAGGGGAGGGCAAGACAGGGAAGGAGAAGACAGGGAAGGGGAAGGAAAGGCAAGGGAGGAGGTACCCGAAGACTGGAAGGCGGAGATGAGGATGGGGATGGAGGCTTACGGCTCACGGCTCAGACTGGCGGTGGGGAGGTGAGAGGTGTGGGCAGTGAGGGCAGGTGATAGCAGGTGATGACAGGTGAGAGCAGTTGAGAGAGGTTAAGGCACGAACACCAGAAACTGCCTCTCTTGGTCTCGTACATGGGAGTCGCTCCTGCCCATTGGTCTTGGTGTTTGCTGCGCGAGCTGTGTAATTCGTGATTGGGCATCTGCGCATGGCCGGCAGCTGCATGCACTGTATGGACATACTGTACGGGATTACAGCATATTTGCGGGGCGCGTTCAGAGTTTACAAGGACACCGAGTCTGATCAAGAGAAAGAGCGGGGCGGAGCGAGTCAACGGCCCTGCTCCTTCCCAGCTTCCCGCATAGTCAATTTATCAGATTCCAAGTTTCCAACCGACGGGCAACTGCCCTTGTCCCCCTTGCTCCTGCTCCTGATCCTCCTCCGACCCTTCCCTTCGCCCCACTCCTTCCTTCCTGCTTCCGTCCCGTGACAATGGCCGGTTCATGGAGAGAAAGGAAGGAAGGGAGCACTCGTCACACTGTGACTACGTCGTCGTTTCTTCGCTTGTCTTTGTTCCTACTGTTGCGGCGGCGGCGGCAGCTGGTGGTGGTGGTGGCTGCCGCTTCCATCCCTGGCCCCTCTCAGCTTACTATTATGTGTAGCATATAGTGTGTACCTAGGTAATGTAGTGTAGTGTGGTGGTGTATGGGCGGCTGTCATGAATGAATGAATGAAAGAAAGACACAATCAATGGATGGCCCTGTTCTAGCTCCGGGGATAGACACCTGAAGCTCACCTCACCTCCATCACACCGCAATTCACTGTCCGCTGTCCATCGTCCACCGTCCGCCACCGTCATCGCCGCCGCGTTGGCATTGGCATCGGCCTTGGCCACAAGTCTCCCCCTTCGAGGCCCATCCCTCTCTGCCCGGTCTGATCTGGTCTGATCTGGTCTGATCTGGTCTTTCCTGCCCGCTCCGATTTGCCTCGATGCTCTCAACCTTCCCCTGTTTCCCCCTCATTGCTCGGTGGCAGGGATGCGTAGCACTCGGTGTAGGTGGGGTAGGCCAGAGAATCTCGGAGCCAGTCCCGTCCTCAACTTTGTTGATGTGGTTGGCTCACGCACTCTGGCGGGCATCTCCTCCCCCCCACCCCCCGGCCCAGCACGCACGCACTCGATATGGCAGACGACGACGAGAACAATATCGACGACCGGGACGGCGACTACGACGACGAAAGCGCCCGTGTCGTCGTGAACCAAGACAACAACCATTGCCGGCGGCCAAGCCGTCGTCTGTCGCCCAACTTCCGTCGGCCAACGGCTTTTGGGTGTCTTCGGCCCCCCCTTGATGCTCGCACTAGGCACAAAGACGCGCCGCCCTACAACGCAGTAACTTTGGCCCTAGCACTGCTTTCTATGGATATTCCAATTACCCATCGTCATCATCACTATCGCCCTCCTCAGATCTCGCCCGCCGCAACCTCTTTTCTACATCGCCAGGGTCTGGCCTCGACGCCACATACCCGAACCATCTGCGCCATCGCCATCCGTCCCATCACATCGATCCCACCCATCCCACCGTCTCACACCCCTCTCAGCTCGTTAGCCTCCGATCCTTTCTTCACGCCTCGACTACGACTACTCTTCCGCCAAACCACCGCTCTGTGCGGATGCAGCCCTGCAATTGGTGTCCCCTTAACGTGCCGCCGCACTAAGGTGGCCCAGACCCCTAAAATAAAATAAAATTAAAACAAAACCTTTGCCCGAAAAAACAAATCGAGCCTGCCCACACACACACACACACACACAGGTTGGGCATGCATCTGAAGTCGAGTCCGCACTCACGACACAGACAGAGAACCCTGCCAAGTCCGGCCCAGCTGCCGCTCAAGGGCGCTGCAAAGAGACAAGCCGCACACTTTCTTCGCCGGCCGCTAGGCCCTAGCGCATCTCACATTCGCCGAGGATCACCCTCGAAGAGGCAGCAAAAAAAAAAAAAAAAAAAAGACACAGACACTCCCAGAGACAAACAAGAGACTAGGTAGACTAGACTGGGTGGCTCGGTAGCCCCCATCCATCCATCTCCATTCCCACCAACACACGCCTGGAACCCCCCGGCTCTCCCGTGGGTTGCAATGGCCAATCTCCAAACCGCCCAAAGAACCGGTTTCCCATCCAGGGCCGGGATGCGCCCACTGTCTTGGCCTAGCCATGCCTGCAAGCCCCCCTCCCCTGCCCAGCTCTGCCTGGCCTTGCCCCTGCACCCGCGAGCATTCTCCCATGTATCCGTCCACTACACTACACTGCTACTCACTATCCGTACCCTTCGCACTAGATAGACTAGTGTGCGCAGTCGCAGGCTGATGTCGCTGCTGCTGCTGCGCTGCTACTAGGTATGGTACTGCCAGACCGCACACATGTCTTGTTCCCCCCCAACCGTCTCGAACAACGCCCATCCCGGCTGCTGGGGTCCCTGCTCCACTCTAGCGGGGAGGGGCGGCATTTCAGTCATGCCCGCCGCCTCACCTTCAAACCATGTTCCTCTTCGACCTGGGCCTGTCCTGACTTGATTTGACTTGATTTGACCTGATCTGACCTGACCTGACCTTACCTTACCTTGCTTGACTTGACGTCGTTGGCAACGACAACAACTCTCCAATTGTTGTTGTTTCCCCCTCGTCCCGAACCGACCGTCCAGATCATGGGCACGACGACCTTCATCGCACTTCTCGACAACCTCCGCGAAGTATGAACAAGATATCTGAAGGCGCCCGCGAGTGGGAGACGTTCAAGTACGCACGCAAACCATCACCGCCGCCGCCCGCCCGCCCCCGAGCCTGCTGCCCGAAACCCCCGTCACTGACAAACCGCTCGATTCTAGATATGATTCCTTCCACATCCCCAACGCTGTCTACAACAGCCCCGACCAGCCGATCCCCTTCTCCGCCATATCATCGTCGTCCGATACTGGCCTCACTGCTTTTGCGCAGCTGGGCGCCTTGCGCCTCAAGGCATCCCGCGCCCTCATCTCCCTCTTTGACCGCCAGCATCAGTACATAGTCGCCGAGGCCACTCGGTCCATGCCCCTCTCGGCGAGTACAAAGTATGCGTCGCAAAACCACCTCTGGCTCTGTGGGACGGCCATCCCTCGTGCCTTTGGAATCTGCGAACATGTGTTGATTGGGGCAACCACCGAGGCATCTCGCAACGGCATCTTCCCGCCCACGCCCGTCCTCGACGGCGACGGCGACCTTCCCGTAGCTGTAGTCCCGGACCTGGCAACTGACCAGCGCTTCTGCGAACGCCCTTACATCGAAGCAGCTCCGTACAACCGTTTCTATGCAGGTGTCCCCATCCGCTCCCCCAAAGGCATCAACATCGGCGTCTACTGCATTTTCGACGACCGGCCCCGGTCCGGGCTGGATTCCGACGAAGTGGCGTTTTTGCGGGAAATTTCACATACCGTCATGGATTATCTCGACGCCAGAAGGGTCAACGAGAGCTACCGCCGCAGTGAGCGCATGGTGCATGGGCTCGGCAACTTCATCGAGGGCAGAGATGACCCTGCGCCGAATGCGAAACCCGCCACAAGGCCTCTCCTGAACGGCTATGATCCCCCCCGGCTTGCCATGTCGATCCCCGAATCAGACCCGCCATCACCCAAATCATCCGGATTCGCCGATCCCGTCCGGCCGAGCATCAATCCCATCGTCTCGGACCAGACTGATGATTCTTCCGCAAAAGTCGACTCGAGCGACTCGGTCGAAACAACCGCGACAACCGAGACAGTCGCGACAGTAGCAACGACTACCTCGAGCACTGCTCCGCCAGACCCCCACCTGACCGAGACCGTCAAAATATTCTCCCGCGCGGCCAATGTGATAAGGAAGTCTCTAGAAGTGGACGGCGCCCTTTTTCTGGATGCCAGCATCGGGTCGTTTGGGGGTCTTGTAACCGGCCCTCGCAGGGCGAGTGAGGTGGCAGACCATCACTTCTCGAGTAGCGAAGAAAGCATGTCTGAGAAGTCTGAAGATGTCAATGACAGTTGGTGTAAGAGCTTTGGGAGATCATCGGGCATGGACGACGTGACCAACGGCAGAGAAGGGCCACAGCTAAGCCGGTTGACATTGCGGGAGAAGTTTCTAAGGAAACTGCTCCGCAGGTACCCGAATGGCAAGGTATTCAGCTTCGACGAGACGGGCAACTGGTTATCGGCCGATTACGAAACCGACGATGCCGACATCACCCCGACAGAAGACAACGAGAAGTACGCGGCACGGCCCGAGGCCAGGGCGGCGCATTCATACTTTACTAGGCGGAACGAGGCGAGGACAATTGTTGGCATGTTTCCGGGCGCCAGGAGCGTGGCAGTGGTCCCCCTGTGGGATCCCTCCAAAGAGCGGTGCTTCGCCGGCGGTTTCGTTTGGAGCAAGAGCCCGACGCGTATCCTCACGCCCGACGCAGATCTGCCGTTTCTGCGAGCATTCGGCATGGTTACAATGGCCGAGGTCATTCGCCTCGACGCAATATTGGCAGACAGGGCGAAGACGGACATTTTGGGGTCTCTCAGCCACGAGCTCAGGTCGCCGCTTCACGGCGTGGTCGCCGCCGCCGAGCTTCTTCACGATACCCAGCTGGACGCCTTCCAGGTGGATGTTATCCATACCATCGAGATATCGGGCAAGACGCTACTCGACACCATCGACCATGTAGGCTCCTACGTTCCGTCTGTAACTTATTGTTCACTGTGCTAATACGAAACAGCTGCTTGACTACAGCAAAGTCAACACCTTCCTGCGAGCATCCAAGTCTCAACGGAAGAATAACGGGCCAGGACGCGGTTTGCGGGCCGAATCATCAGCATCGGTTGAGTCGGGCATGATGACTTTGGTATCGGACGTGCACCTCGATCTGCTCGTGGAGGAAGTGATTGAGAGCGTCTTCATCGGCTACAGCTTTCATCACATGGTTGCGTCTCAACTGGCCCGCCACGGGTCATCCTCAGGGCCCCCTACACCGGCCCAGGAAAAACTGGATGCCATTGCCTCGTCGGATGGTCTGGGTCATGGGCGAGACTCGTCCCAGAGTCAAACTTCGCCTGGTCTCAAGGACATCAAAATCCTCGTTGATATCGACCCACAGTCCTCCTGGGTCTTCCACACCAATCCAGGCGCCATCCGTCGCATCGTAATGAACCTATTCGGCAACGCGCTGAAGTATACTTCCAAGGGGTTTATCAAAGTCCATCTGGGGCAAGAAGAAGTCGTCCACAAGACATCGCGGTCTGCGTCCATGGTTGTACTAACCGTCACCGACTCTGGCAAAGGCATCAGCGAGGAGTTCCTGCACAACCACCTCTTCACGCCCTTCTCCCAGGAAGATGCCCTGGCACCGGGGACGGGCTTGGGTCTCAGTCTCGTCAGGCAGATTGTCGCCGGCCTCGGCGGGACGATCAGCGTGAAGAGCCAGGTTGGCCACGGGACTAGCATCACAGTTTCCATTCCTCTCGTGCTGTCGCGCAAAGCCAGCAGTCGCGGAAGGAAGTTCACGGCCGACTTGAACGCCTTGGCCGGGAGCCGGCTAGCCATCCGCGGATTCAGCAGAGGGCTCGAAAGTTCCGAAGAACTCCGTGCCGGCGGGCTGGATCTTCCCGTGGAGGGTCTCCCGTTTAATTGGATGGATGTCAAGATCACCGAGGGCATTGATGAAAGTGCGTCCCCGGATTTGATGGTTTGCAGCGAGGAAGCTTTCAAAAGTCAGGGTTTGGCCGACACTGGAGGCGTCAACCTGCCGCTCGTCGTCGTCTGCGGCAACGCCGAAGCCGCGCAGAAGCTGGCCACATCGTACAGACGGTCTCTACGCCACGAGGCCGTCATGGAGTTCATCGCCCAGCCGTAAGTACCGTCAGCCTCCCCAAGAAGAGATCGCGAAATCTAACACGGAATCAGTACCGGTCCCAGGAAGGTTGCCAAGGCTTTTGCCTGTGCCCTGGACCGCTGGAGGCAGCGTCAACCCGTCCCTGATACTGCAGGCAGCTCGATGTCCGACGCCTTTTCCGGCGCTGGCCCAACGGCTCGCGCTCTCAAGTCAGATGGCGTGAAGAGGCCTAGGGCGCGATCCGAGGCCGTAAAGATGGTGAGGGTTGCCTCGCCGCCCGCCGAAATGGTGTCGCAGTCGCCTGGGGACAGCTGGATCGCCAACACCAACGACTCAAACTTCACACTGACGCTTCCCTTCCGACCAGCCGCATCGGTCGCGGCGCCACCCGAAACGTCGACCGCTTCGGCTACTGGCAGTGTGTCCTCGAGTGCGGCCACCTCTTCACGGTCCCCCAAGTCTCCGCTGGAGTTTCTCTTGGTGGACGACAATCCAATCAACCTCAAGGTTCGTCTCCCCACAACTGGACAAAGCCTCGGTGCAAGACACTAACCAACGGGCACAGATTCTCTCGGCGTACATGAGGAAGCTCCAGAAACGACACGCCACTGCATCCAACGGCTTGGAGGCCCTGCAGGTGTACACATCGCAGCCCTATAGGTTTTGCTGCATTCTCATAGGTATGTATGCCCCAATGGCGGTGGAAATCGATCGGTGTCAGCGAGTACATGTTCTGACGAAACACAGATATTACGATGCCCGTCATGGACGGGCTCGAAGCTACAAGGCGGATTAGGAAATTTGAGCGAGCTCACCACCTCCCACCCGTGACAGTCATTGCCATCACCAGCCTGGGGTCGGCCGGTGCTCGACAGGAAGGCTTCGCGAGCGGGATGGATCTCTTCTTGACCAGACCGGTAACCATGACAGAGCTGGTCAAGATTCTGAAGCAACGACGGCTAGTGGACGAGGAGGCCGCTAGAGAGGGTTTATCGCAATGACTCCGGGCGTCGTAGACGGCAGGGTTGCCAACGGGAGGGTATTTTGGCTACAGCATTGGGTGTTTTGCTTTCTTGTTGTTTTTTTCTTGGTCAAGTTTCGCAAGGCGCCTGGTGGGATATGGCTGATTGGTCCCGGACAGGACCACACATTGGTGCTCAAAAAGTAGCATTTGGGGGGATTTTTTCTTCTTCGTTTTGGTTTTGAATGAGACTCTGAGGAAGGTCACGGCGCCAAATGGGGGAATCGACGACGGCCGGTGCCAGTAGGTAGTATCTAGTACGCGGCCAAGATGGAGCCGCCACGATATTGTCGGCGTTCGGGCTTTGCTGTCATTTTTCTGCTGTAGTGTCCACTTCGTTCTGGACTCATCGGATGGCCCCGGATTAGACGACACTAGGGAGGGAGGCACAGTCTCTCTCTTTCTCTCTCTCTCTCTCCATCGGAATAAAAAATACACAGCTTTTGAGCGTTGGTTTATAACAATGAAAAACAACCATGGTGTAATGTGTGAAACCTATTGCGGAAGGAAGGTGAAGAACGTTTGGTCAGCTATTGTGGGCGGTATATTTCATCGTGAGGAAGGATTCATGGCGTGCTGCCGGGGGCGCCAAGCTGTACCTGGAACGATGTCACTTGTCGGGAGGGGCCGAGGTGGCGCGCGCGTGTGTGGTTTTTATTTATTTATGTATTTTATATTTTTTTTGCGAGAATGGGCTAGGGAGAGGTGGGAGAGGAGGAGGTGAAGGCGAAGGTGGATTGGGCGGGACCTCGGCTTTTGCGCGGCATTCTGGGGTTCTGGGTCTGGCGACTCATTCAATCTGGCTCTGGGGTGTTCTGATTTGAAAGGAGTCTGGAGACCGGAGACGGGCGTTACATTATTACTTTTATTATTTTTCAGCTCTTTGCCCTCATTACAGACCCGTTCGAGAGTTGAATTGGTGAGTGGGCTTCTCTGATGTATGAGATGTACAAGATGTGTGAGGCGTATGAGGTGTGTGAGATGCGTGTGTGACGTTGACGAGCAGATGACAATGGCGATGTGATGGTGGTGCGGTTTGAAAGGGCCCCCGCCGTTGGGGCGTTGGCACATGGGAATTTCTGGTGCACTATGGATACTTCGTACTTCGTACGGCTTCGTGCGTGACCGACCCGGATCAAAGATTGAAGAGATTGGGAAGGGTATATCGGGCCGAGGATGGTCCTATCCTGGGGGACGTTGGTCTTTCGTTTTTATTTTATTTTATTTATTTCGGCCGATAAGAATACACCACTTAGTACGTAGTAGATGGACTGGATGGGCACACACATACACTCACTCGCTCACACACACACACACTGGGGGGACGCGGGAAGACCGCCGCTGTTTTAGGTAGCGTTGCTGTTATCTTCCAGGGGGTGGGACAGGGGGGGTGCGGTGGTGTTTGGTCGTGATATGAAGCTACAGATAAGCTACCCGGGCTGTTGTAGGGCTCGCCGAGGGGGGCGTGTGAGTGCGGTGGTCGTCGCGCCACGGAAGCTGTCCGGATCAGCTCACCTTGACTCGCTGTGGTTCATGCCACACACACACATACACACGCAAAAAAGACCAGTGATATCGGACTGGACGTTGATTGCCATTAGGAGAAGGGATGTGTGCATGAGAGTGCGAGCGCGTGCCGGCACGGGTGGGAGCGGGCCCCCAATGGAAAAGGCGGTCCTGCTGTTTCCGATAACCCAGTTTCTTGGATTCCGAGAAAGGCCGTTATCAGAAAAGCGGTGGACCCCCGTACGCTGTCCTTTTTGTCATTTGATTCTCATCTCCTTTGATTCTGGAGAGGAGAGGGGAGGGAGGGAGAGATGTGGGCTATCCTCGGCTTAATGTGTTTGCAGCGCTGACGTGAGTGACATGCGACCATCCATGGTGAGTTCATGATGGTGGTGGTAGTGGTGGTGGTGGTAAAGTGAAGGAAAGGAGCCATTGGCCACCGATAATGAGAGGTTTGTCCGGGGATGAGGAAGCCATCGAACGAGAGACGACCGCAATTGAGAAAGAAAATAAAAAAGGTAGCTCAGGCTCGGACTGGCCGAACATGGCTTGAAGGGATAATGTACAAGCGACTGGGGGACAACGGCGGCCCAGACTGATAAGATGATGGCCGGTGCCAGTTCTGCGTTGGGACGGGTGAAGGGTACGGACGGGGGCGTTGATAGGGCGAGATAGCAGATGCTTGGGATGGCATGACACCCTTTCGCGGCGCATACTCACGAACAAGCATACTACCGGTATGGTACACACACACATTCTCTCGCTCTCCCCTTCTATCTCTCTCTTCGACAAGACCAATGCGACCACGCTACGGACCATGCCTGCTGCAGTCAGTTGCATATTGCAGCACGCCGGGATTGGGCAAAAGGGGGGGTGTATGTGACATCACGAGCTGCAAAAACAAGCCTTTTTCTTCGCCTTGCCATGAGCATATCCCATTACCCTGTCCTGTACCGATCCTACGGTACTGGGAATCATTGTGCTTTTAGGGAGAGTCTAGAAGGTTTCACCTCTGTTTCCCGTCCCTCGCCCAGGCCCCGCCCTCCCACTCTTGGGTTCCCGACTTGTGTTGTCTTCTGGGCGTATCCGGCTCCGGCTGCCGTCGTCGTCGGCTGATATCACAATCTCGACGCTCCATCACGGACGGGTCCCCCAAAGGCGTGCTGTGCCCTTTCGCCAGCTCTCCCCCGCGGCAAACATGATTCATGTCCCCTGGGAGCGGGCTCGGGCAGTGATAAGTCCTGATACGCACGAACCATCCGGTACCCATAAACCCCGGATGTGCCTGTCATGGCAATCAATCATCACCTGTATCTCCAGGCTTACCTATACAAAACCCCATCATCCACAATTGGGCCACATCGAGGGAGCGCCCCATAGATAAAGGGCGATCAAGCATCGACTCGGAGATACAAGGTACGTAGCGTACGAAGTACACACAAGATACATCATCTTCTTGCAGAGGCATAACGATATGTCCCGTGAGTCCGCTCCCAGAAACTCAGACAGAACAGGGGAGGGCAACCGTTGGAAAACATACATATACACACACATGGGGCAGTGCTAATCCATGCAATTGGGAAACGAAGGGTGGTTAAGCATCAACAACGGCGCAGAGCTGGACGAACTGCCACCACGAACAGCTCGGGAGGGCCCCCTCCCCCCCGGCAGCGGGATAGAACTCGCCAAAAAGAAACTCCACTGATCCAAGTTTGTGCATCTCGGCGTTTCCACTTTCCCTCCTCACTTCCGTCAGGTTCCTTGCGGGGCGTGGGGGAAAAAAAGTAGGGCGACGTCTTTTGCGGCCTGGGAAGAGATTAGCGCCATCACCCTCACAAACGGAAGACCGTCCACCCCCCCTCCCCTCTCTCGGGGCTGAGACCCCGATCTCGTCTGGTTCGTTGCATTGGCATTGGCGTACGGGGGGCCCAGCTCGATGGAGCTTGCTGCGTTTCCTGTGTCATTTGAATGTGTGCAGTGTATGCGCCTGCGTGCGTGTGCGTGTGTGTGACTCGATCGACTGCCGGATAGACTAGGCCATGCCAGCTAACCACCCACCCTGGCAGAAAGTTGATGAACGAACGTACGGTAGCCTCCAAGAACCCAAGCACCGGGGAGCTACTAAAGAATGGCTTAGTCCCCCTCGCCCGCCCCCCGGTATGCCACACGCGTTTCTCCAAGTCGCGGCTCCTTTGCTTTTTCCAAATCCCTTTTTTCTGTAGAGTTGTTTAGTTGGCTCTCCTTTAATACCCCTTCCCACCCCCCTCCCGCTCCCCCGCACGCAAAAAGTACGAACATACCGTCCCCAGCCGAGGAAACATCGCAACAACGTCATACCTGAACCGCTGACCGATTCCGGGGGTTCTCCTACACCAAACGTCACGGAAGCTTGGCATACCGCCCGCCCATCGAAGTAGCCGTCGACAACCGCTACGCTCGAAATCTATATACAATCTTCACGGGCTCCCCTCCGTTTCGATATACTCGAACTCGACCCCGAGCGCCAATAAAAAGAAAAAAAAAGAAAACAGCCCCGACAATGGAGGAAGCCCTCCCCCGCGTCTCGGCCGACCAGGCCCTCGCGCGCCTGGGCTACAAGGCCGAGCTGCCGCGGAACCTGTCCATGATGTCCATCCTCGGCCTCTCCTTCGCCATCATGGCCGTGCCCTTCGGCCTCAGCACGACAATGTACATCACCCTGACCAACGGCCAGTCCGTCACCGTGCTCTGGGGCTGGGTCGTCGTCTCCCTCATCTCGCTCTGCATCGCCGCCTCCCTGGCCGAGATCTGCGCCGTCTACCCCACCGCCGGCGGCGTCTACTACTGGTCCGCCATGCTCGCCCCCGCCGGCTGGGCGCCCCTCGTGAGCTTCGTCGACGGCTGGCTGACGCTCGTCGGCAACTGGACCGTCACCCTGAGCATCAACTTCAGCGGCGCCCAGCTCATCCTCAGCGCCATCAGCATCTTCAACGAGGACTTTGTCGCAAACGAGTGGCAGACGGTGCTGTGCTTCTGGGCCGTCATGCTCCTCTGCGCCGCCGTCAATGCGTTTGGGTCGCGGTACCTGGACCTCATTAACAAGGTGAGTTTTTTGTGATTTTGATTCTGGCTTGGTTTGAATCTTGAGGGGACGGTGTTTTTTTGGACAGCGGGCGTGGTGGGAGATGACAATGGGTTGCGGGCGGTTGCTGACAAGAGTATAGGTTTGCATCTACTGGACCGCTGCCTCGGTCCTGATTATCATGGTCACTATCCTGGTCATGGCGCCGACCAAGAGGTCTGCCGAGTTTGTCTTCACGCACTACGATGCCTCTGGCAGTGGATGGCCCGGAGGCTGGTCTTTCTTCGTTGGTCTGCTTCAAGGTACGCGAGTTCTGAATCCCCCACCCACTCCAATTCTTGCGGCGCCCTAGCTAACCCCCCGAAGCCGCATACACCCTCACCGGCTACGGCATGGTCGCCTCCATGTGCGAGGAGGTCCAGAACCCCGAGCGCGAGGTCCCGCGCGCCATCGTCCTCTCCGTCGCCGCCGCCGGCGTCACCGGCGTCATCTACCTCATCCCCATCCTCTTTGTGCTGCCCGACGTCACCATGCTCCTCGAGGTCGCAAACTCCCAGCCCATCGGCCTGCTCTTCAAGACCGTCACCGGCTCCGCCGCCGGCGGCTTCGGCCTCCTGTTCCTCGTCCTCGGCATCCTCGCCTTCGCCGGCATCGGCGCCCTCACCGCCGCCTCGCGCTGCACCTACGCCTTCGCCCGCGACGGCGCCATCCCCGGCTACAAGCTCTGGAGCCGCGTCAACCACAAGCTCGACATGCCGCTGTGGGCCCTGGGCCTGTCGACCGCCGTCGACTGCGTGCTCGGCTGCATCTACTTCGGCTCCAGCGCCGCCTTCAACTCCTTCACCGGCGTCGCCACCATCTGCCTGTCCACGAGCTACGGCGTCCCCGTGCTCGTCAACCTCATCCAGCGCCGCCGCGCCGTCGCCAACTCGCCCTACCCGCTCGGCCGCTTCGGCACCCTCATCAACTGCATCTGCATCGTCTGGATCTGCTTCGCCGTCATCATCTTCTGCATGCCCGTCAGCCTGCCCGTCGACGCCTCGTCGATGAACTACGCCTCCGTCGTCTTCGCCGGCTTCGCCTTCATTGCCATCGCCTGGTACTTTGCCTACGCCCGCAAGAACTTCCACGGCCCGCCCGTCGCCAAGGAGGAGTTCCAGCCCGGCCCGGACGGCGTCATGGAGGGCAAGGTCCCCACGGCCCTCGACTCCGAGACCACGGCCAGCGCGGATAAGAAGTGAGGCGGAGCGAGTTGTGGTTGTTGATGTTGCTGGTTGCTGTTGTCGTTGTTGTTATTAAGCGAGGAGGATCGTTGCGGGGCGGCCCGGAAACCCGATGGTGTGTATGTATTGGGCTTTTGTCGATGAACTTTGATACCACTGTAAGATACCATAGTCGTAAAGCCTACCAATCAGTCAGGCCTTTCTAAGAACGGAATTGTTCTTGCGCCTGCGTGTTGCAAAACTTCAAAAAAATTGTGTGCAGTGTTTTTAGTGCTTTTGGTATGAATGAGGTTCCCATGTCGACAATGGTCCAGAATGTCGCTCAGGCGCTCATTATCCCAAGTACGCCCCGTTGTCATCAAACGGCATCTTATCTGGAGAAAAACCTATGATGAGTAACCGTCCAAACCGATCGATCCAGCCAAGATACCCGTTTCCAACACAGCTGTTCTCGTGCTTTTCAGCCCATGTCGGGCACAGGTCCCCGGAGAGGAAGAGCAGTTTACGTCTGTTCCAGGTGATCCAATTACCAGAGGAATCGAAGCCGTATCCATGCCATTGGGCTTCTTCGGCCCCAGCAACAAGTCCATCACAATCCGCCGCCGGTCTCCCTGGGATCACAGAGTATGGAGACACAAGTGTATCTCCTAGTCTTATTCTCCCTCTGTTTGTGAGGAGAAACCTGTCGTCTGAACAAAAGGAAAGCGTGTGTATCAACGGCTCTGCTTTCATGATCCCCAAGATGTTTCCAGTTACAGGTGACCAAATGTATACGATGCCATCCAAACCTGCGCATGCCAACTTTGCCGAGTCGGAAGAGAAGGCCAAGGAGCTAATGTTTCCCTGGTTGTCGTGCAGGGTGTGGCAAAGGGTGCAGGCTCCAGCCGACCATCTTGATATCGCGACCGAATCAGAGGTTGCCGAGGCTATCCATTCCGAGTTGGGTGAGACTGCTAAAAGTATTATCTTGCGTCTCGAGCTATCTACATATGTATCGACAAAGCTGTCGGTTTCTGTCGAGGAGATCCTCAGCTTTCCACTTTGGCCTGATACCGCAGAGATCACAAAGTCCCGATTCATTAGCATACAATGAGGGGCGCAGCAGTGATCAAAGGACCTGTGGATTCTAAGCTTTTTGAATGGCCTAAGCACTATCATGTAAACGGCGATAGAGGAACTAACCACCAGGCAGGTCGAATCGGCAGAGAAGGTAAGCTGCCATTTCCGACTATCTGGCAACGAGACTCTGGAAGCATGTATTTTGGCTTTGTCGCGGTTCCATAGTAAAATATTACTATAATCCCAAAGATTCATACACGCCAAATACTGCTTGTTGGGTGAGGCCTGTGGATAACACAATCGGGGGACGATTTGGTTATGCACGTCGATAAGCGGCTTGAAGACCTGGACGGGGCGTTCCGTGTCTGCTGATGACCACAATCTCGGCTGGGCATCCTCATGGCTTGAAACTATGATTTGTGTGTCTACCAACAGAGCGCACGAGATGGCACCATGGTTCTCGAGCGTTGCTGGCGGACTACGCGAATCATTCAGTTGCGACTGGCGAATGAGGGGTATTGACCAGACCCAAATTTGTGTTCCTGTGCAGGCCGCAAGAAAGCCGCCATCTGGGGAGATTCCTAAGATGAGGTCTAGAGTCTTGACTCTATGGGCCAAGTCTCGGTATAGTTTTCCGGTCGCCAATGACCACAGCTCAATGGTGTTTGGGCGCGAAGATAGAGCTACCAGCCCAGAGTCCGGTGAGACAGAAAGGTTTGCATATGGAAACGACTCCGCCGAGAGGGCCCATTCACAGGTATTCTTCTCCAAGGACCAAAACATGAATTCATGGCAGGCCGTCCGCACCAGAACAGTCTCATTGCGAAAAAATGCGCCCGAGAAGGATAACAAGCTTCACCGGGCGCTTATATGGTAGGACTAAAGGCAGGCAGGCCTGCATCTGCAGCAAAGCTCATGCAGAGCTAGTGTCGCTGCACACCCAGCTGGTCAATAAAGAAATGCATCCCCCCCAACAGGGGAAGGCTGCGCATCACCATTTTTGCATCAGGCTATGTAGATGGGCGTATGACGATACATTATTGTGTAGCAAGACGTAACTAAACTTCGATACCCTTCGAGGCCTGCAAACATAGATATTGTGACTACATGTAAGTGTGGCTTGCGTAGTCAGGCATCTCGCACTCGTCCCCCTTAAAATTGGTTTTATTTTTTTCGTCAACTCTAATACTATGCTATATCGGCAGATTAGAGCAGGGCAATTTCTGAACAGATGGCTCCATCCATCGTGTCGTGAAAAGCCAAATGATTCGACTACAAGCTCGATACATCAAAATAGTGTGACTAGTTCACGACGAACCGTATGGCGCAACGGAGTTCTCTTCCGTCATGAACTGCATCGCCTTGGAGTTCGGATCTGTTGCCGAACCAGCATAAACGGGACGGAGGTCGGAAGCACGACACGGGCCCTTCGGGCTCATCGCCGAACCGGCAACCCCGCCCCACCTGTCATTATCTGTCGTGCTTCGAAGGAATGTGCGCTTGTCCGTTATCCTCCGACTGAGTCATCGCGCAATCATCGACCTCTTTCAATACTTAACTCTACGCTCAATCAAGGATTTATCAATTGTAAGAAATTTGCACCAAGTTTTCACGTCCTTTACACCGTATACAAACCACAGTGATGGATCCTCCCGTTGGCCCTGCAGTCCCTTCCGGTCCAGCAACGGCCCCGTCGCGCACCCCGCTCCATGGGCGGTACACGTCGCTCGTTCCGCTCCAGCCTTCGCATTCGCAGGCTATCTTCAAGCACCTCGGTCGCGAGGAGAATGCCCATCGCTGGGCCTACTTGTTCAACGAGCCGTTTCTCAAGTACGAGCAATGCGAAGATGCAATCAACCAGTGGAGCACCTCAGAGGACCCGTTGTACTTCGCCGTCCTCTCAGGCCCCGCGTCGGATCCATCATCCGAGCCGGTAGGCGTCATGTCGTACCTTTCGATTGTGCCGAGCCACAGGCGCATCGAAATCGGATGCATTATCTTCAGCGAGCAGCTCAAGCAGACTCGAGCAGCAACCGAGGCTCAGTACCTCCTCATGAAGCACGCTTTCGAGGACTTGGGTAACTTTAGGCTTGAGTGGAAGGCTAACCATCTCAACAAGCCAAGCTTGGCTGCTGCGGAGCGGCTGGGATATGTGTATGAGGGCATATTCAGGTAAGACATTGGCGGGCAGTAGAGTAAAGTGGTGAATGTCAATTAATATTGTGCAGAAAACACATGGTCATCAAGGGAAGACGTAGAGATACGGCCTGGTTCAGCATCACCGACGAGGAGTGGCAGGTTATCAAGGCTGGTCTGGAGGCTTGGTTGAGCGAGGAGAACTTCGATGAGCAGGGCAAACAGCGAAAGGGTCTGAAGCAATGCAGAGAAGCTTTCAAGCAAGGTGAAAAGGCATAAAATTGCCGTGGGAGATTGTATCTTTCTTCTTTCCTTCTCTTTTTCGAAGCAAATAGATTCAGTCAAGAATGCCAAGAGCTCACGCGTCATCTGGCAGGTGCAAAAGGAAAAGCTCTGCATATGACCTGGAGAAAGAGAGGGGCGTCCCGAGCAATGCAACCATCACAAGGTGAGATGATAGCAGGAACGGATATGCACGTAACATCAACTCCAGTTACTACCTCGCTCCTATTACTACCGAGCAGACGGAAATGCGTCATGCCTCCAACTTTCGGACGTTGGCCCTGATGATCTTGCATCTCCCCCGCATTTTGGGGGCAGCCAAACTGGACAAGATCGGTAGATGGGGATTCAGGCTAAAAGCAGATGCCTCCGACCAGGGCCACCCGCAGCGCCGGTCCCTCGGAAAAGCGCCGTACACTAGTCCGTGATCTTGCGTCCGGCCTCCGATGGTTGCGAACAGCATCCAGCTTGTGGACACGGATGTCCAGACTGATGCAGGTTTTCCATGGGCACTGCGGGGCGGCGCGGGGTACCAGTATCTTGAGATGCTTTAAAGCATTCAAACCCTAGCCTGGAGCTTTTCGCGGGGTTGGTCTAATAGAATGGACCAGCGACCCTCAACGAGCCGTAGCCCAGGCTTTTCATGATGAGAACCGGATTTCTGGTTTCGGTCTTTGCCCTCTTCGGAGTTGGCCAGGCACAAAACTCAACGTTTCAAAATCCCATCATCAGTGGGTTTAACCCAGATCCAAGTTGTGTCTTTGTTCCGGAACTCAACAACACGTTCTTCTGTGCGACGTCGAGCTTCCTGGCCTTTCCTGGTCTACCGATTCACGCCAGTCGAGACCTGGTTCACTGGAAGCATGTATCCAACGCTTTCGGTCGCGCAGACCAGCTCCCTGGTTTGGCCTTCTTGCCCAAGGCGACCAGTGGGATTTACGCGCCAACGCTACGATTTCACCAGGGCACCTTCTACCTGCTCTGCACTCTCGTGAATCAACAGCTCCCAAGAACCAACGACAGCCGTTGGGACAACTTCGTGCTCACCTCAGCGGACCCTTACAGCTCAGAAGCCTGGTCCGACCCCGTTCACTTTAGCTTCCCAGGCTTTGACCCGTCGCCATTCTGGGACGATGACGGGAAGACGTACGTGTCAGGCGCGCATACAGCAGCGTACTACCCCGGCATCATGCATGCGCCACTTGACCTAGAAACTGGTGAAATTGGAGAAATCATTATGCCCTGGAACGGTACTGGTGGACGGTCACCTGAAGCACCTCACATTTGGAAGCGAGATGGGTGGTACTATCTTCTTCTTGCCGAAGGAGGGACTCGCGAGAATCACATGGTAACAATGGCTCGATCGCGGAGCCTACAGGGCCCTTACGAACCTGCACCCGCAAATCCGCTCCTCACATCGGCAAACGATACGAGTTCCTACTTCCAGGCTGTCGGGCACGCCGACCTCTTCCAAGATGCCACCGGTCAGTGGTGGGCTGTTGCACTGGCAGTTCGCGCTGGTGGTAACTACGGCGAAGACCCCGGCGCGTACTTTGGAAACTTGCCCATGGGACGTGAGACTGTTCTCACCCCTGTGACCTGGGAGGAAGGCGAGTTCCCGGTGTTCACTCCAGTCACTGGCGACGTGTCTGGCTGGCCCCTCCCACCAGAGGCCATCCCTGAAGAGGGAGAGGGTCAACTCAGCGACGCAGATGATGTGATCAACTTCCCGCCCGGAAGCAAGCTGCCGATTCATTTTATCCACTGGCGCTTGCCAAAGGCGAGAAACTATGCCGTGTCGCCCCCCGGCCACTGGAATACGCTGGCACTCAAGTCATCTGTTCTCAACCTCACTGCGTTTGACGCAGACTTCGCGCTAGGCCGCGGCCAGACCTTCGTTGGGCGGCGAATGGCCCACTCGTTGTTCCAATTCCGCGTTGATGTGGACTGGGCAAAGTCTCTGACAAAGGAGGAGATGGAGGTCGGCGTCTCGATCATCCAGGATCAGGCTCAGCATTTTGACCTGGGTATTGTGATGCTCAAGCCCGAGGGAAGTGAGGATCTTCGACCCCATTTGCGTTTCCGCGGTATCTCGGAAACGCCTTACCGCGCAACAGAGAACCCTCCGAACGAGATATTCCCGCTCCCTGAAGGCTGGGCTGGTCAAAAGATTTCTCTTCAGATCGAGGCAGTCAACAGCACGCACTTTGCGTTCTCGGCTGGAGTGGTTGTCCCTGGGGGACAGTCGGAGCTGAGAGTCTTCGGCCATTGCAGGGGCACCGAGTTGGTTCCATACTACTCTGGTGAGTCTTACTATGTCTCTATCATTTTAGTGGTCGGAAAGCTAACAGATATTTAGGTGTTGCGGTTGGCGTTTACGCAACGTCTAACGGGAAGCACGGGGAACAGGCATTTGAGGCTTATATCTCCAATTGGAGATACACCGGGCTCAGGCAGCTAAGAAGTCAGGAGGATGTTGATGAAGTTGATGGAAAAAGTAGCTAGACCGAATGGCGGGAGCCGGCATAGAGCGGTGTGGTTAATATGATCTCGACCCGGGATTTAATCTAAATATTCGTCTCAAGAACTCACGAACTGTCCTAGAACAATTTAAGTGCACATATGCACGACTGGACGTTTAAATCAGCAACATTTCCGTATGAAAGCTGGGATTGGGTTAATTACAAATACAGTTTAACATAATTCATCTGTAAATGTCCTTTTTGTTTGTTCAAAAAGATCCCTCATTTCCCAAGGTATATATTTAGACTCCGTACAATGATCAGACTCACGTCGTCTGGTCACGAAAAATCTTCCCACTCCCCGTTTTCAAGGAAAATCACGGCACTGTTATCGATGACCAAAACGGAGTGCCTCGTATGTGACAGCTCACTCATGTACATTCACTTGATCAGCAATTCCGAGAGTGCCAGAACCATCTTGTTTACCTCCAAGCTCCGAAATCATGAAGAGAGGTCAATGCTAGCGCCAAGAAATGCCCCGCAACATGTAGGTCGAGGAGACAGAGTGCGATCAGACATTTACCTTCCCAACTACATGTTTAGCTTGCTGTATCTAAGCTTGGGGGAGAAACATTTAGAATTTCCATCCCCCGCGTGCAGGTGATGCACGGCAGTCTACCTTCATCGCATCATTCTAGCTTTGGGTCTAGGTCGATATTTACTTTGACTGGCGTCTTTCTGGTGACATTCCATTGCCGCGACTCTCGAAAAGAACTAGGGCAGTAGTTCAACTATATGACAGACCGGATATAATCAACCAAACGCTATTGAAGTGTAAACCATCGGTCATTGCGGGGAATCCTAGGCGCTGAAACCGCAAATACCACTCTGCGACCGACATCGTTGACGAACAGATGCCCAGCTTCGGGACGGTCGGACGCCATGTTTGAAACGTCAAAACTTTAAGAAACGGCTTATAAAGAGCCACGTGCCTGCGCATTGCGCATTTGACAATGATCGGGGTAACTCCTTTCACCACTGTGCAGGCCAACTAATCTCGCAAACTCACATTAGTGCTTCAGCTGAGCATCCACAGACAAGATGGCAACAGCATTCTTGATGGGCGGGTACAACTTCAAGCCCGACTCTGATATTCCGGACCTCACGGGGAAGGTCATTCTCGTCACTGGTGGGAACGCCGGTCTCGGCCTTGAGACGATCCGCCAGATTGCCAAGCACAAACCCGAGCACATCTACCTGGCGGGCCGCTCCAAGGAAAAGGGGGAGGCGGCCATCGAGACTCTCAAAAAGGAGGGAACCAGCGTCGCGCCTATTTCTTACCTTCCTCTGGATCTCTCGTCGTTTGAGAGCGTCAAGGCGGCGGCAAAGCAGTTCAATGAGTCGTCTTCCCGTCTTGACATCCTCATCAACAATGCTGGAATCATGGCGACGCCCGAGGGCCTGACGAAGGAGGGCTACGAGATCCAGTTTGGAACGAACCACATGGGCCACGCGCTATTCACACAGCTCCTGCTGCCAACTCTAAAGCGGACGGCGGCGGAGAACCCGGATGTGAGGGTCGTCTTCCTCTCATCGGGCGCCTCAGGCTGGGCCCCAAAAGACACCTACCAGTTTGAAAAGTTGAAAACGAACATGGCCGATATCTCGAGTCGCTATCGGTATGGTATCTCCAAAGTGGCCAATATCCACTATGCCGCCGCCCTTGCCGAGCGGCATCCGGAGCTCAAAATCGTCAGCCTTCACCCAGGCGTCGTCGAGACCAACCTTGTGGACTCCATCATCGGCAACACAAACTTCATTATCGGGACGATTGTCTACCTTGGCACCAAGCTCGTGGCCGTCAGTCCCCAGAAGGGCGCGCTGAACCAGCTCTGGGCATCTTTCAGCCCGGACGTCAAGAGCGGGACTTTCTACTTTCCCGTCGGCGTCACTGGAAAGGGGACAAAGTTGAGCGAAGACGAGACCAAGAGGGAAGAGTTGTGGAAGTGGACCGAGGACGAGCTCCGGAGCCATCTGTAGGGTGTACCCACCACCGCCGCCCGCCCGAGCAGAAAAAAAGGGCGGCACCGAACCAACTTTCGTATTTTCTTATTCTTCTAGCGTAATGCGGAGACAGTTTTAAAGTGTCCAAGGACCGGCAGTTTCATGTATGTTGACCTTCGTGGCTAGACTTGGGATGTAAGCTTCTGCTTGGCCTACCAAGACGGTTTTTGTTTGCCGGTGAAATTGCGCCGTGAGATGTCCGAACCTGCTCGAGTCGGTTAGAGCCAGCGTTAGCTCCTCCATGAATCAGCAGCCTCCGGCGCTAGAGACAGGTAGGCAGGCAAATCGAAACCAAAAGACCCATCGAGCGTCCCACCGCATGACGGGCTTTATTCACCGTCCAAGTTTTTGGGGGCGAGAGTTCCGATTTTCTTTGAACGTTCCCCTTTTTCGCTCAGACTTGACCACAATGATATCTGCCACTTGGATAACGGCGCAGAGGAAATGAGTGTGAGAAACCGGCATGCTCGCCCCCTTGAGCCTCGCTCTCCACCGCGAGCAAGCCGGTCAAATTCCGGTTAAAGAAGAGCCTCTTTCCCCACAAGGCAGCCGGCTCGTCGGATGCTTAGCGTCCCACTTGCAATTAGGGGGGAATTTAGGGCTTTAAGGTTAATCATGCCACTTTAGGTGAGGCTGTCTCTCTCTGGCGAGAGTTCATCAAAAATCTTTAACGGGACGACGGAGGTTTGGGCCGCGTCCTGGAAACCTTTGAAGAAGGCTGCAGACACCCACCCGTTGCCATGGACTCGGTCCGAAGACACAGGGCCGGCATTTCAAAGCAGGACATTGGGCAAATTTACAGATTCTGCGTGTCGCTGCACCTCGACAAATGCATTTATCAAAGATGGAGCCTTTATGTGGAATTCCTCCTTTTACACAGGGTGAGCCGCAACAACTGGTGGAGAAACAGCCTTGACTTCTGGGTCCGGACGTGCCCACGATCGGATGGATCGGCAGCTTACGCCAAAGCCAAGATAAAGCCAAGATGCCAGTGAGATTGGGAACTACCTGAAGTGGCAGTTTTTCGCAGCCGCCACGCGTCTTGGGCAGGTAAGGCCACTCCATCGGAGGTCTGCAAAAGCTTGGGAGAAATTGGCTCTCGGCGTCACTCTTGGTGAGCCCGCTTACACCGGTTCTGGTGTGTCGCTCAGCCCTGCCATCCCGACGACCTGGCATGATCCCATCGTCACGCTTCGTCCCAACACATGCCCCCCACTCCTCCTAGCGCGCGCGGAATTTGGAGCGTGAACCATCAAACGAAAGTGGAGCGGCCTTCTCTTCCGGGAGAGGCCCCGGGTGCCGGGATAGATTAAAGGTGATTTCGAAATCATAGGCTCCTCCGGGAGACCGGGGAGGTGGGCAGCCATGATGCCGACTATCCGATGGGAGCCGCCAGCTCTGGTATGAACTCATAACAAGAGGGTGAAAGGGGCAAGACCGTATATAAGTGCCGTATTTTCTGCCCATCCTCTTCTCTTCGTTTTCAGTACTCCATTGTGGTTTCTCACGTTCACTTTCGTTCACTCTTTACACACGCTCCTTTTTTTTCTTAACACCGACTTCAGTCTCTCATTCGATATCTCTGTACATACTTGACGTATTCCACGTGTTGATCACATAACCAACCGAAACAATGAAGTTCCTCCCCATCATTGCGGGCTTCAGCGCCCTGGCCGCCGCCGCCCCCGCCGAGCTCGACACCCGCGCCTCGTGCACCTTCACCGACGCCAAGACGGCCATGTCCAAGAAGACGAGCTGCACTGACATCGTCCTCAACGGCATCAAGGTCCCCGCCGGCGAGACCCTCGACCTCACCGGCCTGAAGGACGGCACCAAAGTCACCTTCAAGGGAACCACCACCTTCGGCTACAAGGAGTGGGAGGGCCCCCTCATCGCCATCGGCGGCAAGAAGATCACCGTCACCGGTGCCTCCGGCAACTCCATCAGCTGCCAGGGCGAGCGCTGGTGGGACGGCAAGGGAGGCAACGGCGGCAAGAAGAAGCCCAAGTTCTTCAAGGTCAAGATCAACGACGGCACCATCCAGGGCCTCAACGTCAAGAACACCCCCGCCCACGGCTTCAGCATCAACAGCGTCACCGGCCTCAAGATGTAAGTTGCCGCCACGCTCCTGCTCTAACACCAGGAATCGCAATGCTGATGAATACTCTTTCGCAGGATCAACATCCTGTTCGACAACAAGGATGGCGACTCCAAGGGCGGCCACAACACCGACGCTTTCGACGTCGGCCAGTCCACTGACGTGACCATCTCCGGCGCCAAGGTCTACAACCAGGACGACTGCCTGGCCATCAACTCCGGCACCAAGATCACCTTCGAGAACGGCTACTGCTACGGCTCCCACGGCCTGTCCATCGGCTCCGTCGGCGGCCGCACCTCCAACACCGTCCAGGACGTTGTCATCCGCGACTCCACCATCGAGAAGGCCGACAACGGCATCCGCATCAAGACCATCGCCAACAAGACCGGCAAGGTCCAGGGCATCACGTTCGAGAACATCACCCTCAAGAGCATCAACAAGAAGGGCATCGTCATCCAGCAGGACTACGAGAACGGCAGCCCCACCGGCAAGCCCACCGCCGGCATCCCCATCACCGACGTCACCGTCAAGAACGTCAAGGGCACCGTCGCCTCCAAGGGCACCAACGTGTACGTCCTGTGCGCCAAGGGCGCCTGCTCCAACTGGAAGTGGTCTGGCGTTTCCGTCACCGGCGGCAAGACCTCCAGCGAGTGCTCCAACATCCCCTCCGGCTCTGGCGCCAAGTGCTAAACGGTTGGCGATGGCGAGGTCAGGAGCGGCGCTCCTGGCCTGGGTTTGCTTTGGCTGTAGGCCAAGGGAGTTTTAGCCGCATGTGATGGCCGTGCCGCGTGGGTTTAAGCAATTCCAGGGCCGCGTTCCTGGTGGGATGTGCATTGGCTAGCCATTATTTCGATTCATAGATACCCTTGGTGGAATACAGTTCAGTTTATTTTCGCTTCTTCTGCTCGTTTTGTGGGCGCATGTGCTTCGGCTGCATCGGTTTCCTGCAGAACAAGATTTCTTCTCAATACAATTTACAGGAAAACGTCTCGAATATCTGCATTGTGCTGAATCTTGGACATGTCGTGAGGACTGTCTTGCTCCCCAAAAGCATTTAATGAACATTTTGATAGCAGTTTACAGCCAACCCTTTGTTGTGTGCCAGAGACCCAACCTACCTCATTTTTTGTACTTTTCGCACTAGAGCCGTCTAAAAGTTTACATTAATAGCAAACACATTGAAATAATGCTATCTCCTGTTCATCGAATTTCGCAATTCCAGGAAATACCCAGGACGTCAGTGTAATTGCTTGGGCTTCATCTACAGAATATCTGGTAAAATGTTTCACGAAAACGTTGACGGGTCTGGATAAACACATTGGGGGATACGAAGTGGGATGGCGATGGTTTTCTGAGGCAGCCTGATACCTGAAATAGTGACTTCATTGGCGGCATGTGTATCTAATGAGGAGATCACTTCCAAGGAAAGAGATCTAAGTGCTCGGGAAAGTCTTGTCGCATGTAAATATCTGTACAAAGCTCTTGGTGGGAAAAGATTGGCAAACGAGGGGTCGAAACGGATGGCCATTAGTGCATTTCAAAGACTTTGAGGTTGTCTAGCCAACTTCATGTTGATCCAATCAAGCCGGCAAAAGCATTATTCAAATTCATTGGAACTAAATGATTGAAAAACCGCACCTTTTGGCTTGTTTTTTCCTAGCTGTCGGAGAATCTATTCTGGCCAAAAGGCAAGCACTGACGTTCATTTCTTTTTCTGTAATATCAGGTGCAGGCAGACTACAAGGGCGACCCAGGTCTTATCGGCGGTTCGTGGTAGAAAAGTTGGATAACATGCAACAGACCACTTAAGCTAAGACTTGCAGGCCGGTACTATTGCTGCACAACATGTAGCACGGCATTGCCTTGATTCTCCGCTGTGAAAACGTCTGAGGCAAGACCGGATGGTTTCCCGGATACAAACAAATAGCAGCTCCAGAATACGTCGGGTCCAATAAGAATGCATCCATGATGATTAAGTATTCCTTTTTCCGCTTCTCCTTTACTGGGGTTGTGTGAGCTAATCTGCCGTCATTCGCAACATTCGCGTTTTCCACAATGCCATCTCCACACCCACAGGATGTGTTCGTATACCGGTAGCCATACAATACCATTCATTATGTAGAGAATATATTATAAATAAGTCCTACTTCCGGACTGGCAAGCTGTTGATTTGAAAAAATAGTTACTGACGATCAAACAACGATAGACGACGAACATGACCTCGCCGTTCCTACCACAATGCAAGTTCTCATCTCCATCTCATAGTCTGCATACTGACATATCGACAGCTCATGAATCCTACTGGGGGAATAACCGGAGAATGTTTGAAGAGACATCAAGATATCACTCTAGAATTATTCAGATATCTGAAAAAGATCTCGAGTTTGAGAAAACGGGAAGGAGAGACCCGTGGCGAGTCGATATTTATCGACACGAGGAGCCCAGAGCTTTTATGCGGGTCCTAGAAGACCGCACCGAATCATGCACTTACACCTACACTCCCGATAAATTGAGAGACTGTTACTACCAGCTCGATCAGTTGCGAAAGGATACCCCTGATGCGCCATTCCACAGACTGATTATAATGGAGGACGTGGACCCACGGTTTGCGGAGTTAGTGGGCGTCGAACTGAACATACCCCCCGAGTTCTGGCTTGCTCACAGCGACGAACGTTTCTGTATGAGGCCGTTGGATGGCATGTTTAACCAGCGAGGTCGCTCGACCTATTGGAAATTGCCGGTTCCACAGGTGCGCGCCAACTCAGGGCCGATACCGAAGGCACAGTACTGCTGGTTCGAAGCTGGTTCATTCGAGCGCTTGGCAACGAAGTTCCAGCCCGGAGTTCCAATCTTCACGTTCAGTAATCTTGTTTCGTTTTGGGGCCATAAGCATCATAATGGCTGGACCGGTACGTAGGAGCTTCCTGTTCCAGGACGGATGGAGCGGCGCTGACCAGTGTTTTACTACAGTTCTTATCCTCGTTGATCCGCGGAACACTCGTTTTCATTTACGAAAAGGACAGGGGCAGAATGTACGCGAATCCCCTACAAGGACCAGCATGTTGAGTGATGAGGATCTAGACATCCCCAGCGCCTTCCAAGCCGTCCCCTCCAGTCCAGGCGTGCGAGTTCCAGGACAATTGAATAATTGCGTGTTCTACGACGCACTCGAAACGGCTTACAGTGTCAATGGAGACGCCATAAAACGATGCGTCGACCCTTTTGATGCGACTATCATTCTTCGAAATTTGATATTCGCAAGCTGGGACAACTCGATACATCGCTTATATGTGTCCGGTCTAACGGCCTGGCGTCTTAAAGAAGAGGTTTGGGCTAGCGATGAATTCGTCAAAGGTATCGAGGAGCTGAGGGATATCATGAATCTTGACGAGCTTCACTACATGAATATGTCTTCTGGCCTGCGACTCGTTCTAGAACTGAGGCAATCGCTCCGAGAGCTCAAGCATTGCTTTCTTACTACAGACGTGGAGGACCAAGATATATTTGAGCATTCTGATGTGGCCAAACCATCCAACACACCCGCCGAGTCCCAACCTCAAATGCAGACAACCTTGGAAAGCAGACGGTGGGGTGTCATTGAAGACAGACTGCAAGCGGTCGAAAACACTGTTCGGAGCGTCTTGGAAAGCTTTTCAAAGAGGACCGAATTGCAACATTCATTTCAATCCCATCAACAAGCGAAAGATTCCAGTCTCCAAGCACGGAGCGGAGCGCAACTGACCAAGATTGCGACAGTTGCCGTCCCGTTTTCCATCGTCTCCGCCATCTTCTCCATGGGTGGAGACTATGCTGCTGGAGAGCGGTTGTTTTTCGTTTACTGGGCTATTGCGCTACCTGTTAGTGCGCTTCTCCTGCTCTGGATTCTTGTTTACCTGGCTCTCTCGTGTTTGGGATCCGATCGAGCTTAAGATAATGACGGCAATAAAGCTCAAGTATAGAGCCTTTCTTGTAAAGCTCCTCCAGAAAGAGCAGAGTCCAATCATGTAAACAGTAAAGATAAATAGTCTAGCTTATGTTTCTTTGTCAGCATGTTAGATGTCGACTAATTGGTAGTTGTTTGGTTGCAAGCCAGACAGGAATTGAGACGAACGGGACCTAATTACCTGGCCACGGACCCAAATGCTACCAGGCGATACACGGCGACCTCAACAACAAATTCTGCGTCTAGCAGTAAACACAATGAAGGGTTCCATCCAAATTAGTCATCCGCATCGTATGGGCTTCAGCTATCTCGGTATGTTCAGATTATCTAGGTAGTGATATGAGAATTATTCACTCAAATCCGGACTGAACTGAAAAGAGAAGTAAAGCCCCCTCCTTGAACTGGAGAAGGGTGACGTTCTCAACGGAGCGAGAGTCTAAAACATGCCAGACATCAAGAAAATTCCCCTCAGCTCGAGTCCATCGTCGTCATCGCAGCTCAATATCAACCATGAGCCGGCCCGTTCACCATCCCCACATCTCGGTGAGCTCTCGGTGAGCACCGATCGGCCGCGCCATGCTGAGATCGCCCTCCCGCTGAATGTTCTAGATGGCAAAACCCGCCCAAACCGCCATGTTTCAACATCTCGATGTGCTCGAATCGGAGACGAGAAAGGGTGGGAGTGATGTAATACGGCGCTCATCCAGTGGCGTGCCATAATTGAGAAGGCGATAATGTGGAGAGCTGAAGTCATCCCACAGTGGGTTCGTCATCTGCGCCTGGAGATTTATCTCCGGCTTGGGGTTGATGTAAGAACAGGTCGACATGATGTCATGCGCCGAGATGGGATTTATATGGCGGCCGTCGAACCTTTCGAGAACGATGAATAGCAGAACAATTCAATTTATACTCGACACTCCAACAAAAGACAGCTTTAACCTGTTCGACGACTTTTTTTATACCCAAAAACCACAAAACCACACGACTCCAAAACAACAACCAATCAAAATGTCTGCCCAGTTCAACAACACTACCGACCGCAAGGCCCCCAGCGCCGGCACCAAGGTATGTTCCTGAATCGCACTTTCCTTTTTGCTTCCAGTATCCCGGATAACATATACTAACAAGCCCAGTTCGAGCCCGGCTCCGCAGCTCCCACCAGAAACGAGGCCACCGGCCCCGTGCCCTCAGACTCCCTCGCAGCCGAGTCCGCCCGCGGCGGCGGCGAGTTCGCCAACAACGCTCCCTCAGGCACCTCTTCTTCCCGCAGAACCGCCGGCGGCTCTGCTCCCGGCTCTGGCGCCTCATCGATCCCCGGTCAAGCCGGCGCAGCGCCGACATATGTGAACAACCAGTACATCCGCGACCCGGCGGGCCCCCACGGCAAGAACATCCAGGAGGGTTTCGACGCCAAGGACACAAAAGACGGCATCCAGGCGGCGTTCAACGCGCAGCCCGGCAGCGAGAACGACCCCGGCCGCGTCGCCGAGCAGGGGTTCCTGCAGAGCCAGACCAAGGCCGGCCGCGACGCCGGCCCCAGGCAGACCGAGGCCACCGGCCGGACCGTGTACGAGAACTTGACGAGCGATGTGCAGACGTAAAGGAACGGGAATGCGTAATGACCTTGTATGAATAGCATTAGGATACCCATTCACGGGTGATGGAATCCAAAGTAATTCCAACTTATAACAATTTCAATATGAAAAGTGATCTGAGACAATAATCAAAACGAAGAAAAAAAAAAGGAGAGAAAACCGTTGTTCAGCAGGATACATGCTGCATGCATTCTTGAGTGAACGACAGACAGGAGGTAGCGATATAAATATAGCCTCAAAGTTACCACACATGGACTCAAATCTCATTGTCTACAGCGAGTTCAGTTTGCAGGCATGAATGAGCCTCTCAGCAAGACACCTCGCAATAGTACGGAGTAGCGTACAGTGGATCCGCTTGCACTGAACCATTGATGAATGTCCTGCAAACCAATTATGTCATCAACAACGGGCGCTTGGTCTAGGGGTATGATTTTCGCTTCGCATCATCTTCTGTCTCTTCATCGAGCAGAGATGCGCCATCTGTGAAAGGTCGTGGGTTCAATTCCCACAGTGTCCAATTACTTTTGCCCGATGTGGCAATCTCTACTTTTTTGCTGTTTCTATCGTTGAAGTTTTACATGGCCCTTGTATTTGAGCTGTCAAGTGTAGCGTGGCAGCGAGTTGGTGTGCCGATAAGGTGAGCGCTTGGAAGACGAGGGTGTTCCTCGCGCGTACCGGTAGTGCACAAAAAGTGAGACACCCAGCTGCATGTTTCTCCCTTACCCCAAGGCCAGTCCCTACTGGAGCGCAACGCCCTCGATGCACGATCGTGTCTTGGCATATAATCACCCGTCATTTCCAGCCTCTATGCTGCGGAAATGTCATGATGCGAAAAGAGCTGTTGGCCATGGCGAGGAGGGACGGCCAATGAGGGCGGCCGTCCCTGGACGGATGCGGCCGGCGCCCCGGCTGGTGGTGGATCCCGTTCGAGAAATACGGCTGCCTAATTCTCCCTCTGCTAATTAACTGCGTTGTGCCGCGCCGCAATTTGGGAAGGGGGGGCTCAAAAGACGCCCATATCATCTGTATACTCTCGTGCATTGGAACAAGTGCAGGGCGGACAAGGGCCGTCGTATGTCCAATGCCAGCTTCACCAGCGGTTTGATCTGTTTTTCTACCAGCGCCCCGTCCACCTCATCCCCCAGAAACTCAAAATCGGCATTGCACCGCTGAGTCGCAGCTGCGAGCAGAGGCACCCACCCTCCCCTGCTGCACGACGGGCCGTGTTACGGGTCGAGTCAGGACAAGCCCGCACGGAACGTCTGCTACGGCAGTTTGCCGGGAAAAAATATAAATAAAAAATATTAACAAGGGGGGAGAGGTCTTATTCAGCGGGGGCACCAACCGCCGATGCGCCGATAATACGAGAAATCGGGATACGGGCGTTTCGTCCAGCGCTGCCAGACAGTGACATAGAACAAACAACAAACATCAGCGAAAAATAGGAGGACAAGGGCGACAGACAGCCGACCAAGCAAGAAAGGGGGCGAAGAGAACAAGACCAAGAAGCAAACAAGAAAAGAGACACCATCCATGCTTGCCCCGCGGTGACAACAATGAGCGCGCCCGAGTCGTACCAGCTCGAGGCTTTCTCCTCGGAAGGGGATTTCGGCAAGCCCCCATCGCCAACGGCCTCGTTCGACCCGTCCGCCGTCCGGTGGCTGAACCAGGACACCCGGAGACGCGAGGTCTGCAAGATCGTCGGCCGCGCCCTCGCGACCATCTCCTGCGCCGTCATCCTCATCATCTGCCTGTCGTGGTATTCGTACCCGGCATTGGACGACACCTCTGTCTGGCCCGTCCTGTGTCTCCCGGGAGTATGCCACGCCCCCCTCCCCCTCCCCCTACCCCCCCTTTCTCACCTCGCTCTCCGCCGAGGTACAGTGAGCTTGCGTTGATATCTTCGGTGCTAGGCTCTCGCGTCGTTTCTATGGGACTTGGCCGAGTTCCTGACCATCTGCGCCCGTCACGGCCGCGGCATCACGCCCAAGGCGCACATTGGCGTCGAGCTCATCATCGCGTGCATCTCCTTCGTAGGCGGAGGATGGCTGCTTTTCTTGGTGGGAATAACGTTCGCTAATGGTGCATCGGCTACCGTCCTCGGCCTCGGCCTCACCGAATCCATTCTCATGGTTATCAGCGCGTGAGTATTGCCACACTCACCCTCTCCTTTTGCCAACCCCCTCGCGTGGAATGCTGACCCCGTTCGTCGTCAGATCCATCCACCTGGCCTTGTTCATCCGCGCCTGCATCGAGCGCAGCGCCGAGATCCGCCGGCGCCGGCCCCGCGTCATGTACATCCCCGAGACGGGCCAGACGGTCTACGTCGTGGCCAAGCCGGTGCCCAAGCTGCGCAAGATGCTGACCAAGAAGTCGCACTATCCCACCCGCGACCAGGCGGCCCTCCGGCGGCCGCCGACGCCCCCGGACGCCCCCCAGCGCTACCTGCCGCCGCTGGAGATGGAGCTGCCGCCCCCGTTGCCCGAACGGCCCGGCGACCGGTCCCCGCAGTCGCCCGCGGCGTCCATCATCAAGCGGAAGCCCGTCCCGGGCATACCGCGGAACGTGCCGCCGGGCGACTGGGAGCGGCACATGCGGCCCAACATGCGCCCGCCGCCGGAGGACTACGAGCCGTCCGAGGAGGAGCTGGAGAGGATGCGGAGGGGCGACGCGCAGCCGCAGCTCATCATGCCCGGCGACGTGGACTTCAAGTTCTCCACGAGCGCCACGGGCATGACGCCGGCCGACGCGGACGCCCGGGAGGGCAAGTACCGCGTCAACATGTCCCAGACGTGGACGACGACGGCGGGGGAGTCGTCGAGGGACATGGGAGGCGCGAGACGGCGGCCCTGAGCGATGCCAGAGGAGGAGAGGGGAGGGGGCAACGACCCCCGTGTACACACATTTTTTTCTGGAACCTTGGATACTTGGGCATGGCGTTCAGGGCGTTACGTGCATTTACGCGTACATACATGAGGACATGGGAGGCCGGGTAGCAAAGCCTTCGCCGCCACAGGGCGGGTTCGAAGCCGGGTGATATTTAGGGTCACATCACGCTCTTAACGACGCAGCATATTTGCATGGCACACCACCTAGCATTGCAATGCTTCTTTCAGGGCAATTGTGCGAAATACATGTAGATAATACACACCTGCGAGGCGTGCCTTGCAAGTTTGAATGCCAATAAAGTAAAATAAAAGAGCGCCAGGTCGGGGACGGGTTGTCCGTCGGACTGACTTTTGCATCAAAACTGCCCCCCCCCCCCCCCCCCCCCCCCCCCCCCAACCCCGGGGAGAGAAAAAATTCCCATTCGACAAAATCCCACACCACCCGAAATCGCCATGATCCCAAGCCGCCCCTCACAGCCCAGTCGTCGGGGATGGCGCAGCGCTAGACGCACACTTGTCAGGGGCAGGTGGCGCCGTGGCAGACCACACGCAAGCCCTGCAGTTTCGGGTGGAACCCCACGTTCTGCCCGCGACCGCCGGGCAGGGGGGGGGGGAAATGGCCTGGTGTTAGGGGATCGAGCCCCTGTCTGGTCTCTAATCCTTTCCCCCAGGATTGTTTGTCTGCTCCCATTCGGCATTCGGGCGCCCCCAACCAACTTTTGTTATTGATAACCCGATTGATCAGGTAGTGATACACTTGTACCTATAACGATCTATCTGTCTATCAGAGGCATGCGACGTCGTCCCCCCGAACACCAAGAACAACCCCGAGCCGTCGGCCGCGCGATCGAGCCACCCCCGAACACCAGACGAGAAAGCACGCCGCCGACCCGAGGCCTGTCAGCGTGACCGGAAGAGCACCCGCCGCGGACTCGATTTCGATGGGCGGCCGCCGCGACCGCGCAATCTCCAGCCGCCCGCCGCCCGCGAGGCCCGGGTTCCACGGCCAGAGGCAGAGGGAGGGCGGCGCGGACCGGCGATACGCGGCCGATGTCGACACCATGCCGCTCCACCACGACATCGCGACCGACATCGTGACCATCGCCGCCGGCAGCGGCCTGCGCCCCGGCGACTACCTCACGGCGATCCCCTACAACCGGTCCATGTACCGGACGACGCTGGTCCTGCGCCTCTCCGCCATCGTCGACTCGGTCATCATCCTCGGCGTCCTCGGCTCGCAGAACGCCACGGTGAGCGGCGGCGACACGATCAACTGGGCGTTCGGCAGCCCGATGGCGTGCCTGTCCATCCTCTGGAGCGCGGCCGACGTCGTCGGGCTGCTGGTGCGGGACAGGGGCGTCCGCTGGGCCAAGAGCGACCCGGCGAAGCTCCCGCGCAGCACGCGGTTCAGCTGGGGGGGCCCCGGCTGGCACGTGGCCGCGCACCTCATCATCTGGCTCACGACGCTCGTGTGCATGGGCATCGTCATCTGGAGGTGGCTGGACGACCGGAACCTGTACTTCATAGGCGTCGACGTGCCCTTGGTGCGGCTGGGGGGCGCGCTGATATTCTTCATGTTTATTTTGATGTGAGTCGAGCCCCGCCCCGTGTCTTTGCTCACGATGAGTGGAGAGAGAGAGAACCCGTAGCTGACAGCCCGGCGTCTAGATCCATCCACTTTGCCCTCTTTGTGTTCGCCTGCGTCGAGGTCGACAACCAGCGAAGGCAGGACTCGGACGTCGTCACCGTCCCGAACGGCGAGCTGGGCGAGCTGGTGCCCGTGCCGCCGGCGACGGCGATGGAGATCTTCGTGCCCCGCAAGCTGCAGCTGTCGTACTTTGCGAGCCACTACGTCCGCTTCGTGCCCGGGGCCGACGGGACGGTGACCATGGCCAGGGACTACAGCAGTCGGCAGGCGAGGTCCTGAAAACGCTTTACCGGCGGAGAGGAGGGGGGAGATGTTCTTTACACGGCGTTCTGTTCCACGGGGGACGGGATTATATAAACCATGGCCCCTTCCAGCATTCTGAAGGAGGGCGGCGAGAGGGAGAGCTGGGAGACTTGGCGGGCGATAGCCGCACCGATCTGCATTGAGCGACAGGCGTCATTTGATTTCACTTGCGGGCTGGATTGATACCCATGGGTTTTACGGAGCAATACAAACACACGGTGGTCATTCGTGTGGAATATTAGGAATTTAAACAAAAACCTTTTGCGCGGGTTAGAGCATACGTCGAGATAATTCAAGCCCTCGTCTTTTGACCATGCCTGCCTCCTCTCTTTCTCACCAACCACCTATTTCACGCACCTCTACGTCTGGGGGCCCAGAGACCGCCAATCATGTCAGGCGGATTAGCACGTGATCCGTGACGTCAAGCCCCGTTGCTTCCCCGTCCTGGCGACGAGTGGCACCCTGAAGCGGGACACTGACTACGGATACATGCTATGTAGCATGTACCAATATGTAATGGCACCAGAAATCAAGGGTCCATTGCATGGCATGACGATATCGATGGGTATGTGCCCGAGGAGAGGGGAGGGGAGGGGAGGGGGGATAAGAGGGGACGCTGGAGGGGCTCGCCTAACGCGAGAGAGTGGGAGGGTGAGAGAGAATATGCGAGTGAGAGAATATGAGAGAGAGGGAGAGAGAAAGTCAAAGACAGCCTGTTCTGGTCTGTCTGTCTGGTCTGTCCGGTCTGTCTGTATCCGTACATAGTATCCGGACACTCACACCATGCACGAGTTTGCAGATTTCAAAGTGAATTGCCATGATAGGCCGCCCGCCCTCGGAGTCCCAAACCAGACGGGCACCCCTTGCTGATGCTGGTGCTGCTGCATAATGGATATTGATAAAAAAACACCCGGCGGCGCTTGACGTGGTTGTTTGATGGAAGAGAGAGCAGAGTAGACAGAACAGACCAAAGCAGAGCCAGCCAGCGGTCCGGCTGGACGTCAGTCTTGGTACGTGTAGTGCAGTGAGTGTACATACACACATACATACGGGTACATGGAGCGGTGCCCCGTCTACGTGTACCATACCATGCAGCGTGTACGTACCTCTTACTCGTGCGGTTGGTGCCTTATCGCCTCGCTAACCGCCCCTCGCCCTATCGACTATCAGCTTTTTCAAAATTTTGAGTCGCCGCCCCACTACCAACTCTCATTCTTGGACCGGTCCAGCACAGAGTGCCCAGTGCCCCTCCCCCTCCCCACCTTTTGGTAACCCGAAATCAGCTTTCCCAAGGCTGTGTGTGTTTCGCACCGCCGCTCTTTGTCCCTTTGGCCACACCTGTCGGAGAGGACATTGAATTTTTTCCTCTTTTTTCTCCTACACGCCTCTTTCCCCCTTCCTCTCCTTCACAAGTCGACTTCATCGCCGACTTGACGCTGCGTGGCACATCCTTTCGTCGTCGACGCATCAACTGAATAGGGATTTTTTCCGTACACAAATCCTTTTTGCCCTCTCTTTTTTTTTTTGGCCGCTCCAGAGGGTAACCAAGTTCCCCGCCATCGCTTAAAAAAAAAAGACAACAACCCCGCCATCAGCAAAAAAAAAAGCCGTCATCATGGTTTCCTCGTCCAAGGAGAAGAGACTCGCCAAGAAGGCCGCCGAGGGCAAGCTCGACAAGAAGAAGCTCGGCTCCAAGAATGTCAGCACCACCGCCTCGTCGGTGAACGGCGACGATGGCCCCGCCACCGGTGCCGACAAGATGGACGAGATCAGCCGCCTCGCCGCCCAGATGGACCAGCACGGCATCTCTGACCGTGTCACCACCGGTGTCCTGGCCTCTACCCAGGCCAGCAAGGACGTCAAGATCACCAGTGCCAGCTTGGTGTTCCACGGCCGCGTCCTCTTCAACGACACCACCCTCGAGCTCTCGTACGGCCGCCGATACGGTCTCCTGGGTGAGAACGGTTGCGGAAAGTCCACCCTCCTCAAGGCCATCGACGCCCGCGAGTTCCCCATCCCTGAGCACATCGACATCTACCTCCTGAACGAGGGAGCCCCTCCCACCGAGCTCGGTGCCCTTGAGTGGGTCGTTACCGAGGCCGAGCGTGAGATGGAGCGTCTGGACAAGCTGGCCGAGAAGATCCTCGAGGACGAGGGTCCCGAGAGCCCTGTCCTCATGGACCTCTACGAGGTAAGTTCCCTCGCCCGCCGGCCCGTCTGCCGCGCACACAGCTAACAGCCTCGCAGCACATGGAGAAGATGGACCCTTCGACCTTTGCCACCCGTGCCTCCCTCATCCTGACGGGTCTGGGTTTCAACAAGGTCACCATCCACAAGAAGACCAAGGACATGTCCGGTGGCTGGAGAATGCGTGTCGCCCTCGCCAAGGCCCTGTTCGTCAAGCCGTCCCTGTTGCTTCTTGACGACCCCACTGCCCATTTGGATCTCGAGGCCTGCGTGTGGCTGGAGGAGTACCTCAAGAAGTGGGAGCGCACCCTGGTGCTCGTCTCCCACTCCATGGATTTCCTCAACGGTGTGTGCACCACCATGATCGACATGCGCATGAAGCAGCTCCTCTACTACGGAGGTAACTACGACATCTACAACAGAACGCGCTCCGAGCAGGAGACCAACCAGATGAAGGCCTACCAGAAGCAGCAGGACGAGATCGTCCACATCAAGAAGTTCATCGCCAGCGCCGGTACCTACGCCAACTTGGTCAGACAGGCCAAGTCCCGCCAGAAGATCCTGGACAAGATGGAGGCCGACGGCTTCATCCAGCCCGTCATCCCCGACAAGGTCTTCACCTTCCGTTTCGCCGACGTCGAGAAGCTCCCCCCTCCCGTCCTGTCCTTCGACGACGTCACCTTCTCCTACTCTGGCAACGCCAAGGACGACCTGTACCGCAACATCGACCTCGGTTTCGACATGGACTCCCGTACCGCCCTGGTCGGACCCAACGGTGTCGGCAAGTCCACCCTGCTGCGCCTGATGACCGGCAAGCTCTCCCCCACCTCCGGTTCCGTCACCCGCCACACCCACTTGAAGCTCGGCCTCTACTCCCAGCACAGCGCCGAGCAGCTCGACCTGACCAAGTCTGCCCTCGACTTCGTCCGCGAGAAGTACTCTGAGAAGTCCCAGGACTACCAGTACTGGCGCCAGCAGCTCGGCCGCTACGGTCTTACCGGCGAGTCCCAGACCTCGCTGATCGGCACCCTGTCCGACGGACAGAAGTCCCGTATCGTCTTCGCCCTGCTCGCCATCGAGAGCCCCAACATGCTCTTGCTCGACGAGCCCACCAACGGTCTGGATATCCCCACCATCGACTCTTTGGCGGACGCCATCAACGCCTTCAGCGGAGGTGTCATTGTCGTGTCTCACGACTTCAGGTAAGATTTCCAACCCCTATACTGTGTCGTATTTTATGAAATGAATGACGTGCTAACGAGGCCTTTCTCTTACAGACTGTTGGACAAGATTGCCAAGCAGATTCTGGTGTGCGAGGACAAGACCATCAAGCCTTGGGGCGGTTCGATAGGAGAGTACAAGAACTACCTGCGCAAGAAGATGATTACGGCCGGCGCCGTCTAAGAATGAGTTGGAGGGACGAAAAAATTCAAAGACTGGCAAGGTTCGGGTGCATACTTTCTTCAGCGTGTAGTTTCTTTTTTCTCGGGAGGAAAAAATTTAGAGAACAAAGAGGAGTTTTGTTCACGACTTTTGAATGAAAAAAGTGCCGCCGCCACGACCCAACCGCCATGGGCCAGGGGCGCCGGGGTAGGCTGCCGCGGGGGGAAAACCAAACCGGGAAAATCTCGTTCAGGGCCAACATTTGGGCACACACGGAGAGAGAAGAGGAGAGATTGAAGCTGGAGCGTTGGGCATCTGGACGACAAACGAGGGACACATATCTTTTTCACCCTTATTTTTTTTCTCTCTTTTTCCAGCATCCATCAGGGCGGGGCTGCTGTGGCATGGCATGGGAAAGGGGGAATAGACAGAAAGAATATCCGCAGCTGCAACCTTTTTTTTTATATCATGGGTCATTCCTCCCCCCCTTTGGTACAAATTCTTTTTGGTTTTTTTTCAACGTCTTTTTTTTTATGTTTATGTTTAGATGAACGAGAGGGACAATAGAATGGCCACGTGCCAGCCAAATTGGTTAAACAAGATTGAAGCACCCGTGTATAGCAAGTGAACATGATTTATGGATCGTATGTGAGGTAAGCCGTGTGTTGACGATGCGGCCATTTGAAGGATTCGTGGTTGGCCATCAGGGGACCAAGCTATCTACCAAGTCCGGGATTGGCCTTTTGGGGCAAAATTTCCGGATCTGGGGGGGCGCTGACGGAGTGGCTCGATTCGAAGCATGTACACGACACAGCGAGTGTGCGTGTGTTGTGCTTGTGTGTGCAGCAGCAGGGTGTGGCTGACTCCGCTCGAGGGGAAGAGGCGGGAGAGTCAGAGAAAGCAAGGGACCGGAAAAGCTTGCAGGTCAGGTCAGGTCACAGAGGCGGAGATACGGAGAGAGCTAGAGAGAGAGAGAGCGAGAGAGAGAGAGAGAGAGAGAGAGAGAAGGAGAGAGACAAGGAGAGGAGGAGAAAGGGAGGGAGTGGGAGTGTGGTAGGCGCGGGTGACGATAACGGGACGGGAAGCCTCTGGCCCAGGGGGCTGCGGGGAGGCGCGGCGAGAAGGCGGCTTTGGGCTTTGGCGTTGCGGAGGGCGGATCACGTGTTTGGGGGGAGCGAGAGGACAGAAGACGGCACAGGTGGGGGAGTTAGGAGTTAGGAGCTAGGGGTTCAGTGTTTTTTTTCAGTGAAGACGAGAGGACGCCGGGGGTGGTGGTGGTGGTGGTATGCATTTTCAATGTTCATGATTGGGGAGGGGGTTTCCTTTCAATTTTTAGATTTCAGATTTTTTCAGGTTGTCCTCTCCCCTCAGTACTAGGAGGACGAGCACTGCGACTCGTTCATTGGCATGTGTCTGATCTGTCTGTTCGTCTGCCCCATTGGGAGCGGTCAAGATTCAAGATGGGGGGGTGCCTGAGTCTGAAGGTACAGAGTAATGCGCGATGCAATCAGACCGACGAGAAGAAAACATGCCATGGTGCACACATGGCTGGACAAACTTACAGCGGAGGAGGAGAGGAGACAAGAAGGCGAGGAAGGGATATGCCAGGCTCGAGGAGACACTAACAAATTCCTGTCAGGCTCCCCCCCGGGTGTGCCGAGTCCCCATGTCCTTTCCCCCCCATGTTGGGAGGGTTCACCTCCAAATCTGAATCTGCTTCCATTTTTGGCGTTGCTGGGCCCTCCCGCGCCGGGGGTCAGACGCCTCGTTGGAGTGTGGTTGGCATGCGTTGGTTCCTCGCTGTCAATGGGGAAACGGGGATTTTAAGGATAATAATATTACCATAGTAGAGACGAAAGAAAAGAAAAAAAAGGTCCCTACTAAAAAAATAAACGAAGAAGACATAAGAATAAAAAGAGAAAAAAGACTTGGTGTATTTGGCCATGGGACACTCACTAGAGGTCGAACAGAGACGGAACGAAGCGAATGAGAAAAAAAAGGAGGCAAAGCATTGAGGAGGCGAGTTTGACCTTGTTGAGCGGGCAGGTCATTTGGGTTCGATTGGGGGCTGGCGCTGCAGCAGGATTTTTGGGGGTAGCAACAGGAGGAAGAAGAGGACGAGAAGGATGCACGAGGGGAGGGGACACATCACCGTCCCAACCCAAAACCCACCGCCCGAGGCATCGGGGCCACGGTGAGCTGCAAGCATCGCCATCGCGGGAATGAATGAATGAATGGACGAGCCGGCCGTCCCAGCCCAGGCCAGGGGCCTTGCATCGGTCCTGCGCGGTTTCCGGGATCTGATCGTCATGTGCTCTGGTGGTTGCTGGGAAGAGGGGGATGTCTTGGTTTGGCTGCAACCGCTGCCAAAGTTTTTGTGTCCTTGGTCGGGTCGAGATGGGTTATATTTCGACTTTTGCCGCTTCATCATTGTATATTTTATTCTTATTTTATTTCGCACATGAAGGTTTCTTGGAAACAATTAATTTTCTTGGTCAATTAAACTAAATAACAGAAAATAGTGTGTTTGAGTTCATGCAGTGAGGGTTCATTGACGAGTTGGTGGGGATTCTGAATAATTTTTTTTCCCCTTGTCATGGTGGGTGGGTGGTGGTGGTCATCTGGGTCAGATTTGAGGCCATTCCCAGCGGGTTTTCCGGGCAGGCGAGACGGCGGAAACGTCTTCGCGGCGGATGACACCACACAGATTGGCTACGCGGCTGTTTCGCGGCCTCCGGGTCCCCCCCTCTTCCCCGTCTTAAGTAAACCCGTAAACCCCTTTTTTTCTCCGTTCATTCTCGATGTCCCTTCCCTGTGTGAGTGTGCGTGTGTGTGTGTGTGTGCCATTCTGTGTTTTGCAGTCGACTCTCTCCCTGAACACAACGGGTCGACAGACAGCGGTGGTCTGGATGCTGCAGCCGACAGGCAGGTTGCAGGCGACGACAAAGGCCGTGGGCCGGGGAAGGCGGCTGAAATGCCTCACCGGCGGTCCCATGTCTCGGCCAGGTACCGCCAGGGGCCAGGGCACGCGCGGGAGTACCTGGCGGTACACGGCGACGTCTGGCCTGGAGTGGGCGCTGTGTGTGTGAGATGGGCTGGGCTGGGCTGGGCGGGACCGGGGACAGGGGAGAGGCACGAAGCAACCCAAGAGGCTCAGACGAGGCCCGGGATTGGCGGGAGCGTCTGCGCTAGCCCCGACCTGGCAGCCCGGTGGTGAGGTACCTGGGCCCGCGCTGGCCTTGCACGTTCGAGAGCTTGGGAAGGTGAACGACCCCCAAAATGATGCTCACGGGAACGCTGGAAGTGAGAGAGGCACGACGAGGAGAGAGAGAGAGGGAGCGAGAGAGGAGAAGCACAGAGAGAGAGAGCGTGAGTGAGTGAGAGAGGCACGTCGACGAGAACAGACCGGCCGACCAACACAGAGCAGCGCTCTCACTCACACTTACACACGACACGCTCTGCTCTCATTCTCCGTCTTGTCTCTCTCACCCACCCGCCAGAGAGTGAGGCCAAGCAAAAGGGAAATAGAGCAGGAAACAGACCGGGCCGGCCATGTTTTGGGGCAAGATTCTCGATTGCATCGCATCATATCGCATCGCACCCATCACTTGGACCACGACCTCCACGAACCACTGACTGAGGTGCATCGCCCACCCCCATCTCTCTCTCTCACACACACCCGACTCTCTCACACTCTTCTCTCTCTCTCATTCTCACTCACTCCTCACTCATCCGCGCGGCGCCCCCCAAAACTCCAATCCAGTCCAACCAGTCCAATCCAATCCGATCCGATCCAATCCAATCCCAATACGCACGCTCTTCCGCTCCTCTTCATCATCTCATCCTCGCCCTCTCCGCCCACCACCACATCTCTTTCCCCCCGTCCCCCATCTCCAACCCAACCCAACCCATTCCGTTCCCTTCCCCATCGCTCCGTCTCCCGGGTGCTGCTGAATGCATCGTCGCCACCCATCACAACGCCCTCTGTGCATCATCGCAGCAGGCCACAACAGCACCGTACCGCACCGAACCGCGCGCCGCGCCGCATCTCGAAGCTACTAGTCAGTCCCCAGACGCCCCCGGCCAACACGGCACGGCCACCATCCAACACTCCACAAACCACATCTCAGCAAGCTCGCCTGGGCTGCCTGACAAACTCAGTGCCGGAGACAAGCCATCCACCACCACCGCCCGCGTGTCTTGGCTCCGACATTCGCACACACACTCTCTCTCACACACTCTCTCACCCTCTCTCTCGCCCGCACTCTCTTAGCGACACCGACACCAGACCATCATCGCCACCGCATCTTTTTTAAAGGACGCTGGGGTCCGTCGTCGTCCCAATTCCCTTGCCCCCAAACTTCGCGAATAGCATCACTGCCTCCACCCCATCGTCATTTCGCGGAGCCGGCGCAACAATCGCAACCCCCCTGCACCTCTCCACGCCCGCCTGCGCTGCTAACTCCACGCCTTTATTCGCGATCCGCCTCACCAGCCTCGTAACCTGCCGAAACCCTCAACGCGTAGTCCAATCAGCCGCCCCCCAACATCCACCACCCGGCTTCTGCACATGGGTCCGCGATCCTCGTCGTAGTAGTAATCCCCTCCCCCCTCTCTCTCTCTTCCCCCCTCCCCATTCCCTCCCCTTCCATTTCTCCCACCCATTGCCTCGTCGTCCCACGAATCCCCCTCCGAACCATTGAGTAGGGTCCTGCGACTTGGACACCGTCGCCGCGCATCCCGTCACGATGGACCACCCCAAGGACTTTCGCTCGACGGTCCTGCAGGCGCCTCCCCATCACGACGACCGCGACGATGACCGCGACCGTGACCGCGACCGCCGCCACCATCGCGACATCATGAACCCGACGCCCGGCAGCGCGCGCCATTCCGGCTTCAGCCTGCGATCTCCTACCCAGTCCGAATACCATCACCCGCAGCACTCGTCCTACTCGTCGCCCAAGGCGTCCTCCCACTCGCACCCGCGCCCGCACCACTCCCCGCGGTCCCATCAGTCCGGCCTGTCGCATCCGAACCCCTACTCGTCGTCATCGTCGTCCGGAGGCCCCCTCGCCGTCTCCTTGCCCGCGCTGGGAGCTGGCAGCAGCGGCGGCGGCGGCAGCAGCTCCGGAGCTGGGCAGCACCAAGCTCCCCCGTTGTCGCCGCTGCACCCCCCGAGCGGATACTACCCGCCGCCCGAGGCGCATCAGACGCGCGAGAAGCCGACCACGAGCAGCTACTACGACCCGTTGACTGATACCACCAAGGAGAGGAGGGTCTCGGACGCCGGTTGGCACAATAACGCGCCCAAGGGCTCGCCCAAGGTAAGAGAAGGTCCAATATGTTTGCTTGCCCATTGAGTGAGAGAGAGAGAAAGAGAGAGAGTTCTAGTCGCCGCATCCGCAATGCGCTGGTTTGTACGCGACGCGATGCGACCTCTTGTTTTTTGCACAACTCTGTATTTTCCATTACTCGATGCTCCTCATCGTTGTCCTCCTCCTCCTACCTCGGCCTGCACCGGTCCCTCCCCATCATCACATTTCCAGAGGCAAAAAAAGAAGAAGAAAAAGCAGAGGAAAAAGAGAGAGAGAAGAAAAAAAAAGAGCCGCATCGTGCACCATGTATCTATCAATCACAGCTCCGCTGCTTCTTCCATGTAGCGGCGGCACCGGCACCAGCACCGGCACCAGCGCCAGTAGTAGCCAAGAGAGGGCCCGTTTGGTCTGCTTGATTGCCGTCTGTGCTGCAGATCGTTTAGTGGCCACTACTGGTGCTGTGCTGTTTGGTGGTGGTGGTGGTGGTGGTGTTGGTGGTTGTTGGTGCTTACGCCTCTTTGTAATCTTTGCTGCTTTCCCCCATCCGGATTTTTGGAGACGATCGATGGGATGCAGGGTGTGGGAGAGAGCACGCAGCAGATGCAGAAGAGGAGGAGAGCAGAGCAGAGCAGAGCAGAGGACCGCTGCCCGCTGGATAAGAAACGCGGAATGCTTGGATCCCCTATTGTTCACGGCTTCAATGACACCACGTCCCCCAGTTTTTTTTCTGCACTCTACCTACTCTGCTCTGCACTCTCTTTCTTTCTTTCTACGCGCGCTACTCCTTCCCTTCCATTCAACCTCCCCGTATCCATCCATCCCTTCCCATTCACTTTTTCTCCCCCCGTTGCCAGCCCTCGCCCATCTCCAACTTTACCCGAGGACCAAAATTCCCAGCCGGCCCAATCCTCAACCCAAATTTTAATCCCCCATCGTGGCCACTTGTTTTCCATTTCTCAACTAACCAACTTTTCCTTCTTTCATCATCAAACAGACCCGCGACCCCTACGGTAATTACTCGCAACCCGAGCCGGCATCTCGAGACTCCCACGCGTACTACAAGAACGGCGCCGGATACACGTCGCCATCCGCCGCCAATTTCCCCCCGAGGAGTCCGCGATCCCATTCCCACCCGCGCTCCCACTCCCATCAGCCGCCTGCTGGATCCATCAGCCCGTCGAACCGGGCCACGCCGCACATGACGTCCCCCAGCCTGCGTCACGCTGCGTCGCCCAGCGTGCACGCCGCCTCCAATGGCGGCCCCGTCACGTCCCTGCCTCCCCTGGGCAAGCCCGAGCCTTCTCCCTTGAAAGCTCCCGCCAGCGTTCGTACAATCGCAATTGGCACGCCCCGACCCCAGAGTTCTGACCTCCCACAGACCCCCAGCCGCTCCGCCGACCCCATGTCCTTCTCCAACATCCTCTCGAGCTCCGAGCCCGTCGCCGCGAAACCGAGGTCAAAGTCTCCCCCCCCGGCCGAGGAGAAGGAACCAAAGGCCGCAGACCCAAAACCCGACCGTGAGAAGCCCCGTTCTGCCGAGCCTCCTGTCAAGACCGAGCGCGAGGCCGAGATCGAGCTTCGCCCCGAACCCGCCAAGGAGAGGTCGAGCACGCCGCTGGCCAGGAAGGAGAGGAAGGAGAGGGTCCCGAGGAAGTCAAAGACGCGGGCCTCCGATATCAGGGATGCCGAGTCCACCCCAAAGACCAGCCGCCGCGCCTCCTCCAAGCTCGAGACGCCGACCCCTCGCGTGCCCGCCAAGCGCCAGGTCAATGGCCAGCCCAAGTCCAAGACCCTGTCTGCCGACAAGGAGAAGAAGGTCCTGGACCTGATCGCCCAGCTCGATGCCGAAGCCGACGACCTCGACGACTCGGACCTCGCCGAGGAGCGCGCCGAATACCAGCAGAGGGGCAACAAGCGACGCCGCCTGATGGAGGAAAAGGACAGCAAACGCAACGTCCAGCGACGCGACGACTTCGCCATAGAGATGGGCCGCCGGCTGGGCATCCATGCCGACCTCGGCAAGCGTCGCTACGACGACATCTACTACGAGGAGGCGATGAACGAGGTGAGGGAGCGCGAGCTCTTTGCCGAGAAGGAACGTAAGAAGGACATGCAGCGCAAGCGCCGCCGCGAGAAGTCGATGGCCGTCACCATGGAGCAGCAGAAGCTCGCCCTCGAGCGCGCCCGCCTGGCCGAGGACGAGACCGAGAAGGCGAAGCACCTGCGGGACGCCGAGCGGGCCAACAAGAAGGCCCTGCAGACGAAGCTCATCCTCCAGAAGGGCATCAAGGGGCCCGCGCGCAACCTCGTCGAGCTCAACCTCGAAGGCGGCACCATGGCCACCTTCCAAGCGTCCGACATGGAGCCCGGCACGAAGCCCAAGGGCAAGGGCCGCAGCGGCCCCCGCCCGAAGAAGTCCAAGGAGCAGAAGCAGGCCGAAAAGGACGCCGCCGAGGCCGCCCAGGCCGCCATCGACGCCGGCGAGGAGCTCCCGGTCAAGGAGGAGTCCAAGATCCGCATCAAGTTCAACAAGAAGTCCAAGGACAAGGACAAGGAGAAGAACAAGGACAAGGACCAGGACGAGCCCGACGTCGACGTCGAGGGCGAGGCCGAGCTCGACGGGGACGACGACACCATCCTCGAGCCCGTCAAGGAGAAGAAGGAGAAGAAGGGCAAGAAGAAGAAGGACGAGAAGAAGGAGGAGAAGCCCGAGGAGCCCCCCAACAAGGACGCCAAGTTCGAGACCAAGGGCTTCCTCCAGATCTACGACCAGATCTGGCGCGACCTCGCCCGCAAGGACGTCTCCAAGGCCTACAAGCTGGCCGCCGAGTCGTACCAGACCAAGGCGTCCAACCTCAAGAAGACGGCCATCCTCGCCTCCAAGGAGGCCAAGCGCTGGCAGCTGCGCACGAACAAGGGCTCCAAGGACCAGCAGGCCCGCGCCAAGCGTGTCATGCGCGACATGATGGGCTTCTGGAAGCGCAACGAGCGCGAGGAGCGCGATCTCAGGAAGGCCGCCGAGAAGCAGGAGATCGAGAACGCCCGCAAGGAGGAGGCCGAGCGCGAGGCCGCCCGCCAGAAGAGGAAGCTCAACTTCCTCATCTCGCAGACCGAGCTGTACTCCCACTTCATCGGCAAGAAGATCAAGACGGACGAGGTCGAGCGGAGCACCGACAACCCGGAGATCGCCGCCGAGAACAAGGGCGAGACGGCGCAGAGCAAGCACTTTGACATTGAGGAGTCGACGGGACCCCTCGGCGCCAAGGTCACCAACTTTGAGAACCTCAACTTTGACGAGGAGGACGAGGCCACGCTGCGCGCCGCCGCCGTGGCCAACGCCCAGAACGCCATCGCCGAGGCCCAGAAGAAGGCCAGGCAGTTCAACGAGCCCGACGGCCCCGACATGGACGAGGAGGGCGAGATGAACTTCCAGAACCCCGCCGGCATGGGAGACGTCGCCATCGAGCAGCCCAAGCTGATCAACACCCAGCTCAAGGAGTACCAGCTCAAGGGTCTCAACTGGCTCGCCAACCTGTACGAGCAGGGCATCAACGGCATCCTCGCAGACGAGATGGGTCTCGGAAAGACTGTGCAGTCCATTTCCGTCATGGCCTACCTCGCCGAGAAGTACGACATCTGGGGCCCGTTCCTCGTCGTGGCCCCCGCGTCCACCCTCCACAATTGGGAGCAGGAGATCAGAAAGTTTGTGCCCGAGTTCAAGATCCTCCCGTACTGGGGCTCCGCCGGCGACCGAAAGGTGCTCCGCAAGTTCTGGGACCGGAAGCACACCACCTACAAGAAGGACGCCTCGTTCCACGTCTGCGTCACGTCGTACCAGCTCGTCGTCTCCGACGTCGCCTACTTCCAGAAGATGAAGTGGCAGTACATGATCCTCGACGAGGCCCAGGCCATCAAGAGCTCCCAGAGCTCCAGGTGGAAGAGCCTGCTCAACTTCCACTGCCGCAACCGCCTCCTGCTCACCGGCACGCCCATCCAGAACAACATGCAGGAGCTGTGGGCGCTGCTCCATTTCATCATGCCGTCGCTCTTCGACTCCCACGACGAGTTCAGCGAGTGGTTCTCCAAGGACATCGAGTCCCACGCGCAGAGCAACACCAAGCTCAATGAGGACCAGCTCAAGCGTCTGCACATGATCCTGAAGCCCTTCATGCTGCGTCGTGTCAAGAAGCATGTCCAGAAGGAGCTCGGAGACAAGATCGAGGAGGACGTCTACTGTGACCTCACCTACAGGCAGAGAGCCATCTACAGCAACCTGCGGAACCAGATTAGTATCATGGACCTCATCGAGAAGGCGACCACGGGTGACAACGACGACTCCGGCACGCTCATGAACCTCGTCATGCAGTTCCGAAAGGTGTGCAACCACCCCGACCTGTTCGAGCGGGCGGACACGACGTCGCCGTTCTCGTTCGGCCACTTTGCCGAGACGGCCTCCTTCGTCAGAGAAGGCAACATGGTGGCCGTCGGCTACTCGACCCGCAACCTGATCGAGTACGAGCTGCCCCGCCTCGTCTGGAGGGAGGACGGCCGGCTGTACAAGAGCGGCCGGGACAACCTGACGGCGGGCTGGCGGAACAAGAACCTGCAGCACATGATGAACATCTTCACCCCGGAGCACGTCCGCGACAGCCTCGAGGGCTCCGACGCCTTCTCGTTCCTGCGGTTCGCCGACACCAGCCCCGGCGAGGTGTACAAGGCTAGCCACCAGGACATGTTCACCCGGGGAGTCGAGCTCTCGCAGCAGAAGGACCGCCTCGGCCTCATGAACGTTGCCTACGACGAGCCCGAGGACGTCAACTTCACGCCGGCGCACGCCCTGTTCAAGGTCAGCGCCCGCAGCAACCGCCAGCCGCTGGTGCAAATCACCGAGGAGGGCATCCTCGCCAGGCTCATGAACGTGGCCCGAGAGGACTACGTCGAAAGCAGCCTGGGCCGTCTGGAGCAGGCCGGCCGGCCCCGAGCCTCGGCGCCGCCGATCGAGGTGAGCTGCAGCAGTCGCGGGGCCGTCCTCGAGCGGGAGAGCCACATGTTCAACCTGTCCATGCGCAAGACGCTGTTTGGCCCGACCATCCACGAGGAGCGGGCAATGGTCAACGAGAAGATCCCCTTCGAGCGGTTCCCGCCGCACAAGATGCTCCCCGCGCCGGACAACGAGAAGAAGAAGTTCAACAACATCGCCGTTCCGTCAATGCGCCGCTTTGTTACTGACAGCGGCAAACTGGCCACGCTCGACAAGTTGCTGACGAGGCTCAAGGCCGAGGGCCACCGCGTGCTGCTCTACTTCCAGATGACCCGCATGATCGACCTCATGGAGGAGTACCTGACGTACCGCAACTACAAGTACTGCCGTCTCGACGGTTCGACCAAGCTGGAGGACAGACGAGACACCGTCGCCGACTTCCAGACCCGTCCCGAGATCTTCATCTTCCTCCTGTCGACCCGCGCCGGTGGTCTCGGCATCAACCTCACGTCCGCCGACACCGTCATTTTCTACGACTCGGATTGGAACCCCACGATCGACTCGCAGGCCATGGACAGAGCCCACAGACTGGGCCAGACCCGGCAGGTCACCGTGTACCGCCTCATCACCAAGGGCACGATCGAGGAGCGTATTCGCAAGCGCGCCATGCAGAAGGAAGAGGTGCAGCGCGTCGTCATCCAGGGTGGTGGTGCCAGCGTCGACTTCTCTGGCCGCCGCGCTCCCGAGAACCGCAACCGCGACATTGCCATGTGGCTCGCGGACGACGAGCAGGCCGAGATGATTGAGCAGCGCGAGAGGGAGCTTCTCGAGAGCGGCGAGCTCGACAAGCCTCAGAAGAAGAAGGGCGGCAAGCGCAAGCGCGTGGTCAACGAGGACGTCAGCCTTGACGAGATGTACCACGAGGGTGAGTCACTATCCATGGGCCGTGTGCGCGACGATACTAACCGTGTGGTAGGCGAGGGCAACTTTGACGACAACCGTGCCGGGGCCACCGGAACCTCGGGGACGGCCACGCCCGTTGCCGAGCCCGACGCAAAGGGAGCGAAGAAGCGACGCACGGGCGGCGGCAAGAAGGCCAAGACGCTGAAGCAAAGGCTCGCCGTCGCCGACGGCCAGGTCTGAAGGAGCGGCCAACAGGCGCATTTGACAGGAATAGAGAAAGAGAGAGAGAGAGTGGATGCGGACGACGAGGAGGCGATCCTCGTTTCGGAAGATGAGTGAGCGAAAATGGCCGAATGGATTGTAGCAATATGGAATATGGATGGGACAAGCCGGGCGCGAGATAATGCTTGGCGTCGGCGTGGAGCGCGATTTGCATCAAGACGACGGCCGGGGCTGCGAAGGAGCCGCGGCTCGTCTGTTAGACTTTACAAAAGCTTCTTTGTGTGTATTCTCTCAGGGCTGGGTCGGAACGGTTTCGACCCCCACACGGTCTTGGTTTTCCGGGATGTCAAGGGGGCATCCCCGAGACGCAAGGCGCGGGGTTTTATTTTATTTTTTGGTGGCGAGGGCGGCATTCAGAATGGTCGGTTGGCACGAGGCCTCGGGGGCATCGCATCCATCGTAGGGCGGCCCGTGTACGGTTTGTGGATGTATTACTACCTTAGACAAATGAAGCCGCGCCCCTGATATTTGATTGCCTTCCTTGCCTTGCTTCTGGCGGTTCATGTCGGGACTTTGCTGCTGTGATTATGCTATGGGATGGGACGAGGCTTGGTGCGGCTCTGCTCTATTGTTGAGTGAGGGAGTCTCGACTCGGTGCCGGTGCAAATGTCGTAGCAGATGTAGTTGGTAAGTTGGACCGGCTCACGTTTTCACGACTTGGTCCGCAACGCTGGCCACGGAGAACCCCTCCGTCGCAGTCGGTGGTTGCCGGGGTAGAAGAGGGCCATGGCTGGGTAAAATCCCCCGGATTTCTCTTTCCGCCTGGTCGTGGGCTCGAAACCTGTCTCTCGCGCGCGCCTTCGGGCGGACGGCTGTTTGCATAGGGGCAACGATGGCCATTGTCGAGTGCAGCGGATGTGCGACTTCACACATCTCTTATGTACCGGCTTGCCCGCGCGTACTCGAGCGAGATCCCGGCCGCCCGGTCCGAGCAAAACAGGGGGCTTGGGGAAACATGGTCGTCTTTTTGTGGACGGGACCTTTTTCAGCCCTCTCTGCCTTCTGGTAAGGAGGGGGGGGACTTGCGACGAAGCGGAACCGCGGTTCGCGGGTGCCCCTACAACTGCGGGCTTGGTCACGAGGAAGCGTTACATATGTATATAGATAGGATAACTCGTATTGCAATTTTCTTCGGCTCAATATTATAAAAAATCAAAATCCAAAAGCCGGGCGCCGGGTTCTGCTCCCTTTCTGTGTACAAGAATCAGAGGCGGGCAGGCGGGAGAAGAGGAGGGAGCGGGCCCCCCTATCTCTCCCTTGTTCAATGCGTGACCTGGGGGACCACGCAACACTACTGGGCGGGCCTCTCGACGAACTTGAACTTGACGGCGGTCACCGGGGCAGGGTAGCGGGCGTAGAAGGCGTTCATGTCGCTGCCGCAGTACACGGCGGTGTTCTGCAGCCAGCAGGTTGTCGTGGCGGCGTCTGTACGGGGTGGGGGGAGTCGTCAGCAAAGGAACCCGTCATCTGGACCTGCGTGCGTACTGCGCGAAGGGGGGGAAGGGAGGGGGTGGGGGAGGGGGGTAACTCACTGCCGTCGGGGTTGATCCACTTGGGATAGAAGTCGTTGGTGCTGGGGTCGAAGTTCCACTGGATGGGGGTGTCAGCGCCTCCGGGGTTTATACACACTCGAGAAGGGGGATGCGTGCGGCTTCTGCGGCCGGACGTCGGGGGGTGTGTGTGTGTACTTACAACATCGGACTCGCTGGTGCGCTGGGTGCCGGTGCCGGTGGTGTAGGAGTTGCCCACGAAGACAGGGGGGCTTCCCTTGGGAGCTGTGTAGGCAGAGGAGTTAGCAAAAAAGAAAATATGTGAAGGCAAGGTTGGAATGTGAAGCTCGCGAGGAGAAACAACGAGAGCCTGCCGACAGGGCGTGTTGGGTTAGACTTACTAGGGTTGGTGCTGGCGACGTAGAGATAACTATGGTGCCATTTGTCAGCATGTGCCACGTCTGGTTTTCACGGGTCGGACAGAGGGAAGGGGGGGTGGGGAGGATGGACTTACTGGTAGGAGCCGGAGGAGATGATGCTGTTGGTGTTGTCGCGGCCCTGGATGAGGCCGAGGAGCGTGCCGGAAGAGGCGTCGCTGGGTCCCATGGTCACCTGCAGCTGGCTGGAGACTTGCGATCCCGACGAGCTCGAGACGGGGAACGTGATGACGAGGGCGTTGGCCTCGGCCTGGACGCGCGACTGCGCGCCGCTGAAGAAGCTGTTGGAGATGAAGCCGACGACGGCGCCGTTGGCGCTGTTGAGGACCTGGATGATGCCGCGCTTCGTCACGATGGTCGGGGCCACGGGCTTGGTGTAGACCAGGACTCTGTTGCGTCCGCCGCAGATTCTGATGGTTTCTCCTTGTAAGCCTCGTGTCCATTGCGAGAAACTGGAGTTTGCGATCATGCCTAGGGGAAGGGGAAGGGGGGAGACTTACGAGGAGCCGTCGCCGAGGCAGGGGTTGTCGCAGTCCGAGTTCGGGGCGATGGCGCTGCTGGAGGGCTGGGTGTTGCTGCAGTAGCACTCGCGGCCGTACTCCAGGCCGGCAAAGCTGTAGCCGGCCGCGCCGCAGGCGTTGACGCACAGCTGGACGGTCATGGCCTTGGGGTTGACCTGCGGGTCCGGCTTGCCGGGCAGCAGGCGGAAGTTGGCGTCGGGGTCCCTGGAGGGCACGGGGGGGTCAGCATTTGGCACGGCCACCGGAGTGCTTGGGCCGGGGGGGGGGGATCCTCACTTCATGCACACCGGGTTGTTCCAGCCGTTCGCGACGGGCAGCACGGCGGCCGGGCCCATGGTGAAGGCGTAGTTGTCCTTGACGTAGAAGTTGAAGGCGGCGGATCCACCGCAGAGCTGGTTCGGGTTGCCTGGAAGATGTCAGCGATTTGTGAACACAAACGGAAAAGCATTCCCGCTGTTGTAGGCCGGGGGGGACGGTTGTCAACTCACCCTTGCAGCCCTGGTTGCAGTTGCTGTCGGAGATCGGGCGGTTCTGGCCGATGATGGTGTTTCCGCAGACTAGGAGCGTGTCAGTCCGGGGACGCCGGGCACGGGGGGGCGCCATCTCGGCAGAGAAGGACGGGCGCGTAGCTTACAGCACTCCTGCGACCACTCGACACCTGCTAGGGAGTAACCCTGCGACTCGCAGGCGTCCAGGCAGGACTCGACGGTCATGGTGTCGGAGCCGGCAGCCGGGCAGTCCAGCGCGCGCATGTGGCCGACGGTGTCACTATGGCGAGGGTCATGATTTAGCACACGGGTCGCGTTATGCGAAAGGGGGGGGGTCTCGGGATCCCCAAGGCCTTGCTCACCTCCAACAGTTGTTGTTGTGGATCTTCCAGGACTTGTATGTCGACACCAAGGACGGGCCTCGCTTCTCGAGGACGTCTCGCGTGGTCAAGTTGGCAGCCGGGGCAACCCAATCGCAGGGCAACTCGGAGTTGCAATTGGACACGGCAGCGGCGACGGCGACGCCGGCCATGGACAGGACTGAAGCGATATGCATGATGGAGTAGTTCGTAGAGGAGTAGAGTGTTGAGTTGTTGTGATGAGGATGCCGAACGAGAGAGGGAACCGGGAGTGTCTTATATCTTATAAGTCGCGGCACGTTGGGCCAGCAACTAAGAGGACCTCGTAGCGACGGAACTTCGCGATGATACCCACACATCACATGCGTATACCGCTCTAGCATACGCCTTAAGAAAATAAGGCAGCGCTCATAGCACGATGGCGTTTCGCTAAGCTGTCCGTTGATGGTTTTGCTAGGGCTAGCTAGCTCCAGGGAGGAGTGCTCCGCGATACCAGAATCTTTTGCGGCCAGAGAGCCAAGGACCATAACGGCACCTCGAAACTACGTGGGCGAGCAAAAACCACATCTTTCAGCTCAGTCGGGGCAGCGAGTCCCTGACGCCGAGTCTCTGTTGTATAATCGGCATGCTGCGCGCCGCTTGCTGGTAACTATTGGCGATAGTCCTCGCGGAACATGCAGGACGGCGATGGGGGTATTCCAGCCGCAACACATGGCAGGGGGTTCATCCCCGCATGTCAGAAAGCCCCCGTCGTTGAACCCCAGAGAACCGGGTCTCTGGTTAAGCTAAAAAGCCAATACTCGCCTGACGGGAAATTCTAGATGGCCTGGCCTCCCCGGCTAGCTCTGTTGGACGGCAGGCCCCTGAGCTAGCTAGCCGGTTACTTGGGGAAGTTTGGGACGGCAGGGGGGGGCCGGAGGCACTAACAAGCGCACGGTGCCGGCGGCTGACTTTTAAGCTGGACCCGACGGAGAGGACAATGAACCCCATAGAGACTAGGTATGCGCTATGGTGTCGACTAGGTAGGTCGAGACCTTTGTTGCAGGCGATATGTGCGGAGTGAGACACAGTCTTCGCAGAGGATGTGGTAATTAGGGGTCGACCGCCACTCCCGGTGAATGGAGCAAGCGGTTTTTGCAAAACGGTGGCAGGACCACGAAAAGTTTATTTAGAACTGCGTGGTTGCTGGAGGATCTTGTGATGATCTAAAAATGCCATGTTTGCCTCTGGGATCCTGTTTGCTGCTGCGTCCGGGTTCAGCCGCATCAAAACACGATACCCCGGGGACCGTATTCTGAGTCAAGGGCGAAGGGCCTCCGTGCTGCGTCGCAGTCCAAGTGCAAAACTGGCAAATGTACCACGACACGCGCTCTTTCTGTCAAAGCAGGACTAGGTTGGCGAGGACTATCATCCCAGGAAAGGCAGAGCATGTCCCATCGAGAATAGTGGTTGGCTGTGGCGGATGCTCTCTCAATATAACCAACCCCCGCGTTTTCAACTGAGCTAATTCCTTCGACGTTGGACGCAGCGCCGATAGAGTTCGCACTTCGAAGCCATGGGACTTTGGAAGTGAGATCGGGCTGCAGGTGGCTGGCCGGAAGACTGTTATCGTCGTCCATGGACTATAAACCGGCTCTCTGTATCCCACGCTTGAATATATCGCGATCAAGGTTCTGCATGTGAATCCTTCTCATGTGTCAGGTACTGTTTGTGTGTCGTACAGTGTTGGTTGCCTCGCCATCTGGGTCACGGATAAGGAGAAGAAGCGCCATTGCAAGACTTTAAAAGTGAAATTGAGCAACCATCAAATCCAATTGACATGATTTACTTGCATTAAAACAGAGAGGTGGTGATGGAGGGATGGGCATCGAAAAAAATCAAAAATCAAATGCGACCTACGTAGGGATCGAACCTACAATCTTCAGAGTATGACTTAGGAGCCGAAATCTGACGCGATGCCATTTCGCCAGCAGGCCCTGATTGATGTTTTGTCTGTCAAAATTTAGCACCTATAGAGGTATCACACATGCCCGAGAGCACAGACTCCTCGCTATATTGGGCCTCCTTGAGGGCCCAAAGTGTGGGGAATCGCGTCCCGCTTGGTCGTCGGCTACCCAGTCGTCCAACTCATCTCTTCCTTCACCCAACCAGCATGGCGTTGGCACGATGCCTCTCCAGGCCAATTCGGCGAAGGATTTATATTTGCGTCAGATTGTAAGAGTTATGACGTTGTGGCCGTGAGATAGCTTGCGTGCCGTTGCTCCGTCGCCCAACGGGGACCCGCCATCTGGCCAGCATGCTGATTCTCTGAGGAGCCAAGGCTGACGGGCTTCCGATCCTCCGTTGGATTTCGCAGCGGCTTCTGATCCGTTGAGATATTTCACCGAGATATAATGCCGGCCCATTTGCGTCTTCATTGGAGACACTCGCCCTGTTCACCAGAAACGCCCGTCCTCCCATCCTTCCCCTCCCCCATTCGCCTTGACCGTTCTCCTTGAGCCTCCTACCAACCGCCAAGATGACGAGCATCCGCAAAGTTGTCATCACTCAATATGGCGACGTCGATGTCCTGAAGGTGGTCCAAGACGTCTGCCCCCCTCCACCGGCTGCCCATCTCCAGATAGCGACCGAATACTCGGGCTTCTCCGGCGCCGACGTCAACATGCGCAAGGGCGTCTACCCGTTCATGAAGAAGGCGCCCCTGACACCGGGATACTGTCTCGTCGGAGCCGTCCGCGCCGTCGGCGAGGGGTGCAAGGCCTTCCAGGTCGGTGATGTTGTGGCCGTCTTGACAAAGTACGACTCCGAGGCGGAGCTCGTCAACCAGCCGGAGAAGTACTGCATCAAGGTCCCCGACGGCGTGGACCACCGCCAGGCGACATCTGTGATTTGCGATTGGAATGCTGCGTACGGGATGGTGATGCACTCCGCCAGAGTGTCAAAGGGCCAGAGGGTCTTCGTCCACGGCATGAGCGGCGCCGTGGGCTACGGCATCATGAAGCTCGCGCAGCTGCAAGGCGCCGTGGTGTACGGCACCGCGAGCAGCAAGAACCACGAAGACATCCGTCGGCAGGGCGGCCATCCGTTCGTGTACACGGACAAGGAGTGGATGCGGGAGATGAAGGCGGTGGGCGGCGCCCACGCCGTCTTCGACCCGCTCGGCTTCGAAAGCTTCGACGAGAGCTACTCCATCCTCGCCGACGACGGCACGCTCGTCGGGTACGGCAACAACAAGAACTCGCTGGGCGACAGCGGGGTGATCAGGAACCCGATGTTTGCGCTGACGAAGATGCTGGCGCGGAACCTGAACCTCTTGACGAAGAGGAGCACGACCTTTTACGCGCTCAACAGGGACTCCTCGACATATGTGCCCAATGTCACGGCGTTGCTCGACATGCTGAAGGACGGCACGATCACGGTGCCCATCAAGAATGTTTGGGATATGGAGGATATTCACAATGCGCATCGGCAGTGGGGCGGTGGCAGCGGCGTTGGATCGCTGCTAATCAAGGTGGCCAGGAACTAGGAAGCCTGGCACAGAGGTTGGCGTGGAGGCTTATGGACTTGACATTTCGGTTCTTTGACTATGAGAATTCATCGGGTTGTTAACCCCGGGGTAGGGGCATGTCTCGCTCAGGAACAGAGAATGCAACGCAGACAGCTGCGAATATACGCTCTTAATACGGCACCTATTGCTGTATCATGTTTATATGTAGCCGGCTACAAATTCAAGGCACTTATGCTTTTTTTATCTCATTTTACACGCTCAGCACGCATGAAACTATTCTTGTGGCCATACAGCAGAAATCATATGACAAGTATGTTGAAGTGCGCCTTGAGCCCGCAAACGAGGGAGGCGAGGTATCCCCGAGAGAAAAGGAGACAGGAGGCCGCCAACGACGACAACGAACCCACATGCGCGCCAACGAAACGGAAGAAGCTCAACAACTCGGCACACGTGCCAGTTGATGTCGCCAAAACCAAACCACCCTCAACCAGGCTTTGCATTTGGTTTTCAAGCCACTACTACCCCTACGTAGGCATTCCATATTGCCAAAGGCGTCCCTTGGAAGACCAGAGGGGCCACGAAACAGACATGAGAGTTTGAGTTCCGGGAAAAACTCAAGATAGAAACGGAAGTCAAAAGGAAATAATAACGGCCGAAAAGGCATCTGGGGTCTTCATGTTGGTTGTGTTGGTTGTCAACATACTTAAAGAGTTCTAGCGAGGTCGCATGTTTGCTGTTAGGACGAGACAAAACACGATACCGCCTAAATTGAGCAACTTGTTTAGGAATATCTTGATGAGGGTTCAAGATAACATGAATGACCTACTACTTTGCATCCAGTGGTTGCGGTTCAGCGAAAGGCCTTTAAAACGTGAGGAATACTATTTGCCAGTAGCCTGACTGGAACCGACTACTCTCGGTGAATGGGACCCCGAAAATGTCACACAAGAATCCTTGGAGAGATATGTTGCTAGTTCATCAAGGGCCTTGCCGAAACATTGACCGAGTCACAGGAACCAAGGGTGTATTTCATTCACGAATCAGTGCGAGATCCTGCTTAAGGATGGTGGGCTTAAATTTCTCTGGCTTGGCCTTGGAGACGACCTCCAGGCAAAAAGCCACGACCGACTGAAATAGCGTTGCCACACCTGCATCAAAACTGACATGTCGGTTCATGTAGCCGGTTACAATGTTTTCCTAGGCACTTTTTCTGAAAACACAAAATAATGAAGGGGCATTCTGACCAAAAGACCAAAGAGTCTCCATTGTTGTAGTATGCCACTGAACAGATCCTGTCTCATTCCGAGCATGCAGCACAATTGTTACCACAGGGGCAGTTCTTGCAATAACCTTTTAAGTCCAACCTTTTGGTTCAGCTTCGCAACGTATTTGGATCCAGCTGGTTATATCCCTTACATCCAGAAAAGAGCCCTCTTTCCGTATTGGCAGAGCATAACTACGCAGCGCTGATCAAAACTAGATTGGATTTCGCCAACTCCAACATTCTTTCTCTGTGGACTTTCCAAAACATAGTAACATTGGCGGCAATGAATAACCATAGACTCGGCCCGAGCCCTGCTACTACACCAGGGAAAACGAGGAGTTAGATCCCACTATATCGAGGAACTATGTGAGGTCCAGCGCTGCCCCAATGTTTGAGTATCGGTTAGAAAGGGGCCCTAATATCTCCATCACTGACAATTAGGGATGGTCGGCCCTGTATGCACTGCCTACGACCGGCTTTTCTCCGGCGCGCCTCTGGCCGAGCCTCATCGATGAATGCGGCAAGGTCCCATAATGCAGATATCATCACCTTTCTGCTCGAAATGGGCCCCGAGACGACCGGATGGACTGTGACGGTCGTACACCACTTCCTGAGGCCCTTGCCTCGCCTCATCGAGAAAGCCCTTGGCTTGCGGACCTTCTGATCAGAAATCCTGCGAATGTAGATGCAACACCGGCGACCAAATACACCCCTCTGTTTGTAGCTGTTGCAAGAGGCTTAACTGAGGCTGTACGGCTGCTACTTGACCATGGAGCAGGTGTTGAAGCCACGGATATCACCGGTCGCACCGCATTCTTCCTTCTGCCTCGACAGCCTCCGCTGCCGATACTAGCCACAAGCTACTAGGAATCCGCCTTGATAGCAAATTTGCTAGTGGCTAAGGGGGCGAATATCAACCAAAGGGGACAGTGTCAGGCAGACGTTTCTTCATCATGTCTGCAAGCGAGAAAGCTATGCTGCCGAGGTAGACGAGGGTTTCTACCAGGAGATGGTTCAGAACCACCATCTCGATATTGATGCACAGGATGAAGGAGGCAAGACACCCCTGATTTGTGCCATGTCCAAGGAAAACTTGCCGACGACCCGCCAGTTACTTCATCTTGGCACCGATCCGAACCTTTAGGACAACCGTGAGCAGATGCCGCTCTGCGAATGCAAACCAGGCATACTGTTTGGTTCGATGGAGGTTGTGAGATGGCTTGTCGATCAGGGCACGAATGTGTCGACGACGGGACTAAACGGTGAAACTCTGATGTTAGCCATCCGGTTGGGGGACGAGGACTTGATGTAGCTGCTGCAGCCCAGAGCGGCAGATCATTCGTAATGTTCACAGACGGTTGAATTGCACACGTGAACTCTACTCTGTGATTTATGTCTCGGTGTGAAATGGAAGACTCACTCACCTCAGCCAGCTCTCGGTCTGTCTGAGGTGAGGAGGAGGCACGTGTTCAGGCAACCGGTACATGATGTAATTAGCAACGGCGGGATTGGCTCGGAAGGCGCCGACTCGGGAATAGGACAGGATGGCTGAGTGGGGCCGGGGAGGGCGGACTTCGGCTCTTCATTTGATCCATGTCGTCACGTCGTCACGCCGCATCCATCCAGATCCGTGCGCTCAGCCCCGCCATGGAACTATTCCACTTTCGTCGCAGTCTCGTCCCAGTCGTGCCAGTCGTCCCAGGGTTGTGCAGGTCGCTGGCTGCAGGCTGCAGGCAGACAGAGCCAAAGACGGTAACGGGCAAGGGCTGTGTGGGCAGGTTCCAGACTCACCCGAGGATGCCGGCAACTGGAGCTCAACTCTGATGCCTGTTTGCGCACCGAACCGTCCAACCTGAGGACCCCTCCCAACCTCCAGACTCGGCGCCCAAACCAGACCGGACCATGACCGGACCGCAACCTCCTAGCTGCTACATGGGTGGCTTTGTAGCGTAGCTTGAGGGTACCGTTATCCCATCCACCCATCTCCGTTTCTTCCTCGAGATCAGGTATTACGCTTGCCTGGACACAAGCCATCCCGCGTCCGACTTGGTACTTGTGCCCCCCTAAGACGTTCCAGACCGCCATGATTTCGCATTCATAGCTCCAGTTCTCCCGAGGCTCCGATGCTCATCTGACCGACCAGCTATTTCTACACTACCTCGACTTCCTCCTCTCCCGACCCCGCCTCTGCGTGGTTCTGCGCAGCGATCCCGTTCCCCGTCTGGACCCCGCCTGCGTCAGGCATCACCCCAGTTGTCGACTGTCCAGCTGCTCGACTCACATGTCAGTCGCACGCGACATCAGGACAAACCTGTCAACTCGTAACCAAGCTGCTATCCGCTACGCCCATAACTACATCTCGACGCTCTGCGAGTACTCTCTCTCCTTCCGAACCTCCCCCTCCTAGGCTATACGAACGAACCTCGTCCACGAGAGTAACAGCTCCCCATACTCTGCCATCATGGCCACCGACGTGCATAAGAAACTCGCCGCCGACGAGGCCGTCCCGGGGCCGGCCCCGAGTGCAGGCCTTGTCAGGAAACCAAGCGACTCCCACCCGGCCGGCAGCGTGAAGTACAGTGTCTTGATGCAGGTGGTTCGAGGCGCATCCTTCACCCTCTACTTCCTCATTTGCTGTGTTGCGTACGTCTTCCTGGATTCTCTTCGTCTCGCCTCTCCTTGCGACGGACCTCTGCTAACCCCCGCCTTCCCGCCTACAGGATCAGCACTACCCAGACGCTCGGTATCCCGCTGTACTTTATCAACCGCGAGTTCTTCGACGCCTACATGGCGCTGACCAAACAGTCTTTCGGCCTGACCATCACGGCCATGACGCACATGTGGAGTAACACGACGATAAGGATAAGCGGCGATGCATCAATGGTCGGCCAGATTAAGAAGACCCCCGACGGCAGGGTCCAGTTCAATTTCCCGGAGCGCCTTGTGCTGATCGCGAACCACCAGGTACGGACGGTCCTACCCCGGGGCTACGCTATGCGGCATAGGGAGTGGTTATACTGACGATATGGGCAGATCTACACCGACTGGCTCTACCTGTGGTGGGTGGCCTACGCGAACTCGCCGAGCATGCACGGCCACGTCTATATCATCTTGAAAGAGTCACTCAAGTACATACCCTTCGTCGGCGTCGGCATGATGTTTTACGGCTTCATCTTCATGTCGCGTAAGATGTCGACTGACCAACCCCGCATGGCCCATCGTCTGAACAGGCTGAAGGCGGAGCATGTTGGTACCAACGGGAAGAAGTACCTCGACCCCATGTGGCTCCTGCTCTTCCCCGAGGGGACCAACCTGTCCGGTAACGGACGGAGAAAGTCGGCCGCTTGGGCAGAGAAGACCGGCATCAGAGACCCGGAGCACGTGCTGCTCCCGCGAAGCACAGGCACCTTCTTCTGCCTGAACGAGCTGAAGGGTTCTATGGAGTACATTTACGACTGCACAGTCGCATACGAGGGAATCCCGTGAGTTCTCCCGCCGTGCACACCCCCACCCCGGTCTTCGGATCGCGTTCGCGCTCCCAAGCTAACGAGCATCTCCACAGTCGCGGCAAGTACGGCGAGCAGTACTTCTCGCTCATCAGCACTTACTTCCAGGGCCGCCCGCCCAAGTCGGTCAACTTCCACTGGCGCCGCTTCCGCCTCGACGACATACCCCTCCACGACGCAAAGGAGTTTGAAGGATGGCTCCGCGAGCGATGGTACGAGAAGGACGCCATAATGGAGCAGTACGTCTCCACCAGCCGGTTCCCGGCGAGCGACGATCTCAAGGGCGGCTACATCGAGACGGAGGTCCGGCTGAAGAACTGGGTCGAGTTGGCGCAGATCTTTGTCGTCGTCGGCACCGCCGGCATCATCTGGCGCATGTTTCTCAACGCCGTGAACCGGTTTGCCTCGGTTTTCTAAAGCACATGGTCGTTCTTTTTCTTTTCTTCCTGCATGGTTGCACGAGTTTCGGCTATTCTCGCGTGGGAGCACGCAGCCGGGTAAATGGCGATTAGGTAAAGGTGCATGCCTCGGCACAGTGATTCCCCAAGAGGTTGTTGGTTAGCGAGCGATTTTGGTTTATACAGGACTTTGGTACTCGGCTTCGTTCGGGCGTTTCTGGCTCTCAGGTACTTGGGTTTTGTTTAGATCTGGATGACGCTCGAGGCGATATTCTAGGCTGGCTCGTATATCACTTAGAGTTCATTCTTCATCCTAGCACAGTCAGGCGTTTGTAATCCAGGCCCTTTCTACCATGCTCACTACGTAACTTGGCACTGAGACTGGACTACCTAGCTCCAGAGAAGAGCGAGGAGCCAGTCAACTGTCTTCATTATGCGCGCGTGGATCTTGGGCTTTTGAACGTTCCAACATCACCCAAATAGCCTTCCAGTTTTCAACCAACGTAGGTTTCAAAATAGTTCAATGACAACTAGAGATGCAGGCGTGTGGGGTCCATGGGCATTCGTCTCCAAAGAACAGCCACTGGAGAGGATTGAGAGAGATTATCTTACCATCGGCCCGAGAATGCCTCGACAAACCAACCAACAAAGACTTTGGAGCCAATCAGCAGACAGTTGCAGGTTTCAACATGCATGTTTGAGGAATCGTTAAGCGCTGAGTATTTTATGGTGCTGTTGATCGCCTCAATGCAATCCGTTTAGCCGCGCGGTTACACCAGCAGGGGACTTCACTTCCAGGCCTCACACTGCATTCGCGATGCCAGATTTGTGCAGACAGAAAACCAAGGCTGAAAGATCTGAAAAAGTCTTATTAGACCAAGCATGCCGCTCAGAACTGTTTCGGACTTCCTCTGTGAGTTAAAGAGTCGAATAATTAGCGTCAGTCACATACCCCTTATGCCCCGCGGTTCAGGTTACTGCGATCCAAATTTTCTTTTCCAGGTCGATTTCTTTCGCAATAAGCCAAAGCCCAAGTTATATCACCCCATATTGCCGTCATTATGGTTGGATTTTTGAAGCGGCTTGGGTTTTCGAGAAAGAGCACCGCAAACCGACAAACCGGCCCACCTGCGGCGGCCAGTTCCGCAACCAAGCCAGCATCTAGTCGACAGGTTGTCTCGGCGGCCACGCCAGCAGCCAATGTAGTTAACAGGAGCACTGGAAATTCTGTGGTGCATCGGACAAACAACTCGGTGAATGCTTCTCAAGCTCATCCAGGTATGAAATGAAAACGCAACTCCCCAAGGGTTTTGAACATGCTATCTGACACCCTGTAAAGTGTACCAGGCGACCCCTCTGCGCCAGAACGACTTTCGTATTCTTCACATTCAACCGGCTTCTTCACTCTCATCACCGATCGTTGCCACACTCTCTGTAGCATACTGCAACCCGGACCCAAACGTAGCCGCAGCTCGGTACGATGCTCTATCTTATAAGTGGGGAGACTCCAATGATCGGGTTAAGGTTCTCGTCAATGGCATGGAGATGAGCGTGTCAAGAAGCCTAGATATTGCCCTGAGATATCTCCGTCACAAGGATAAGGAGACTCCCATCTGGGCTGACGCCATCTGCATTAACCAGGAGGATTTCAAAGAGCGAAGTGTGCAGGTGTCGCTTATGGGAAAGATATATACGCAGGCTAAATGCGTCAGGATCTGGCTTGGGGAAGCCGGGCCTGATACAGCGGCAGCGATGAAGCTTGTGACCGACTGCCACGGTCCACAGCCATTTGATGTCATCGTCAAGCGAATAGCCGGCGACGAGCGCGGTTCGCTTGGAGTTGCCGAACTACTCGGACGACCGTACTGGGGCAGGATGTGGATGTTCCAAGAGATAGTTCTTTCGACCATATCACGGGTGCACTGCGGTGAGCTCAGTGCACCATTCGACGGTATCATGTACATGGATGTGGTGTCCTCCGACCAGAAGCTGTGGCCTGATCCCAAGACAAGTCCTCCATGGATTCTCCCATTGCGCAGAGCACTTTTGAACACTGCTCAGTTTACCATCACCCCAAGCGCACTTGAGAACTTGGTCAACATTCTTTTACTCACCAGACGCTTAGACGCAACTGACCCGCGAGACAAGCTCTTCGCGCTCATGGGAACGTGTGAGATGGCTCCTTACTTGGCTATCGACTACAACAAGCCAGTACGCGACCTCTATGTCGAGTTTACAAGGCATCATATAGCCAAGACGGGGAGTCTGGTGCTGTTATTGCTTGCTGGATGGGAGAACCCCAGCGATCAACATGATATCGGACTACCCTCGTGGACTCCTGATTTCCGGACTTCCAAGTCACCCAATATATACATTGGGTTTGGTATCGAGAACGCGAAGTTTTTCAATGCATCAGAGGGGAGGCATTTTACCACAACTTCAGCAAGTGGTCGGACGGCGAACTATGCTGATGGCACGCTTTTGACCGAAGGCTACATTTTGGACACGGTCCAAGCGACGGTACCTCTCGTCAAGAACGAGAGCAGCCCGAAGGAAATGTTCGAGGCATTGAAAATCGGGCGCATCGGTAGCAACCCATCAGGCAAGCCTCAGCTTCAGGCCTTTTACGAAACCCACGTTTTCGACATTGACGGGGTCAGGGGGGGAGAGACACCAAAAGGGATCGAAATCAAAAAAGAACGCCGGCGTAAACGAATGCTCGGCTTCATGAGTGACATGGAAACGCTTCAAGACAACGCGGCGCCAAGGAGGGGGGATGGTTCCGTCGATTTCACCGCCTTGCTCGGCCCTGACGGAGATCCTCAGGGGTCTCTTGTCGGCAACTACGAACATCTCAGAAAGTCAGATCCGCACACGCTCGAAGAGTACCGAAAGAAATTCTTGGAAGACTACAAGTACAACGCAGGGAAGGTTTCAAGCATGATCGCCACCAGACAAAACTATCTCGGTCGGTGTAACAACAGCGTACAACCAGGTGATTTGATTGCCGTGCTTTTTGGGTGCACGTTGCCCGTAGTGCTGCGGAAGCACCAGTCGGGTTTCAAGCTCATTGGGGGTTGCTATGTCAGCGGATTAATGCATGGGGAGTTGATGGCCAGACCTAGAAGTGATTTGAGGGTCCAGAGCATCCCGTTGGTCTAGTACATACTGGTATTATGTGTATATGTTCGATTAATGATGTGCGGATTACGAAACGATATAGTCTAGGGTTTTATCCCGTTTTTGTTTACCACCTTGAGATTCGCAATTGCATTATGTTTAACTTTCAATACTTCTCCATTCTTCATAACACGTCTTGTTTTGCTGAGAGTTAGCGGTAGAAACAAGAATTGTAAATATCACCCATTAGAAGATTGCAAGATAGATGATCCTTCAACCAGTGCTTCTAACCCTCCCAGCCCCATCAAAAATACTGGTTGATTTCACACCAGTTGCTTCTAGCATTGGAGCTCCTCAACTCCTATTAGAATTATTTCTATCTTTTCCCTCTCCAGGAATGAAGTAGGTTTTCGTCCATTTTGCAGATGGTTCCAGGAATGATGTTGAAGCATCTTGAACTTGGTACCTAACAATGTTCTAACCGCAGCGGTGGGTTTGCAACAATTTGGTAGAGTGTTGATGACAACTAGACTACTCATACGACCGTTAAAAACTTGTAGTGGTTCGCGAACCAGATATTGAGGCAGCCAAGCCAATTCTCACCTGATGATGTTTTGGGTAGTCACATCATCATGCATGCTATCCACTTGCGCTTCAGGCTGATTTGCGGATGGACGCTGCCTGCGCGCGCAGCCTATCGGTCATGTATCAAAATTCAGTTAGCGGGCCACAGGTTTCGTGCGGGACAGGGCGAATCAAAATTTCGATACTTAAGCCTTTCACTGCACCCTCCTCACGATTCCATGCTAACGTACCAACCCTCCCCCACTTGTGTCAAAGTTACGCCCCGAGAAATGTGTTTTCAGCTCACCGAAATTTACAGCGCATGCCACTGCCTGTATTATAAGCACTCTGTTGACCGCTGCGCGGCTCATGATAAGGAGGGTCATGTTATTCAAACGCGCACCATTCTAGTTGGCTACGCTTGCCGCGAACATTCCCAAGGTGATGAGTCGTCGCGGTTCATCGAAGAATACTGCCGGAGAGCGACAGAACTGGGCTAGATATTTGGTCAAGACATCGGGCCGAAGAACTTTGAAGATCATAAAGTTGGGACAGAACGAGTCAAGCCGAAGAGAGAGAAAACGAGCTTGCATTTCGCAGCACGCACTGCGCAGTCTGCAATGTTAGGTCGCGACGCTCACTCGGGTAAGATCAAGAGCCGTGTTTCCCCGCACCGCGAGGCACTAAATAACTGTGTCCTAGTTTACCAGCAACTTCCACTTCGATCAGATCAGTTTCGTCTCATGAAGCTGCAGCATGCTCCCTCAAGAACACACCCAATCGTTGCCAGCCTGTTTGTCGAGGAGTTTGGCGCACCATCTGCTAATTATGATGCTGTGTCCTACACATGGGGTGATGCCGCAGAGAGTGTCAACATCACTATCAACGGGTGTTCCCTGGGCGTGACCAGAAATTTGCAGGTGGCCTTGCAGCATCTTCGTCGTGAAGACAAGGAAGTGACATTATGGGTCGACAGCATCTGTATAAATCAAGCGGACATAGTCGAACGCAACGCTCAAGTTGCGCGAATGGATTCCATCTACAGCCAGGCGGAATGGGTAAGAATATGGCTGGGAGAGGCGTCGGAGAACTCCGAAAAAGCAATGCAACTCCTCAACGACTGCGCGGAAATCTCGGGATCCTACAATGTCATCCTCAGAATTATCGGCGACGAGACAGGCACACGGGCCTTGACAGAGCTCTTGCATCGACCTTACTGGACGCGAATGTGGGTTTTCCAGGAGATTGTTCTTTGTCACAGAGCGACTGTCCATTGCGGTGTTCTCACGGCGCACTGGTCGACTTTCCGGCGCCTGGACAAGATCTCGGGCACTCCTTCACAGTGGGTTGGGCTAGAAATCCGCAAGGGTTGGGTTTTGGAGTTCCGAAAGGCGTTCTTTCGCATCGCCCAGTTCTGCATCAGAAAGGAGGAGGCTCGGCACATGACCAATGTTTTGCAACCCACAAGACGTCTTCAGTCAGCAGACCCCCGCGATAAACTCTTTGCGCTCCTAGGGGTCTGCGATCAGAGTCCATTTTTAGCGCCCGATTACTCCAAGTCGACTCGGGATATCTACATGGAATTCACTAGGTCTTTCATTCGCCAAGACGGAGATCTGTCTATTTTGCTGACGGCTGGACCGTGGAACCCCGAGAACGGGGAGAATATCGATTTGCCTTCCTGGACTCCGGACTATCGAGGGATAAATGGCATCGACATACGGTACTTGGCGGCTAGTTACTTCAAATACTTTGACGCGTCAAAAGGGAGACCCCTCCCCCTCAAGTTGACGGAAGCCCTACCCGCGAATTCTGGTAGCAGAAACCTGGTCACTCAGGGAGTCATTTTGGACACAATAACAAAGTGCATTCCTTTAGGCAAGGGGGAAGCAGCACGTAGGCTGGTGATGGAAGGATTCAGACCCCAGCGGATGGGTCCTCACCCCACGGGCAGGCCTCAACTCGAGGTGCTTTTTCAGACCATGATATTTGAAAATGCGGCATTTCACAACGGTCAAACAGACGAGGAGCGTCGAGTCAAAGGAGACACCTTGTTGCGGCTTGTGCTCGGATTCATCCACGATTTCAGAAAGTTCCACCAACACAACTCTGACACGGTGTGTGAGCTTGATGCCACTACTCCAGAGAAAACATGCTTTTCATCAATCGCCAAAGGAGCTTTTGAAAAGTATACTCATCTCAAGACAACGGATCATGACAGCCTTACCTGGCTTAGGGAGGAATTCGTGCTGCGAGTGGAGGAAGCGACTGATGGAAACCTGACCAGCATATTTTCAACAACAAAAAGCTACCTCGGTAGAGGACTTACTACCGTTCAAGAAGGGGACCTTGTGGCTATTCTCTTCGGTTGCCGGCTTCCGGTAGTCCTCCGGAGATCCTGTACAGGGAGTTCCTATCATCTGATAAGTCCATGTTATGTTAGTGGTGTAATGTTTGGGGAATTGATGGAGAAGGTGAACTCGCATGATTCAGGGGGATTGAAAGTTGAAGAGGTGACTTTGATTTGAATCCTACGACTTATTGACATAAACAACTTCTCTCTCTTAATTTATCTTCAACTTTCCAGTGACAATCTTGTTTATCTTTTCAATCTCCTCTCTTGCTCCGTCCCATCTCTTCCTCTTTCCTTCGAAGTAGCGATAGATGTGAGGACTGTAAACACCACCCATCAGGAGATTGCAGAACGAACGATCCTGCAGCCAGTACTTCCATCCCTCCCAACCCCATCCCAAGTACTTATCTACTCCAGTGCCAGCCGTCCTATCGGCCCAAGCCGACCACTCGTGGGCATTCACTATTTGAGGATGGACAGTGTTTTGCCTCGCCAGGTCACAAATCCAGGCATGATGCTTGTCAACGGCCAGCTCCATCTCCTCCTTGGGAGGCAATTTTGAACTGCCTTTCCATATCTGCGCCACAGCCATAGAGGCTAGATCATATATCACGAAGGCACCGGTAGGGAATGCAACGCATCCCATAAAGGCCAAAGAGTCCGGGTATTCGAGAGATACGACATTTTGGTAAAGTCGAGGAAGCGGCTTGCCCCTGGAACCTTTTGCAGCTGCCCACTCTGGCGTTGTTTTGGTCGTGGGATCAGCCTTGGGGTCCAAGAGGCTGAAGCTGTGCTTGTACCCGGTACAGTAGACGATAGCATCGACCTCGAGAACCCTGCCATCAGTCAACTCAACCTTATTAGGCCCGATCACCTTGCTGATCCCCGAAACCGATTCGACCTTGCCACTCTCTAGGGCGGGAACAAGTTCGTCCGAAATAATTGGGACGCCCGTTTTGAGAGACGGCGCAGGCGCGAGCTTCCATTCAGGGCGCATATCGAAGGCGCCATCTTGCATACTCTTGGCAAACGCGTTGAAAAGTTTCTCTGATAGTTTGGGGAAGAGACGTTCGAGGACGACTTGGACCGCCATGAAGCGGAGGGTGATTCCATGGTCGATCGGCCGGTTGTTCTTGATCCGAGGAAGCTGGCCTGCGTGAGATTCTACCACCAGAGGCGGGGGTTAAAATGGTATACTTACGACCAAACTGCCTTCTCGATGAGACGCGTAGATTTTATTCGCATGACCTACAAGGGAAGTCGCCGTATCGGCCCCCGAGTTTCCTAAGCCGACTACCAGCACGTCCTTTCCATCGAAATTTTCTGGCCTAGATAGTCTCGTAAGTATAGGACTTTCAACAAGCATATTGATGCTTCGCTCTCCTGACGAGTCGCACCTCTTGAAACTCTTGGAATGGAGCTGCTCTCCTGTGAATAGTTCAATTCCCGTAATATTTGGATAGTTCGGCGTCTGGTTCAGTCCTGTAGCGATGATCACTCTGTCAAAGCTCTCGGTTGACGAGCCATCAATTTCAATCAGCCACTTATTAGCATCGTCGTCATGAGAAATACAGGTAATATTGGTGTTGAAACGCATAAATTGACGGATGTTGAACCGTTTCACGTATCCTTCCAGATAACTCTCCACCTCTTTGGCAGGAGGTTGTTTGTTCGGTGTCCCTGTTGACGATCAGTTAACTTCTTTCCATCATGCTACGCTTCGTTGCTTTACCATCCGGAAATGGGAAATCCGTGAAGCATCCCTGTTCAACCATCAGTAACCTTGATGCAAGGAAGTCCGGACTCGAAGAAGCTCTCACTCTTTCCTTTGAAATATTGACGATGGTCGCTGCCATGTGTTATCAGCATTTCTCTGCGTTTCACGAGACAAGCTATGGGGTGCTCACTCGGAAGCACAGAAGTTCTGTCCTCCGTAGTATATCGCCAGAGACCACCAATGTCGGAGCTGCGCTCGAAACCAGTCACATCAAACCCCTCTTCTACAAGGTTCTTGAGGGAGACGAGGCCAAGCGCACCTGGACCTCGTCAGCATGGCACTCGTATAAAGTTGACGGCCGGGCAAGTACTCACCCAACCCAATCACTGCGACTTTGTTACCGATGGCTGCCATCTTGTTTAGCTGCAGAGAGCTCCGAGGTTTGTTTCTCACGCGAACTTTTGATGGAGAGATCGGTTTCTTATGAGGTTCGAACACGCTTGATGGCTGCCGCTGCCTGGAATGTGGGCACTAGGCTAAAACACGCGGGACCCTTATGGCTGACGGCGTTGTCGAATTGCCGTTGTGCCGCTGTGGCGTCCGCTAGTTCCCAGAAAAGTGTGGTGAGGGGCTGAAAAAGGATATCGCTAGGTCAGTTCATACGCTTGGTAGTGTTTGATTGGGGCCTTGGATCCTTGTCGCTGTATGTTCGGATTGCGCAGCAAGGGGGGACGTGTCGGGTTGTCGGGATGGGATATGTTGATGTCTTCGTAAGTCCGCCAATTGTGCCAGCTGCTCCGAACGGGCGAATTATTGCCCGAGATGCACGCCCGAGATATATGCAAGCTTACTAGACTACCAAGCTGTCGCACAATTAGTCCATAAGGTCGTTGTGGCCTTTGCCGTCAGCTGAGACAGATGAGTGAAATGACGTGACTAGGGATAACCATACATGGGAGCATGCAAGCCATGTTGCGAAGTAGATACAGTTCTTCCGATAAACTACCGGTGCTGGGATAGCACGTGGCGATGACAGTCACCACATGTACTAGGAGCGGCACAAGGTTTGTGGGAACTTTTTTCCTCGATATAAATGACCAACGTCAAGTTCAATTGAAAGTGATACAGCACAACTACTAGCCTCCTCAAATCCATAACAAACAATTCCAAGAGCTGCATAACCAAAGCATACGATCGGCGAACAGGTACACCCATTCTGAGCATGAGACTAACACAACCAGGGTCCTGATCCCGTCAATCCTCGCATAAATGAGTTCGGGAGTAGTAGCCTGCGTTAAGTGGCTGGTTGAGTCGCCTCCAGCTTCAAGGAGGTTTAGGATGCACTAGGAAGGGGGACGGGGATATCTTCTGAGATCGGGGAGGGAAGGGCGACGGGAACATCTTCAGAGATCGGCGAAGGAAGGGCGACGGGAATATCTTCTGAGATCGGAGAAGGAAGGGCGACAGGAATATCTTCCGATATCGGTGAAGGAAGCGGCACAGGAGGTGCCTGGGTAGGAAGGGTAACGACCTGGTCAACCTCGACATGCTTGACCTCCCGGAACCTCTTCAGGGACTTGACAGTGTAAACATTGGTGTTGATGACAATGCCGTAGTACCAGGAAGAGGTCGTCCAGTCGTGAATAACGTTGACTTCACCCTTCGATCGGAGCTTTGCAAGGAAAGCTTCAACGTTGGTGTTCTAAAAAAAGAACATCAGGAACTAGCCCAAATAAGAAGAAGAAGAAAATATTCATTGGTGTAGGGGCTAATCGGGGAGGCTCACCGCTTTAAGCTCGACGATGTACTGGCCAGCCAGAGCGCTGGCAATGAGGGAGAAGACGGTGAATAGGCCGGCGAAGCGCATTTTGAGGTTTGGTATAAAAATACAGAGGATAAATGAGAATATCAGGTAGTTATTGTGATGATTTGAGGTGTAGTTGTAGGTTTGTCGTTGTTATAGTTGTTGGGTGAGGGATGTTGATGGCTTGAGAGTTATGTGCAAGGACGACGCATCGTGGTTCCCTTTTATACTTGATCATGCCTTCTCGTGATAGAGACTTGAGAGAGCACACCTTCCGTCATGCAGATTCGAATTGCACCTTCAAGGTGCTCACTGGAAGCCATCATCGCAGCAAGAAGGAATCTAGGGGCGCCATCGTCATCTGCCAAGAAGCTTCTTTGAGACAGTTGCCGGATAAAGACCAAGCTCAGCCAAATTCCGACCGCTTCCTTGAAATTAACTCACCTCCAAGCGGACGCAACTCCCTTTGGCCAGCAAGGGCAATCCGGGGTTCAATTTTCCTTCTTGGCTTCGCCCGTACGGGTAGATCAGCGGGGGTCGGGCCACCGTTGTAGGCATTCCAAAGCCTCGCCCTCCGGAGGCTCCAAGCCATAAGCGGCGACATCACATACCGGAAGTTGTCAAGTTGGGAAAACTTTTGGATTTTCTGCCGGAAGCAACCGCAAAAACAGGGCCGACTCTAGGCCCCTCCCCAAAAATAGAAATATTTACGTGACTAGTATTGCGTCAACGGGCTCTAATTCGCGCCCGCCGGCTCGGCCCACCGCGCCACGCCCGTCCGACTACATTGCTCACAACATTATCGACGGCCAACCTCGGTCTATATCGTCAAGACATTCTTGTCTCAAGATAGGCGAACCTCGCTTCCAGTCTTCGCGCTCTCCTTGACGGCATCGATGATGCGTAGAACATCCCGCGCCTCGCTTGCCGGCACAGGCACGTCCTCATCCCTTCCTGACTCAACGGCCTTGGCAAACTCCAAGAAGAGTTTGAGGTACGTCTGGGGCTCGATAGTCAGCTTCGTCCGCTCCTCGACCTTGCCGTCCTCCTTGATCAACATCAGTCTCCCGCCGTTGATCGGGTCCTCGACGCCAAAGCCAGGCTCGTCGGGCTTCCTACCCGCCTTGAGTTGGTCCTCTTGCGGGTCGAGCAACGTCTTGTGGAATGACGCCTTGGTGCCGCGCACCCAGAACCGCGGCTGGTTCGCCTCAACGCTCATGATGCCGATGCGAACGCTGACAATAAGGCCGTCCTTGTAGGCCAGCTGGGCGTGCACGCTGTCGGGGTCCTCCGTGTCGAACTTGCCGTCACGCTGGCTGATGAGCTTGCCGTAGACGGTCTCCGGGAGACCAAAGAGGTGATAGATCTGGTCGATAAGGTGGGAGCCGAGATCGTAGAGCGCACCACCGCCATCGGCCATGCCCAACTCGCCCTTCCAAGATGTGGGGCGCTCTGGACGGTAGCGGTCGAAGTGTGTGTCAAACTCGTAGACGCGGCCGAAGACGCCGTCCTTGATCATCTTTTTCACGGTGAGGAAGTCGCTGTCCCAGCGGCGGTTCTGGTAGACGCAGATCAGGACCTTGTTCTCCTTTGCGATCTTGATGAGCTCCTCGGCCTCGGCGACGGTGGGCACGAATGGCTTCTCAACCAGGACGTGCTTTCCAGCCTGCAGTGCCTGCTTGGAAAAGCTGAAGTGGGTGTTTGGCGGGGTGAGGATGTTGATGATGTCGACCTCCGGGTCCTGGAGCAGGGGCTCCAGGGAGGTGTGGTGCTTCAGGTCCGGGTAATCATTTGGTGCGGAAGATGAGGCTGTGGGATTTCGCTGAACGATGCTGTGTAGTTTGAATTGAGGCGTAAGGTTGATGAAAGGAATATGGAAGACCTTGGCAGAGAGGCTATGATGGTACGTCAGCACGTGGGTTTCCCCGGAGAGTCGTGCCATGGGTGATGCTATTCCGGAAGCATTGTATGGGGTTGCGTGACAAGGATGTCTGATGATGACTTGCGGGGGTGCTTCCACTTACCCATATCCAATGATTCCAACGTTGAAGGTTTTTGAAGCAGCCATGGTGTCTATATTAATTGAGAGTGTGATTGCTTCCTACGAATTAACATCTCTGAGTAGATGGCAGTTACCTCACAGCTTTATAGCCATCTTCGAGTCGTGTTCTTTGGCATTGAGAGCAGTCAAGTGAGGGGCAGCGTGCATGTCATGGAGCTTTGTGGGGTGACGGGCCTGGATTACCCTATTGCGTCACTAGGGACAAACTCGGCGTTTTTCTCAATGGACGGCGGAGAAAATTGCCCCATTTTCTGGAGGTCGGTCGGGTCACAGATGCGGACGCTAACGGCGACTTTGACACACTCGGGATTAAGCGTGAAGGACTGCTAAAGTTACCCAAATAGGTCACCTCCGGAATGATCGGCGAAACGGCTTCTTCACCGAATTTTGGAGTCACGCTTCTGGTTTTCTGTCTTCCGCCCTCGCCTTTCAATGAGCGAGCGCAGCACTATTTTCCTCAGTTAGCCTCAAAATAGTGCGCAGCATACGAATCAGACGTTTAAATGTTGCGACGCAAAAGCGCAACTGCAATTGCGCTGCTGCGAATTGCGGCTTGTGTATGTCGTGACAAGTGTACATTGTACAGCGTGTTGACCTCGCTGCCTGTCCAAGTTTATTTCCACATTTCACCTATGAAAGGCAGAAAGCGGTTGCCCGTCAAATAAATTCCCTTTGGCTGCTCCCGCAATGAAACAAAGTCCTCGGCATAAAAATACAACCGACACCATGCATAAACGGCAGAAATAAGGACGTTTGGTATGATGACGAACAAAGGAACTGCCATGGACGGGTCTTTGTCCGCTGAGTTGTTGACCTGCGACCGAAGTAGGGTCACCCACCGATTGACCAAGCCCCTCGACCGGCTAGGAGTCTGCTTTGGCTCGCCTTGTTGAGGCAAAGCCTCGGCATCTGCTGTCTGGCTCTGACTCATTTCTGGTGGATTGTGCATGCGTTTCTGGGCTCGGTGCCACATCTGATCTTCATAAAGCCAGTGGAAGGCGCCGTATAATGAAAAGAACATGTGATACGATGCGGCGAGCCGCCATATGAGCTGCTCCGTGGGTGTAGGAAAATGGAAATTCCATCCAATCATGAACGATGCGCTGAAGCCGACGATGAATACCCCACCAAGGGGATAGTATATCAACTCCATGGGACGCCATAGATCAGAGGGGAATCTGTCCCAGAGTTCCTGCTTGATGGGCCGACCGTATGGATGGAGATGCATCATATCGCCCAGTCTCTTGTAGAAACACCAGTACGCGTCGATCCGAAAGATACGAGGGGTTATATCGTCCAAGGGGGTGCGGTACCATGCCGTTGAAAGTTGCGGGTGTGTCTTTGCATCGGATTAGTTTCCGAGGATCAAGTGACATGGGCGTTGTGGAAGCACTTACGTGAGATCTGGCATGCATTCGAATCTCATCCACAGTGACTTGTTGTCCGTCTCGGATTTTTGTCTCAATGAATCGGGGATAAGAAATGGCGGGTTTTGGGTACCAGCAAATGAAGGTTGCAACCATGGCGAAAGTGAAGGACAGCGCAGTGAGCTCCAGTGGTGTGATTGGCAGTCCATTTTTGATTCGATCCATCTCCGTGATGAAGAACCAGACTGCTTGCCAGAGAGTGATCAGTCTGTTAATAATTAGTATTGAGTAGTGCAAACGATGATGAAGATAGCCTCACCTTGACAAAGTGTCGATTGTGTTGCGCTCCGAGATATCCATGGAATCCATGTTCGGAAACTCAACAAACTCATGCTTGACAAGATAATGTAGTTGCTCGGCGTCTATTGGGAACCCCTCGGGGAAATCGGGGCTTTTGAGAAAGATGCCTCCCATATCGACGAAAAATGCATGCGTGTAGGTCCATTTCTGGTTGCCACACAAATGCTGGTCTCTCTTGAATTGCTGATCACATCAAAAGTCAGCGGTTGCAGATTGTCATTTACGCGAATTCCCTATACCTTAACGCTCCTACGAGCACTAGAGAGCTGGCCTACTGCAAGTCCGAATAGAAAATCAGGACCTAAGAGTCCGATCATGGCAAGGTTAACCTTATCAAAGACGCCATGATACCACTTGTCTTTTGGCGAGAGAGCATTTGGATGCGTAGATACCCAGACACAGAGCACAATAGTCAAGAGGCTTGACCAAAGAATGTCAATGCTTCCTCTGTCTCTGCCGGCTGCCACCCAACCTTGGACAGTTGTATGGATATCGGTCTGGTTGATGCTATCGCGGAGCGCAAAAAGGCTAGAGTAAGGAATCCGCAATAAGTCCATGTGCTGAAAAGATGCAGTATGCAAGAAATGAATTCTTCAAAAAGCTCTCCGAATGTGGGACTGAAAACCAACCAAGTGGGGTTTCGAGGGTGTAACGCGGTATTGATGCTCAAACAAAGAATCCAATATAGCTCATTTATGGCTGCCGGAAATTTGAACTGTGAAAATAAACATTAAGATGAGCGATGTCTATTCTGAGAAGGGAGGAGAAGATGAAGACATGCCGGGCAATCTTCAACGCCTGTGAGGGTGAAGGCCTTGGGGGCTGTTAGGCCAGCATGCATCTTTAGTGAGCAGGTCCCCATCAGTATGCATGTTTCGAATCTCATGTAGGGTCGCTCATCCACAGATATCATGTTTCGTGAGCCGCTGTATGACAAGGGGATAAAGCAGGCTGTATGCCAAATGGTACCATTTCTGGACGCAAAGGGGGCCAACAACCCAATCTGTCTCAATACGCAGTCTGGGATGCACAAGCGCCCAATTCTCAGAGGTAATTAAGCGAAAAGAGGTATCTGTACATTGAAATCTCAGGCGACCTGAGCGGCAAGCATTTAAAAACGATCTTTTGGACCAATAGTACATCGTTGTGGCACTTGTTGGTTCAAGGTTGCTCCTGTAGCTTGGCGATAACTGGGGTGTTGTTACAGATAGCCGCCAACTGACCAAGTATGGAAATATCCTGGCTGCCCTGAAGAATCCGTACCATGTGCACCAGCCGAATTCGTGATTTTCCTAAATTAATCGAAATAACGTGGTCGGGAGGCACCGGCTATTCTAAATACATTTTGCAACGTTGCCGATCGTTCGGACGTTCGTCAAAGCAGGACGCGAGTCACACAAATCCATTATTTTTTTGATACTGCAGAGATTCTAATCTATGTAGCCATAGATGCCAGCATAGTATCATATCGCAATAGACACAAAACCTAGGGTCGACTTTAACTCCATTTTTGCCCAAGCATGCTCATTCCTTGACTCGTCACACGCGATTCCTTGCAGCAGTCCCCGCTGAAATACCTTCCGACATGCTAGCAGAGGCAGCCCACTTCCCTTGCATAGCATCATGTCATCTACAAGAGGTGCATTTTCATGACCCAGGACGAGTTAGGGGCAAGTCTTCTCGTTCCAGGAGAATCGCGACTGAGTAGCCTGTTTTACAGTGCCATTTTGTTGAAGCTGGCTTGCAATCAAACCTGCGAGCCCTTGAGTAACCCCAAGCGAAAGTTATGGCTCAAATGAAAAAAAGTTGCGGTATTGTAGAGTTATTATATGTTATAGTACTACCCAGTATCGAAAATATCGGGCATGAATTATGTGGTGAAGGGTCACAAGAGTTGATAGCGTGAGATATGAACCACATTCCCTGACAATCTATGGAATCTAACTACTTCGATCCTCTTTCTTCCTCTTAATTTAGCAGACAATAGCCCAAATTTGAAAGAATTATAAGTGATTGCCACCAAAAGCTCAAAATTCATATTCGAACAGTTGCAACAACTTATGACGTCAAAAAGCCCATTTGCTTCCAGGCTCTCACATAACCCCTAGCAACCTCAGAGCTCACAGGGCCCACGCCAGCCATGATTTTGGAATGCTCCTGCGCTTTGGTAATATCCTGGATCAGGTCGCTGCACGATATGCGCTCGAAGTTGTGGTCCAAGAAGTCTACGATCCAGGACGCCGGATTCTCAGTTTCCGGCAGTGGCGAGCGGCAGACTAGTCGGAGCCAATCGCGGAAGGGCACGATGCCACTGGGTGGGATGCCGAGCGCGTCAGACAGCACCGGCGACATCTCCTTCCATGGCTGACCGACGGGGTTGTCCATATGGTAAGCTGGAGAAGGGTAATGAACATAGTTATCCTTGCATACAATAATCATATAGCGTAATAGACCAGGCTGCAGCATGGGGGCTAGGTTCTCAGTTCACTATCCGTGCCGCCATTACCAAAGTTCTCTTGCCATCTCCCAGTACCTGGCCGTGATGACCCCAAACTCACGCCCAGGGTTATCCGAGGCGTGTCATACTGTCAGAATGCGAGTCGTACAGCGTGCGCAGGGCTGAGAACAAGCAGGGAAGAGGGGTATAGAGGGGATGGAGTAGAATAAAACGGAAGAATTTGATTGGCGCGTTATGTCGATGTTCTGACAGGGCGTACGATATGATAGATCAGATGAGATTGAGTGGCTTGCCCCTGCTCGACGTGGACTGGGACTCGTCCGGAATCTCTGATTGTGCAAGTAAAACTATCGGCCCGAGGTTTTCTTGTAGAGGTAGGCATCATCATCGTCCTGTCGTTCTCACCGGTAAACCCTTGTGATGAGGGGGAAATGAGGGTGTGGCGTTGTCAACACAGGCTTGCATTTTCTGGATTCGAATCCAAGCGTCTCTAGATGGAGCTAATGACCCAGTCCTCCACGCATATCACAGTCTGGATCCTGCAGCACATCGTCCGAAGGTTACATTGTAATGCCTGGCAGGGTTCTGGGGCCTGTTCTTCAACATTCCTAGGAAGTTGGGTAGGGGCACTGATCCCCCCACGTAGAGCAATGTCCCTAGCTCGTCTCGACTTACAAAAACAGCTACAGGATACGTGTTCATACTCATTTGATTAGGATGCCAAGTCTTGAAAGGTCTACTCTGTTCAATTACGGGCGAATGACCCATGCCGCCAGGTCTAGATGTTTGGTTGGGGAAGAATACGTTGTATGGCCGTAAACAGGGCGGCGAGGTTGGTTGTCAGCCAGGGGTCGGCAGCATACCTGCAAAAAGTCCAGTACAGGGGCATGGGGAGCATAACGGAGAGTGTCCGTACCGCTAAGTTGTGTGCGTCTGTCTCTTCCTACAGGCCCCTCGGCCCACCTGTCATCCCATCCCACTCCAACGGCGTTCTCAGCATGTGGAGAAGCCCGGAAGCTATGGCCAGAGTTGAAGTAGTTCAATAGGCTACTTGTGCAACGACGGTACTGTCATAGCTGGCTATCCTGGAGGATTCTAGTCAGATGCTGTGTAGCGTGAGTATGGATTTCCAGTCAACTTGGACGCAATAAAAAGAAACATGAAAGACAAGAAAAAGATAAAGAAGAAGAAAATCATCTTCCTTGCAGAAACTCAGTTCCGCACTGCCGGAAGTGGTTTGTGTGAGGCATGTAAGGCGCATGCATCCGTCTCCAACGGCTCACTGATACAGTATCCGTATTTACTGAGGCACAAAACGTAACGTGGGAAAAGACCATTTCTGCAACGCCGACCACCCTTGTGCCACACCGCCCGTTAGTGGCCGGGCGCGACCAACCCTAAGTCTCTCTCTCTTTGGCCAGTTGGTTGTCTGGGCCGAGCTGCGCTAACGAGATATTCCTGGCCGTACTCAAAGGCCTCAGTTTATTCAACATAACACTGGCTTCATCCTCCCCGTTCTCAGCCATCTTGGCCGGGCGATCCAATGCTTCCCCTCTTCTGCGTCCTTCCAATCATCTACATATGGTGTAAAATGGTCCGATGTATGCCTGGCTTTGGACAGGGGCAGAGGAGTGGTGCAGATATGAAAGTGTACGTACCACGGTACGTACAATGACTAGGTATGTAGCATTTAACATCAACTACATCAGGTACAAGCGTCAGCAGTAGCCGAGTCACCGAAGTTGTCCCGCTGCAGTCCCAGCCATGATGGGGCGGCGCGTCGACTTCAGACATGTCGGATTTCGGGGTTCAAAGTCCGGTCGTAACGACGGGACCCGAATCTAGTCCGCAGCCCGCCTCCTAACAACACGGTGGCCTACATCCGCAACTGCTTCATGGTGTTGGATTCTAACGGCCGATTCCCGCTCTCCATCGCAGCACGTTCAACGCAAAACGACCAGCTTCCAAACCACACTGGGCTCGCACCAGGCACTGCACCTAGCATGAACAGCAGAGGGGCCATGCGCCAATCAGCCCCCTACGGCCAGGCTTGTCTGCATTGCTTCAAATCCAAGTGCAGGTGTATTGGCCGTGCCGATGGCGGCGACGGTTGTGAAAGGTGAGTCTGGCCCGCACCCCAGAGGGACTTTGGCGTAGCGACCAAAGTGAATGGCCCGCCGCTTACCTGCCTGCCTGCTTGTTTTCTTGCATCCCCCCTCCTATTCTGAAATTCCATAATGCCCTAACAATACAGTTCTCTCTGTCTTCACTCTGATCAACTACTGACACAATTCTAGGTGTCATCGTCTCAGTAAGCAATGTCAGCCCTCTAGCTCGGCTCGCAGGCGCAATGGCCAAACGAACCAAGACTCCAACGCTATGATGGCCCAGTTGGAGAGTAAGCTCGACAACCTCGTGTCCGTCTTGCAGTCGGTCGCTAATTCGGCCGACTCATCAACGGCTTTGCGCAATCTCCTTGATCAGCAGGGTGTCACGGCCCAGGGTCACCTTCCACAGGCTGGCCCAGCAGCTACGCCGCCTTCACTGTCGAGCTCCGTTGCCCACTCTGCCAACGGCCACGTCGTCTCAACATCGTCGATCAGCTCGCCCCCGTTGACATCCTTGTCGTGCTCCCCGGCACCGACGCATGCGCCCCGCACAGACAGGGCCGGCGCTGGCGCGAGTCTATACGAGCCGTCGCTGGATGAAACAGAAAAGTATCTCAGCCACTTCCGATCCCACATGTTGCCGTATCTGCCATTCATCCATCTCCAGCCCGACCTATCGGCAGAACAACTACGCCTTGAACAGCCTTTCCTTGCTCGGGCCATCATCGCCGTCTCGTCCACTTCGATACAGCACAAAGTCGAGCGCGGGCGAGAGCTAAAGAAACTGTTGGCGCAGGAGTGTTTAGTCGAGAATCACTCGAGCCTCGATTTGTTGCTTAGCCTCCTGACTTATGTGGCATGGGGTTCCGACCACTTCCTCACAAAGTCTGAGACGCTTTCTCGCCTGATAATGATGGCCATGTCCATAGTCTCCGATCTTGGCCTCAACAAGCCGTTGCCGCCCGACGAGCACATGATTGGACCTTTTGTTCCCGAGTTCCAATGCCCAGTCCGCTTCACCAGCTTGGAGACTGGACAACCTCTTCTGGAGCGGCAACGGGCCGCCCTAGCGTGTTTTCTTCTTAGTTCCATGTGCGTGCCCAGGTTCATCAAGATAAAGCAGGATGAGCTTCTTGCTGACCAAATACAGAATTTCATCCTATTTTTCGCAGATTGACGCTATGCGTTGGACACCCAGAATGGAAGAGCACCTGCGCGCGGTCGCCACTAACAAGGACTGCCACACCGACGAGGCGTTTGCCTTCCAGGTGCGCCTGCAGTTGCTTGCGCAGGAGACTGTGCGGGCTCGGGAACATTTAGAAGCAAACCAAGGCCAGGGAGTAGCCGTGCCCCCGGTCTCTCTTTTTCTCGGGACCTTACAGAAACAGCTGCAGGATCTGAGAATGGTCGTCCCTTCGCTGCAGCCATCACATGGTAAGATATATCCCACCCCACGGTTTTTTTTCTTTTTCAGTTCGACGACGCTTGGTGTCAGACGCCCACAGGAGCGGCCTCCGTACGAGTAAAGATGCCATGCTAATGTAGCCTCAGATATGCTCATGTTACATCTGCACTATGTGGAACTATGCATAACAGAGACTGGGCACACAGCAAACTCCAAGGCACCGGTGCTCCCGGCATGCGGTAGCAGCTCCGCCGGCTGTGCGCCCAACTTTGAACGGCTGGAATGCCTCTGGCGGTCCGTCAATGCAGTCAAGTCATGGCTGGACATCTTTTTTCTACTCTCGCCTGCGACCTGCCGTGGTCTTTCCTTTCTGTTCTGGGGTCAGTTTGCCCGCTGTCTGGTAACACTGATTCGGCTCTCGACACTGGAGGACCCGTTATGGGACCGACAGGCCGTCCGAAATGTCGTTGATGTGCGCCTGGTACTCGACCGCATGGCCGAAAAGATGGAATTTGACGGTACAGAAGCGGGGTTTCAGGCCGACGATGACCTTTTTAGACAGTTCCCACGGATGGCGCGCATCCTTCGAACCTGGATCGGGGCCAAGATGGCCCCCGAAGAACCCGCAGAACAAGCTGCGTGGGCTAGTCTTGCGGGAGATAGTATGGAAGGGGCGGAACAGATGATGCCGTGGATGATGGAACTCTCAAATGACGAATGGCTGGGTGAATTTCTAGCTGGCGTGAGATAGAGAAACTAATATCAGTTGCCAAGCACTTTGCCCTTTGCAAAATCCGCAAATTGAATAAGAAAATGGGCCTGTAATCAACTAGGCCAACAAGGAATAGATACAACAGTAACTTCTTGGTCTATCGTATCCGCATTGTGATTTTTGTTCATGAAGTAGGGAAGGTGACAATAGAATAAGAATGGCATTGATCGTGACAGGGGACAAGAGAAGAGTTGTAGGCAGAATTAACCAAGATTTGGGTACAACCGTAATCCTCGTTCTGGCTATCGTTTGGAGGCCAATTGAATCCAGGGTCTTGATCCGGTTCCTGCGGATTTCAGCCGCCGACCGAAAACCGGCTTTCGGAGTCCCGTGTCCGATCCCGACCAAGACAGCGTTTCGTGCCTGACGTCCGGAGGGGGTTCAGAGTCCGCCGCTTCCACAGCCCCTAATTCAATAACCATGGGCACACAACGTATAGACCTTTTTTTTTTTTTTTTTTTGACCGTCCGAAGAATGGAGATTTCGGAAATTGCATAATCGCGTTGGCCAACTGTGGAAGAGATAGGACAAAAGACCAAGTGATTCTCCATCCCTTCAAAACTAGTTGCTTCCTACAACGTTCAATATCTCTTCCTCAACAGCAGCATTCCAAGACGTCTCCAGAGATATCGAAAAGTTCCAGGCTAACAAGCAACGTCTAAATATATTTGACATGGCGACCTCTGCACTCTCAGTCGACAAAAGTGAGACGACAGTTGCCGGCGATGGCCCGGACTCTTCGCCGCCCAGATCCGTCCAGACGCCACCATCGGATGCCTCTCCTGCGCAAGACAAGCGTGAAACCGTCACTCGGGTCCAGATCATCCTGATCTTGGTGCCCGTTACGCTGGTGTATTTTCTGGTTATGCTCGACAACTCAATCATCGCGACGGGAATCCCCTCCATAACGTCGGAGTTCAACTCACTCCTCGATGTTGGCTGGTAGGTAACGCGCAGGCACACACACACTATCTGCCATAGTATCCTTAATTACAGCGCAGCTATTGGCCAATCTTACTGACAAAAAGGAACGATTCAGGTATGGAAGCGCGTATCAGTTGGCGAGTTCGGCTTTCCAGCCCATGAGCGGCAAAATCTACACCCATTTCAGCACAAAGGTGAGCACTTGCGTCCGTACAAAGTTGCTGTACTTCTCTCGCGGAGGACCCGAAAGGTCCCCCCAAATATGTCTGCATTTCTGACAGATATCTGTCTTCAGTGGTCATTTCTCTCCTTCTTCGTTCTCTTTGAGATTGGCTCGGCGATATGCGGCGCGGCCCAGTCCTCTGTCATGTTGATCGTGGGGAGAGCGATCGCTGGCTTGGGATCCGCAGGCATTCTGAACGGCGCATTAACTATTATCTCCTGCATTCTATCACCGCATAGTCAGGCCATGGCCATGGGCATCAACGTCGGCCTGGGCCAGATAGGTGTCGCTACCGGGCCCTTGATCGGCGGTGCCTTCACTGAAAACGTCTCGTGGCGATGGTGTGAGTATTGTGCCCCTCCATACAGCGTTTTTCGATTTGCGCCAAATTGATGGGACATCTCCGAGCAATACCATCCATCTTGATAAAGTACAAACCTGGCTGACAGTGTCTGTTCCCAGGCTTCTATATCAACCTACCCATCGGCGCGGTGGTCATTGGTCTCCTCCTTTTCACCCACATTCCTGAAGTACGGCCCAAACAGCCCGTCCGAGTGGTTCTCGGCTCCTTTTTCCAACTTTTTGACATGGTCGGATTCGTTCTCATTGCCCCGTGTTCTATCATGCTGCTCCTGGCGCTGCATTACGGCGGCAATGAACACGCCTGGAATAGTTCCGTCATCATTGGCCTATTCGTTGGCTCTGGCCTTACATGCATCACATTCTTGGTGTGGGAGTACAAGAAGGGCGAAGACGCCATGGTACCGTTTTCCATGCTTAGACAGCGTATTGTATGGTGCGCCTCGTTCGCCATGTTCTTCATTTCCGGTGTGCTGTACTGCGGAAACTACTTCCTGCCCATCTACTTCCAAGCCGTCAAGAATGACTCGGCTATCATGAGCGGTGTACATACGCTTCCAACTGCTGTGGGCCAGGCTGTTTTTGCTATGCTTGCTGGCACTCTGAGTAAGTTGCCCCGGCCGTGTCAGTTCTTCTCCTTGCTGACCATCTATGCACGATATAGTTCACGCACTTGGATACTATCTCCCGTGGGTCCTCGTGGGAACAGCCTTGTCATCTATCGGGTATGGTCTCCTGTCAGGTCTGACACCCTCCACCCCCGTCGCCAAGTGGGTAGGATACCAGATTCTTTACGGCGTCGGTATCGGCTCGGCGTTTTCGACGGTAAGATTGGCCCCAATATGCACCTATTTCGAAGACAGAGTACTGAATTGGCGGAGTAATAGTCCTTCATCGCCATTCAGAGCGTGATCCCCGCGCCGCAGATCCCCGTCGCCATGGCCATTGTTATCTTCACGCAGTACCTTGGCGGCGCCACGTGCCTGACGACGGCCCAGACCATCTTCAGCAACGTCCTGCGCAGCGAGGTCAAGAAAAATGCTCCGAGTGTCGACGCAGAAATTATCGTTCATGCCGGCGCCCGATCGATCCGCCAGCTGGTCTCGAGCGCCGAGCTGCCTGGCGTCCTCAAAGCCTACAGCACCGCAGTCGGTCATGTCATGTATCTCGGCGCCGGCATCAGCGTCGCTGCATTTGCATTCGGTGCGGGTCTCGGGTGGAAGGATATCCGCAAGGGGCATACGAAACCGGCCCAGTCCGAGTCTGATGGGGCGGTGGCGTCGGAGAAGACGGAGAAGACGGAGGACTGAGACAGGGAGAATGGCTTGAGGAGCCATGTGTTGTTGGAATCTCTTCGGAGCTCGCTTTGTCACTATCGGGCATTTTAGATGCCAGACTTTCTTACAGTAACTTTTGTTCTTCATTCAGCCCTTTTACTACTAATTACGGAATAGGGGTTCTTATAGTTTATATCTAATTGATATATCAGGAGTTCTGTCTACCACAAAACTTGGCGTGTTTGTGATAACAAACTGTGCAAGCATCCAGCCGACCATGGCTGGCTTGAGTAGAGTATTAAAGATACCAGCTTTACATGTACGGCTTCTATATGCTACTGTTGGCACGCCTGAGAAACGCGAGCTGGTGATGAACAGGTACGACATCCCAGCGGACCACATTTTCAACAGCCGAGACAAATCATTTGCTACCAACGTCCTCGCAGCAACTGACGGCCGTGGTGTCGATGTGGTTATAAACTCCCTTGCTGGACCTCTTCTATAGGAAAGCTTCAACGTGCTAGCTTCGTTCGGCCACTTTGTCGAGATCGGAAAACGTGACTTGGAGCTCAACAACTATCTCGAGATGCGTCCATTCAACCGCCAAGTCTACTTCTCGGCATTTCACCTGCTTGCTCTCATGGAGCACAAGCCGCGAGAGGTGCACCGAGTCCTGGCTGAAGTCGCCCGTCTCCTCGAAGCCAAAGTCATCGCTCCCGTCCACCCGGCCACGGCTTATCCTTTGGCCGACGTTGCGAAAGCTTTCCGCATGATTCAGACCGGCAAACACATGGGCAAGGCGGTACTCTCCGCTAGCCCAGATGCACAAGTTCCTGTGCTTCGACGTGTCTCGACCCCGAAATTCTCTCCAGACGCGTCTTACCTGCTCGTGGGCCGGGTGGGGGGAATCGGTCGCTCTATTGCGCATTGGATGGTGGCCCATGGAACCAAGAATCTGATCCTACTGTCACGCAGTGCGGGCGTTGGTAAGAAAGCCGCAGCATTCCTAGACGAGCTGAGGGATATTGGCTGTCGTGTCAAGCTTGTGAGTTGCAATGTCTCGAACGAGGAAGACCTCGCGAAGACGTTGCGTTTCTGCAAGGACGACGGTCTTCCGCCAGTCTGTGGTATTATTCAAGCTGCGATGGTTCTTCAGGTGAGTAGCTCCCGAAACCCAAGTCTTCAAGGTGAATCTCAGAGCTAACTTTCTACTCAGGATACCGTCTTGGAGCAGATGACGCTTGCCAATTACCAGGCTGCCATCCTACCCAAAGTACACGGGACCTGGAATCTGCATAAAAATTTCGAAAACGCCGGCGATCTGGACTTCTTCGTCATCCTCTCGTCGGCCGTAGGTCCAATTACTCGGCGACCGGATGCTACCAGGATGCTCTCGCCCGCTGGCGTATCGCGCACGGGCTTCCCGCTGTCTCCATTGACCTCGGCGCCGACAAGGCCATTGGAGTGGCTGCCGAGACCGCCGGTGTCCTGGGGCGCCTGCATAGGCTCGGCCATGTGCCGCTGAGCAAAGATCAGGTCCTCGCAGTGCTAGGTAGCGCCATCCTCGCCCCGTACGAGCCCCAGGTCGTGGTTGGGCTAAACTCCAGGCCCGGCAATCATTGGGACGGGGATGAAGAGTCCCTGTTGGGACGCGACGCCCGGTTCGCCGCGTTGCGAGACCACGAGACCGGCCAGGGGCAGGGCGGAGCCGGCGCTGGCGCGTCAGGCGACAGTTCGGGCTCTCTTGCAGGCAGGCTGGGCGCAGCGGCCTCAATGGACGAGGCGGTCGAGCTTGTGGGCGCGGCCATCGCGGAGAAGCTGTCCGACATCTACATGATCCCCGTCGCGGACATCGAGCTAGCAAGTCGACCTGTGCAGTATGGCATCGACTCGCTCGTTGCGGTCGAGCTGCGGAATACGCTGGTTCAACAAGCCGCGGCCGAGTTTTCTATCTTCAGTATCATGCAAAGCGCGTCCTTGGCCGTCATCGCTGCTGATGTTGCGGCTAAGAGCGCTCATGTGGACACGTCTCGGTTTGGGTCGTAATGTCGGAAATTCAGCCAAAGAAATTTGGACAACAAAGAGAATATAGCAGCGGTGTTGTTGGCCTGGAAATACCTAGAAAACTGTCTGCACATGATAAATTTGTCGGATTGCGCACAAATCTACAGCGATGTAATGTGCTGTGCAGCGCAATTGGTAAAACGGACACAAGCACTGGGGTCAGTGGAATTGGCGAATGTTAACGTCCGACTGGGGATAGAATGATAGTGTTGATCCACCCTAAAAATACCTATATAACTGAAGCCCTGTGTAAGAAGCTATAAGAGACAAAGGAACTGTTTGAAGCTATGTGAAGCATCCGCGGTATCTACCTAGTTGACATACAAGTCCGTATGTCCGTCCATATACTTTGACGATATAAATCAGCAATTATACCTTAACCAAAACGCCATGCTCGACTGGAGCTGATCCAGTGCTCCTTTCATCAATACGTTATAAGACATTATACAAATAAACATTGACTCTCGACACGAGTCATCAAATCCGCGCAGGCTTGATCTTGCTCAACTCCGTTGGCAGGCTGGAGTGCCTCACCGAACTTTCCCCGTTCCAGCCTCGGAACATAGGATGGGAAAGCAAAGGCGGCGTCTTAAGCCGTATCGTTGGGGGCCGGACCGGACCACCAGATTCCTCTTCAACGGGTAGCATCACTCGCCTCGCCGGATACTTCTTGTGCAGAAGCTGCCACGTTCTTTCGACGCGGGCTTCGTGTTCGATCCAGTCGCCACGGACTGACATTAGCAGCGCCTCACCTTCCTCCTCACTGCTGCTTGTCCCAGACCTACTGCGGCCATGCCATGTTCTCGACCGGGTTCGGGCAGGTGGCGAGACGGGTGTGATGGGAGTGACGGGAGCGACGGTGACGGACGACCGGTTCTGTAGGGACTTTCGAATAATGGTGTCACGCAACTCCTCCTCCGCCAACATTATGCGCGACTGACTCAGCTTCGTTCGACGGGCGTACTCATCCCAGGTGAGATCAGGGTCACGGAGACAGGCGGCCTTGTAATCCTCTGCTAGTTGTCTTTTGCGTCGGGTTATGACGAAGTAGATGGCGATAGCGGCGAAGAGAACGAAGGCGGAGCCGAGAACAATGGACACGATGATCAGCGTTTGGCGGCCTGGGGGGCTAGGGACTGACTCCGCAAAGTCGACAGCTACGGGATCGGTAGAGCGGCCAGTTTTTGTGTTGGATCTTGAGGTGAGGGGGACAATCATCTTTCCCCCAGAGATTGGTACGGCAATGTGCCGTGGGATGTAGCGAGTGACGAATGAGAACTTGATGACTATAACGACTGTAGTGCAGGCATAAATTTGCCACAAAAGAACGGCCGGCTTGGAAGCGACTGTGGAATGAGTTGAAGATTCTTGACCGGTGTTTGTGGGTGACGTTCTCTCGTTGGGGGGGAGGGAGTGCAACTTTCTATTTGACTACTTGCAGATACTGCAAACCAGCGAAAAAGGCGGTAATCTATTTAAAAATGCGCCCCCGGGCGGATACCCACGCAACTTGTCACTTGTCCGCCCAGGAACACGGCACTCACCGTACGTCCCACGGGCTGCAGGTGATTCTCTGCACGCCATGCTGCCACCCTTGGCAGACGAAGCGAACCTCCGTACGTGGTCACACAATCACTGCCAGCAAGGTAAGAGGTTCGGATACGGACTGGGCCACAGCAAACATGTTCACAAATTGGGAAAGTAAGCATGCTCTCCGGAGTGGAATATGCGCTGTTTCTCAGGGGGAAGAAGGATGGATTGCCAACTGTCTGTCTCTCTGGTGATTCGGCCAGCGCTCACGACATCCGAAGCCTTCGTAAGTCAGGCAACACCGCGGCGGGTAAAGGAAACATATGTGGCCCCCAAAACCACCCTTTTCTGTCCTTCACCTCCCTTCCCCCCTCCCCCCTCCCCCCCCCAAAAAAAACCCCTTCCCACCACACAAGCTGGCAGTTTACTATGTAAGGCTGTCAGGGGTTTCGATTGCTACTTGTGCGCTGTAATTGGCTCGGGCCTGACCTTGCCAGGTCACCAACACGAGGTCAGGCACAGTAGCGCCGCATTGGCGAACAGGGCCTAAAAACGAATCCCGGGCACCACTGCCGGGATTGTTGATGGTGGGAGCGGGAGGGATGGGCTCACAACCAGGCCTATCACGGCCTTGCAAACTCCGGGTGGCTGGCCATTGACTGAGATGTGCGAGACAAAGATCGGATGCTTTTTTTTCTGGCGTGGTGTTTGCCTTTGGGCCCTGCAATGGCCAGTTAGAGCGAATGAAACTGTGTAGAAGCCCATCGCGTCTTGCTCGCCACATCGTATCAATAGACATTTTACATCCATTTGTCTTTGGGACGCCTAATTTGTGAGAGGTAAGAAGTTTGATCATGGAGATAATGCTGCTTTGTAATATTGAGGTGCATTGCAGTAGTAGCTGCTGCAAGTATGCAATATTCATTTAGATGACATTTGCGTGGACTTCAGCTGCTTCTGTCTGGGGATAGCCAGGAAAATTCCGGATTGTTGGTCTCTTGGCAACTCGGGATTCCCAAGAAGAAAGAAAACGGGAGGAAAAAAATTGCGAGACCCTGGCCATGGCGACACCCCTTGTCTCACACAAAGAAATAGCCACCACGAATTTTCTTCTTCCTATGATTCCTTGAGAGTGGGAGGATACACCGCCTAGCCAACACCGCCACACCATTTTGCGCGCCGGGCAAATAGCTGCCCAACCTGGTTCGAAGTTTCTTCTTACTTGTGCGGGATGGTGTTCCTTCTGAGGGATACAACATTCGATATGCTTTTCAGCTTCCCCCCGGCCATACAAATTTGTCCTCTCGAAACATGGAAATCGGTGGCGATCAAAAGTCGTCATCCACCACAAAATCCAGCACCGTCACATTTCTTTCCTTCTCTTCGGTTCGTGTGAAAATCGAGACAAACCGCTGCGACCCTGATGCATATGATTCTAGCTGCGGCTCACCCGAGAAGCCGTCTCCTTCCCATAGCCGGAGGTACTCAAGCTTGATCTGCCCCGTCGTACCCTTTGGAGGCAGCCTGGCCCCCAGAACAGTGAGCTTGTCGTCTCGATTGCTCGGCAGCGCAAATACTACTGTTTTCTTCCCAGCTAGAGAAATTACGTCCCCACGTGCTCCTGTTCTTGTCGGCCGCATGTCAGGCAACGCATGTCTACTCCATTCTCCCTCTGGGCTGCGGTAGTAATGGATCCATACTTCGTTTTCTCGGTTCAGGACGTGGAATCCGCCGTCGTCGTCAGCTGCCTGTGCCTCCTGATTCAGAATGCCGCTGTTCATCGGAATGTCGAAAACGATCAACCCCTCGCAATCAGGGAACACGGTCTCGCCGATTTCGAGGTTGGCCAGCTGATCGCCCTTTGTGTTGTTGAATGTCTTCCCTTGGTCATCGCTGTAGACGTAGAATAACTGACCCAAGTCAGCCCGAGTCTCATTTCACATGAAATGTCATTTACACACATTATGATTATTCTCGGGTCCATTGGGTCCAGCCTGGACAGTGTGCAGTCTCGCTTCCGCGTCGTCGACGCCTTCATACCAGACAAATCCGCGGTATGTTCCAGACACATGGAGGCGTCCGTTGGCGTAGGAAATCCCATTGATGTACGGGTTGTTGTTGACGCCGGTGAGAAATTGTCCGATGTAGGAATACGACTGGCTTTTGCTGCTGTATTTGAACAAATGATCGGAGCCCGCCCCGGCTCTGCATGGCTTTTAGTCGCAACTTCTTCTCACGTCACTGCGCTGTCCACGTACATTCCAATGCGGTAGCTTAAGAGCAGATCATCGTTGATGCGTATGAAGCGTGGGTAAGTCGTTTCCAAGAAAATTTTCTCGATTGCAAGCTGACCGGTGCGTGTGTATCCCGGCAGTTGATTGTGAGTCGGGCTAAACAGCGACGGCTTCCACCGATGGCCTTCCGGGTTCGTGGCAACACCTGGTACAGACATGCGAAAGTGAAGACTGCGTAGCGCAGCTTTGTTAACGAGGCTCTATGGGGTGATCGAGCAACTCACGGATCACAGTGGTGGTCAAATGAGACGTGAATGGTGCCATCCCCGGCGCAAACTCCTATCGAGATGGTATTATGCCCGTCATCCGCCGTTTGCTCGTAGTCTTCAAATGTTAACGTCTCCCAACTGCCGAGGGAACCACTGATGGGACGTCGGGCAATGCTGACGAACAGGACATTGCTGGAGGCATCCTTGTGGGTGTAGAAACAGGCGTATTGCCAGTTGTTGAAGGTTGTTAATGCATCTTGCTGGAACGAGTTGGCGTTGATCCGATGTTCTCGGCGTGCGTCGAGTGCTAAATCAGACCTGGCAAGAAACTTCAACGGAGAGCCCATTTCGTTGTATCAATGCATTTCTTGTGCCAGTGGTAAGTTGAAGTCTTATCGAGATGACCCCTCCTGTCACCCTTCACAATGACGTATAGAAATCTTTTCTGCTGGGTTCGGGGAAGAGGGAGCCGAACGGTGGTGATGGGCGGTCCCTCGCGCGGCGATTCCTCCGATTAACCGACGCGATTGCGGGCCCCGAAGCTTCGTCCGACGACCGAATCCACTCAACGATCCGACCCTTCTAATGATACCCGATGCCACATACCACCGACGGTGGACCATGGTTACCTGCGAACATCTGAACCGTTGCACCATTGCATCCCCGCAGTTGTCTCCATTTCCCCCAGTTTCCCCGCGTTTGCAGCCATCTGGTCCTTGCTTCTGCCAATGAACCGCATCGGACGAAGGTCTAGATGGCACCCGGCGTGGGACGAGAATTTTGACAGCCGAGCCATTCAGCTGGTAAAGGTCGGAGGGATGTAACATCAAGTAATCAGATATAAACGAAGTCAATCCTCGGCTTCTTTTTCGCCTTGATAGTTGCTTCTGCACTCTATTTGTTGCAAGTCGTTCCGCAAAGTCTCCACGATGGCTTGGAAAGTCAAAAGCCTGAAAAACAGCGATGACCGTCAAGCCCTTGAGGCAACGACGCCGGTCAACACTAAAACAGTCTCATGGCTCAAGGATCCCGGTCTCAGACCCCTTAACTTCGGCCTTTTTTTCCTACTCTTTGGCGACGTTGCCCATGGTTTTGACGGATCTCTGATCAACAACTTGCAACAGATCAACCAATGGCAGGAAGGTACGTCGAAACCAACTCCTTCGGGCTACGTCGATGTTCTAATGAAAGTTAGACTTTGATCACCCTCGTAAAAGCCTTCTCGGCGCCCTCAGCGCGTCGTATTGGGTCGGTAACATCCTGGGTGTCCTTCTCATTCCCCTCGTTGCCGATCGTCTAGGGCGCCGCATCGCCATCGCCATGGGCTCGTCCCTGTGCATTGGAGGTGCAATAATTTGCGCTGCCACCATGAATCACGGCGCTTTCATCGCTGGTCGCATTCTCCTTGGCATGGGAGGAGTCATGTGCTCTTCCGTTTCGACCGTGCTCATGACAGAGCTGGCGTATCCGGCGCACCGAGCCACGGCGACAGCGCTCAGTAGCACCACTTACAGCGTTGGAGCTATTCTTGCAGCGTGGGTTGCTTTTGGAAGTTTTCGTATCGAGGACTCGTGGTGAGTTATTCCCTGCTGATAGTGTTTACTGTCGATGTTCGGTGCTGACTAGCACTTTTCTGTAGGGCGTGGAGGACACCCACACTAATTCAGGCATTCCCATCGGCGATGGTATTGTGCGGGCTCGTGTTTCTGCCGGAGTAGTTTCCCCAAGAATCCTCGTCTGGACTGGTTGAAATATCTAATCATGTTGCAGATCACCCCGATGGCTCTGTAGCAAAGGGAAAGAGCAGACCGCACTCGATATCCTCACCAAATACCACGGTGCAGGTGATTCCAATGATGCTGTTGTCCAACATGAATACGCTGAGATCCGTGACACGATCGAGGCCGAGATTCAGCAGCACAGGAACCCCTTCAACCTCAAGGCCCTTTTTGCCACCCCGGGCAACCGTTGGCGGTCTTTTATCATCATCTGGTGTGGTATTTGCAAACAATTCTCAGGAAATGGCTTAATTTCATACTATTTGGGAAGCATGCTCAAGGGTGCGGGCATCACCAAACAGATCGAGACGACTCTCATCACAGCAACGTCACAGATGTTCAGTTTTGCGTGCTCCTTTGCTTTTGCCTTCTTGCCTGCACGCGTCGGTCGCAGGCCCTTAATGTTGACTAGTATGGCCGGTATGTGGGTTGTTTTTGCCGTCATCACAGCTACGACCGGGGCTTACGTCGAGACGGGAAACCGACATGCAAGTTACACCACAGTTGCTTTTATATACCTATACAGTGGTGTGCACAATCTGGGTTGGACAGGAGCGCAGATGCTCTATAGTAAGCACAGTTCCAGGTTATTAGGAAGTACTAGGACACTGACATCCACTAGTTGTCGAGATTCTTCCATACTCTATCCGCGCAAAGGGTATGGCGATGTTCTCCCTGGTTGCGGGTATCTGTGGAGCGTTCAATACCTACGTAAATCCTCTCGGTATTGCTGCCATGTCTTGGAAGTTTTACTTCTTCTATGTGGGGTGGATAATTATACAGTTCGTTGTAGTGTACCTTGTCTTCCCGGAGGTAAGAATTCAACTTTTCAAAGATATATGAATTAGCCACTGACTTAATGCAGACCAAAGGACCAAGCTTGGAGCAAATTGCTTTACTCTTTGACGGTAAAGATGCTCAGGTTGGACGAGTAAATGCTGTAGCCGATGAGATGTTGGATGAGAAAGAAGGTATTGCTGTAGAGACAAGAGAGAAGCAGTAGTTTAGCGTTCAGTCTATTCAAGGAGATGGAGGTGACCTAGCCCAACCCAAATTCCGAGGTATCCGGGAGAGCTAAAGACCGAATGAATCGAACATGGAATCCCAGATGTGTTTTACTAGTTTAACTACCTTGTATGGGTAGTTGAATCATCCGTTTTCTATGCTGGAGTAGTTTGTGAATTGGTTGGTCTCGGTTGGCCAGCATAGGATCCAACCGTCAATCCCACATCCTTCGGGTACAAACGCTTGGTTATTCTTGAACTAATCAAGTTTGAGCTCCGCCTCTTTTCTAAGTATGATGAGGATGCCGACAGGCTTGAGGCCAGTTGATGTTATTCTGTAGCAATGGCGTTGGTTGCATTTCAAAACTGCTTCCTGAAGCAGTTGAGATCTGATGTAATCAAGTTACTGAAAATTTGAATGATTACTGATTTTTGCAGCGTAATTATTTCTATCCCTTAGTTGCAATTGCTGTTTACATTTGCATAACCAATTCGGGGACGCGGCGGACCTTAGTGTCCTTTAGATCTAGCTCATGCGTACCAGAGGATTTGAAACAAATCTCTTGAACCTAGATCACAAAGTTTATTTAATATGACGTCAAATTCACGAGGATAACTGTTGTACTATTTTCCAAACGTGAAAGGTTTTAAATGTTAGCAGCCAACAGGCGATGTTGATGGCAGGGTCCCCGGTCCGGCCAAACCAAGAGAGTTCGGTCAGGAACCTCGAGCTGTCGCTAAAGGTGGATATATGGGGTAAACAATCGATCATAAAGCTTAATGTTTGATGATGGAGCCCGGCAAAGACCGGTGCTTTTGCCGTCATCTCAACTCACAACTCCTGAGTTTAAGTTTAGCCACCCCTAGCCAGGCCATTCACTGGCGAGTTAGCCGCATACTCGCAAGGCTCCTGTCAATTGTCTGAGTAAGGAAGCTGGTTTAAGCTTCGCAACTTCTCGATTTCCTCGGCAGGCTCCGCGAGCCAGAGTCACTACCGGGACTGTAAGAAATTCACATGACACTTGCATCGCCGATGCCAATCTTTTCTTAATAATCCAATGCACTGTGAAACTAAACATCAGGTATGAACATATCAGTACTCATTTGAGCTTCTGTAATAATATCTTGTCGAAGTCCACTGCCGTTGTGCAGTTCTCCAAAAACGATGAACCGACTTTCTGAAGTGAAATATGCTTTGACTTCTCCAAACTCCAATGGGCGGGAAATCTTAGTCCCGAATGACCCTTGACGGTGGCAATGCCCTTTCAACTTTAAGAGTGCTCGTCTCATTTACCTTTCTTCCAATAGCAGCAAAGTTGGGCCTTGTTGGTGGCGGCGGTGTTGTGTTGACCTCCACAGACACCGTCGTGACCGTCTCGCATTGAATGGTCATGCCCATAACTAAACCTTCCCCCATGCCAGACTCTTTCAGGCTGTCATTACTCTCGCAGCACTCGGACTTCAATGTCTTGAGACCATCCAATTTCGACCCCTTACATGCCTTATTCTCGCTCCATTTGTTGCAGCGTGTCGGCTTACTGCTGGGTCCAACTCCACCTATAACAATTGTAGTGTTGCCGAGTTTTGGGGTGCTACACATGAATGAAAATGTCTCTATGCCAGTGTTTTGGGATGGTGGGCCTTCGCAAGAAAATATAATAGACCGCCGAGTCGATGAGTAGAGAAGGACGTCCAGCCAGCCATTGCAGGCTATCATTGCTCCTGCAAAGCACAAGTATCCCAAGGAAACTTGATGTCCGGACATAGACACAAGGCGACCAGCAGCCAAAGGTGTGGTGCAGACGACATAAACCAATGGGTAAAGAAGAAAAGTGTGTTGACGGGCATAATCTGGAATTCCTGGCAGCCTCCTGAGGATTGTTGTCAGGCAGATTGGTCGCCAACTTCTCCGCGATATTCCGCTATTGTTGCTTGTGGACGTCCTTCTCGAACTCGTTCCGGTACAACTTGAAGACGAATCAGTGTTGCCGGACGAATCAGTGTTGCCGCAGCAAGGCACAACACCGCCGCTCTTTCGTGCCAATGCTTGCAAATGCAGAAATATTATGATGTAGATTATTGTTGTGACGATCAATGAGATAAAAATCCATAGATAGTGAAGTGTTAGGCGGATGTCTTGATATTTGGAGTTGATCCAGCACTACCAGGGTGTTAGCTAGCCTAAATGTACACAATCTCGCCGCGATAACTTACCCATGCACCGGCCCTGACATATAGGCCGCCTTCGTTCTTTCCGTTCCCTGTAAGAATAACTCCGAGTATACCTGTGCCATACACAAACGTCCACATTATGGCGATGGCTGTGTTAAACGCCCACGTCGGTATCTTGCGTATTGAGACGATCGACAAGTAGGTGTGGATCGCGATGCCCGTAATGAACACGGAGGATGCTAAGTCGCCAATGGATACGAACCATCCTTGTGTCCAACAAGTATTACTCCCGACCTCGATCGCACTCTTCGCTAGCCACTCGACGTTGAGAAGAAATGCCAGCGCCTGTTGAATATCGGCGAGTAGGAGGTTGAAAATCAGGACAAGAAACTGGTTCGGCGGTTCGTTTATCGCCCTTTGCCACCAACTGTCTTTCGTAGCCTGCTCAGTATCGGCAGGTGTGGCCCAGTTGCTCGGTATTATAAATGCTGCTGCCGCTGGTCTTGGTGACTCTATCTTATCGATGGGGTCCTTCTTCTTGGTCCTTGGTGGCCCGTTTTGCCATGATATCATCTTGAACGTCAGGAACGTCAATAATCCTAGGCTGGTGAAAAAGGATATAAAACCCATCGTTGCCACTGCAGCAAGTCCATGACGAAGGACTGGAGGTAAAGGGCGGATCGAGTAGGGAGAATTTTCTGAATCGTAGCGACTTGGTGACTCAGTCATCTCCGACACGCTCATCTCCACTAATTATGTCGAATGCGTCGGCGATACTTCGCGGCTGCTGACGATGTCATCAAGCAAGCGTGGGCAGGATGCCGTGCCGGGTTATATTGGTATTTAATGTGTGAAGACTGTCCGTGACAAGCCGTAAGGCAGAGAATGGACGGCCAGTGTTTAAAAGACGATGCATTAAAGCCTTGGTCGTAAGGCGGGCCAAATAACCCATCTGACATTGTCCCTGCATACCGAGACCGTAAACTCCGATGAATGGAGGAAACAATCCATGGAAACGATTCAGCCGTAGGTTACTGGGGTGGGACTGTTTCTTCTCATCCCGACTTCATCTGGAAACACTCCGCGCCTCCCAAAAGGCCTTGTGCACGCTTCAGACGCTATGGGAAACACCTGATCTTTGCCCAAAGTTGGTTGTTAAAGTTCAAAAAGTATGAGTAAGATATCAGCGTACTGCAGCTTTCTTGGAACGAAAGAGAGGTGCATGTTCCATCCCCGTTCCAAATCGTTCCAGGCTAAAGTATGTCCCAACAAGCCAGGCTGTCGTGTGCTCGGCAATCCGCGGACCATGATGACTCGTGCGCGCCATGTTTTGCATCCGACCGGTCTTTATCATTGTGACCTTGACATAGTCTGGGATGGTCAGTGCAAATTGAACGTTCTGATTGGCTTGGTCGTAAACTACTACGGTTTACATTGTCCGGGCACGACACGATGCCACAATTTGAGATGGACGTGCGTCTCCCGCAGGTCGAAGTTGATCCTGTCTGGCTGGGACACCATGAACGGTTGGACTTTGCATGGCTCTGACCTTCTCTTTCAGGAAATAAATGGCAACACTTGGGCGTTTCCCTGCAGCAGTATTGCAAGAAAACCTTGAAAGTGAGCCGAGGCACCGATTATTAAACGGTATCAACGTAGCCAACTGGTTTGTAATTTCGCTTTGGCCCTCTATGTACTCGGTATTCATTCCGCAGGAGATTCAGATTGAGCTCTAATCTTTCGGACCTATTATATTTCTACCGGGAGATTCTGACGCTGATCAATCTGGGGAAGCTGATTTTTGGATGATAGTGGTGGACCAACGTTATTTTGCAAGGAGACCGATGGTTGGGCCCATAACGGAAACCATACTGTAATTTTTCATTAGCAGCGCATTCGCGTTCACTCTCAATCGATTATGGTCGAGATATTCTGCTCCCTCGTGAAGATTCCACACGCCAAGAAAGCCTCTGACGTCACGACGGGCTCAATACTCGTAGCTGGTAAGTCTGAGCTCAATACTCGTAACTCGAGGCAAATGCGAGTTTGCAGGATCATAATTATGTTCTCTTCAGAACTGTAAAGCTAGTTTTCGTCTATTTAATAAGCTTTAATCCAGAACCTTATCTATGGACTATGAAGTTTGCTATTGTCGCAGGAATTGTTAATAATAAAAAAGCGCCCGCTTGTCGCTTAGATGGTCAGTATACCGACGAACAATCCAATGACATGCGAAATCTTCTTTCTACTTAACCTCGGTTATCTTTGTAAGGTTTACTACATTTTCTTTGTCGAAGAGATGAAAATAGAACTAGGGGTTTTCTTGCCCGCTCAATGATATCGTTGGTATCACAGGATACCCGTACGGGTGGTAAACCAGCGTAATCAAAACAATGCGGTAAACTGGTTCTGTATTCTGGAAAAAAAAATTTTAAAAATAGAGTAGAAAGTAAGTTGGCGGCAGCAGCAGCAGTAGTGAAGATGTTGCTGTTGGCAGCCCGGAGGTTGGATCTCTGGGTTCCGCCACTGCGGCCGTTGCCGCGGCTGGCTACTGCTGCTGACTGGCTCCCTGTATTATGGCTGAGCAATCCAAAAGATACCCTTATTCTAGACGAAAGGAGTTCTAGACGAAAGGAGTTCTAGACGAAAGGAAAAGAAACCTTGTACGTCTCACGACCCTTTTCAGCTTCGGCTAGGTCTATTTAGTGAACCACAACAAAGCTGATACACAACTATCGCCGAGTCCTAGACGAATGAAACAGAACCTCGCTCTCTCGAGTAATATGGTGAGACACACCCCAATAAATAAGTATCGCCGACATAATTTACCCCTTAGTAATTAAATGATAACATGACAGACACTCTCCGAGGCTCATCCTAGTTTCGGTGGCCCTGTGCATTGGGTTTTCGCAACATTGAATATCCCACCGGAAGCCGCTAAAGACGTAAACTTACACAAAGTTTGATTAGTGACAAAATTGTGATTTTTTGTGTTTTACACCAATACGATGAGGAGGCTACCTATTTGGATCCAATTCTGGCCGGGATGCCACACCTGGTATTTCTGAAAGGCATCATAGGCTTGAAGGTTGCATCCAATTAGACGGTTCAAGTTCGACGCTCCTTACCTCGCTCTGGCTGCTCATTACCTCCTTTGGATAATATCTTGCTGAGTTTGATGAGCAGATTAGCACTTTTATGAGCGGGAGGGTGTTTGTTATTCCTGTGGTATTGAAATACCAACCTCAAATCGCGGGGTCACCGGTTTCTTCGATATGAGCTGACCACTTGCTAAACCTCTGATACACGTTCGGCATCGGATGTTGATCCAAGATTTCTGACTGGTTAGGTTGAAACAGTGAGAAATCATATTTGCAGGGCAGCTGGAGCATCAGCAGGGAGCGATTCTGGGAAATAAGATAGATAAACATATGCAGAGGATCCTCATTCTCTTGATATATCTGCCAAATGATCTATCCTATGGGCGACCGGATAAGTTCATGCACCGTAGATTAACGAAGTATAGATAAAAGTACAACCAGACATACATATTGGTGAGCAGATATTGAATTCTATATGAAGTCGTAGTAGATCGATAAGAATTTTACGGACTTTTAGCAAGTACTGTGAGATTTATCACCAAATTCCACTACACGCTTGAAGATTCAATCCTGGTCTTCTAGCCTAGCAGCCCTCTCAAACCAGGCTTCATAGATGCCATCCAAACGCAGCTTCGTCCATCCATCGTAGTTGACAGGGTCTTCAGTACCTCCAAGACGCCGAGCAGCACGTGAGTCTACAAGCTAGACGAAAGCTCGATCGTAAAGCAAGTTGCGGGCCGATTTAATGTAAAACATTTAGTCTGAAGGTGGCGAAGTTTAAATCCAAAAAAGAACCTACCCGTCTCTCGGTACTACTCACTAGGCCAATGTGCGGCGTTTCGTCAGGAGGCGTTGCGAGCGAGCGAAGAAAACTCTCGTCCATAATCACGAAGTCGCAAAACCTAGGGTTATAATGGCTGTTGTCGTTTATATTGATATGACCTAGGGCGTTGCAACCCCATTTCTGAATCTTAACAAGCGACTTCATGTCCCTCGGGCTAGCCCTTGTAAGGTCGTCATGCTCCTTCAGCTCTTCCAAACTTCCATCCCGATCCACGACTGTGTCAAGAATGAAACGTCGCACCCAGCCTTCCAGTTTGTCTAGCGCCGGTTCTCACAAGGCATCAGACTCCTGAGAGGAAGTAGTGCGTAGCACTAAAGATATTATTCACGCCATGAACGAGGCTTCGATGGACCCTGCAGAAGGCTTACCTGTATACGGCCAAGACCCCTGGGCATATTTGGTGCCTAAGAGCTGACATTGCCAGAAGCAGTTACAGAGTTGGAGCTTGTCGATCATGGTATCTGTGTTTTTGTCACCATTGGATGGACGTGCGTAGGCCTTGAAGGATTCACCAGCGGGCGCAGGGAACGTTCACAGCCTTGGCATTATGGATGAGATTTACTGAAACGGGTGCGGAGAATGTGCTTGTGATTGTTGCTCGGAAAGCGGTAGAAGCGTCGGGGAGTTAGGGTGATGCGCGGCCAGATGTAATTTCATGCAACCGCTGCTATTATGGAACTGCAGCTGCAAGTCATTATATGCAGCTGACATGTTGGGCTTTTGACGGCGTATCCGAGAAAGGCACTGTTCCCCTCCTGTCAGCAGGCTTACGACGTGACGCACAGGCTTCATTAAATGACATTATGATGGTGCATCGATCTCGACATGCAGGCATCGTTTCATAGATCTCCCACCGATCCTTGAGACTCTCGTCTCGCAACAACTTTACACTGACACCCGAGTTGTACTTTGGCATTGTAGACCAGGTCTGGTGGGAGCAAGATTTGTAGTTAACGAATCGACTTTTGTATTAACCGATATATCATACATCTACATATCCACTTCGTTACAACATTACACATTTGATGTATTTCCATCTCTACATAGCCAGAAGGGCGAACAGGCACACAGCCAGGGCACCCATGCTGGCGGAGACCATGCTAGCACCGTTCTGATCGCTACCCGTGGCAGTCGGGGCGGCGCCGGTGCCGGTTGTGGTGCCAGAGGGCGAAGCAGCGGTGCCGTTGCTTTGGACGATACGACCCTCGATCTTGGTGTCGATGGGGCTCTTGGCCTCAACATACTGAACAAGAACCTCATCCTGGGTGTCGAGGGAGACAAAGTCGGAGGTGGCGACAAAAATGTTGTCGCCTCCGCCAGCCAAGAAGTCGAGGGTGACGACGCGGTAGTCCTTGTCATCGCTCAGAGCCTCGCCACCGACCTCGACAGAGACAAGCTTGGAGCCGTTGTTTCCAGCCGGGTTGTACTCGACGACGATGTTCTTGGACACTTGGAAGAAGGAGGTGATGGGCTGGTTGTTGAACTGGTTGACGCGGGAAACAGCGCCCTCGAGAACCTTGCGCAAGTCGGATCCCTTGTAGGTGATCTCGACAATGGAGTTGCCGAAGGGGAACGAGGTCAAAACCTCGCCGCGAGTGATGTTACCCTCGTCAATGGTGGCGCGAATACCACCAGCGTTGATGAGAGCGAAATCGGGAGGAGCGGAATCGGAGTTGTTGAGGCGGTACTCGTACATGGCGTCGGTCATGACGTTGCCGAGGACGCACTCCTGCTTCTGGCAGAGGGTTTGATCGAGCTCGACGGAAGAGACACCAACAACCTCGGCAGCGAAGGCCTCAAAGGGGCCGCGCCACGCCTCGATCTGGGCCTGGAGCTCGGGGTCCTGCTCGGTGGTGTTGGTCAGGTGGATGGGACCGCCGTGGTAGGCAAGGATCTTGCCCTCGTTGTCGTAGGTGACGTCGATGTAGCCGACGTACTCGCCCCAGCGGTAGGCGGTGACGATGAAGACGTCGTCGCCATCCTTGTTCTGCTTGATGGTAGGGTATTTACCCTCGGCATCCTCCATGTCGCCAAGGAGGGTGTGGGAGTGGCCACCCATGATGAGGTACAGGCCCGTGGTCTGCTCAGCGAGCTTCTGGTCCTCCTCATAACCGATGTGGGTGATGGCAGCAATACGAGTGATGTTGGTGGTGGACTTGATGTGGTCGATGGTGGACTGCACAGTGCTGACGACGTCGAGGAACTTGGTGCCCTCGCCAGGGGAGGAAATGCCCGGGGTGGTGGTGGTGGTGACTCCAATGACAGCGAGCTGCTTGTCCTCGAAGATGTGGTAGGGCTTGATGGTCTTGTTGAGCTTCTCGTTGTCGGAGACGATGTTGGCCGAGATGACGGGGAAGGTGAGGTTGAGCAGGAAGTCGCCGAGCTGGTCGTCGCCGCCGTCAAACTCGTGGTTTCCAAGGGTCATGGCGTCAAAGCCGAGCTGGTTGATGGTCTCGGCAATCTTCTCGCCCTTGTAAAAGGTGTAGAAGAGAGTTCCCTGGAACTCATCGCCCACGTTGAGCCAGAGGGAGTCGTTGTACTCGGGGCGCAGCTCATCGACGGTGTGCTTAATGCGCGCGTAGCCACCGTAGCAGCCGCGCTCGGGGCGAGTGCAGTCGGTGCCCGAAGAGGAGAATTCATCGAGATGAGCGTGCACATCGTTGACGTGGAAGAAGGAGACGTTGTAGTTGCCAGCAGCGTCAATGCCACGCTTGGAGAAGCGCGAGGAGTACAGATGATCACCATCCTCCTTCTCGGGTACCGCGAAGGCGGCACCAGCGAGGGCCAGAGCCAATGTCGGAAGAGATTGACGCATTGTGCGTGAGGGGTAGAGCACGCGGGGGAGCGGAATGTGGGATAGAGGACGAGAAAACCACAATCGGCTGAATTGGCGATAATGCTCGGTCTGACGTCCGGAGTACACGGAAAGTCAATTAAGCCTTCACGATACCGCGGTTTGACGTTGCGCCAGGTAGGAATCTGGAGGAGAGAGAAGAGCTGCGGCTGGCCACTCAAGAGTCATCGTCCAAGCTCAGGAGCTACCATCGATCAATATATACAAATTTTGCTTGCTGCAACAGTTGGGGAAACCTGCCGATCTCTTCAAGTGGGTGGACGGGGAACCACATGCGATTGTGATGGTGGCACGGGCAACGAGCGGACTAGGGCTCCACAGGCCCTGTCCTCCGACATCTCGAACCCATCCAAGAAAGGTGAGTGGCTGGACGTGCCCGTTGGAGAGTTCTTTTGGTCGCGGGCCAAGACGTTGGCAGGGTGGGTGATGCCGGGAAACCAGCTTGTTCGGTGACGAGGTTGCATTTGCCAAGAGCCGCTGGCATACGATGGGTGCGATACACGTGTGTTGGTGGTTTAGGTGATTGGCTTATCAGCGGCGCGTTTGCCTCTTCTGGAGACGCGACGTTGGCCGGAGGGACGGGTATGGGGGGACCTGAGCCGGGGGTGAATTGTTGGCGTTCCTCTGGTGTGTGCGACTCATGGCCAATCTGCGGCCAGCGACTCGTCACGGTCTCTTGCTGAGCTACTTCGGCCGTGTCTGAACGGGTGACTGAGGATTGTCTTGGACAGGATATTCGTAAAGCAGTGTGGCTAATCGGATGATGTGAGACTCATCGGCCATTGCTTTTGGTGAAGTCTAGGGCAACGTAAAGAGCGCATGATGGCGAATGTCAGCCTATACCCGCGCCTGTGCGACAGAAACACCCTGATGAACCAGTGCTGGGTACCAATTGGTTAAGCATGCAGCGAGTTGATGCACTCCAGACTGCTATGCGAGACAGTCCTTTGGTAATACAACATGGACATGGCCCAGGGTGGCAATCCAAACGTCCATCGTCGCGATATGATGTTGTGCCAGGCCGGCTTGGCATCTCTCTTGATTTTGATATTTCGTCCGTCCTTCTGTTTCCATCCAAGCTCCAAAAGCTGTCTCGTGGTTCTGAAGGGAGAAAAGGTTTTCGCTCAAATTGCTTCCCCCTGCCAGCTGGAGAGTTGGAGAGAGCAGCATCCCTGGTCAACTGTGGGGTTCGGAGGAGAACAAATAACGTTAATCCATTCAGCGTCCAATCCTGGCTGCGCCCTCTAAACTTTCTCTGATAACGTTGAGTCGGTTCTAAGCCGAAGATGGAAGGTGAACGGCACCGCGCTGAGCTCCGCTCCCCCAGTCGAAATTCCCTTTGCAGTTCAGCTGCGATCCCGGCGCTGAGCGTGAGCTACCTTTCGTAAGGTTGGGAGGGACCGAGCTTGCGCAACGCCTGCTTGTACTGGAACACACACAGAGACAGGAGTATTAGAGTAGATAAGACCGATATTGACGCTGTGGCTGCTGGCTTCGGTACGAGCTACCCTTCTAGGGCAACAGGGCACGCGAGCTAATCTCTCCGCTGACAGCCCTGATAGCAAGAATTATATTTCATGCTGAGTGCATTGACATATTAATCGGACGTCGGCGACCAGCGCTTCCTTACCTGAGTGTGCTGGTTATCAAGATGCGCATGAGCGGCGCAGCAAGGTTACTGGAAGGATCAAGTTCTACATCGACATAGAGAGCCGGCGACGATGGCAATAATTCGGAAAATCCAGCGAGCCTAAATTGGAAGCAGGCGTGCTGGCCCATGCATTGCGCGCCAAATCGTGTTTCGGGACAGCGATTTGGGTCGTAGCAGGATAAGAAACAACAGGAGGACGGGAATGTGGGGGATCGCCCAGTTCTCGGTGAGGGGGCATTAGTCCCACGCGATGTCATGTAAGTACGTGGGTTAAAACACTCCAAACATGACGTAATTTAGGTCTTACCATTGTAAACTTCATATTCATATTTCCACGATAACTACTCTCGGGTTGCTACACGACATAACCGCATTGAGGTGAGTTGTTGTAACTATCGTCATCGGAAGCTACCAAAGCTGGCTTGTACTTCGTGTCTGGTGGAGGGCTAAACTTTACGGGACGTTACTGTCAGTTCAACAGTCTCATCGCGCCTATCATTTATTTGCTTCCACTCACCTTTTTGGGAATAGCAGATTATGAAGAACGTAATCTTGAATGCATGCAAGTGGAAAATCATTGTATCGCAGCATATACCAGCGTTGCCGGTGAATGAAGCAATGTGCTGGTACAAGTACTCATGGTAACCTGGGACTCAAATAGTTCCTTTTAAATAGTCCGGGTTTCTTTTGCGAGCAATATATGTCAATAGGATGAAGGAGGACCATGATGATTGGGATTTGAAGCGCAAATTTACTTGCAGAGGTAGTCGGCAATTGTCAGAGGTATTGTAAGTAGAGTGAAGGGCTCAGTAGATTCATCCTCGTAGGTAGGTATATTGTAAGACCATCACTGGAATCTGCCCTTCCTACCAGACCTTGGGGCAGCTTGTCCTTCTTATATCTGTCGGTGACGTCCAAAATCCCTTATTCCTGGCCTACGTCCCTATGTAGACGCTGCTGTGTCGCAAAGCTGAGTGTCGTGGTAATAGACCTCTTACAGCAATGCCTCAAAGACAGAAACATTTTCCAACCAGACCACTAAAGATGTGCCTTCTTCTGTGCATACATTTCATTCTTTGTTGAGGTATTTTTTCCAGATTCTTTTGTGTGACTTGAATGCTGAATGACTTGTTAGGCGCACTCGTTCAAGTGAGTTCGCTTGGTTTCCTGAGTATTTTATAACATGCCACTGTGTGTGGATGATTTGAATTGGGGGGCGTCTCTTTTAAACTATGCGGCTTGTTGCGTCAAGTGTTCAAACCTTTCTAACAAAGTCTTGAAAGTTTCCAGTTCGTACTGGGAATTGTAGTTTTGCCCAGTTTCGATCTTCATATGGTTAATACAGCCCACTCGCCCAACACAACAGAAATGTTAAGCCTTTGGCAGGTGTATGTTCCAAGAATCTCTCTTGTTCTTTATTCTGAAATGTAAGCAGTGTCATGTTCTATCTTCCCGTAATTCGTATGTCTCTACATCATTCTCATGAACATGTAATTCAAACCTCAACAGCTTGTGGGCCATAACTCTAAATCATAAGGTGACCAAAAGTGAAAATTTTCACCCCTCGGTCGTCGTAATGTAATTTTTAAGATGAAAGAATCTCAACAGGGTTGGGGAGCCGCCTGTATAGTCGAACTTGCAGCAAGATAATGCAATCCTCCAAAATCGTCCCGAACGAGCCCATCAGCCATGGCAAGCTAACAAGAAGATAGTCCTTGTCCTGGTTAAACGCAACGACACTTAGGCCGTACATGAAGTTTCCTGTTATTGATAGAAGCAAGAATAATGGCGCAAGACCTAATGAAAAAGGTTAGTTCTGGGTCACGAGCGGTCATCGGGCAGAACTTGCCTTCACAAGATCTTCCTCTGTAGTTCTTAATGATCTGGGGCACACGGGCGCTGGAACTGTTAGACGAAACTCCTATTTCAGATCATTTCCACTTACCATAAATAGCAGATCGCGCCAATAACTCCCAGTATTGAACCAAATGACTCAGAAATACCCTGAGTGTCTATGATACTCACACTTCCAGTAGGGCGGTCCGCACCTAGCATCTCAGCCTTGCGGAGAATAAACCACCCGGCGACTCCAACGACATGCACCATCAAGATACATAAAGTATTGTACTGCCAGTCTTTAAGACTGCGTACAGTATTACCGTTGGAGATTCTTTCGTTGCTCAGAATCTGGGATTGTTGGGCGGATGAGTCTGGAGTGCGACCGGACGGTGAAGGGTCACTTGAAGAGACCCCAGGCGCAAGGAGTGGCTGACGCTCTAGAGGCTGGGATATCGTCGCCTCTACCTTTGAAGAATTACTCCGTTGTTTGGAATTGTAGTACAAGCATTGGCAGATGAGCGTTGAATCTGATAAGCACAGATAGGCTGTCACAGCAATACTGGCTGGTGCGATATGGTTGGCCAGCCCTCCTGGTACATGATAAAGTCGTGAGTATCGTTCAAAGGGTCACCTGTGACCAGCCTTAAGGCCAAATCCACGGGGAACGGGAGGGTTCTTACCAAGGAGGTTGGTGATGTCACCCAGAAGCCAGATGAATAGGAAAGCCATCGATAAACTGTCCGCGCTTTTCAATTTGTAGTTGGCAGCGAGTTGTGGCAACTAGAGGCACGTGGTCAACACACCATGAACTATGGTATTTGGTGCTTAAATTGCAGCATGGGGGGTTACATACCAGAAGACATAGAAATGCTGTCATGCTAATACTCCCAAGTATCTCGGATGCATCCTCGCGCGAGATATGACTCAGTGGGAGCGCTCCTAGGCTCCCGGAAGATACAGCCACCATATCTGGAGATTTCGAAATGAAGCCAGATAATGCAGTCGTAAAAAAGAGCTCAGGACATTCGAGGTTGTTCGAGAGATGTCAAAGTACTTTTATGAGCCGAGGAAAAGAAAAGCTCTGAGAGATACAAGTCTTCACCAGTTGGTCCGGATTAAAAGTGTCCACGTGCAAGATCTTTCGGGGCAGTACGCTTGGATTCCCATAGCGTTAGCGAATCATTAGCGTCTGCCACGTGCTGCTGACCCGCCTTAAGGATCATCTGAATAGGCGCTATCATATTATCGACACCCGCGAATGGCGCTTATCGAATGGTTTACTTTAGGTCCTGAATACCCACCCGCCCGATCGAAAATACGAGAGGCTGGGGGCAGCAATTTCAAGAAAACAAGAGGCTAACAGCATTCGCACACTTTGAGAGAAGCGTTGTCGCCTCAATTCATCACGTCACTACTATATGGCACCCGACAACAGCGATATGCTAGCCAGGATACGACGAGTGAAACTGGAAACACCTATGTGGAGCCAGAAAACATCGTAACTAACAACGCTGTTGAGGTAGTTACCCAGGGTCCCATGTTTGTCTTGCAAAAACTAGCCATTTTCCACGCCGCCTATCAGTAATACCTCAGCACCTTTTTTTTTTGACACAGTATCTCACATATGTTCACGATGCTATATATTTTTTCAGCATGTTTCAATTAATTTGCAAAGACTGGATACGTTATAGGCAAAGTCCTTGAAAGAAAGCTGGAACCAAGAAATGCAAACAAAGAAACAAAGAGACAAAACATCAAACCTTAAAATGACACTGTCGGTGTTAACGACACTGTTTTTTATATGCTATTTTCATTGACCAAAGGCTCAAGTTGGACGTGTCTATATTTAGTTGCAAGCATTTTATGAATGTTACGGTTTGATATGAAGTCATGCTAGCACATACTGTTGGAGGTTTATTGGTTTCAGATGCCCCCAGCATTGTATAGTTATGACTAATGTTCTACTACAGTATCTTTTTAACTGGGGTTATATTAGAGATATTTTACTGATGGTACTATAGTCTCAGGATACGAACAACACAAGCCAGCGTAGGTTTTCGTTAAGCCCAGTTGTTTCATTTTTATATTTCTAGATAGGATTTATTATTCCTTCCTATTATGACAGAAGTGTCACATCGCCGACCACGGGTCTATGATCGCTGATAAGCATCCCGTTGACGTTGTTGTTAAAGATCTCATAGCGTTGAACCGAGTATTTGTTTGCGCTCTTCGGTCCAAGCCAGATAAAGTCGATGCGGCTGCCCTGCTTGCTGGTATCGAAGGTGGTGTAAGTCAACTGGTTGGGACCAATTCGCTGGGCAGGTGTCGCCAAGTTATACAACTCTCCCAAAAAGCCCGTCGCCGATAGCGTTTTGTACGCATCGCCGTTGGGGTCAGAGTTGAAGTCGCCAGTCAAAGAGACACCAAGCGGGCCGTAAGTAGCCTGCACAGATTGAATCCTCGCCACGGCAACCTTGATACCCTCGGTCCTGGCCTGCGAACTGACGTTGTCGAGATGGGTGTTGGCATGGATGAACTTCTTTCCACTGGCAATGTGTTCGAAGACGGCGATAGTAACAATGCGCCTGCTTCCAGCGCCCCAGCCGAAGGAAACCTGGTCGGGAGTCGGCGAGAGCCACTTCGTCTCCTGATATACCAACTTGAGCGCGTCGGGGCGGTAAAAGATGGGGCTGTACTCTCCAGACTTCTTGCCATCGTCGCGTCCAACGCCGATGTGAGCCCATCCGGAACCGAGACCATTTTGGATGTCCTTCAGCTGGTTATCGAGGACCTCTTGAAGACCAATAATTGTAACAGCATCTTTCGGGGCTCCGGAAGCGGCATTCGAGATGGCATCGATGACGTGAGGCTGGCGACAACGATCTTTGGCAATGGGGCACAGCAAGTCCCACCATGGCTTTTCGCCCGACTCTCTGGAGCCGGCATCGTAGCGAATGTTGAAGGAGACCACACGAATGGGCAAGCCTTGGGCCAGAACCGCTTCGGCCAGCAGGACGGGTGCGAGAAGAGTCTTGAGCTGCATTTTAGACAAGGAACGAATGACTGGGCTTAAAATGCGACGGCGTGATAGCAAATACCCCTCAACGTTTTCTGATCTTGCGAACAGGTTCTATTTATGCTGACCTGACCGAGTCACAGTGATTGCCGTGCATATCCATCCCAATAAGGCAGTTATAGAAATTTGACCGGGATCCCCTCCAGATGCTAATCCTTGCAGGGTTCATGACCTTCCACGGCCACTAAACTGGCACGTGGGTAGCATTCAAACCGAATCCGACCTTGAAACGCGGGTACTACATGCGAATAGGGGTCAATAGCCGCTAACTGCCCCAAAATTTGCAAAATAAGTATTGGTCTAATCAAAGAGACACATGCTTCCCTTGACGAACTGGGCGGGCTAAAGCAACCTTAACGACAAGCCTATAAGGAGCCCCGCTCCCTCGACACTTCTGTCAAGTCGGCATTGACGGCTGTCGAGTCAGGATGTGCTTTTCGGGATGGCCGATTATAGTGAAGTTAAAGAATGGATGAACCGTAATGACCCTTGCGGGCATTTTCTGCATTGTTTGTGCCAGTACGCCTACACTTTTAAACGGCAATTCTTTTCTACTAGGTTCTACATAGAGGGAAGGTTCAGCCTACTCAAGATACTAATATTGCACCGCCCTATCCTGTCCGAACTAGTCGGATTCAAGATCAGTCAGCCTTTGCGGGCCTTACACTCTGTGGGAAGTAAAAAACCTCGTTTGGGTCCACATCTGCTTTGATCTTTTGTAATTTGGCGAGGTTGTCTCCCCAGTATTTCCTTTGCGCTTCGTCTTGCCCCATATTGGGGTCTGGGTAGTTGAAGTACATCCCCTGTTCCTCTGGCCCCGTCCCCACGGTAGTATTGGTCACAAAGTCCTTGAGGAAGGAGAAGCCGTCTTTAGGATAGGTGGCGGACACATCTACCCGGTCATAGAACTGGTACAAAAGCAGCTTGTTGCGATGAGCATATGCTGACGATTCGGCGGGGACTTCAATGATTGCTGAGTTTTTGCCCCCGTGAAAGTCAACTTGCACGTACCAATCCCTCTTCAGTGGCTTGCCAGTAGTGTACCAGTAACTGACAAACGCCTTAATTTGCGAGCTCGAAAGTTTGTCGGTGTACAGGCTCGACGAGTAGAAGTTCTCTTGCTGCACAAGCATCAGTAAGTTTGCCATCGAGCCTTTTACGAAGGGAAAAAACGAAACCTTTTTGTAGCTGTCAGTCTGGTCAAGAGCCAAGCCATTGCCAAAGTGCTGCAGGTTCCCGAACCAGTCCGTTGTTTGCGATGTCGTCAAACGCCCTCCTAGTGTCTGTAACAATGGGCCAAGTATAGCCTGGAGTTCTGTTTTGCCACCATAGAACATCCCCTCTAGATTTGTGAACCGCGGAGTGATAAAAAGACGCATGTTGAGTTCTCTTGGCATTGTGTTTTCAACCCAGTCTTGGAGCTTGTTGAAGCCGTCAATCGACTTTGCCGCATCCCACTGAAGGGCAGCCAAAAAGTTGGTGGCCTGCTTTGGGGCATCGAACGTCTTGAAATAGAATTCAGAAACAACACCAAGGGAGCTACCGGCCCCCTTGAGTGCCCAGAAAAAGTCGGGATTCTCTGTCTCAGAGACAATCACAACAGTGCTGTTTGCGAGGACGACCTTGGCCCCAACAAGCCAATCGAGTGCGAGCCCCTTGGTATGAGAGCTCATACCATAGCTGGGAAATACAATCAGTCAGTTGAGCGTAATCAATCAATCGAGTGACTTACCCGCCGTGAAGTACATGACCACCTACACCGACGCTGCTTACAGTTAGAAATTGATGCTATATGCGAGGCCTTTAACTCACCCGGGGCATGTGCCATGGCTGATCGCCTTCCCACCCTGCTTATACAACTCGCTTGCAACATGTCCAAGCCGACTGCCTCCTTGCACAGTGGCAATGCCTGTGGTGTTGTCGAGAGTGACATTATACATGTGGTCAAGCTCTAATATCAAGTGGCCATCTTCACCACCGAAACCGAAGTTGGCGTAGCTGTGGCCGCCACACTTCGGAGTTACTTTGACCCCATTGTCTCGTCCACATTTGATGGCTGCTTGAATATGCTCCGTTGTGAGGGGGACTGCTATCGACACAGGAACGAAGGGTATTCTGATGTTGAATGGAGATGCATCGGCTGCCCATTGTGTCGATCCCTTTTCGTTATATGGGACCTTTTCTGCAGCCAGGCAAGCATCGATGATACCCTTCTTGTCTAGTGGCGAAGCGAATATGATTGGAATTGTCCTCAAAAGGACGAGGGCAGTTGATCTGAGCATCATGGCCGTATGCAACCAATGATTTCCTGCTACATCATTCTCGAATTTGAATAAAGGACTTGGGGCAATTCTTCATCTTTATGAGAACTCTTGGAGCGAGAAAGAAGACCGGATCAGCCTAAGTTTGTTGATGACTGCTACAAGTTGGCCGTATTGTTCGATGAAGCTGGCTCATCGCACATATCTCAGTCTTCGTATCATCCGAGGATCTGACCATTTTGAAATCCCGTTATCCCTTTGCTTCCGTGGTCCCATATCGGGAGACGAAACATCGGGCGTGGAAAGACACTTTGCACAAAGTATATTAACGTACCGATCCCCATCCGTCCGGTCCACTACTCCCAACGTTTACATCGATCGGTGCATGCCAGTAACGAGACGTGGCGTATCACATCGGCTTCTTCAGACACACGAATTATGATTAGTGGGAGAATCTTGGGCCGTTTAAGTGTCGGGGGGATGTTTCAGGCTGTAATGCGTGGCCCATGTTGCAATATATTCAATGTTTGATGGGTAAGACACTTTCGCATCCACCAAACCGCCCAAGCAAATGAAATGCATCTTTCAGGGGCTTACCTCGCGATGGCACCTCGCATTCTCGGCGAAGCACTATATCTCTATGCATATATCAGTCATGTCAAGATTGTTCTCAAGCTTCCAGCCAATGTTTGTGTTCCTTTGGTACTAAAAGCTTAACCGTCAATCTAACCGTCCTGGTTCATTTCTGAAATGGTTTCGCCTAAAGCAAATAATCCCAGCAAGAGAAGTAGCATCTGCCTAACTTGCCTGGCGTCCGCTCAAATTTGATAAGACAGACACAATGGTAATGACGACAATACATATTCTCACGCCATTATTTTCTGAATGCATAACAAATCTGGTTAAAATCCCGAATCACTGATCTGCAATTAGCCTCAATCCGGCTGTGCGGAATGGAACACTACCGACCCACGATTCCGGCAATAGTTCCCCGGTATTACCTATTGGGCTTCTCGGAGGATGAAGCAGCCCTGAAATTTCCCCAATCTAAAGTAGCTGAATATTAACCCCCGCGGCATTGTTACATTCGGCCTCACACAAATGAAGCGTCACGATCGGAAACTTGGCATGATTACCGAGCCGCTTTCCACGATTTCTTTATTAGTAGAGTAACGGACGGAAATTGTGTACCAACTGCCCCAAAATGCCAAGAGTCTTCTCTTTTAGTCTTTGAAGAAGGGTTGGTCTCTTCACAATGGTCAAGCTTGGTAGTGGTTTTGCTGTCCTGGGGGCTGTTTCTGGTGTCTATTCGGCAACTCTCATTGCTTCACACTACAGCGGCCAGTTGTATACTCTGAATCTTTCACCGCAAAATCAGCTGACGGTCGCGAAATCCATTACTTCCGGTAATCGCATGCCAGCATGGCTCGATTTGGACTCCACTTCAAGAACGCTCTATGTTCCAGACGAAGTGCAATGGGGTCAGCCACTGCTCAAGAGCTTCTCCGTTGCCTCTGATGGTACTCTTACACCAAATGGCCAAGTCCAGACCGCCGGAGGTGAGCTTCATAGTACGCTATATAAGGGATCAGAAGGGAAAGGCTTTGTAGCTTTGGCACAATAGTAAGTCTGGTTCCGACTGCTTTGTGGTTTGTAATGTCTTACTGATACTCATATCCGTTGCAAAGTGATGCGTCAACAATTTCCACATATGCACTGCCATTACTTGGAACAGGTCAGGCTATACAAAAGCTGACATTCACGATGTCCCAGCCTGGTCCTGTGCCCTCACGTCAAAACAAGCCTCATCCACACTCTGTCTTCATCGATCCTACAGGCAGATATCTCTTCTCTGCAGACCTAGGCGCCGATCTCATCCGCGTTTTTAGCATCAGCACTACAGGGGCTTTGGAGGCATGCAGTACTTTTAAAACTGGACCAGGTGACGGACCCCGGCATGGTGCTTTCTGGTCCCAGGGCAACGCCACCATCCTCCTCACCGTCAATGAACTATCAAATTCTGTCACATCCTGGTCCATCACGTATCCAACATCTGGCTGCCTCACTCTTTCCAAGAGACAGACCATCTCTACTTATCCTATCGGGAAATCCGCTCCGTCGGGGTCGAAGGCAGCCGAGATTCATGTCAAAGATAACTTCGTATACGTTTCAAACCGGAATGATCGTTCATTTGGCACAGAGGAAGACTCAATCTCATCTTACTCCATCGATCCGTCAACAGGCCAGGTTGCTTTTGTTGAGAATACGTCTGCCTTTTCCTTCTTTCCGCGCACGTTTGCAATCAACACCGCTGGAACCCTAGTGGCCGTGGGCGGACAAACGAGCGCCAATGTAGCAATTGTGGAGCGAAACGTGACGACTGGTAGATTGGGAAAGCTTGTTACGTCAATCAAGGTTGGGAATCCAGGAACAGTGAATCAAGAAGATGGCTTGAGTGCTGTCATCTGGAATGAATGAGGATATGTAAATACCAGACACCAGAACCTTGAGGTCACGAGTCCAGCGCGTCTGGCACATCTAGATACATGTACTATCAGTCTATGATGAAATAGAAGACCCTGCCAAATATTATAATATCTGGGCTCCGTGAATGGTATATGTCGAAAACGCAATGGATTATAAAGCAATTTGCTAGCGGAACTCATTTCGCTTTGCAGAGCCGGTTCGCATAATCAATAACTTTCCATTCCTCGCTTCCCGGCGTGGACCATGCGAAGAAAACTCCCTTTGGATCCCACTTCTTCTTGGTGGCAGCCAGCTTCGGGTAAATCGGTCCCCAGAAGGCGTCTTGCCAGTTCTTCATGAAGGCATAGTTCTATCAAGGTCAGAGTTACTCAGGCAAGAAAACAGATTCACGAATGCAGGCGTACCTCGTTGACATACGCAAGGCCGTTGGGGCCGGCTTCCTTGAACTTCTCAGTGATGATGTTCACCATCTGGTTGTTCAGTGCCACCTTTTGGGCCCATGTCGCATCCAAGGCCTGTGGCAGGATGGCCATCGTCCGCATTGTAGCGCTTCGCCATTTGGGATGCGTTGCGCTCTCGGACTTCTTCGCTTTGTTCCCTGGGTCGAAGAAGTGGCTTATTACAATACCGAATTGATCTTTCCCTGGGGCCAAAGCAAGCTGGATTGCATCGGCAATGGCGGGCTGGTTCTTTTCCATGTCCTCGTGCGTAAACACCCACCCGCCCGTTAAACCATTCTGTGCCGCGGCTTCCGGCTCGAAAATGTCATGGAATAGGGTGTAATAGTTTGGGTACTCCTTGACCCCAAAGTCGTAAGGAATCGCCTCGGCGTCAAGGTATGACAGAAGCGGCTGTATTACGGCAGTAAGCTCTCTTGCCGTCTTGTTCATGCCCATGATTGGCTGCACATGCAACGCTCCCCCGAGCACAGGAGGATATAGCTCGTAGATCCCGTAGAGTCCATTGTCAACCATTCTGTTTCCGATCTCGTGGAGTTTGTTGACAGCCTTTGTGACCTGGCCAAAATTCGCTCCTGTGGTGGCGTTGACATTCAGATAGAGTGCTGCACCACTGGTGATGTCAGGGTATGTCTTGAGAGTCACAGACAAGACAACCCCGTAGTTGCCAGGACCACCTCCCTTAAGCGCATAATATAGATCAGGGTTTGATTTGGAGTTGGCCGTGATGAAATCGCCGGACGCAGTCAGCACTTCAAAAGATAAGGCTTGGTCGGCTCCAAAACCGTAGAGGCCGCTTAAAGGCCCATGACCTCCCCCCTGGACAAAACCGCCTGCAATGCCAACAGTCTGCGTACTTGTTAGCTGTGCCGACATAAAAGTTCAAGTTACAAGCATACCTCGCACTCGCCCATGACCACATTTTGTGGAGGATTTCTGGCATGAGCTGCCTCGGAGATCTCATAGCCCTGGACCCCAGCCCCAATGCGGATAGCGGGCCCCTTATAGTCTCCCGGACCTCTGTACCTGTCAACAAAAGATATGTCTTTGAAGTTGTGTGTGTTAATGGCTAAAGAGCCGGCGCCTGCGCTTCGTCCCTGAAAGTCGTGGCCTGTGTTGCGGATTACTAGTCGCAGGTTGTTTGACCTGGCAAACTTCACTCCGGCTTTGATGTGTTCCTTCCTTTTTGCTATTATAACATACTCAGGGTAGTTTCCCAGCAAGCAGGTACTTGTGGGGTCTGTTGTGAGCTCGCAGGTGTTGTTGCTACCCCACGTCCAGAGTTGCGATGCTGGCTGGGAGATCCTGGTTGTCCCTTGTCAACTCCAAAATTTCCCTCATGATTTCAGTTGATGTAGACGTACTGCCATCTCTCATCTGTCCACTTCTCAGTCGCCTCCGCGCACTTTGCTGCGTTGTACGTTGGGATCCCGCGATACTGGTTGTAACAAACGGCCGCTGGTGGGATATGCCTGAACAGGTTGCCTCCCACGGTGTTGTTGAGTTCTCCCCAGGATTCAGCTTTTGGCCAACATTTGTCCGTCGGTGAGCATTTGCACTCGTACTTCTTGCCGTTTTCCACGAAGGGCACGAGTCGAGGCGTGCAAACGGTGTTGACGATGAGGGAAAGGAACGATAGAAGCAGAAAGTTTGCCGCAGAATCCCGCATCATCTTGCCAAGAGGCGTTTGCAAATTCGGTAGATCACTACCGCAAAGCTGTGTCGTCGCTGTACCAAACGTCTCCTGCTCGGTCATTTTGTATTCGGATCTGTACGACTTTTACTTGGTTGGCCTGCAGGGCTCTGCAAGCGACTGGCGCAGCTCCCTCGTAAAGTATGGGGGACTACCGTCTAGCTGCATGGCCTGAGTTGTATTGCAGCAGTGCTAGTTGTTAGCCACATTAGAGGGAGAACAAGTCCGAGATCTAGATGCGTTCCGAAAAGGGCAAAGATCCCCTCATACAGCTCAACGCAGACTTTGGAGGGGTGCAATATGAGCCGCCATTGGCTCCGTGCCTGCCAAATAGGCGGTGCAGTAAAGATAAGCAAGAATTACTGCAACAACACAATCGAGGGAAGGCCGCATGCTTCCAAAGAAGGAGTGCTACGGACAGTCATCATGTGATTCATTGAGGCTGCATGATGACATGGGGCAGCACCCCTTACAGTGGCAACGTGCCGAAGAAGTTGGGGTAATATTTAGCGTTAGTACAGGTTAAACCAAGTAATATCCACACTCCGGTTTCCATGGAACGCCAAGCTAGCCGGTCCAACTGCTGAATAGTTGTAGTGATGCCAAACAGGGAGCGGTAAGCGAGGGAGACAGGGCATCCAGCTTGATTTCAAGGGGGTGATAAGGGATGAGCTATATTGGTTTGGAGAAGAAATACTGGCTCTGGCTCCAGTCTCTTCCAACCGCACTACGGGTTCAAAGATTAGACTTCCGGCAGGCATTGTGCGAATAAGCAGCGCGGAAAGCTGCCCACACGAGTTCCCAAATTTGGGTCATACCACCACCCCTGGTCCTAGCATGTCGGCGGCTCGACCCTACCCTTGTTACACTAGCAGTGCGAACCAACGGACGGCACAGCGCCGACCGGAAAGACAACAATGGTAGACATGAGAATTCGGCTAGATTTTTACGGCCGTTTGATATTCGGCCGTAGGAAAAGTAGACCAAAATGCCCACAGCGCCGTTGCCGACGCTGGATCATCCCAACAATGTCGGCATAGGAACGAATGAGGGAACAGCTCACAGCTATTTGTAGATTCCAACCAACAGTGAGTTGCGATTCATATTTGTTTGGGGTAGGTTTTATCAGATACTGCTACACCCTCAACATGTTTCGGCACATTAACTAACAAGCCGAGCTACTCGGATAGACATGAATTTAGCCAGCCAATTGTGCGTGGTGCTCCAGCGACCACATCTAGAATAAGTGCAAGTTGAATTCGAAATAAAGCACAGGGACCTACTTACCTTGAAACTACAAAGGCTCACTGGAAGCACAAATTCCGGAGCCGTCTACAAAAGCCGCCTGAATATGGGGATCATCAACTTGACTTTTGGGGCAGGTCTACGCCACTCCTTTCCGTTGACGTCCACTTCTGGCCAAGCGTGCTCAATGGCCCATCGTTGCCTTTGGAATACTAGAGTGGGAATCTCAAGCCCGTTGGGGCCTGGATCTTTGGCCGCACAGATTCTCACCTCAATGAACTCCAATTCATCTAAACCGCTGCCCCAAACCTTGGGTCGGCCAGGGTGACTGTAGCGACACACTTCGCAAACATCGTCGCTGTCGCAGGGAGTTTCGAGGTACCTGTAGATCTTTCTAGACATTGCAAAATCGTGCAGAAGGAGCTGCTCAAAGTCGACCAGGTAGAACTCCTCGAGCCCTGTGAAGACATCACTGAGAACTCGCATGTTTTGCGACCAATAGACGAAAAGATTTACCGGATCTGCCGTTCCAGGCTGTTGGCCCGGTTGATCAAACTCGTCCCTCAAGGCACGCTGCGGGAAATTCGGATGCCATGGGTCTTGCTCATGAGCTTCAGCGGGCGGCCAGTTGTCGGGAAATGGGTTGTCGATAACACTGCGGAAACCACGTTCGGCGATCAGCTTCCAGGCATGATGAGAATCCATGGAATTGTATACGTTTTCGATGTTCATATCCTCGCCCAGTTGTTCCCAGTTTTCCATGCCCATAGCAATCGTCTTGATATTTTCAAGTAACGGGTCCCATATGACCAGGGGATGAATGGCGCCTGGGGTGTTGTACAGAACCGTCGGTGACGACACAGTTGGTATTCTGACGAAGATGAGATCGTGCAGGTTGCATTTGTAAGGGTCACCTATGACGTCAGATGGAGCTTCATCTTGCAACAGTTGAGTCAAGCTCCAATCACCCTGCTGATGAGGAAAGGGACGGGTACGCCGATTTCGCTCCACAGCGGCCTGACTTTGGTGGTTCACTTGGGAGATGACTGTTTCGGCAGATCTTATGTTGCTGGAACGATACAAAAAGACCCATTCTGGCTGATGCATAATCAAACGACGACGGAGGGGGTGGAAGGTGAGGTAGTTAGGCTTCAAACCTCTGCACTGGCATGTTGCTGGAATACAGTCGGGGTTGTGCCGAACAGCTTGTTCAAGAGAAACGAAGCGAATCTGGGGATCTTCGGGGTTTGATGCAAACTCAAAGACTACATCTTGAAGCTCAGATGGTAGGCGGTTGAAGATAGACTCCGTGTTGATTGACGATTGGCCCATTTGCGCGGCGAGCGCTTGGGGTTGGTCCTGACCTTGGGGGTTAGTGAGGGCAGATGGGAAGTTAGAAAGAGCTCGATTGCTTTGCATGGCTCTGCTTTGGGCTTCAACATCACTCCATTGATTTGCGATACCTTCCGTGGGATCAGCCGTGTCAGAACTGTACGGGAAGTTGAAGCTCATGGTGTTGAATATCCTCGTAGACGAGCGTAGATTCGATATGTGAAGTAAGTGGTAACTGATGTAGATGAGTAGACTTGTTGTGCTCGCAATTCAATCACTGCGTCGCAACGGTTTCTGCCTTGAATTATATCCTCTGAGTAGGACAACAATAGGCGAAAATGAATGTTCAGGAACATCATTATGGTTCATTGTTGTCGAGTACACTGTTAGTCTGCCCAGTAGGGTTCAAAGGCTGTTGTCACCGTGTTTGGAAGCTGTCAAGGAAGTCTGGTCAAACAAGTAAAGACTTTTCTCCCTATTTCCTTATTGTGAGTTTCTTTTGTAGTTGTGAAAGAATACAATCCCCAATGTTAAACACCTGTCCAGTATGTCCAGTATGTTGAAAACTATTACCCCGATGCGCGTATACCGCCAACGCCTTTCAAAGACTTTTGTACTTTTACAGTTGGGTATCAAGATAACAATCATTGCCCTCTCCCAATTGGATAGTTGAACATCAGAAGGCCGTTGAGGCCCCCTACCCAGCCGTCGTCATCGTAGTCTGTGGCGTCGCCCTTGCCTGGTCCGCAGATAACGCAAGGCACGCCGCCTTCCCAATCGCCGCTGCTAGACTCACCCACCATTTCGCCTTCGACCCGAATCTCGGTACCAATGCCTGCACCAGCGCTCCGCTTTCCATCTATGCTGACCTCGAGCTCACCGTCGCGATTCTTGCTGCTGACCTTGAGCGTGACTTTGGTGCTTAGTGGGAGAACCAGAGGCCGGAAACTGAGACTGCGAGGGCAGATGGGGGTAATGAGGAGAGACTTGACGAGCGGGTGGATAATGGAGCCACCGGCACTAAGGCTGTAAGCCGTGGATCCTGTTGGCGTGCTCAGCAGTATGCCGTCTGCCACAGCTTCCGTCAGGAATCGGTTGTTGAGATAAATGTCAATGTGGGCGAGGTGAGGCTTGGGGCCTCGGTGAATGAGAAGCTCGTTGAGGGCATGGATGGGTTGAGGAATGTTCCTCTTGGTCAAAATTGTATCTTCGGGGGGGGTTGCGGGTAGATGTGCCTGCGATTTGGTTGTTGGAAGCAATTGGCTGTTAATGTTCCGCCCGTTGTTGTCGTAGACACCGACTCGCAAACGATGCCGGAGCAAAATCTTGGCCGCTCGGCTTTGACCCATGCTCTTCCCTGGTGAAGCTTGCCATCCAGAAACACCCCCGTTGTTTACTTCGTGTTCCTTCTCCCCACTTGCAACCCTAGTGTGCGGCGACAAAAGGTCCTGGACGGCGACACCGCTCCCGCTCATGTACGCCTCCCTCCAGGCCCGCTTGTATTCCTCAAACTTCCACTCTGCCAGGAACCCAATCGTGCCAAAATTGAATGCTAGAATCGGAGGTACGGCGGAATACATGCTGAAGTGACTTGCGGCGCGCAAGATGGTGCCGTCACCGCCCAGCGTTGTAATCATGTCGATCTTGTCCGGGAAGGTTGACGGGTCGCAGGTGTAGATGGGGAAGTCGAAGGACTCGTGCACCATTTGCGCAACCCTGGGTTCAAAGATCAGATTCAACCCGGAGTATGTGCCATTCAGGTGCTTCGCAAAGTCAATGGTCGCACGAAGGACTTGAGGGGAGCGTAGCTTCGGCATTAGGAGGATGTTTCGCGGAGGAGTCGGCCAGTGGAGAGAGAGGAGGCCGGACGTCGAGTTCGGGGGATCGCGGTACTTCGGTACGATCCTAGACGGTAGAGACCAAACATCGCGGATCTCAGCCCCCCACGCGGACGATGTCGAGGAAAAGTTCAGCGGTCGAAAGGCTCGAATGGATGCCGCAGCCACCGGGCGGGCGCGGAGGCGCATAGCCCAAGCGCCGGACATGTTGTATAGTAAGATGCTTGAAAGACCAAGAACGAGTATTCTCAGGGATCTTTCATGGCTAGGAGTCGCGGTTTTTAACCGGTTTGGGGGAAAGCAGGTCGAATCGTTGTCGCGCGGGTAAGTGTGGAAGAGTCAAGTCTGAATAAATTGGCCATGACGACAATGCGATTCGACGGCCCCACTTGAGTGTCACCTTGCTCACCTTGCTGAGTCATCCACCTGGCTCGGTCAAGCGATGCTGTGTCTCAGGCCGACGTCGGGCACAACACGGAGATATCCCCTGTTTTGACGACACTACAATGCTTTTTACCACTCAAATCTCATCTTATGCTGCTGCTGTTTCACTGGCAGTTGTTTCAATATTGCAACCCATTTACAGCAAGATACTGATGTAATACCCTGGGTGCATTTCCGTCCGCTACGGGTCTCTGCCAAAAGATGTAAGCCGCAGGGACAAGGCCAAAGCATGTCTTGTTGAGGCGGACAATCCGTTGACAGAACATGTCAATCTCAAGAGGTTTGCAATGTGAGAAATTAGGAGGAACGTTCAAATCGAGAATTCGCGGGACTTGAATCGTTCACAAAGCTCTGCTGGGAGCTAAGGTGCCTCACTCATTTATGGTACTGAGCTGTTTGGCTGCAGTTCTAAAAATCTCTCGCCGCTCTCCTCGTCGACAGAAGGCCTCTGTGGGGCAATTTCATAGCGTCCTTTTCTCAGCCACTTCCACTCCTTGGCTGAGGATACAACAATCAGGCTAGTGACAACACTCGCTATTCCAATCATGGATAGGATGTTGATTTGGGCATGCCAAACAATCCAGTCAAGCAGCAGAGCCCAGCCAACCTGCGAGTAAATCATAATTGTTGCGGCTGACGAAGGGTCGTTCGAGATTCCAGCAGTAATCAGATACTCCTATTTCGTTTCAGTGAACATGTCAAAGCACAGATTGAGGCGGTCTCGACTAACCATGATGAGCCCAAAAACACCCAACGGTACTAGTTTTAACCACGACAGGACACTCGTTGTCAAGTGGATGCTCTCCATCAGGAAGAAGGCAACAGTTGTGATGATGACAGTAGTCCAAGCGAAATACATGACGCTGATAAGCGGATGCTCTCGAGGGCCGATAGAGCGAATGGCGGTAAGAGCAAGCTTTAGAGCAGTTTGTTAGCGAAGCCGAGTCCTGGCTTATGACAAACTTTGACTTACTGCTCCTCCACACAGCCCAATCAAGCCGAATCCCAAACCCTTCATCTGGTCTCCAGAACTACCCTCAGCAACCATCTGAGTTGCGCTGATGAGTGTGGGCTTGGGGCCAAACAGAACATCCGGTTGTACCACAAGCACGACACCTAGCAGCGCGACAAGAGCCCCAATGCGGTCGATCACTTCGAATGTGCCGTAGTCAAGAAATCTAATTAAGATCATGGCAGCAAGTGGCCCCAGGAAGTTCAGGGCTGTAGCCTCGCTCAGCTTGAGGTACATGATGGAGACTGATTAATCACACGTCAACAAACGTGTCCAGTGTAGGTCTCAGGTAGGGAGTTCACATATCAACTCACAATAAAACCCGAAGGCTCCGAAGACGCCGGAAGCTGCCCGTAATGCCAACAGCGGCCTAAGCTCTGGAAGCCCCAATGGAAAGCTGGGGGCTTTAGAGTACCAAAGGTAGAAAGTGCATCCTGTACCAGTGATGAAAAATCGAACAAACAAAACTTGAAATGGATGGATAGGCTCGCTGCCGGTCTCAAACAATTTTGCAAAGCCATTGAGCGCTGCAGCCGAGAATTGCGAGGCCAGCACGAGCAGCGACGGCTTGTGTCGCTCGAAAAATGAGCGGCTAGGACCTTTGTCCATGTCGGGAAACTGAATGAGGAAGTTGTGCCACCGAGTAACCAACTTCGCTCTGCCAGTACTCTCCGCAGGTCTCCCGATGAGGTTGCTTGGTCTTCCCCGTGGGGTTGCGCGTTTTTCCTTCTCCGAGAAGGGTGCATCGACGCAAAGCGCAGAAGGTCTAGGTTTCGGAACGAAACCAAGTATGAAACGGGCCCCGGTACTACGTTAACTCTGCTCCGTGCATTGAGTTGCAAACCCCGGCTCCAAAACTCGGTCCGGTCGAGAATCCGGACCGGCTCAAAAACTCGGTCCGGTTTAGCAACTCGATCCGGCTCAGTTGGTCTCCATTTCAGGGCTTGTCTTTGCGCAGCGATTCGGCAGCAGCCCGGGGGTCGGATGTGGTCCGGGCGTAAGCAGGACTCCGAGCCAGAGCAGAACAAGCTCGACTCACGGGCGGCGCAGGTTGAATTTGCGAGCTTTTGTATTTGTCGAAGCCACCCAAGCGAAAAAATACTGGGTTGATAGTACGGGAAAAGGTGAATACTTATAGCACGTTCGGTATTGTAGTTAACAGCCGTTCTAAGAATCCCGCTTTGCCGGGCCTTAGATGAGACACCGAAACTGATCTTGACTTTTCAAGACTTCTTCCTAGCATTGCGCCAACTATTTTGCCAATCTATACAGAACTTTCAGAGTGCAACGTTTTTGTCCTAGCGCCCAACCCAAAAATAACAGGACTGTAGCATCTCGCACAATCGGTTATGATATCAACGTACCAAGCAGGATGTATGGCAAGCCTCAATATTTAGGGTATCTAACGACGCTCTAATAAATACAAAGCACTGTACTGGTGACTCTACTTTATCATATAAATAACCCAGCGTATAGTTAAAGTCTAAATGCAATCATCATCATATAATACCCCATCGTATGTTCCCCAACCGTGCACCAAATCACCATTGCTTTTGAAACGCATGGCTGATGCCCACCTTCTCCTTCTTCTCGTATTCCCAATCATCGGCAATGTTTTGGTCAATGTACTCGTTGATACCACCAATCTTTTGCTTGAATTCATACTCAAAGTCGTCGGGAGGGGTCAGGTTGTCAACGATCGATCGCTTGTTCTCAGACCGACGCTGGACGTAGGGTGAAGGTGGCTCATAGTCTCCCTTGTAAGACAAGCTGCCAGGTCCCTGGTAAGCCAAGTTCTGGCTCAAGACCTTCTTGTTGTAAGGAACCAGCTCATCGCCAATAGTTCCGTCCGAACTGGTTGTCGATCCGCTCACGCACTTGCCCTTCTTCCACGCGACATCGGCGCTGCGGATCCAAACGGAGGTAGGGCTGGTAATCATCTCGGCCGTGTAGAAAAGACGGCAGTTTGCAGCCTCGTAGACAAATTGCTCCGGGTACCCGTTAACGTTGTTGCGAGAGTAAGCGTTGCGGTAGTTGAACCTGCCACCTGACGCAGCAAGGGTTGGCAACAGAGGCGGTTCACCAATATCGGGGAGGACATCGAAGGCTTCTTCAAGAAGGTCGGTGTAGTTTGCCTTCCTGGCGTCGCGAGCGACTTGCATAATGACCTGGCGCACGTCGGCAAAAGTAAGGACCTGAGAGCCCTCGACACCACCGATTGCCTGCATCGCGGTCTCAAGAGGACGACCTCCAAGGGCGATCGTGCGCACGCCCTGTTCTCTGACTAGAAGTCCGGTGAAGATGGTGCAAGTGGAAGCGCACCCGCCATCCGTCACGACAACAATGTTCTCCGGCTCAAAGACTTGTTCCTCCTTGCTCGGCGTGAAAGGAAACCTGGACTGGTCGTAGCGGAGGAGGTTGGTAACATTTTGGCCTGCGACCAGCTCCGGACCATAAAGATCCTCCCAGTCCTTGTAGGACCTCCGCTTCTCGTCAAGGGAAGCCCCGTTGAAATCTTCCAGAACATCGGGTGACACCTCTTGTGCGGTAAGGCCAATGGCGTTCAGAGCTTCGCTGGCGCGAATACGGTTTCCGTCCCAAACGTCGGTGCTTTTGGGGAAGAGCTGGTTATAGAGCTGGAAACCGGCCGCAATAAAGCCACCTCCGTTGGCCTGAACGTCAATGATGAGCTTCTTCTTGCCTGCGGCTTTGGCCTCCTTGAGAAATTGGGCAACCACGCGTCCGGCCTCCTGGATCTCAAAAGTACCGTTTGAACTGTCGATATCTGCAGGCGCGAAGGAGAGTACTGCCAGAACAGCTGTATCCTTGTAATCACTGCCGTCGAGGAAGTACCCAGAGATCCAGTCACTGGCGTGCTTGGCGACCGGTAGAGGATAGCCTGGAACCCGCGTGGAAGTGGGCGTTGCCGTAGACGAGGTTTCGGACGAAGTAAGAGGAGTAGACGAGGAGACAGCGGCAACAGCGGCGACAGCGGCGACGGAGGCGGTTGTAGGTGGTAGCTCAATATTCTGGTGAATAGACTCGGGCGTGCCAATAAACGGCACCAGATCCTTGGGGATTATGGCAACAAGCTCGTCCGTAAAGGTAGAACCGTTTGTGAACTTGATCACCTGCTTATCGGGTGCCTGGCCGGGATATCGCAAGACGAAATAGTTACCTCCACCCACAGCCTTCGTAGCACTGTTAACGAACAAGGAGTTGTATTTGGCGTCTGGGTCCTGGGTAGGTATTTTGAATGACTGCGCCTCGAGCCAATCAACTATTGGGACGTCATCGATACTGCTGATGTCATAGACGTCGGTGTCGTTCACAACGGACTTCATGAAGTCGCTTTGAAGGTAAACTCTGGGGATAGTAAGGCCGTCATCAGACACCGAGACCAGGGACTCCAGGCTGCGAAAGGTGAAAACGCTGAGGATCGCAGGGTTGTAGCCAAAGTGTCCATCGGCAGCTTGTGCAAACTTTGGCCATGTTAGAGCTCGTACTGATGAGAAAGAAGAGGTATTCAGGGTCATACTAACCAAACGTCGGAGATCCAAAGCAAATTCCACTTGAGCATGGTATTTGTCCTTCATCAGGTTGGCGCGAATCTGGCCAAATCCACCAATAACATCGACACCAGGAAGGAGGTATCCCTCGGGTGGGTCAGCGAGGGGCTCCAGAGTGCTCTGAAATTCTATGTAGGGCTCAAGGTAGTTAAGAAGATCCAAGTCATTCTCTTTGTCGACAGGAACCGAGTTCAAGCAGGCGTAGGCCACTGAGGGGGAGATCCTGGCCGAGACAGCGTTTGGTCTCGATGAGAGGTAAGACTCAGCGGCTGCTTTGGCGATGCCGCAAAAACTATTGGGTGTGGAGGTGGCTTGAGGTGCGGATTTGGTTGAGCGGGCTGCTATTGATGTCGGCACTGCAGCAGCTGTTACAGACCCGGCAAGGGCAAGAGCCCATGTAAATGATGAATGCATGCCGGCAACCTTCAAATACTTGAACTTAGAGCTTCGTTGTTTTAAATCGAGAAGAGAGATGGGCAATATCAACAGATGCTCCGGGTGTTTGTTGATATGTCGAGTTTCGACTGGTATCAAGGATGGGATACTAAATCAAGCATTCACTAGAACACGCGAGGTTCACACGAGTCTTATATCAAAACTTCGACTGATATGTCAAGGCTCTAGTGCCAGTCGTTGGCGCCATTTTCCCAGCCGCATCAACAGACAGGCGCGTTCCCCATAACGAGTAGCCCGAACGGGCACGTTGAGGCTGTGAGACGATACCGGCCAAGCAAAGCTGGGAGGGCTGAGCTTGCAGGGGATGTTAGCTTACCGAGTGGACGCTAGTGTCGTTAGTGGACATGCGGGTGGTGCTGGCGGCGTCCGTCACAGCCCAGAGCCCCTGGCTTATCCGGCCACCGGGGAGGGATTGATTAAATTGATAGTTTCTATTCAGAGGATTTTCAAATCCTTCGGTTGATGACGCTGTAGGCAGCAGGATACTGGCGGTGAAGTCTCAGGATCTGGCAGAGGTCAATTTTGGGTTACCATTCTGATTTTGTATGCCATTTTGGGCTGCTCTCTTAACCTGGACCATAGTCATGGCGTCCTAGAGTGTCAGCCTCCGAACCTCCCCGCCGGAATAGTTGTATCATGGTAATAAGCGGCATCCTGCCAATTCTGCAGATACTGGAAAACACAACAGAAATGCAGCCAGAAGCGTTTGGGGTGGGTGCACGAGGCTGTAAGGAGCGCGATGAGCCAACAAATGGAGCCAGGATCCTGTAGGATTGCCGTAAATGTAATAGCTCAACATGCGAATGACCAATGTCAGCACTTGTTGGGGTCTGCCCGGGGAAATGAGCAAGGCAACATCGCCTCGCATTTCCTCATCGGAGCCAGATGTTTTCCGTTGCCGTTGCGGAAGACCAATAGACTCAGATGGCGTGAGCTTACTGCATCTACCGCTGTACTGTGCCTGGATCGAATTAGAGGTCCTCGTGGCTGCTACGATACCGCCACGTGTAGCGAAGACATGTCGATGTTCAAGTTTCTTGGATCTCTGGCTCTTCGTCGACATTGATCTGCACCATTTTAAGCCCTAATTTGAATTGCCTTTGGGAGATGCCCTTAAAGGTGCCTCGCCAGCATTAAGTCGCGGAATGTCTTCCAGGCGATTGATGTCGCTTTCCATGATTTACAAACGCCCTCTTGCTTGCTGATGAGCTTCAACGTCGCATCTCTGGTTGCTCACCTTCTACCCAGCCAGCAACCCAGCAGTGTTCCACCCTGTGGCTCAGCTTTCATGGGCGAACAGGCAGCCACTTTGCGATTGGCTGGCGCTTGGCTGGCGCCTGGAGTCCTATTTTTGACCCCTGCTGTAATGCACTGCCGGCAGCCCTCCAATCCTCCCAAATCCTTCCGCCCCTCCTTTTCTAGTCGAGTCGAGGTCAAGCTCCTGATTTCAAAACATTCTTTTTCATAAAAAGTACTGACGGCTTTACGATTGTCTAGATCTAGATATAACCTTCATTGGCGCAATATTGGTCTCTTTCGAAACCCTTCCTCCACAACTTTGCCACTGTTTGCCATCGGTCATCTGCATATTTTCAGGAGTTATTCCCTTAATAACTCTTATGTGATCCGGCGTTGAAAACTGGCAAAGGTCTTGGGCCTAGCCATCAACGCGCTAGTTGCCATTTGCCTTACGATCCTCTGGAAATAGATTTTGAAGGCAGCTAGTTCCCTTAGCAACTGAGGAGAGAACGCCCCTGGGAAAATGTGCCTCGCTTAATTCTCAGAGGTAATTCTAGCGCCAAATGTACTCCAATTTCTCCTCATTCACAAACCCTCTGACTTGGTCGGCCGATGGAAGTCAATGCAGAAACAAATTGACAGCTTGATCCCATGGGCCAGAGCATTAGTTCGGGGCCAAACTAGGTCCACATAAGTGTAAAGTCGCTCAACCCATGGCTGGCATTGTCTACCTGAACTTTTGAGACACGGGTTATAATGCCAAGTACCACATACACACGCCACCTTTGATCCACGGTATGAATTTTACATTCCATGAAATGCGACCGATGTTTCTTTATGTCAACTACGGTGCAACAATCAAGAAATCTGTATAAATCGTCGATCAAGCAAATTTAAACCAACGCGGTTGCTCTATAGTATTCTATTTATTTCCAATTAAAGTATTGGTCTCGTAAGTCTAGTGAGGAATAAAAACCTTTAGTGTCTTTGTGTCTTCTCTGACCCAATCATTCCCCAGTTGGAGAACCACAACTCTACCATGCCTGTCTCTACTCCTCGTAGATATTGGCGTCAAAATTTGTTGGAAACATCTCCCGACCTTCGGCATCGTTATCAGCCCACACAGCAACTGAAACACCCGGACATTTGAAGACACCGTAGCCTTCATCGTCGATCACGACTTCACCGTCTTCCCAACCCAGCACGTCTGTCCAACGCTCACCCGTGTGTTCTTGCCCAACGGCCATGCGAATCTCGCCAGGGCCTTTGTTACTCATCACGCAAGCCAGTCCGGACGGCTTATCGGATGTTCCACGCCTCACAAACCCAATACAATTTGGGTCATCCCAGTAGTCCTCCTGGGAACCGTAGGCGTACAACTTTCGGGCAAGGATGAGGTCTGCGAGTTTCCCGCCGCAGGCGGGGGGTTCGGGTCCATTCTTCATGCCGTACAAGTCGCCGTAAAAGGGGCACGGATAGCCCTCTTGACGGAGTAGGATGAGGGAATACGCAAGCGGTTTGAAGAAACCCTCGATCGGTGTGTCCATGGTTTGGCCCGGCTGCGTGTCGTGGTTCATAACTACGGTAACCGCATTAAGAGGACTTCCTTGGACAAGACTCCCGTCAAAGACTTTCCTCAAATCGGCGTCCTCGGTTTTGCTGATGTTACTGAAGTTGTACACAAGGGGCGAATCGTACAGCGAGAACTTGTGGTCCATGGTTTCCAGCCACTCCTTCATTGGCTCCGTCTCTGCCGACCAAAACTCGCCAACGACGAACATCTCCTTGCCATGTTGCTCACGCAAAACGTCGATCCATTCCTTCGTAAACCGCTGGCTAAAGTGTTGCACAGCGTCAAGGCGGAAGCCCTTCAGGCCGAGCTCTTTTGTGATCCAAAGGCCCCAGTTCTTGACGTCGGCCTGAACCTCTGGGTGTGAGTAATCGATATCGGCGAACATCATGTAGTCAGCATTGCCCTGCTCATCGCCAACAGACTGGGACCATTCTTTGTTGTCACCCAAGATCTTGTAAATGGCCTTGCGTTCGTTCTCTTGGTTCCAGTCGGTGCCGCCAAAGTGCTCCCAATGCCACTTCAAGCTCGAATACTTGTCTCCACGGCCAGGGAAATCAAAGCCCAGCCATCCTTCAATTTCGTATGGGTCCGAGGTTTCCTGGTTTCTGTCGTTCTCGTCGACCTCAACAACGCGGCATCGCTCGGTTTTGTCGGCGCCCGCTTTATGGTTCAGGACTGCATCCCAGTACACCCCAACCCCGTTCTCCTTAGCCACCTTGCAAAGCTCCAGGAGTTCGTTTTTTGGTCCCCATTTCGTCGCCTCGCCGCCCTTCTGGTCAAACTCTCCGAGGTCGTAAAGGTCGTAGATATCGTACCCGTTGCCTTCTGCCGATTGGGCTTTGCAGCCGGGTGGGAGCCAGATGTTATTGATTCCGATTGCTTTCAATTTGGGCACCGCGGCTGTCAAGCGTTTCCAGTGTTGCTTGTCGGCGGGGACATTCCACTCGAAGGCCTGGAACATGGTGTCATTTTCGGGTGTTGGTTTCTCGCCTACATTAACGATTAACATGTGTGTCAAAATACAGAAAAATTGCAACCATGCTACCTATGTCGCCCATGATGAAGGATTTCTATTTTCTAGTGTGGATTGTACTGAAGCGAGTATGGCTTTAATGCAGCTGCACTCAGAATGACGGCCTGAGCAAATGGCTTGATGATGAACTGAGAAAATGGATGAGATGTGAATTGCGATCGATGCAATAGGGAGATTTTTATCACTTCATATACTATGTAGAGAATTTCGTCATACATTGCAACTCCTACTATCAAATGTCAGTGCCTGCATTGGCGCAGGGCAGAGCAGGTTTATCTCCCGTCGCCTTGCAGCCACACAGACGCTAGAGACAATGATCTGAGATATGCATGGTACAACGCCCGTTCAAGCCGGTTGGAATGACCCCCGTTTATCTGTTGGTCGCGTTCGTGACGTCGTTATGCGTTCATGTTACGCGTTCCACAAAACTGAACCTTCCGGGCGGAACACTTCTGGTCACCACTCATCGTCCTAGCAATGATCGGTATCTCATTGATTTATGAATCATCAGATTTCATCTCCACCCAACAGCTGGGATCGGCATGGTGTCACAAAGCCTGGTACCTGGCAGTACCTCTAATAATCCATGGCTGTGTTGTGATTGGTGCATGATCCGACGGGCTTAAGGCTGTGCCATAACTACAGGCTCACCATTTGGGCTGTGATCATGATGAATGCCGATGATACAAACTTGAATAAACAACCCGAAACGAGAGAACCACGGTAATTTTGACTCAGTTTCCTACAACAGTATGTATTGAAACATAATGCATACTTTTGTCGCATTTGTGAGACCTAGTTTGACGATGACTGTAAAAGTCTGTATTTTGGTTGAATGCATTTGTCTTGTCATTCTGCTGTGGCGACCGATACATGAATGACCGGAAACAAGGCGACAAGCATGTACCGCCCGTGGTAACATTTGTGCAAAAGTCGAAACTAGTCAAGTTGGGCGATGTACGCTAACACTACTTGTACCCCGCAAATCCATGATAGATCCAAAATACGCCTCTTCACACCGGTGGTGCTTGCGCTTGACTCAACCTCCGTAGAGAGGCGACCTGGCCTTGACAGAAGCCCAACGCTTGTTCTTTCAGACTAACTTCATGCTCTGGCGGGACCACCTTTGCACCTGAGACCCATGTGATGATAGTCTCACTTGATCCAGAGGCGTGCAGCTGCACTGCTGCGACAACCCCTTTCGCGGGACTTGGCGTCGGGTCAATGACTTCGTACTTTAACTTGTACTGTTTTGGATCACACTCCAAGATCCGCTCGTCAAACGCAACGTCGCCAAAATAGACCCGTCGAATAGCGCCCGCCCCGTAGCCTTCGAGTACTGATGATCGGGTACAACCCGGAATCAATATTCTTTCCGCTCCTATAGCTGACAAGAACGGCCATATCTCGTTGGCTGGCGCATGTATAGTCTCCTTAATGGAGGCGAGAACTATTCGGCCTTCGAGATCATGGGTCGACATGGCTTCGTTCCTATAAGATTGGCTGGCGTTAGAGAGATATGATCAATCTCGTGTGAACATGCTCGCTCACTTTTTCGGGTGGTAGGTTTAACGTGCAGCAAAGCAACCGATACAAACTTTGAAGGACTTCAAAGTTCGAGGTATTGTATACAAGTTGTGGAGATAGTCGAGTTGCCAGAATGTTATATGTCAATGTATATAAGCTACATTCATATATGCCTGTTCTGTAGATTGGTAAGCATAAAGAATTTGTAATCCAAAGAGGCTGTACAATAGCTAGTTTAAGTATGATAATGGGGATTCTGGGGATTGATTTCCTCTTTTGTTTCAAAATGGAGCCCCGAAAGCGAAACCGAGCTGTTGACTAGCTTACAGCCGAAATGACCGGCGTGATTTATGTTCTCGCGACTATCTTGGTGTTTAATCACTGTTTGTCCTTTTCAACGTTTTATAGTACCTGAATTATTCCTTGATGTTGTCTAAAGCGTTCTGTCAGTATGGTATTTTCATTGTTTTTAAACTTCGGGTTCTGCTGATAACCATGTAAGCACAATTGAAACGGTCTCACACAAATGTTCGTTTTGAGCCTTGCGAGATTGAGGAGTTCTTAGCAATGCGGATTCCCACGGATCAGTGTCCACTAGGCCTGCTCTTTTGTGGTCTGTGAGTCTTGAATACACGACTATTCCTCGCTTTCCATAGACATCAGTATCAACCGCTAGAGTGATCGGCCTTTGACGAAGAAGGCGGCATGGGTTCCTGACTGCCGATACTTAGATTCCGAGCTAGCTTGAATCTCATCGAGAGTCTAACAGGACATACAACGACTGTATATTCTTCTGGATATCAGAGACTCAGTCACGTGAAGTGTGTGTTTCTTGCTGTATACGTAGCGACTGAGACTATGTCAACCCTTTCCCCCGACACTTCATCTACGGTAGGCTGCACGCGTCACCAAGGCAGCATATATCATATGGCGACAGAGAACATTGACACTGCCGAAAATCCTCAATCACAATCAACTATCATTATGGTAAATTAGATATATCGGGAAATCCTCACTTTTCACCAAGCCCCGTCAGAATTACGATATCATCTCGTCCGGCCTAGGTTGAAATTCTTTACAGGGTGTGGAACAGTACGTGATAAAGATGATCAATCATTTGCCCCACACTTCAAAGAGCCTGTAGCATTCGTATGAGATTCAGCCGTTCTTTCACGTCCATGCGTGCTAACGAGCAGGAAAGTTCCTCGATAGGTGGGTTGTAAATCATGACTCAACCTTTGTCTCGGCATTATTAGCCACAGATAGCTGAAAGACTTCTGAGTATTGTCGGGACAATATAGGACGAACGAATGTTCTATAAGCAAATCGTTGTTTGGTTGTTTGTTTCAACTAGTCAACACTTCCGCATTTGAGAAACTGAGTGTCCCACAAGTGACCCCTTCCAGCCGTAAAAGGCCCTGGCTTCTAAGCTAGAGATCTTGTCAAAAAGCTTGGCAGACCGCTCGGTTGGCAATTGTCATGGATTGGGCTAGATCGCGAGTCAAGTGCATGTCCATTAATACTTTGGTGTCGCATCACTCACATTGTAAAGCCCCTGAAGGCTGAGCGCCAAGTAGTTCAAACTCAATGTCTTAATAAGCATACACCCATGCTATTTCGCCCGCTTTTTCCTTGTATCAGCCGACAAAAATAAATCCCAGAGAGTAGATGCAACCTAGAGCACCAAGACTTCAACTACAGCAATTATATTTTTGCATCTGAAATGTCTTGTGAAGCTAGGCAGATAGCAAGCCTTTAGAACTGTAACAGGCCAGTTGTGGTAAGTCATGTTTGTGGTGGTGTGGTGGTGTAATTTTGAGCCAGCTGGCGTAAAACACACCTTGCTGGAATCAATTTATCTGGATCCATAAACCCCAATTAATAGACGCAAACAAATTCCTCCAATTATGAATGTTGTATTCTAGCTTATGAGGGGTAATTGTGGACCGCGCGCATGGGGTAAGGCCACCTGAGGCGGATGGAGAGTCTCGAGTACAGTAACCTGTCTTTTTCGTTTAGGATCGGCGATGCAGCATTAGTACCGGCTCTTGGGTCCGACAGTCTGTTGGATGAGTAGAATTTGACAGGCCTCGGTAAGCAAGATCACCTCATGGCGTCATATGGCGTGCATGAATTTAAAGGCGTCTGCAGGGAGGCTCTGCCGCTCGAGTTTCCGCGTATTGTTCGCTCATTTGGTATGGAGTCTTCTCTGTTGCTCCTTGTCCAAAAAAAGGGTCATGTTGGTTACATTCAGACTCAACGTTGTATTGTCCACGTTATCCACTCGGCGGCCGCCCCTCCTCTTCGGTCAGTTCATCCGAAGATTATTACGGATGGATGGCTCGAACTGGTTGGACGCGGATGCGCTGAGTCCCAGGGACCTCCAGGCCTAGAGCAATAAATCGAGCACATTGGTCATCTGCAGGCTTCTCGACTACAAGCAGTGGGCTCCTTGTCTCACATGCCAGTAAAACAGAGGGCCAAATTACGTTGCACGTCATAGGGAGAGGGCTTCTGCAAGTGCGATAATGCCCGCGTTTGTGAGTTCTGCCAATGGCAGAATTCTTATTTGAAACGGCGCGACGGTTCGTGCTGTTGGCGCGCTTGGCACAAGATAGCAGACAGGTTTACTTCAAACAACCTAACAGGCCCAAGGATGCACATCCCGGGGTCAGCGGGTCTGCCGAAGGCCGAGACTAACACGGAGAATCTCGTCATCCCCCGTCTGGCGCCACGGACCCCGGCCCTTCTGTATGTACCCCTTAGGCAACATGAGATTAAGGAAAATTGCTTCAGTGGGGACCTTCCCGTCTTGTGTAATCCTTCAGCAAGAGGGGGAAAGGGGACAGAGATATAATACCAAAGCCGGAAAACCGCCTCGATTTTATTCTTCTTCATTTTTTTGAACGTCGAGCTGCAACTTCGCTGCATTCCTTCTTTTTCGAGTCACCGCTAGTACGGTGTTTTGTCATTCATTTCTCACTTTGTTGACCCTAGCGGTTAACGTTCATTCTCTCTATCACACTCTCTTCTTGTGTTTGTTCGTTTTCTTTGAACAAACCAAACCCATTCATTACCCCATAAACCAAAACTCGAAAACAGAAGAAACTTGAAACGATTGTCACCATGCGTTTCACACTCTCCGGAGCAGCAGCCCTCGGGCTTGCTGGATCAGCCGCTGCGCAACTGCGAGCCACGGCTTACACCGACCCCCAAACCGGTATCGACTTCCAGCGCTACCTGCCCTCCTCCTACCCCTACAGCTTCGGTATTGCCATTCCCGAAACTATCGGCACGGACTTCATTGGTCAGATGGTTGTTCCCATCTCCGAGAAGGGTAACTGGGGTGCCGTTTCGTTGAAGGGAGGCATGTTGAACGGTCTCCTTTTCGTTGCCTGGGCCGATGGCGAGGACATCAAGACCTCTTTCCGTCTGGGCAGCGCCTACGCCAACCCCGACGTCTACACCGCCACCGAGGTTACTGCAACCCCCATTGCCAACGGTACCTTCGTCAACAGCACTCACTTCTCTTACACTTTCCTTTGCGAGGGCTGCATCAACGACAAGACGAGCTTGACTGGCGACTCTCCCATTTTGGGCTGGGCTTACTCGGACACCAGCCCCTCCCCTGCCTCCGACTCTACCGCCGCTCTCAACTACCACTCCGCCGGCTTTGGTCAGTTCGGTCTGGACATTGCCAGTGCCAAGTCTGCCAAGTTCGAGCAGTGGTCCAAGTACGCTCAGCCCGTTGAGACCACTCCTGTGCCTGGCAACGGCACAACCACCCCCACCCCTGGAAACAGCACTATTCCCGTGCCCACCACCTCTAACACTACCTACGATGTAATCGTTGTGGGTGGTGGCCCTGCCGGCATCATCGCTGCTGAGCGTCTCGCCGAGAAGGGTGCCAGCGTTCTCCTCATCGAGCGTGGCCCTGCCAACACTGTTTCTCTGGGCTCCAAGATGGCTCTGCCCTGGAACGACACTCTCACCCCTTACGACATTCCTGCCCTCGGTAGCTCCATGACCAGCATTTCCGGCACCTCTTTCTGCAGTGACACTGCTTCCACTGCCGGCTGTCTTTTGGGAGGATCCAGCTCCATCAACGGACTCAACTTCATCCACCCCCCTGAGCACGACTGGCAGCGCTGGCCCACTGGCTGGGCCTGGGACGACGTCTCCGAGGCCGCTTCCCGCCTCTACGAGCGCAACCCTGGTACTACCGAGCCCTCCAAGGACGGCAAGTACTACGACGACTACACCTACAGGGTCCTCTCCGGTCTCCTGAGCGCCAAGGGCTGGTCTGAGGTTGACTCTATTGAGACTCCCAACCAGAAGGACTCTGTCTTCTCCCGCCCCTCGTGGTCCATCAAGAACAACCTTCGTGCCGGTCCCGCTCGCACCTACATGCCCTTCGCTCAGCAGCTGCCCAACTTCACCCTGAAGCTCGAGACCAAGGTGATCCAGGTCATCCGCACTGGCAGCAAGATCACCGGTGTCCTCACCCAGGCCGCTGATGGTAGCACCCAGATCATCAAGATCAACCAGGGTGGAAAGGTTGTCCTCGCCGCCGGTGCCATGTCTTCCCCCCGTGTCCTCTGGAACTCTGGTATCGGTCGCTCCGATGCTCTGGAGATTGTCAAGTCGGGCGCTGCGTCCACCGGCGTTACCCTTCCCGATCAAGCTGACTGGATCGACCTCCCCGTCGGCCACCACCTTCAGGACCACGCCCAGGTCATGCTTCAGTTCAACGCCAACTCCAACTTCACCGCCTACGGCTTCAACGCCATCGCCTCCGACCCTGTCGACGGTGACTTGGCGCTTTACAAGCAGGGTTCCGGCCCCATCACGCAGGCTGCTCAGCGTATGCACCTCTGGACCTCCGCTGAGGGCGCCGACGGTCGCACGCGTTACCTCCAGGGCACTGCCAGCGCCATGGCCAACGGTATCATCACCGTCCGCACCTTCCTGACCCACGGCACCAGCACCCTCGGTGAGCTCGGCATCACTGCCTCCGGCAACACCGTCCTCAACACCAAGCCGTGGTTGATCGACACCGAGGACCGCAAGGCCATGTCTGACTTCGTTCAGTACTGGCTGGACCTCACCAGCGGTAGCAACTCTACCCTCAAGTACGTCACTCCCGGTGCCACTGTTGACGACATCATCGCCGCCAAGATGATCAGCGGTGACCACTGGGTTGGTAGCGCCAGAATGGGTACCGACGATGGTCGCCAGGCCGACGGCACTGCCGTTGTTGACCTCAACACCAAGGTCTACGGCACTGACAACCTGTTCGTCGTCGACGCCTCTATCCACCCCGACTTGCCCACTGGTAACACCCAGTCCATCATCATGATCACCGCCGAGCACGCTGCCGAGAAGATCGCCGCTTACACCGTGACTGGCTCCAACTCGACCGCTCCGGAGCCCACCAAGTGCACCGGATCGACCAAGAGATCCGTTCGCCAGTCCATGCGCCACAGACGCCGCGTGCACCTGCACTAGATGATTGACCCTCAAGTGCTGAGTGGACGCTGTCGTAGCAGGTATAAGTGCGGTTGATAGTACAAGTCCTCTCGGGGCTGTTTTTCAACGTACATGTTTCGTTCTAGACTACCTTCTGTATAAAGTTTCCTTCCTTCCGTAAATAAAACCACATGAACAATTCTTCAATTACAATTTGCCCTCTGAAAATGCGGTGATTTAGTGAACCTGGTTGGGGACTTACATCGCCCCAGGGAACGGTCCTTAATAGTATTGTTCGTCCACTGGAACCTCAGTGAAGCACCTTAACTTTCCGGGTTTTTTTATAACACACCTATTCTAATTCAAGCATGCCATGGCCGATTGCGACAGGAAAACCAAAGTGATATGTGGCCCAATAACTCGTTCATTAGCGTTTATGTACAATCGAGAAACTTGTTGGCTCTCAGTAAATAAGGAGGTGTGGGCGGTCGTCGATCGGGAGAGAGATTAATACTATTTAACTTCTTAATCTGCTAACTAACGCCACAGGGCCATTGATTAATGTGAATTCTGACTTCCGAGTCTTGATTTCATAGTGCTGTAAGTACTGCAGACTTTGATATCCGTGAGAAGCTCAGGTTCTGTGGTTCCATAGCCAAAGACGAATATTTCCTCCGGTCGCTTGCTGTACTCCTGCACCAGAACTGTTGCCATTAGCATATTCATTCTTGAAAAAGACACTTGGGTATACGCCGCATAGCTTGCTGTGCAGAATTTTTTTGGCGCGTGTGGATGCTTCCGTTTGTGCAATGGGCTGACGCGGTGTGACCGCTTTCCGAGTACCGAGTCTGGCGATAATCTACACCTAGTTACCTTCACAAGAGAAGTTATGCTCAAAAATCACGTAAAATTGCTTCAAAGCCTCATGAACTTGGTAGATTGTGGTAGTAAGGCTTGACCCCCGAACCCCTAGGCCGCGGGGTGCGGTATAGCTGACTATCTGGTTGATGGATACTATCATTAAAATTAAAAGAATACAACTTAGCCGAGTCCTTGGAGACGACTACTGCCTTATCGTATCTCCATTCATGCGTTCTTCTTGGCATCAGCGATGATACGCTCAGCCGCGATCTCAGCGATACCATAAACGGCAGTCTGAACATGGGCAGAGATGAGGAGGGGAATAACGCTAGCATCGACAACGCGCAGGTTTGATGTGCCGTACACCTTCAAGTTGGTGTCGACGACACCTCCATCCTCCTTCGGCAGCATGGAGCAAGTTCCGACCGGGTGGAAGATGCTGAGCGTAGTGTTGAGGGCGAACTGCCTCCACTGCTCATCAGTCTGCACAACATCCAAGCCGGGCTCATACTCGTTGTCCCAGATGGACCTCATGGGCTCCGTTGTGGCGATCTTCCGGCAGTACTTGATAGCCTGGATGGCGGCCTCGAGATCGTGCTCGTGAGCGAAGTAGTTGGGGTTAATGACGGGCTTGCCAGTCTTGTCCAGGGGGTTGATGTGGATGTTGCCGCGGCTCATGGGATGCATGATGGCTGCGATGAGGGTGACGAAGCCCTTGCCAAAGAGGGGCGAGGTGGACGCGGGATAGCCCTTGAGACCAGTGTATCCGTCGGAGAAAATGACTTCAAGTTGGGGAATGGAGGGGTCGGACAAGAACTCCAACTTCTTCTTGTCAACAACGCTCGGGTCTTCGCCGGCGGCTTCCTTTGCAAGGGACACCATTCGCGAATCGTCACCGAGCGCCTGTGCCCAGGTGGTGAATGTGTAACCGCTGCCGGTATAGTCGTAGAGCGAGACCTCGCCAGCATTCCAAAGGGCCAACTGCTCAGCAGCGTAAGTGGCGTTGCTGCGGAGGATGTCGAAAGAAGTATAGTTGGGCTTCAGCTGATAAGAGCTTTGGATACGGAGGTGGTCTTGCAGGTTCTCGCCGACGCCAGGGAGGTCGATGACTTGCTGGATGCCAGTGGCATTGAGAACCGAAGCTTGTCCGATACCCGACAGCTCCAGCAGTCCAGGGCTTTGGATGGAACCAGCAGACAAAATAACCTCTTGTCGAGCCCGGATCAAGGTTCCATTCTGGAGAGTCACTCCCGTGGCCAGTTGTTCGGTTCCAACCTTCTCAAGGTTAATCTTTGCAACCGTCGTGTCAGACAAGATCCTCAGATTGGAACCGGCGATGGGGACGTAAGCATTAGCACTGTATGACCTGTTGTAATGCTCGTGGTCGATGCTGCTTGGCTGATACATCACACCAAGCGGGTTTCCGCCGAGCGATTCCAAATTAGTCTCGATTCCCAGAGAGTTCATCGTCGGGATCCACGTGTTCTGGTGCTCAGGGATGATACGATTGATGACAGCCTTGACCGGGCCGCTGTCACCGACGCCCTCGGATCCATACGTATCCGTGTTGATACCGGTGAAGGTCTCCGATTTCTTCATAGCGGCGATCATGGTCTCCCAGTTCCACCCTGGGTTACCGAGATCCTCCCAGCTGTCATACTCGGCAACGGCAGCCCTGTCATAGGACATGAGGTTGAGGGCGGAGCTGCCGCCGAGGACCTTGCCTCGGTTCACAGTGAAGGTCCGGCTATTGACATTGGTCTGTGGCACGGTGGTGAAGTTCCAGTCGTACTTGGTGAGCAGCGTCGAACCCTTCATGCCAGGGACATTGATCTTCGGCTCATCCCAGGCCGCGGGTCCAGCCTCGATGAGGAGGATCTTAGAGGCAGGGAGACCCTCGCTGAGGCGGGCAGCGACAGCCACTCCCGCAGTCCCACCGCCGACGACGATCTAGCGCGATGTCAGTGAGTCATGTCCCAGGGTCTATCGTCGTGATTAAGCATGAAAAGGACCGTGAGTAGAGAGGTCCCGTAAGGGAAGCGACGTCAAGGTCAAAGAACAGACGCAACGTACATAATCGTAGGCTTCCCCGCAGGGCTGCGACGCGGGTGCACCTAAAACAAGGGCCGCCGCGGACGCAAGGGCGAAACTCGATTTGACAAGCATGGCTAGGACGGTGCAGCGATCTTTCCACAATTGTAGAGAATACAAGGTTGGGAAGACGAGGCTAAGCAAACTAAATCCTCTGAGCACACAAAGAAACGGGGAACACAAGCTCAGCCCGGTGTGCGTGATATCTGCACGTCAGGCCTTTCGGAAACGTCCTGGATGACACGGTGCAGGGAGGGCGGACGGTGGCGTGCGTCGTCTATGCAGAATGGGTTGAGCCTACCCTTTTGTACGCAGCCCCCAAATCGTCAAATGAAAGTCGTATGTCAATAATGCGGATATTAACCCATAGTAGGCCTGTTCGTCCACGCAACTGCGCTGGGCATTGAACAGGCGACCCAGAAATACCCTTGTCTTCACCCCAGGTCGCCGTCTCTCAGCCCCGATGGCGTACCGTTCATCAGTGGAGAGTGCCGAGCATCTTCATATACGTGTGCGACTGGAGGCGAAATCGTAGCGATAACACAATAGCGTAAGCGCTTGGTAATGGTACACAAGCTACTAACGCTTGCTCAACACGCCTTGAAGACACATGGACTGTCTTGCCCAACGAAGGAGGGGAAAGACGGGGAAATAAAGATGAAAAGTTAAACGCTTATGCATGGCGCGCTGCACCAGTTAGGGATAGCTAGAAGGAACAGCAACGCCATCACTTTCAGCAAGTACCAACGGGCTGTCGGTGGTCTGGCCATGACCGGCAATGTTACCGTGCCATCAACATCGCCTTCCGGTGCGGAAACTGTTGGCGACAGCGGAGCTGCGCCGACCGGATATTCTCCCGGAACAGGATCATGACTCAGGGGTATGCTTGCCAGCCCCATCTGACAGCTTGACCCGGCCTTGTCTGGGCAAATCATCCATCCGCCTTGGCCAATTGGCAAATTATCCCACTTAACTCCGCCTCTGTTGGAGCATTGACAACGGTATTTCCCAGCCCTTCCCCGTCCTCGCAGAATTTTTGTAGCGTAACGAGCGCAACCCGCGCAAAAGGTAATGTGAAGCGAGGGTGGTGTGCCACTCTCTGTTGGTATGCTCTGTTGAATGAAGCTGCTGAATCTCTCTTAAAAAGAACAGGGAAAAAGGAAACAGAACTTCAAAAAATGGCAGCAGAGCCTCAACCTAAGCCTGCGGGATCTTAGACATAGAACCATTGGCACATTGGTTGAGATTTCAAGGTCAAAACCTCAAAGGCCAACAGAGGGCGGCATGTTAATCTTTTTTCCCACCCGGTGGCCTCACGAACCTCGCAATCACTACAGTGGAGGGGGTGCGAGGTCACTGGGATACCCCTGATGACCCTGGCATTCATCTCCACCAAACCCGTTCGCCCTCCACTTGCACAACCGGAACATTCATTCTCGCCTTCACAGGAGAGCAGAAAAGCTGCCGCTTGCCTCTCGGTTACCGATATACTTTGTGACCATCTAGCAGTTCGTCTCGTAGCTACCAACTACATCTCTTGACCAAGTAATGTAAACCTGGTGTATAGAAGCACCAGAAGACGGATCGTAGAGTCTAAGGAGGAAGGTGATTGCCATCAAAATTACTCAACCAGATAGTTAGGCCGAATCGCTTATTAACATTGGCAAAAATCCACAACCCCGGGCATCGTTTTTACCCCTTGCGCAACTTGCGGCACATTGCGCATTGGCCTACAGCCTGTCAGATGTACAGCTGATGCAAGAGAACCCACACGAGTCCAGGGGTTGTCATGAGATCCTTACCGAGAGCGGAATTGAGGTCGCTCAAACTCGATTTGCTTCCAAAAAAGCTGACAGGGACGCAAAGAGAAGCACAGAAGCCGCCCCCTCCCAGCCTTCTTTCACAAATACTTGGGCGGGAGATCCCTTATACTTATTTTTGTACGAATATAGGGCCCGTCTTTCCATGTAAGACACGCCGATCACTCTTATACACACATTAAGATAATCAAACCGCGCACAACCTCTTTGGCCGCCGATCTAGCTCCCGTAGTCGGCATGTAGCATCATCCGGGTAAATGAAGAAGGCATGTCTCTGGAAGAAAGGAAGCTTTGCCGCCGGCATCAGGGCCGCGGCGCGCAAAGCATCAAATCACCCTCCCATACCACCCGCCTTGCGGGAGGCGCGGGACTCCGGGCTCCTCGCGCATCTGAGACATATGCGCCGTGGTGCCTTGACCTCCTCCTTGCATCGATACTCAACCATGCATGCAGGGCTACGGGTTCTCGCCGTTCTAGCCTCTTGGGTTTCGTCGCAGCTCTTAAGTCGGCCAAACCTCCGTTCTTATTTTTATGGTTCGTTAAAAGTCTGGGGGAAACGAGCTGTCATCCAAATGCAAGTCTTGGCGATCGCCGCCTTCGTTGCCCTGTAGAGAACTCATGGGTCCTACCCGGTGGCCCCCTACTTCAATCTCGTACAATTACCAGCGCATGGCCCATTTCCTGGCACACAACACCCTCGTTCCTTGCTGGCATTTCAGGCCACCGGGTCTGAATTGATTGAAATTCTCTAGTCATCGATGATGCCAGCCGTTACCCCTCCGAACCCGCTGCCGCCGGACGAGAATGTCAATCCACTTCTCCTAAGCATCTCAGGCGTGCTGATATTTTTCGTCATTTTCACCACGTCGCTCCGTCTATACGTTCGATTCTCATTACGGCACCTGGGATGGGACGACTACTTGATGGCGCTTGTCGCCTGCCTCGGCATCGTTAGATATGGCGTTCAGTGCGCCCAGGGACAGTCCGGTAATGGGAGGCATAGATGGTACATCTCAACTGACGCCTATGTCCACAACAACATGCTCGGGTGGTTTGCACAGATTCTCCTCTTCGCCAGCATCTGCCTCCTGAAGTGCTCCATCATGCTTCTGTTGCTGCGCATCAAGAATTCCAGCAGGTTGAAATACTCCTTGTGGGCTGTCATGGCTGGCCTGGCCGTCACCAACTTCGGCGTTATCATTATCTTGCTGGCCGAGTGCGATCCCGTTGAGGCGTACTGGACTGGAGTGGGCAAGTGCTGGGACTCCAAAATCAGAATATACTCGATCTACTTGACGATCTGTAAGTCAACAAGGTAGCACATGCATTCAAAGAAAAGCGCTAACTCAGAATCCAGCTTATTCTGTCCTGACCGACTTGCTGTGCTCGTTCTTGCCCCTAGTGGTTGTCTGGCAAGTTCGTATCCCTCTGTCAACCAAGTTGTCAGTCGGAGGACTGATGAGTCTCGGTTTAATGTTGGTTGACTCGCACCCTTTTCTACTTGGCCTCTTTTGCTAACAGCATCGGCAGCGCAACTGGCTTCGGCATCGCGCGAGCCGCCTCGCTTGGCCTTGTAACTTCCGACTTGAGTTGTGCGTATTCCATCATGTCAAAAGAGTTTTCAGGAGTCAACGACTGACAGATTTCCTTTTAGACGTCTACGCCGTGACCGCAATATGGTCAAACCTCGAGCTTTACCTAGGCATTATCGCAGGAAACCTTGCTCTTTCCCGCTCGATGTTCTTTTATTTCTTCGGGGAGAAGAAGGCCACCACACATCCATCAGCCTACGTAAACTCGGGCGGCGCGTCTCATCAGTCTAGATCCGCCTACAAAAACAGCAGACTGCACGGAGACAACTCCGACGCCACCGATACCTACATCCGTTCAGAACGCAGGCCTTCCTTGTCGAAGAGTGACCACAGCGACATTCCGCTGGAACCCGGTATTCAGAAGAGAACCGATTTTTGGATATCCGAGGAGGATGCGGACAGTGACTCTCCCGAATCGTCAACGAAGAGAGCGGCAAGACAACCTTCCTTGTGAATGGGATTGGCTGGTTCCAAACAGGCCGATCGGGAAGTGCCTGCGCGTTAGGGGGGTCGTGATAATATAAAAAAAGGTGTCAAATACCCGGCGAGAAGATGGAATGTAACGCGCGGCTCATAGGCATGGAGCGACCGCCTGGCTTCTCCGCCCTGCGATTGTACTTTGGCGCATTGATAGCAGTCAGTTACTAGGATGGATAATGAGACATGAGGATTTCAGGAGTCTCACAGCCGCCGATATGGCGCTTCCGTATCGCACTCTCAGTACGAAGTCGAGTCATGTTTTGAGTTCATGGCTACACTCGATCCGGAGTCTTGGCCGGCGGAAGCCGTTCCTGGTTATGAGTGTCTATTGTCAAAGCGTTCGGTCTTGCATAATATCCACAGCATGGCGCAAGCGAGTTTGCGCAATTCGAAGGCAAGGAAGGCTCACCACCCCGACCATTCCGGTCTAATTATTTCAGGTCAGATGGGGCGAGTGGGCTGAATATCCGAGCACTCCAGGGGGGATGATAAAATTTGATTGGTGACTGATCAGAATTCAAGTCCCTATCGGTGCTCGGTCGCCATGGCCGGCTCTCCCGATGGAGTTCTGCACATCGGACAGGGATGAGAACCAACTGATGCCACCTTCGGTCCCGGATTCTAGGCGGCCATTTTTTTCCCATGTTGGAAACAATAACACAAAGGCAAGTCTCCCCGTGAAGCCTCTTCGCAGGGATGCAAGAACAGGGCTGCAAGGAACCAGGTTTGCTGTGACTGAGCACGGCCCTCGCGGGCTGAAATCATACGTGATTGATGCCTGCAATGTAGCGCCATTCGTACGAGATGGTAGGAACTCGCCCGGTAGCAGAGGTAAAGGTCGAGGGTCGTCCCGGCCTTACAAACCCTTGGGGTTTTCCCCACCTCCAGGGTTGCCGAGTTTGTCGACGAAGCGGGGGGTTCTTTTTATTTTTGCCCCATGTTTTTCAGCTGCAGTTCTAAACAGTGTGCGTACCTGGGATGACAGTGCTGAATGACCCAATATCATCCCAATTACAACATCAGACGACAATTTGGTGAACTGCCTATGTATAAGCTCACCAAGTTTGAGCACTGTTCGTCGACTGGTCTGGTACCATCAGAAACCGAGTTCTCTGACTACAACTCCAGACCAAACGGGGTTGCGATAGCATGCAACGGACGTGCACTACTACCCACCTACCCCGTATTGTAGGTGGCATGGCTTGCAGTCTACAGAGGAGCTCTAAGCCATCTTCTGTTTAGCGTCAACGTCGCTGAACACTGTGGCATCTAGCGACACCCGGATATTGATATACGCTAAAGTCTTAGAGTCAAGCTGGTGCAGGTTTAATACTGCGCCCCAACCGGCAAGGCGCAAAGACATCCTCCGTCTATTTCAACGTCCAACAGCTCACACGCACTATTTTGTACAATAGTATGCGCTTGGCTAGGTTGACATCGTTACCACTAATACCCCATGCCTAGGAAACTGGTTCTCGAAACATTGATGATGCGTTCTTCAGGGGCAAGGCCGTTTCTGTTTCTTAAAGCGCTGCCAACCTTGTCGATCCCGCGCGCATTATGCCTTCGCCGGCGACCTGGAGACGGAGAGGTATACTGGAAGCGGTATATCATGTTTCAAAGAGTCACAAAAGGGGCAATAGTTAGTTGGAAGTCGAAAAAAATCAAAAAGATGCGCCGAGGGGGAATCGAACCCCCGGCTCCCCGACGCTGCTTGATGGCAACGGAGAATTTTACCACTAAACCATCGGCGCTTGCGATTTCGATCAATGTCCGAATGCGGATATTGCGATGGGGGCTGATGTTCGCCAGTGCCTCTATATACTATCGGAAATTTGCTGAAGATTGCCCGCAAATCAATGTCTTCTGAGGTTATCTTTGAACCTATTCACGGGAAGCATCTCTGGGTTGATCCGATGCACTTGGGATCCTGTGCATCAAATCCTCAGCGGCCCAAAACATGTCCTGCATGTGCCCTCGCCATTCATACGCCCAACCTAGAGGCAAATGCTCACCCAGGCGGAATACAATGTGTCACCGGTCCTGAAGGATTAGCCTCCGAGGTAGGTCGGCTCTTAACAAGCAACTCTGGGTCTGGTGACCATTGAGAGGTTGGAAGCATTCACAGTATTTGCGAGTTCACGAGACGAGGCAGGGAAAGCCTGGCTTCTGCCACCATACGCGACATTCGGGGCTCATCCGCCCGCGTTATTCCCTTGCCCGGCTGGGGCTGATCGCTGACACCAACGCAACTGTGTGGCCGAGTTATGGAGGCTGCCTACGCCTTACCTGATTAGGATAATAAGATGGCCAAGACCTCTACCCCGTCCGAGTTTCTACCCACAGCATCTCCATCAAGCCGTGATCCACCCTCTGTTCATCCCGTAGTATAAACCACCTCCCCTAACCGGTCAGGTACACACAATTGTACCATCACGCTGACCTGCAATAGCCCAAAACGTATCCGTCGATCGTACGCTAGGATCGAACAATGTCTTCCGTATCTCGACGACTGGCGCTAGCAACGGCGGCGCCGTCCCAAACCCTGGACGACAATGCGCGGCGACAGTGCTGGGAGTGCCAGCGCCGGCGAGTCGTCTGCGACTCGGCACGGCCCATTTGCGGGAAATGCAAATCCAAAGGCCTGGTTTGTCCCGGTTATGAGGACAAGAAACCGTTAACTTGGCTGGCCCCCGGCAAAGTCAAGATGCGGACTTGGAAACGGAAGAACCCTCCAAACGGGAAAGGCAACGGTGCCACGAACGGATTGAAGAACGATGACACTGATTCCGAGCGAGCCTCCCCCCAGGAGCAGTTGGTTCACATCTTCCCCGGACATGAGCTGCGAACGGAAACGTGCGACATCGTTGAGGCTACTTTCTACTGTAAGTCATATCCCCCCCTTTCGCCCCCTGCGCATGTAGCGGGAAGGCATTAAGGAGACCCCATTGCAACATACACACTGACAGCCGCTTGATGTATCACCACAGGGAATGAGAACATATACCCGTCCTTTGCAACAAATCAGTTGACAAACAGTCCTTTCCTCGTACCTGTGACGGTTATCCACTACGTCGGGCCTTGTCTGCAGCATACTCTGACCGCCATGGCCATCGACCACTACATGTTTCGTCTAGCGCGGAAGAAGAACGACCCCTACATGGCCGAAGTGAAATCGCGCTTCCATCAGCATCGGTGTAACGCCATCAGCGTCTTGAACGAAAGCGTCGCAAACAAACTAACCCGAAGCTCTGATATCACAATGGCTGGTGTGATAGTATTTATGTATGCCGATGTACGTTTATGCGCCCCTTCTCAGTATCCACAAACTAACCCCTCCCCCTTAGCTCATGGGGTCTATGACGATGACCAATTGGCGGTACCACTTGAACGGATTCATGACAATGGTCGCCATGCGGGGTGGTTTGAAACAGCTCTGCCAATCCGCGCCGCATCTACAGATGCTACTCCTCTTCTGCAAGATGTGAGTAGCATCCTCATTTTTATTGCTTACTCATCGTTGCCTTATCTGTTGCTGAATTAACTGTGATCGATAGCATCGAAATCCTTGCGAATTCAACCAGCCCCGCGCATGACCAGGTGGCGCCAGTCCTCGATTTCGAAATGAGGGGCTTCATTGGGGAACTTTTCAATATTGGATACTATCCGTTCCTCCCTTGTCCTCTAGAATTGTTCCTTGACATCATATGCATCAACCGTCTCCGGTTCTTGGCAGCCCACCAAGAGTCTGCGGACATGCGCCTGCTTACTGCCAAAGCAAACGACCTCCTGGGGCGAGTTCTCGGCTTCTCCCCAGAGCTTTGGTGCGAGACAAAAATTGAGTCGCAGGAGGAGTTCCTGACAATGGCGCGATTATATCAATCCGCCGTGGTCCTGTATGCCCTCTCGTCTCTTGAGAGCGTCGGCGTGATTTCCATATCCGCAGGATGGGAGACCGTGAAGGCGACCCATTTCAGCAGACTCTTTGATCTCCTTGAGTACTCTGCCACCTCCCAGCTAACGAAAAGTTGCGCAATGTGGCCGCTTGTTGTGGCCGGTTTCGAGGCGAAGAGGGCCGGTGCTGCGACACGGTCGTTTGTTGTCAGGCGATTGAGGGAGGAAAGTCGAGGGCTGGGCATTTACTTGCCGTTAGCTACAATAGACGTGCTTGAGAGATTTTGGCCGACTGCAGAGGACTGTTGGGATGACTGTTTCGATAAGCCATACGCATTGGTGGCATAGCGTCGGTTACGGCTGGATGTATCAATGCATACCCGCAAACAGCGTCGGGTACTTGATATAATCCCCCTCATATCCAAGAATAGAACAACTCCAAATAAAACAGTCTAATTCATCTTATGGCAGAATAGAAGCCAATCTGAGTATCGAATTGTCCCTGTGAACAGGCGCCTATGCCTCAATTAGAGGGATCAGACCCTTCAAAGCCTCTAATCATGCTGTCGAAGAATGCAGCATCGACGCCTTGAAAAGGCCAGTCTTCAACACCAGTGGCAATTACGGGGCCAAACAATGGGGGATTTCCATAATCCAAGAGCCATTTCCCATCTGCGTACGGGTCTACCTGTAGGCCTTGGTCGTGATTTGTTGAGCCTGCTGTCTTATCCTTTCTTGTCACTGGTTCATCATCCAAGACTGCTGTTGTGAGATAACCCGCATCGGTCGGGGCGGCAGTGCTGATGCTTCCCAAAGTTGGATTTGCCGGTGGGGCCCATTGGTGGGCTCGATCCGGTGGCATCCACGGCTGTCGAGATGGAGGTGCATCGGGCGAGATGGTTACCGTGCCGTAGCAAGGTATTTTGAGCTGCAGTATATTTCGAGACCCCTCGGCCCTCTCCTCTTCAATTCCACAGTATGCCGGTGTCGACTTCGAACTCAGACTCGCTGTGAAAGTCGAGCCCCTGGCGGCATCAGCTTCGATGTCCAGCAGGCTTCGGAGGACATCAGCGCTCTTCATAGATAACATGTCTGTAGACTTGGAGCTTCCTTCGCGCATAAATTCCAGCGTCTCTTCGACCTTGTCGCGATCTGTGTGGCGCTGGTGAGCCAAAACGTCGTTGCCCCGGTCGCGCCTCCGGGCGTCGATGTGCGCCAGCATGAGCGTCATGGCCGCGATCAGAGCAAAAAAGTCGGCGGCATCAGGGAAGCTGCAGACCCCCCTGGCGCTGCGGATGTGGATGAACCGGGCGAGAACCTCTCGGCTTGCGTCCACGCAGGCCATTCTGCTGCTGTTGGCGGCGCCATCCTTGGAATGGCGCAGCATGAACGGAAGATGAACCTCGATGATGAGGAAGAAATGGAACAGCTGGTTACACAGCTGTAGACTTCTCCACACCAATCCCATGTGGCCGTCGTGACGCTTGCTGAAATCAGGGACAGACCACCACCTGGGAGGCATGGTTGCCGCTGCCACCTGCAGCTCGAGATCGAGAGCGTGAGTAGTGTCCATGTTGGAAACGCCAGAAGCTTGCTCGTTTCGTTGGATGATCTTCGCAGCAATTTTGCAATGCACCCACTCGAGTCTTCCGAGGGGGTGGCTGTCGATGTAAGACTGCGTCGTTTCCTGGGGGACCGTCGCTGACTCTTGTGTGCTGCTGGGAAGCCCTAGAAGCAAGCATGTAAACCGCTCGAGGCACAAAATACGGAACCACACGAATCCAGTTTCGGCAGGGGCGTCTGGGCTGATGGTTTCGATGCTGGCCGGGTCGTGCGGCCGATGAATGCCCATAAGCTGTGCCACCGATACGGCGCGTCGGCAGGCTAATAGCGCGAGTCTTGGATTTCCACCATTTGCCAGGTACACGGTCTGTAGGACAAGACACTCCAGAGCTTCAATGGTCCCCATCAGTGTGATGTTGTCACACACCACGGAGATTGCAGTCTCCGCGAGCCGCTCCATGATTTGAGAAGAGGGTTTCAACGCAGCCGGGTCCCCGACATGCGTCGAGGGGACTCTTTGTAGCATGGTACACAACATTAGCATTTTCTTGGCCAGCAGAACTGGATGCATAGGCTCTCTAAGGGAGTTCATGAACTGCTCCACGGACTGCGGTTTGAGTGATTCCAGAAAACAATGCGGGGTGAAGATCAATTGGAATATAAGGTCAGCGTCGGAGTATAATTTGTAGATAGCCTGGCACTCTTCTTCTGACGGAATAGCAGCAGTGAGTCGCCTTGTCAAAGCCACAAGCTGGGCGTTGGTCGAGAAGCGGGCGGAACAGTCTCGGTCGAGGAAAGCTTGCGGCTCATGTGCAAGGTTTGGCAAACTTTGCAGTGTTGTCTTACGGAGACAAGATACTAGTCAACGATACCATCACTAAAATATAGTTCAGAAAATGCCCATACCTTTGAAGTGCCTTGATTCGACTCAAATGAAAGACCCCGAGCGGCCTGATGATCCGTTTTGACAAATTCATCGTCAGTGTGCACTGACAGTGCAGGAGAGCAAGCGGTGATAGGAGGGCGTGGTATCGAAGTACGGCTCTCTTGGGGTTTCTGCTCGGGGCAATCTGATATCGGGTTATCAAGTCCATCCACCCGCTGGGCCAACTGCTCCATGAGCCGCTCAACCCGGCCGAGCCGGTCACCCAAGCTTCCGGCCGGGACTTGGGTGTTTTTGGCGTCCTCCTCCAGAAACTCCTGGCTGATGCATGGCGCTCCTTTTTGCCAGCATGTACGACACGTGTCGCGGGGGCCGCTTTCGTCGAAAATGCACCGGATCTTGCGCCGGCGGCATTCCCAACAGCTTTTGGTCCCCTTGCGGACAAGCCGGCGTCTAGCAGCAGCCCGCTCTGAGGCGGTAGGCCTGGTGTTGGCATTGCCTCCCTCGCCTACGACCATTGCAGAACCCTTGTAAGATGAAAACAAAAACAGTTTGGTATGAGAATTCGGCGGATGAAGACAGCTAGGCCGACTTTTCGGACGGACAATGAGATGAAAGCAATGGTGATGCTGAGGAGGGGCGCATGCACGTCCAGTTCGTCCACCGAGGTTCGGATCAATTTTGTTTAGTGGGGCCCCGTTGCGTTGCCGACAAAGAAACTCCTTTCAAAGTCCATTGATTAGTTTAGGCCAAGTAACGAGTGACTGTGGTTTTATTTTTTAAAGTCTAATGATAATAGCAAGTTTTTTCTATCTCTTCTTTGAATGGTTCGCAATTTTGAGTTGGCGCGACTGAAAGGAACTAGGTAAACAGTCTATAGTTGTGCGATGTTTTCGCCCTGGACACGCAAATCTTACACTTATGGTATGAAGGCCTCAGAGCGAACTAAATACAGAACTGTCATGAATTAAAGAAAATAATGGTCGAACCAGCGAGATAAATTGATACCAAGCCGATCAACCCAAATTGCTGCGTGTTCGTAGAATACTTTTTTGGCAGAAGCGGACCCATCCATCGGACCAGCTTAGTAGGGCATTTGGCCAACGCTATCATCACAATCAGCCATGGAACCAAGGACTGGGACCAGGAGTTATATGCTTACATGTTTCCTTGGGGGGAGTAGCGAGCAACAACGTAATACGTGTTTCCGCCCTTCGCAATAGCAAAGCCAACGCTGGTGGTTTTCTTCCAGACGCATTGGGCTGTAATACCGTTAGCAATGCATCGACAACTCGTATCGCAGACACATTCCAGCGCCAGGGGCACTCACTGTAGTGGCCATAGTCCTTGTAGTTAGGCGTGCCCGTTGTTTTGATGGGCTTGCCGTCGTAAATTGACTTCTCGTTGAGCCACAGTTGGGCGGCATTGGTGAAGTACGTGTTAGTACCGCCAGACTGGGTAGCCAAGTTCTCTCCCTGACCATTAGTGTTCGGGTCATGTTGCATAACTCCCAGGAAGGCGATTTTGTCAGCCCATGCCTGGGCACTCTTGGCGAGCTCAGGGTCCCAGACCAGCTTGGGACTGCCGACTTCTTCCCGGTACTTGTTATGCAGTTCAAGTGCGTTTTGCATATCGGCGGTCATGCCGGGAGTGGAAGGGGTGCTAGAGGTGGCCGATGCAGACGGTATGATGGATGTGGCGGTCATTGAGATGGTTGAGGTGATCGAGGTGGTCAAGGAGGAGTTTGAGGCGGCGCTGGAGGAGGCCACCTCAGTCGATGTGGTGGATGTGGCGTTCCTCGAAATGGATGAGGTGATCGAGGTGCTCAAGGTGGTCGAGATCGAGGCGGATGATGTGGCATTCCTCGAAATAGATGAGGTGATTGAGGTGCTCAAGGGAGTCGAGGTCGAGGCAGATGATGTGCTTTTCGCCGATGAAGTGGGTGATGTGCTCTTCGCCGACGAGGCGGAGCTGGAGGAGACGCCAGGCTCTCCACCTACGGGGGCGAACTGCCTACTGGGGAAAATTGTCCATGCCGTCGCATCAGCGGCCAGAAGAGCCAGTGCGAGGGTGGTGCTGGCGGAGAAGTGCATTTTGCTGGAAAGGGGGTTTCAAAATCACTGGTGTATATGGTAGATAGAACGGAAGAAGACTTTGGTAGAACGGGAGGATCGGTCCGGCCAAGTTATGATATACCTAGAAAATATAGTATAATATGAAAGGTAAAAGAAAGGAGATGAAAAGGATAGTTGAGTGAAGAATACTGTTCTAAAGTCGGCCTGATGAAGTAGAGGAAAAGCAATATGGATAGACCGAGCATGACCGGTATAGATATATCATTCCTCCCTCGGGACGTAATAATCGAGGCCAAGCGATTTTTCCGCATTCATCAACACTGGATTCGAGACAATTCCCATTTCTTTGATCTGCAAGCCACATCCTCGGCCTCATTTTAAAAATGTCTCACTTTTGAAAGCCGCAATGGCACTGACGAATCGACCCTAGCCACATCTCGCCTACTTTGCCGGCTAGATGCCGTCGCTTTTGGACAACGGTCGGCAATCAACGCGGGCTCGGCCGGGGGCCGGGGTCCAGGCCATGATGTGGAAAAATGGGCGAATCCATTTCCTCGAGAGCTTGACAACGCCGATTCTTTCAGTCGTGATATCTTTAATCTGGTCTACTCGAGGGAGGGGGAAGGAAGAGTATCCCCGAGAAACATCTGAGAGCCCTGTCTGGGATGGATCCCTGTCCTCACCTGTCTGCCCCTGATCAACCGGCACATCTGCATTCCACACTGATACCCCTCGTAGGTGGCTGAATCATAGTCTCTCAACTCGAGGTTGCCCCGTTATGCCAGAATCCTGTCGAATGTGAATGATTAGTACTTGAGCTGCGTACTCTGATCTCATTGGCATGTCAGGGGCGCAGGTATGTCGGCTCTACAACTACCGAGCGTGTGAACAATTCATGGCAATAGAGTTTGAAAAAATGAACAACCTTATTGATGATGAACAAGCACGATGAAGGACTATGATGAATTATTGTCTGTGATGAAAACTGTGACGGAAAAAACTGACGAACAGCCACGATGCATAGCTTCGTGATGGGGGATACCCGGTGCCTCTGTCCTTTGCTTCGGGGTTCGTGCCGTGAAGAAGATTCCCGCGTCCGGACGAAGCCGACGTCTTTCTGACGCGGTGGCCTCCCACATTACGACCTGCAATGCTGATCGGCCGTCCAACATTCTTCCGGCCGGATATTCTTTGTTGAGGTCTCCACGTGGGCGCGTGCGCAGGAATGCCGGCCAAGCCGTAGGGACTTGGAGAGTGCGCCGAATCCGTCCACCGGGACGCGGGCGGAATTCGGGGCGTCGGGCCCAGTGTGTGTGTCCGGCGCAGTCGTGGCGTTGAGTCCAGGCAGGCCGCCCACCCAGCAACCGTGACGCATTGGGGGTAACCACCAGGTAGGCGAGCGGCGTGAACATAATCGCATTGTTTCGTCATGTTAAGGCAACTGAATATCTGCGGTACGCCATTGGTGGGCGGAGGAAAGATTTAGGCATCATCCGTTGGACAGCACAAAACGATAAGGTGATGCAGTGCAACCAATAAAGAGACTCTTGGAGGAAAGGAGCTCCGAGATTTCACAACCAATCAACTCCCCGGCGGTTTACAAACTCGGGCTAGCTTGGTTTCTGTCCTTACTTGAGAGGGCTCTGTGTGAGCAAAAGATCCATGCTCATCTCTTCAAAGATGACAAACCACCCGTATAAAGTCGAGCAGGCAGCCGTCAATTGGACGAGGCAGCTGTTTAAACAAGCAAACTTGTGGGGGGTTCTGTCCAAAGTGGATGGACAAGGCCGGGCCTGCGGACGAATCTAACGAGGTTGAACGACCTGCATGAGCATTTGTTTTGATTCGAAACTCACTCTATAAGATGATATTCTGCCCTGGTGCCCCTGAATGAGAGTCGTGTAAACTTGGAATTTTCACCAGCAGATTGCACTATTCGTTCAATTTCTCAAAATTCGTCATGCGTGAAATCGTGAGTTGGTGTTCGCGCAGCTGAGTTCAGTCGATGTCAACTAACACAATTGATTTTTTCTGCGCAGATTCATCTCCAAACCGGCCAATGCGTAAGTCCTACCCGCTCAATTCCGCAACCGGCCCCTATTGACGACATTTTCCACAGGGCAACCAAGTCGGCACAGCATTCTGGTATGACGACATTCAGAAAATCTTTTTTTCCTTTTTTTCATTTTCTCATTTTTGAGATTTATGAATAATTGTTGAGACTCGGCTAACGGTGGCGTTTGTGATGTCAGGCAAACGATCCATGGTGAACATGGCTTGGACCAGGATGGAGTGTAAGTGTTTATTTTGACATCCCATTAGCAACTCAATTTTCTGGGCATCATGTTAATATTTGCTGCAGATTTCGAGGGACATCTGAACAACAATCTGAGAGATTGAGCGTCTACTTCAGCGAGGTAATGGCGTCCCGATCTTTATTTTCTATTGGTCTCTAAAACCTGGTGCCTCTCCTATCTAGGCCGCGAGACAGAAGTATGTTCCCCGTGCAGTTCTGGTCGACCTCGAGCCGGCGACAATGGATTCCATTCGCTCGGGGCCCCTTGGAGATTTCTTCCGGCCAGACAACATGGTCTACGGGCAATCGGGGGCGGGCAACAACTGGGCCAAAGGACATTACACCGAAGGCGCCGAGCTGGTTGACCAAGTCCTCGATGTGGTGCGACGCGAAGCCGAGGACTGCGATAGCCTTCAGGGGTTCCAGATCACTCACTCGCTCGGCGGCGGTACCGGGTCCGGCATGGGCACGCTTCTCATTGCCAAGGTCCGCGAGGAGTTTCCGGACCGCATGATGGCGACCTTTTCGGTGCTTCCTTCTGCAAAGGTGTCCGAGGTCGTCGTCGAGCCGTATAACGCGACACTGTCGATCCACCAGCTCGTGGAGAACGCGGATGAAACATTCTGCATCGACAACGAAGCCCTGTACGACATCTGCCGCCGCACCTTGAAGCATCCAAATCCTTCTTACGGGGAACTCAACCACCTGGTATCGAGAGTCATGTCCGGCTTGACGACCGGCTTCCGGTTCCCAGGGCAGCTGAACTCCGACCTCCGCAAGTTGGCCGTGAACCTTGTGCCCTTTCCCAGGCTTCATTTCTTCACCGTGGGATTCGCCCCACTCACCTCGTCGGCGGCACACTCCAACCTCGGGGTGGCCGAGCTCACGCAGCAAATGTTCGACCCGAAGAATGTCATGTCCGCGTCTGACTTTAGGAACGGGCGCTTCTTGGCCTGTTCCACCATGTTGTACGTCTTAAACCCCCCTCCCTTCCCCGTGCTTTTCAGCTAAGACCCCGGCAGCCGAGGAAAAGTCTCGATGAAGCAGGTCGAAGAACAAATCCGGGCGATTAAAGCCAAAAACTCGGCCTACTTCGTGGAGTGGATTCCCAACAACGTGCAAACGGCCCACTGCGCCATCCCGCCTCGCGGCCTTGAGCTGTCATCGACCTTCATCGGCAACTCCACCGCCATCCAAGACATCTTCCGCAGAGTCGGCGACCAGTTCAGTCTCATGTTCCGCAGAAAGGCGTTCCTTCATTGGTACACCGGGGAGGGCATGGACGAGATGGAGTTCACTGAGGCCGAGTCCAACATGAACGACCTCGTGTCTGAATATCAACAGTATCAGGATGCGGACATGGACGACGATGAGGAGCCAGAGGAATTCGAAGAGGATGCCCCGGCCGAGGCCGAGTGAGATCATAGATTCGGCCGAATCAGATTTATTGGAACCGAGCTCCGATAATAGTCGTTACAGCTTTGCCATGTACTTCCCTACCAGTGTTCTTCAATCGCACGAGACTACAAGGTTGTTCCTCGTTGAGTTTGGCATTAGTTGGTGGTAATCCCAGATGTGTTTGATAACTTGCCCTTCAAACTGTGCCATTTTTTCGCGCCACAATTTTCCATCCATAAAGTTTCAGCATTGAATTAAGAACAAAAATGCACAGTTAAATATAAGCAAGAGCCCGAGGCCCCTCAAGATGGCATTACTAGATAACGGCCCCAGACGTGCAGCTGGATGACGTAATACGCCGACAGGGATAGAACTAGAAATGGTTGGTACATAAACCTCTCTCTGAACATATCCAGTCATCCAATTCGCCAGCATGGCCAAGTGGTAAGGCATCGCACTTGTAATGCGGGGATCCTGTGTTCGATCCACAGTGTTGGCACGCGTTATCTTTTGTATTTTTGCACTTGTGGTTTTTTTGTTCCATCACGATTATGAAGGTTTCCCTGGCCTCGGCGCCGAGAAAGAGAGTTTTGCTTTTCATTCCGCCTCGCGATTGCCTAGTTATTTTGTTATTCCGATGTCCTGAACATAACACCTAACACGCCCTCAAAGATGACAATGAAGGGGCCCCTTCGAGCAGTAGCACATTTGGGTGGCGGGGCATGGGTCAGGTAACCAACTCGATAATAGATCCATCGCGGTAACCCAGTTGCAGTTTTTATGCCATCACGTTTTTAGCTGTGGTTTTATTTTTACTTTTATTTTACTTTTGCTTTTACGGCATATCAGTGATCGGTTGCACAGGGTGGGGAAGGATTGTTCGTGTAGTTCATAAAGGAGTCGCCTGTTGACAACGACCACGGTGCCGCCGTCGCGTTCTCATGTTTTCTTATTCTTGATGGGGCAGGCGTCCGTATTACGAATCCATCTCCAAGTAATAGCTCCTGCATACTCCTTAACTTTGAGACCTCTGGATTCGATCGTCGCTGAGATTTCTTGGTACCAAGAGAAGTAAGAGACCTTGCCCATCTCAAGGGTAATTAACGAGTTCTTGATGTCTCTACTAGCCTCCCTTGATCAGCTACATTGGCCGAGAGGCCCGGTTATTTTACTGGCCATGTGGATCAATCAGCCGCACATTTCGCCGTGGGGGGCCAAAATGCTTGCCATTGATGGACACGGGCAGGTTAGGAAATTGCTGAAAGCCGAGGGGAAGCTGGTATGACAGAGCTACAGAAATTGGACGAAGCATCGCTCTGTGTTGGCCCCGGAATGTGGTCTAGACACAGGTGTGTTGACAGGTTCAGGCCGTTATGCGGGGTCGGCGGCGTGGGCACCAGGTCTCAACGGTCTGGGCAGGCGGCGTAATACCATGTGCAGCTGGGAAGAACCGTGCCGAGCGGGAGTTGGCAGGTCCGCGGTTCGCAGAACATATCGGAAGAGCTAGCACCATGTAAGAATAGATCAAAGACAATAACGAATAGTTTTGTGTGTGAGCAAATCCCATCCCATTGACGGCACCGTGTGTCCGTCGAACAACCCCCAACGCCGAATCCTAACCGCCACTGAACATAATACATCCATCCCTTTCCCAATATCCGACCAGGAGCGCACTTAGTATCCATTGACGCCCTCCTCGTGCTTGGTGACGGCATACTGCTTCCTGTCCTGTCCGTCAACCTCCTCATCGCTCCTGGCGCGTATAGGTGATATCTCATACAGCCGCTTCGCAACGACGAAGCTGCCCGCAGCCCATATCCAGACAAGAACGGCGATCGAGCAGGTGAAGAAGAGCGTGGGCACGAGGAAGAGAAGGGCGACGCCGATCCAGAAGAGGGAGAATACGACGGCAGCTCCGAGGGCGAAGGCGATGGTCGAGACAGAGAAGGACACGAAGACGAGAACGGGGAGGAAGGAGAATAGGAGCTGGGAGAGGAGGAAGGCCTAAGATGAATGGTTAGCAATGGCGTCCGCGGGCAGCTTCAATTGAGGGTCGCACGTACGAAAAGGAAGGGTTGCTCCTGGGCGAAGTTGTAGACGCTGCCGTACGCCTTCTTCCTGGCGTCAGGGCTGACGACCCGATTGATCTGGCGCTGACTGTAGGCATACACACCAGCGGCGTTGTCCTTGGCGGAAGCCTTGAGGTTAGTATAGTCGGTATGGGATGCCATTTTTGCTATGCAGATGTAGTAGTATATAGGTGATGATATCGGAAGGGTCTCGATGTGCGTCAGGGATGTTGAAGAGAGTGGGATGCAGATCGGAAATCAGGGAACAGCTGCCTGGGGAAATGCCGTTTAGTTATCAATCGATTGCCCCTTGTGTAACTTCCAAGGGATGTAGCGATTGAGGGGTCGCACGCTCGGATGGAGGTTGGATGCCAGCACAGGGAGAGGCGAGACGGAGGCGAGAGGCGGCGGCAGGCCGGTGACGGGTGAGTGACGGAGAATATGCGAGTGGGCGACTGGATTGAAGCTGCTACCGTTTGTTACCGTGTGCTACTGGACGGTACTAGGACTCGGTGCGTGCTGCAGCTGCGCAAAAGGTTGGCTTCGGTGTAGAGCTGGAGAGGTAGGTACCTCCCCTGACCTCACCACCCACTGGAAGCGGCATGTTCGCGTTCCGCTGGCGCGTCATGCAGCTCGCAGTTTAATTAGCACGGCGTGCCTGCGTCGTTCAGCTCCCGGCACTACCGGTACACACACTAATCAATAACTGGGGTAGTAAGGAGATGGGGCGTGAGCCACAACTGCCGCCTCAGCCACATAGCTTTGTACGGATACACCACTAGGTAGGTACGGATACGTATGTATGGATACCGTGTAAGGACCAAAGGCTACCTAAGGATGACCCATTAGTGTACGTATCCCGGTACGTGCTGTACGTACCTGCCGGAAGATGCGGGGGAATGAAGCTTGGGCCACTCATCTGCGTGCTCTCATCTGCTTTGCATTCCTGCCAGCGAAGGAGGAAGCAGGGAGGGAGGGAGGCACGGGGCAGCCTTTGGGATGTGGTAGGAGGCATCAACATCACGTGCTTTTCTCGGCCCGGAACGGCCAATTCGCCTCCCTGACATTCGCAGCACTTGCTTGAGACCTGCAACGCTACTCCATCGATCAACCTGTTTCTTGCTCCTTGTTCACTGCTAATTCCATCCCTTGATCGCCCATCTAAAAACTCCGAACCCACATCACATCTGGATCTTGGCTGGCTGCGCTGCATGCCTGAAGCTGCATGTGCATGTGCATAAAGTCCCATTCGTGAACCCCGACGCGGCGGCCCCTAGGCAATGCTATGCATGGCTCTGCACTATGTATGAGATAACTCTGGCAACTTGGAGATCAGATATCTTGGACCGCGTCAAGTCCGAGCGCCAAAACATCCCTCGAGACATCTCGCTCTAGCTTGTGGCCATTCCGGGTAGATGTGAACCCTTTCCTGTAGCTTCACCCGCCAGCCCCAATGCCATGAACGGCGCATCGCAGAGCACAGAGTCCCCGTCACTCAGGGACGAGGTAATGGCCCTTGAGAAGGGCAGCCGGTCGAACGGTGGCCCGGCGGTGCGCAGCACCCGTATCGGCCACAAGAAGTCTCGAAACGGATGCCAGCAGTGCAAGAAACGGCGCGTCAAGGTGAGTCGAAAGCTACCCTCGTAGACTGCGCGCGTTACCCAGTCTGGAGCTTGGAAACCTTGCCGGAGCCGCGGGTTCGGGAGGAAAGTGGCTGACAATGTTCCAGTGTGATGAAAGTCGGCCGTGCCGTAATTGCGTGCGGCACGATGTCAAGTGCAGTCTTGTCTTGACCCCATTTGCACCGCAACTCCCAGCTGTCAGCGAGTCGCCCAAACCTGCTGTGGAAGCCGTCAACGCAGCGACCCCTGGCAGCTGTGGGGATGCATCGACAAACAGTCGCCCGGTTAGCAGGCTAGGAAAACCTCCGCCGAGGTTATCGTACTTGAAGGATAAGGTCGCTGCGATTCAAGGCCTGCTGTCCGAGTTCTCAGCCGAGGTGGACGCCCTGAACCAGAACGACAGGCATGGCAGCTTCTCAGGTTCGGTCCAGAGCGAGCCCCGAGAAACTCAGGGAATCTCGCAGCCGGACTGGCTCACCGACATGCAACTTGTTCACCACTATACCTCCACCACGGCTCATACCCTCTCTGAGAACCCGGAATTCGCTCACCTTTGGACGACAACGGTGCCGGAAATTGCATTTGCCAATGTAAGCTTGGCCCAGATCGTGCGCGCATCTCAACTAAGTAAGCGTTGTAGGATTTCCTCCTCCATGGCCTCCTGGCCGTATCTGCCATTCACATGTGTCACCTCCATCCCGAAAAGCGGGATGAATACTCTACCATCTCGGCCCGCCATCAAAACATTGCTTTGAGCAAGTTCTCGCCTGGCTTGGGCGACATTGGCGAGACCAACGCCGACGCCTATGTACTCCATGCCATCTGCATCTTCCTCGTGAACACTTACACCATTGCCAACCCGCATGGTCCCATCACCTCCAAGGACGTTGCCCAGTCCTTCATCCTACTGCAGGGTACGTCGCAATCCAGCCCGGCCCACTAAAACTTGCTCACTCTCTCAGGTATCAAGAGCATTCTTACCCTACCGTTCGCCCAACGCTACATATCAAACGGACCGCTGGCACGGTGGCTATACCAAGGCGCCGACGAGCCAGGCATAGCGGGGAATTACACCTCCAAGATCGATAATCTGCTCGACCTTACCCGCAGCATGGCCCCGTCAGATGAACTCACCACCTGCCAGTCCGCCCTCGAAGGCCTCAAGCGCACCTTCGCCGCCGTCTCGATGCCCAAGCACAAGCATGGCCTGGTCTGGCGATGGGCCGTCTCCCTATCTCAGCACTTTCTGGAACTCATGGGCCAGAACCACCAGATAGCTCTCGTCACTCTCATGTACTATGCCGCGCTGGTCCACGCCTTTGAGCCAAGGCAGTGGTACCTTAGAGGCTGGGGCACTAATGTGGCCTCCGCCTTGGAACAAGCCATCCAGGCGCCCTGGAGGCAGTGGATCCAGTGGCCTCTCAGGTGCATCCGCGAAGGCGTCGATATTCGGCAAGTCGAGCCGGAAACGATCACCCCGGCGGGAAGCACCCCGAATCAGTCATCGCCGAATTCTATATAGATACATCCAGACCCGGCGAGCCTCCACCGTGGGCAGATACAGCCGCTGGGTCGTTTGCGTATTATGCCACTATAAGCTCGCTTCTTATGGCCAAACAGACCTAATATCAACCCTTGGGGTCTGGCAGGGGTTGGGCTCGGCGACTTCGCTTCTACAAGCCGGGGATACCATAGCCAGCCTTCACTGTTTATTCCGAGGTATCCCATCGCGGTGTCAGCGGCGGCGGCCAATGACGGCGCCAAAGAAAACCTTGCGATGCGTCCATACGCTACTAGCCTGAATCGACATGGGCCTCGCAGCTCCGGCTAAGGCCATGCCCCTCTCCGACAAAGGGAAGAAGACGCCGCAGGCAAGGTACACAGCACCGATGGCCTACGCGAGCACTGGACCCTGGATAGGTCCCAAAATGGAACGAATCGAAAGCATGGTGGCACAGACTTTAGGCAACTACAAGCAGGGCGAAAGCCATCGAGTACAGCGTCGATGGTCGTATCTTTGACTAAAACCCCAGTGAAGATCGTCCATGGTTTAGCGTTATCGGGCCCAAGTCAGCATTCATCTGCATTGCCAAACGGCGCCCAGAGTAACCTGGATTGGGACACGGGTATGGTAGCTAATCTAAGGGTTAGGGAGTGCCTGACATCCCGAATTGGTTCGGTGTAGAATCTATTCGAACATACCTGCAAGGCTCAGTATTGTATCAGTAGTAGCTAGACATGACAGAAAGCATAGCCGGGCTATATGCACTGAATTTTAGTACTTTCAAATATACTCCATAATATTTGTCCTTCTCGGCCATACTCTATCATCTATCTGCTTCCACCAACACCAACTACTAACTCGATGTCAAACAACATTGTGAAGTAGCTTGCTTGAACCAGGAGCACGTTGTGTTTGTTGTCTATGTATAACTAAATCAGGATACTCAGAAAAAGAGGAGCATGTGCAAGATTGCATTAAAAAAATACAAGAGACGTTTGGGTCCTAAATAGTAAAAGTTAATGTCCCTGGCAAGGCTCGAACTTGCGACCTTTGGATGTCCCTATCTTAAGACAGAGTCATATTCGGTGATATGAGACCAACGCTCTTCCAACTGAGCCACAGAGACTGTGATTGGTGACTGAAGGAGAACATTTGCATGCTATACACTCATTGGGACTCTGCACTGGAGTGATCATTCTTTTTTTCACCAATCACGCATCAGCTCCTACCCCAAACGGTACGTGCTCTTTCGGCCCCACGAGCCCGCCCTCGCCTCTCCGCCGCGCTTCGGCCTTGCGCCGCTCGCCCACCGCCAACCCGCGAGCTCCCAGAACGATGTTCGGTGGCAGCAAGGAGGAAGCTTGGCAGACTCACCAGCCAAGCTTCCTCCAACCGCACCTCGTGTTTCCAAGACCGCGACTGCACTTACGCGTCGCAGCCCAAGTCAAAACCTCGCCGGCTCACCTCTTGCAGACTGCGCCACCACGACTTTCCGCCATCTTACATATCCAAAGGTGTCTTGTCTGCCTGGCCTGATTACCCGTCAAACCATAGTAACACCAAGCTGTCAGCGTTCAGCCCAGCCCATTAGGGAATTCCTGCTGGTCTTGGCCTGGCCATTTCGAGTGGATTGGCCTTACTGATTGATGCACACACTTCCGCCACATGAAACGAGAAACGCAGACTGAAAGTAAACCAAAAAAAGAAGAAACCTTTTTGTCGGTACTGATCAGACATGGGGGGATTGATTCTGCCGTCTCCGCCGTCCCTCACCCCCGTGCCGCCGTCATCGCCTGCCCTGACCATCTCCCCGTCTTGTCCCTCCTTTGTCTCCGTCGCTGCTCCCCCCCTCCGTCTCCAAGGGATGTTTGTCCGAATGCCCTATCGTCCTCCCGCGCCATGTCCTCGCGAGGCGAGACCTTACCCACGCGCCTGCGAGTGCAGCGTCATCCCGGCTTCGCGGCCTTTGGTTCACGGGGCACACTCCGGTGACGACTCTCTCAAGTGAGATGTTTCTCTCATGAAGAGGGTATATATCACCGTCGTAAGCTCTGCCTCTCGAGTTGTGGTTTCTTACTACCTCTCCATCAGACAGTAATACCAAGCAAGCAAAACCAGACCTTGCGAACAATACTAAAGCGTTTCTATAATACCCCCCCTCAAGCATCGACACAACACAACTTACAGCACAGACTTATATACACATATCTGACGCCCCCCAACCCACCGCCATCATGACTGTCACATACGAACCCAAGCCCAACCCGGAGCAGGAGGCCGACAACCAGTCCATTCGCTCCTCCTCGGCCCGCTCAGCCATCTCCCGCCGCCTCACCCTCTCCCGCACCATGAGCTCCCTTCACCGGACCGGGACCAACGACGCCGGCAGCAACAACAGCGACGACGCCAGCACCCCCAGCGCCAAGCCCCGGGGCAAGGGCTTCGGCGCCCACGTCCACAAGATCACGACCGCCGCCGGCGTGCCCTTCAACAAGGCCGCGAACCTCGTCGGCGCCGAGGGCTGGTTCCCGCAGACCATGCCGCGCGAGTGCGCAAAGGCCGCCCGCATCCTCCACGCCTTCACCGGCCTCGGGGCCGAGCCGCCCCGCGCCCAGGGCCCCATGCACCCGCTCGGCATCACCCGCCGCTCCATGGTCACCATCCCGCACCAGGTCCTCGCCGGCTGCTCCGGCATCGCCGTCTTCAACACCCTCCGCGCCGGCGCCTACATGGGCTCGCTCGCCGCGGGCTCCGGCGTCGTCGTCGCCCGCCGCCCCGACGGCTCCTGGTCCCCGCCCTCGGCCTTCGTCGTCTCCACGCTCGGCGCCGGCCTCATGTTCGGCCTCGACATCTACGACTGCGTCCTCGTCCTCAACACCCCCGACCAGGTCGCCGCCTTCACCCACCCGCGTGTCTCCCTCGGCGGCGAGGCCTCGGTGGCCATCGGCCCCGTCGGCACCGGCGCCGCCGTCGAGGCCGCCGTCTCCAAGACCGTCCGCCCCATGTACAGCTACATGAAGTCCCGCGGCCTGTGGGCCGGCGTGCAGATCGACGGCACCATCATGCTCGCGCGCCAGGACTGCAACGGCGTCGCGTACAACGACCGCGGCATCTCGGCCCGCACCATCCTGCAGACGCGCGCCGAGTGGCCCGAGGGCTCCGAGCCGCTCTGGCAGACGCTGAGGGCGCTGGAGGGCCGCTTCTCCCTGGTTCCGTCCGTCGAGAAGCAGGGCGCGCTGGCTGGCCAGCCGGGCGACGGTGCTATGCCGCCCCCGCCGCCTCCTCCCCCGGCCGTGGACGATGACACGCCTCTGCCGGCGTACACGCCTTCTGTTACCTCGCAGGTGAACTTGGCCCGCGGTGGCGAGCAGGGCGTCACGGATGCGAGCAGGGACGACGAAGACGACGAGCCGGTTATTGATGAGAAGGAGAGGCTCCGGCGGGCGGGATACTAGGCCCACGTATCGGGCCGTGCATTTTACGCCGTGCAAGGGTGTTTGTTTGAATGGATTCATCTTGGGTTTTATTATGAGACTTGTTTTTTCTGCTTTGGCTCGGTCTGTTTTTGGATTTGGATTTGGGTGTGTCACCTTAGACTGTCTTACTAGTATCCTACTGCACGATATCATGAAGGTAGAAACCATGAAATTTTAATTATTCATCTATTACTAAAAGGTTTTCCATACCCTTTGAGTTCTACGGGAAGTCAACCCTCAAAAAATATTGGGCGCTTTGCCTACTCAGCCATGAACCTCCTTGAGCCCTCTTGAGCCCTGTCGACCGCAGGCGGGGATGCAGTCTTTTCTTTTGGCAGCGGGCCAGACTCCAAGGGAAAGGGGCTATTCACGGTGAGGTGGCAGGCATCAGCTCTGCAAGCCGTCAAAATTTAGTTGGTTATTCATACAATCATTGACTGGGACGGTCATGCTGCTTGATTGCACTCAACCTCGGCGTCGAGATAACGATATCCTTTCGTTCAACCATGAAAGTGTGATGGCGATTTACTGAGGGTGCTCCCACTTGACATCAAGGCAATTAGCGGCTGGTACATGCCCAAACATTAGCTACTTTGACTTTACATTGCAGGACAAAATCCCATCCATCCAATGCAATGGTCACCGGGAGTCCTTATGGCCAATTCGGCTAGAGCCTATGGCCATGGGGTTTGTGCGAACCATTGACTCATATTTCATCACATTCACAATGCCATCCATAATTATCCCAGTATTAATGTTGGTCATCACTGTCAAGCCAACGTCAGGCATGAATTGTAATTATCTCTATCATCGCTGCCGTCTAGCCCCGTACAGTCATACAATAAATAACTACAAGTACAAGCCTTCAGGCTCACTCTCCTGCTTAGTCCGCAGGACTCTCTCTCTGGCCGATCTGAAGTCGGCCATCTGCACGCGCATACGGCGCTCACGGAGGGCCAACAGACCAGCCTCGGAACAAATGGCCTTGATGTCGGCACCAGAGAGATCGTCCTTCTGCGAAATGAACTCCTCCAGGTCCACATCGTCGTTGAGAGACATCTTGGAGGTGTGGAGGGTGAAGATCTTGCGCTTGGTGTTCTGGTCGGGGTTCTCGAAGAGGATCTTTCGGTCGATACGGCCGGGACGGATCAAGGCCGGGTCAAGCGTCTCGATCTTGTTGGTGGCCATGATAACCTTGACGTCGCCACGGTCGTCGAAGCCATCAAGCTGGTTGAGGAGTTCCAGCATAGTGCGCTGGACTTCACGCTCACCGCCCGAGGTCGAGTCGTAACGCTTTGTGCCAATAGCATCGATTTCGTCGATGAACACGATCGAGGGGGCGTTCTCGCCGGCGACCTGAGATCATTAGTGGCGAACTAGAACAAGATAGACATGTACGTACCTGGAACAGTTGACGGACAAGACGAGGACCGTCACCGAGGTACTTCTGGATAAGCTCACTTCCCACTATACGCAGGAAGGTGGCAGAGGTCTGGTTGGCGACAGCCTTTGCGAGAAGCGTCTTTCCGGTACCGGGAGCACCATAGAGAATAACACCCTTGGGGGGCTTGATACCCATCTCCTCGTACAGCTCCGGATGCAGCAGAGGCAGCTCGACCGACTCTCTGACTTCCTGGATCTGCTGTTCCAGACCACCAATATCGGCGTACGACTCCGTCGGTGCCTTGTCCAGCTTCATCACGCTGACCAGCGGGTCCGCGTCATCAGTCAGGACACCAACGATGCTGACGCTCTTGTGGTGGAGCAGGACACTTGCACCGGGCTCCAGCAGGTCCTTGTCGACGAAGCTCATGATGCTTACGTAGTATTCCGGACCAGTGGTGCTACTGACGATCGCATGGTCATCGTCAATCATCTCCTCCAATGTGCCAACACCCATGGGGCTGCCACGCATGTCGTCGACACGACCACGCTCATCTGCGAGACGGTCGACATCACCCTCGGGTCCGACCGCGGCGCCCTCCTTCGCAGTCTTGGCCTTGCGCAGCCGCTCTTGGTTTTCAACGTACTCCTCCTCGAGAATCAAGTGATCGTGGATTCGCTGCATTCGTAGTAGACGGAGTTTGCATCGGCTGGTAGGGAAGACGGCGGGGAGCTTCGCGGCAGCGCTGGTGCCGGCGGCCTTTCTCTTCTTGCGGCCGACTCTGGTGGTAGGACGTGGGGGAGGCTCGTACTTGGGCTTCTCCTTCTGTACAGGCGGTCAATCAGTGAGCGAACACTCGAATTTCGAAATAAAATAGGCATACCTTCTTGTCCTTCTCGTCCTTTCCATCACCTCCGCCACCCATTCCTGACTGGTTCTGACCCTGCGTAGCTGTTAGGTCGAGGTCACTACGCATCGGACAAGAGTACTGACCATCTTGCCACGGGGAGCTCCTGGAGCTCAGTGGAATTGTCGAGATGTCCTTTTCGTGTTGATGGGACGAGAAAATGACAAAGCTCTGATTCGGTGGGTTGTCAAGGTGCCGACGATGAGCTTGTGATGATGATGATAGTAGGTGGATTCCGGAGATGGAGATGGAAGCGCAGGGGAGCAAGGCAAGGCTGCCGCTGCTTGCGTAGGTAATCACAGCACAGCAGCACAGGGCATCAGCTGCAGGCGCCAGAGAAACACGACGCCCCTTGCCGAATCTAGCCCGGATTTGGCAAGGACGAACAACGGGTCACGTGCACCTTTGTCCTTGCTTAGTCATTTTCATGTTTGTCGAGTCAATCGCTGCTCCTGCTGCACTTGTCTTTCTCGCTCTTATTCTACGAACAAGATCAAACAACACCAGATTTGAGGTTTTCAATGTGCACCATGAAGCAGTTGGCAGCTCACGCTGGTGGCGTACTCTTCTGTTGAAAGCTGAGATTATTTTTTTATTCTTTTTGGCGGTTGCAAGTTAAGATCACCTAGTGGCATGGGTGTCTTTGGGCGACTGGTCTGTCGCTTGTTGCACATGTCGTCCATGAATAGCACCACTCATCTGGCATTGTGTATGTTTGATGTGCCTGCGGTCATCAACATTCCTCTTACTAAGCAGTGAATTCTACATGATTCTGATGGGGAGTTTCACACGTCCTTATGCAGCTCGCTTGCGCCTATCAACGGTGATCCCGACTCCAACACAAACGGGCGAGGTTGGAGAGTTCAAATGAAGTTGCAGCCGATTCTTGATGTGGGGGAGGGGAGGGAACCCATGAGTAAGTTGTGTACTGGACCGTACCGACCAAAGACCACGGAGCTGTCAGACAACTGTATTTGAGTTCGAGATGCACAGGATTTTATCTAACGAGCGCCTTCCGGCATTCTAAACGCATTGTCTTACTGTTGTGGCGTACCATGGGAGCGCTATTGCGAGTACCCTTTGTCAGTTTCATAGACTGGCTCTGGACCAGGGACTTGGGTATATAAGCTGTGATTACGAAGGCAAAGTGTTGTTTAATGTAGCCGAAGTCTTTCCATCAATGCTGTGGGTTCATTTCGAATGCATGCATATACCAAACTAGATCTAAAACACACGTAAAAAAAAAAAAAGTCGCGAGGTCACGAGCTCAGTATAAAACCGACGGATGACGCTTAGGTCTCAGTGACCTGACGTCCTAAGAATGCTCACGTTCTAGCCGGAATGGTTGGAACAACCATTACAGCCGCATGCGTGAGTATCAAAATGATCTCATCTCATTATGCGGTTGACTTCATACTATGGTAAGAGCAAAGGCAGTGAGATTGGAGGCTTCCACGAAAAGTGAGAAAGACGCACAGCATGCAAGGCGGAAGCTTACGTTTTGTTACTGCAGCTTACCATGCAGTCGTAAATGTCCGTTCCTTGAATGAGACTGGGAGCAAAACATGCATGGCCGAGAAACTCTGATTCTCCTCGTTAAAAGTATGTGTAAGTGAGGGACTCGGGGACGCTTCGACAGCCGGCGACTGTTCCCCCCCGATGACATGCCCCCCGTTGGATACCTCTCTGTGCCGTTCGAACCCCGCCCTGTCCGCAGCTCCCCCCGGCTGGCCAAGCCCCAGGTCGCCCCCTCTAGGCGGCCCTGACAATCCAAGGGCGCTATTTTAGCGCCGCTGCACAGACCATTCCAGCATCATCTTTGAGGGGCACGTCCACTGGCTCCTCCCAGACGAAGTTCCGACCCAGAACTGTCCCTCGCCTGGCTCACGCAACCCATCTTGCCCACTGACAACGACGCATCCTCGTAGGCCACAAGCCAAGTTGAAGACCCCAAAGCATCTGCTGGTAGAGACTTCTCTCAAAAATACTTCTGCAAGCCCGACTCGACCCGACGACCCCGAGAAGCAGCACATAATGGCGAGCCCCAAGGAGCGGCGAATCGCGAAGGAGTTGATGGATATTCGGGCGGACAAGGACAACTCGGGCGTCTACGCAACACCCATTGACGAGGCCAACGTGCTACACCTCAAGGGCTCCTTTCCCGCGCCTCCCGATACTCCCTATGCTGGCGGCCAGTACCAGGTGGACATCAAGATTCCAGACAGCTACCCGTTCAAGTCCCCGATCATTAAGTTTGACACTAAAATCTGGCACCCTAACATCAGCAGTCAAACAGTAAGCCGCACTTCTCTCCACAGCCTTGCCTCCCCACTAACCCGAGATTCCCACATCCCCCTACTCTGCTCTGATCCGTACGTGGTGTTCACGAATGCTGACTGAACCAGGGTGCAATCTGCCTCGATACACTAGGCAGTGGCTGGTCTCCTGTGCAGACCATCAAGACTGCACTTCTCTCTCTCCGCATGCTCCTCGAGTTCCCCAACCCCAAGGACCCCCAAGACGCCGAGGTGGCCAAGATGATGCTCGAGAACCCCGAGGGCTTCGCCAAGAAGGCCCACGAATGGGCTGTTAAGCACGCCGGCGCTCCGTCCAAGGAGTTCGATTCCACAAAGTACAGAAAGGACGCTTCGGCCGAGGCCAAGGCCAACGATGTCAATAGGTGCGTTTTTGCGGAACGTCAAAGCAGAAGCTTTGCAGTGACTTTGCAGAGGACGAGGCTGACAGTGTGGCAGGTATATGGGCTACAATAAGGACCTCGTCGACCGTTTCGTCGTCATGGGTTTCGAGGTCGATGCTGTGGTTGAAGCTTTTGTCTTTGTCGGAATCGACCGCAACGGAGGCCAAGACTACGAGCTCGAGGAGGCATACATGGGCGACATCACGGCCCGGCTTCTCGGCGAGCAATAATCCAGCCACCGCAGATCACGCCACGGCATGGAGCAATCGACATAGTGGTGGTCGACGGCAAATATTACGAATACAGCAAATCATGGAGGAACGGGGCGGCAATGCATCGGATGAGGAGTTACTTTTACATCTAGAACGGGGGCATATAAGGGGATCTGGCTATTACCGGGGCTGTGCAGCACCGTGGGCTATGACATTTTGGTCGAAGGAACTCGGAGAGTTGAAAGCTTTCAACACCTCGAGTGAACTCATTACATACGTGTGCTAGCTTTAACAGCGCCGTTTGTAAGTTTTCTTCTCCGGGGGTTAGGCGGGAATAGGAATGATCGGGATGAAGGGGGGGCACGGTATATTCCTTTTTTTGTTGTCTGCTTGGGCTGGCAGTGCCTTTGGCAGTTCTGCATGATGAACTAGGCGTTTTTTGGGCGTATGGGACTTGTGTCTGTTGCGATTACATTTTCTCTTCGTTTTATTTCCAACCTTGTTCTCGCTCCGAGTATTTTGTAAGATACACTCAGCTATCGAGAATCGTCCTGCATGCGTACCTACCTAGTAGCGGCTCAATTACAGACAGCCCCAACCTGCATGCCCCTTCCTCCGGTTATTGATCTCCATTTTTTCCTGGGCCGTAGCCGCTTCCCCTCGGGGTTCGGGGACGGGACCCTTGCTGTTTTCGCTCGGGGGGTGTATGGGGAGTCGTACGACGGGCAAGGGCCCTACATGCCGAGATGGCGCGAAAAAAGAGGGCAACGAATGAGAAAGCGGAGAGCGGGTAGGTGGTTCGCGGTAAAATGTTTAAAGCTTTGGAATTCGAGATACAAAACATGGGAGAGAGCCCGCGATATTTTCGAACCCGGGGCCTCAACCTCTCGTTTGCCTGCCCTGTCCTGCCTACCCCCCAGTCTATCGAGTTATTTGGGGCAGCATGTTCAAACATACACACGCACGATGCAAGGAACCGCCTCGTGTCCTCCACGCCAATTGCTTCTTGGCTGTCACGCTTTCAGCAAAATCTCTTTAACATGTTAAATACACAGCTGAATCCTCCTCTTCACACAGATCGGGTTGGAGAAGAAACGCTTTACAAGAGGTCGCGGCGGACGAACTCGTCGTACAGGGCCTTGCCGAGGCCGGCGGGAGAGGGCTCGACGATGACACCGGCAGCCTGGAGAGCGGCGATCTTGGAGTCGGCACCACCCTTGCCACCGGAGACGATGGCACCGGCGTGACCCATGCGACGGCCGGGGGGAGCAGAGATACCGGCGATGAAGCTGACAACGGGCTTGCCACCGTTGACAGTGTTGTTGGCACGGAGGAAGTCCGCGGCATCCTCCTCGGCGGAACCACCGATCTCGCCGATCATGATGATACCGTCGGTCTCCTCGTCCTTGAGGAAGACGTTGAGGCAGTCAATGAAGTTGGTGCCGCTGAAGGGGTCGCCGCCAATGCCGACGACGAGGGACTGGCCAAGGCCGGCCTGGGTGGTCTGGTTGACGGCCTCGTAGGTGAGGGTGCCGGAACGGGAGACGATACCGATGCGGCCGCGCTTGTGGATGAAGCCGGGCATAATACCGATCTTGCACTGGCCGGGGGCGATGATGCCGGGGCAGTTGGGGCCGACGAGGCGCGTCTTGCTTTGCGTCTTCAGCATGTTGGTGATGCGGACCATGTCTGGAGGGCTCGGTGAGTAATTGGAGCTCGGAGCTTCATGAGGATCTGGGAGGAAGCGTACCATGCTGGGGGATACCCTCAGTGATGCAGACAACAAGGGGGATCTCGGCGGCGATGGCCTCCTCGATACCGGCGGCGGCCAGAGGGGGGCTATTATTCGGTCAATATCCTGCTCAATGATTCTGCCATGTCGGGATGACGTACGGGACGAAGATAGCGGTGGCAGTGGCGCCAGTCTCCTTGACGGCATCGCTGACGTTGCCGAAGACGGGGAGACCAAGGTGCTCCTGGCCAGCCTTCTTGGGGTTCGTTCCACCGACGACCTTAGTGCCTATACACCCATAAATATCAGCCTCGAAATGTCCAACTCCGCGCGCGATAGATGCGCAATTGCTTCGGATTTATCATCGCGTACCGTATTCGATGGCCTGTTTCGCGTGGAAGCTGTTGGCGTACAGATATTAGCTCAGACAGCTCTCGCCAGTCGCGCGGACCATAACAATTATCGCCAGATCGCAACCCCCCGACAGGGGGGGTCGGCCCTCGGTCGTCGGAGGAAGATAACACCACTTACGTTCCCTGCTTGCCAGTGAAGCCCTGGAAAAGCACCTTGGTATCGGCGTTGATGCGCAGGTTGTCGACGGTCTTGGAGTAGGGACCAGCCTGGGAGACGCTGTATGCACGCTTCGCGGCGTTGTTCAGCAGCTTGCCTGCCGGCCGCATCTGTCTCAAAGACTGCATGTTGGCGTATGTGTGTTTGATGTAACGTGAAAAGCGCAGCTTAACCGCAGCGCCAATTAAGGAGAGAATAAGTCGGGGAATGGAGGAGGTGGAGGTGAGGGAGTGGTAATGTCGTTGGAGATGCGGCTATCAAAAAAGAAGACAGCTGCTGCAAGCAATTTCACGTCACTTTCCGAAAAGAAGGGTCGAACTGGGAGACCAAGCAAAACTTGAACCGAGCTCTTTGCGAGACAATCGGGTCTGCAGCGCGAGCCACGAGGACACGGGACCGGCAGCCCGGGAAAACCCGTGCCATTCGGTTGCGCTGATGATCCGGCCGGACCAATTGAGACCGCGGCAATCAGCACGGTGACACCCCCACGCACTCAGAGGTACGTACTGGACCGTACCTGCGGGTTTGATGTGTGGCGTCCGAGAATGTGGCTGATTACCCCACCATCCAGCGACTTGCATTTGACGGTTCATCCAAAATTTCCAAGTGAGAGAGAGTGGACGGTCAACTTCACCTGTGACTCCCTCTGACGACTCGAAGGCTCGTAGACGAAAGTTCGGCGACTCAATACGACTTCGATCTCAATACCGCAAATCAAACCGGCGCCGCTCGAAAAGTCTACCTCTCCGTCAACATGGCGACCACAACTGCCACAGTCACCAAGGCGCGGTCCAAGAACGACAACCTGCCCCCCGAGAACGAACGATTCCTTCGATGCTGTGCAGACCTCGCCAACGCCTTGATTGAGGATCATGAGGCCGTCAGAGATCCCAAAAATCCGCACAAGGATCTCAACCTGAACGCTTTGCGCAACAAGTTCGCAAGGAAGCACAAGCTGGCCAACATCCCCCCGTTGACTGCCATTATTGCTGCGATCCCCGAGCACTACAAGAAGTACATCCTGCCGAAGCTGATTGCGAAGCCCATTAGTACGTCCCCATAGTCTGTGGAAAATGAGGAGTCGCAAGCCTAACCCAATATGTAGGAACATCCTCGGGTATCGCGGTAGTGGCAGTTATGTGCAAACCTCACAGATGCCCGCATATCGCCTACACCGGCAACATTTGCGTCTACTGCCCTGGCGGACCGGACTCCGACTTCGAGTACAGCACACAGTCATATACTGGTTACGAACCCACCTCAATGCGAGCTATTCGAGCACGATATGACCCCTTCGAACAGGCCCGTGGCCGAGTCGACCAGCTAAAGTCCCTTGGACACTCCGTCGACAAGGTAGAATACATCATTATGGGTGGCACCTTCATGTCGTTGTCGGTTGCATACAGAGAGGACTTCATCGCGCAACTGCACAACGCGCTCAGTGGATACCAAACCTCAAATGTGGACGAAGCTGTAGAGGCTAGCGAGATGAGCAACATTAAATGCGTCGGTATTACTATCGAGACGAGGCCGGATTACTGCTGGCAGCCTCATTTGTCGGACATGCTGCGGTATGGGTGCACAAGACTCGAGATTGGTGTCCAGTCACTTTATGAGGATGTGGCTAGAGATACGAATCGCGGGCACACTGTTGCCGCTGTCGCCGAGACATTTTGCCTAGCCAAGGACGCTGGCTTCAAGGTAGTCAGCCATATGATGCCCGATCTACCTAATGTGGGCATGGAGAGAGATCTGGATCAGTTCCGAGAGTACTTCGAGAACCCTGCGTTCCGCACGGATGGTCTCAAGATTTACCCGACTCTTGTAATCAGAGGCACCGGCCTGTACGAGCTGTGGCGAACAGGCCGTTACCAGAACTACACGCCTAACGGTCTGATCGATCTTGTCGCAAGAATCTTGGCACTAATTCCGCCATGGACCCGTATCTACCGAGTTCAGAGAGATATCCCTATGCCGCTGGTCACATCTGGCGTGGAGAACGGCAACCTGCGAGAGCTGGCATTGGCGAGAATGAAGGATTTCGGTACGACGTGTCGAGACGTGCGAACGCGCGAGGTCGGTGTGAACGAAGTGAAAAACAAAATCCGGCCCAACCAGATTGAGCTTGTGCGGCGAGACTACACCGCGAACGGCGGTTGGGAGACGTTCCTTGCATATGAGGACCCGAAGCAGGATATCCTCGTGGCCTTGCTCCGACTACGCAAGTGTACTGAAAAGTACACTTTCCGTGAGGAGCTCATCGGGCAGCCGACAAGTCTAGTACGAGAACTGCACGTGTACGGTACCGCTGTGCCAGTCCACGCCCGAGACCCTAAGAAGTTCCAGCACCAGGGCTTCGGCACACTTCTCATGGAAGAGGCGGAGAGAATCGCGAGAGACGAGCACGGAAGTGAGAAGATTAGTGTCATTTCTGGTGTGGGAGTGAGGAGCTACTACGCCAAGCTTGGATATTGGCTCGACGGGCCGTACATGAGCAAGTGGCTGGATGGCCGGCCTGGACCAGATGAGGCCACTTGAGGATGACCGCAGGCCATTTCTTGAATTGTCCGAAGGGGCAAATAGGCACGGGTATGTAGCCATACAGGTCTGCACATTCGAAGCGAGGCGCGTCCGGCATCGGTGACAAAGTAGTGTCGCCGGTTACTCGTCGGACGAAGCGGCTTGCCGTATATACTTTTGGTCGTTCGCCCGTTTGGACATCGTCGCGACGGCCTGACGACGAGTATTGGGCCGGGGGGTCGGAGCCGCTGAGTATATCCGGCGCTGACAGCGCAAAGGCGGAGTCGTTCACTTCACTTCCCAGCAGCAGCAGCAGCAGCAGCAGCAGCAGCAGCGGCGGCGGAGGTGGCGGCGGAGGCGGCGGCGGCTGCCAGCTTGTCCTCCCATTCAAGAAGGCATCCCAAGACACCCGGTGCTGCACTGGCATCCAGAGCAGACCATTGCTGTCTCGACATTGGACGTAGGACATAGTCAGATACCGTAGCCTTCTCCCGTGCCTCTGGCCGGCCAATACCAATTGAGACCCTCGCCCACTCTGAACCAGGGTAATCTGCCTGGCGAAGGCATGCGTTTACACTCTTGACTCCATTGTGGCCCCTGTGACTGCTCTTCCACTTTCTCTTCTTGACAACACCAAGCTCCTCTTCCAGGTCATCATGAACGAGGACGAGACTCAGATCCGCCGGGGGTCGAGTGCCAAGCGTCTCCTTCCATGCCTTGGCAACCCATTTGCCTGAGACGTTCATAATGGCAGGACTCTGGATCATTGCATATTTGGGGCCGATTGAGGCAAGGCATGAGGTGCCGCCGTACCGCCCCCTGTGAAAAGCCGGCTGCGAAGGCCCTAGGAGCTTTTGAAGGGAATTCAGGGCATGATGACCAGCAGAGTGAAGTGTGTTGTAGTAGGGTTCGGGGTTCCCCAGACTGATGAGGAGAAAGCGAGGCGCCGTCATATTTGCTGATAAGTCGAATGAAGCCGGCGGGTGTTGAATGTCAGAACAAACGTGAATTTTGAGTGCTTGGGTAAGAAAGCCTTCAGCTTTAAAGAAGTTCGCAGGGATTGCATGCAACGATTAATACTGTGATTTTGTCTTAAGGCTGCATAATCAAGAAGTCTGACATGCATAAAAGCATACGAGAAGTAGTGCACAGATACGAACCCGGAAAACGGCACTCGGTCCCTCCGAGTGGAGACTGCGCCACAACCGATCTTGACGCTAGGAGTGCCGAGGCCGCTAAGGCCGTGGCGCAGTCTGAGCCTCGCCCGCTGACGCTGACGTCGGTTTCCGCTGCTGGGCGCTGCTGTTGGGTTTCCCCAGCCTGTATTGATGAGTGATTCGTCCGCGCAATCAAAACCTCCAGGAAGCATTTCCTTTTTCACTTTAACCTTTGGACGACGAAACGGCCACAACGAACGATACCCGCGAACCACCCAGTGATCAATACACACCGCTCGAGCACCTTTCCTACGGATTTTATTTTATTTTATCCCTTTGAGCGAGATCGAACAAGCACACACAAACGGCCGGCAAGATGTCGTGGGCAGGTACGACAAACTCGGACGACCCCTCATTGCTGGGCGCACAGGGGCGCACGCTGGGCACAACGCAACACTGGCTTTGGGACACTGGGCTGATGGAATGGCAACAGGCTTCAAGAAAAATGTCAACCGCGCGACGACACAGGTTATGATGAAGACGGGTGAGCCCTCTCCGTTTCCAAAGGAGTCACAAACCTGGTTCTGATCTTGGCAGGTCATGTGGAGAAGACGAACGACCGAGACTACGAAGTTGAGGAAAGGTGGGATACCCCCGACTAAGGTTCCACGACAGCCGCAACGGCGATACTGAGACTTTTGGCAGACGATTCAGAACCATGGAGACGGCGTCGTTACGGCTGCAGAAGGAGGCGAAGGGCTACCTGGACTCATTGCGAGGTACGTTTGCGGTGGTCTGTTCCTTCTCCGAACCACGGCGGCGGGCTAATCCGATTCCCAGCCATGACTGCCTCCCAGATGCGTATTGCCGAAACAATAGACGCATTCTACGGAGATGCCGGAGCGAAGGATGGCGTGAGCAGGAGTTACAAGCAGGCCGTGGAGGACCTCGATGCAGAGACGATCAAGGCCCTCGATGGCCCTTACCAGTACGATGCCCTGCCAAGATGTCGACTTTTAACGAGTCAGCTGACAATCAACCCAGACAAACGGTGCTTGAACCCATCTCCCGCTTCTGCGCCTACTTCCCAGACGTCAACGAATGTCGGTATATCCATGATACCCCTGAATCCCAGTCACTGACACCATTGTAGGCATCAAGAAGCGTGGCCACAAGCTCCTCGACTACGACGCATTGCGTGCCAAGGTGAAGAAGTTGGTCGAGAAGCCCGACAAGGACGTCACCAAGCTACCGCGGGCCGAGAAGGAGATGGAGATGGCCAAGGCAGCCTACGAGCAACTCAACGAGCAATTGTCGACGGAGCTGCCGCAGCTCATCGACCTCCGCGTGCCGTACCTGGACCCGACCTTCGAAGCTCTCGTCAAGATCCAGTTGCGCTTCTGCGCCGAGGCATACAGCCGCATGGCGCAAGTGCAGCAGTACCTCGACGCAGACACGCGAGAACAGTACGCCCAGGGCCAGCTGGACCAGCGCGTCGAGCAGGTGCTGCAGGAGATCCGGGAGCTCAGCATCAGCGGCACGGTATGAGCGAGGCACATTGTCTTTTCCATGGACTTTTCTCTTGGGCGGGGGGCTTTACATGACACTGCGGTAATGGGGCAGTTATTTTTTTCTTTGTTGTTTTTTTAACGGGCATGGCCTGGGATGGGTCGGAAATTCGGGGTTGTAATAGAAAATCCCCCCCCTCTAGACTTGCGAGTCACGACGGATGGTTGCTGGGCCTTGCGAAGCCCTATCACGAGTCTGCTTCCATGTATGAAAAAAATGACTTTTTTTTTCTTAATCAAGGGTATCATTGGGTTTTACCGCCGCTCGTGTCCGCGAGCCCCTTAGCACGGCCTGTCATCCCTTGCGTTGATCTATCGTATTGCTGACTACAGCCTCGCCCCTCGCACGCCGTATTGATCCTTCCTTCGTGCATGGGGTCCTCGTAATAGACATAATTGTCAACCGCCTCAGCATCGGTCTCTCCAGGCATCGGAATCATCCATGACGCCCAAACTTCTCATGGAGAGCGCCCTTTCCTTGGCCTTTGCATCAAGGACCATGAGCTCCTAGCCCTTGACCCCGTTCTGCGCGCCAAACAGGTCGCTCAAGCTCAATCTCCGCCCGATGGCCTGCATGGCGGGGCCGAGCTCCTCCTCCTGTGCGGGGACGCCGGCGCCGGGGGCCTTCTCCTCGGCGATGCGGACATGTTTGAGCGTCTCGCTGATCAAGGCGGCGTTCATAACGCGGGTATCCTCCTTGTCGGCGTGGATCCAGATGCCCATGACCTTGTTGCTCTCCGCCTCCCCGCGCAGGCGGAAGATGTAGATCTCGTCCATGACCTCGAAGTCGGCGACGTCGCCCAGGTCCAGGATGACGTTCTCCAGGCCGCGGCGGTTGAGGACGAAGATGCAGGCGCGGGGAGTCTGGGTGCCGGGGGCGGGATCCTGCATGCAGAGGAAGTATGTGCCCTCGATGCCCGTCTTGTCCCAGCCCGGGAGGGAGGGGTTGAAGGTGTAGACGACGGCGTTGGCGGCGATGGAGAGGGTGGAGTTAATGGAGGGGAGGTAGCGCCGCAGGACGGACAGGTTGAGCTCCGTGTTGGTGCGGTTGAAGAGGGCGGGATTCGGGTTCGGCACTGGGTGGCTGTCGATGTAGTGGGCTGCGTCGGACTCGTAGTCGGATTGGACGGGCCTCGGACCTAGGCCCGAGGCGGAGGGGATGCGGTTGTGGCCGCGTTTGCGGGTGTTTGGCCGGGACATGGCGTTTGTAGTCTGAAGCTGTTCGCGGTGGGTGGTGTTGATGTTATGGAGGGGACGAGGAGGAAGAGGTGGTGGGGATGCGGCCGCGGTCGCAGACGTGGCACCGGGATAGCCACTGGCTGCGGTCCCTGTTCAGACTGGATGAATGAGCCGATGAGAGCCTCTCAGAAGGTTAGCTCGTCGATTGAGCAATGGCGACTGGGTCGAGAGTTGACAGCGCGGTGGTGAAGGTTTGGTGGGTAGAAATCGCGAGGTGCAGATGCCAGGCTGAGGCAAGGCGGGAAGATGAGAATGAGGTCAGTTCGGCAGTGGGTGGGTCCGCCCAGCCTTATCGTCGGATTATTTCCAGCTGCTGCCCACTGCCCGTTGCCCGCTGACCTTATCGTGCTTTTACCCCGCCAATCCCAGTGCTGTGGCAGTGCAAAAAAGAACGGACAAGAATGGACCCTGGCTGTCCCCCTGTCATTCCAAGTCAGCGCTGTGCTGTGCCTGCTGTGCTGTCAGTAGCGCATGTACATAGCGTGTGCCCGCCTTACGACGCGATGTGATTTAGCTGCAACAGCCCCCCCAAAAAGATGCACGTCACGTCACTGGTACCCGTCCTAGAAACAGGCCGGCCGAGGTGAGGTGTGTGTGGACGAGAGTCATTCCAGATCCCGGCGACAATCCTTCCCCCCGCCAGCCCCCAGGCTACATACAGCAGTCAGTCAGTACATCACCATTCAAATAATACCCAGCAACTTTTTCCTCTTTTTTCGTCGTCGCCGTCCCGCTACCCCACCAGTTTCTGTGCGTGTCGTGTGTCCTGCCTCGTCCGTACTATTTCGTCTGCTTCTTCTTCCTCTTCCTCTGGGGATTTCATCTGTTCCTTTGCTTCTTCTTTCTGTTGCTGCTACGGCGGCTGTCTTCCCTCTCGTATCTATCTACGCATAACTGTTACCATCCTGGTCCGTGACCTCACTTACGACGACTCGTAGCCACGCCGGAAATACGAACATCATGCGCCGGACGACTCCGGGCTGACCGACGACAAGCACAAGCGAAGGACCCCGACCCCCCGACCGGCCTCGTGTCTCACTCCTTTTCCCCGCCGCGCTCAAAACCACGAGGCCACCCCTCCTCCCAAGCTCCCAACACTTTGGTAACTCGATTCTCCTGCGTAAACCTTCGCTTCCGCGATGGCGCACTCCGAGACCGTCCCCTCAACGACGTCAGAGCCCGTCGACCTCACCTCGACGCCGCACTCCCTCGCCCGCGCCGTCTACGCCCGCCGCGCAGAGTACGTCCGGCCCCACCGCATCCGCGTCAAGATCGGAACATGGAATGTTGCCGCGTGCCCGGGCACCGACAAGGACCTGGCGAGCTGGTTCGTCGGCGGATACGGCATCGACACGTCCCTCTCGAAGCTTAATGTGTCCGACCACGACACAGTCGAGACGAACCCACCCCCCGACAACAAGAAAGGATCAGCCGATGATGACCCCAACGCCTCTGTGCACCTCGTGGGAGGGGACAAGATTGGGCTGTACGTGCTGGGCTTGCAAGAGATTGTCGACTTGAACATGGCAAGGGACTATATGACTCGCATGTCCTCCGACCCAGCCCCCATGCAGAAGTGGAAGGAGGCTCTGGAGAACGCCATGCCCGAGGGGTATGAGCTTGTCGCTGCGGAGCAGATGTCTGGTCTGCTGATGTTGGCGTACGCTTCCCCTGAAGTGGCGCCGACGGTCAGCAACGTGAGCACCGTCTCCGTCGGCACGGGTCTCTTCGGCTACCTCGGAAACAAGGGCGCCGTGACGACTCGTATGCTCCTTGGGGAGACGACCCGTATGGTCTTTGTCAACTGCCACCTGGCTAGCGGCGCGGAGCAGACATACTTGGACCGGAGACTATGGGATGTCGGCCAGATCTTGACCCGGACTCAGTTCGAGTCGATCAACCTTGCCGGGGAGAACGACGCCGAGACAGAGAAGATTGGTGACGAAGACTTTGCCTTCTGGCTCGGTGATCTTAACTTCCGGGTCGATGGCCTTCCTGGCAACGACATTCGGCATCTGCTTCAACTGCATACCCGTGGGGAGTACGACTTGGACAAGAAGGGTCGTAAAGTCATCGCCGGGGGGGAGGTGCTAGTGGTCAAGAACTCGAAGGAGTACGACAGCGACGATGATACGTCAACCATCGACACCACTCTGTCGTCGGAGCCCAGCTTTGACGGCTCCACAAGCCCCCTGCCGGATCCCGATGACTTTTTGCCTGACCCGAGTGACGATCCCGCCTCATTACAAGCCACTTTGGACTCCCTCTTGCCCCATGACCAGCTGCGAAGGATCATCAGGGAGAAGAAGGCTTTCCACGACGGCTGGCGGGAGGGGCCGATTACATTCCTGCCGTCGTACAAGTACGATGTCGGCACCATTAGTCTATTTGACTCGAGCGAGAAGCAAAGAGCCCCAAGCTGGTGTGATCGAATACTGTACAGAACAAGAAAAGACAGAGAGGCATACGAGCAAAAAGTCAAGGACACCGAGGAGGCAAAGAAGAAGGACGAAGAAATGACAGCACGGGGCATCGACCATGCGACCGACGATGACGATGTGCTGTTCAGCTACGACCCTGATGCGGATGGCGAAGAGCTGCCCACTGGCGAAGCTGGCGTTGATTACGACGAATACGAAGAAGACGACAACGAGCCGGAAGAAGTGGTCACGAAGGAAGGGTTCACGGACAGAATACAGCTCGATATCTACACCTCTCACCAACGGATTATCTCCTCAGACCACAAGCCCATCATCTCTATCTTTACCCTCGACTATGACGCCGTGGTGCCTGAACTCAAGGCCAAGATTCATGCTGAAGTAGCAAAGGAGTTGGACAGGGCAGAGAATGAAGGACGGCCTCTGATTACGATCATACTCGACAACCCAGATGCACATGCCAAGGGTGACAACACACAGGCGGACCTGGGTGAAGCCGTCGACTTTGGCGACATTGGGTACCGTAGTAAGCACACGGCTTCCCTGACGATAGCAAACACCGGAAGAGTACCGGCCAAATTCACGTTTGTCGAGAAGCCCACGATTGAGGATGATTCCGATGCGCCAAGCCCCCCGGCCTGGCTAAGCACGTCGTTCAAGCGTACAGACGTCGAAATCGACGGTGAAGAACCTCCAGATCTTGGAAATGAGGTGACGCTGGAGCCTGGCGAGACTGTGAGCAGTGTTCTAGAGATCTACGTCAGCGATATTTCTCATGCCCGGGCGCTCAACGATGGTCGTGCATCGCTGGAGGATATTCTTGTCCTCCGTGTCGAAGATGGAAGGGATCACTTCATCCCCGTCAGCGCAACCTGGCTTCCGACATGTTTTGGTCGGTCAATAGACGAACTCATCCGCATACCTGACGGGGGCATCCGGGCGTTCATCAAGTCAAGGGCGGAGAAGGGGTCCAACTCTATCCCGTACGACCTGGAAGTCCACTGCGCCGCCCCCAAGGAGTTGTTCAAGCTCACAGAGGCAATCGAAGTCATGACTGCTCGCGCCCTCGCGGACGCAAACATGATTGAAGAACATGCCGTTCCACTCGACAAACCAGGTTGGCCGTTCGACGAGACCGCGTGGCTGTTCAATGACAAAGAGTTCAGAGACAGCCAGGTGGTCGCCTTGATCGAAGCGCTCGACAACGACAAGCCCCTCATCGACGCACTCCCCGTTGAAACACCATCTCTCCACCGCCTCGAAGTCATCTCCGAGGTCCTGCTCCTCTTCCTCAGCGGCCTGACGGATGGCATCATCACAGCAGCCCTCTGGGCCAAAATCGAGCTCGCTATTCCCCACCTCAGCTACGCCACCACACGCTCTTCCTCCGAGGTCGAGGACGACAAGACAGCGGTACTGGACATCCTAGCTACGGCGCCGAACCATAACATTGCCTTTGTGTTCCTAACCGCGACGCTGTCCAAGGTCGTGTCGGAACTGGCGCCTATATCCAAGGCCGAGGCCGAGGCACTGACGGTACAGAAGCCCAACCGGAGGAGCTTGAGTTTTAGAAGGCTGACGGGGGGTAACGCGGCTGCGGAGGCGGCGCTTGCGAGGAGGCGGGCGAGAGAGAGGAGGGTCGGCGAGGTGTTTGGCAAGGCTGTTTGTAGGGTTGGGTCACCGGTGAAGGACAAGGAAAGAAAGGCCATCGAGGAGAAGATGAGAGGAGCGTTGGAGATTTTTGTGAGGAGGCCACTCGAGGAAGGTTGATTTGGAGACTTGTTTATTTCTTACGATAGACGTAGAGGAATTGATACCTGCTTGCATGGCTATTGTGTAACGAGGCTGGTCTCTTTTGTAGTGCCTGCCTGACGACTGATATCATTTGTCATAAGACGCAAAAGCGAGTGACCTTTTTCAAGTGTTGCTTTGATAAGTGATAATGCCTTTGGTAAAGAGCCAGTCGTCTCCATCGAAGAAGCCAGCAAGGTATTGGGGTGTTAGCTGAGAGGAAGGAGTCGGAGAAAGGCGTCCTGTGAGACTTCTGAGCCCGGATGGTTCGAAAGAAGAAACCAAAAGAGGCAAAAGAGAATGAGCCCCTTTTCAGTGTTACCTAAACCCTTGTCGTAATTTTCACTCGTAGCTTCTCCTGCCAAGCGTTGTGCACTACTGCCTGGGCGAGGATTCAGTCACGATACTAGGCGGGAGGAGAGAAAGAGAGTAGCGGGAGAAAGACTTACGCCGGCGATCTGGCTGGCTAGCTGGTTGTGTTCTTCAAGGTTGGGTTTCATTGTATCTCACTCTTCAGCAACTGTAAGGCCAGGCTCAAGGCGGCGAAGCTGATGGAAGTTGGCCGAGCAAGACACAAAGACGAAAATCAAGTTGCAGACCCGTGGCTTTCCACCTGGCGCCCAGGTTGACGGGGCTTTGAGGTCGGTCGCGAAGCATTATGCACTACACTTTGTGTGTCTGGAACTCTCAAGGTTCTGCTGGGACGTACTGCAGAGTATAGTCAGACATCGCTCCCACGGGCTGGCGTGTCTGAAGATATTCCTGCAGGCAGGACTTTATCACTGAGGCTATATCATCCATCCCCAGGCCGCCGCTGTCCGGACGAAAAGCTGAACCGTTTCTTCCTCACCAGTCACCGCTAACGTCTCTCTCATAATGGCTCAATTTACTGACCTTCCCACGGAGCTTGTTCTGTACATTTGCTCTCATTTGCGTCCCAAGTACAATATCCAGGACATCTTCGCCCTCGCACAATACAACGAAGAAGAGGGGCAGAAATCCAGTCGCCCAACATACACACCTCTCGATCGGTTCAGGCACGATGCCGTGGCCAGCGTCCTGCGCCCAGGGTTGCAAGACTTGCTGAGCCTGTCTCTGACCAGCCGCAAGCATCAAGACATCATCATCGACTCGCTGTACCTGTACCGGGATATCAGCATACACGGCACAAATCGCGTCTCCAAAATGATCGGCCTCTTGCGGCTCATCACAGCAAAGCCCGAGGTCGGGCTTGCAGTTCGGCAGCTTTACCTTGAGCTTTTTGACGGCTATACGTACATGGATGCCACCCTCCCGCGCGACTTTGCTTTCGTCCACCGAGTGGCGTCAAGCGCCGGAATTAGCTGCCCGGGGAACCTGTGGGTGGTGTCCGCCCCGTCACGGTCCCAGTATCGGATCCAGGACTCGATCGAGTTCGCCCAGTATGGAATCCTCGTCAAGCTTCTGCTGCTCAAGATGACCAACTTGGAGCAGCTGGGCTGCACGGTCTCGGAGTTCAACCTACGACTTCCGGGGAGCAGGCAAAGCTCTCCGCAGTTGCCGAAGCTCACCTCATTCGCCGTAAGGCCGGTCGATGTCAACCTCGACTGGGAGGACATTAATTTCGACATCATCAAGAACCCGGGTTCCTCCATTCGCAACCTGTACATGGAGACAGGAAATTCCTCTTCCGGCCTATGTTGGCAGAGCCTGACCCCGTCGTTGTTGAAAGACATTACATGCCTCACTCTCAACCAAGTCGCGTTTAGCCGGGGTGACATCGACTACATCATCAAAAAATGCGGGCCATTGAAGTCATTCAAATACATACAGTCGTACGAGCTCTGCTACGATAATGCGGAGCCCCGGGACATTGTCCAGGCCCTCAGAGAAACGCACGTCGACACGCTTCGCGTGATCTGCATCGACTTCTACGGAGCATCGGCCGTGAGAAACACAATCGACACCCTCACAGACTTTGACAAGCTCGAGAGCCTTTGGATGGATCTCTATAGTTTCATCCCTGGCCACGGCTCAAAGTTGGAAAGATGGCTTGAAGACGAGGAAGCCGCTGGATCGCGGTCCGCCTCGCACCGCACGCCAAATGGGTTGATCAGGACACTGCCACGCACTCTCAGAAGGCTCTACTTCCGGGGCTTCATCTCTCGCATTTCGCATGACCTCCTGTGGCTCGGCAGCAATCTCGCGGTTTATTCAAACCTCTCCTACGTCGGGCTCACGACTTTGAATCACGTTAAAAGCCCGCCCATGCTTGATCTCTGCAGTAGTTGGAAAGCCATCACTGGATTCGAGCTCGGCCCAAGCGACGAGACATTCGGAATAGCGGCGCTGGGAGAGTTGGCGTGAGTCGGCCTAGGGAGACCGAACACAAGGGAGCTAAGTGATCTGCGGGGACAAATTACCGGGACGACGCAGAGCGGGAATGGCCGTATGGCGCAGAAAAGGACCCGATGCCCGTTGTAAGTTGAATGCCCAGGTTTGGTAGCAGCTATTAGAGATTAGAGATGAAATAAGGTTGTCCTGGGTATTTGTTCTCTAATTGTAATGCAAGCATCACTTTACAGGGCTGTTACCGCAGTGCCGGATCTGGGTCGATCCCGCATAGAGTATTTAGATGAATGAACCTGCCGCCTTGAACTTATTTTCTATCAAGGCGCAACCTACCGGGTGTCCGTCCGCAGCCCTGATTCTGCCAAGTTTGGAGAGCTTCCCAGCCATGGGCTTGTTTGGAATGAAACAAGCGGTTGTTTGCTTTCTGAATGGCATGATGAGTGGAGGCAGAAGATGGGCTTCTTCCTGTTTTCAAGCCCTGGCTTTTAATGTCCAGACAGCCTGTCGGGGGCTGTGCGAAGCAACTAACATGTCCGTGACTAAACTCAAAATTTGTAGGCGAAACTGTGATTCATCCTTGCATAGATTTCTCATAGCAATGGAATATCAATCATCTGTAAGTGTATAGCCCGTTTTGACGTTCTCCGCGGTTGCTGGACTAGGTGAATTCTTATAATTAACTGTTTACTTCTGCCGTCGACATGCATTCATTCATTTGTCGAAGCAAAAGCTCGATTCCAAACTCAACCTCGGCTCAATTTTGCTCGTGTAGCTGCCCTTGGCTGGGCCAGAGCTTTAACTCAGAGGGTGAAACTTTAAAAGGAGCCAACGAATCAGGGCAAGGCAAACTTAATATTCCAGGTTACAGTTCGTCCGCCAACCCCTCCTTTGACGTAAGAGTCGGTCTCTCTCGTCGATTCGTATTACTTCTACTCTTGCGAAACCTCCCGGGTTAAGGTGATGCCCAGCTCCATCTGCTGCCGGTGGGATTCTGGGATTCCGGAATTCTCTTCGCGCCCGTACGGCTGCCGTTGTCAATCATGTCAGAGTACCGTACACTCGCACCAAAGCCCGCCGTTACGAACAGCAGCCGAGCCCGACTCGGGAAAGCTGGAACAAAGTCTTGGCCACCTCCCAAGCCCAAGAGCGGCTGCCCTGCCTGCAAGTGAGTCTCCACATCCGTTACATGTGGGCGGGGAGAGCAACGATGAACTTCTTTGCTAAGCCGTTTGATAGAGTTCGAAGGGTCAACCCCGATGACAAGCGGCCATCATGTCGCCGATGTCTTCTCGCCGGGAGTGTCTGCAGCGGACACAACGTCTGGACCGGCATTCAGAGCGCCTTGACGGCCCGATATCCCACAAAGCCTCAAATTGAAGCCTCTTACATATCCTCCGCCGTTATCGCGGGGCTAAGCTATGCGGAGCGACGCCACTTTGAATGGTTCGTTTGTCAGACTTCGGGGAAACTGCCTGGTGTCTTCAACTCCCTGTTCTGGGAGAACCTGGTGCTTCAGGCAAGCTATACCGAGCCTGCCGTGGCTTATGCCGTCCTCGCTCTGGGTGCTGCTAGCAAATCCACAATAACCTTCTCCGGTGTTGTTAAGGGAGAGGAAGCGGAGCGGCAGGCTTCCGTTATCCAGGAGAACCTCATGCTGCAGTACTACAACAAATCAATTTTCCTTCTCCAGACACACCTACGCACGCCTAGCAGCGACTCAATCCGCGTTGCCCTTATTGTCTGCATGATCTTCGTGTGCTTGGAATTCATCCAACAGCACTACAGGATAGGAATTATCCACTTTAGACACAGCCTAAAGCTGATAAAGAGCCTGCTGAAGAGCTCCGCCGCGAGGAGGCCAAACGACCCAGTCGACGACTGGCTCGTAGATGCCACTTCCCGGCTTGATGTCCAGGCTATACTCCTCACGAACGAATCATACAACGGCCACGATACCTCGCAGCCCCCTCCATCGGATCCACAGCCCCAATTATTTCGCACGATCCGCGATGCAAGTCAGTGCTTGAATGGGCTTGTATCCAGAGCCTACCGGCTCCAAGAAAATGCCCGCGCGACCGAGATAGGAGAGGACGCGGAAAACATATTCGAGCTTCTCGCCACCCAGCAGGTGCTCCGGAACGACTTGTCGCAGTGGCTTCGGACGTTTGAGGAATTCAAGGCCGACACATGGAGTCGCCTTTCAGACCGCGAAAGGCTCGCGTGCCGGCTGCTGCTTGTGTACAATAGCACGGCACAAATCATCGCCGAAACTTCGCTGCACCCAAGGAATGAGATGGTCTTTGATTCTTACACGAATCGTTTTGCCTGGATAGTTTCTTCGTCGGAGGATATTCTCGAAGAGATTTCGCCAGCGACTGCGGGCGGTCGAACCCCGGAACTTGGCAATTCACTGTGCGATGGTACGACCGATCTAGATCTCGTCCCAGTACTGTACTACACGGCTATCAAGTGTCGCGTCTCTAGTATTAGGAGACGAGCGATAGAGTTGTTCTCGTCAGCGCCGCATCGGGAAGGTATTTGGGATGCGGCTCTCTCGGCTTCAATAGCTAGGGAAGTCATGTCACTCGAAGAAGGATATGCCTCCGAGTGTCTTGCCGGGAACACGAAAAGTACCCCCGGGGTAGTGGCTACCAGATTGCCGGGGCCCTTCAGAGTGCATAAGCTCTGGATTATGCTGCCAGAGCCAAAGGGGGACGTGGGGTTGAAGATACAAATGACACGAGCAGACGGCAAGCTGGAAGCTCTACGGAGACGGTTCCACGGGGAAACTGGATGCTGGACGTCGGATACCTGAAGTATGAGACACGGTTACTTGGCCATTTCATGACCAACATTTCATGTGTCGTGATGCCGCAACCCTTCCGGGCAGCCTTGCGCAGCCTGCCGTAAAGACCCACTTATCCGGGCCGACCAATTCGCCCCACGGCGATGGTCCCAGGCGAAGTACAAATAGACCTTCGCCCCTGATCCATAGTTAATAAGACAAGCCGTCTATTTCACACTATTCTGCTGCGTAGTATGAGTAACCTTAGGCATGCGACAGTTATAAGCCTAGCTACTACCAACCCTAACTAGCTAGCTACCTGAGTGAAAGTACGACGCTGGTATTAAATTCCTAAGCCTTCATCCTTATCTCTTTGTTCCCTAGCTTAGTTTTATAACGATGTTGTCTACAACTATAAGCCTTACTACTAACTGGAAGCTGACTTGCTGATACAACTTTCCTACCTAGTAGCTAACCTTTAAAGTTAAAGCTAAGATAAAGGACGTCTAGTAATACGTCAACTTAGATAACTATAGCTCTAAATCTAACCTAAGTAAAGTAAAGGAAATACTCTTACTTAAAGAGTAGATTTCCTATATAAACTTGTAATAGAGATAAGACTATAATACAGCTTATACTACCTATAATGTAATTATTAAAGTATAAGTAGAGGTAAAAGGCGAATTAGTTGTATTTATACCTCTAGACAACCTAAAGACCTTAATAAAGAAATCATCTAGAATCCTTAAGAAGTATATAAACTATATTACTAGAAAGGCAGGCTGTAATATAAAGAAATTTAAAAAGGAACGCTTGTATAAAGCTCTTAATAGATAAATAAAAGAGACTATTATAGAAGATATCCTTACACCTATATAAATAAAGCTACTTGCCTTAAGAGACTATATGCTTTACGCCTTAATCTAGATTTTAAAGTAAAGATACACCTTAAGTAACTCTATAAACCTTACTATTATACGTAAAGAATATTAGGCTGCTATTAACTAAGCTAATATAAGTATAAATCTAAACACCTAGCTTAAAGACTTTTAAGACGTCTATCTTAAAGTAAAGCAACTAAAGCTTCTAGAAGTTTAAAATACTTTCACCTTAAAAACGTTCTTATAAGCAGTAGGATAAAGGTTTACCTTAATATAGGCTACCTTTAAGCTTACTAATATTTTAAAGTAAGAATAAAGTAGAAATAAAGTTCTAGATATAAGCTAATATATAAATATACTTAAAGACCTGCTTTATAAAGATACTCTTTATAAGAAGAATTAAAGTAAGTTAACTAGAATCTATATAACTTTAGTAGGGTACTTTAACTCTATAATCTTTAAATAGCCTTTTACTTTAAAAAGAAAAACTAAAAGCAAGTTATATACCTATAGTTACTTTCACCTAGTAGATCTAATTAACTATATTTACCTTAAACTAATCCTTATAGAAAAGACCTACATCCTAAATATAATAGTCTTAAGTAAAGAAAGTAGATAGATTTATTAGATAATTAACTCTAGAGACTACTTAGACCTATAAGCTAAACTTATCTAGAAAAGTTAGCTGAAAGCTATAAGGATTCCTTTAAATTAACTCTAAAGGAAGTTAAATAAAGATAAAGAAAAAAAGCTTTAAGACGACTTAACTAGAAAAGTAATACTTCTAGTAAATATTATAGTAGTTATAATAAGTAAGCCTCTCTTAAGGGAGCTTATATTAGACGTTATACTTAAGCTAAATTAACTATTAGTCTTTATAACTCTACTTATAGGATTATACTTCCTCTTATAAAGTATAATACTAGATAACTATAAAGCTATACACCTTATAAACAACCTTAATCTCTTAAAGCCTAATTTAATTTACCTTATAATAGGTAAAAAGAGGGTTAACTTAGGTATAACTTTATACTTTATCCTTATAATAGGAATCTAGATTCTAAAAGGAGTACTAAACGGGTTAAACGGCCTATAAGACCTAATACTTTAAAATATAAGTTATATAAAGAACTTCTATATAAACATTATATTAAAAGCGCTTCTATAAAAGATAGGGATCTAATACTTTAGCCTTAATAGCACCCTTTATATTAGAGGATATAAAGATAGTTTTATAGTTAAACAGCTTATAAGGAAGGTAAATATTACCTTCTTTAAATATAAACCTAGTTCTATATACCCTTCCTATAAATAGATTATAGTAAGTAATACTAGAATTATAAGCACCTTAATATTAGTAATATAGAAAATAAAGCAACCTTTATATAAGACCCCTAAAATAAGAAGTAATAATACCTAGCTCTAACACCTATAATTTAGACACCTTATACTAGTAGTACTTAAGAAACTTATATTTAACGCTTAGGGGGTAAAAATTAAAGGCCTAACTTATATTAATTACTAGTATTACGTAACAACCTATATTAAACAGGTAATTTCTAGACGAACGTTAAAGCAAAAAGCAACAAGACTATATTATAGGATCTTATAAGACCTTTTTAACTACCTAAGAGGTTACAACTAAAGCTGCTAGCTATTAGTAATTAAAGATAAATTTACTAGCCGGCTCTTTATATTCCTATATATAAGTAAAACCTATAACAACGTATTTAAAGCCATCTAGACTTTTAAATACTAAGTAGCCAGACAGCAAGGCGTACTCGTTTATAAAATACAACAAGATGTAGAACACACTATAATTATAATTAATAGTTATATAGAATATTAGGTCTAGACCTTAAATAATAGAATTAAAATTAAAGTAACTCTACTATATATAAAGGAACTAAATAGGGGAGGTAAAAAGGCTAGCTAAGAGATTATTATATAAGTAATTAAGATGCTAGACTTAATAGGCCTTCCAACCTCCCTTTAGGTTGAAGTAGTAATAGCAGCTGCCTACCTTTATAATATAAGCCCTTTATAGTAAAAAGCCTAGCTTTTACCTATTTAAGTTAAAAAGCAGTAGTTTTAGTAATACTTTTGCTAGTAGCAACCTGTTTACTAAGCCAGCCTAAAATATAAACTTTACCTATAATAGGGATAGATCTATATATACAGCTGTAAGGCTTACCTATTAAAGAAGGATTATAAGGTAAATAGAAATAGATATAACTTTAAAGTAGAACTATAAAGGTATATTAGATACCTAGTAGGCTACGTTCTAAACGCCTATAATCTATATAGAATCTAGATACTCTTACTTAACTAAGTAATTATTATATATAATATAACGTTTAATAAAAGCACTTTCTACTTAAAGGACGACGTAAAATCTATAATTATAAAAGCTAAGGCTTATACTGTTATAAACAAGATATAGAAGCTAGTCTCTTATACTAACCTTAAATTCTAGTTTCTTAAAATACTAGATAATAGTAAGGCCGTATTAATACTTAAAACTAAGCAACTATTACTATAAACCCCTACACTAGTAAAACAGCCCCTAAGTAGAATAATAGGACCTAACTAGTAGAGGGGATAGTTGCTTTTCTTAAAACCTATACCTTAACTTAATATAAACTAGAATAAGGATAGTAGGGTGGATACACCTTATATTATAACTCTTAAAGTAAATAAAGCAACGCCTATACTAGAAGATAACTACTTAAACCTAAATCTAGTAGCTAGTAACGTTATATATACTAATATAGATAATATAGTATATATTAGATATAATACTCTATAAATCCTAAACGTAGAGGATGATTTATATTTAGAAGTCTAAGGTAAAGACTTCTAGACTTACCTAGTATAGCTATATTTAGAAAATAGGGAATAAAGCAACCCTTAGGATAGGTTAAAGCAGGTATACAACCATAAGGACTAAGGCTTTAAATACAAACTATAATACTTACTATAGTTTATAAATTACTTTACGTTTCTATATATAAAATATAACTAGAATACCTTCTTTAATATATATTTACTAGATAAGGGTAAAGTATATAAAGAGGCAACTAAAAAACACTTTTCCCTCTACTACTTTATATAAGTATTAATATACTAGATAAAGCAAACTAGATAAAAGGGAATATAAAAGGTAAAGATCTACTCTAATAACCTTATTAAACTTCTAAAGATATAAAAGGACGTTAAGAAGATGCCAACTAGCCTCTAAAAGCTGTTTTACAACGCTATACGTATAGAAATTAGTAAATTAAAGAAGATATCCACCTAGAAAGTTATTAACTAGGAGGAGGTAAAAACGAAGCTTATACCTTTAAAATAGGTTTTTATATATAAGATTAATTAAAATAAATACCTTAAGCGTTATAAAGTAAGAATCTATATATAAAGCGATCTTTAAAAAAAACACCTCTTTAAATAGATATATATAGTAATACTTACTACTAGAACGTTTAGAGTAGTAATAGTAATTATTATATAATTTAATCTAGAGGTCTAATAGTTTAACGTTATAAATATGTTTTTTAATACTAAAAGAGGACTAAACAACCCTTTAGTCGTCTGCTATCTATTAGACGGCTTTAAATAGTATAAGAAGTACGTTAAGCTGTAATACGCCTTATATAAACTATAAGACGCCTTATTACTATAGTATAAGGAGTTTTCCTTAATACTTTATTATCTAAAACTTAAACCTATAGATAAGGACTTATACCTATTTTAGATAATAAATAAGTACGTCTTAGTCCTCTTTTATATAGATAATATTCTTATCTTATACTATAGAAACTATATAAATAAGGGTAAGAAAGTAATTAATAGGATTAAATATAACTATAAACTTAAGGACTAAAGACTAGTCTAATAGTATTTTAGGATTTAAATTATATAAAATCGTAAAGTCTAGAAGATCTACCTTACCTACAACTAATATATTAAACGCATAGTAAAGAAGTTTAGTATAGTTAACTACTATATACTAATAACCCTACTACCTCTAACTTTACTTAAGAAGTATAAAGGATAAGTAACACCTACTAAGGTAAAGACCTACTAGGAGAAGATTAAGTTAATCCTATATACTATAGTAATAATCTACTTAGATGTTGCCTTTATATATACTATACTATTATGTTTTCTAATAAACCCGTCTTTCTATTACTATTCTATAGCAAACTAGGTAATCTATTATTTATACTATACTTAATACCTCGCCTTATGCTTTAGTATTTTAGGGGGTAAAGAAGCGTAAGTTCTCTTAATTATAGGCGACGCCTTATTTATAGATAATAAAGAGATATAACGTTTATCTTAAGGATATATAATTTCGCTATTTAGAGGACTAATCTAGTAGAAGGCTGTATACTAGAATATAGTTATAACGTTAACAACTAAAGTAGAGCTCCTTAGTCTTAAGAATACTATAAAGGAGACGATTATACTAAAACAACTACTTTAAGATATTAATTTCAACCTTAAAGACGTATAAAAGATCTACTATAACAACTACTAGATAATTTACCTTATAGTAGGCAATAGAGAATATATCTTAATTAGGTTACACTATATAGATATCTAGAATATATAGCTACGCTAGGAGTATATAAAAGGCTTATTCTTTATAGTATTTATACTAACAGACGAAATACCAGCTGATAGGCTTATAAAGTTACTTTTCTATATAAAGTTTAAAAGATTTAAAGTACTTTTAAACCTATAAGACGTATAGTTATAAATATAACGAAATAAAGTATAAGAAGTAGAAGCAAGTAAGGCCTATAGGCTGGTTTTATTTAAAGTATTAGCCCCTAATAGCTAGGAGGTATAAGTAGCTTCTAGAAGCCTAGTTCCTAATATAAATTAGCTTTTACTTTTAGAAAGTAGCTATATATATATCTATTAGGACGTTATATATAGAGATTATACTAGCAGGTAGATATAATCTAATAAGGCTATTAATTACAGCCTAAAGACTAGCCGCCTCTATAAATAAAGGTTTTACTTTAGAAGATAATCCAGCTGTTAAACTGCTATTAATAGGTGTATTCCCACCTAGAGGCTAAACAGGCTTATCTAAAGACTTACCTTTATTCTAACTACTAGGTAGTACTACTACTATTTTACTTTAACCTTTACCCTTATTATACTTAGCTTTATTAAAGGCCTTATAGAAAGTACTTTTTATATAAGTAAAAGACTATAAATATAGTTAGCTAGGATTAGTATAAGGTAGTAGATAAATATATATACCTTTTAAAGTATACCTAAAGTCCTATTAGCAGCTAGAAACCTTAGCTTTAAATAAAGCACCTTACTAGTTGCTAGTATATACAGCTTTTTAACTTTCTAGTAGTATTAGTACTTTTATAAGATGCTACTAAGTATATACTTACTATATAATAGTCCTACTAGTATACTATAAATACACTAGATATAGATAACGTCTCTAAGCGGTAGCAGCTGCTAAGGATTCTAGAAATTAATAGGATTATTCTACTCTTCTACTTATATGTTAGAAACTAAAACGAACTTTATATAACAAGTATACTTACTAGGGCCTATAGTACCTAAAAGAGGCTTATAGCCTTAATACTACCGTTTAGAAGCTAGCAACTTATTAGGCTTAGGCCTTAAACCTTTACCCTTTATACTACTAGACCTATTATTACTAGGCGGTAGTTCTAAAGGCTTAGGCTGTAAACCTTTACCCTTTAAACTACTATCTAGGTTGACGGTATTATCTTCTTTTATATAAGAAGTTAGAAAGGAAGTAAAAGATAAAATAAAGTTAATAAAAACATACTATTTTTAAGTAGAAGCCTAGTTTCTAAAGAAGGGCTGCCACCCTCTTTTATTTTATACTTAACAGCAAGTACTATATACGCCTTAATAGTAGCAGCCGCCTATTTTTTTTTACTTTTTAGTAGCATCTAAACAAATAACGTTAGCTTATTAATATTATAAGTAAAGATTTATATATAAACGTATATATATATAGGTTGTAATACTAGAAATATATATATATATATATATATATATTTATATATAAAGAGGAGAAGAAAAGAGATAAACTATACAACTAGAAATATTATTTTTAGACAATAAGCTTGCTTTTAAATTAGGTATTATATTAAAATAAATAAGCTTACCAAACGGAAGAAACAACAACTTAATAGGTAAATACGTAAATATACTTTTTATATAATATTGAATAGCAAACAAGCTGGTAGGCAACTTCTTTACCTATTATTTTATTTATCTATTTTTATTTATATTATTCTTAAGGCTGTAGGTAGGAAACAAAGGATTACAGCCGTTGCTGTATTATAGACGACTTTACGCCGTCTAGGGGGGTATGTCGTGATGCTGCAACCCTTCCAGGCAGCCTTGCGCAGCCTGCCGTAAAGACCTACTTATCCAGGCCGACTAATTCGCCCCACGGCGATGGTCCCAGGCGAAGTATAAATAGACCTTCGCCCCCGATCCATAGTTAATAAGACAAGCCGTCTATTTCACACTATTCTGCCGCGTAGTACGAGTAACCTCGGGCATGCGACATCATGTTAATGTGGAAACCCTTGCGTGACGTTGCCGTGGATGCCATGCCGATGCATGAGAATGCCAAGGCCACGAAGGGTTGCGGCGGACAGGTGGAGTGCGAAAGCATGTTATAGTCCCCGTTTCAAAGAGATTCGATTTGCAGACGGAGATACTTGGTGTGGCTACCAAAGTACAATGTGCATACAGAGTCGTGCATTTCAGATCCACGGATTCCCCGAACAACGCGCTGGAGAATCCGTTTAGACGAAGAGCATCTCGGTTCGCCACCTCCACGAGTGACAATGAGTTCCCGCGCTCGGCGTCGAGGTCGCAAGCCACCATCTGACTAAAGGGAGCGGACATGATCTAGAACTGTTCTGGAAGCTACCCAGCCTGCCACTTGCTCTCTTCCTTGACATTCTTTGAGGCAGGTAAATTCTCGTTGATGTACCGCCTGATTTCTATGATTAATAATGAGCTTCGAAGGCATGGTACTGTAAAATCTTGACGAGTTCGTTCGCTTGAGTATCGTGCCACAGAGACGGTGGCGGCGATACCGGAGAATACCCAGACCATGGTTTTAGGACTAGGTCATGAGCGCGGAAGAAATAGCGAGCAGCTTAGTTAGCACCAAGCCGGGTCTAAAACACAAAAAGGGACCAAGTCAGCCCGTACGACGATTCCATTGACGCAAATGGCAAGTAACAGCTCTTTCTTCCTCGGCAGGAGAGACCAGAGAGAAAAAAAAGCATGGAGATGCTTCAGTATGAGGACGAACCAACGGATCGAGAAACAGGCTTCCAAGGTTCGTGCCTCACAGGATCGTCTGGTTTTCCTTCATGTTGTCTTGGTAGCAACGCTATTGACCTGAAACTATATGAGAAGACAAGATGAAGAGAACAGAGGTAGTGCAAATGGACAGAACAATCAAAAAGGCGTTTGGCGGAAAAGAGAAAAAGAAAATCCATGGATGAAAACCCATGAGAGGATGGCTCAGTCCCAGAGATATTGATTCTGGAGTTCCCAGAAAGTCATTGCATTGTCAGACCCATTCAAATATCCAGAATCTCACAGTTTACTAAGATATTCAGGAAAGGCCAAATATTGCATAACTAGATGAGGCAAGTGTTTACATGTAGTTTTTAGTTGTGGCTGGTTCTGACAAACACCAACCCAACTACACGCTCTGGAGTTGCACGAGGTGTCTGGTAAAAAGGGGCTCTTTCAACGTTCAGTATGACCAAAAATAATCAAAAACCATCAGCCTTTGTTTTACCAAATGAAGCTGGCTTCGCGTTTATTCTACCCGAGCCCAAAGACTTAATCCAAGTATCGGAGTTCCTAAAGACGGTGAATGCTCACATGTTCACTCCAGTCGCTCTTGCACTTTTGGGAAAGCTTCCCATTCCTTCCCTTCCAGTCTTGCTTTGTCCATTTCACCTTCTTGATTAGAGGACATCCAAAGGTTCTTCAAAAAACGCAGCCTCAAGAGATGATCGCGACTCTCCCACCTGACGCACCTCGCTTACTCTTGAATTCTGCCGCCCAATCCACCAATATTCCCCTTTCAAAATTAACTTCACTATCCTTTCGCCATTCGCCTTTCATCTTATCGCGGAATACCCAAAGTCACTAGAAAAGATGCAAACAAAACTCGCCACGATGATCATCTCGTGCATTTTCATTAAAGCGTCCGTTGCTCTGGGCATCTTTAGCCCCACGGTCAACGCTGCCGGCAATGGAATCAGCGTCACCGTCGCCAGTGGCATCAAGGCCGCCACTACCACCGAGCCTGGTTTTGTATATGCTGCCTCTGAAGTCCTCGATAACGACATCATCCCCCCTCACAACTGTGACGACATCCTAAGACGCGACATCGTGCCCCAAGTCGACTGCTCCTACTCGTGGGAGAACTGCGGCTTCGATAATCACATGGAGTACCAAATCCGCATCAGTCCCATGGGCGAGACAAGCCCTCAGTGGTGTGAGATGCTCTACAAAGCCGTCATGAACAACATTCACTATAATACTAGGTGGGAGTCCTGCAACCGTGATTACAAGACCGACATCAACGGCAAGGGAATATGGCTTGATGTAACCATGCCCAAGCCTATTGAATGGAAGGAGGAATGGAGACACGACGTTGAGAATGCAATCAGAGATACTATGTGTCCTGGCCAGCGCGAACTCACCTACTGGGTCAACGAAGGGTATGTTTCTCGCCTTGATATTTGGAGAACATTGCAACACCACTAACGGTACCTCTTCCTCAGCTGTTACCGAAGCAGCATCTGCCGTCAGCGCTATTGGAAACGTGGACTCGAGCTTGAGGACAACTTGACCGAGGCTGCCTCTTCCGAAGACAATGTCGAGCCCGAGACCGCTCCTGATACGACCCTTACCATTGTCGTAGCCACTTCGAAGCCCACCATCGCCTTTTTTGCAGCACACCTCGAGGCTGAGGCCACTGCAACCTCCCCTGGCTTGGCCCCCGACACTCCCAGAGTCATAAACACCATTGAGTTCAACATGAAGGCCGGCCAGGAGTGTTCTCCCACTCCCGGCGTGCCCGA